>NC_083405.1:44079427-45329427 GCF_020745735.1 Hemiscyllium ocellatum | reverse complement strand
CTGTGCAAGGCAGCTTGGAATGAAAATGCTGTCTGAGTACATGATGGGATTTTGAAGATAGTACAGACGCACAGGAATCCATTGAATTCTGGAATACTCACCGAGTGGCAAGTTGTTCTGGGAGCGGTACTGTGGCAAGAAGGGGATGAAATCGGACATGAGGCTTACATAGTGCAGATCATAATGAATGAGGTAAATTTGGTAAGATATGATGGAAAAATCTCATTGGCCTGATGTCAGAAATGTCAATTAAAACCTTGATGCAAACCTGACTTAACCAAAAAAACATAAGGTATAGCCCATTGAATTACATAACTCAACAATATGCAACTCTTGATTCTCAATTTGAAAACTGTTTTGGTTTTTTTTAGTTATGGCTGTCAAACTTCCATTTCATGCTATAGTTTCAAATCAGAAAATCTCTGGTCTCTCACAGTAGTATTCTGAATTAGTCAGTCTGGTATTGTTAGTTGTTCGTCAGTTCTACAGTCTACAGCCATGTAGCAAAGATCCAACCATTATTTTTTAGGACATAACAATGCTACTTACCTAGTGTTAAGAGTTTTAAGCTACTAAAACTTGTTATCCTATCATATGTAATAAACTACTTCATGTTACTGAAGTATATATTCCCCTGCAAAGATCTAGACTTCTTCGTGGTTGCTTCATTTTTCACCACTTAATATTAGTAAGCCCTGTAGACCAGTATTACAAGAAACTGCATTTATCTAGTCTTGCTAGGATCATCTTTAGATATTAGCTGCAGATATCTCTTACAACATTATCAGTCACAGTATTGTTCCTTTAAACAAATTTAACTTAAGTTTTCATCTTTTAGAATCATTGTGTTAGTTTTGATTCCTGCATATGTAAATCCCAGAACACTTTTAAAGTTACATTCTCAAGATAGCTTCTAACAATAGACCCCAGTCCAACACAGTCACCTCCAAATCAGTATTGTTCCTAATATTGTAGTATCTTATATAGTGCACTCTCTTTTCATCCCAATCAAATTCTCCTCACTGCTGCACTATTTTCTCAACCCACCACCATTAAAGAAATGCCCCACAAAGGAAGTCTTGTGAAGAGACATGTCACTATTAGTTAGCAATATTCTACAGCTCAAAGTGGAGGTTAATCATCATGGCTGACCATAGTAGATAGATGCGAAAGCAGGTGCACCCTTGTTTAAATAACTCTCACTGTTGTTCTTTGAGGGTACAAATGGTGTCTTTGCACAGAGGATTAACCAGTTCTTAAGCAGTATTTACATTTAATGCTGTTGATTTTGGATATGACTACAGTTGCTAGACAACAAGATATGAAAACAATGGGCACTAGTGTTATGTGGGCAGTATTTTGAGTTGAAGACATGTTCAAACAATTATGTCATTTGTTTGATTTGCTTTAAAATTATTCACTGCCAACAATCTCTGTTTGGAAATGATCATATATTTCAAGGCACAGTGGTACCTTCACTTGCATCAGTCTTGTTTTCTTCATGTCATCATGGATATCTGGATAATGTTTGGTTGCATGTTGTTTTTCTAGGTAGGTAAAAATCAGTGACAGTGAGCTATAGAGAAGTTGATTGAGGACATTTATGACCATAATTGGCAAACTATACAAGCCAAATGGTACAAATACACAAGTGCTTAGTAAATTGTTTTCAGCTTTGTCATTCAAACTGGAACTTTTGTGTCAGGTATCACTGTATCACTTACTAATGTCAGCAGTTAATGGCTTATGGAGACAACTTGAGAACTGAGTCAGTCAATTCAAGGACAGAATTAAAATAATGGGCACCAAGAGAGTGACATCTGTTTGATGTTTACAGTTGAAGATAATGTACAGCGGTTACAGATAACCTTAAAATTAGAGGACGTGGAATTGTCATTTAGAGATGAAATGTAGAAGCAACTCATTGCCAATCTATATACAAAGCATGGCACTCTCATTTGTAGCTGACAATGAGCATAATATAAACGTAGGCAGTAACTAATTCTTCATTTGTTCCAGTTCAATTCTTTCTTACAATCAACAGTGTTAGTAAGAATCATATGTTCGAGGTTGGAAGACTTGATTTACCCTTGGTATTTAAAGTAGGTCTTGGGGTGGCGTATCAGACCGACGGATTATTCACCTCATTGACCAAGGATTGTTCATTCCTTCTACTCATTCTCTCCAGTTTGGTGTATTGTAGATTATACATCCTTGAATCACTTTTTAGAATGGTTTTCTGTTAAATTGTTGATGTTCCTCTTGCTGTGACAAAAAGACCTTGGTAATGTTCATGAAGTTGATGATATGGTATCTGCTTTTAGTACTGCTCAATTCATAAACATGCTCTTTTTCCAGTTTGTAATTGCTGGCTCAATTGCAACATTTAAGAGGCATTTGGATGGGTATATGAATAGGAAGGGGTTGGAGGGATATGGGCTGGGTGCTGGCAGGTGGGACTGGATTGGGTTGGGATATCTGGTCAGCATGGACGGGTTGGACCGAAGGGTCTGTTTCCATGCCGTAACATCTCTATGACTCTACTGCTCTCTTGATCATAACCTCACCTCACCTATGACCAAACCATCATCTCCCAAACTATCCACAACCTCATCACCTCTGGGGATCTCCTATCCACATGGTCCCACCTCATTGTCTGTGAACACCATGCCGCCCGATTCTACTTCCTACTGGAGATTCACAAACCTGACATCCCTGGTCGACCCATTGTCTCAGCCTGCTCCTGTCCCACTGAACTCATCTTTGCATACCTTGACACCGTCTGTTCCCCTTAGTTCAGGAACTCCCCACCTACATTTGGGACACCACCCACGACCTTCAACTCCTCCCAAGACTTCTGTTTCCCCAGCCCTTATGCCTTATCTTCACCATGGACATGCACTCCCTGTACACATCCATCCGACACAACAAAGGCTTCCAAGCCATCCCGTTTCTTCCTCTCATGCCCTCCCAACCAGTACCTGTCCACTGACACCCTCATCCTCCTGGCTGAACTGGTCCTCACCTTAACAACTTCTCCTTTCAATCCTCCCACTTCCTGCAAACCAAAGGGGTAGCCATGGGCACCTGCATGCGCCCCAGCAAGGCTTGTCTCTTTGCCAGGTACGTGGAACAGTCCATCTTCCGTAGCTACACTGGCACCATCCACTACCTTTTCCTCCATTACATCAATGATTGTACCGGTGCTACTTCGTGCTGTCATGAGGAGGTTGAACAGTTCATCAACTTCACTAACACCTTTCACCCTAACCTCACATTCAACTGGATCATCTTGGACCTACTTCCCCTTCCTGGACCTCGCCATCTCCATCTCTGGTGACTGACTAACTACTGACATCTTCAACAAACCCACCGACTCCCACAGCTACCTGGACTACACTTCCTCCCGCTACACCTCCTGTTAACAACTCCATCCTTTATTCCCAATTCCTTGCCTCTGCCACTTCTTCTGTTCCCAGGATGACCAATTTCACCATAGAAAATCCCAGATAGCCTTTTCCTTCAAAGACTGCAGTTTCTCCTCCCATGTGGACGACGATGTCCTCCAGCGCGTCGTCTCCACTTCCTGCACCTCAACCCTTGAACCCCACTCCTTCCAACGTAACAAGGACACACCATCCCCCCCGCCACATTCCAATCCACCAATCTTCGTATACATTGCATCATCCTGCATCACTTCTGCTACCTACAAACAGACCCCACCACCAGGGAAATATTTCCCTCCCCATCCCTATCAGCATTTCAGAGAGACCATTCCCTCTGCAACTTCCTTTTCAGATCCACATCCCTTGCCCCACTCCCAGCACCTTCCCCTGCCAACACAGGAAGAGCAAAACCTGCCTCAGGTGCCTGACTGTGTGGAGTTTGCACGTTCTCCCCGTGTCTGCGTGGGTTTCCTCCGGGTGCTCTGGTTTCCTCCCACAGTCCAAAGATGTGCGGGTCAGGTGAATTGGCCATGCTAAATTGCCAGTAGTGTTAAATAAGGGGTAAATGTAGGGGTCTGGGTGGGTTGAGCTTCAGCGGGTTGGTGTGGATTTGTTGGGCCAAACGGCCTGTTTCCACACTGTAAGTAATCTAATCTAAAATTCTGCGTCCCCTCCCAAGGAGTCTTACACATCCGACAGAAATTTACCTGTACCTCCACAAATATCATCTACTGTATCTATTGCAACTGATGAGGTCTCCTCTACATTAGGGAGACTGGACTCATACTTGCAGATTGTTTCAGAGAACATCTCTCAGACACCCGCACCAATCAGCCCTATCATGTCGTGGCTGAATATATCAACTCCCCATCCAACTCCACCAAGAACATGCAGGTCCTGGGCCTCCTCCATCGCCAAATCCCAACCACCAAATGCCTGGAAGAAGACCACTTCATCTTCTGCCTTGAGACCTTGCAACCACATGAGAGTTATGTGGATTTCACCAGTTCGTCATTTCCCCTCCCCTTACCTTATTCCAGTCCCAAGCCTCCAACTTGGCACTGTCCTCTTGACCTGTCCATCATCTTTCTCATCTATCTGCTCCACCCTCCTCTCTAACCTGTCACCACATCCCCTACCTTCATTTACCTATTGCATTCACAGATACGTTCCTCCAACCCCTCAACCCTCCCATTTATCTATCAGCCCCTCTGTCCCACAAGACTCATTCCTGATGAAGGGCTTGTGCCCAATACGTCAATTCTCCTGCTCTTCAGATGCTGCCTGACATGCTGTGCTTTTCTAGCACCACACTCTTGAGCCTGCATTTTACTACAGGGAAGTTGCCTGCCTACACCTCTATTTGCAGCATACTAAAATTCATGTTCATGCCTTTATCACGTGAAAAAATGATTTCTGAGTACTATTGTTCCTTTTTTTTTGTCTCCACTTTTCTCAACCTCATTCAAAGCTGAATTATTTCCAAAAATGAATCCCCTCAATGATCAGTTTCAGTGACTCTTCTTTTATACTAATTAATTTCAAATCCCTCCCTGGACTTGCTATATTTTACTTGGGAATTTATCACTTATATTTCCTGGCTTGTAAACTTTGGTCCTTCTGATGTCAGATTTCTTTGGAGTGAGCAGTTTATTTTTCGCCCATCACACACGTTAGTTCTGTACTTCCTAAACCACTTCGCCTTACTGTCTTTACTTAGAGTCGTAGAGATGTACAGCATGGAAAACAGACCCTTCGGTCCAATCCGTCCATGCCGACCAGATATCCCAACCCAATCTAGTCCCACCTGCCAGCACCCGGCCCATATCCCTCCAAACCTTTCCTATTCATATACCCATCCAAATGCCTCTTAAATGTTGCAATTGTACCAACCTCCACCACATCCACTGGTAGCTCATTCCATACACGTACCACCCTCTGCATGGAAAAAGTTGCCCCTTAGGTCTCTTTTATATCTTTCCCCTCTCACCCTAAACCTATACCCTCTAGTTCTGGACTCGTCGACCCCAAGGAAAAGACTTTGTCTATTTATCCTATCCATGCCCCTCATAATTTTGTAAACCTCTATAAGGTCACCCCTCAGCTTCCGACGCTCCAGGGAAAACAGCCCCAGCCTATTCAGCCTCTCCCTATAACTCGAATCCTTCTACCCTGGCAGTTCCTTGTAAATATTTTCTGAGCCCTTTTACGTTTCACAACATCTTTCCGATAGGAAAGAGACCAGAATTGCATGCAATATTCCAACAGTGGCCTAACAGATGTGCTGTACAGACGCAACATGACCTCCCAACCCCTACACTCAATACTCTGACCAGTAAAGGAAAGCATATCAAACGCCTTTTTCACTATCCTATCTACCTGCGATTCCACTTTCAAGGAGCTATGAACCTGCACTCCAAGGTCTCTTTGTTCAGCAACACTCCGTGGGACCTTACCATTAAGTGTATAAGTCCTGCTAAGATTTGCTTTCCCAAAATGCAGCACCTCGCATTTATCTGAATTAAACTCCATCTGCCACTTCTCAGCCCATTGGCCCATCTGGTCCAGATCCTGTTGTAATCTGAGGTAAACCTCTTCGCTGTCCACTACACCTCCAATTTTGGTGTCACCTGCAAACTTACTAACTATACCTCTTATGCTCGCATCCAAGTCATTTATGTAAATGACAAAAAGTAGAGGACCCAGCACCGATCCTTGTGGCACTCCACTGGCCACCAGCCTCCAGTCTGAAAAACAACCCTCCATCACCACCCTCTGTGTTCTATCTTTGAGCCAGTTCTGTATCCAAATGGTGAGTTCTCCCTGTATTCCATGCTCAGTCGAGTTTGTGAGACATGATTTCCCATGTACAAAGCCATGTTGACTATCCATAATCAGTCCTTAACTTTCCAAATACATGTACATCCTGTCCCTCCGGATTCCCTCCAACAACTTGCCCACCACTGAGGTCAGGCTCACCTGTCTATAGTTCCCTGGCTTGTCTTTACTGCCCTTCTTAAACAGTGGCACCACGTTTGCCAACCTCCAGTCTTCTGGCACCTCACCTGTGACTATCGATGATACAAATATCTCAGCAAGAGGCCCAGCAATTAGTTCTCTAGCTTCCCACAGAGTTCTCGGGTACACCTGATTAGGTCCTGAGGATATATCCACCTTTAACCGTTTCAAGACATCCAGCACTTCCTCTTCTGTAATCTGGACATTTTGCAAGATGTCACCATCTATTTCCCTACAGTCTATATCTTCCTTATCCTTTTCCACAGTAAATACTGATACAAAATATTCATTTAGTATCTCCGCCATTTTCTGTGGCTCCACAAAAAGGCCGCCTTGCTGATCTTTGTGGGGCCTTATTCTCTCCCTAGTTACCCTTTTGTCCTTAATATATTTGTAAAACCCTTTGGATTCTCCTTAGTTCTATTTGCCAAACCTATCTCATGTCCCCTTTTTGCCCTCCTGATTTCCGCCTTAAGTATACTCCCACTTCCTTTATACTCTTCTAAGGATTCACTCGATCTATCCTGTCAATACCTGATCTTAGCCTGCCTGGCACCCTCTCCTCATTCCTGATGAAGGGCTCTGGCCCGAAACGTCGAATTTCCTGTTCCTTGGATGCTGCCTAACCTGCTGTGCTTTAACCAGCAACACATTTTCAGCTCAATACCTGACATATGCCTCCTTCTTTTTCTTAACCAAACCCCCAATTTCTTTAGTCATCCAGCATTCCCTATACTCACCAGCCTTCCCTTTCACCCTGACAGGAATATACTTTCTCTGGATTCTTGTTATCTCGTTTCTGAAGGCTTCCCATTTTCCAGCCGTCCCTTTACCTGCAAACACCTGTCTCCAATCAGCTTTCGAAAGTTCTTGCCTAATACCATCAAAATTGGCCTTTCTCCAATTTAGAACTTCAACTTTTAGATCTGTTCTATCCTTTTCCATCACTATTTTAAAATGAATAGAATTCTGGTTGGTGGCCGCAAAGTGCTCCCTCACTGACACCTCAGTCACCTGCCCTGCCTTATTTCCCAAGAGTAGGGAAGTTTTGCTCCTTCTCTCGTAGGTACATCTACATACTGAATCAGAAAATTGTCTTGTACACAATTAAGAAATTCCTCTCCATCTAAACCTTTAACACTATGGCAGTCCCATTCAATGTTTTGAAAGTTAAAATCCCCTACCATAACTACCCTATTATTCTTACAGATAGCTGAGATCTCCTTACAAGTTTGTTTCTCAATTTCCCTCTGACTATTACGAGGTCTATAATACAATCCCAATAAGGTGATCATCCCTTTCTTATTTCTCAGTTCCACCCAAATAACTTCCCTGGATGTATTTCCGGGAATATCTTTCCTCAGCACAGCTGTAATGCTATCCCTTATCAAAAGTGCCACTCCTCCTCCTCTCTTGTCTCCCTTTCTATTCTTCCTGTAGCATTTGTATCCTGGAACATTAAGGTGCCAGTCCGGCCCATCCTTGTTTCTGTAACTGCTGTGATATCCCAGTCCCATGTTATGGTTAGGAATAGGAGTTCATCTGCCTTCCCTGTTCGGCCCCTTTCATTGAAATAAATGCAGTTTAATTTATTAGTCCTACCTGGTCCCTGCCTGCCCTGACTGTTTGACTCATTTCTGTTCTCAACTGTACTAGTCTCAGATTCATCTTTTTCCTCACTATCTCCCTGGGTTCCCCCCCACCACCTCCTCCCACCTTACTAGTTTAAATCCTCCCAAGCAGTTCTAGCAAATTTCCCTGCCAGTATATTAGTCCCCTTCCAATTTAGGTGCAATCAGTCCTTCTTGTACAGGTCACTCCTACCCCAAAAGAGATTCCAATGATCCAAAAATGTGAATCCTTCCCCCATACACCAGCTCCTCATCTGCTCTCTCCTCCTATTCC
This sequence comes from Hemiscyllium ocellatum, assembly GCF_020745735.1. Classification (NCBI taxonomy): domain Eukaryota; kingdom Metazoa; phylum Chordata; class Chondrichthyes; order Orectolobiformes; family Hemiscylliidae; genus Hemiscyllium; species Hemiscyllium ocellatum. The sequence continues at coordinate 45,321,058 of NC_083405.1, read as the reverse complement.
TACCTTCTCTAGCTCGTAGCACTGGGAGTAATCCAGATATTTCTACTCTAAATTTCTGCCTAACTCTCTGTAACCTCCCTTTTTCAATCTCAACTTTTTCCTATATCGTTGGTTCCAACATGGACAATGACCTCTTGCTGGCCCTTTCCCCATGAGAACATTCTGCACCCTCTCTGAGACATCCTTGATCCTGGCACCAGGAAAACAACACACCATTCTGCTTTTTCTCTGCTGGCCACAGAAACGTCTGTCTGTACCTCTGACTACAGGATCCCTTAACACAATTGATCTCTTGGAAGCCGACATACCCCTCATTGCATTAGAGCCAGTCTCAATACCAGAAACTTTGTTGTTCGTGCTACGTTCCCCTGAGAATCCATCTCCCCCTACATTTTCCAAAACAGCATACCTGTTTGAAATGTGTATATCCACAAAAGACTCCCGCCCCAGGTGCCTACCTCTCTTACCCTTGCTGGAGTTAACCCATCTATGTGACTGTATCTGAGACTCCCCCCCCCCCCCCCCTCCCATAGCTGCCATCCATCACATACTGTTGCTGTTGCAAATTCCTCATCGCTTCTATCTGTCTCTCCAACTGATCTACTCGATCTGATAAGATTTGCATCCAACAGCATTTATGGCAGATACAATCCGCAGTAACCCTTAAACTCTCTTTAAACTCCCACATCTGACCAGAAGTACATCTCACTGCAAAGGCCATTTTTGCTTCTTCACAATCTACAGACCCAGAAATTTACACCATCTTATTCCTCTTCAAAACACTGCCCCAGGTTAAATTAATAGTTACGGCTTATATTTTAAGTTTAGTCAAGAGACTTATCTCCAAAAACATATAATCAAGAAAGAACCCACTGTATTCACCAATACAGCCTTTCTCTTGGACAGACTTAAAACAACAATTAACTTATCTGATTTTGTGTTGTGAACTTCACCCAAACTGGTTCCTTCAAGATTACTTGTGAAATTCACTGTTTGTTAATTTTCCCAGAGGCACTCCGATGTCCAGCGACACATGAATTCAAAAACAGCCAAGGCAGTAACTGTGCAGGTGCTCTCTCTCTTCCCCCCCACTGTCCTCACCATGTGCTTTGTCTGTTCTTCTCCCCTTTAAAACTTCTGTTGTTTTGACTTTTTTTTCCAAAACAATGCAACAGCATATGAAACAGTAATTGCTGCTCCCAGGAAAATGGTGTTACTTCTTCATCCCCTTCTAAAATCCATTCTCTCTTAAAATGGATTTAGTCAATAACTCTCTTCCTGTCCCCTTCGTCTATCCACCTGGAATTCCCTCATTTTAAAATCTTCTTTTCTTGCTGAATTCTGGTTAAAAATGAAGTGTGAATAGATTTATGAAAAATTGCAATAAAAAGCAATTGTTGCCTCGAAGACCACACTTATTATGTTTGCTTCACTTTTAGCAACACTAGTTTGCAAAATTACTGGATAGTTACGTAATTGTGGAATTCTTCAACTTCACCCCCTTTCTCTCGTCATGATTGTGTCATATATGGGTAGTTGTTAAATAACATTTGTACCTTCTTTTGAAGTCTACAAAAATTCCCTTCTTCCTAGGTTCGAGGGTGAGGGTAAGATGTGTAAGCCGATCATCTCCTCTTTAATGTTGGATTAGATTTATATTTTTTATTTTGTCTCTGTACAACTAAATATTTGTGTTTCTTCTCTACAAATGCATAGAACATTTCATTTCAGAAACACCAATTTTCAGGGAAAAATTGACTTCTACTTACAGGAGACGGTTGCAGGAAAGCTGTGATGTGCAGAACGTTTGTATCAGTTTACATTTCTGTTGACAGTCTAAATGTGGAGACAGAGTTGGGGGAACTAATGGGTTTCCTACTTCCTGTTTTGTTGCTACAAGGGAACAATGGGTAGAATTCTTCGCACAAAGAATTGTTGAATGATATCAAATCATAAATTATGTCTTTTCTGCATCCCAGTCTTAGATTTAAACGGTGTGTGTTCTTACAGAATATACCGTTTTAGCTAAACTCATGTGCTTGTTAGTGTTAAATTGCAGTCTTGAAGTTTTCATTTCACGAACTGTAAAAAGCACTGTTCATTTTATTTTGCAAATTATTTGTAATTGCATAGTGAGGCAAAACTAATGTCGTTTACAAAATACCTTGCAAGAACTATAACGAACGCTATATTGGACAAACAGGCAGAAAACTAGCCACCAGGATACATGAATATCAACTAGCCACAAAAAGACATGACCCATTCTCACTAGTATCATTCCATACAGATGAGGAAGGGCACCACTTTGACTGGGGCAACACATCCATCCTAGGACAAGCCAAACAGAGACACGCATGAGAATTCCTAGAAGCATGGCATTCCAACCAGAAGTCTATCAACAAACACATTGACTCGGACCCCATTTACCACCCCCTTGGAAAAAGAACAGGAAATGACATCACCATGGGAAATGGTGTCACCACAGGAAATGGCATCACCAACCCAAACAAACCTAAATGCATAAATAGAAAGTGGGCCATACTACCAGTGCTTCATCCAGAGCCTCACTGATGATGTTACCTAGTGTGGTGACAAAACGTCTGAAAATGAGCCTTCCAGCTCAGTGAGCAAACCTATGTCCAGAACCTCAACCTGAGCTACAAATTTTCTCAAAACTCACTAGCAATATTTTTTTCGAGCTTAATAATTTGGTTTTGGACAGTTTCTACATTAATTATAAGATTTCGGAACTGTTCAGTTATATGAAACAATCTTGAATAAACTAACTTTGAACCATTTTTGAAGCTATTTTTGCTAGTTCCAGTTTGTACATCCAAATAAGAACTTTTGTACCTTTTTTACATTTGTCATGGTCCAGAATACAGGAAATGATTGCAGTTGAAAGCATCAAATTTCTTGGTAGTGTCCTAGGAATTACTATTTCCAAACATTTAGCAGTTAGCCAGCTTAATAAATTTGCAACAGATATGGTTTTAGAACATAGAAAAGTACAGCACAGAACAGGCCCTTTGGCCCACGATGTTGTGCCGAGGCTCAATTCTAATGTAAAATATAATAATTTAACCTAAGCACCCTTAACTCACTGCTATCCATGTACGTGTCCAGCAGTTGCTTAAATGTCCTTAATGACTCTGCTTTTTGTAGATAAAGATGAAAACATTTTAGTTAAAGCAGCTAAAACAGAAATTTCCTTTCTTGAAAATGCATAGTCCTGTTTTTGTACTGACTCTTGCAGCTACACAGTTCTAGTTTTACACTCCCAGTTATTTTACCTGTGAACGTTTCCTTCCTTACCGTAAAGGATCCAGAGTAGGAGTTTTGAATTGATATCCTAATTCAGGCTCATTTATGCACATACAAGGCTTTGTTAATGTAAGCTGAGAATGGAATATTCTTTCTATTTTCAGCACTAGGTTGAAATTAAACATTCCTGATGAAGGGCTTTTGCCCAAAACGTCGATTTTGCTGCTCATTGGATGCTGCCTGAACTGCTGTGCTCTTCCAGCATCACTAATCCAGAATGAAATTAAACATTTCCAGGTGAGGTATAGTAATTCCAGGTGCAAGACAGATTAACTGCTAATGCATGGTGTAATTTTTAAACTGCCTACGTCAGAAAAGTCACAGCCTGTCTATGTGAAATTGTGAAATAGATGGACCTTGTTAAACAGATCCAAGCCAGATGATGAAGTAGGTAACAAGATGCAGTCTTAAAAATCTCTGCTTCTAGGGTGGCACGGTGGCTCAGCAGTTAGCACTGCTGCCTCACAGCACTAGGGTCCCAGGTTCAATTCCAGCCTCGGGTGACTGTCTGTGTGGAGTTTGCACGTTCTCCCCGTGTCTGCGTGGGTTTTCTCCGGTTGCTCCGGTTTCCTCCCACAATCCAAAGATGTGCAGGTCAGGTGAATTGGCCATGCTAAATTGCCCATAGTGTTAGCTGTATTAGTCAGAGGGAAGTGGGTCTGGGAGGGTTGCTCTTCGGAGTGTTGGTGTGGACTGGTTGGGCAGAAGGGCCTGTTTCCGCACTATGGGAAATCTAATCTAAAATACCAGCTTCATATCTCAGCTAACTCTCTCTTTATAAGTGATCTCAATCCTAAATCAAACAGTACCCACCATCTGAATATCTTTTACAAAATTAGTCAATGAACCGTTCAGGCTTTGCTGAGGGTAAAAAAGGTGCGAGGATGGTAATTCCGTCGGTGAGTGCTTCGATTAGATGGACTTACACTGCTAGGATCTGTTTTTGTACCCACAAGCTGCTCACTGCTGCAGAATCATCTTAAATTTAAAAGATAATGCCCATGTTCTCTTTTCTGTTGCAAGCTGCTATCTTAAATCCTCTCTGTCTTTTCCACCTTCACCCTCAACAATAAATGCAAGGAACACCTTTGCTTTTTTTTTGGCACGAAGATCCAACGCATCTAATAGCTGTCGCTGCCACATTGCACTCTCCACTTGCTCGCTGGTTCAAACATCCTGTAAAGTTTCCCCACCGCACTAAATCTGAACTCGTCTCTCATTTCTGCTTTGTTTGTCCTCATGTTCTTGTTGTGCTCATCTTGCCCATAAGACACACCCCTGCTCTATTTACTCTTTTTTTCCCACTGAACAACTGATGTCCTAACTTTCCATATTGATCTCCATGTTAATAATTCTTTTTTTCAGCTGCTTTTCCCGTCTAATCTAACTCTGCCATTTTCAACCTCTCACAAAAACCTTGAACCCACTATACTTGAATAGTTTTGTCACATTTGTAACCTCCCTCGCTCTCTTTTTAATGTCCTTGACCTTTTACTAGCTTGTATTAAAGCCTGCCCCACAGCAGTTTAAGTCTTCCATTCAGGGTTGCAATCCCTATCTCTGACCCAGATCAGGCAACATTATCCACTGTTAATTGCCTCCATTGTTTCTTTCTTCCAATGGAGGATCCTGAAGAACTCAGCAAACATTTTTACAGCGCTCGCTGTCATATTCCGGTAAGTAAAAAGTAATAAATGCAGAAAGCTTCTTTCAAAAACTACAGAGGGAGGTTAAGTGTTATGTGATTATGATGCGGGGTCTAGTCGGGGACTGTTGAGAGTAATTGGGTTGGCTGATGGGCAAAGTTAGTCAGATCGAGGCTGATGGCATTTTTGGGAGTTTTGGTGGTTGTAGGATGAGATGTTCATGAGTGGAGGGTGTTTGGATTGTAATAAAAAACACACACACACTTTCATGCAACCGATGATTTTTTTCACCTCATGTATCATTGCCGCATAATTTGGATAGAGCTCTCATTAACATTCTAGCCACTGATCCACAGTTAGAGATTCTAAGACTAATATAATTTTACTTGTAACTCCAATACTTATTTTTCCCTCGTCTCATAATCATCTTAGCATTGAAAGGTGGCTTGTTAAATTCAGACAAATTTTGCAATTTAGCCAGATCTTCCTTTGTTTTATGCAATCTTGCCAAATTCAGTGGGTGTAATTGCCAAATTTTACTAATTATGTCTGTATTCTAATTCTGAAGTCTCAGCACCCAAATGTTCATTACAATTTGTATTTGTATATCGCCTATACCTTGGAAAAACATCTTGGTGTCACTCACCTGAAGAGTTGTTAGGGTATGTAAGCAAAAGTTTGGCAAAAGAGATAGATTTTAAGAAGTATTGTTAAGAAAAAAAAAACAGAGGGGTGTTTGGACAGGGCATTCCAGAACTTGAGACCTTGCAGGTGAAGTTGTGCCTGCGAATTGTGGACTGACTAAAAGTGGTTGCTTAAGGGGATGGAATAAGAAGAGGACAAATATCTTGAAGGTGAAGCAGCAAGATACCAGAGTTGGGAAGGGGACAGACCATGGAGTCAGTTTAAAAGCAAGGATGTAAATTTAAAATTTGGCTGTGAATAGATGGAATAGTACGGGGTGAAGGGTGAATGGAATATGACATCAGTTAGGACATTGGCAGTAGGTATTAGATGATCTCAAGCTTATGGAGGGGAAGGTGGCTTAGAATAGTCAAGTGACAAAACTGTGGAGGAGAGTATCAGCTGCAGATGTGCAGAGGAAAGGGTGAAATCTTGGAGAGTGGACATAGAAGGTTTTGATGGCCACAGATGTGTGGTCAAGAAGCTCCTCTTTGTATCAGTTATGACAATAAGGTTGTGAACAGTCTAGTTCAACCCCCAACACTTAGTGTGAAGGTGAATGGCATCATGGGAAGATAACAAGATTTTCGATAACAAATGAAGAAGATGGATTTGGCCTTTTCTAAATTTCATTGAAGGAAATATGTAGTTCTGCACATTAGAGTAAAAAGTTTGACAATTTAAAGAATGAAGGAGTCAAGAAAGGTGGTGGTGAAGTGCAGCTGGTACACTATATCAGCAGTGTACATTTAGAATTTGATACTGGCTTAATGAACAATATTGATGAGCAGAGGAGAAATAGGAGGGAACCAAGGATGGAACCTTGAGTGACAGCAGAGACAGCAGTTCAGGAATGGAGAGAGATGTTGTGGGAAAGGTAAGAACTGACAAAATGCTCAAGGACTTGAGAGGAAAGAGATGTTTGAAGATGAAGTAGTGGTTTGTGAAGATGCCGGAGTATGGGTCTTTGTTTTTGATAGTAAAGATGTTAATGAAGGCGAATGATACCTGGAGAAAGCTAACTCTTAAAAATATCAGTTAAGATGGGAGTCCGGATGAACTCAGAAACAGCATGAGAAAAATAGAAAAGAAATGAGAGAAAGATGCACATTCAGGTATAACTCCGAGGGAATCCCTAAAGGCTCGGTGGGTGAGGAAAAGATGGGAAATGAGAGAGTTGAATGATGGTTTTAAACCAAGTAATAAAGAAGCTCGTAAAGTCCTTGGGCTTTTTGTTGGAGATTAGTGTGTGACAGGTGGGAGAGAAGATTTTAAGATGAAGCTTTTCAGTAACAAAGAATCTTGTTCTCTTTTATAAAAGTGAAAGGTTTTGTTTTGGATGTAAAAGCACCTGATAATGTTTTATGAGCTCCAGCCAGAATGGATTGTGAAGAATAAATCAGTTGTTTGCCATATACATTCAAGTTGATGTCCCTTGACGTGGAGAGAACCGGTGCTGTTGGTAGAAGGAGAGGGTGTCAGTATACTTTTAAGGGACATACTCATAATATTGTCACTAATAAAGCATGTGACTTGAGGGTCTAAAAGGTCTCCTACTCCATCTGACCTCAGAACACCTGAGCCATGTCATGCTACTGAAAACATTGTGCAATGTGTAACTAAGTGGTTTAATGTTTTCTCAAACGCACTGACTGTGAATGTAATGCTTGTGTACAATAATTCATCATCATAAACTTCTGTTGAATTCTTTAATACTGTAATACCTATGCCCAGTTGTTTTATGTTTTATGAGGGACAATATAAGCATTGCTGCATGAGGTAAAATACTCTGCTTGAGAAAAACTCTTATTAATTCCTGGGATCTAAAAGCTGGAGCTAAGGTTTTGCTTATGCCAATGGGTGGCACTTGATGTATTGAGTGACGGATTAAAAAGTGGGACTTTGAAAGTACATTGGGAGAAAGTTTCTTCTAGGTGCTGACACAAAAATTTTTAATTGGGAAGAGGGCTGTGAGTGGAGAGTAATATAAGGAAGTGACCAGAGATCTGTGGTTGGCAATGATTCATCTTCTGTGGAGTTGATCATTAATAAAAATAAAATTAGTTTCTCCTTCAATAGCTTACTTATTTCCTCTTGTGGAACTGTGACCATCTTAGTACAATCTGACTTACATACTTTGGTTCTCGTCTCTGGAAGTTGTGTTATTGAAAGTTATTTCCTCTCCATATTCTCTTGTTTCTGTATTAATTTTGAATTTTCCTTATACATCTGTCTTTTTTTAATCTTTTGACATCTTCCACTTTACATTTTCCTTTCTTTGTATGATCCTCAGTGCCAACTTTCTTCTTGCCTCAGTCTTAAGTGTCTGATCTCATTCTTCATTGCTGCCCAGGTGCAAGTTGCAGACTTGTGCTGATGCCTGAAATTCCAAGCCCGCCTTGGGAAGAACATGGAAAATGCAGGATCCAAATTAAGAAATTTCACCAAAAACTAATTTTCTTTTTGAAGCTGGTTCCAATACTTCCCATTGGTGTGTTTCTGATTTAAAATATAATTCTAGTAAGGATTTGTGGCAGGTTTGTCAGCAACCACATGAAAGGTGATACCTATCCTGATTCATGTTCTGGTAGTGATACCTCCATTCCTGAAAACTCTAAGGAATGTTACAAGCAGAAGCTATTTAAAAGCAATGCCAGTGACATCCCTCAACACAAACTCGTAATCTTTAGAGTGGGTAAAGCAACCAAGAATGCATAAAGTGCTGAAACATATAAGGATGGAGCGGTCAGGAAGGCATTGTGATGAGCAAGTGTGGGAACATTTAAAGACAGACAGACTTAAGTTGCAATTTTGCCATTATTTGCATCAGGAAGTTAACAATGGAAGCTTACAGTAAGTTGCATATGTTTGTCCAATTATATGTTATCTATCTGATCAATGAGCCTGATTTACATCGTCACCACAATGTTAGCCAAATCTGAGATTTGTAATGGTGATCAGAGTATAAAATGAAAGCATTTCATTCACAATTTACTCATTGATTTTTCTCTACTTTTGCTGTAAGTACTGTTGAAATCCCAGTAGTGATGATTGAGCAAAGCTAGTGTCGGATGAAATTCAGCAAGAGTGCTAACAACCAGATTGCCTGTTATTTATTCTTCCAGTTTTCTTTTCCATTGGCTTCAGAAGGCTTCCCAAAGGTCTGGGTAAAGCATTCAAAAGCTAAAGTATGCTGTGAACTTATTACGAGTAAGAAATTTGGTACCTGCAGTACAAAAGGAAGAAAAAGTCAGTTGGTTTTTGGGTTCATAACCCTCAGCCAATTCTTAACCATGTTGAAGTGTTCTTCAGATTAGCACAGCTACAAGCAGGAATAGTGAGATTATTTAATAATAATGATGCAGACGGGGAAGAAATAAAATGAAATCTTCATCTTACCTTTCCTTTCTATCAGTAAGTTTATAATATCTTCAGCCTCCATGGGCATATCAATAACAGAAAGGTGTTTGGTTAAAGATTTCTCATCCTGTCAAAAATTGGGAAGTCTATTATGACCTTTTATTGGAATGGCAATTGGGGTGCCTGAAAATGCTTGCATATAAGAGGAGGCATATTTGAGGATTGTGGAGTGTTAAGCTTAGGGTTCAACTGTACAATAAATCAAATGTACCTAATTACGAACAATAACTATAATTGCCTTTATTGAAAGAATAAAGCAAATATGCCTTTTTCGAACTGTGTACCATTCCAAACATACTTATGCTTACCTGGCAACGTTTGAGTTTTATACCAGTAAATATCGTTCTCACTTTGCTCTTTCAGTTACTTTGAAATCAAATGGGAACAGCATCCACGGAAACTGTATCCCACCGAAACATGGCGAATGTCTGCAAGAGGGAGAACTTCTGCTGCAAGTAAGACCAATCTTGATGAAAAAGGAGAAGAAGGAAAATCATATTTGGAGAAGTCCTTGATGTATAGGAGCCATGGGAAAAATTAATACACAAGAAGAGAATATTCGGCCTGTGGTGTCAGTGCCAACTGAATAAACTAGCTGCCCATTCCAATCCCACTTACCAATAGCTGTTCTGTAGCCGTGCACGTTAGAAGATGAGTTGCAATTCCAGGTTCCTTTTAAAGTGATTTGAGGGTTTTATTTCAACCACCAAATCGAGCAGCGAGCTCCAGACACCCAGTGGCTAAATAAACGTTATTCCTCAGGTCCCCTCTAATCTTTCTGCCAGTCACCTTAAGTCTGTATCCTTTGATAGTTAACATTTACCTTACTGGAAAACATGTATTCTCTGTCTATTCTATCCAAGCCCTCATTTTGTACATCTCAATTAAGTCACACCTCAGATTCCTCTGATCTAAGGAAAGTGACCTTAGACTATCTCGTCTTTCCTCATAGCTGCTGTTTTCATGATGTGGAGATGCCGGTGTTGGGGACTAGGGTGGACAAATGCAGAAGTCACTCCTTGCCAGATTACAATCCGATGAGTTTATTTGAAGTCACAAGCTTTCGGAATCACAAGCTTTCGGAATGTTGCTGCTTCAACTGATGAAGGAACAGCTCCCCGAAAGCTTGTGATCTCGAATAAACCTGTTGAACCATAACCTGATGTTGTTAGACTTCTGATTCTGCTATCTTTAGGCTGAGGCAGCATCCTCTAAATCTCTTCTGTGTAGAGCAGTTGTGTCCTTCCCATAATTTGGTGAACAGAACTGTGCCCAAAATTCCAGCTCTGGCCTAACTAGTGTCTTATATGGTCCCTGCATTACATCCCTGATTTAGAGTTTCATAGCTTGTCCAGTGTATGCAAGCATCGCATATGAATTCTTTACCACTTGTCCAGATGATCTACCACCTTTCAGGGGCATGTGGACATGCACTCTAAGGACTGCCACATTCTGTACCCCTTACCATATCCTCAAATTTATTATGTATTCTCCTGTTTTGTTCTCCAAAAATGCTTATCATCCTACTTCTCCAGATGGTAAAAATTGAACTGATTTTCTGTATTGTGTTTAATTACAATCTCATTTCACATAGTATTGCTTTACTGTATTTATGCATTACTTTACCATCCACAGGAACTAAAAGATACAGTATGGTCATTAAAACATTTGATATCTAATAACAGAAACTAATAGAACCATTATTGCTATTTTTCATCCATCTCCACTATGAAGCAAATTAAATGGCTAATGAGGAATAGCTGTAGCCTTTCTGGTTTGGTGCATCTATTAACGCAAAACTCTCTAATATTCTTGTACATTAAATAAATGTATAGAGTTTAAATATAAATCACTTTTTTCCTGATGCAAGAACAGTGAAATTGCTAAATAAATAAAACCTTGCGCAGACTAAGATTACCAAAAGGCATATCCTTAGCCACTTTGCAACAGAATTAGGATGTGTCAAAATCTGATGACATGTAATTCTGGTTATATTGAAGCTGGTCAACATTTGACTGACAATAGGGAATCCCACAGAAAAATGACCTTTATTAACCAAAATTCAATGTTGGTTACTGCAGGTTAGCTGAACTTTCATATGGTCGCACCTACACAACTTTGTCTTTTATTTTAGGTATACACTGCTGTCGCCGTGCAGCTAACATATCATCGAAGCTTGAAAATGATAGAATAGAAATTTATCAACACGTGTACTTTTACATGAAAAAAGTGAAAAATTTTATAAGTTGCCGTACCACGGTGCCTACATCAATGATAGATATCAAAGATAATTAGATTAAATTAGATTCCCTACAGTCTGGAAACAGGCCCTTCGGCCCACCAGTCCACACCAACTCCCTGAACAGTAACCCACCCAGACCCATTTCCCTCTGACTAATGCACCTAACACTATGGGTAATTCTGCATAGCCAATTCACCTGACCTGCTCATCTTTGGACTGTGGGAGGAAACCAGAGCACCGGAGAAAACCTACGCAGACATGGGGAGAATGTGCAAACTCCACACAGACAGTAGCCTGAGGCTGGAATCAAAGCCAGGTTCCTGGAGCTGTGAGGCAACAGTGCTAACCACTGAGCCACAGTGCCGTTCTTACCCTATTTTGCCAAACTTACCTACTCCATCCCTATGGCATCCTTCACATCCAATTTGAGCCCTATCTCACCATCTGCCATTCCAGAACAACTTGCCATTCAATGCATATCTGACAAAAGTCCAGCTTCCCTTGCACCCATATCATCTTTAAAAGGCTGCTGTGCACCCAGGCAAGTGTTGGCAAATTGATAGTGCCCTTCACTGGCAATGGAATGGCACAACAATCAAAGCCACATTCGCCTTCATACATCACCAACATGGCTGACGCTTATTCACAGAGAGTCATGGAGTTGTACAGCACAGAAACAGACTCTTCAGTCCAACTCATCCATGCCAACCAGATATCCCAAATTAATCTAGTCCCATTGCCAGCATTTGGCCCATATCCCTCTAGATCCTTCCTATTCATATACCGTTCCAGATGTCTTTTAAATGTTGTGATTGCATCAGCCTCCACCACTTCCTCTGGCAGCTCTTTCCATACACACATCACCCTTTGCATAAAAAAACTTATCCCTTAGGTCCCTTTTAAATCTTTCCCCTCTCACCGTAAACCCCTTCCCTCTAGTTGTGGACTCCCCTACATCGAGGAAAACAGCTTGGCTCTTCACCGTATCCATGCCCCCCATGATTTTACAAACCTCAATAAGAGCAGCCCTCAGCCTCCGATGCTCCAGGGAAAACAGCCCCAGCCTGTTCAGCCTCTCTCTATAGATTAAACCCTGTAACCCTGGCAACATTCTTCTAAATCCTTTCTGAACCCTTTCAAGTTGTACAACATCCTTCCGATAGCAGGGAGACCAGAACTGAACGCAGTGTTACAAAAGTGGTCTAACCAATGTCCGGTACTGTTGCTGCATATGACCTCCCCTCAACTCCTATACTCAATGCACTGAGCAATAAAGGCAAGGATACCAAACGCCTTCTTCATTATCCTGTCCACCTATGAGTTTCAAGGAACTATGAACCTGCACTCCAAGGTCTCTTTTTTTCAGTAACAATCCCCACGAACTTACCATTAAGTGTATAAGTCTTGCCCTGATTTGCCTTTCCAAAATGCAGCATCTCACATTTAAATTAAACTCCATCTGCCACTCCTCAGCCCACTCATTAAAATCCCATTGTACTCTGAAGTAACCTTCTTCATTGTCCACTGCACCTCCAATTTTGATGTCATTTGCAAACTCTCTAACTGTATCTCCTGTGTTCACACCCAAATTATTAACATAAATGACAAAAAGCAATGGACCCAGTACCAATCCTTGTGGCACACCGTTGGTTACAGGCCTTCAATCTGAAAAAACACCCTCCACCACCACCCTCTGTCTTGTTGGGGCCGCAGCTGTTCACTTTATATATGAATAATCTAGATGAAGATGCTGGGGACATTCTGGTGAAGTTTGCCGATGATATGAAGTTAGGCAGACAGGCAGGTAGTACTGAGGTGGTGGGGCTGCAGAAAGATTTAGTTTAGGAGAGTGGTCCAAGAAATGCCTGATGAAATTCAATGTGAGCATGTGTGAGGTCTTACACTTTGGAAAGAAAAGAGTGCTAATCCAGGATTCTCTAAAGGTTGATTTGCAGGTTGAGTCTGTGATTAAGAAAGCAAATGTAATGTCATTTATCTCAAGAGGGTTGGAATATAAAAGCAATGACATGCTTCTGAGACTTTATAAAGCTCTAGTTAGGCCCCATTTAGAATACTGTGTCCAATTTTGGGCCCTACACCTCAGGAAGGACATACTGGCACTGGAACATGTTCAGCGGAGATTCACACGATGATCCCTGGGATGGTAGGCCTAACAAATGATGAACCACTGAGGATCCTGAGATTGTATTCATTAGAGTTTAGAAGGTTGATGGGAGATCTAATAGAAACTTACAAGATAATGCATGGCTTAGAAAGGGTGGATACTGGGAAGTTGTTTCCGAGGTGTGGAGACTAGGACCCGTGGGCACAGCCTTAAAATTAGATGGGGTCAATTTAGAATGGAAACGAAGAGACATTTCTTCAGCCAGAGAGTGGTAGGCCTGTGGAATTCATTGCCACGGACCATAGTGGAGACTGGAACGTTAGGTGTCTTCAAGGCAGATATTGATAATTCCTTGCAAGATCAAGAATTTAAGGGCTATGGGTTGAGTGCGAGTAAGTGGAATTGAAATGCCCATCAGCCCTGATTAAATGGCGGAGTGGACTTGATGGGCCGAATGGCCTTACTTCCACTCCTATGTCTTATGGTCTTCTACCTTTGAGCCAGTTTTGCATCCAAGTGGCTAATTCTCCCTTTATTTCACGTGATCTAACCTTGCTAACTAGTCCACCATAAGGAACCTTGTCGAATGCCTTACTGAACTCCATATAGATCTGGTCTTCCATTCTGCCTAATCAAGGCATTCACTATTTCTTCAAAAAACTCAATCAAGTTAATGAGACACAATTTCTCATACACAAAGCCATGTTGACTATCCCTAATCAGTCTTTGCCTTTCCAAATACATGTAAATCCTGTCCTTCAGGATCCCCTCCAACACCTTGTCCATCACTGATGTCAAGCTCAAATGGTCTATAGTTCCCTTGCTTTTCGCTACCACCTTTCTTAAACAGTGGCACCACGTTACCCAATCTCCAGTCTTCCCGCACCTCACCTGTAGCTACTGATGATACAAATATCTCAGCAAGGAGCCCAGCAATCACTTCCCTAGGTTTCCACAGAGTTCTAGGGTATGCACGATCAGATTCTGGGGATTTATCCACCTATACATATTTTAAAATGCCCAGCGCCTCCCTCTCTGTAATATGGACTTTGATGAAGCGCCACCTAGACTCAAAACACTAGCTTGCTTTTCCTCCATGGATGCTTCTTGACCCACTGTGACCTCCGGCATTTTTTGTTTTCAGGAACATACTGTCCCTGGATTCTTGTTATCTCGTATACTGCCCATTTTGTCATCCCAATTGCTGTTCAACCACCAGACCACAAAGTTGCTCATTGTCCATTTGAAGAAAGTCACGTACAGGCAAATAATTAGACAATTCCCAATATCAGCTTTTACTTTCAGCCACTAAAAACAACACAAACTAAACAAATAGAGGCAGCAAGTAACCCCAACAATGCAAACTATATGCTGCCATCTCGACTAACAGCAATTTTAAATGACATGATGGTTTGTTACATCTAACTCTCCTCAACCGGAATCAGGTGTCAATCAGGTCCTGTCCGGTTCGCAGCACCTGACACACCAGAGCTGTGTCACAGTCAAGCAATGCTTCCTCCTCAATGTCCTTCCTCTCAGAAGACTGTCCTCCCAGTTCCTCAGCATTCACTACGTCACCTACTTTATTCTTCAAAGCATCACCATGATACAGCCCACTCTGTCCAGACAATACAAGAGGGATCTCCAGTCTGATCCAAGCAGTGAAACTACATGTTCAACAGTCCTAACATCTGCTGAACCACAGTTCTGCTTGAAGCATGGGTAGCATTGTATCTGTGCTCTGCAGCAATCAGGGGTTGTAAAGCTGTCATCAACCATGGTTGTAGTGAGTAGCCCTTGCACCCCAGTAACTAGCCTTGCCCTTCAAATGCACCATAAAGTCAGAATCCTACAGCAAAGAAACAGGCCCTTTGGCCCAAACTGGTCCATGCCAACCAAATATGTCCATCCACACTAACTCCATTTCCCTGCATTTGACCCATATCCTTCTAATCCTTTCCTATCCATGTATTTATCAAAATGCCTTTTAAATGTTGTTAATGTACCCGTGTCATGGTGGTCCGCTGTGTACCACCTTCTGTGGAAAAAGGTTGCCCCTCAGGTTCCCTTTTATTCTTTCCCCTCTAATCTGAAACTGATGCCCTCTCATCCTCAATTCCCCAACCCTGGGAAAAAGACTGAGTGCATTCATCCTATCCATGCCTCTCATGATCTTGTACATCAGATACAGGAGAATGCTGCAGGATGATAGGAGTGGTGGCAGCATGCCAGGCTAGTGGGCACACACCTCCAGAAGCAGTAATGGTGATCATAAGTCACCTGAATTATTAATCTCATGGAGCCACTTGTTATGGATGAATTCTGCAGCATTGTGACCCAACCCTCTTAGTGCCACATGTACACAATTGATGGTATGCTGTACCTTTGGTGGGGGGGCAGCTATGTTTCTGAATCCTACTGCCAGGGCTGCAGCACTGACCTCATCATTGGGAAACAAAATGAACTGCTGTGACCTCTCACACATGGCTTCAGTCACTGTTTTGATGGACCTGTGGGAACACGACTGAGATTCCACACAGTTCACCTGTCGCTCTCTGGGAGCAGCCAGGAGTATAAACAATCTCAGTGAGAGAAGGGTGTCCCACTCTCTCAGGCCTCAGGTCCCACTACAGTAATCAGCATAGGTCTGTCACAGTGCACTAACACATATGGAGCCTATGCTGATATCGCAGCTCACTCATCCACAAGTCGGGGATGCATTTAAAGGTACGATAGTGAACAAAATGATTGTTTGTCCTCAAGAAAGTAAGATTGGAGAATTAAAGAAGAAAAATGAGGAAATTGCAGATGAATTGAAGGTGTTTTGCATAATATTTAACTGTGGAGGATACAGGTAACATCTAAAAGGAGCCGCGAAAAATCAGGAAATGGGAGGGAAGGAAAATTCACAATCAGCGAAAGGTAGAAGAGAGTACCCTGCTGGAACTGCTGGCTCACAAGTGCCCAGGTCCTGATGAACTTTAGCCTAGGACTTAAAAGAAGTGGTCAGCAAGATTGTTAATTTTAATTTTCTAAAACCTCTCTGATTTGGGCATTAGATTGGGAGATAGCAAATATGACTCCTTTACGTAAAAAGGAAGCAAGACAGAAAGCAGGAAACTACTGATCAGTTAACATAACATCTGTCAGGTTCAAATATTTTCTCCATGGTTATTGTTAAAGAAGTTATATGAATATATGTGTTATAAAAGTTCATTTGAGGTCGCCAGAGTCGACACGGTTTTGTGAAAAGGAAGTCATGATTGACCAATTTTTTGAGAATCCGTTGTGAAGATAACTTGTGCTGTGGATAATAGGAAATCAATAGACATACAGTGCTTCGACTTCCAAAAAGCAATTAATAAAGTATCACATTAAAACCTATTGTGGAAATAAATGTTAATGGCATAAGGGATAGTATATCAGCATGAATCAAAAATTGGATGGCTAACAGGAAGCAGATAGTAGTCATAAATGGATCTTTTTCAGGTTGGCAGGATGTAATGAATGCTGCACCGCAGGGATCAGTGCTGGGATTTCAAATGTTTGCAATTTATGTATTTGAATGAGAAGTGACCAAAGGTATGGCAGCTAAATTTGATGATAACACAAAGAGAGGTAGAAAAGTGACTTTTGATGAGAACGTAAAGAGCTGACAGAGGGATGTACATAGATTAAGTGAGTGGTTGAAGATCTGGCAAATGCAGTACAATGTGGGAAAACGTGAAATTATTTATTTGGGCAGGAAGACTAAAAAGAGAAGCATATTATCCAAATGGTGAGAGACTGAAGATGTATGAAGTGCAAAGGAATCTTGGTGTCCTAGTGCATGATTCAGAAAAGGCTAGTATGTTGTTACACTACATAACTAGGAAGGCTAATAGAATGTTATCACATATTGCAAGGCCACTTGAATACAAAAATAAAGAGGTTATGCTTCAGCTTTGCAGAGCATTGATGAGATTGCATCTGGGTTACCATGCACAGTTTTGGTCATTTTACTTAAGGAAGGATGGAAATGCATTGAAAACAGTTCAGATAAGGTCTATTAGACTAATGAGGTAAAATTAGACCAACACCTGGAAGGAGTGGGCTGTCTTAAAGCAAAAAGTGCAGAAACAACAAGTTTGTATCCACTGGAGCTTAGAAGAGTAAGGGGTGACAAGTGGAAGGCACAATATCCTGAAGGGTCTTGTCAGGGTAGATGTGGAGAATCTAGAACTTTGGAGTAAGACCTTAAAAATTAGAGACTACCCATTTAAAAATAACGTACTGACGATCTTTTGTTTGTCTCAGAGTCATTAAGCCTTGGAATGCTCTTCCTGAAAAACAGTGGTGGAAGCAGAGTCACCAGAGTCCTAGAATATTTTTAAGGCAGAGATAGACAAATTCTTGTTAATTAAGAGGGTGGAAGGTTATCAAGGGAGACAGAAATGTGGTTTTGAAAATGCAATTAGATCCACCAAAAAAGTAAAATAAAGACAAAGTTCACCACAGTTCAGTTCCTGGACTAAGGGAAAGCCCGTTAAGGAATGGTGACATATGTTGAAGATGCATTTGCTATTCTGGGACAAAAACTAAATCTCCAGTGTTTGAAAACATAAATACCTAATGTGGCTTATTTATGAAATTCTGCATTAAATAATTCAAATTATTTTAATATTTGTACTTGCAACTTATTAACTTCCAATGACTGAATTTCAGTGATCCAAAAGGAATCCACACTTTGGATTTGCTGAGCTATAATTTCTTCATTAACATAAAGCAAGTTATGATTTTGTAAGAAGAAAGATCATTGATGTGAAATGTTGGCTGTTTCTTTTTCTGTAGATAGTATCTGATATGCTAATTTCTAAGATTTTCTGTTTTTGCAATAGCTGAAACTACTGTTTTTTTTAATACTTCAAAATCAAAACTCTCATTGTCTTTACTTTGATTCACAGAACAATGTAACACGTGACATGGTAGCTCAGTGGTTAGCACTGCCGCCTCAGTGCAGGGACCCGGGTTTGATTCCAGCTTCGGGCGACTGTCTGTGTGGAGTTGCACATTCTTCCCCTGTGTTTGTGGGTTTCATCTGGGTGCTCCAGTTTTCTCCCACAATCCAGAGATGTGCAGATTAGGTGAATTTGCCTTTCTAAGTTGCCCATACTATTCAGGAATGTGTTGGTGCATTAGTCAGAGGAAATGTAGAGTAATAGGGTAGGGGAGTGGGCCTGGTTGGGATACGTTTTGGACTTGTTGAGCAAAATGGCCGCCTTTCCCATTGTAGGGATTCTCTGAATGATTATTCTAACCAACCTATCTGAATATTCTTTACGGGAAAAGTTGTACTGCTTAATCAAAGAAGTTTAAAAGGGTATACACCAAGCAATTAAAAGGAACACTTTTTTTATTTACGTGAGAAGAAATGACTACTAATTAGTTCCAAAACATTTTATTTGAATTGCCTTGAACAATGGTATGACAATCAGATATGGATTTGGCCTCTTGCCAGGAAATGTGAAACCTCCTCACACTTAGTTTTGCAAGGCTGATATTTTAAATCACCCTGGCTAGTTCTCACTGAGTAAGGAACATAAGTTTTAATTCAGCCTCAAGAAGGCTGGGTGTAACTGGTGCTGGCCATTGACAATGACCACTCTTTGATATGAAAACCTTTTATGTTCACCTGTTCCATCTGAGAACAATGTTCATTTTTAGCATTAACTGTTCTGGTTTTCTGAGAGATCAGCAGGATTGTTGTCAATATTTTTCAAGAGTTGGTATGTTTTGATTTATTTGCCTGAGTAACACAGTTGTACTGTTTGGTTCCCTGCAGCAAATGATGGGAGTAAGCACAAATTAAAAAGCACTTGCAAAAGCTATAGAGAGAAAATGTGATGGGCATGTGTTGAATCCGGTGTTATCAATCATTGTATAGAAGTGCACAATATGCAACTTGTGGAATATAAATTAAAATAAGAATCATAGCGGGTAGAGAATACTTTGTACATCTGCCTCTTAGAGAATTCCAGCACTGAAATGGTTCATGATTATTTTGTCCATTCATTAATTTTTTTTGTTGTTTTTTAATGTTGATTTTGCAAAATTATACCTGGATGGATCTAGAAGAAAGATATTAAAAGTGCTGTTTGGACATGAAATATCTGCAGTTTCAAATAATACAATCTGGCATTCAGTATACTGTGCTGCAAACAACTTATAAAAATGAATAAATGAAACAAGCTCAGATCTTCAACCTGTAAACCATTTGCAAGAAATAATGGGCAAACAGATAACATACTCATTGGGTTTTGGCTGAGATCATTCAAATTGGCAACTAAAAGCAATACAAACAAAGTTCAGCATATGTATTTTTAACTGTTACTTTGTTCAACAACTCCCCACAATCATATTGCTTCAATCTTGATTATTCATGAACAATTACAGGTTTTAAACAAAACCAGTAGTTGCTGGAGAAACTCAGCAGGTCTGGCAGCATCTGTGGAGAGGAGAAAGTGAGGACTGCAGATGCTGGAGATCAGAGCTGAAAATGTGTTGCTGGAAAGGCGCAGCAGGTCAGGCAACATCCAAGGAGCAGGAGAATCGACGTTTCGGGCATGAGCCCTTCTTCAGGAAGATTCCTGAAGAAGGGCTCATGCCCAAACGTCGATTCTCCTGCTCCTTGGATGCTGCCTGACCTGCTGCGCCTTTCCAGCAACACATTTTCAACAGCATCTGTGGAGAATAAGCAATGTCAACGTTTTGGCTCCAGTGACCCTTCGTCAGAATAGATTGAAACGTGGAGCTGATCACGTATTTGGCCTGGGCTTCGTGGCTCTCCACAGAGTGGATTTACATTTTAAACAATATTTCCACATTTATGTCTAAACAATATACAACCATGTAAAGTAGGAGCAGAAGTAGGCCATTCAAGCTCTCAACTCTGCTCCGACATTTAATATGATCGTGACTGATTAGTTTGTGTTTCAAATTCTACATTCCTATCTTTAATGATCCTGATTTCCTATAAGAATCTGTCCATCTCTGTCTTAAAGCTATTCAGCAATGGGCTTTCACCACTTTCTAAGTTCCAAAGCCACATCACACAAATCCTCACCTCTGAGCAGTAAGGGCGACACCGAATTTTTACATTAGTGTTTGAGTTCTGGATTGGCCCATAAGAGGAGAAATCTCTGTCAAAACCATTAATGATCTTGCACAATTCATCAATTCACCATACTTCTAAACTCCAGTGGAAATATAAGACAACCCACTCATTCAGTGTGATAATCTGGTAAATTTCCCCTGATCCACCTCCAATGCAGTTACATCTTTCATCAAGCAAAGAGACCAAAACTGTACAAAATACTTAATGTCTCAGCAGTGCTTGTTAACTGAACGATAACCTTACCTTTTATATGATGTGAAGTGAATATAAAAGTAATATCCATTGATGTGTATATGTATACTGTATATGCATACTAAATTTTTCTAACTCCTGCACAAGAGCACCGAGATCCCTCTGCACCTCAAAATTCTTTAGTTATTTTCTGTTTAAATAACACTTTTTTTTGTTCTTGAAAAGTGAATGACTTCACTTTTTTTTCCACATTATACTCCATCTGCCAGATTTTTGCCCAGTCCCTCAGCCTATCTATAGCTGTATGCAACTTCCTAGGTTGTGTTCACAGTGTACTATGCTACTTATCTCAGTGTTATATGTGAGTTTAGCTATCGTGCCTTTGCTCCCTTCATTCTTAATAGAAATTGTAAAATGTTGAGGCCCTAGCACAGACCCTTGTGGAACTCTATTTGTCTAATTTGCAGGATGTGATAAAGATATATATGCAAATTCTCTTCTCTGCAAGCAGCCTCTGCTAATATGTTACTCCCAACAGCATGACCTTCCATTTTATGCACCTTTGGTATGGCACTTTATCAAATACCTTCTGAAAATCCAAGCATTGTATATCTTCAAACCTGCCTTTATTCATAGCACTTCAAAAGATATGTGACTCATTTCACTCTCCTTTACCACTTGCATCAGTAATTAAATACCAATTATCCACAATTAAAAATATATACAGTTGTATGGATGGTGCACTTAAAAAGGATATCCATAGCCTCTTGACATTTTCATTAAATAATGCCAATTTTCCTGAATCCTGTGTGTCACCATAGTCTTACCAGACCATAGGGGCTGTGCTCTCATTAGAGAGAGAAGCGATGGTTGTAATTTAACCTGAGAGCCACCAGACCTCAGAGGGAAGAGGTTGAGAAAGAGAGCCCTTTATGGTAACCTCAAACCAGTGATGAGAATTGAACCCACGCTGTTGGCATCACACTGCTCTGCAAACCAACAATCCAGCCAAATGAGCTAAACCGATTCCTATGAATCCTATATCCATATTAGTAGCATTTTAAAGTCACAAAACATTTCAGAATTTTGGCTCCTGGAAGACCAGTGTCATAGAAATACATCCAAGCATTTCATCGCTTATTTTTATCTAGTGTGTTTCTCTAGTGCACAGAAATTATAGCTAATTGTGTTCCTTCTTATTCTTAGATGAACTGAGTTGTGATATATCAACTTCAGCTAATTATGTGATCTGCATGACTTTAGAAATGGATCTTTACTATCTAGAGAGACAAAGTCCATTTCTGGAATAAGTTTTCACACTAAATTCAGCATAAAGCTCAAAAGTAGACAATGTTGGTGCTCTGAGTCAAGCAGTTAAAAGTTACTTGTGCATGAATTAAGTTGTCTGATTTTCTTTTACTGATCTTTGAATTGTCACGTTTGCAACATTCTTACCTGTAAGACAATACTTTGCAGACTGTTTTTAACCCCAAAAGTGACCTATTTTGATGCTCCTAGATTGATGTCTCTGATGTTAAGAGAGCATGGTGGAAACAGTGGGAGTTAGTAAAGGTGGTGAGGGGGAGATGGGAAGACCTATACCATGTGAAGGTTGTGTACTTTACCTAAGTTGATCACCTGTTCACTCCACTTGGTGTCCATTTCCCATACAAGGGAAGTGTGTTCATTGCACAATCCTTGAAGAGGCAAAATCCTATCTTTATATTGAGGATATGCTCCATCATGTTGTACAGCACTGACCCTGGGCTAAATGGGACATATTTCAAACAGATTTACCAAATCAAAACTTGGCATCTATGATTCACTGTGTACCATCATATCTTGACTTCATTACAGCCTTAGTCCAACTATGGACAAAAGAGTTGAACTCAGTCAAGAGTTGACTGCTCTGGACATCAAGACAGCATCCCTAGCAAAACTGCAATCCATGGGAACGAGGGCAATGCTCTTTATTGATTGGAGTCATGCCTAGCACAAGGAAGATGCTTGTAGTTGTTGGTCATTCGGCTGAGTCCCAGGACCAGCACCCCTCTAATTTTCCTACTGTCTGCATGGGCCATCTGAGGTCTGGGATATCTCTGCAAGAGTTTCTCAGGTTGGTGTCCTTGGCCCAACTGTCTTGAACTGCTTCATTAATGGCCTTCCTTCCATCATCCAATCAGAAGTGATAATGTTTTCTGATGGTTGTATATTGTGCAGCATGATTCACTACTTCTCAGATCCTGTAGCAGCTTTTGTTCATGCATAGCAAGGCCTGGACAACTTTGAAGCCTTGGGCTGACAGTGGCATGTAACATTTTCATCAAATAGGTGCCAGGAATGACTGTCTCTAACAAGAGAGAATCTCATCATCACCCCTTGACATTCAATGGCATTACCATAGCTGAATCTCCCCAGTACCAACATCCTGGGGTTTGTCATTGACTGGAAACTGAATTGGACCATCCATAGAACTCGCCACCAATCTCTCCAAAATATGTCCATCATCTATGAAACACAAGTCAGAAGTGTGATGGGAGAAGGGTCACTGGACCTGAAACATAAACTCTGCTTTCTGTCCTCAGATGCTGCAAGACCCATTGAGCTTTTCCAGCATTTTATGTTTTTGTTTGAGTTTTAGCATACACAGTTCTTTGGGTTTTTTAAATGTTGTTCTATAGGATGGAATGCTTAGTGGAATGAGGGACCATAGTTTGGAATGACTGGCCGGGGAACTTGGACACAAGGAGTTTGAAGAACCATTGAGAGTGGGTATTTGGCATAACTTGGTTTAACTGGGAACAAGGGCCTTGAAGAGTTGCTGGTGGCTTGAGTTGGAATGGATGGGGAACGGGGAGTTATGTGGGGGTCAGGGCTGGAGGGATATTTCATGCATTATGCTTTAGTTTTGGGTATGGCGCCAGATCCCTGAGATAGGCCTTCTGCCACAACCACAGTAAGCAATACCCTCAGTTCTTCCAAGGTCATCTGCTCAAGTTTTAATCCAAGCTAGTTAAGAGACTAGGGATGTAATAGGGATAAACACCCTTTTGAAATTGAGTAGTCCTATTGTATCACACTTGCTCACTTAGCACATACAGATAACAAAAATTGGAACATACACCCATGTGTGCGCATTTACTGCCTAAAGTAAAAGTATGAATTTGAAAAGAATGTGAAATCAACACCGATTATTCAATCATAATGGTGCATTCATTAAGTTGGAAGCAATGAGCACAATGCTTTAATTATATAATTGCCATTTTCATTGTTCACTTGCAGCAACATGGCATGGGCACATTACAGCAGTAGAGAAATAAACAATCTGGTGGGCAGCAACAAGTTCCTGTAGAATCTGAGCATAGTTTTCAAGTAGCACATCAGCAATTAATGTTTAGTGAAATGCTTCCACAATATGTTTTGGACATGATACATTTTGATTATCGTATGTTTCTGAGTTTGTATTGTATTTCCAACCTGCAATGATGCTTATTCCTAAAATAAGGAGAATTAATGAAGCTCAAAACTGAAAATGTTATATTATGAAGTCTTCAATGTCAAATTTGTTTGGATTTTACTGAAGAAAAGAGTTTAATCTGTTGAAGCTTTTTTTTGAAAGCTGCAATGTACGGTTGTGAGGAAAAACAAAAATCAGACTTGGAAATTTTCTGTAAACCACATCTGTCACAACAAGGTCAGTTTGTTATGAGACTACACAGCACTGTATTTTCAACATTGCAACCTATACCTTATGCCTTATATTGCGTTTTTAATACAGTCCCATGTGTAACATTAACAGTGAGATTTCTTTTGCAAGTATCGTTGTAATTGAGAATACTTCTCTCTCAATTCAGCCATATGATTGTTTGGATATTCTTATTGCTGTTTTTTCCTTTTGTGCCTATTTTCCAATTAATGCAAACTAGTAAGTTTAGTGGAAGGTTTCACTCTCCTTCCCATTTCTGGAAAGTACTCTTTCTCCTGTTTTTATACACAGAGCAAAATTACCGTAAAACTCTTTAAAATCGGTCAAAAAGTTGAAAGTTTATGTCAGATGCCAGAATACTGCAGAAAGCCTCAAAGATTCTCAGTGCCTTAGTGGAAAGAGAGACAAAATTAGAAAAGCAATTAAATAAAAGGGCGTGAAAAATATTGTTCAGGAAAATCTAAAGATGTTTTACAAGAAGTATAAAGTGTAAGAGGCCAACCTAGTAATGCTAATGGGGAAAATAATAAAGTATTTAGCATCTTTTAAGAAAGGGTTAAATTCAGTCCAAATGAAATGAGAAGAGGCCAGCAATTTCTAATCCTCTCAAGCAACAACTTTGTGCGGGGGGGTGGTAGGTTGGAGTATGACTAATAATATATCATTGTTTAAAAAGGGAGGAAATGATAGTTTGACTAACTAGCCCCGTGGTGGGCAAATTAATAGGAAAGGGTTTGACAGTTATTACAAGTTGATGTTTTGAGAAGTATGGAATAATCAAGGGCAGCTGGCTTGGATTCGTTAAAGGTCAGTTACATTTGCTAAACCTTAATTCTTTGAGGAAATGGCAAGGAAAACTGATGAAGTACTGCATTTGGTGTAGACTACTTGGATTGTTGCAAATCTTCTGACACATTTTCACATATTTGATGCACTGGTTTGATTCTCGCTAAAATACTTCCGTACAGTTCTGGTCACCACATTACAGGAAGCATATGCTCACACTTGAGAGGTTACAGAAGGTCATGATGAGAAGAACTTCAACTAAAAGAGGCTCAGAAAGATATAATTGAGGTTTAGAAGAATAGTGAGCGGTGAAGCTAGATCCTTTCTATCCACCCTGTTTCCATTAATGGTGAATTCAGGAGAGTAGTATGGGTATGCCATTAGCTTTTTGTACTATCAATCTTTCGATGTTTCTGTTAGTTACAGTATAATACATATTCTTACACCCCCTGTTCCTTAGGTTCAAATCAAGGTGTCACACATTTTGACTCCCACTCTAGATATTCCAGCAGTCTTTCCTCCCTCTTACCAGCTGTAAAATGTTAACTTGGCATCATTTCATTACTCCTTCTCGATTTACCGAGCTTGCGTGTGGGCCTTTTCAACCTTGGTGGTATCCTGTATTACGGGCTTTGGTGTTTCAGCCAGGTTCTGTTCTTTCAAACAAAATCTTCACTTATCAGTCAGTGTGATCTCATCCTTGCTGTTGAGAAATGGTTAACCCAGTAGTTTTCAAAGTTTATGCTGAAAGTAACCTAAACTGTGGAAGACATAATGTTATTACATGTAATTCAGAGCCTAGAGATGCATTCTGTCTCTTAGTTGCTGGGCTGCAGCTTGATTTTTAGCCTTTATTGATATCTACATTTTTAGCCTTTATTGATTTCTACAATATTTTGAGTTTTTGGAGACAAAGCTAAATAGAAATATTTTGTAATTAGCTGTGTTCATCACACTGCGTACAATTGCTTCCATTTGCTATCATCCTTTTGTAGAGCTACTGAGGGAACAAGCTGTTTTTGCTAGACTCTTAATTTACTTCATTGTTAATGTTTGCATTGACAGTTTTACAGTGTAGCTTTAACACAAGATTTTCAGAGGCCTTACCAAGCATTACCATTTCTTTAATGTAAATGGTAAGCCACAATAAAGAATTCAAATGGTTAAATTGTAAATAAAACATACATATGTATCTACATTCTTGTGGTGATAACAGAATAGTTAGCTTCTTTGTTGAAATTAAGGTTTCAAAAAAACCTTATGATTTAAGTAGCTTTGTATAGGCACAAGATTACCTCTAAAAGCATATCAATAATCCTTATATTGTATTGGTGAAATTACTGATCTATTTTATTTACAAGTGTGTTTGTCCCATTTGTATACTTTATCAGATTAGTGCATCTCAACTTTTAGCCCAAATTGCACATTTGCAGCAGGGTCCTGAAGCAAGGTGCAAAGCCGTTTTATTGTTCACATTGTGAGTTAAAAGCTCATAATTAGAAGCAAACAAGCCAGGAAAATCATCTTAGGAATTTAATCCTTGTGGGAGCATAGAAAGATGTGCAGAAATTCTACTGCTCAGAGGGTTATTAGTCTGGAAATAGGAGGGAGTCTGGATCTTGTCTGACACTTGTCATCTGTTAGAGGACTGTGTGATTGCAAGAAATGCCTGTACAACGCACTAGCACTGTAGCAGTTTATCTTTTAAAGGCATTAACCTTTCCACTGTATGATCATCTAGGCTTAAATTTGATGAATGACTGGCAGAAGGTGTGTCATGTAGAGCAGAAACAAAAATTGCATCAATTCTCAGTAAAAAATGGAATGGTAGTGAACATTTAACCCAGAAGCAAATGGGTGTAAGATTTTCCTTTTGCCTTAAAAAAGCAGAGATAAACTGATTTGATTTTCCTGCATTAAAATTATTTAAGAATTTTGTACTCCTCTACCACCTATTTATAGCAATTATTTTTGTTTCCATGAGTTATTGACCCCATGTCATACTGTTCAGGGATTAAGGGTTGGGGTGGGTAGTGGTACAAAAATATTGCCTTCGATTTGAATGTAGTAATAGGAACAAAGTAACTGAAATATGAAGTAATCCTGTTATTCATGAAAGAGAGAAAACCTTGCAACAGAAGGAGTGGAGTAAGATGGGAATCAAATGGTAACAACTTGAACTTTGAAGACATGAGCATGTACTTGTAAAGATTTGCTGACTTGCAGTATGAAAGTCCAAATCATTAACTGTTTTCCACTTTTTTTTGTTACCAAATCAAACAAAAACTCCAACAGGCTAATTGAACATAGTTTGCTTTTTATAAATCCACTGTCTTTCTTAATTATTAGCATTTGCCCATATGACTATTAACTTTGTCCCGTATTATTGTTTCTAGAACTGTTCCCAGCACAAGGTTGAACTATCTGTTGTTTTTGTACCTTTATCTGTGCACTCTGCTTTGAACAAACTGTCTATCAATTGCAGTTCTTCAAACCTCTGGCAACATCCCAGAATCTAAAAACTGCTAGACAACTCATGGCCAGTGCTTCTGCAATTTCCACTCTTTTTGCTTCCTTGGAAGCATCCCATTTAGTATGGTGTTTTATCAAGTGCAACATCTATCCATTGCCTCCTCCATATCAATTGTAAAACCTTCAAGTGGTTTGATTGCCTGCCCTTTCAACACGGTCTTATTCTTTGATAAAGATGAGTATGAAGTATTTATTTTGTGCCTCAGTTATTCACCCTGCGGTTTTTGTATGCTTATAGGAATTTCTTGGATTTCCTTTTTTTTATTAGCTGGTAACCTGAATTCATACTGTCTCTTTGCTTCTGTTATGTGCTTGTTCACTTCATTTTTGAGCTTTCCACATTGATCCCGGTTGTATTGTCCACTGACATCTGTCATAAGCACATATTTCATTCTGCATCTTAATTTCTACTTGTTTCATCATCCGGGGAAGTTTAGATTTTGTTTGCCCTGTCTGCAGACTTATATCATGTCTGTGATTGAGCTATCTCCTCCCTCAAAGCAGTCCATTATTCAAATCCTGTTTTGCTTGCCAAATTTTGATTTCAGTTGATCTTAGCCTAATTCTCACCTGAATGAAATTGGCTTCCCTTTTTCCCCCCCCCCCGCCCTTTTGTTATACTTACTGTGAGGTTTTCCTTGTCCTTTATATGATGAATTTAAATATTAATATACATGATAATGGTATCTTAAGTATCCAGCCACTGACAGTTAATCCATTCAGTCCACTTCATTCCCAGAAGTTTTAAAATACCTCCTTTCTTGTTTGACTAGGAGGATGCTGTTGTAGAAAATATTCATGAACACACATTCTAGGAACTCTTGCCTCTCTTTGCCCTTTACCCCATTGATATTCTTATCTTACGGAGAAAACTAAAGTCAGCTTTTATACATTTTCCATAATTTCATTGAAAATTTGTTCGTTTCTATCTCCTCCACTGTCTGGTGGCTTCTGATTACATCAAACAATCTAATTGGACTTTTTTTGTTCCTCAGCTCTAGCCAAATAGATTCTGTCTTTGACCCCTGTGAGACTTCATCTCTGTCAGATATTGCAATGTTTTCCATAAAAGATACTGCCTGTTTCACCCCTTCCCTTCTTTTCCAATTTTTCGTTGACATTTTGACTCCAGGAATACTTAATGCCTTATCCTGCTGTTCTTCAAGTTGGGACCCTCTTTGAACATCCTTTGGCCTCCTATTTTCACAAAATAAACTGTGCCTTTAACTGGCGCATTTTATTAATCATACTCCAGATATTCTCATACGTGCATAGTAGCATTAATTTAGCTATTGCTTTTTTGCTTTTATTCTGAACCCACCTAAACTTCCTATTTCCTCTTAGTTCCATCTTAGATAACAGCAAGTTATTCTGTTATCTAGTGTGTGTAGTACAGTCAGTTCTGCTATAATGCATGTTTTTTGAACAGGAATTGGTTTTATTGTGATTGAAGAATTTGAACCGTTATTTGTAGAACATGAACTTCCCTTACCTGTATTGGCTAGAATGTGATTCTGCCCCATTCGTTTAAATGGTGCTGCTTTTGCGTGATTTTCTTATAACAGAGGATAGCACAAGAATGCAACTATCCTGTTATATGAGACCTGACTGTATTAAAATTTTATCCATCTTTACTCCTGTAGACTGTTTCTCTACACTGGTGGCCAATCCCACTAATGTATTTTAAACCACACATTCCGCACTCCACTTCACCAACTCCCCCCCCCCCCCCCCCCCCCCAGTTCAAAAACAATGTTAAAGAACCTCCCCATGAGGACATTGATACCAGACATCTAATCCAGCCCATTTGAAATTATGTTTTCTGTCCAGGAACTGATCTAAGTGCCCCAAGCACCTGAAACCCATCCTCCTGCACCATGCCTCAACCCACACATTGGTCCTCACTATCTTCCTTGTTCTACTTTCATTTGCTGTAATATCCAGAGATTGCCACCTTTGCTTTTAAACTTCTGCCCAAGGACCTGAAATCCTGGCCATAGAATCATAATGCTGACCCTGTCTGTTGTTAATACCAACATGTGTGACAACCTCTGGCTCATTCAGTTCTTCTCCAGAATCTCTTACACATTGTCCATCATGTCCTTTATCCTTGCACTGAGAAGCCATACACAATGTAGTGCTCATAATGATGGTTACAGAATGGCTATCAGTTTGTTCCCATCTGTACAATCCTTTTACCATTGGGCCAAGGAATGGCAGATGGAGTTAAGTTGTAGGGCCCTGGGGAGTATTGTCAACAGGGGGATCTAGGGGTTCAGGTGCATAGTTTCTTGAAAGTTGAGTCACAGGTAGATAGGGTGGTGAAGAAGGCTTACCTTCATTTGGTCAGAACATTGAGTATTGAAGTCGGGATGTCATGTTGCAATTGTATAGGACATTAGTGAGGTCACTTTTGGAGTACTTTTCTGGTTGCCCTGCTACAGGAAGGATATTATTAAATTGGAGAGGTTGCAGAAAAGATTTAGAAGGATGTTACCAGGACTGGAAGGTTTGAGCTCTAAGAAGAGGCTGGAAAGACTGGGACTGTTTTCACTCGCGCATAGGAGGCTGAGGAGTGACCTTTATAAAATCACAAGGGGCATAGATAAGGTGAATAGCAAAGGTCTTTTTCCTGGATAGGGGAGTTCAAAACTGGAGGGCATAATTTTAAGGTGAGTGGAGAAATATTTAAAAGGGGCCTGAGAAGCTACTTTTTCACAGGTTAGTTCCTGTATGGAATGAACTGCCAGAGGAAATGGTAGATGCAGGTACAGTTACAACATTTAAAAGGCATTTGGACAGGTACATGAATAGGAAAGGTTGAGCGGTGTATAGGCAAATGGGTCTAGTTTATTTTGGGAAACCTGTTCAGCATGGATAAGGTGGTCTAAGTGGTCTGTTTCTATGCTATATGACTACGCACTCCATCAAAGTGTTGTCGCGATCAGCAGTCTGCAATGTTTGTCCTTGGTGCTCTCAGCTACTGGTTGATGGCTCCTGAGCTTTTGTGGCTTATGGGGTAACTACTTCTTGAAACGTACGATCCAGGAAACTCAACTTCCCTAATGTTCCGCAGTGATTCCCACAACCCCAAAAGCTCAAAAATCATGAACTTATGCACCACAAGCTGGAGACATTTCCTATGCATGCCGCCCTTCATGGTCATTCTGTTCTGTATATACCCTATTCCCATTCCTTGTTTTGCAACATGACGTATACCTCATAATTATCTACATTGAATTGTTTCTGCAAAATGTCTGCCCAATGCTAGTTGCACATTTGAAGTTAATGTTGTGTCCTTTGTTTGTCAAGTCATTCGTTTTTGTGTTGTCAACAGGTAGTGAGCTTGGCAAATTTTTGTTTTCTAATTCTCAAAGTCCAAATAATTTATATCCACCGACCAAAAATGGATAAGTCAATGTAACATTACCAGCAATCTCAGAAGTGCTGTGACCACTAGTCTCCTATCTAGGCAGGACTGTAGCTCTTCATTTGCACATTTTGACACTTTCCCTGCCTTTTGTTTCACTGTGCTATGCTGTTACCCGGTTGACCCTGATATGTTCTGCTGTCCTTGGGAAACCTGTGTGCTGGCAGTTTAAAGCCAGAATTTAAGAGTTAAATCCCCAATTAATTACAGCATTGCATATTTTAATAACTTTTCAGACCACTCCAAAGGCATTTCCAGCTTATCTGCAAACCCGTCTGGATGAAATCAGCAAATGGGTGGGGTTGTTATCAGGTTTCTAACTCTGCATTACGTTTCAGGGATTTTAACGTCTTCATTAAATGCTCAGAAGGTCCATTGGTAAAGGCATGTCATGAGTTTCCTTGAATGTCGTCTTTGGATTTATTTTTCTTTCCCTGTTCGTTTCCTCTTACGATCCTCCTTTAAATTTATTCCTTTGACTGAACCTTTAATCATTCCCCTAATTCTTCCCTTTTCTTGTCTTAATGTCAGTTTCCAAAATCAACATGAGATACTTTTCTGTGTTAATTGTGTTAATTATTTTTCCTATGAGAAATTATGTATATTATTGAAGTTTTTCCCAAATGATTTGATGACTACAGGGTAAGGGAGCAGGGGTGCAAACTAATAAAAAGGCAAACTTTAGACTGATATTAGGGAGCACATCTTCACACAGTGAATAATATTGTGATTGAAGACAGTGGTAAAGATAATTTGTGTTGATCATTTCTACCAAATTAAATTCATTGTTACAAACACTCTTTTATTGCTTTTTATGAATAACCGTAAACAGAATCTCATAGTCTGGGAGCCATGGAATTTAATCCAAGCCCATTCACTTGTCTGCCAAGTTTTTAATGTTCTATTTGCTATCACAGCAATCACCATGAACTCTATTGATTCTAAGTGCAGATAAATGGCCATTGCGTGACTTATCAAGAGCGAGTTGCTGTGCAGGGGAAATCTTGTCCAAACATTGTTTGATTGTGACTTATTTATAAGTGTTGAGGCTTTGAAGCTATATTACTACTGTTGTTTTTGTTTTGTATTTTCAATTCACATTATGCTAAATTGCATTTTACATCAAAAGTGCGTGAGACTTCAAAAAGCAATGACATTTCTAACTTGCTTAAAACTTGGATCAATCTGGTATTTTTGGAATCTAAATGTAAATGCTGTGTGGCGCTATATGTATTTAAGATCCACTTCATGGTGTTTGCAATTGATAAAATTGCAATTATAATTTGAAAAAGTAATTCAGAGTTAATTATTTGAATAGCCTACCTTATATTTGTCTAAAAAAGTTACTTAGTCATAACAATTTTAAAACAAAAAAATTTCCAAACTTTCAGTGTATTAATTTCTGTCATTGAGTGAAAGACAAGCAAACCAATTTGTATTTAAATAAGCTGTAGATGCATTTGGTGTGCTTCCCTGTGTGGCTTCTTCTCTGGGATGAATTGAGTCTAATCCAAGATTATCTGAGGTGCTCTGCCATCCTTATTTTTAGCTGGAATTGAATGGATGTATTTTTATCATCCGGTTCACGCATTTCATGTTGATGCCTATTTCTTAACAGTTTTTTTTTAATTTTTGCTATTTGGATGTTTCAAAATGTCTTACTAAGAAAACCTTGACAAAGTCAATTTCAATTGTAATAACACTTAATCATGCGAGATCAGCAGTAGAGTTATTTTGCAGAACAGAGCTAATTTGTTACTTTTACATGTTCTAGAAAAGATCCGAAATGAGCTGTACTTCATTAAATTCCTTTGCGTTTGTATAACGCGTGGATATAAATAATGTGTACTTCTGTGGCTTGGTTGCATTTCTCTCATCCTTCAGCCATGTATACTACGCACGCAAACCACCACCACGCCACATCCCCTCCTATTGCCTGGGCATTGTTACTGATTATATTTGTTGATCGGGCTCCAAAGACACGAGGGCTGGAGTCTCAAATGCTTCTCGGTCCTCTCAAGCTTATGGGCACACTGATTAATATTGAAACAATCATCCACTTTCCCCTAACTATTACAAAAATTACTTCCTGACAGTGTATGAACTGCTGAATGCCAGTGCTGAGAACAGAAGATTATTTAAACGTATTTCGCTGAGTCATTTTTATAGCTTCTGTGTTGTCAACAATACCCTACCTACGCACACAAATGTAATTTTGGAAGTGGTGCTAAATTGACACATCATTCTGCACAGAAATTTGATTTTGTAATATCGTGTTCAATTTCTGGGTAGTGTAGAAGGACTTGGAAGGGAAATATGGAATGAAGGAAGCTTGATGGTATCCAGGCCACCCTGATCAATTTATACATTAGAATTGCTAATTATGGTTCAGCAGTACTGTCACTGAATTAAAAGTGCATACTTGTATTTCTGACTTTGAATGTGGTCAACCAGTTGAAGTATTGAAAGCCTATGTTGTAAATGCCTTTTGAGAATGTTTTGCATTTAGCATATTTGTGTACATTGGGCAACTACAACTATAAATCTTACTTTATTTTCTATCTTCCATTGTTGTAAATATATTATTTTAATGATACACAGTGATAACTCTTCAAACCTGTATTCAGTCTTCAAAATATATCCCTCTACATTAGAAGTGTTACTTTTCAATATGATGTGGTGATGCCAGTGTTGAACTGGGGTGGACAAAGTTAAAAATCGCACAACACCAGGTTATAGTCCAACAAGTTATATACCTGACAAAGGAGCAGCATTCCAAAAGCTTGTACTTCCAAATAGACCTGTTGGACTATAATGTTGTGTTGTTTGATTTTTAACTTTTCAGTATGTCAGGTTAACCCAATTCCCAATGTGCTGGTTTACATAGATTTGATAAGTACTGATATTGACTCAGTTATTATTTCACAGCAGCTAAGTGAAAAGATAACAACATTGAAATTATTTCTTGCAAAATTTTCTGCCTTCGAATATTTTAATATCATTAGATTGCCCAGGGTTTGGGTTGCAAATATTAAATTAAATCTATTTTAGAATGTTCTGAAGAAGGGTCACTAGAAATCGAAACATTAACTCTGGTTTCTCTCTACAGATGCCACCAGACCTGTTGAGCTTTTCCAGCAATTTTTGCTTTTATTTCAAAAGTGTTGAGGATATATGCATTTGTATTTTGAGTGTTTTGAAATCTTTCACGTTGTTTTCTACGTAAATAGTTTGTTCTATTTTATGTTCATTTCTGTTGAGTAATAAACTGCTGTTTTGTTGTTAAATCAAATGCATGGCAGAGTTGTGTTTCAGTAAAAGACCATTAGGTGGTTTGATAATTTTTTTAAGAAAAATCTAAATTGTCTAGTAGTATCACTCTCTAGAATAGCTCTCATGGTAGATATTTTCAGACTAAGGTCCACTAGGGATTGACACTGTTCAGCTATGCTACTGGATGTGATTTCAATAATTACATTAACTGGTTCCTGTGATTTCCCAGATTGATCTCACATTTGAGCAAAGGTGACAAATTATTATGAAAATTGTATTAGTTGCAGAAGGCAAAGTTGTGAAATCTTTGGTGTTCATAATCAGTTTGTTATTCAGTATTGACCAAGGATTTAACTTTTAACTCAGATTAAAGCACGAGTTTGACATAAAGCACTCAAACTTTATTTTATCAGGTACTTAAGAAGGTATGCATATGTATTCAGCACTTATATTATTTAGATATCTATATCAGTTATGCTGAGCAAAATCTATTTTTTATCAACAATATGATGTTCAATTAAACTTACTTTCGTGATCACACCATGCTAAAGACAGCAGGTCTTTGGGTCATTAATATTTAATTGATTTTCACTTGCCTAAAGAACTCAGAGTTGACTGGGTCCACACAGCACATTATTCAGTCTGACACCTATAGTTTGATGCTGCATAGTTACAGAATTAGTCAAACTGCATAGAAATAGACCCTTCGGTCCAACTCGTCCATGCCGACCAGATATCCTAAATTAATCTAGTCCCATTTTCTAGCATTTATCTCATATCCCTCTAAATCCTTCATATTTGTGAACTCGTCCATTTACCTTTTAAATGTTGTAATGAATCGCCAGAAAAAGTGGATACAATTTCTCCCTCTATGAGGAAAAGGTACCCCTCAGGTCCTTTTTAAGTCTTTCCACTCTCATTTTAAATCCAAGCCTTTTAGTTTTGGACTTCCCCGCCTTTGGAAAAAGACCTTGGCTATTCACTATGTTCATGCCCCTCATGATTTTATAAACCTTTATAAGATCACCCCTCAGTCTCCCACACCCCGGGGACAAAAGGCCCCAGTCTATTCAGACTGTTCCTGTGGTTCCAACCCTTATTCCCAGCAACACCCTTGTAAATCATTTCTGCACCCTCTCAAGTTTAATAACATCCTTCCTACAGCAGGGCAACCAGAATTGTAAGGTATGTTCTAAAAGTGACCTTGCCAATGTCCTGTACAACTGCAACATGACATCACAGCTCTTACGCTCATTGTTTTGACCAATGAAGGCGAGCATGCTAATATCCTTTCTACCTGAAACTCTGCTTCGAAGGAACTGTGCACCTGCACCCCAGGTCTCTTTGTTCAGCAGCACTCCCCAGGGCCCCCACATAGTGTGCATTGGCCTGATATCAGAGCCCAAACTGGATAGTTGGCTGACATCACAGGAGTCCAAGATAGACCTTAAAGACCTTGCCTCAAGCATAATAAGCCACTGGACTATGCTCTATCTTCTAATAGATTTGTTTTTTTTGTTTGCTTTCCTCTGGAAACTCTGTTTCCAAGATATTGGTGAAATTTCCTGACTTGCTGCAGTTTTTACCAGGCCTACTTAAACAGCTTTGGCAGTACTATGGCTTTAAGAGCTGTATTTTGTTCCTTTTTCTATGAAGAAAGGTTGTGACAAAGGTGCCAAGCAGTCTGTTCCAAAGCCGATAAATTATACAGCTTGTGAGGCCTTTGGTCTTTTTTTTTAAAAGTTGGAACAATAGAAGCAGCCTGAATGTGTGGGGGCAAACTTCTACAGAACCAAGACTTTTTTAGTTTTAGCCTTCAATAGTAGTTGCTGGGGTCTTGAAGCTGGATGTAGAACCTGTTTTACCTCCCTCGATTACAGGTAAAAGCTGGGGTTTTCTCGTCCTGCAGTTGAATTGTATGTCAGCCAATCTGTTTTACTGAATTTGCCTATGTCAAGAGTGCGCTTATTATGGGATGTTACTATATTGAAACAGTTACTGTTGAGCAGTTGAACAATCTATTACCCTGCTAAGTTTTCCAATGATATTCCAATTCTTCCTTTTGTTGTATTTTAACTATAGTGTATGAATAAAGTGTGTTTAGATTCAATATTGGAAGTTGACCAATCAAATTGCATCCAGAATGCAATGCCTGGCACTTGCCTTTAAAATAAGAAAAGTTCAGGTCTAGGCTATCTTCTAATATATTTTTGAGGGGGTTTGGTCTCATCAATAATACAGCAGGAATTCATGTTGAGGAACTGAATCAAAGAATCTATTTTCCTGACCAATTCTTGCTCCTCCCTCAATTATTGTTGGTTCGACTTTATCGTGTGGCAGTTAAAGAGGAGCTGCCAGCTCTCCAGAATCTCTCCCCTACCTCTAACTCCTTACTCATCTCTCTCTATCTCCCTCTCTTCCCAATGGATTTTTCTTCTAATGGTTTTAA
Organism: Hemiscyllium ocellatum; assembly: GCF_020745735.1. NCBI lineage: Eukaryota > Metazoa > Chordata > Chondrichthyes > Orectolobiformes > Hemiscylliidae > Hemiscyllium > Hemiscyllium ocellatum. Next base: position 45,284,096 of record NC_083405.1, on the reverse strand, counting down.
TGCTCATTCTCTGGCATTTCTCTCCCCTTCCTCCCCCCCCCCCCCCCCCCCCCCCCCCGCCCCCTACCCCACAACACACACACCCTCCCCCTCCATTTCTGCTCCATTCTTAACTGTTCCTTATATAATAACAAATAGTAAGTATAGGGGCAGCGCTGTGGCTAAGTGGTTAGCACTGCTGCCTCACGGTACCAGGATCCCAGGTTCGATTCCAACCTCAGGTGAATGTCTCTGTAGAGTTTGCACATTCTCCCCATGTCTGAATGGGTTTCCTCCGGGTTCTCCGGTTTCCTCCCACCGTCCAAGGTTGTACAGGTCAGGTGAATTGGCCATGCTAAATTGCCCATAGTATTAGGTGCATTAGTCAGAGGGAAGTGGGTCTGGATGGATTACTCTTCAGGGAGTTAGTGTGGACTGGTTGGGCTGAAGGGCCTGTTTCCACACTCTAGGGAATCTAAACAAAAAAAAATTCTCAGTGTTGAAGTACCTGTAGTGCTGTTATTTAGATTAAACATGCCAGTTGCCTTTGTTGTGCATCTACAGGCTCAGCACATCAGAGTGGTAACACAAATAAAAACAAAATGTTGCTAAATAGTTCAAGTATACAAAATACAGATCTAACTTGTTAGCATTGAAGTGGGTGGACGGTACTGGTATTGATATGCAAACTCGACTTTAATATTAGCATCAGCATGACTGGATTAAATGACCCTTTTATAGGTAGCTGTAGCTATCTCTGATATTCTGTTTTATTGAGTGATCATTATATCATTCACATTTAGTAGGAAGTATAATTGCTCCTTCATTACTAGTTGTGACCCTTGCTCTGATTATGTATATATTTTTGAATGGTTATATCAACGCTGTGCTACCACAAAATAAATAAAAGCTGAATATGCGGATGTTTGTGATGCTACACAGAAGAGCACCATACTGTTTGACTTTAAAGAATTTTTTTAAAAAATGGTTCCATATTATTGACTGGAAGTAAATAGCTCTGCTAGGAATATGTTACTCTCCCCTCAAACTAACTTAGAAACAAAACTAACAGTCTGAGTTAATTCAGTATGATGTTTACCATCAGTACAGTTGTGTGCAATTGCTAACCAATCAAAGCAATCCTTCACTATCAGTCTGCTAGAGTCTTGGGAGATACGCCAGGAAAATCCAAATGTTGGCAAACTTAGATAATAGTGAGGGCTGACATTTTCCAAACTCGGAATGACGTAGGTCGAATGTAAGGTGCTAGAAAAACACAGCAGGTCAGACAGCACCCGAGGTGCAGGAGAATAGACGTTTCAGGCATTAGTCTATGAAAAACGTGCATATTAGAGGAGGAAGTGCTGGATGTCTTGAAATGCATAAAAGTGGATAAATTCCCAGGACCTAATCAGGTGTACCCAAGAACTCTGTGGGAAGCTAAGGAAGTGATTGCTGGGCCTCTTGCCGAGATAATTTGTATAATCGATATTCACAGGTGAGGTGCCTGAGGTTGGCTAACACGGTGCCACTGTTTAAGAAAGGGGGGAAAGGACAAGCCAGGGAACTATAGACCAGTGAGCCTGATGTTGGTGGTGGATAAGTTATTGGAAGGAATTGTGAGGGACAGGATGTACCTGTATTTGTAAAGGCAAGGACTGATTAGGAATAGTCAACATAGCTTTATGCGTGGGAAAACATGTCTCACAAACTTGATTGAGTTTTTTGAAGCAAAGAGGATTGATCAGGGCAGATTGGTAGATGTGATCTATATGGACTTCAGTAAGGCACTCAACAAAGTTCCCCATGGGAGACTGGTGAGGAAGGTTAGATCTCGTGGAATATGGGGAGAACTCCCCATTTGGTTACATAAGTGGCTCAAAGGTAGAAGATAGAGGGTGGTGGTGGAGGGTTGTTTTTCAGACTGGAGACCTGTGACCAGTGGAGGGCCACAAGGATCAGTGCTGGTCCACTACTTTTCGTCATTTATATAGATGATTTGGATGTGAGCATAAGAGGTATAGCTAGTAAGTTTGCAGATGACACCAAAATTGGAGATGTAGTGGACAGCGAAGAGGGTTACCTCAGATTACAACAGGATCTTGATCAGATGGGCCAATGGGCAGAGAAGTGACAGATGGAGTTTAATTCGGATAAATGTGAGGTGCTGCATTTTGGGAAAGCAAATCTTAGCAGGACTTATACACTTAATGGTAAGATCCTAGGGAGTGTTGCTGAACAAAGAGACCTTGGAGTGCAGGTTCATAGCTCCTTGAAAGTGGAGTCACAGGTAGATAGGATAGTGAAGAAGGCGTTTGGTATGTTTTCCTTTATTGGTCCAGAGTATTGAGTACAGGAGTTGGGAGGTCATGTTGCGGCTGCACAGGACATTAGTTAGGCCACTGTTGGAACATTGCGTGCAGTTCTGGTCTCCTTCCTATCGGAAATATGTTGTGAAACTTGAAAAGGTTCAGAAAAGATTTACAAGGATGTTGCCACGGTTGAAGGATTTGAGCTATAGAGAGAGGTTGAATAGGCTAGGGCTGTTTTCCCTGGAGCGTCGGAGGCTGAGGTTTACAAAATCATGCGGGGCATGGATAGGATAAATAGACAAAGTCTTTACCCTGGCGTCGGGGAATCCAGAGCTAGAGGGTATAGGTTTCGGGTGAAGGGGGAAAGATATAAAAGAGACCTAAGGGGCAACTTTTTCACTCAGAGGGTGATACATGTACAGAATGGGCTGCCAGAAGAAGTGGTTGAGACTAGTACAATTGCAACATTTGAAAAATACTAGATGGGTATATGAATAGGAAGGGTTTGGAGGGATATGGGCCGGGTGCTGGCAGGTGGGACCAGATTGGGTTGGGATATCTTGTCGGCATAGATGAGTTGGACCGAAGGGCCTGTTTCCGTGCTGTATGACTCTATAACTCTAAGCCTGACACTTCGATTCCCAGGATGCCTGACACATCGATTCTCCTACTCCTCGGATGCTGCCTGACTTGCTGTGCTTTTCCAGCACCACACTCTCGATTCTAATCTGCAGCACCTGCAGTCCTCACTTTCTCCTCAGAATGACATAGGCATTGGCAAGACTATGGGAAAATAGGACAAAAATAGAAAAGTTAGATTCTCATCGACATGAAGGAATTGTCCAAATTTCTATCTATGATATCAACAGCTGTTTAAGAATCCAGCTTGTGAGCAGTGAAGACCCGGAAAATAATGTCTTATTTATTACTTAATCTCACCTTGTTTATAAACGGGTTTGCTATTTTCCCAGGTAGTGGTGAGAAACTAGATGTCAGGGTCTGTTACTATGAAAATCTGAGAAGGTACGTGGAGGCTCAAACTTGCCAGCATCTTCTCTGGACATCCACCTTAGTCATAATTCCCCAATATCTCAGGACACACACCATGGGCAGTGACCATCTGCACCCTCCATCCACAAAGGCTGGCATCGACCAGGCAACAGCCTTACCACGTCATTGCGGCTCTTGTCAGACTTGCTTATGGTATTGTGCAGCTCCTTATTGCTGTACTTTAGACCAGACCAACACATTCCATTCCAAAGCTTCTGCCAGGCCACTTTGCATGCAGGAACGGTTGCCATATTGTGGATTGGAGCTGGGAACATCTGAGGCCTCTTGATTTACTCTCTCTGTGCTCATTGACTTTGCATCTATTTGGATGCTCACAGCATCTCTGCCTTGCTTTAACCTTTTATGCATTGATGCCTCATTTTGAACTTAGAAGCTCATGGTATTTGTATAGTACAGTCATAAAACAGGGCTCCTTTTCATGGTTGTCAGCAGTGATCAGTCAAAGGGGTGAACATGTTGTTGTATAGCTGTGTTTCATCAATTTCTCATCTACAGCATTTGCCAGCAGTTTAGGCAGCAAACACCCTGCATATGCTTCAACCAAATAGCCATGTATCCAAATCTAAGGAAAGTAAGATTGAGGAGATTGTCAGTAGTCAATGGGTACTGACTCAGTAATCAACACCTTTGTCTGATCCCAAACTATGGGCTTGGACATGGTCATTTGACGACTTGGGTCATTCAGGTCAGCGGTTCCCTTTCATTACAGTCTGGAAAATAGGCCACGGTCAGTTATTGAGGTTCAGGGCAACTAGTTAGAACTGAAGTGCTAAGTCAGGTACACAGCTGCATAGATACCAATCAGGAATTTGGTCAGTTATTCTCGTCTGCAGCAGATGAGAGGGAATGAGCTGTGAAAAACAGGCAGAAGCTTGCGTACGTTAAGAATGCATTCACACTGATGATGGGAAAGCAGACAGCACTTGACATTGCATCTTCCCTGGTTGCTAACCTGCTAACAGTCTCTCCTTGAAGGGATTGAGCAGATAAATATTGAGCACCCTGTCCCTCTCTTTTTTTTACCCTATTCTGAACCACTTTCCCACATAATGAGAAAGGGCACAGACTGAGATGAAAGTAGCTGACACAGGTGTCAGTGTTGGTTCCGTCTCTGAGGATGCAGACACAGATCCCTCAGAGGATATGCTGGCAAGGTTAACTCCTGCATCCTCCATTACCTCCAATACTGACCCCTTGCTGGCTACCTTCGAGAAAAGGTGGTGAGGTTCCCCTGGTGAGTGTGTAAATAGCACATGTTATAAACCAGGCCAGACCCCCTCAAAACCTTTCAAGGATGTAGACCAGATCCTAACTCTTCCAATTGTTCGAAGCAGGTGAAAAGTGTATGTACCAGGAGTGATGTAGCTGATCCAACCACTCAGTTTTAAACAACAAAAAAGTTTATTTACAGAGTACCCAATGAAACACAAGCAAAAGAGAACAGAATGCAGAATGCTTAACCTATCCGAAAACCCAACAGATAATCTCAATTGATGATGCTGTTTCAAATTTCTGAAAGAATCCCCATTTACACCCCTTGGCAAAAAGGTAAAATCAAACACAGGGTCTTAAAGGAGAGAAATTCAGCTTGGAACACCTTTTTCCATGTGGCTGTTTCTTTCGACCAACAGCCTCAAAGGCCGACTGCTTGCTAAAACCAAACCAAACCAAAGACAAGGTGAGTTGGGAGAATTGGCCACTCCATTTCATTGTCCAAGTGTTTCTTTTAATTTAAAAGCCTTTTGACTCAGGCAATATCTGTTGGCTATAATCAAAGTGGCCCCAAAACGCATTCAAACCAGACACGGCAGAACTTCTGTCTGGAAAAAAAAACAAGGACAGAATAACCTTGTTAAAGGAGCAGCACTGTCACACACTCAAGACAGGAAGAGTTATTAGTCTAGGGGATTGGGTAGGTGAGAATGAGTAAGGAACAACACTGCACAGTTGAACCCAGAGTGAGATTTGTGCTGATGGGGAGAAAATTGTGTGTCAATGTGACAAGTACCAGGCAATGACCATCGCCAACAAAAATATCTATCAATTCCCCCCCCCTTGATGTTTAATGACATCACTACTGGTGTATCAGCATTCTAGGGATTTGCATTGACTCGAAGCTGAACTGGACCAGCCAAATAAATAATGATATTAGACGCTGGCCAGAGACTTAGAATTCACCAAGCCTCCTTCAGAAGTATCATTCCAAACCCTCAAACCATTGCCATTAAGAAGGACCAGGGCATCAGATGCACAGGAACATCACCACCTACAAGTTTCCTTCCAGCTCTTTCCCATTCTGAATTGAAACTATAATGTTGTTCCTTCACTATCATGGGATACAAATCCTGGTACTCCTTTTCCAGCAGCATGGTGGACATACCTACACCACACAGATGGCAACAATTCAAGAAAGTGGCGCACCATCTTCTCTATGTGATTAAGTACTTTGCCAGTGATCTCACATCCCCAAAACAAACAAGGGCAAACTTCTCAGGCAAAATTGAATTGTATCGTAGGAAGTGATGTGTTCGTCCATTGAATGGTTTTGAACCTCATTTTTAAAAAAAATTATTTTGACACCACACTGTACGCGATGCAACTATATTGCAGAGAGCATTTCAATAGGTTGAAGTTATTTATTACGAGCTGCTGTCTTCTACTTCCCAGCTGTGTTCTGTGACTCATAGGTTGTGCACCTCACTTACAGGAAATGTTTTAAATCCTATTACTGACCTATTTGGTTGACTTCTGGTATTCTTTTACTTTGCAGGCTCTCAGTGGATTTGTGCTGGTGATTACAGCTGAAGGTTTAGTTTTTTATGCATCCTCCACCATCCAGGACTATCTGGGATTTCACCAGGTAGGCTTTTTTTTCCTCTTTATTTGTGTGTTATAAATGTGTAAGGAACTCAACATGAACAGCTCATTTATGACAGTTCTGGAGTTCCAAGTTTATATTCCATAGTTGCATGTGACAGCTTGCGTGTGAAATTCAAGTTGGACCTGAACAATCTGATTGCTCTGGCATTTCCTTAACTATTAACTGACGCGGAGATGTAATTTGCTGTCTGTCAAAATAATTACATTTATTTTTCAGCAGTTATACCGGGCAAAGGTTCAAAACTGTTATTTATTTATTCTTTCACTCTGAAGCTAAAAAATACAATACACAGCAGACTTGATTGTTGTTAAACTAAAAATTATTGCAGTTGCCTGAAGAAATACTCATATGGCTCACTGTATGAAAGCATTCTTAAAACATTTTTTTTGCAGTGGTTTACAGAATTGGAACTTGGGTTTAATAACCGGATTTCAAAACCGTTAGGCTAATGTGTGTTATAGGTCTTTGGGTTTTAGGTATCAGTTATACCAGTCATGGTATTGTGCAGTGAGAGTTAACACCAAGTACAGTTGTTGAGTAAAGTGTGGTTAGATTTTGGGAGATAATTGGAGCAGGATTTATAAACATGTTCCCACCCCATTTTAAAGTCTCAGAGATCTATAGTGCTGAAAAAAGCCGCTTTGGTCTATGACATCAGCACTGGTCAGAAACAACCTAACTATTCTAATCTTATTTTCAAGCATTTTTATGCATTGGCATTGCAAATGCACATCTAAATACTTCTTAAATGTTATAAGGATTCCTGCCTTTACAACTCTTGCAGGCAGTGAGTTCCAGATCCTCACCACCCTCTGGGTGAAAATGTTTTTCCTTGTATCTCCTCTAAATCTTTCCTATTAACTTAAATCTATGCCCCCTAGTCATTGATCCCTTCATCAAAGGAAAAAAGGTTCCTCTCTGTCTAACCTATCTATGCCTCTCATATAATTTTATGCATGACAATCTTATCCTCTCTCAATCTCATCTGCTCAAAGTAAAACAGCCCCAGTTTTTCTAATCTCTCTTGATAACTAAAACTCTCCAGCCCAGGCAACATCCTGCCGAATCTCGTCTGCAACCTATGCAGTGCAATTACATTCCTCTTCATGTGGTTCCAGAACTGCACACAATACTCTAGCTGTGGCCTAACCAACATTTTATACAGTTCCAGCAAAACGGCCCTGGTCTTAAAGTCTATGCCTTGGCTAATAAAAGTAAGTATACCATTTACCACCTTAACGACTTTATCCACCTAACCTGATAATTTAAAGGACTAGTGTTCATGCACACCAAGGCCCTTTGATCCTCTGTGTTTCTCCTGGTCCTTCTGGTTATCATATCTTTCCTAGCTTTATTTGCTCTGCACATGTACATTGCCTTACATTTATCCAGATTGAACTTCATTTGTTCCTGATCAGCCCATCTATATCCTTCTTAGTCTAAGCCTACCCTACTCAGTATTTATCACCCTATCAATTTTTGTATCATCTGCAAACTTACCGATTAAACCCTCCTACATTCAAATCTAAATCATTTATATAAACCACAAACAGCCAGGGTCCCGACATTGACGCATGTTGGGATCCAGCGTTAACATTGAAAGTCATATATTTGGTCATTCTTTTATTTCTATCATAAAATTTACTTCCCTGCATTTCTAATGAGGTAATTCAAAACTTCATCTTGGGCACTTTAGGTTTTTGGACCAGCTGGAGTCCTACATAAGCACTTCCTGCTTCTGAATGTTCATCCAGAGCAGCCACTAAATCATCTTGCAATGATTGAGTGCTCTGTATATTCATCTAGTGCCAAGTTGCTTAAAGGCTGCCTGCCTTGGTTGTCATTTCAAAGTGCGATGGAAGCCAGCAATCTCAACGGGTAGACATTTTTTGACTGGAGTCCATGGCTAAAGTTAGCTGGTTACGTTCAGTATCAAGTCAAATTGTCAAATTCCTTTAGTGAAAGTAAGGTTTTAAATTTGACATTTATTTTAATGTATGCAAATTTTAGTAAGTGTTAGCATATTAAAAAGGTGTATTTCACTTTGAATGTACCTTCTTAGACTGTCTTTTCCTTTTCAAAGGAAAGACCCAAAATTGAGTCTTCATGTAGGTACATAAACAACCTTTAGTTATTTTGTGTGACTTCCACATTATCTCAACGTGCATTGCTGTCAGTTATCTAATAAACATGACTGGCAGGTAATAGAATTTCCCTAGTACATAAATATTCTTTTGTACTGATTTTAATTTTGCTATCCATCCACTTTAGCAGTCTGTTATGCACTTTACGACCAAATAGCAAGCCAGCCTGATGGGGTTGTGGGACGTGGGATGCCCACTTAGTAGCATTGGGTAAATATCTTGAACTGCAAGTGCTTCTAATGTGTGTTGAACCCTTAAAGCATACTGATTATATCAACATCAAAAAAACATTTTTTTCATTTACTATTGGAAAACATCCTATGATGTTTTGTATTTGTGGGTCATGTGTTACCATATATGGGATGATAATTAGAGGTAACCAAAGTACAGTTAAGTTATAAGGATGGGAAGAGATTTAATATGATTGAAGGATATATCTTAGCTGCTGAAAGCAAGAGGCTGAAGATGGTGGCACTGATAGTGATAGAGCAAAGGAACAGGGAGTGCTCAGTGAGCCATAATCAGATGTGATGAGGACCGCCACTGTAAGATGTTGCCGCAAAATGCAGAGACAGGTTCTAGTGGAAATTGTAGATTAGGACGATGATTTTGTTGGATGAATTAATGGAGTCACAGACATTGACCTGGCCAGGTGTGGTGCTGAAAAACACTCAGTAAAATTCCAACTGAATTGTAGCTTGTGTATGTTGGGAAATCAGGAAGCTGGTGAAGTGAATGTTGAAAATGTAAACCTGTAGGACACCAGAACCATGAATGATGTCTTCACCAGTGATGAGGGTGAAAGATGAAAAGTTGTATACTTCAGAGATGACTTTCTTGGTGATAGACATGGTATGGAATTTACATAGGAAAAGGCACAGAAGATAGAAGCAAGAGTTAGCCATTTCACCAATTGAGTTATGGCTGATCATTGAGCTCAATACTCAAATCTCACCCTCCTCCCTCATATTCCTTCATCCCTTTAGCCACGACAGCTGTATTTACCACCTCATCAAAAAACATATAAAGTTTTGGACTCGACCACTTTCTGTGGTAGTGAATTCTACAGGCTCACCACTCTTTGAATGAAGAAATTTCCCCTTATCTCAGTCATAAAAAAAGATTTACCTTTTATCCTTGAACTATCACCCATGATTCTGGAGATCCCCCATCATTGGGAACATCCTTCCTGCACCTAACCGTTTAGAATTTTATAGACTTCTACAAAGATCCCCCTTCTTCTAAACTCAAGTAAATACAGTCCTAACCGACTCAATCCCTCCTCATATATCACTCCGACCTCCCAAACATCATTTTGGTAAACCTTTGCTGCACTTCCTCTATAGCAAGAACATCCTTCCTCGGATGAGGAAACCAAAACTGTACATGATACTCCAGTTGTAACCTCACCAATGCCCTGTATAATTGCAGCAAGATATCTTTATTCTTGTACTCGAATCATTCACTATGAAGGCCATCATACAGTTTGCCTTCTTTACTGCCTGCTGCACCTGTGTGCTTACTGCCAGTGACTGGTGTATGAAGACTCCTAGATCTCATTAAACATTCCCTTCTCTCAATTTACAGCCATTCGAATAATAATAATAATATTTTGGCTACCGAAGTGGATAATCTCTCATTTACGCATGTTATACTGCCATGCATTTACCTACTCAGTCAGTCTGTCTGTATCATATTGCAACATCTCTGCATCCTCCTCACCACTCACCCTTCCACCAGCTTTTTGTATCATCTGCAAAGTTTGAAATATTCCATTCAGTTCATAGCGTCATAGAGTTTATTTCCCTTTTCTAAATCATTAACATAAATTGTTGACAACTGGGCTCCTAGTACTGAAGCTCATTTTAAGATAGAAAGTGAGCACCATCAGGGAAAACTTCAAGAAAGGGGATTCCATCAGGAGTTGAGGCAGGAAGAGTCAAACAGGGTTGTTTTGACCTTGCCCTTGAGTTAAATAAAGCAATGCTTCATTAATGTTGTGATGTGAGACTAAACAACTATGGGCATAGAATCAAAAGTGGGAATATGACATAAATTATGATTTAAAGTCGAGCACAGGAACAGAAAAACCTAGCGGTTCACATGCACAAATCTTTATAGCAAGATGCATTACAAATCTTTGATTAAAAAAAAATGAATCCTGGACTTTAGAAACAGATGCATAGCTTTGAGTTTTAGTAATAAAGACAGAAAATGCTGAAGAACCTCACGGCTGGAAGCGTCTGTGAAGAGAAAAGACTTGATGTTTAATATGAATGTTTGTCAAATCTGTTTTGTTCAGTAGTGAAGATGACAGAGTCTGCAGAGGGTTATAGACAGATTAAATGAGTGGGCAAGACTTGACAGATGGTGTATTGTTATGAAGATATGGGTGTACCTTTAAGAGAGTTAAAAGCAGCAGAACTACCGGACACCGCACCAAGTATTCTCAATAGGCAACAATGTAACACTGGGTTGAACAACTCAATTAGTTCATTGCCTGGAGACAAAAAAAAACTCAAGTCGGCAATCGATTTAAATTATACCCTGAAAAAATATCAATTTCCAATCAAGTTTGAATTAAGTATATTGGCAATCTTAAAAGTCAATGACACAATCCGATGTTCTGGGATATAAGACCGGAGAAAATTGAACAGTTGAGAGTAGAACTACCAAGTTCTAGCATGTAACCGATTGCTTGAAAAAAAACTCTCTTAAAAGTACCTTTTCAATCAGTAACCTGTGATGCAGAAATTCCTAACAAGGAGAAAAGAAGACACAGGAAGTTCCGAAGACAAGAATCTACAGCTGCCTGGTTTTGAGATAAGAATTGTTGTTTTGTAAATCTTAATTGGGAGTTTTATCGGACTCGTATTATAGAAGGGAAGGTAAAAGATAGGTTAGGGAAAGAAATTGTAAATAGTGGTTAGTTAATTATTCTCTGTTATACTTTAAGAAATAAAGTTGTTAATTTTTACTTTAATTAGTTCTTGGCCACTCAGATTTTTACAGGTTACTGCACAGGATCAATCTTTTCTGTGTTGCTGGCTTTAAATTAAGCAAGAGAGTTTACCCCGTGTCGTAACAGTACCATGTGGGAAATCAGAGACACTATCCTTCAGCAGGAAAAGTAGGGGCACTAAATGCTGCCAAAAAGGAAAAAAGATTGCAGAAAGTGCAGCAGAGGGGAATTTGGAGGTCTTCGTACATGAATCGCAAAAAGCTAGCATTCAATTTAATTGGGTAACGGAAGGCCTGTTGGATGTCATTTCAAAGGGAATTGAGTATAAAAATTGTGAGAAATTTTGCTAAAATTGTATAAGGCACATATCAGACCATACTTCGAATACTGTGATATGTTTAGTCCCCCTAAGTAGAGATATGTTTATTGGAGGCAATTCAAAGAAGGTTCACCGTATTGACTCCAGGTGTAGTGGGACATCTTTTATAAAGAGAGATCAGTAGGTTGGGCCTTTGCTTGCTGGAATTTAGACGAATGAGAGGTGACCTTCTCAACAGCAAGAAGCTGTTGAGGCCATAAAGTATATTCAAGGTTGAGATAGACAGATTGAGAAGGGAATCCAGAGTTAGGAGAAAAGGTTTTAAAAAAAAAGTTTATTTGAGGATTGTTAGAGCAGCTATGATCTCTTTAAATGGTGGTGTAGTCTCTCTCAATGGGGCCGAATTGCCTACTTCTGTTCTTGGACCTACTCTTGCAGGTGTTACATTCACAAATGGGTAACACATTACAGCTGTTAAATAACATTAAAATGAACAACTTGAAAATTAGTAACAGGTTTAGTAGATTTCAAATGAATAAAATATCAGAAATCATTCTTAAGGTAACATGGGTTAGAAATAATTTTCAAAACAGCAATCTTGCACCTCATCTTTTGGAAATAATATGCCTGGACTGTATTTCTGTAGCACCTGATTAATTTTGCAATTCAAATGGAACATTTAAAAATCAATGTGGTTGTACCAAAATCTGGATTATGAACTTTGCTCGTGGTGAACTTTGTTGAATAAATATTACAGATTGTACCCAGTGTTGAAGCTGGGTGCGGCCGTGTACTCTTTGGATAAAATAATTACCCTAGATCCAAACTGAACATTCACAGTGATTGAAAGTGCAACTTGTCAGTTTTTCCTCATCAGTGCCGTCAAACCAAGAATAAAGGAAAATTCTATCCAAGGCTATGCTTATCTCTTTAAATAGCAACCAGTTTGTATTTAGGTGAACTGTGTTTGAGGAATCGCTAATTTGTTTTCCAAGTCCATAGCCTAATAGCTGCTATATTATCAGATAGAAAGAAACATTATTTTATCATTGTTATGATTATTCGAGAAATCTTGATTATAATATGATTAAAATTTGCAAAGTGAAAGCTGTCAACTATTGGCTTACTATACCACAGTGCCATGGTCAGTTAACTCCTGCATCCTTGTTGTTATCCATACAAGCAAAACACAACCTCCAAAGCCATTGGCTTTCTGATTGTGGATACCGCAAATGAGAAACATTAAACTACTGGCAGCACCTTCTGTGTTTCTGTGTCAAATTGAAGACTTCAGACATTACTGTCACTTTCTGAGGAGGATTATGGTGAATGCTGGAAGTTTTGCATTCAATAGAACAGAAACATCTAGGGTAATGTGTAAATGCTTCTTATTGTATTTGGAAGTAACTAAACTGATGCATCGATTGGTTGCTAATGGAATTTGAAAATATGGTGTGGTGTACTATGGATAAGCTAATAAGAATTCTCATATTCTTGAGTGTAGGGCAAGATAGAATCCCTACCGTGTGGAAGTAGGCCATTCGGCCCATTGAGTACACACTGATCCGCTGAAGAACATCCCACCCAGACCACCATCCACATCCGTGTAACTGCATTTCCCATGGCTAATTTACCTAGCCTGCATATCTTTGGACTGTGGGAGGAAACCAAAGCACCCAGAGGAAATCCACACAGACACGGGGAGAATGTGCAAACTCCACACAGTCGCCCGAAGGTGGATTTGAACCTGAGTCCCTCGTGCTGTAAGTGCTAACCACTGAGTCACTGTGCTGCCCCTTATCAGAAAACTTATTGAATCTTGAGAATCTACTGTACATCACTTTCATGAATAAAGTGCATGTTACATGTTAAAGATTATGGTTACAAAATTGGCTTCATAGCATCTGTAGTGGGCCGTAAGGCCTGTTGCTCTTGTACTATAGGCTGCAGTTTGAAGCCTTATCCATCAAGAAACTTCTGGGAACATTTGTCTTTCATTTGCTTCAGTCACTAACAATGCTTTACATAAGACTTGCTTGCAGCGCTCTCTCCTCTTGTTTTTGTAACCACAACCTCAGAACACAGCAAAGACAGCACCACCATTGGCTGTGAAAGTGGCCATGGACATAAATTTAATTGCACTGAGATCCTTAACAAGCTGGAGCAGGAGCCATTTGTTACGCCTCCCAATTCACCATCAGTTGCTGCATCAGTGAGATGACAAATGCAATCCGTGCCAGGAGATGGGGTTTATCCTTGCGTGAAAGCTGTAAAATGATTAAATCTTGCAACAGGGCTGGGTATTTGTGGCAAAATTCTGAATGTGTGTGACTACTGCTTGATAGATGAATGGCATATCATGGAATGGTTTTGGCCTGTGATGGTGCATTAACTGGCCTTGACTATTTGTTTAAAGTCATTGTGATGCTGCATTCAGATCCTCAGAGTCAGCTTGCTGTATGCTCTCGCTCTTCTCATAGTGTCTGCTTGAAGAACCTCCCAGCACCTTGAGGAAAAAGCAATGGGAGGCACTAGTGCAGCTGCCAAAAAGGAGAATCTTGGGTGCACTCTGCATGCAGCTCATAAGTCGTCTTTAACCAGTCTCCGCACATGCTGTAGCCAGCAGGCCTCTGAAAGAAAAACAATTGATTTACATCGGGCAGGCCACGTGAAAGTACTGCTAACCTCATGTGAACTTGGGCCTCTCTACTGCAGTACACTTAGCAGTGGGCTGCATGCCACCATTATTGAAATAAGCAGGCCGAATGAGGTTTGGAAGCTGCCCAACCGTTAAAGAGGTGTAGGTAAATTCTGGATTGTGATTCATTTGCCCTTTGGTGACCTTTTAAAAAAAATTCCCATCCTGCCCCTCATAATTAATTTTAGTGTAACCAAAACTTTGCTTCCTGATGTGGCAATATAATATTCTTGTAACATTAATCTAATATCTTAGCGGTTAAGAGGTATGCACTTTCCTTTCCTAACTTTAATCTAGCAATCCCATTTTCCTTTCAGTCTTGTGTGTTTGCCTGAAACAGTAACTTTTTCGATAAACACTTATGCATTCCTATTCAGTCTTAATCGGTATATTAAAATTAGCTTCAAATCTGCAACCTTTAGTTCAAGCATTGGGGCTAATATATTAGCATTGGGGCATCCCTTTGGTGTCCCAGTTCCATCTCTAATCACAGCTTCAGCATGCCATCAAGAAGAACTCTCCTGGACACAATAAGTGCTTCATGATCCTAAATTCATTCATATGTTAATGTTTAGAACATTTTTTTTCACAACTTCTCCATGCCAAGAACAATCCATTCCATGGTTTAAATTTTGTTCAAAAGCTTTTTTACATTTTTTTCCTCTCTTTGCCAGCAGAATTTCTGTTCCAGAAAGTCACATGGCAGAGAACTGGAATCCAAGCTTTCCACAAGTTTTAAGTTTTTATTCACCTTATTTCCCCTTGCTATTCAATTACCATTATTGAATCCACCACTCTCAAGATTCTAGAGACTACTGTTGACCAGCGAATGAACGGGACCAGTCATATCAATGCAGTGGCTACAAGAGCTGTCAGAGGTTAGGAATCCTGTGGTGAGTAACCTCCCTCCTGAATCCCAAAGTCTGTCTGCCAACTGCAAGGCATGGGGCAGGAGTGTGATAGAATTGATAGAGTGGATGAGTGCATCTGCAGCAACACTCAAAGGGCTTGACACCATCCAGGACAAAGCAGCCCATTTGTTTTCTCCACATCAACTGCCTTTACCACCCTTTCAAGGTGACATAAATGTGTACCGTCTGCAAGATACATCATAACAACTCACCAAGGCACCTCCAACAGCACCATCCAAATCTATGAGGTCTGTTGCCTAGAAGGTCAAAGGCAGTAAAATATATTGGAACACCATCATCTGCAAAATTTCCCTCTAAGCCTCCCTACATCCTGAGGAAATATATTGCTGTTTCTTCAGTGTTGCGGGGCTGAAGTTCTGGAATTCACTTTATAATGACATTGTGGTGTACCTACTCTACAAAGACTGCAGCAGTTCTATAGAGCAGCTTAACACCATCTTTTCCATTAAGAATGGCAATAGATGGTGGAAACTCCAGCAACATCCCATGAACAGTTTTTTAAAAAATGCACAAATGTTACAAGAGTGCACCTTCAACGCAATGATCTTCCTGATTCTGTTTCGTAGCACAAATTAATCCTCTGTTGATACCACCCACTGGAATCAATTGAAACAGAATTAAATGCAATTAACAATGTGTACATTCATCATCCTTAACTCTGCTAATATTTTGTAGTTAAAAATCTCAACACCAGGTTATAGGCCAACAGGTTTAATTGGAAGTATTTAGTGCTTAACTTTGTCCACCTCAGTCCAACACCGACTCCTCTATAATCTGCTGTAGCCATTCCTGCCACCCACCTCATACCACAACCCTTTCTTTTGTCAGGAAAATTTATTTCATTTCAATCTCCCTTTGCATTCTCTCTGAAAGCATCAATCTCATGTTCTTGCCCCGTTTGGCAGCAGATCTCACTGACCAGACTGACTGTTCTAGACGAAGCTTTTTAAAGCTTTTTTGACAGCTTTCAAATTTCCTGAACCATTTTCAACTGGGTTTCCCCCATCCAACTTTGTCCTTTCATAACACCAGGTGAAACTTTCTCATTATTGTGTTGATGCATCACAAAATGTGCACCCAGACATACACTCGCAGTGGTCCCAAACTCATGAATCTTCAGTCAGATCCTGACCATTCCTTGACACCCAAATCCAGGCGCTCTTTGAATCTAAGAAACTTAAGTATCCTAATGTGCTCTACAAATCCGAGATCACCCCATCCATTTCAACATCCACTGACCTCTCTCATATCCTACACCACCCAGTACTCTAGACCTTCCACCCACACACAGACACCTCCCTCACGCCTACCCACACCTCCCCACACCTAAATGCACACACACCTACCTCTCCCCACGCACACAGACAACTCCTCCCACATCTACATACACACACACCACCTCCCCCGCACACACCCCTCCCCACACCAACACACACACATTTATCTTCCCCCCCTGCCACACAACACACCCATCCTCACACCTATACACGCACACACACACACACACACTCCTTGATTGACTCCAATCAAGGGACACATTTCACCTGGCAAAGTTATAGAACACAGAACATAGAAAAGTACAGCACAGAACAGGCGCTTTGGCCCACATTGTTGTGCTGAGCATTAATCCTAATGTAAGATATAATAACTTAACCTATGCACCCCTCAATTCACTGCTATCCACGTGCATGTCCAGCAGTTGCTTAAATGTTCCTAATGACTTTGCTTCCACCACCACCACTGGCAACATATTCCATGCATCTCAACTCTGTAAAGACCTTCCTCTTACGTCCCCTCTATACTTTTCTCCTAATATCTTAAAACTATGATCCTTCGTGCCAGTCAATCCTGCCCTGGGGGAAGTCTCTGGCTATTGACTCAATCTATTCCTCTCGTTAACTTGTATACCTTGATCAGGTCACCTTTCTTCCTCCTTCTCTCCAGAGAGAAAAGTCCAAACTTGGTCAACGCTCTTCATAAGGCAAGCTGTCCAGTCCAGGCAGGATCCTGGTAAACCTTCTTTGCACCCTCTCCAAAGCCTCTGTATCTTTCCTATATTAGGGTGACCAGAACGGGACCCAATATTCCAAGTGTGGCCTCACTAGGGACTTGTAGAGCTGTGGCAAAACCTCGCAGCTCTTAAACTCGATCGCCCTGTTAATGAAAGCCAAAACGCCATATGCTTTCTTAACCTATCCACCTGAATAACAACTTTGAGGGATCGATGTACTTGCAGACCAAGGTCCCTCTGTTCCTCCATACTGCCAAGAATCCTGTCTTTGATCCTATATTCAGCTTTCGCATTCGCCCTTCCAAAATGCATCACTTTACATTTATCCACGTTCAACTCCATTTGCCATTTCTCAGCCCACCTCTGCATCCTGTCTGTGTTGCGCTGCAGCCTGCAATAGCCCTCTATACTATCAACAGTACCTCCAACCTTTGTGTCATCTGCAAACAGTATGCCAGCTACTACGGATACAGCAATAATTTCATATCCTCTATCACCCCCAGAGCTCAGGGGTGATTGAGAAAATGAACAGAACCCTTTAAAATGCTTTAGCTAAAGCCAAACAGACATACAGACCAAGTGCCGCCAGCCACACTCATGAAATTAAGAGCCACCCCGAATCAGGCAAACCGGACTAACGCCCTATGAATTAATGACCGGCGAGCAATGCAATTACTAGAGACAGTTATAATGGGTGGGACCGATGTAGGTCTGCTAAAAGACAAAATCCGGAGATGTGTACAGGAATGAAGCAGCCAACTAAAAGGGATATGTATCTGAGAGCAGGTGAACTCGAAACCTTCTGTGAGGTCAAGGTAGCTGGGAGCCGCAACCTCGTAAGAACCCTGTCTGACAAACTAGGCTTTGCTGCAAAATGGGATGGGCCATTAAAAGTTATAATCAGTGGTGACACCTGCACCTCGAGACATAAGGGGAAAAGGCACATTGAAACACTGGACCCAACTCAAACCATATAAGGACTCCTATAAACGAGCTAATGAGATTGACCATCCCCCAGGCACAGACAGGAACTGTGAGCAAGACATTGACCAAGGGAAGAGCACCAAGACCACAAGGAAGCAAACCACCCAGAGGCACAGATAAAACTGCTGACAAGACACATGAAACACCTACAGTTGCTGACTTCTGGTTGCCATTGTTTAAATAAAAGGGACGCTGACTATTAACCTTATTTAACTTTAATTATTTATAGTACCTATTTGAGTATATATTACTGTTTCTAAATGTTGCGATAGTGGGACACCTGTCAGGATTTGAGGATAACCTTTTTTACAAAACCCACCTAAGTCTACATGGGAACCGAACTGTCTGTTATCCACTGGCCCAGTCGGCCGAATCCTTATTTGTGGCCACCCCTGTGTGGACCCCTCGCGATTTATACACAGTAGATACCTTGGGCACGTCATGTAAAGGACAGCTAGGAAAATACAAAAGGGGACTCCAGGATAGGTGTGTGGAATTGGTCAAGCCCACTGGTGCCAGGTGCACCAAAGGGGAAGGGAAGGACCTGTTTAAGCATCACTGATTATCCACTCTCTTTCATGGAGCAGGGATGGGGATGTGTTTATGCCCTGGTACCTTGAAACAGTTCATGCATGCAGACACAATGTACTCAATAGCACTGTACAGTCACCCAGGGACAACTTACCTGCACCTGCAGTGAGCAGGCATGCTTGAATGTGACCGCTGGAGGACAGTTTATATGCGGACAGTGCAATGGCACTCATGTCAGCTCTGCCACATGGACATACGTGTTTGATATCTACCAGCTGGTGGAAACAAATGGGGAGTCAGAGGTGAGATGGGTAAGCACACAGGCCCACGAACAGGACACTTATGCTATCGGGCAGCGAAGGGATTCGTTTGCTTATTTAAGGGGATTTATACTACTGACAAACCAAACCTCCCAAACCTTTTTGCAGTAGGAACGATAGGACCCCTCACTGTACCATGCCCCAGCGGGAGACATGTTCGGACAAGGATAGTGACCGGCTCCATCAGCTGGGAACACTACGCTGATTGGCAGATCCCCACCACACTGGGATCATCATTGGAGTAAGGGTTTTTGGGATCTCTGTGTTTGTGGAGAGGCAGCAGGGATCCTTGGCACTAAAAACCAAAACTACATTGTGTGTGAAATGACAATCTGAGGGAGCAATATATCAAAGGCTGTATAGGCAATCAATGGTGAATTGGCTGAACTCGGACTTTATGCACAGTAGACATGTTACATGGTGCATTATCAGTTAGTCTAGCAAGGGGGAGTATGGACAATCATTGGTGACAAGTGTAAAACCCATGTTATTGATGATTCTTACAATATTATATATGTGATGAAAACATTAAGGACCAGCTAGGTGACTTCAGACAAGGAGCCATAGGAGGAGGTAGCTGATTAGAATGGCTGATAGGCAAATCCTGGAGACCCTATTTGGCACACTGGATTGTTCTCCTTATTTCACTCATACTGGTATTCTGCCTGAGCACTCCAAACGCTAGTGCTTCCAAATAGACCTGTTGGACTATTGTGTGATTTTTTTTTTTAACTCTGAGTTCTGAAGATCAAGGTGTGATCTAACAATGAAAAGTTAGCCAGATTTAGGCAAAATGTCCTTAAATTTACTCCTGTAAACTCTAGTATGATTCTGGCTGCTCTGCTGCAGGAAAGATATTGTCAAATTCAAGAGGGTTCAGAAATGATTTACCAGGATGCTGCTGGGAATGGACGTTTCAGTCATAAAAATAGGCTGGATAGGATGGGGCTGTTTTCAAGGTTGTGTAAGAGGGTGAGGGATAACCTTTTAGAGGTTTATAAAATGATGAGGGACATAGCTAAGGTGAATAGCAAGTGCTTATTCCTAGGGTGGGGGAGTTCAAAAAAGGGGGCATATTTTTAAGGTGAGAGGATAAAGTTTTAAAAAGGACACGAGGGAAAACTTTTTAAACACAGATTTGTTTGTGTGTGGAATGAATTGCCAGAAGAAGTGACGGATGTAGGTACAGTTACATCATTTAAAAAACATATTTGGATGGATACATGAATAGGAAAGATTGAGAAGGATATGGGCCAAATGCAGACAAGTTACTCTAGTTTAGTTTGGGGAAAATGGTCAGCAGGGACGAGTTGGACCAAAGGGTCTGTTTCCATGCTGTATGATACTGACTCTATGGTCAATCCGCATACATACTACTTCTTCAGCATGTTCTGCCAGAGGTTCGGTACCCAAAACAATGCGAGACCCATTACTGTTTGTTATCCATATCAATGATTAGTAAGTTTACTGAAGACACTAAAATAGGAGGTATAGTGGACAATGAGGAAAGTTATCAAAAATTGCAACAGGACCGTGATGAGCTGGGATGTGGAGGTGCTGGCGTTGGACAAAGTTTAAAATCACACATCATCAGATTATAGTCCACCAGGTTTATTTGGAAGTACATGATTTCAGAGTGCTGCTCGTTCATCAGGTGGAGAAGGATCATAGGACACAGTGTTTAACACAGATCATATTGTCATACAACTGATGCGATATATTGAACAAACCTAGATTGCTGTCAAATCGTTCATCTTTTAGAATGGTTGCAGGTTTCGATACATTAATATGTAAATCCCAGAACTTCTTTCAAGTCACATTCCCAAGATAACTTGAGGTTTTATGAATAAAAAGGTGACATCTCAACTCAGACAATGCATTAAAGGTGTGAGGTAGACTCTATGTATTCTAATCTTACGTCAGAGTGGTTCTATTTCCAAAGTGCAAATTTATAAAATGTCACATTTACAGTGCTCTTCCAGCACCACTGATCCAGAATTGTGGAAGGATTGCTGTGCTTTGTAAAAGTAAGTAATTTGATACTCATTGTTGTGCTGTTACTCAGCTGCTTTTTCAAGCAACAGTGCAAGCCTTGTTACAGATGAGATGGAGCCCAGGGGTGTGGCAAATGGAGCAGCAAGTAGCTGATTGGTCTGGAGACTTGTGACCAGTTATCAATAATAGAAGTTATCTGCCTCCCATTAACTATGTGATTGTTTCTCAGGTAGCTGAGAGTGTAAATGTTAGAGGAGAAGTCATCAGACCTTCACAAGGTCAAGACTGTCTATTTTCTCAGTAAAAGCATCTGAAGCTTCAAAACTAGCCAGTTAGGTTCCCTTTCTAGTTGCTGTAAGCTGTGACTTTCTTTGACGAGTCAAAGATTTTTACAACTTGGAACCAGTTACACTCTGCCTCTAGCAAATAAATGAAAGTATCTGGAGCACAAAGATTGAGAAAGCAACCGCGTGTGTGTGTGTTGTATGTTGCCTGTTGATAGTTTTTAACTTACAGGTAAATAATTATGTATTTATAATAAATAGTAACTCTTAAGAGGTACAGAAACCTGTTTTCAGTCAATCTGTCAAAAGTGTAACTTTTGTCGCAATTCAAGGAATAGCAGGGCTTGTTTTCCAATGTGCTAACCCAGTGAAATATAACCATATGGCTATCTAAATTCCTACTGGTCCACGGCTCATAATCTCTAAGCTTGTTTAAATCAAATTGATTTGGCTTAGCCAAAATAGATGACTTTATACTTCTTCACATTGAACTCCATATACCATAGTTTTTCTGCTCACCATATACGATAGTTTTCGTCTGTCTCAAACAATTTATAAAGCTTACTATTACAAACAAAACGTATTATATGTACGAGATAATACCCCCCGAAGGCTTAGATATGCAGCTCGCCATTCCTTCATTTAAACAACTTTATATCAGAAAATTTGGCAGCCCCGTATTGTATTGCAAAATGAATAGGAAAACATTAAATTTGCTTTGCTTGACTTCATGTTTACTTTTGCACCTATTATTGCTGCTGCCCTCCTTCTTAGCTCTTTTTACATTTCTACTATTGTGCTAATGTTCACATTTCCTTGCATTTATGAAAGTTTTCACTTGTCGTTTAAAACCGAATCTCACCTCTAGGCAGAGAACTGAATGAAAGTACAACCTATAATGTAAGATTCTTAAGCATAAGATATTTTAGACATTCAGGTCTTAACATTCAGCATTTGAGTAGAGTAGAATGGTTAGAAAATTAAATGGAATTTTAAGTTCATACATTGTGGCAATTGACAAAGTTATTCATAGCAATGGTACTTATGAAACTATTGGTTGTTATAAGAAAATTAAATTCACTAATATCTTTCAGAGAAGAAAATCTGCAATCCTTAGGCAGGCTGGTTGTCATGTCTTTAGACTGGCAATGATGTGATTGTGATTGATTGATTTGTAACGATCCTCTAAAATGGCCTAGCAAGCAACTCAGTTCAAGGTCAAAACAAATATTGACCTTGGCGCAATGCCCACATGCTGTGACGAACCGAGATTTTTGATATTATGAAGGGATTCCAGGCCAAGTAATAAAAAATTGCTTCTACTTGTTGTCCAATCAAAACAAGGGGGATGAGGCATAATTTACAACTGTTCTCATGAAGTAGAAAGTCAGGCACATTTTCACATGAACCTTGTCAAAATGAGGGGTATCTTAGTACATATGGTTCTTTAGAAAGAGAAAGTTATTCAATATTTGTAAAAATCTTGAGCTGATTATTCTTTTATGAAGTGCCTTGCTAAAAATGCTGTTTTAATGTGGCTGAGATAACCAATATATTCACTATTGCTGCTGTAGGGAGTGGAGACAGGTGGTTTAAAGTTGTAGCCTTATTAGTTTACAAATCATTCACCTGTTCCAGAATAACTTTAGGATTTTAAGGACTTAATTTTGCATCTTCTACACAAATCAAAGAATAATATTTCAAAATGCAAATCAAATGTAACTGTAACTTGCAGGAGTAGAACTAATTTGGTCGTGAAATAGTTTTGTATGCCACAGGCAAATATCTTTGCTGATTGGCCATTCATAATTGAACATGAAATTCTACCCACCGAAAGTTTAGAAAAAGGATTAAGTAAACCACCTCAGTCTTGTATTAGAAAATCTAATGAGGCATGTAATCTATACTAATCATGTAGTTTCTGTTTGTATTAATTTGGTCAGTAAGCTAATATTTTAAATCTTTTTCTGAATCACCAACTTAGGTATAATTTAGAAGGTACCAACATATTTTCCACCAGAATAAGATTAATTTATTTAATTAGAAAACTTCTTTCAAGAAAATAAATGAGACTTGATTAAATGTTCCCATTGCCAGTAGCTTACATTTATATTAACCAGATTACATGTGATTTGATTTTGCCCTTAAGCATTGTTCACTGCCACCATTTAATGTTTTACCATGTCAAAAAGGTTATTCCTCAAATCATAATGATTTTATGAAAGAAATGTTTGCATTCTCATGAGTTAAAATTGTTTGGTACGATGAATCGCATTTATAGGATAAGCATGGAATTAAGATTATTTGTGCTTAAAAGAGGAAAATGAGTCTTTATTCAGGACTTCACAATTTTTCCGTTCGACTCCACCAGCAAACCCCAGAGCCTCAAGTTCAATCCATGTCAACCTTGTTGTCTTAGTTTTTATGTTGTCTTTCAGTTTACATATGCAGTTGTCTGTTTCTGGTGTTGCCCACTTTTGGCATTTTATAAAAATGAACTTATTCTATAAACCATTCAGTGCAATTTTGCTTTTTCTTAATTTGCCACAGCTCCAGCTTCCAGCAATGAAAATCTTCATTTTACAGAAGTTATTAAGCCTTATATTTAATTTTTACAAAACTGCTTGTAGCTTGATCAGTGTTCCCCATTCAGAATTATTGGTGATGGAGGGAATTTTATGAAGCCCAAGAAAGTGGATTGAATGGAAATTAATACACTTTTCACCATATTTACTTGTAAATCATTTTGTCACCACACTCCTGCACTATTTGAATTACAGAAGAAATTAAGTTAATCTTCCTCCCTACTTGTGCTGTGCTCGACATTGGGTGGTAGGGGGTTGGAGGTGGGGAGTTTGGGGTAGTTGGTGTTTTTGTCCCCGCAGCAGGTTCCAGCGTCTCTATAACAGGCTCCGAATTGGCCACTGTCACTGCTGCAACCACTGCATCACTGCTGCCCGAAGTGCTGCTCTGGGCCTCCACCTCAGGGGTACCATACCAGTCCTACCATACCATTGCCAATGGAACTGCCACTTCTGTTGATGCCAGCTGGATTCATTCGAGCTTACTTCATCACCGCAGCTGAATCCCTACATCTCCAATTCCGATGCTGACCACAGATGATGCCTTCTTTGCCAACGCTAAGACGACAAAAAGGAGAGAGAAAACAAAGTAGAGCGAAAGTTGGATTTGACTGGCTCGGTGTTCAACAGCATACGGGTACAATAGCCCGAACGCACAATAGCCTGCTGTTTCTGCCATCTTGGTTTGTGCTGCAATGATAAAGTCAACAGCATGTCAAACCAGCCTGTGGCATAATACAATCTGCAATAAAATCTTCATTTCACTATGACTCAAGCTGCACACAAGAATCAGTTTGTGATCATTTAAAGGTGACATGCACCATTTGGCCTTATACAGTTAGTGTGTAATGTCTGTGATTTTCTGGGCTTTACTCTATGCTACAAGGGAGGAGAGCAGGAAAATAAACTTTTATTTGAAGGCTCAGGATTTAGTTGATGATTTAGAGGGAATGGCAGGGCATTGAGAAATTAATTTGGGGGGATGGAAAAGGTTTAGCGTTCTGTATGTGATGAGGGTGTGGAAGGGGTAATCAATCCAGGCAAAATAAAGAGGATATTATAGTACTATCCAAATGTGTGTGCATCTCCATGTTGGTAGAGTCCTTTGAGTTCACCAACAACATTATTCTTTGCTTAACTTCCTACATGGAGCATGGAAGGGAGGGCCAGCTGAACCTTCACATTCAGCTACATCCCACAGAGTGATGACCACAGTGACATGAACAGTCAATAAAGAGTGATAAATATCACAGAATGGTTTCTTCCACAATAAAGGAAATATCTCGAACTCCCTTGTAATCGTTAATGTGCACTAATTGTGAGGCATACCAAAGCATTCAGGTCTCTAAACAAGATGGTCTCTACAAATAACGATGAAGCATACATGAATACAATTAAACCAATATATTGTTAATACTTGCAATTGAAATTTCATTTTGAAAAACATCCATGCCTTTGGACACTCAAGTATTTTGTTAATAACAACAGAGCTGGGTAAGGAAGTTGTAGCCATGATGAAGAGATTCTCTGTGTGTCAGAGTTGCTCTTTTACAGCCCATTTTTCCTTTCTGTTTTATTAACAGATGGCAGGTTTCAAGAATGCGATACTTCTGCCGTGTTATCACGCATGTGTATGTGCACATTACTGGCACCTAGGCTTTTTTTTAATGTGAGAAATACCAAAAAGAGAGAGTGTACTGTTATAGTTACAATGTCAGGAATGGCATGCTGTTTAATAAAAATCCTGGCTTTCAGAAAAGAAATAGAGTAATAGAGGTATGTATACAAGTATGACCATCAGGTTGAGAAACATAAGGCAGAATATTACAGTAGATACCCTACAAATGGGTCCAGAGAATGCCGTGGGTACCCTTCCCACTGGCTTCCTGACTACCCTTAACATGGTCGCAGAGAGACCTGAAGCAGGTGGCTTGACTCCATGCCAGTTGAGGCCCTTAGATGTCAATGCAGTGGGGAATATTCCCAAATTTTCCTGATCACATTGCTGAATTGTGCTTTACAGGTGGTCAACAGTCTTTTAGGAGTCAGGAAGTATCACTATAGGATTCCTAGCCTCTGACCTATGCATGTAGCTGCAGTAGTTATCTCACAAGTCCTGTTCAGTTTCTGGTCAATAGTAAGTCAATGATAAACCCCACCACTACCAGAATGTTAATAGTGGAGAATTAATTGACATCCATGTTGTTGAATACCAAGGAGAGTTGGTTAGATTCTCTCTTGTTGGAGATGGGCATTTCCTGGCACATGTCTAGCATGAATGATATTTGTCATTTGTCAGCCCAAGCCTGGATATCATATAGATCTGCTGCATTTGGACATGGGCTTCTTTAGTATCTATTCAGTATTTGTTCAATCATCTCAAACATCCTGACTTCTGACCTTTACAAAAGAGGGAAGATCATTGATGAAGCAGAAGAAGTTGGTTGGACCGAGAGCACTGCACTGTTGAACTTCTCCAGTGATGTCCTGGAGTTGAGATGACTGACTTCCAACAACTGCAACTGTCTTCCTATGTGCCAGGTACAACTCCAACCAACAGAGAGTTTTCCCCCTAATTCCTGTTGACTCCTGTTGTACTAGGTCTCCCTAAACTCACTGTATGAAGTGCAGCCTTAATGTTAAGGGCAGTCACTTACCTCGTATCTGAAATTCAGTTCTTTTTCTCCATGTTTGTCCACCTGGCTTCATTCCTTTTTTGAGATTTTGTGTTGTTTAAGACTCTGCTGTATAAAATAGCATACTCTTAAAGCCAGCATGAGCTGTAGCAAAGGAAATCTGAGAGTGTTTACTACAGCTGAAGCATGAGTGGCCTTGTTCCAAACTTAAGGTAATTTGTAGTTGCAAAATTGGTTAACGGTTTACAGATTATAACTAATTCTGGTTGAATCGGTTGGTAAACCGGATATACAATGAGACTCCGTGGTTTACCAAATAAAACCACTGAGTGACAGCTTTGTAATTGTTTTATTTTCTTCAAAATTGAGTCATATTATTTGCTTTAGTTATTCCTGATGCTTGCTAGCTCTGAGTTGAAATTTTTTTTAAACATTGAGATATCACAAAGTTTTAATGTTAGGAGATTGCCATAGTTTATGATAGCTTATTATTTCTTAATGCACAATGATACGGCCGTACAGTCACATAACAGTTAGTCAACTCAATATGCAGATAGGTTTAATACTGTGCACTTCATGGAAAAATCAAAATCGATAACAGTTTTCCTTTCCCAATAACCATGGGCAACAAATGAAAGGTTTGGTAACTGATAGATTGTATCATGGCAGATATTTAAAAATGTCCTTGCCTTATGTACATACTGTGTTCTGGTATCTTGGAAATCAATGTGTTAGTTTTCAGAAGTAATTTATCAATCACTAAACTTATACTTTGTCCATGTGTGACATAAAAAAAATGAGTTTATCGAGGGAATTGGACATTATGACAGTGTGAAACCAGAATGTTGTTTTTTTTCTTCTGTATGATGAGCATTATTTTGCAACCATTATAAACCTGGATGACCCTTGTAGCTTTTGATTTACTCGAACTGAATGCTCATGTTCACGTTGAAAGGAGTTTAACCAAGGAAATAATGTAGAGTCTAAGCAGGATAGTTTAATTTAATATACTTGGCGCACAACATAAAGGTGAACTTACGATTGAATAAAATTTGTTTGTTTTCTGTTCACAGTCTGATATCATCCATCAAAGTGTTTTTGAACTGATCCATACGGAAGACAGAGCTGAGTTTCGTCGACAACTTCATTGGGCTCTAAATTCAACATCAACTCCAGACTCAGGACAGCTAATTCCAGGTAATAGTGCAGATTCACATGGTCATTCCATTAGCTGCAATTTTAAGACCCTATTCTGTCCTGTGGAGGTCCTATGGAGAAAACTAATCTCATTTGTTTGCACTTTAACCAAGCAACTACATAAAAATAACATTGAAATGTAAGTATTCGATAATAATATGATGGAAAATGTGAAATGAGCATGGCTTTTTTATCTGTTCACACATTCCAAACGACCTCCTACATTAACCGCTTATTATTAATTCTAAGATATCCTCAATAGACGGTTCTACTTGTTCCTTTTGTTCTGCAGAGCTAAGGCTTGAATTGGTACAGCTACATATAATTTTATTTCACTGGGAGCTCACTTATACTTTTAATGCTCTACACCCCCAATAAAACCATTACTCTTTCTTATCCTTGCTGCAACTTTTACCTACATAATAAAGGTAACTACTTTTTAAGATCATTCTTTAATGATTAACACTTAAGTTACTTCATCAGTTTCTTTTTTTTTGCCATCCCTGTTATGTTCATCAATCAATAATCTGTACTGTTATTTATTGCTCACATTTATATTGTTAATCCTTCATTATTAAGCAATTGTTTTGGCTTCTTAAGTGCATTCCCAGTTACAACTGTTGCAAATAATTTACTTAGATTTCCATTTAAATATTTTGTATTGCAGATTTAATTTTACATCCAGTCTTCCTTTCAATTATTGATGATCGCACTTCTCTGTGTATTCTATTATCATGGCCCTTAATGGGGTGCTACTTCAAAGCTAACTATTCAGGAGTTTTAACCATGTTCTTTGTCAAGAGATTGTAGGTTCACTTGCTGACTGCATTTCTGATCAGCCTCATAAGTATTGTCAGCAGGCACATTTGAGTGTAAAATGAATGCAAGAATGATGATCAGAATCTGGAAAAAATACATATTGGAAGAAATTTCAAGGGGGTTTCGAAGGAATAAAATAACGATCGGGATGCTGTCTCAAAATAAATGTAAAGTCTATCATTGCTCCTTCAAGTGTTTGCTTAATATCACAAAAAATTATTAGAGTACAATTTCTATCCATCTATGATTTTGTGAGGAAAAAAAATTGTTTCTTGAAAATAAGAGAGGAATTTCAAAGTGTAAGGGGAACGAGGAGAATGGTAAAATTCACTGAAGTACAGTCCTGGAGATAAACATTGATCCAGTTCAGAGTGGAAAAATCTCCCATGTCAATGCTGTACTCTTTGTTTACAAAGATGCAAGTCAGTGACTCTGCACTGTTTGAAATGCTTTAGCTATTAATGATTTAAAAGAGTTATAGTCCTGCATTGCCCCACCCTACAGCACTAAAAAAAAGTACTCCAATCTTGGCAGTAGTTTTGTATAAGGACTGGATTGTCATTGCTTCAGAATTATTGTTCATCGTGACCATGTTGGCTACACGATCAAGTTAAGCTTGTCTTAATTTTGCAAGGCTGTGCTTCTTAAGTTATAAAAGTACATTACTTTTTTTTTCTAGGAAATAGTAAATATGTTTTGCAATTCATTTTTCAACCTGTTGGTACAGTTGAAATTTTAAACCTGAACTGATATAAGTGTTATTGGAAAAAGGAACTCTTTTGATATAATCCTGATTCTGAAGAAGAGCCACTGGACCCAAAATGTGAACTTTGCTTTCTCTCTACAGATGTTGCCAGACCCTGCTGAGTTTCTTCAGTTTTACATTTCCAACATTCTGCAGTTCTTTGTTTTTGTTTACTCTTTTGATATACATTGACCTGGATATTCCAAGGAGTGATAGCAGTCATCCCATTACCATTCCAATCTGTTTTTCTGTCTAGGGCTCAGTTCCACTTTTCTTACCAGGAATTTCAATGTAGGATAAAGCGTACAGTGTTCTCAGTTTTATTAATAAAGGCACAGAGTACAAGTGCAAGGAGATGATGCTGAACTTGTACAAGACACTTGTTAGACCTCTGTTGGGACATTGTGTTCAGTTGTGGGCACACCACTATAGAAAGCATGTGAAAACATTGGAGAAAGTGCAGAAGCAATTTATGAGAATTGTTCCAAGAATGAGAAACTTCAGTTAAAAGTTTGACTGAAGAAGTTGGGATTGTTCTTCTTGGATAGAAGAAGCTTGAGAGGAGATTTTA
Organism: Hemiscyllium ocellatum; assembly: GCF_020745735.1. Classification (NCBI taxonomy): domain Eukaryota; kingdom Metazoa; phylum Chordata; class Chondrichthyes; order Orectolobiformes; family Hemiscylliidae; genus Hemiscyllium; species Hemiscyllium ocellatum. The sequence goes on along the minus strand of NC_083405.1, from coordinate 45,254,123 downwards.
TTAGAAGCTTTCAAAAATCATGTGTGAGCTGGATAGAGTAGTTGTTCTTGTTCATAAAAGGAAAAAGAACAAGACAACATAGTTTTTAAGTGAGGTGCAAAAGAAATTGACATAAGAAAAATCTTTTTTGATTAGCAACTTGTTAGCGTTTGGAATGCACTGGCTGGAAGTATGGTGGAGGCAGTTTTGAGTGAGGCACTCGAGGGCATGGCATGATAATATGGATGGAAATAGTGTATGAGGTTATGGGGATAAGGCAGTAAATTGACACGAGGCAACAATGCTCATTTGAAAAATCAATACAGGAACTATGCGGCAAATGGAAGGGAGTTTCTCAGACTTGCTCATCAGAATTTTCAAGTTCCTAGGTATTTTCCACAGACTCTGCTGCATCCAGGATTCCACGGAGTTCTGACGTGTTGCTCCAGTTTGCACTGCTCCGTCTATCTGGACATTGGAATATCTAGACCATAGTTTCTTTTTAAGAGCATGTATGGGTGATATTAAATTGGTTGCTACTAATACACTTCAACCAAGATGCTTTGACCGTTACAGAGGAACCTCGATTATCCGAATACCAACTATTCGAAAATTGAATTATCCGAAGGAGATCTCGAGGTCCCAATTGAAGGATTACGTCAAAGACGTGTTTGCAACACCGATCACGTCTTTTGTTTACAGTGATTGAACAGGCACCTTCTCCAAATGACTGACCTCCTGCCTTCTCTCTCTCCCCACACTTTCCCTGGAGTTCTACAATGGGGTGTACCCTAAATCCACCCTTCCCCAGATAATCTCTCCAACATTGTCCTGTACAGGGTAAAGGTGGAGCCTGTCAAAACACTGCAATAAAATGGTGTGGGTGTGTGTGTGTTATTTGGAGACTTATCCCACAAAGATGGCAGCAGCAGTCTTGTTGCTGACCAGTCTGGCTGCCAGGGAGTGGTGGGTATGGCATTGTTGGATGGAGTTGGGTCAGGGGGCTGGGTTGGAGCGGTATGGGGGACGGGGCGGTGTTGGGCGAGGTTGAGGCAGGCATGGGGGGATAATGGATGGGGTTGGGTGTTGGGCGTGAGGTGGTGTTGGACAGGATTGGGGAGCACGCGGGGAGTAGTGTTGGACTGGGGTGAGGGGCGGTATTTGACTGAGGGGATGGGTGCTCGCATACTATGTGCTGCTGCCTTGTCTCCTGAACAGGAAGCAGTCTTAAACTCCGAGCCCCACAGCAAAGGCATTTAATCGATTAACCGAATAATTGATTATTCAAACAAAATAGTGTCCGCCCATCTCATTCAAATAATCGAGTTTCATTTGTATTCAATCTGCCAAAGTTAGTATTCACACCCAATCATAGCTCTCAGTAATTAGCAATCAGCAAGGATTGCAGAAAGGACAATGTGAATAGTTACCAGCTGTCTAAAAATAATTGTGACAAATTGCTGTAATGCCTGGTGTTCAGTACCTACACAAGGGTAGACGGTTCACATGGTTTAAAGTTTCCAGGTAGACAGAAGCACTGAATTAGCAGCTTCAAAAATGATTATTTAATCAGTAATAGTTTGATTTATTTTCGTGAGACAATTTAAAATTATTTTGGACTGATGTTGGCAGACTTTTATTTTGGAATACCTTGGAATCTTATCCAACCTCCCAGAGTAAACTTGCTTGTATAAATATGCCTTTTCATAACAGCTGCTGGCTAAATTAAGCACAAATCGTAAGCTTCAAATCATGCACCACCACTTTAGGAACTGTAAGCTGATCTGTTAGTTGAGCCAAGTAGATTACTTGCATACAACCACTTCACAGTGCACTAAATGCAGCCAGTTATGAGTGTTGTCACAAATAAGATTCAGATGTTAGTGGAGTAATGATATGCCTAATTTTTACAAAAATAGACTATTTCAGGGTAGAGTGCTGCCCTTAAGTACTCCTCTCCTCATCCTTAGCCTTCAGCCTTTAGTATTAATGCTTATGCATGCTGAGGATGCAAATTCAAACATTAAAGAAAATTAATGTAATATACTTAAAGGTAGACCAATTTACCACATGGAATAAAGTGCACGCACAATATAGCTATACATGCTATGAGCAACAGAAATATTAGTGTCAGCCAGATATGTACTCAGTGCAGCACTTTTGGATCAGCAATAAAAACATTTAGAAGATCTGGAAGTATGAAAAATGAAAGGTTGACTCAGATTGGTGCAATCCAAGGAGGTGAGGTAATATGAATAGTGCATGATGTATGTTTATAAACCACAGATAAATACAGCAGAACTTGTTGCATCATTCTACTTGTAATTTCTTTATTTTAACATTGTACATTCTATCATCTCTTTTCAAACTGTTTTGCCTGTTCTCTCCAACAAAAGCCGATTCACTTACGATTTTTATTTTGTTTGGTTTCCAGTATCATCAAGATTTTAACTTTCACTTGTACCTCCTTTTGATAAACACAGTTGATCTCGACAATATTCTTTGAATCACTGAATGCCACTTTAATTCTTGTATAATTGGATGGGAAGGAAGGTTATCATGAACTATCCAACAACAGTTTTGTATTGTCCTCTATGCAGTTCTCCTTTGAATTAAGTGCTCAGGTCAATCAGAGAATGTTTACCAAGGATGTCCTGATTACCAGGGCATTCATTAGGCCAATAAATTAATGTTTCCCCTCTCTATTAAGTTAATTGTCTGATTTTTAAAAATATGTCAGCTTTCTCTAAACCTTGAACTGTCCTATATTTTGCATTAGTTTACATTAAACATTGGCCAGTTATCAATTTAAATTCCAGTTTTCAGAAAATTTTGTGTGCAGGCCTTTATGCTTCATCAAAGTGGTGCATTTTTATTTTGTTGCCATTAAGCTTTCTGCTCAACATCTGGCATTAATTCTCTTCCATGCTATAACTTGTTTGCAGAGCACTTCTATTTTTAGCTGTTAATCTGTTTTCTTGAAAGCAATGTCCATAATCTGCAATCAAACCATTAGTTACTCGGAAGGATTGAATGAAGATAGCAGTTTTACAGATACTTGGGGTGATCATGTTGGGAATAGACTGATTTTTGCCATCATCTGAATCTCAAAATGCAACTGCTACATACTTATCAGCCCTACTTGTGACTTTTTTAAAAGCTTAATACTTGGAAAGTCGAATAAGAAGAGCAGGCAGAACTAGGTTAATGAACATGATGGGACTGGCCATCTGAAGTGTATTTATTTTAATGCAAGGAGTTAACGGGTAAGGCAGATGAGCTTAGAGCCTGGATTAGTAATGGCTACATCGCTGTACAGAAACTTAGTTGAGAGAAGAGCAGGACTGACAGCTCAATGTTCCAGGGTTAAATGTTTAAGGCATGATAGAAATGGGTGTAAATGGGTGGAGGAGTTGCTTTAATGATTAAGGAAAATGTCACAGCTGCACTAAAATTAGAATTGCGTTTTATTGTCACATGCGATCAAGTACAGGGATACTGGAGTACAGTGAAAACTTTACAATGTCACTATTCATGGCACTATTTTAGGTACATGGTACCTAGGTACAAAATCTTAGGTAAAGAGTTGGAAAATAAAGAAATAAATTAGCATTCAACACCACCGTTCTTATTGGTATAAAATAGTACTGACAGTGTTTCTTTAGCCATGGGCCTGCAATCGCTCCACACTGGCTTTCCCTATTATGGCTCGATCTCCCTTCCACGCTGGATTTGATTTTGTTAGTACCGCGGAGGCACAGGGATCATCTCGCTGCAGGTCACCATCCTCCCTCTCCCACTGTGGGCTTGATCTCTTGGTGCCCATACAAAAGAGAATATCTTGGGTATGGACTGAACTCAGGAATGATAAAGATGCAATCACTATAATAGGGTTACACAATGGCTGCCCAATACCAGTGGGAGATTGAGGAACAGATATGTAAGCAGGTCATGGAAAGATGTAAATACAGCAGTGTTATTCTGTAATATCCATGTGCCGGTGTCAGACTGGGTGGACAAAGTTAAAAATCGCACAACACTAGGTTATAGTCCAACAGGTTTATTTGGAAGTACTAACTTTCAGAGTGCTGCTCCTTCATCAGGAAACTAGTTATCTAGTGATGAAGAAGCAGTGCTTTAAAAGCTAGTACTTCAAAATAAACCTGTTGGACTGTAACCTGATGTTGTGTGAGGGTTATTCTAGTGGGTGATTTTAACTTCCCAACATTGACTGTGCCACCCTTAGTGCGAGGAGCTGTGATGTGACAGAATTTGTTCAGTGCATCCACGAGGGTTTCTTGAAACAATATACAGATAGTCCAACTAAAGGAAGAGATCATATTAGACCATGTGTAGGGGCATAAATGTGGCCAGTGGGGGAGCATTTTGGGGACAGTGGCCATAATTCCATAATTATGGATAAGGATAAGACAGGTCTCCAGGTGAAAGTACTGAATTGGGGGAAGGCTAGTTAGAACAGTGTTAGGCAGAAACTAGATTGGGGGTAGCTGTTTGATGGTAAATTCACATCTGACATGCGAAAGTCTTTTAAAGGCCATTTGATTGGAATTCAGGAACAGCATGAGGTTGGCAAGAGTCTAGGAATCCTGGATAACAGATATTGAAAGTTTAGTCAAAAAGAAAAAGGAAGAATATGTAAGGATTAGGTAGCTGAAATAAGACATGATTCTTGAGGAATGCAAAGGAAGCAAGAAAGAGCTTAAACAAGAAATTAGGAAGATTAAAAGGAGCCATGAAATGTCCTAAGCAAGTAGGATTAAGGAGAATCTTAAGGCATTTTATAGATATATTAGGAGAAACAGTGTAATTAGGCAAAATGTAGGTCCACTCAAGAATAAAGGGGGGGCGGGGGGGGGGGGGTGCAATTTATACGTTGAGCCATAGAAAGTGCATGAGGTCCTTAATGTGTATCTTGCATTGGTATTCACCAAGGGGAAGACCATAGATCATGCTAAGATTAGGAAGGAATATGTTAATATTCTAGGGCATGACAATATTAAAAAGGAGTATTGTATGACTTAAAAACTATTAAGGTAGATATATCCCGTGGTTTCAGGATACTGAGAGAGAAAAGGGAGGAGATTGCTGGTGTCTTAAAAGAGGTCATTGTATCCTCTTTAGCTACAGGTGAGGTTCCAGAAGACTGGAGAATATCCAATGTTGTTTCTTTGTTTAAGTGCAACAGGGATATTCCAGGAAATTATAGACTGGTGAGCCCTACATCAATGGTAGAGTAATTATTGGAGAAGATTCTTAGGGACAGGATTTACTCATATTTGAAAAAGAATAGACTAATTAGGGATAGTCAGCATAACTTTGTTTGGGGGAGGTCTTGTCTCAAACTTGATTGTGTTTTTGAGGAAGTGATGAAGACGATTGATGAGGGTAAGGCAGTGGATGTTGTCTACATGACTTTACTAGAGCAGTTGACAAGGTCTGTCATGGTAGGCTGGTCCAGAAGATTAAGACACATAGGATTGATGGATAAGTTGTATATGAAATTGGCTTGGTCATAGAAGATTAAGGATGGTTGTGTAGCGTGTTTTTCTAACTAGAGGTCTGTGACCAATGGTGTTCCGCAAGTATCAATGCTGGGATCCCTGTCGTTTGTAATATATATAAATGATTTGGATGAGAGCGTAGGTGATCCAATTAGTAAGTTTGCAGATGACAGTAAATTTTGATGGAGTTGTGGATAGTGAGGAAGGTTATCAAAGGAAGAGTTAGAAATTTGGGCGGAGAAATGGCAGATGGAGCTTAATCTGGACAAGTGTGACATGAAGCATTTTGGGAGGTCCGATGCAAGAAGAAAGTATACTATTAATGGTAGGAACTTTAGGAGCATTGATATGCAGAGAGATCTTGTGGTGTAAGTCTAACTCCCTGTAAGTGGCAACAAAATGGTTAAGGTGATCAAGAAAGCGTATGGTATGCTTGCCTTTAGCAGTCAAGGCATTAAGTGGAAAAGTTGGCAAGTCATGTTTAAGCTATATAAGACTTTAGTTATGCCACATTGGAAGTATTACATGCATTCTGATCTGCACTCTATAGGAAGAATGTGGAGGCTTTGGAGAGGATGTTGCCTTTCTTGGAGTGTATTAGCTATAAAGAGAGACTGGACAAACTAGAATTGTTTTCACTAACATGTCAGAGGCTGAGAGGTGACCCAGTAGAAGTATCTAAAATTATGAGGCATGGATAGGGTGGTTAATCTGAGTCTTTTTCCCAGGATACAAGTGTCAAATACTAGGATGCATTGTTTTAAGGTAAGAATAGGAAAGTTTAAAGGAGATGTGTGAGGCAAGTTTTTTTTTACACACAGGTGCCTGGAATTCACTGTCAGAGGAGGTGGTAGAAACAGATAGGATAGCAATGTTTAAGGGCATTTTAGACAAACACAATCAGACAGGCCACAAAAGGATATGGGCCATTGAAGGCAGATGTGATTAGTTTTGAATGGTATCACGGTTGGTGCAGACATGGTGGGCTGGGGCCTATTTCTGTGTTGTACTGTTCTATATACAATGCTCTACAAGAGAGGGAAGTTTGTTCAGGTCATGTTGCTTCGACTTTTAGTGTTGATGGGTGATGCCTGCACTTGTTGGATAGCCACATAACCTCTCGGAAGTTATAAGGTGATTATGTAACTGTTAATCTTGGGGCAGAGTGGTGACTTTTGAACATTAAACAGTATTTTCCTGAAATTTCTAAAATATGTGAAGTAAACATAATTTTCTTTTAATTTAGTCTCCATATTCTTAATTTGTTGCATGTGACATTATCTTCCATTCAGGTGAAAATGGCCTTCCATTACCAATCACACATTACAGTCCTGAACAACTTCCTCCAGAAAGTTCACCATTTTTCGAAAGAAATTTTGTATGCAGGTTAAGATGTCTCCTGGATAATTCCTCTGGATTTTTGGTAAAGTCATTTTTGACCTTGTCCTTTTTTCCACAGTTCAAATTTATTTGATGTTATTTAACAATGAAAAATGTTTAAACCGTAGCCACTTAGTGCAGTGTCTCTTATAATTAAGTCAGTCGCTTGCATTATGATTTTTTTTGTATTGCAATGTTAATGGGTGCTGAGATACTTCCTAGATAATTGTCTTCAAAACAAAGTTTGTCATGGCAGTTAATTATTGGAAGTTCACAATAATAAAGCATTTTAAATTCTATAAGTAGTTGCATTGAAGGAGGATTTTTGGTATGAGCCTGTGTGGACAAATTGATGAGTAAGCATGTGACTTGAATCTAATATTCGTTTCTGAGTGAACTTGCTCTCATAAGTTGTGTTTTTTTTAAATAAATCTAATTGTTTCTACATTATTGAAAGGCCCAATGCCTTTATTTTTCTGAAAAGGTAATAGGAATAATGAAATTCACCATCATTTGTGCACAAATGAAACAGAAACTGAATGTGAGGAGGAGATGTAAAAGTCAGAAAATTAATTTGAGATGCTCCGCTCAGCTGTTAGCACAACTTCTCCTTTCCTTGCTAAACATGTAAAAGCATTGGGTGGCGTGATGTTGCTGCATTTACTTAATAAGCAGAAACTAAATTCAGCAATGAAAGTTTAGTCTTGTCCATTTCAGTCGAAGTAACCTTTAAGTATAAGTATTTTTGGTGGTGCAGACTTGATAGGCTAAAGGGTCTCTCTTGTACTGTGTGATTACTGCGAGCCACACTCTTTAGCAATGAAAATTAACACTTTCACAAATGTGGAGTCTCATTTCTTCAACTTTTAATTGTTAGAAATATTCATCATGTGAAAGTTGTTTTTGTCCCCTCTTTTACTTTGCCTCATCTGTGTCTCTTACTGCCCCAGCCCCTCTCTCCAACTCTCTCCTCTTTTCTTGTTCTCAATCCAATCTTTGTTTCCGTCTCATTGCATGGAATGTTCTGCATTTTGATCTAAATTTGGTGGGATAAGTAAAGCAGGGATGATGCCTCTCAATTACTCACCTGCTGGACCTCATGCCTATCAAATCCAATAATAGTTAGTTGGTGGATTTTTCACTGCACTCGCTTCCCGGAACCGTGTTACCCTGCCCTACCTGAAGTTGTTGGCCAATCGGGCTAGAAATAACAAAAGGTCATCGTGCTTTCAAAGGTCAAGGCTGTTGTTGGCACATCAACGTGGAAGTCCAGAAATGGTAGGCAGGAGGAGTGTGGTCAGAAGGAAGAATAGATTATGTTTATCAGCAGCCATTCCCTGGCACACATGCTTGCCATCTGATCATTCACAAGTTGGGAAAGATCAAGGACTCTGATCCAAATACTTATACCAGTCAGGAAGACTGTCAGTATTCTTGCCCACGAGCAATGGAGTTGTTGGCAGTTGTGGCATGAAGAGGACCTTAATTGACCAAAGACCATTTGAGGGTCTCAACTGATTACATGACGCCCGTGGATGTATACCTAACTAGACCTTATTTTCTGTGGTGGTGAGAAGGCAACTCATACTACTTGATGACAATGTCATCCTATTCGGCCACTATCCCTCCTGTTAGGGAAAGTAAGATTCCACCCTTTGTCTCATTTTCTAACAGAGTTAAATTGAATTCACGCACAGTAGATTAAATTTCCTTTATAGGTCTGGGATTACTAATTCCACAATCTTTCAATGACAACAGAACACACCATTTTCTCATTTTGAATGAATGAACATTTCCTCAAGCTTCCAACACATACACTTAGGTTTTAAAAGAAACTATTTGTGCAGCTTAACCACAAGAACATTCATTCCAATCATAGCGGATTCTTTCCTTACCCTCTTAGCTTTTGATTTAATGACAAATAATTGAGCCATTTGTTCACCAATTGTATTTTCTATATCCTGATGAGAAGTGATTAGGAGGAAGGATTATGGTTAAAAAAAACAGTAATAGTTTGAGTGGGGATAAATGCAAAAGCAGTGGTGAACGTACAATTTAACACATCAACAGTTCCTGCTGCTGGTGCATTAAAGGTCAAAGGCATCCTAATTGAGAATTTGAGATTACAGAGGGAAGTGACTTTGGAAAGATTTGTTTGCACGATCAAACACAGAAAAATGTGGAGCAGAAATGAAATGCCAGTTTTAATAGCAAGTGTAGAGAAAAAAACTGAATCAATTGGTGGTATTGCGAACGAGGGATTGGTGAGCTAACAATGAAAAACAAGACCATGATAGAAGTGTTGAACTGTTGTTTTGTCTTTATGTTCGCAGTACAACAAACAAAATAAAATTCTGAGTGTCCTTAAAAATCAAGAGTTAAAGAGGAAGGTGGAGCTGAACCAATCACCATTATGAGAAAAAAATATTAGAACCAAAAACTGATAAGTACCCTAGGTCTGATTACCTGTGTCCCAGTGACAGCAAAGAGGGTAAAATTGCTGGTTAACTTTCAATTCACTAGATTCTAGATTGCAAATATATCACCTCTAGCATTTCTACCCAGATACAAGGCCAATTGGTTAATCTTGGTATCAAATCCTTTTCATCTTAGAAGTGAAAGGACAATTTCATAACATAATGACGAGGGGAGAGGCCATTCTAGACTTGGTGCTCGGAAACGAGCCAGGGCAGGTATCCGTTCTTGTGGTGGGAGAGCATTTTGGTGATAGTGACCACAACTGCCTCACATTCTACATAGCTATGGAGAAGGAGAGGATTAGGCAAAATGGGAGGATGTTTAATTGAGGAAGAGGAAACTATGATGCGATTAGACATGAGTTAGGAAGCATGGAATGGGAGCAATTTTTCCATGGTAAAGGCAATATAGACATGTGGAGACTATTTAAGGAACAGTTGTTGCGAGTGATGTATAAATATGTCCCTCTGAGACAGGCAAGAAGGGGTAAGATTAAGGAACCTCGAATGACGGGAGCGGTGGAGCTTCTCGTCAAAAGGAAGAAGGTAGCTTACATAAGGTGGAGGAAGCTAGGGTCAAGCTCAGCTCTAGGGGACTTTTGGCAGGTGAGGAAGAAGCTCAAAAATGGTCTGAGGAGAGCCAGGAGGGGGCACAAGAAAGGCTTGGCAGAACGGATTAGGGAGAACACAAAGGCATTTTACACTTATGTGAGGAATAAGGGAATGGTCAAAGAAAGAGTAGGGCCGACCAGGGATAGCATAGGGAACTTGTGTGTGGAGTCTGAGGAGGTAGGGGAGGCCCTAAATGAGTTTTGTGCTTCTGTCTTTACAAAAGAAACAAACTTTGTGGTGAATGAAACCTTTAAAGAGCAGGTGTGCATGTTGAAATGGATAGAGATAGAGGAAGCCAATATGCTGAAAATTTTGTCAAACATTAAGATTGACAAGTCGCCAGGCCCGGACCAGATTTGTTCTCGGCTGCTTTGGGAAACAAGGAATGCAATTGCTTCGCCACTTGCGAAGATCTTTGCATCCTCGCTCTCCACTGGAGTCATACCTGAGGACTAGAGAGAGGCAAATGTAATTCCTCTCTTCAAGAAAGGAAATAGGGAAATCCCCGATAATTACAGACCAGTAAGTCTCACGTCTGTCGTCTGCAAGGTGTTCGAAAGGATCCTGAGGGATAGGATTTATGACCATCTGGAAGAGCATGGCTTGATTAAATGCAGTCAACATTGCTTTGTGAGGGGCAGGTCATGCCTCACAAACCTTATCGAGTTCTATGAGGATGTGACTAGAAAAGTTGGTGAGGGTCGAGCTGTGGACTTCAGCAAGGCATTTGATAAGGTTCACCATGTTAGGCTCATTCAGATGGTCAGGAGGAATGGGATACAGGGGAACTTAGCTGGTCGGGATACAGAATTGGCTGGCCAACAGAAGACAGCGAGTGGTATAGAAGGAAAATATTCTGCCTGGAAGTCTGTGGTGAGGGTGTTCCACAGGGCTCTGTCCTTGGGCCTTGACTGTTTGTAATTTTTATTAATGACTTGGATGAGGGGATTGAAGGATGGGTCAGCAAGTTTGCAGATGACACAAAGGTTGGAGGTGTCGTTGACAGTAAAGAGGGCTGTTGTAGGCTGCAGCGGGACATTGATAGGATGCAGAGATGGGCTGAGAGGTGACAGATGGAGTTCACCCTGGATAAATGCGAGATGACGCATTTTGGAAGGTTGAATTTGAAAGCTGAGTACAGGACTAAGGAAAGGATTCTTGGCAGTGTGGAGGAACAGAGGGATCTTGGTGTGCTGGTACATAGATCCCTTAAAATGGCCACCCAAGTGGGCAGGGTTGTTAAGAAAGCATGTGGTGTTTTGGCTTTCATTAACAGGGGGATTGAGTTTAAGAGTCATGAGATCCTGTTGCAGCTCTATAAAACTTTGGTTAGACCGCACTTGGAATACTGCGTCCAGTTCTGGTCTCCCTATTATAGGAAAGATGTGGATGCTTTGGAGAGGGTTCAGAGGAGGTTTACCAGGATGCTGCCTGGACTGGAGGGCTTATCTTATGAAGAGAGGTTGACTGAGCTCGGACTTATTTCATTGGAGAAAAGGAGGAGGAGAGGGGACCTAATTGAGGTATAAAAGATAATGAGAGGCATAGATAGAGTCGATAGTCAGAGGCTATTTCCCAGGGCAGAAATGGCTAACACGAGGAGTCATAGTTTTAAGCTGGTTGGAGGAAAATATAGAGGGGATGTCAGAGGTGGGTTCTTTACACAGAGAGTTGTGAGAGCATGGAATACGAAGCCAGCAACAGTTGTGGAACCAAGGTCACTGGGGACATTTAAGAGACTACTGAACATGCATATGGTCACAGAAATTTGAGGGTGCATACATGAGGATCAGTGGCCGGCACAACATGGTGGGCTGAAGGGCCTGTTCTGTGCTATACTCTTCTATGGGCGGGGGGGGGTGGGGGAGCGGGTGTCTTTGAGCCTTTAACTTGAACATTTTTCAGTGGTATTGTAAGCATATTGCATAGACATTGAACTAAATCACTGTCTAGTTATAGCAATAGTCCCTTGGTTTTTTTTTGCAACTGTATTTCAACCCAATGTATTTGTTGCAAATGGCCTTAAAGTTCTAGTGTTGAGAGTAAAATAATACTTATGTATATAAATTCAATTTATGCGTTTCAATGACAAATTGACTTGAATAATATGATGAAGGGCTTTTGCCCAAAACATCGATTTTCCTGCTCGTCAGATGCTGCCTGACCTGCTGTGCTTTTCCAGCACCACTGTAATCTAGACTCTTGAATAATAATGCATCTATTTGTACAATAATGAAGATAGTAATAATGAAATGTCTGTATAGTAATTGTGTGCTTTGTAAATTCACATGAAGGTTCTTTTCATGGATACTTTAATATTGGTGAACACTTAAAAATAATGAATTTTGTTCTAATAAAACATGATCAGTGTTTTATTGGAACAAGGTGTTTGAATATTTCTGGAGCTTTACTTTCTGATGTGCGGCATTATAGTTGTCTTGAAAATGTTTGCAGCTGTTCGAAGATTAAAAATATATGAATTCTTTGAAATCTATAAAATGCTTAATTAATTGAGCTCTATTTTGGTGTTGACAAATTTGAGATTCTCTGATCCTACCCACATAAGTTATGGCATCCCTTAAAGAAATTAATTTTCTAGTTAATATTACATATTGAAACCATTTTGTTAATTTATTATAGTTTATAATGCATTGCCCTTTACACTAACCTTTATATCGACTGACTTGCTATTGAATGCTAACACATGTTATGATGCAACATGCTGGGTTCTTAAGTTTCTAATATGCTTTCATCAGCTACAACCAAAATGATCTGAAACATATTGCAAGTGTAATAACCAATTTCTGAATTTATTCACTCAAGGCCATGAATTTCCAAGGCAGACTCAAATTTCTTTATGAGCAGAACATGAAGGGAAAAGATGGCTCTTGCATCCCTCCACAGTTGGCTTTGTTTGCAATAGCAACACCTCTGCAACCTCCATCCATCCTGGAGATCCGAACCAAAAATTTCATTTTCAGAACTAAGCATAAACTAGACTTCACACCAATGGGCTGCGATGCTAAGTGAGTGATTTTATTTACTTAAAATTTGGAAAGAAGTTATTGATATAAAACTAACAGTAATTTAGATAAATAAATGGTGGATTATTCAATATGCAAAGTTCCTACATATCTGAGCAACTTGAGAATTGTCTATCCTAAGGAACTTTGTTTAGTCATTAAGCAACCACTACACATTCACAAATAAAGTAAGGCAGGTAAAGGGAATGCAAAGGGTTGCTAGGTCACAAAAGAGATAAGAGATTAAAATTTTATTCAAGCTATTTTAATTCATCAATCCAGGGGATTCCACATCCAGATATTATGGAATTTCACTTGGCTAATTTTTAACCAGTATCCTGTGAAAATTAAATATATTTACTTGGGATATGCATATCTATCATTAATTCCCATTTATAACATGACTCTCAGTAGAGCGTCAGCCTAACTTTTGTGCTCAAGTCTTTGATGTTAGATTGGGATCCACAATTTTTTGATAATTTTCAAAAGCAGGCATGGAACGAAAGAAGCCATAGCTGGGACATCAAAGAGCAAGAAATAATGAATGCATTGCCAGGAGATACTGCAGATCAAAAAGGCTCAATGGTCACAACCTCACAATATACAGTATCTTAAAAATAACAAGAAATTAAGTCTACAAAGCTTTTAAAATCATTTGTTGTACGCTTATGATTTCTCAACGTGTACCTCCCAAAGCATTCAGAGGGGTTACTGAAGCACCAAATCAATATTTGAGTTAGGTTTATTGTCACGTACTCACGAGTACAATGAAAAGTTTACAAATCACCAATTACAGAGCCATCTTAGATACAAAGATGCCTAGGTACAGACTTCTTGTCCAATTTATTAATACTTACAAAATGTTGCAAAAATAAACCATGTATAGCATCTTAACCTGCATCTGTAAACTAAGAAGATGGACTTGGGGAGAGTTAATTAGTTTGGAACCACACGGATTTAGTAAATATAATTAAGAGAACCATGTGGGATAAACATAATGTTAAGAGTAGGCGGTATTTGTTTCTTTTTTGGAACAGCTGACTACTGGACGTAGCACAATTGAATACATAATAGTCTTTCTTGAAAAGGATTGATAAATTCTTGAGGTTGGATTGTAATGTGTGCTATATTATGGTATAGAGGCTAGACCAGATGGCCTGTATGTTTTAAGGCAGTTACATGATATCTTACATGATGTTTCAGTAGAAAGTTAGTAGCCTCACCTTCAGTCACACTGTCTGTTAATGGAGTCAGTGTAGACAGCTTTGTGTGCATAATGCATAGTAACATTAGTAACAAACTCAGACAATGTGTATTGTCTGGCAAATGTTATTCAGACCAACATTTGAAAAAGGACGAACTGTATCATGTAAGCAGTAAGTGAGTACTAAAAGCTAATGGTGACAGCTAGTTAGTTTAGGGAACAAGAGTGTGTTTTTATAAAGTCTGTTTATCCAAATAGTCATTCATCAATTGTGAGAGTTCAGAGCTGAAGTTACAACCAAAATTGAAGGCTACAGATCTGCACTAACGCACAGTATCTCCCCTCTGTCAAAAAAAATAGTTTGGAAGCTGCTCAAAGGACATCACCCAGCTTAAGAAAATGCTCTTAGAACAAAATACAGACACAGGCACAACAAAAAAAAGGCTTTGTGTGTTAAGCCATGAATCCATATCTTCTCGTATCCATATATTTGCTGATGCTGCCATTTCCTTTTACTGAAATGTTTCAGAATTTTTTTTTAAGCGCCCAAGTAGTAAAATTGATTTTTGTTTGGAGCAAATGCGTGAGCATGGAGCAAGCATGAGCCTGTAACTTTTAAATGCCTGCAGCATTTAGTAAAAGAGAGAAGAGAAGCAAAAGTGGGTATAAAACAAAAAAGTACCGTAGAGTTGTTTTTGTGGTGAAAATTTAGAGCATAAAGCTACAGGAGAATGTCAGAAAGCAAATATTGAACAGTGGAACAATGGCAATCCATTGGCATTCTGTCAGACTTCTATGATTCTTTAAATATATATTTACTTAATAAATCAGCAGGTAAAAGACAGTGTGTGACAGGCTGAAAACAGCTTTAATTCTGCTTATTTTTTAATGATAAAATGTAATTGTCTTGTAATTCTAAATTGTTCTGTTCTTATGATCTCCAATTTTGAAATGTACATCACTTTGTCCTTCTTCGCATCCTCTTCTGACTTTTATAAACCAAATTGGACATACCAAAACCAACAAGCTGAGTTTGTTCATTTTCTTCCCTCTCAAGTGTTTTCACCCTTCCTTACATTGTTCTCTATTCAGTGCCTTCCAATCATAGTCCCAGCCTGCCCTCAATACTGACGATATGCTGGTCAAATTTCTGGTGGTCTACAGGCTGACCGTAGCTGCAATTGTCAGTTCCTCCTTGACTCCTGCGCTGCTTTTCATGCTGTTAACTCCTTGCTTTGTTGTTACTTTCTGGTTCCACTGCCAGTTTATTGCAGCATGAAAAAGGAACTTGATATTTACATGTCTGTAGTTCCCTCCTTTTCTTTTTCTTTGCTTTTAGAGAGAATCAAATCTGCAAAGGCCTGGAGCCAACTTCCATATACACTTTGACACCTTGTTGTACTTCTCCAATTGCTTTGATCCCAGTAATTATCTGTGTGCTTTCAGGCTGGTTGCCTGGTATTAGATCTCGGATGGAATAAATTTTCCATAATTGAGCATCGGCAAGAACAAAGTAATCATGTTCTGAACCCTGTAATAAACTTTACTCCTTTACCACTGACCTTCCAAGTTTTCCCTGTCAGGGACACGGGCATCCTACTTTGCAGTAAATCTTTATGTACTTCTAATAATTTCTTCTTCCCTAAAATGTTTAAATTAAACTCTTCCTTCTCAATTTCAAATCACTCCATGACATTTGCTTCAGCAACTTTGCATCCCCTCTTATACATGTCAATTATACTACACCAATCTGCACTCCACTGACCCCCACCTTCCTAGTTAACAACACCCTTTGGCTTTCCTTTTCCCCTTCAATCTGTTAGTAAAAACTCTGAGCTATTTTAGCTGTATTCTATTCAAACATCTAAATCTTAAAATTTCTCCTCTGGAAAGCTCTTATACTGGGTATTATTTGACCTATTCTAATTTCCTTACTTTAGCTTAGCTTCTATCTTTTTCTTCTTACCCTCAAAGCGGTTTTTGATAATTTTTCTGTGTTAAAGTTGCAGCACAAGCTACTACTGTTATTGCTATCATTCTCCAGCTCTGCTTCTAGTAACTTAACTGCCTTTGATAAATAGTCAATCTCGGGCATATTTGTTTATTGTATTTAACGATTGTATTATAGGCACAATTAATTATATTTCATTAAACTTTATTCTTTCCAATTAGACAAGTATTGGAAGAACAATTCGTTTCAAAAATATGCTGGAGCATATTCAGTATGATTGTTAAAAGTGTGATTTAATATACAACAAAGCACTGATTTTCATTTTACATTGAATTTTAACAATACTGTTTCAGAGATTGCTTAATATTTCTCATGTTCCCCAGCTGAAAGAGCCAGGCAAATATGAAATGGCACAGGATTCTTCGTCAATAATGGCAATATTGTCATAGCTTTTGATGTAATATACTGTTAATCCCATTTAATTGTTAAATTTGTTTCCTTTAAATTTATCATCCATGTAATTTATAATCCATGTCTTTTACAGCACAGCATAAAATATGCATAATTATTAAATAGGAATTACTGAGTTATGTTGACAACTGATACTGAATGTGAAGCTGTTGGAAGTTAATTATTGATGGTTTTTATTCCACTTTAATTGTTCACTCCTGTCCAAAAATTCCATACCTCTCATATGTTAGAAAATTACTTGCAAGGCTCATTACATACCAATATGTTTATGCATCTTATAATCAAGAGAACAATCCTTTAATACTTTTTTTAACATTGGAATTATACTACAGAATTTTGTACTTTATTTTGCAGAGGGAAGATAGTGCTGGGTTATACTGAATCAGAATTATGTATGCGAGGAAGTGGCTATCAATTTATTCATGCAGCCGACATGATGTATTGTGCAGAAAATCATGTCCGAAGTAAGTACACGATCCAGTTTCATGTTGTTGCACTTTTCTTTTGTTTTCATCTGGAAAATTCCACACGTTTATCCTGTAGTTCATATTGGAGTTCTATCATCCTTGAATAGGAGAGTTTAACTCTTCATACAGATAAAATTGATCCAAATTCAGCGATTTGTAATACATTCAGCCTACCTTCTTCATAATAGCCTCTTTATTATCTGCCATCTCACCACCGTCCCCGCTACCCCCTCCCTCTTCAATATTCCCTTTCTTTCACACCACCCACCACACTATCCCTCTCCTGGACTCCAAATCACTTCCCTTCCCACTTCCCTCCCAATCTCTTTTCCCCATCTTCTGTTTCCAAACTAAAATCAATCCTTCATTGGTTTGAACCAAAAACTAGTTGATGGCCTTCAATACCTATTGTAAATCACTACAAAAGTAAACAATTTTCTATTAACATTTCAGAGGTTTTCTACTCTGATCTAGGTTTTATTTCAATGAAAGCCTTCACAGCAGTAATAACGCATGTGTCATTATTTTAAAATCCAAACACTTAAAAATGATAAATGTTTAAATCATGAATCTTTCAGACATTTGAGGAACAGATTTTCCAATTGCTTACAACAGTTTAGAATGATCTTCACTTTTTTTAGTGCTATCGTAACACTACATCTGAGATAGTCTTCATACCAAGCATGAATTCTGTTAATAAAGTAGCTCTAGATAATTTCTTAATTGATACTTGTAGAGAAATGCGTTCATTTTCATTTAAGTTGACTGCTTAAATAAATGTACTAATTTAACTAAAACTGCACTTCATTCTAATTATCAGAATTAAATATGCAAGATTTTTTTTGCTCACCTATAAGGAAGTGGTCAAGAGCCTGGTGCTGGAAAAACACAGCAGGTCAGGCAGCATCCGAGGAGCAGGGAAATCGATGTTTCAGGCAAAAGCCCTTTATCAGGAATGGAAGTACATAAAGACGTACATAGTCCATGTTATGTTAGGAAAGCCATATTGTTGCCTTGTTGGATGAGGAAGTGTTACAGTTCTGGATTTACTTCATATTAAATGGCACATAACAATTTTATTTATTATTTACTTACCACCTCAAATTTCAGCATGCAGATTAGTTACTAAAGCACTACTTCAGCATTGAGAGGCAAGCTGATCAATTATTTTCCTCTCTGCTTTCCACGTTTAGTGATGAAGACAGGGGAAAGTGGAATGACTGTTTTCAGGCTTTTGACCAAGGAAAATGGATGGACTTGGGTACAAGCAAATGCACGATTGGGATACAAAAATGGGAAGCCAGATTACATTATAGCTGCACAAAGACCCCTCTCGTAAGTACTGGCAGATATTGGCTTTGAAATTCAGCAGTTTGTTGAGCTTTTGATGGCTAAGCGAATTACTAAATGTGACTTGTAGCTTTTGTGATCTTTTTCCAGCCACTGGGGAAACGTAGCTATATGCGTTTGCACATTGTGTTCAATCTCCGTTTGATCTAGTGTTAATTGTTATGATTTACCTTCCATGTTATAGAACCTTGTATCATTAAATAAAGAATCATTTAGAAAACTATGTCTTTAACAGCTGTGCATCATAGGAACAAGTGTAGGCCATTCAATCCATTCAATATGATCAATGTCCTTTTCTCATACTATTCCCATATCCTCTTACATCATTGGTATATTAAGATCTGTCAATCTCTACTTTTAAATATACTCAATGATTTAGATTCCACAGCCCCGAGAATAAAGAATGTTAAGGACTTGCAAAGCTCAGATTAAAGTTAAGCAATTTCCTCATGTCAGCCCAAAGTGGTTTCCCACTTATTTTGAAATCATACCCCCTGGTTCTAGACTCCTTAACTGGGGACAGTGTCTACTCTGTTTATCCTTTTAAATATTTTGTAGGTTTCAATGGATTGTCTCATTTAAACCTTTAGAGAATATAGACTCAGTTTTCCCAATTTCTCTTCACAGGACAGTCCCATCATCCCAGCAATATATCTGTTGAATGCTTATTGCACTTCTTCCATTGCACTCCCCCATAGCAGTGATATCCTTCCTAAATAAAGATACCAAAATTGCACACAGTACTACATGTATTTCAAGCATTTGATCTTCTGCCTCTTTATCTAAACAAATCGACCAGGACCATAAATATTTTTCCCACCACTTGTAATAAATCTCTGTTTTGTTTATTGGTTGTACTTCAACAGTTTAAAGGTGAGGAATGCTTATGCTAGTAGCATCCTTGCATTCCAGGCACCCAGATTCAGCACAAATTGCTTCCAAATCAGATGTAATACAGCCAGCTACAGAGTAACACTTAATTGTATTCTGTCCCAATCTCCAGGCATTCATTACCACAATGGCATTGTAATTTTTAATTTCAGTTAATGGCTAATTAAGGTTCTCGTTTTAGGGGCAATTTTGTTTTCTGGAGACACCAATGAGAAATTAAATAAACTACTCAGAGTTCTTTCATAGGACTTCTTCAGCAAGTGAGACTCCAAAGAGAAGGATAGCTTCAAGCACAAACCCTATAATAATGAATCCCTCCCAAGTTGTCTTATCTCCTATTGTTATTATTGATAGTGGGTTGACTTTTGCATATTAATATGAGAAACAAAGATTTGCCTTGACGAGGAATACCTGATTGTTCTGCATGTAAATCTATCTATAACCAGGAATAAGTTATCAGGAGGCTGATGGAGTTTTTGCATTCTTCCACAAAATTGGCTGTAAATCTCTCAAATTGTGGGGCTTTAAATGAACAATCAGACCATCTTTCGTCATAGATTTCTCCTTTCGCCTTTACCACTAGTTTTGGTTAAATCATTTTAATGGATGGATAATTACAAGATGGTAACTGCAGAAGCACTAAGCCCTGGGATTTTTCCTTCCCAAGTATAACCTTTCTTAATGGAAAAGTATAAAGCTTGCTCCTGAAGATTCCTGGGAGCAGTGGTATTTTTCCCCTAGAATTCCCTTACTGAAGTCATTGGCTTTCATTTGACAATTATAATATATAGAACTAATTTCTAATTTTTACTGAAGCACTGTGGCAGGTATATTTATGTTTTGGAGCTGGTTAATGTGTCGGCTGATTTTTCAAAATGTTTTTTTCTGAGAATTATGGTAATTTATAAAATATTTTGCAAACAGCTCTATATCTTTCACTCCAAATTGACACTATTTTTGAATTTAAATGATCATATTTAATTTCCAATTTGCTGATTGTTCCAATTTTTTAACAAATTAAATCTATCATTGGAGTTAAAGCTTTAGCTTCTTTAGAAAAGTAATCCAAACAACTAAATTCATAAAAATAAAGGTGATCTGTCTGAATATATGCCATGCATCAATGCAGCCTTTTACCAGAGCCATTGAGTAAAATAGTCATTTAATCAAAGCACCAAAAAAGTGAATATCATGTCAAGCAGTATTTATCTTTTAAATTATTTTGTCCCAATACTTTTAACCTCAGCCTTTCTGCTCCATTGAGATGATTTTATTTTAATTAACATTAAGAATTTAAAGTTAATTTCTTAATTGTGAAATTCTGAAAACTATTAGTCTACATTTTTAAGATTTAAATTATATTTTTAATCTAGCACTTTTGAGCGCTCGATTCTATTAAAAAACAAAGTAAGCTTTTGGATGTACAATACATGTTTATGACGAAAAGTGGATTTCTGTTCCTATTCAGGGAAGAAGAAGGGGAAGAAAATTTACAAAAACGGACCTTGCAGTTGCCTTTTAATTTGGCAACTGGAGAGGCATTGCTATATGAAGGAAATTGTTCAGTCCTTGGATTAATGGATCCTGCATTTCATAAAACCAAAGAAAATGTTGCAAAAGCTATAGCAGGAACACCAAGAAGACCAGAATCATTAGATCCAGATTCTCTTCTAGGGATAGTGTTGAGCCAGGATAAATCAGTCTATGTATCTGCCCCTTCACAAATTCAGAACTTCAGCTTTGAAAGAACCCTTTTTAATAAGAGTGAAGAAACAGAATTAAGTGATTTCTTTCCTAGTGATTGGGAAGAGATTCTATTCAGTGAAGGTACCAGCATTGGGAAGATGGAAATTACCAACTGTGTTCAGCCACAAAAGTCTTTTCCTGCTCCTGAGGAAAATGTAGATGTTTTAGTAAATAGTATTGGCAGCGAGCTTTATAACACTATGAAAAACCTTGATATTGGGCTGGAAGACTTTGATCTCATATCGCAGGACGAGACATTCCTGAGGGTTAATTGGGATGAGACTGGAGATATAAATAATATTACACTGAATGATGAAATACTAACATATATCCAGGAATCACTGAAAAAACGGTCAGACTGTATGTATTCGAGTTGCATGCAACAGAAACCACTGCATTCAAGCTCAAGTTGCATGCTACAGCAACAGCTTCCAATGGAACACCTTCAGCAGCAACCAGTCTCAGCAAAGCCTTGTCCTCAACAGCAGCAATCCCAAATGCAGCAGTACCACCAGCCACTGCAACCTTTGACGCAACAGTACCAGCAGCAGCTGCAACGTCCAACGCAACACCAGCAGCAGCTGCTGCAACCTCCATCACAACACCAGCCGCAGCTGCTGCAACCTCCAATGCAACAGCACCAGCAGCTAATGCAACCTCCATCACAACACCAGTACCTGCTGCAACCTCCAGCGCAACAGCACCAGCAGCTGCTGCAACCTCCATCACAACACCAGCAGCTGCTGCAACCTCCATCACAACACCAGCAGCTGCTGCAACCTGCATCGCAACAGCACCAGCAGCTGCTGCAACCTCCATCGCAACAGCACCAGCAGCTGCTGCCACCTCCATCGCAACTCCAGCAGTTGCTGCCACCTCCATCGCAACACCAGCAGCTGTTGCAACCTCCATCGCAACACCAGCAGCAGCTGCTGCAACCTCCATCGCAACACCAGCAGCAGCTGCTGCAACCTCCTTTGCAACAGCACCAGCAGCTGCAACATCCATTGCAACAGCACCAGCAGCTGCTGCAATCTCCATCGCAACATTATCAGCAGCTGCCACCTCCATCACAACACCAGCAGCAGGTACAGCAGTTGCAGTTATGCCAGAAAATGAAACACATGAAAGTTAACGGACTGTTTACAAAATGGAGCTCTGACAATAGGAGAATAACTAATGATCAGGAGAAGCAGTGTGGTTTCTCTTGTATAGACAGCACAAAATCAGGGCTGCAGTACAAATCTGAACTTAATGCTACCCCTTCACCTTGTCAGGGAAACATTCTATTGTACCAGCAGGTCGCAAGTCAGCCATCTGACTTCATTCAAGTAGAAATGCCGGTAGGTGGCTTTCGTACACAGGATGGTGCTGCAGTTGGTGGTTTAGAAGACTACTTGGACTATGTGGAACAACATTCAGAAACACCGGATTATACTGCAGTAAACCCATTAATTGACCTAATTACACCAGAAACATGTTATACTGGTGCCATGTCAGTGATCCCATGTTTAACAGAAAATGATTTGTCCTGTGTGAATACTGTGCAACTCAATGCTACAAGCTCAGGTCAACAGCCTATTTTAACCAAGGTAAATACACTTTTCATGTGATGTAGTTATTTCTGGCAAGGTTAACATAAGACGTAAGAGCAAGAGTAAGCAATTCAGCTCCTTAAGCTTGCTCACCATTCAATACAACCATGGCTGATTTAATCTCGGCCTTAACTCCACATCCTTCCTGCTCCCCATAAGCCTTCAACCCGGTTACTAATTAAAAATCTATCTTCTCCTAAAATTTACTCAGTGTCCACCACACATGGGTGATAAATTACACAAATTCACAACTCTTCGAGAGAAGTAGTTTCTCCTCATCTCAGTCTTAAATCTGCCACCCTTTAGCCTAAAACCATGACCTCTTTTTCAACATCAACACTACATCTACTTTGTCAATCCCTTTTAGCAACATATGTACCTTATAAACTTGTTAAAAAAATTAATGAGATGACATTCTCCAAGGGAGGGAAACGATGGTTTCAAAGCTTTTTTTTCTCAATGCAGTGGAATTAGAGCTGTGACTGTAATTTGAGTACTAAAACAGCACCTACACAGATTTCCCTCACTAACACCTCAGTTGACACTGAACGTCATCTTGGTTGAGAGTTTGTGTTGCAGAAGTCTGATTGTGACCTCAGTCACCCTCAAATGCTGATTTGTTGTCGTTGATGACATTTTCAAAATCACTTCTATTTAGAGACCCCATATAAAAACACCTAGATGAACAAACATTCGGCAATGCTAGGGACTCCTTCCCCTCCAACCCCTCTACCACCAGCATGATTTATAGCTATGTAAAGCATTGTGTAGACCCACCTAATAAAATAAGTTGCTAACAGAATAATGGAGAGAAGTGCTCTCAACAAGAAATGTCTGTAGGCTTCCAAAAGCACTTTACTATCTTCCACCTAAACTAGGAGTAGTATGTTTCACCTGAGCTTTATAAAGGAGATACTCCCAGAACTCGCCCAACTTTTAACCAATCTGCTGCCTTGCAGAAGGGCAGGAACAGCACTGCCACTGTCTGTGAAGATAAGTGTGGTCCTGGATTTCATGCCTTTTCAATGCTTCAGGGTAATTACAACAAGGTGTGAACAGTCCACCAAGATCATTATCCACTGCTACCTCAAAGACGATTGTGGCTGTTTATATAGGCAGAATAGACTTTGTGTTCTGCACAGACAAAGACACGTTCAAAGCAAAGGTGACATTGTCAAACGGGCAGGCTCTCTTGTTGTGCAGGATGTAATCAACAATTGAGATTGTTTTGCAATTAAGAGTCACAGAGTCATAAGAGATATACAGCATGGAAATAGAACATAGAACATTACAGCGCAGTACAGGCCCTTGATGCTGCGCCAACCTGTGGAGCCAATCTGAAGCCCATCTAACCTATATTATTCCATTCTCGTCCACGTACCTATCCAAAGACCATTTTAATGCCCTGTCGTAGGCAGTACGTTCAATGCCCCTACTACTCTCTGAGTAAAGAAACTATTTATGACATCTGACCTGTATCTGTCACCTCTCAATTTAAAGCTGTGTCCCCTCATGCTAGCCATCGACATCCAAGGAAAAAGGCTCTCACTGTCCACCCTATCTAATCCTCTGATTCTCTTGTATTCCTCATTTAAGTCACCTGTCAACCTTCTTCTCTCGAATGAAAACAGCCTCAAGTCCCTCAGCCTTTCCTCGTAAGACCTTCCTTCATACCAGACAACATCCTAGTAAGTCTCTTCTGAACCCTTTCCGAAACTTCCACATCCTTTCTGTAATGCAGTGACCAGTACTCCAAATGTGGCTGCACCAGAGTTTTGTACAGCTACAACATGATCTCATGGTTCTGAAACTCAATCCCTCTACCAATAAAAGCTAACACACTATATGCCTTCTTAACAACCCTATCAACTTGGTTGGCAACTTTCAAAGATGTATGAACCTTGACACCGAGATCTCTTTGCTCATTTACACTACCAAGAATCTTACCATTAGCCCAGTACTCTGCACTCCTGTTATTCCTTCCAAAGTGAATGAGCTCACAGTTTTCTGCATTAAACTCCATTTGCCACCTCTCAGCATAGCTCTGCAGCTAATCTATGTTTCTCTGTAACATACAACATACTTCGCCACTATCCACAGCTCTATTGACCTTAGTGTCATCTGCAACTTTACTAACCTATCCTTCTATGACCTCATCCAGGTCATTTATATAAATGACAAACAACAGTGGACCCAAAACAGATCCTTGTGGTACCCTACTAGTAATTGAACTCCAGGATGAATATTTCCCATCAACCACCACCCCCCGTCTTCTTTCAGCTAGCCAATTTTTGATCCAAACTGCTAAATCACCTTTAATCCCCATGCTTCTGTATTTTGTGTAATAGCCTACCATGGGGAACCTTATCAATTGCGTTATTGAAATCCATATACACCACATCAACCGCTTTACCCTCATCCACCTGTTTGGTCACCTTCTCAAGGAACTCAGTAAGGTTTGTGAGGCACAATCAACCCTTCACAAAACCTTGTTGACTATCCCTAATCAATTTATTCCCTTCTAGATGATTATAAATCCTATCTCTTATAACCCTTTCCAACATTTTACCAACAACTGAACTAAGGCTCACAGGTCTGTAATTTCCAGGGTTGTCTCCACTCCCCTTCTTGAACAAGGGAACAACATTTGCTATTCTCCAATCTTCTGGCACTATTCCTGTAGACAACGATGACATAAAGATCAAACCCAAAAGCTCTGCAATCTCCTCAGTGGCTTCCCAGAGAATCCAAGGACAAAACCCATCCAGGCCATGGGACTTATCTATATTTACTCTTTCCAGAATTGCTAACACCTCCTCCATATGCACCTCAATCCCATCCAGTATAGTATTTTGTATCTCAGTATTCTGCTCGACCACATTGTCTTTTTCTAGTGTGAATACTGATGAAAAGTATTTATTTAGCACTTCCCCTATCTCCTCTGACTCCACACACAACTTCCCACTACTTTGCTTGATTGATCCTAATCTTATTGTAGTCATTCTTTTATTGCTGATATACCTATAGAAAGCCTTTAGGGTTTTCCTTGATCCTAACCACCAGTCACTTCTCATGACCCCTCCTGGCTCTTCTTAGCTCTCTCTTTAGGTCTTTCCTGGCTAACTTGTAACTCTCAAGTGCCCTGAACCATCACATCTCATCCTAACATAAAGCTTCTTTTTCCCCTTGAAGAGACATTCAACTTCCTTCATAAACCATGGTTCCCATGCTCAACAACTTCTTCCCTGCTGGTCCTTGAATAAGCTCCACATTTCAATTGTGCCCATCCCTATAGTTTCCAGCCCCATGCGATGAATCCTAAATCTTGCCTAATTGCGTTGTAATTGCCTTTCTCCCAGCTATATCTCTTGCCCTACGGTATATACCTATCCCTTTCCATCACTAACATAACCGAATTGTGGTCACTATCACCAAAGTGCTTACCTACCTCCAAATCCAACACCTGGCCGGGTTCGTTAGCCAGCACCAAATCTAATGTGGCCTTGCCCCATGTTGGCCTGACTACCTACTGTATCAGGAAACCCTCCTGCACACATTGGACAAAAACTGACCCATCTAAAGTACTTGAACTGTAGTATTCCCAGTCAATATTTGGAAAGTTAAAGTCTCCCATAACAACAACCCTGTCACTCTCGCTCCTATCGAGGATCATTTATGCTATCCTTTCCACTACATTCAGGAACTATTTGGAGGCCTAAAGAAAACTCTCAACAGGGTAACCTCTCCTTTCCTGTTTCTAATCTCAGCCCATACTACTTCAGTAGACGAGTCCTCAAACGTCTTTTCTGCAACCGTAACACCGTCCTTGACCACTATTGCCACACCATCCCTCCCTTCACCATTTTCTCTGTTCTTACTGAAACATCTAAATTCCAGAACCTGCAATAACCGTTGCTGTTCCTGCTCTACACAATGTCTCTGAAGTGGCCACAACATTGAAATCCCGGCTACCAACCTCTGCTGCAAGTTCACCCACCTTATTCCGGATGCTCCTGGCATTGATGTTGACACACTTCAAATCAACTTCTTGCCTGGTGCCTTCTTGCGATGTTGAAGCCTTAGTTCTGCCTCCACTACTCTCATCCTCCCATATACTCAAACTACAATTCAGGTTCCCATCCCCATGCTGAATTAGGTTAAACCCACCCGAAAAGCATTAGTACGTGACCCCCCAGAATATTGAACCCCCTCTGGTTCAGGTGAAGATCATCCTGTTTGTAGAGGTCCCACCTGCCCCAGAAAGTGCCCCAATAACACAGAAATCCAAAACCCTCCCTCCTGTACCATCCCTGTAGCCACGTGTTCAACTCCTCTCTCTCCCTATTCCTTGCTTCGCTAGCATGTGGCATGGACAACAAACCAGCTCTAAGCTTCCACCCTAGCTCCCTGAATTTCTGCTTTAAATCCCCATCTCTCTTCCTACCTATATCGTTGGTGCCTATGTGGATCGCAAGTTGGGGCTGTTCTCCCTCCCCCTCAAGGATCCCAAAAGCATGATCAGAAACATCATGAACCCTGGCACCTGGAAGGCAACACATCAACTATGCTTCTCTCTCGTTCCCACAGAACCTCCTATCTGTCATCCTAACTATGGAGTCCCCAATGACTAATGCTCTGCTCCTCTTCCCCCTTCTCTTCTGAGCAACAGGGACAGACTGTGTGCCAGAGACCTGTGCCCCCCCCCCTCACCCACCCAACAGTATCCAAAACGGTATACTTGTCGAGGAGAACGATCACTGAGGATCTCTGCACTGCCTGCTGGTTCCCTTTCCGTCCCCTGACGGTAACCCATCTACCTTCTTCTTTTACCTGAGGGGTGACTACCTCCCCTCAATAATCCCCTCCACCTCCTGAATGATCTGAAGTTCATCCAGCTCTAGCTCCGATCCCTAACAGAGTTTTCAAGGAGCTGGACTTCGGTGCACTTCCCACCGATGCAGTCAGCAGGGCCATTACTGGTGACCTTTACCTCCTGTATTCTGCAGGAGGAGCATTCAACTGCCCTAACCTCCATTCCAACTATTCTCAATTCCCAATGAGACTTTGGAAAAACTAAAAGAAAATAAAGAAACCAGTCACCTTACCAATTGGTGTACAGGACCTTTATTTTGGTTAGAGGACGACGATGGGTGGGGGAGACAGCCCGAGTAGTGTTTCAAGTAAAACAACCACCAAAATGTAAAGTCTCACTTACCCAGCAGTCCCGTGTCCACTCCTGCTGAGTGTGCACTCACCAATACACGAGGTATACCTTTGTATCTTTTAAAAATGTTACCTTGCAGTTGGGCCTCTGCTCCTTGCTGTCACTCCTCTCACTCCAGCTGTTGCCAGAAAAAGGTGAAGAAGACTGAACTCTTGAAGTAAGCTTTTATACCTTTTAAAGTTTAAGACCCTTTGGTCCAACTCATCCATGCTGACCAGATATCCTAAATAAATATAGTCCCATTTGGCCCGTATCCCTCTAAATCCTTCCTATTCATCCCATCCAGATGCCTTTTAAATATTGCAATTGTACTAGCCTCCACCACTTCCTCTGGCAGCTGATTCTGTCCACGCACCACCCTCTGTGTGAAAAAGTTGCCACTTCATCACTTTTAAATCTTGCCCCTCTCGCCTTAAACCAATGCCCTCTAGTTTTGGACTCCCCCACCTCAGGGAAAGGACCTTGTCTGTTTATCCCATCCATGCCACTCATGATCTTATCAACTTCTGTAAGGTCATCCCTCAGCCTCCAACGCCGCAGTCTATTTAACCTTTCCCTATAGGTCAAATCCTCCAACCTTGGCAACATCCTTGTAAATCTTTTCTGAACTCCCTCAGGTTTCACTACATCCTGACTATAGCAGGGACAAGAAAGATCTGATATGGTTACTCCATAATGCTACCTACCCCCCAAAAATCCTTTACCCCTTCCTGGATCTGTCTGCCTTAAAAATGCTCAAGGGCTCTGCTTACATTACCTTTTGTGGAAGAGTGTTGTAAAAACTCAAGCCTCTGGGGAAAGTACTTATCCTTACTTCTGTTGTAAATAGGACACCCTGAGTTTGAAACTGTGACCCTATACCCTATACTAGAGGCGGTACCTCTTCCACGTGCATCCAGTGAAGATCCCTCTTAACTTGCCAATGGGTATATGCCTAACCTGTCCAATTTTTCAGAGTAAAGCAACCCATGCACTGCACATATTTGACTAATAAACCTTCTCCGAATTGCTTTCTCTGCATTTGCATCCTCTCTTTATCAAAATATGGATTGCTTCCTCAAAGAGCTTTAATTGGTTAAACATGAGTTTCCTTTTATGAAGCCATAACGATTCTGCCTGATTACCATGAAATTTTCTGAACGGACTTTTGTAATGGCTTTAGTAATACCTGCCAGTAAGTGCCCTCGTCGGCCTGTGGCTTCAGCAGTTTTCTCATGCCACTTCTCCAGACTGATTTAAAACAACCCATTCAATTCATCCACCATCTCATTTTCCATTACTAATTCTCCAGATTCACTTTGTAAATGATGGATACTTTAATTAAATGATAAAGATCTATAGAAACCTTACTGTCTGTGTTTATGCTTTTTTTCTTCTAGTTTAATTTTCCCTCCTTATTAATTTTTTTAATCATCCTTGCCTCTGTTTATAATCTATCTATTCTTCCGACCTGCTATCCATTTTTGTGCAATTATAGGCCTTTTCTTTAAGTTTGATTGTATCTTTAGTATAGTAAAAATGGCTGCTGAGTCCTCTGTTTGGAATATTTCTTTCTCATTGGAAAGTATTATTCTGTGTTTTCTAAAATGACCCCGTAAATATCTGTTATTGCATCTCTATTGATCTATCCCTTAATCTCATTTGCCAGTTCACAGTTTTGTTTGCATAATTGCACTAATTTAAGTTTAAAATGCTCATGTCAGACAGCTTCTCCCTTAAATCAAATGTAAAATTCCGTTATATCTGCCTCTTGGATGCCTTCACTACAAAATTCTTCATTAATCCTGCACAAGGCCAGCTCTAATACAGCCTTCTCTCTGGTTGATTCTAGAGCACGAGGTTCTAAGAAATTGTTCTGAAAACATTCTATGTACTCGTGTAAACTACCCATGCACATTTGATTTTTCCTTTATACTCCATCCTATTGTATACTTACTACTAAGTGGCCTGTGCAGCAGTCCCACAGGTGATTTCTTGCCTGTATCATTTTTCGTTCCATCCAAATCACTTCTACATCCTAATATCCTGAACTTGAGTTATCTTGGTCTGATCACTCATATACCTTCCCCTGTTGTCTGCCTGACTGATTCTTTTGCTCAGCCTCATGCTCTTATTCAATGCTTCCATGATTGCTGAAAAGCTGCTGAATGAAGGAGATTGCAGAAGGTCTTTGACAACGCTGTTGTGCTTATCTGGCTCTTGAAGGTCCGGCCTGTGACTGCACAGTTTTGCCTTGGGCAAAGCACATTGTCGTGGGTGACAGAAGTCTATACAGGGGCAAGAGCACTTGTGGAGTGATAGCAGTGAGAGGATAATGCTGTCACCCTGAAGGCGGACAGCAGGTTTTGTCTCTACAAGATCATTGCCACCTCATGGAGCAAGGCACCATTAATCCTTGGTGGACAGATTCCTAGAAAGCTGAGAGAGTGTTAATGTCCATTCTATTTCACAAAGTAGTCCGACAGGTATGCACACCTAACATTCATTTTAAGATATTTGAATGGTTGTCTGTGCAGAAGTTTAAAAGGGGTTGTGCAGTGGAATAAACAGAGTGCATACAGCAAAACATAAATTGAGAGATCAGTACCCTACAAGTTATTTTCGAGCACTGGTTTCTGTAGCCACAGTGGTACTAATTTGAATCTGGATGACAACAAGCAGAGATTTCATGACCTCGAGTCAGTGCTTCTACAGCAGCATTCATTTGTTTGGCTGTATTCTGCCTGGGTTCCAGTGGAAGCTGTGTTATAATCCCAGCTGATGTTATGACTACCTGGTCAGATCCAGGCTGAAATATGGCCTGATGTGTCATATTTTGTTTTGTTTTTGGTTTTAACAAGGAGGTATTTCACTTGAAAACATACAGTGGTGCAGATTTCGGTTTAACAATGTGACACAAAAGAAATGATAAAATAGTATAAACAAAATTATTATTATTAAATGTACTATAATTATTAAATATAAATTTAAAGATTTTTGTATTGCAAGATAAAATAGACTGTCATTAATCCCAAAAACCCACATTTACTGTCCTCACACTAGACAATTTCTTCTACTTCACATCATTTCACTATGGCTTCAGTGCATTATTCTTGAGAATCTGATAGCCACATACTGAAACCATCGATCAACTGAGCTTCGATTTTCTCGCTTCAAATAATCCTTTCAGAGTTTAACCAAAAGCATCTGATCAGGAACTTTTAAAATATACTCTTTACATTGTGGTAATCTTTTTTTAATTCTCTGAAACTATATTCCTTTCTCAAGATGAAATGTTTATCACATCCTGCCTCAGAAAAGACTTCGACAAAACTGTTCAAATTGATACTGTAACATTTTCTTACAAGCTATAGGTGTTTCCCCTAACACCAAAACAACTACTTGTGAATTTCCTATATGATCGCCTAATATGTACTACACTGTTTGTTGGCTTGTAAACAAAAGCTCATTTATCTCCTGGAAATGTCTCTCTCATACTTCTGTTTTAAAATAAATCACCATGGCTACAGAAATATTTTAATCCCTTCAAACTCTCAGAAGACCCACATGCCACTAATTTTAAAATTCAAAATTCCAAACTAAATGTTAGTAAAATGTTTAAATCACATGTCTTACATCACAGTTGTGATTTTTGCTATTTGATATTTCATGTTGGCTAAGTCCACAGTTGCATTCCAGTAGTCAACCATTAGTAGCATACAAGAAAAGGTTGTTCCAAACTGTGCTCAAAGACCTGTGCCAATTGAAGATAGACTCCTCTATGTTCCTTGCCATTGGCATTAATCATTGTGGTATGGCAGCCAATTTATTACAGCCTGTTTTGTGCCTGCCTAATAGCAAATTTTTTTCCTGTGTAACAGCCTGTTGAAATCCTCATCCAAGTTCTCTGCAGCAAAAACACATTTTTTGACCTCTCTCACTGAGGAAGCTGACATACAGGTACCCTTTCCTGTGGTTACATTACAGCTCACTTACCACATGCGGCTGGCACCCCTGAACTATCTTATAATGTATGGGGAAGTGTTTGTCTATATGTGACCAGTTGCTGAGAGTTTGAGATCAAGTGTTAGAGTTCTTTTGTATTCATCTTTTCTTTCTCTTGGCTTCAACCTCCCACACCATTGCTTGGCACGGTATCAGTGTTGGATGTCTGAAAGTCTTAAAGCATAAAGGTCAAGGTTGAAATCAAGAACTGGAAGAAAGCAAGAAGTGTATAGATATCCTGTCTCCTGACTGTAAACCATAATAGATAGCAGCATGAGAATGAAGTAGAATTTGAGAAGGTGAGTTAGGCAGCAATATGCCATGATTCTATATGGTTTCCACCCTGCCACAGGATACTGCCTCAGTCAGTGCTGTTCCACAGATGGCCATCACTGTCTCCTCAAGAGAATTGTGTGCAGGTGCAGCCTGTCCTCTCAGCTAGCTACAATGACTAGGTGTGAGGTGATTTTTTTTTCTTGAAAGACAGGGGAACCGTGTCAGTGATTATGCTGCAAAATGGTTAACTGATGAGATTGCTACATTGGAGACTGCCAGCTATGAGACCTGGCTGCAGCTTGAAGGTAGTGCTAAGTTTATGAGGGTGGGTTGAAGCTATGAATGTGGGGAGTATTTTGTAGTTTGTGGAATTTGTTTTTAGAGGATTGAAGAGGCAATGGTAAATGCAGTGTGAGGTTCCAGTGGGGTTGATAGGATATAGCATGTGAAGGGGCATTCATTGACCTTGGCTTCTGTAAGTTCAATGAGTTTTTAAAAGCACCATTGGCCAGGCTTTATTGCTAATAAAAGCTACTGCCTTCCCACGACATACCTAGTGGGCATCTTGCTTCCTTTCCCCCTGAGGATAAAGGATCTTTCTCTCTTCTTGCAATGAGACCCCCTGTACAAATTAGAGAACATTGGACTGTTCTTAAGTTTGTTTTGCCTTTTTTTGTCAGTGTTTTCGTTCTGGTCTTCTCCTCCTCCTTCGTTACCACTTCCAGGCCTGTTTCACCAGAAGCTACCTTGCCTTGAAATACTGCAAGCTAGCTTTAAATGGTGCGACCTTCACCTGAACCTGAGACACACTATCACTCATCATTGTATTTAGTGCAGGTCTCCAGGCCCAGATCATTATAATTAGCAAAAGCACAATTTTTGAAAGCCCATCTCTTTAATGGGCCTGGAGGATGAGCATCTTGAAAGCCATGCTTAACTTCAGGTGATGGATTCTATTCATTTTAGTCTCATCTAACTAGAACTCATCATGAATTTAATTTTCAACAAGTCTGAAGCAAACAGGTTCTTATTGCCATCAGATATATTTTGTTCATTGCTAACTAAGTAAGTTCTTAGTATTGGAAGAACTGAGACACACTATCCTTTTTCCCTGCTGTTGAAGCCTGAGTCCTACCTTGCCTTTACTGTTGACTGACATGAGAAATCCATTTGTAAGCCAAACCCAAATTTGCTTCCGTGGATCTGCCAAACCATAGATTCCCTCTTCACTGTCATGCCAGACCACAGCACTCTGACTTCAGGGCTGCCCCTCAATGCAGCTAAATCCCAGGCTTTCTCACTACACACTGTTGACCAGGTATTTATGTACAACTAATGCATTTTAATTTTTTGTTATTCTGAGATTTAAAGTAGAAAGATGTTAAGGAGTTGTGTGAAAGAATCCATAAAAGCAATATTTATAATTTAATGGGATAACAGATGAGTTGCAGAGTCCCTAATTGTATCACAATTCAATTTGCATACTGAATATTTTAAGAATTGCTGTTTGATAATGGAAAATAACATTGCCATTAATATCCATTTGTAAATTATTCCACATTTAGCATTTCTGCTACCTACAAGAGTGTAATTATTCATTCATGGATGCAGTACCTGAGCTTAAATTAACTCAGACGTCATTATAATTTCTTGTTTGTTCGATGCTGCATACTAAATATTTTTTTCAGAAATTTTTCCAAAACACAGTTAACACATTATTAGTTTCAACTTGTAATACACCTTTAAGATTTGCAAAACTTTTAAATGATTGAATATAGGATTGTTCGCACAATATACATTAAATATCAGTTTGGGCTGTGTTCTTTAGTTTGTTTTGCCTTTTTTTGTCGGTGTTTCCATTCTGGTCTTTTACTCCTTTGTTACCACTTCCAGGCCTGCTACACCAGAAGTTACCTTGCTTTGAAATAGTGCAGGCTAGATTTAAATGGTGCTAGCCTCACCTGAACCGGAGACGTGCTATCACTCAACAATGTATTTAGTGCAGGTCTCCACAGCCTGCAAACAAAAACAAACAACAAATACTGGAAAACAGAAATTGCTGGTAACGTTCAAAACGTCCAGGCAGTATTTGTGGAGAGAAAGCAGAGGTAACGTTTCAGGTCCACTGACTCTTCTTCAGAACTGATTGTGGCTGGGTAAAGGTTAGTAGAGGTATGAAAGGTGGGGTTTGGGGATGTAGGGGAGGGGAAAGGTGTAAATGATAGGTGGCGGGCGGGGGGGAAGAGAGAGAGAGAGAAACAACTGGGCAAACCGAGAAATGGGTACAGTTCAGCCAGAGAGAATGAATAACTGCTGATGGAGAGGATTGGTGGCTGGCAATGGGTTGTTGATGACAAGGTCTGGTGTGTGGGGTTTGGGGTAAGGACATCGTGGAAGATACTCAGACCCTAAACGTATTAAATACGATATTCAGTCCTGAAGGCTGCAGGGTTCTTAAGCAGAAAATGAGTTGCTGTTCTTCCAGCTTCATCTGAGCTTCACTGGAGCATTGCAGCATGCCTGAGACAGAGATGCTGGCCGGGGAACACGGTGGTGTGTCAACATGGCAGGCAACTGGAAGCATGGGGTCATTTTTACAGATAAGAAGATAGGTGTTCAGCAAAGCAGTTGCCCAATTTGTATTTAGTCTCTTCAAAGTAGAGCAAACCACAGTGTAAGCAGCGAATATAGTAGACTAGATTGAGTGAAGTGCAGGTAAATCGCTGCTTCACCCAGAAGGTGTATCTGGGATCTTGGATAGTGAGGAAGGTGGAAGTAAACGAGAAGGTGTTACACCTTCTACAACTGCATTGTGAAGTGCTGTCAGTTTGTCGGGAGATGTTAGAAGTGGAGGAGTAGTTGACCATGATGTCCTGGAGGGAACAGTCCCTGCAGAAGGCTCACAGGAGAGGGGAAGATATGTCTGGTGGTGAAATCCCACTGGAGGTAACAGAAATGGCAGCTAACGATCCTTTAGATGTGGACGTTAATGGGCGGTAGGTGAGGTCCAGGAGCATCCTATCGTTGTTGGGGGGGGGGGGGGGGGGGGGGGATGGGGTGAAGAGAGTTAGGGCCGAAGTGTGGGACACAGCCCAGGACCCTGTTACCCACAGTGATGGAGAATCCACAGTGATGGAGAATCCTTGGTTGAGGAAAAAGGTGAACATTTTGGAGGTCCCTTGTTAA
The DNA here is from genome assembly GCF_020745735.1 of Hemiscyllium ocellatum. Taxonomy (NCBI): domain Eukaryota; kingdom Metazoa; phylum Chordata; class Chondrichthyes; order Orectolobiformes; family Hemiscylliidae; genus Hemiscyllium; species Hemiscyllium ocellatum. The sequence continues at coordinate 45,218,785 of NC_083405.1, read as the reverse complement.
AGTTAGCATCAGAACAGATGTGACAGAGAGGATAAACTGGGAGAATACGAGCAGCTATTCATTCCCCCCAGCTGACCTTTATGCATTTCTTTTTCTATCCAGCAGTTTTTCTCTCTCTCTCTCTCTCTGGGCTCCTTCCCCATCCCCTCAACCCATCTTCAACATTTCTACCAACCTTTACCCATCTATGGATGGACCGGAAACATTAACTCTGTTTTCTTTCCACAAATGCTACCATGCCTGTTGAGTTTTTTCCAGCAATTTCTATTTTTGTTTCTCAAATGAATTTAATGTTTGACAGTGTTTTTTTGAAATAACCAATCACATTTCTTTTGTCTCAACAGATCCAAACTGGATTTAATGATGGAAACAGTAATGAAGTTTATCCAAATACATTAAATAACATGAATTGCACACAATTAGGTCCTCAGACCCTGCACAGTCATCCAAAAGAGCCTGGATCCTGTTCTGATCAATCATCCAGTGGCTTTATGTAGACAAGCATAGAGATGAGTGTCCTGTGAAAAGTGTGGAAATGTTTTTATGTTGCTTGCTGAAGAGACAGACATTTGTATCTACAATGCGAAAGGACACAAAGCTTCTAAATGAAACCTTGTAAGGATTAGGAGACTGATTGCAATGTGCTGCTTTTTATTTTAGGCCCTGCAGTCTTCAGATTTTAAAGAAAAGTGCTATTTTATGAACAGGATCTCAATCTGGTTTCTTGCACGAAAAGTGCAATATCCTTTAGAATTTTTGTGAAATGTGAAGTTCCACCTTCACAGCAAATGAGCTCTTTTGAAATATTCTATTAGACTTTGGGCAAAAGAATTCAGCAGTGTTAATTTACGATGGAACTACTTTTTGAAATATCTGTAAAAGCAGGTTATCCCATTAATGAATATCAATATATTAAAAGCAAAAAAAGTTTATGTTCATATTTTTTAATCAGATGATTTTGCCAAATGGGAATGACATTTGCAAGAATGCCCTTTACAGGATCATGTATGAGAGATGAAATCTTTGACATTCATTTTCCTTTTCACTTTCTTACCATAACTATAAATATTATGGCACTTTAATGCAGTAGTAATTTAATTACAGCCTGCTGTACCGTATTGAAACCATAAGAGATATTTTCTCTTCTGTATAACAGCTGGAAGAAAATATTTTTAAAAAGTTTGATTATATTTAAGCATTTTTGTCTCAAATTGATGCAAATCTAAATATTTGTACTAGCTCCCTACCTTGGAAATTGAAATAATAATTCAAACTCAGATGACTTATGGCCTTTTCCGAAATGGTGGCCCATCAGTTCGTGTAATAGAATTTTGAAACCTCCTATATCCTGTTGGGATAAACCAGCGTAAATTATTTGTAATAACAAAAGGAAATCCTATCTTCAAGAAGAATACCAGATAGGAATATTGGAATAAATAGTTAATTCCAAATGCTGGAAGGACTTTTTTAAATAACAATGTCCATTGATTACAATTATTAATTGTGAAGGTTATTCACTCACTAAAGCACGTATTTGTTAAACCACATTTCATATCTTTCTTTTACAATGGAATTCTATTGAATGTGCATATTGGTTTAGAATAAAATATTGCACCACTAAAAGAATTACAGATGTTTGGTTCATGCCTTCAGGGGAAGTTTAGTATCAGGAAACAACCACTGATTACAATGGGTATCTTTAAAAGAATCTGAGCAGCAATTTTTTTTCCTCTCCCTCTGCTTAAATAAATTGCACTACTGCGCAGACTTCAATGATGGAGGCCTTTTTTTTCTCAGACGGTATGTCTTAACAATTGTCATGGAAACCATTGCCACCATTGTTTCCTTGAAATACTACAGAAACAAGTTTGAAATGGAAATGATCCTTTTCTGGTTGTAGTATGCAGGGATGTATCATTTTTTAAAAAAGTAGCACTCTGAAAAGTCGTGCCTCTTCCCATGAATAATAACACAGTCCAATGTATGTTTTTTATTTTAAAAATGTCCTATGCAAATATATTTTTCCTATAACTGGCTGTTTTACAGATTTTGACCGGTCTTCCACAAATTGCTTGTTTGCAGCATGTAACAAGCAGACAGTATTGAGGATAGTTTTGTGAGGGTTTCCCAGTAAGAAAAGTTTGGGGTTTTTTTTTGCAGTACTTTTGTGAACATAGCATGTATGTGCTATAAGTATCCAGCCTCGGTTAACATACCTGTCCCTTGTATTACACTCTTCAGGAAAAAGAAGCATTCTTCACATTAAAAAGCTCTTATTAATTCAGTGAGCAGTGAAAATAAATGACTACAATAAAAGTTTGCTTTAATTATTAAAAGCTACCATTTATAGTTTATCAAAGTAAAAATGCTTTCAATACATTAACTTTATCTCACAGGTTTTGTAGACTTATAAGACATCAATACTGATGCAAAATGTATCTCTTTATTTTAAGTGATTGTTACTCATTTTGTACATGTTCAAATTTACACTTAATTGTCCTTGTGAAAATAATTTTATTTTGAAATGAATTTGTTACATTTTTAAATTTTGATGGTTGTATATACAAAGAAAATCAAAACAATAATATGCCTGGTTACTGTTGTGAGACTTCTAAATATTCACCGAGTTTAGTTGTCACTACCTGTTTTCAAATGGATAATTTGAGCTGGATGTTTTAAATTTGCTTGTCACTGAACAGGAGACCTGATATGAGTGCACTTCAGAACGGAAGCATTTGTAATCACTCAAGTAAAATGAGCATTTCATATCTTACACTTAATTTTAATTGGATTTGAAAAAGGATATTTTAATCAGATGACTCTTTTCCATTTTCCTTTTAAAACAATTGCACAGAATATGTCCTTATCATTATCATTTATTTTTGTAACCTGTTCCAGACTGATGAAACTCTGGAATAGTTACTTAATAACATCTAGCACAAGTACTTAATATACTGTGTTGCCTTCATTGTCAGAACCCATTGCACTGTTTATGAAACTTATGAATATCCATGAGTGGTGTAAATATGCTTAGAGTTTCCAAAATCCAACCGTAAAGTGTTGTGCATATCAAATTAAAAGAGATCTGCTACATGCTGAATTATCTAACTCTAAATTGGTCTAATTTTCCAACACCATTGCATGTTTCTGCACAGGTTCTGAAAACTGTGAATAGTTTCAAATTACAAATGAAGATGAATAGCAGTGGTCATGGCACAGACTGCTCAGGAATTACATAACCAAATCGTGGTAAAGTTGCAACGCAAATTCTAATATTTTATCATTGATCATTTAGTGTAAAGATTGTTTGTTGAAAAATATTAAATAATATTCAAGGAGATGTTTGGTACATCGGTTCCCCAAAACGCCTGATAAAGTGCCAACTAAGTGGCAATCTGAGGTTGGATTTTCCCCTCAAGTTACTGAACTCTGTCATTGAGATCAATTGTGAGTCAGGAGCATCACTGTCACAAGATTGTCATTTATTGTGATTTTCCCTGTGCCAGCTGATTATTGGCTTAAAAACTGAATATGCGTCCAATTAAGAACGATAGGCTGGCTTTTGATGTTGTAGGTTCAATCTGAGACTTTCCAGTTTCTAAACAGCAGAAGGAAGTAACAGAAGACGACAGAGAGGGGATGCTTCATGATAGAAGCACCATTTTCCCAACATCTTTTTTAATTTAAACTACAAGGTGGCTCTTGCAGATAGGTTGCTACAGTTTTATTCCTACTGTACCCAGGGAAGCAGAGAGGGTCTGCCTGGTGACCTGTCAGGAGTATTGCTCCTACTACCCATTCCCACGCCAAGCCCAACCTCACTCGATTCTGTAACTGTGAGTCTGCCTCCGAGCAGTTAAACCAGCCCCCATGACCTGAATCTGGAGCTGACCAGAAAAATCTCTCAGCCTGTCTTGACAGGTTTAACGTGCACCAATCCCATCTCTGGATAAAAGGGCCCATGACAAAGTTGTATGGGCAAACAGGAAGAGCCAAAAACTCCCCTATTCCACTTTTTTTAAAGTATGCACTGTTGCCCTGGACATTGTCACTGTCCATTCATAAAGACTATGCAACTGCATAATTGGGGGAAATCAGCTGTTCCTGTGGAGACACCCTGTCAGTGTAATGAGTCGCCAAAGCCCTGGCAGTCCTAAGGGATCAAATGAAGATTATCTGTTGTCTTTTTTTGTAAACTCTTGGTCACTCCTTAAAGTCAAGAATATGGTTTAGATTTTTCTGGGCCTTGTGTATAATGCAGTCAGCGGAATTGCTGAGTGAGTGCAGGAATTCCGGAGAAACTCCATTAATATCTCTGCCAGCCATTTAGGAGACAGTTTAAAGGACATCTGTAGTGCCAGGATTCACTCTATCACCTTTTTCTAATAGTCATCCATGTAACAATTCATTGCAGGTTTTCTTCAAATCAGGGATAATGAGGCAGGGCCTTTTCTTCCTGAAGGCATACTCTCAAACTCATCCAATGATCATGTCACATTCCTTATAATGTATCTTCCCTGGAGCTATTGTCAAATTTATTTCCTTTATCACAAATGTGAACCGTATGCTTCTGTCGAGTTAGTGCAGGTTTAACTGATATCACATCAAACAATTTGATCAACTTTTCTGTTCCTTAATCGTGGGTAAAACTGATTTTTGTAATTAATTTCTCAAATCAATTGCAATTGGTTTGTTTTATAATCTTATTAATATCTTATAATTGTTCTGTAAAATTCAAGTGATGATATTGTACAAAAAAGGATTGAAATTCATTTTATAGAAGGGTTTACAGATGCTCAACTTCAGAGAGTTCCATGAACAATTGTCTTTGAAGATATTGGTTTAGTTTACCCTGTAGGAGAGAGGCGAAGGTCACCTTTCATTCAGGGTCACTTGTATTGTCTGATTGGAGACTAGACTGATTATATATGAAATATCAAAATATCTGTCAACACTATTCACTGTGAATCATAACCTTTAGTGTAGAGAAGAATTTTAAGCACATTCTTTCCCACTTTGTAAATCTAAGAACTGGTCTCCAGAAACATTGTGTGTTTTGGAATTGAAGTGCAAAATTGGTTTTCATTGTAAATCCTGAATAACATTTTTAAGGTATGTGAATGTGATGAACAGTAGCTAGGTCTACAAACACTGTATTAAAGGTTTAAAGGGACAGCATCATTATTGTACGAGAGTACAATACTGTTTGCGAACTACAGCTGTATCATATTATAAACTATTAAGCCAAATGCAAAGTACCATGTTATTAAGTGCCAAATATTCAGTACTATTAGTGTACTGTTGTATCAAAATTTGCTTTTGTTGTACATTTTAATATAACTACTTATGTTTTGCCCTATATTTTATATGGCAACTGAGCCTTAGTATATAATGAGATGGCAAATGCACTAGAGCCATAAATATTTAGAAGTACATAGCAGTTTGAATTCTGCTCTTTGCTCTTTTGTTAAATGTGGTGTTCAAACAGTATTACTGCAAATATTTCTTGTACATTTTTGACCTCCATTTGTTTTGCTCACACATTGCTATGTCCACATACACACTGTACATGTTTCTCTTAAGTATAGTTTGTAACAAACTCACTGACCTCCAGTGAAGTTTGTAAAATTTAAATATTGTAATAAAAAGTTACTGAACGTGAATTGGGTTGATGATCATTTTATGAATAAGATGTTTTAAAATATCTAAGAAAAGACAATGAAATACAATCACTTATGTATGAGGGGATGAAAGCATGTAATTAAAGCACAGAAAGAAAGCAACCACAATAAATACTCTCAAAAATATACAATTAAAGAATGAAATACGCTTCACCCAATCTCAAAACTAAGTTGTGTAGTAAGCAGTTCAGGTGTGTGTAAAGGTCTGATGCCAGAGAGATCTTTCCTGCACTGGTTTGAACTTCAAGTAAGTTATGGTGACTGAGGTCAGAATCTGTATGAATTCGTAAAGTTCCTTTAAAGTAAAAGACCATCAGCGAACTGATATTTGGTGATGCAGTCATGGGTATACAGTGAGTACAGTAGGGGGCTGAGTAAGCACCCCTGAGGGGCTCCAGTATTGATGCTTAGGCGTTAGCTGAGTGTGTAGCCAAACCCCTTCCCCCAAGCGTTCATGAATAGTTCATTCAGCTCATGGTTGAATACCACTGTTGTCTGATGTTACAGCAATGTCTGTGCCCCTGGACAGATGGAGCAGAGATAGAGTCATAGAGATGTACAGCATGGAAACAGACCCTTTGGTCCAATCGTCCACTTTTTAAGTGCAACAGAGCTTCCAATACCTCCCCGTTTCCTCTGTTAAACTGTGCAAGATCTTCACAGTCGCTTTTCCTGAATTCTGAATCTACATTTTCCTTTTCCAGAGTGAAGCTGAAGAGGAGTATTCATTCAATACCCTTCACACATATTGCCCCCTTAGACTGTAATGGGCCTTACTGTATACCTGGGTACCCTCTTCTCTTTAATTTATTTGTAAAATATCTTCAGATTCTCCCTAATCCTGTTCACAAGTCATTTTACGTGACCCCTTTTTGCTCTTCTAATTGTTTTCTTAAGTTTCCTTCTGCACTTCCTGTATTCCTTTTGGGTTGCAGCTGAATTGTTCATTTTGGACTTGCTAAAAGCCCAACTCATCCTATCCAGTCCTGAGCTGTCCTAGACATCCAGGGTTCCCTGAACTTATTGCTCCTAAATCTCCTTCAAGGGATATATGTTGGACCTATACTCTCCAGCTCCTTTTTGAAAAACCCCCCAACGCTCTGCTGTAGATTCCAAGGAGCTGTTCTAGTCTAGTGTGGCCAGATCCTGCTTTATTTTAATAAAATCTGTTTTCCCTCGATCCAAAGTCATCTTTTTCCTTGTCCAGAACAAGTTTGAACCGTACTGTGTTGAGGTTGCTGTGTTCCTGCATTGCCACATTGAACACTTGTCTGGCTTCTTTCCCTAGGACTAGATCCAACACTGCACTGTCCCTTGTCATTCATGTAATACATTTTGACATTAAAAAAAACTCGTCTGGATACATTTCAAGAAATCCATTCCCTCTAAACACATGACACTATGATTATCACAATTTATGTTGGGAAAGTTCAAATCCTCTATTACAATTACCAGATTATTACACTTAAGCAACTCTGTGAACTGTCTACATATTTGTTCCTCTCTTTCCCGTTGACGCTTTGAGGGCCTATAATGCACTCCCAGTAAAGCATATGCCCCCTTAACATTCCTAAGTTCTCCCAACAAAGCCTTGAGGACCCTTCCAAGATAGTATATCTCCTTATTTCAGCATTTGACTTCTTACTTAATAATATTATACCACCACCCTTTCTACACTCTGTCTCACCTTAACACCCTATAACCTGGAATGTTGAGTTATTAATCCAGCCTTCCCTCAACCATGTTTCTGTGATGGCAACAATTTCACAACTTCCATGTGTCAATCCTTGCCATTAATTCATCAGTCTTACCTATTGCACACACAGTATTTTAATAAAGACCATCCAGCCTTGACACTCAATGTAGCTGAATTCATTGTGGCTTGCTTCCTTCACTGTAGCATGATATACCTCTGTTTCATCAAAGTTTTGTGTTCCCTCACCTTGCCAGACTAATTTAAACTCCTCCCAACAGCATGAGCAAACCTACCTGCAAGGATGTTGGTTCCAAAGTGATTCTGGTGCCGTTTGTACATGTCCCACCTTCCCCAAAAATAGTCCTAGTGTTCCTGGAATCTAAAACTTCCCTCTTGCACCAACTCTTGAGCCACACATTCATCTGTTCTATTTTCTTATCTCTAAACTGGCTAATACGTGGTACCGGGAATAATCTAGAGTTTACAACCATTGAGGTCCTACTTTTTAATCTACTGCCTAGCTCCCTGAATGCAAGACTTCATCCCTCACTTTACCCATTATCATCGATACCAACATGCACCATGACCTCCAACTCCTCACCCTCCCCTTTCAGGATGTTCTGCAATAGTTGAGTGATATCCCTAGCCCTGGCACCAGGGAGGCAACATACTATCCTAGAGTTATGTCTTCAGCCACAGAGGTACCCAGAGTGTTAGCATCATGAATATGGATGTAGACCTGCACTCCTCCACTCCTGCCATTCGTGCTCAGCACCAAAAGCAAGGTGACCGGGGACAAGGATCTTATCAGAGATGAAGCAAATCAATCACATGGAGAGATTGAGGAAGTTGGGATTGTTCTCCTTAGAACAAAGAATAAGGGGAGACCTAATAGAGATACTCAAAATTATGATATAATTTGATAGAGCAAGGAGCAATATTCCTCAGTAGCCGGAGGTGCTAGATTTAAAATAGTTGCATAAGTAATTGGAGAAAAATTGAGAAGAAATGTCTTCATGCAAAGTGTTTTTGAGATTTAGAATGTACCTGGAATTATGGGAATGTCAGGGTCAGATTACATGGTAACTTCCATAATGCCATTAGGCATCATCATGGGGATGCCTAATTTGCAGGGAAACAGGGGGAAAAAAACTACACTGTGAGATTTGATTGGACAGCACGTTCAAAGCGATAACACCAGCTGAATGGCTTCCTATGGTTTGTAACAGATGTCTCAGAAAGGCCAAATTACAGAGATGGAAAATAAAAAAGATGAATAAAGTAAAGGTGAGTAGAAATTCAAATCAGAGTCAGCTGGGAATGGAGGAAGCATAGGTAACTAAGACTGCTGTAAAGAGTAGGTTTGGCCTAGCTATGAATAAAAGCCAATCCCATAATGTATGAGCCAACTGTTTTATGGAGCATCATCTACACCTGATGCCACTTGATGGTTGATGCTGGGCTGCTCCAACACATCCATTACTGTGGCTTTTCCATTATACCTTGGTTTCCCTTCATTTTGTACCTGCCGCATTTCACCTCAGCCTTGAATTGAGCTGCTTTTGCTTTTTTCAAACCTTGTAAAAGAAACATAAATCCTGTATTTTCCCACTTCTCTATAATAATTTATATATGTTAGCACTCCTAGTGTGTAGAAATTCTTTATATATTTCTCTGCATCAAAATATTTGAGCATTCCATCTCATGGTGACATAAGCAATTCTTGACTTTTAGCTGATGCCTCAGGATATTTCTTTCTACATAAAAGCAAATAAAATGAAATAGAACTATGAACATCTCAAAGCTCAGTTGTAATAACAAAATATAGTTATTTCATGCTTTGGCCTTGATGTCCCAAATGGGTCTATCAGTAAGGACTATTAAATCACTTGGATATTTTAACTCCCAGGTTTTTCTGGTTAACTGTGCACAAATTGTTGGAGGTAATTATAAAAGATAGTATTAATAGACATTTAGAGAGGCAAAAATTGATGTGGGATTGTCAGCATGGTTTTGTACAAGGAAAATCTTATCTCATAAACCTGATTGAGTTATTTTGAGGAAATTACCAAAAAGACTGATGGAGGCAGAGCAGTAGACATTGTTTATTTGGATTTTAGTAAAACCTTTGACAAGGTTCCACATGGTGGACTAATTAGTAAAGTTAGGTTACAAAGGACTCAGGGTAAATTGGCCAATTGGATGCATAATTGGCTTAATCGCAGGAGACAGAGAGTGGTGGTGGAGGGTTGCTTTTTGGACTGGAGGCCTGAGACCAGCAGAGTTCCACAAGGATCAGTTCTGGGACCTCTTTTGTTTGACTTGTATATACATAAGTTGAATGACAATATAAAGGCAAGGTTAGTAAGTTTGTGGGTGGCACCAAAATTGATGATATAGTAGAAATGAAGAGGGTTTTCTAAGATTACAAAGAGATCTTGATCAAATGGGTAAATGGCAGATGGAGTTCAATCTGGGTAAATGTGAGGTATTGCAATTTGGTACAACAAACAAGGGTAGAGCTTTTCAATTAATAGCAGGGCCTTGTTTAGTGTGGTAGAACAGAGGGACCTAAGGGTGCAGGTAATAATTCTTTGAAGTTCACATCTCATATAGACAGGGTAGTTAAAAAGACATTTGACATGCTTGCCTTCATTGCTCAGCCCTTTGAGTATAAGAGTTGGGAGGCCATGACGAGGTTGTGTAGGACATTGGTGAGGCCTCTTTGGGAGGACTGTGTCCAGTTCTGGTTGCCGAGTTATAGGAAGGATATTATTAAGATGGAGAGGATTCAGAAGAAATTTACCAGGATTTTGCCAGATACAGAAGGCTTGAGTTATAAAGAAAGGCTGGATAGGCTGGGACTATTTTCTGTAAAGCATAGAAGGTTGAGAAGCAACCCGATAGAAGTTTATAAATAATGAGCAGTGTAGATAGAGTTAATGTTAGTTGTCTTTTCCCAAGGGTGGGGGGTTTCAGGACTAGACGGGTGCATTTTTAAGGTGAGAAGAGAGAGATTTAAAAAAAGCATGAAGGCCAAACGTTTTACACAGAGGATGGTTCACGTGTGGAGTGAACATAAGAACTATGAGCAGGAGAAGGCCGTCTGGCCCTTTGAGCCTGCTCCACCACTCGATAAGATCATGGCTGATCTTTTCATAAGTGAACTCAGTACCACTTACCCGCACTCTCACCGTATCCTTTAATTCCTTTACTGTTAAAAAAAAATCTATCCTGGCTTTAAAAGCATTTACTTCCCTGAGCAAGGAATTCCACAGATTAATAACCCTCTGGGTGAAGAAGTTCCTTCTCATTTCAGTCCTAAATCTCCTCCCTCTAATCTTGAGGCTATGCTCTCATATCCTTTCTGAGGAAGAGGTGGATGTGTGTATTATTACAAATTTAAAAGACATTTGGATAAGTACATGAATAGAAAAGGTTTGGAGGGATATGGGCCAGGATCAGGCAAGTGGAACTAGTTTAGTTTGGAATTATGTTCAGCATGGACAGAAGGATCACTTTCCATGCTGTAAGACTCTATGGGCATTTATTCAATTTAGAGCAAGACATTGTGTTTTATTAATCATTTGTAAGAGACAAAAATGAATGTCATTTTAACATATCGATCAAAAGCAAACCTTTGCTTTTACCAGTAGAAATGATATAAAATCATTTGTCTTTGCCTCAGATCCTAAAAAGATAAGCCTCAGTTCTGCCTTTTGCAAAAAAAGTTCCTATTTTCACAGAATTAAGTGGGAAGCATTGAACTTATAGATTACTCATACCTCATTCGTAAACTAAATCGCATGAAAAGAAAATTCTCAATTTCTCTCCTTCTGGAAAATGGTTAGCACTTCCCAAGTTAGATTTTGGCATGAAATTGTAACTTCTACAAGAATATAATGATAATTTGATATTTATTACTTCTACAGTATATACTTGCCCTTGAAACTGCCTAATATATTTTGTTATAATTTTAAACACCATTGAACTATTTCTTTACAAATTGCTTCTGGCTAAAGAAAACATTTTGGAATTCTATTATTGATCTCCTCATTTCACATTGTCCTAATAGACTCTGACCTAACTATGTGGTGACAGGATATATGAGATTGCCTGAAAGGGAAGTCTCATTGAGTACGATAAAAATCTAAAATCTTCATGGTAGCTTGATGATTAAACTGGGATGTAAACGCTACTTATTCAAGAAACTTTGGAAGATAAATAAGTTCCCTGTTTAATAGAGCATAGATTTCTCCCCAGAAATGTCCTGACCATTAACTGCAGACTCTTCTTTCCACCACATGTTAAGAAATTTTATGGCAGACTGAATTGTTGCTCCTTGGTATCAATAATAAAATTATTTTAATTCACAATAAAATTGACATACTCTATTTTTATAAATCAAGACTGCTCTGTTTGAACAATATTAGTCATGAATATTATAGTAATAACACTATTTTTAAAAAAAATTAAATGTATTGGTGAGATTTCAGATACATTTAGTTGTATCTTATATAGGAAAATTACTCATTTGTGAATGATTACGAGAAATCAAATTTCACAAATTTCGCATTGACTCATGTTTACCAATGTTGCTCCTTCACTCATGCAAACTTATTTGGATATCCTAGTTCATACATAAAATCCTAACATACTTGTTTTGCTTTAAATGATATTTATGAAACTAGAAATGAACATCAGAATCAAAAGGTGTGCTGCTAGAAAAGCACAACTGGTCAGGCAGTATCTAAGGAGGAGGAGAGTCAATGTTTCAAGCATAAAGAAGGTGGAGGATGCCCAAGAGGCTGAGAGATAAATGGGTGGGGAGTGGGAATGTGATAGGCAGATGGAGGTTGGGGTGTGATGGTCAGAGTGGAGGGTGGATCAGATGGGAAAGAAGATGGACAGGTAGGATTGATCAAAAGGGCGGTGCTGAGTTGGAGGGTTGGATCCGGGATAAGGTGGTGGGAGGGGTGATGAAGAAACTGGTGAAATCAACATTGATCTCATGTGGTTGGAAGTTCCCAAGATGGAAGATGAAGTGTTCTTTCTCCAGGCGTCGGGTGGCTAGACCCTGGTGGTGGAGGAGGCCCAGGACTTGCATGTCCTTGGCGGAGTTGGAGGGGAGTTGAAGTGTTCAGCCGCAGGGCGGTGGAGTTGTTAGGTGCGTGTCCCAGAGATGTACTCTGAAATATTCCGCAATTGGGGACGTCCTGTCTCCCCAGTGTAGAGGAAAGCACATCGGTAGCAATGAGCACAGTGGATGACATGTGTGGAGGTGCAGGAAAATTTCTGCTGGATGTGGAAGGATCCTTTGGGGCCTTGGACGGAGGTGAGAGGGGAGGTGAGGGCACAGGTTTTACACCTCTTGCGGTGGCAAGGGGAGATGTCGGGATTGGAGGGTGGGTGGGGGCACAGAACATAGACATAACAAGGGAGTCACGGAGGGAATGGGGTGTAAGGGCGGAGGTGCGGGAAGTGGAGGAGATGTGCTGGAGGATATCATCGACCACATGATGGAAGGGGAAATTGCGGTCCTTGAAGAACGAGGCTATCTGGGATGTTCTATGGTGGAATTAGTCATCCTGGGAGTAGATGAGGTAGAGGCGGAGGAATTGGGATTAAGGGATAGCAGTTTTATAGGAGGCAGGGTGAGAGGAGGTGTAGTTCAGGTAGCTGTGGGAATTGGTGGGTTTGAAGTAGATGTCCGTGTTGAGTTGGTCACTGGAAATGGAGGTGGAGAGGTCCAGGAAGGGGATAAAAGTGTTCAAGATGGTCCAGGTGAACTTGAGGTCAGGGTGGAAGGTGGTTGTGAAGTTGATGAACTTTCAACCTCCTTGTGGGAGCACAAGGTAACGCAGATATAGTCATCACTGTAGTGGAGGAAAAGATGGGATATGGTGCCAGTGCAGAAAATGGGCTGTTTTGCATACCTGGCAAAGAGGCAGACATAGCTGGGGCCCATGTGAGTGCCCATGGTGAGCCGCTTGCTCTGGAGGAAGTGGGAAGATTTGAAGGAGAAATTGTTCAGGGTGATGACCAGTTCAACCAATCAAATGAGTGTGTTAGTGGAAGGGTACTGGTTGAGTTGGCAGGACAGGAAGCAAAGGAGGGCTTGGAGGCTTTAGTCATGGTGGATGGATGTGTATAGGGACTGGATGTCCATGGTGAAGATGAGGCATTGGGGGCTGGGGAACCGAAAGTCACAGAGGGGGTGGAGGGCATGGGTGGTGTCTCGAATGTATGTGGTGGGGGAGGGGGCAGAATCCTGGACCAAGGAGGAGCAGGACGGTGTCGAAGTATGCAGAGATCCGTTCAGTGGAGCAGGAGCAGGCTGAGACCATGGAGCGACCTGGGCAGTCAGGTTTATGAATTTTAGATAGGAGGTAGAATCGGGCTGTGCGGGGTTCACGGACTCTGAGGTAGGAGACTATTGAGGGAGGTTCCCAAAAGTGAAGAGATTGTTTACGGTCTGGAAGATGATGGTTTAGTTATGGGGAGAGGTGAGGTTGTGGTTGAGGGGGCAGTAGGAGGAGGTGCCTGTGAGTTGGCACCTGGCTTCAATAATGTAGAGGTCTGTGTGCCAAACTACCACTGCGACTCCCGCTTGTCCACTGGTTTGATGATGAGGTTGGGGTTGAAGTGGAGGGAATGGAGGGCTGTGCATTGTGAGGGTGCGACATTGGAGTAGGTGAGGGGGGTGGACAGGTTGAGGCAGTTGATGTCATGGCAGCAGTTGGAGATGAAGAGATCAAGAATAGGTAGCAGACCAGCATGAGGTGTCCAAGTGGATGGAGTGTGATGGAAGTGGGGGAAGGGGTCCTCAGAGGGTGAGCAAGAATCCTGATTCAAAAAGTAAGCCCGGAGACAGAGGCTGTAGAAGAAAAGTTCAATATCGCAACGTGTGTTGAATGTATTGATCCGGGAGCATAGGGCGATGAAGGTGAGGCCTTTACTGAGGACTGATTGTTCATCCTTCAGTGAGGGGGAGGTCTGGGGGAAAGGGAAAAACACAGCAGGGCTGAAAGCTAGGACTTGTGATAGGGCTGGAGCTGGGAGTGGGGTGGAGACTGTCTCTAGAGTGGAGTGGGTGTGGTTATGGGATCGTGGGTGACATCACCAATGGTAGTGACGCTCACCCTTGGGGGTTAAGGGGCAGAAGTAGTGCATTCGGTGGCATCCATAGGGCCAGAAGTGATGTTCCGTATTGACATTTGTGATGTCTTTGGTGGTGGCTGCGTGTTCGTCAGCAGTGTTCTGGTGAGTGACGTCAGTGAGGGCGGAAGTGGCTGAAACAGAGGCAACTACAGAGGAGGAAGTGATGTACCAGGTAGACTTCACAGTGGTTTTGGCAGCAGGGGATCTTGCGGCAGTTGCTGAGGTGGTTGTCTTGGCGGCAATTGTGGTGGCGGTGTGGACAGTGAAGGCTGTAGTCTGTGGGGTGGCGGAGCGAAAGTGATGTCATCGTTTGCCACAGTGGTGGTGGCTGGAGCAGCCACACGGCTAATGGTGTCCGAGAAGTTCTGAAGGCCGGGAGAAGGTTCTGGAATGATCGAGGAGTCCCGAGTTTCTAGGTAAGTACATGGTACACTTAGATTTCTTGATGTGGTGGAGGAAAAGCGTTTGTTGAGTGTGTGGATTCTTCTAAGGGTGAAGAACAGCAGAGGTCCTTTGCAGGTCTGGGAGAGTGTGGCCCTTAGCTGGGGCCGGGCTGACTACAGGGAGAGTCGGTGGTGGCGCATGGCTGCGAGTGTGGAGTGGAGGATCGGAGGGAAAATCATTTTTTGGAGGCTTTGGGTTTGTTGTAGGTACTGGTTGTCCTGGTCAGGCCCAAATTGTGGTGGTCTGAGTGAAGTCCAGAGTCCATGTGGGATCAGTCGGTTCTGTAGGCAGGCACTGAGGAAGGAGATGTGCCTGTGGTAGCAAGTCTGCTTCAGGATGTGGCTGAAGAACTTCAGGGCAGAGGAGTTGATCTGGGGGCTGCAGTGAGAGAGAGGCTCACTGAGATCCTCGGAGAGGGAGGAGAACTTCTTCAAGGTAGGCATCCTTGGAAGAGGCTTCACGATAAAGTTATTTTCAACCAGGAGAACATGGAGACTGCAGATGCTGGAGACCAGAGTCAAAGAGTGTGGTGCTGGAAAAGCACAGCGGGTCAGGCAGCATCTGAGGAGCAGGACAATTGACGTTTTAACCATAAGCTCTTCAGCAGGAATGTGGGGGAGGCCTGAGGGGGCTGAGAGTTAAATAGGAGAGAGGTGGGGCCCCACTGCTCTGTGACTGAACACTTCAACTCCCCCTCCCACTCCGCCAAGGACATGCAAGTCCTCGGCCTCCCCCGCCGCCAATGTCTAGCCACCTGGTGCCTGGAGGAAGAACACTTCATCCTCCAGCTCGGGACCCTCCAACTACACGGCATCAATATGGATTTCACGAGTTTCCTTATCTCCCTTCCCTACACCTTATCCCAGATTCAGCCCTCCAACTCAGTACTGTCCTCCTAAACTGTCCTACCTGTCCATCTTCCTTCCCATCGATTCATTCCACTCTCTGCTCTGACCTATCACCATCACCCCCCCCCCACCTTCATCTACATATCGCATTCCCAGATATCTTCCCCCCAGCCCCCTTGCTCCCTACACCCTCCCCCACATTCCTGATGAAGGCTCAAATCATCAACTCTCCTGCTCCTTGGATGCTGCCTGACCTGCTGTACTTTTCCAGCACCACACTTTTTGACTCTGATCTCCAGCATTTGCAGACCTCACTTTCTCCTAGAAATGAGCATCAACCTAGTTTGTAGCACAATTATAAAACACTACTAGTTAATTTTATCTTCTTTCAGCTACACCTATTGTGTTGTAGAGTGCAGCATGTTGACTTAGTAAAATTGCTCTTAAATCCTAGGTCCAAATAGGATACTTCAACATTTTCCTAATCTAACATGGTTAGTGCATTTGTTATAACAGTGTTAAATATTTATTTAAAAGTGTCAACTGAGATCTGGTGAAAGCACAATTGTTAACAGCTTTTAATGGTATTGGATAGGTGCCAATCGGATCTAAATGAGATGTATGAGGTAAGATAGCTTGAACCCCACATTTTAGACTAGGTGGCATTGTCACAGACACATGGGATTGTTACATCACAGACAGAGGACATTCAGTCCATTACGTCTGCATCAACTCTGCACAATTCACCTTGTGTCATTTCAAGTCCTCTCCCACTACCCTGCACAGTTTCCTTTTCAGATAAAATCCAATTCCTTCCTGAATGCCTCAAATAATCCTAATGCCTGAGAATGGCAGCACATCCAGATCTCTCACTGCAAGCAAAACTTTCTTCTCATGTCTCCATCAGTTCTTTTGTGGAATTGCTTTGATCTATCATTTGCTGCTTATGCTGTGTAATCTGTAAGTAGTCCTGTTTTGTAACTTCACCAGGTTGACACCTCATTTTAAGGTCTGACTGGTTCTGCTCCTGGAATGCCCTTTTACACTCTCCATGAACCAGGTTTGATCCTTTGGCTTGATAGGCGATATGTTGAGCGATGAATTTGTAGCTTGTTTTGGATGAGAATTCAGTCACTATTGGTGGCTCACGTTACCTCATAGGTGCCAGGCTTGTGTTGTCAGATCTGTTTGAAGTCTGTCCTGTTTAACATGGTGATCATGCCACCCAACACTGCAGAGAGTATTCTCAATGTGAAGGCAGGACTTCATCTTTACAAGGTCTATGCAGTGGTGACTCTTACCATTACTGTCATGGACAGATGCACCTGCAGCCGGCAAATGATTGTGAATGAGATCAAGTATGTTTTCCCTCTGACTGGTTCCCCCACCATCTGCCACAGCCCAGTCTAGCACCTATATCCTTTAGGACCTGACCAGCTCAATCAATAGTGCTACTGCTTAGCCATTCTTGGTGATGGACATTGAAATCTCCCACCTAGTGTACATTTTATGCCCTTGCCACCCTCACTGCTTCCTCGAAGTTTTGTTCAAATTGGAGAAGCACTACTAATTAATCAGCAGAAGGGGAGGTGGGGGAACTGGTTTGTGGCACATGGTAATCAGAAGGAGATTTTCTTGCTCACATTTGATCTGGTGGAGTCTGGAGTCTACGTTGGGGACTAGGGTAGTTCTCTCCTGACTGTATGCCACTGTGCCATCATTTCTGTCATTCCTGATGAAGAGCTTATACTCAAAACCTTGACTCTCCTGCTCTTCGGATGCTGCCCGACCAGCTGTCCTTTTCCAGCACCATACTCTTTGACTCTGCTCTCCAGCAGCTACAAGTGCTCACTTTCTACCCTGTCACTCCAGTCAGGCCAGAAAAGTCCCTTTTCTCCTGCCTCCACATTGTAATTGCACCCTTTGTGCTATATTATCAAACTCTACAATAAATGCAATATTGTTTCAATTGGTTATGATAAATCTCTTCAAAATGGATTGTAAATAGCTTTAATATCATTTTACTTTGTGTTGTTTCTCTTGGCTAAGTGTTTGGGCTGGAAAATTCACTGTTCTTCCAGTAAAAGAGCAGATAACTAAACACAGGTGTACAAGGACTGATCATAACCAGAATGTGAAATGACTGCAGATGTATGCTATAAATATATTGGCAGGAAGCAAACAATTCCAGTTATCGTAAAGTATTCACTTCTGAGTAAGTTGAACACATACATGGAGAAACAACCTGCCTTCCATCAGTATAATCATTGTTCTAAATACCAAGGATTTTGTATTTTTTTGTCCAGTTCTGAGGTCTATTTCTTTATTTTTCATAGGTTAAGAGTCCAATCCCACTGTGTTTGTTTAATTTTTTTCAGATACCACACAGTAGCATGGAACAACACATTTACAATGTTTTGCCGATTTACCACCATTTTAATTTCATTTTCCTTTCTTCTCAGCTGGTGGTACTAGTCTGTCAACAATTGCAAAAAGTCCAATCATTTTCTTTTCACTCTGTACTCACTAAGCTTGTTCTGTTTCATTGCAGCCTAAATGTGTATAACCATATTTACCAAACAAAATTCAAGAACTGCTTTCAAAATTCTTCTAAAACACAAAGGGCTTTAGCCAACTGAAGGTTCCCTGGATACAAAACATTTCTTTTCATTTTAATTTAAAAAGAACAAATGCACATACATATTTGAAAAAAATGATGTAACAATACAGATCAAAATCATCTGTGATTGTAGTGAATAATAGACCTGGTAACACAGTCCAGGGATTGAGTAAGAGAAACATATTGGATTAGAGGTTCTACTATGGTTGCAATCAGCATACTGGATGCAAATGTTTCCAAAGTGAAGTCCACACAAGTTCATTCCCATAATCACAAGCTGTTAAATATTGGGAAAACCGAAGCCATTGTTTTGGACCCAACTCCAATCTCTGTTCACTAGCCTCTGACTCCTTCTTTCTCGATAGCAAGAGTCTGAGACTAAATCAGTCTATTCACAATAACGAAAGGAAACTACTGTGGATGCTGAAAATCTGAATCAAGCATCCAGAATACTGGAGAACCTGAGCAACTGTGCAAACATCTGCGGAGAGTAAAATAGAGTTAATGTTTCATGTTCAATATGACTTCTTTACAACCGAAAGGGTTTGGGATTTTTATATATACATAATTTGACAGAGGTGGAAGAGGAGCAAATGGCAGGGGGTGTTGGGGCCATTGGAATATCTGGGACATAATTGCTAAACTGTCATCAATCAAATCTGACATTTTGACAGATTGTGTTTCATTCCCTATTTTGCCATAATCACAATCAAAATATGTATGACCAATATTACCAGAGTATCATGCAAACTATATCTTTCCTTGAAATCGATATGTCTCTAAGAAAAATACCGATTTCACAAAACTATAATATAAGTAACATTATTTTTCTTATTCATTTCTATATACTTGCAATTTTATCAATCTGGCTTCTTTTGCGCTACATCTGGATTTCTCCCACCATTGCTGTTGAGCGTGACTGTGCTCTGTCAACTGCTCCGCCTCTGTCAAAGCTGAACTTTGACATTGCCTATCACCTCAATGTCTTGTTTGGCACCATGCTGCGATATTGATTAATAAGTCTTAATGGAAAGTCACAATTTGGAGGTGCTGGCGTTGGACAAAATTAGAAAGTGCTTCCAAGTAACCTGTTGGACTATAACCTGGTGTCGTGCGATTTTTAACTTAGTAGAAAGTGATTCAATTTACTGAAGGATGGATTCTACAATACTGGACAACTCGCAGCATCTTTCCAGCTTTCACTTTGGGCTGCAGAAGGAATCTCTACCATAGGATGTTACCCTGCTTTCCTTTTGTCAGATTTCCACTTTTAACAAGTGCTTTGTGTGACAGTGACAGAATCTTCATGAGATTCATTCAATTTCTAGTCACTTCACTACAATTCTAATGTTACTCATACAATCATCGAATGATCCTGCACAGAGAAGCTTTCAGGCCATTAAGTCTGCACCAAAACTACCCAAAATCACAACTCAATTACCCTCCCATTCCAGATTCCCATCACCCTCTGAAAAAGCTTTTCCTCAATTCCCTTCTAATCTTCCTGCCTTTCATCCAAAGGTTACGCTTCTTGTTATTGGCACTTCGACTAGGAGAAGCAGTTGCCTTCTATTCACCCTGTCCAGGACCCTCATTGTCTTACACATCTCAATCATGTCCCCTCTCAGCTTTCTCTGCTTAAAGAAAGCAACCTGAGCTTATCCAGCATCTCCTCATAGTTGAAATGCTCCATCCCAGGCAATGTCCTGGTGAATCTCCTCTAAACCCCTTCCAGTGCAATCGTATCATTCCTACAATGTAGTGACCAGAACATTTTCCCAGCTGAGGCTAACTAGAGTTTTGTAAAGCTCTAACATGGCCTCCCTACTCTTATAACCTATGCTTTGACTGATGAAGGCAAATGTCCCGCATTTCTTCTTAACTACCTTCTTAACCTGTCCTGCTGCTTTCAGGAAACTGTGGACAAGCATCCCAAGATTGTTTTGTCTTAATGTCTGCCTTTTGTTGAGTACTCCCTTGACTTGTGATTTTCAAAGTGCATTATTTCACACTTATCAAGATTAAATTCATTCCATCACAGATCCTCCACCTGACCAATCTATGTATGTCCTCCTGTAACCTTAGACCTTCTTCCTCATCCAGTTCAGAGAAGGTTCACCAGGATTTCCCTGGAATGGGTTGATTGATTTATGAGCAAAGGCTTAACAGGTTGGAACTCATTAGAATTCAAAAGAGTGAGAGGAGATTGCAATGAAACATATAGATTCTAAGGGCATTGACAGTGTAAATGCTGAGAGGGTGTTTCCCTCATAGGAAAGTCCAATTCCAGACAACATAGTCTCAGAATAAAGGATATTTAATACTGATACGAGGAGGAATTTCTTCTCCCAGAAGGGTGTGAGTCTTTGGAACTCTTTGCCAGAGAAAGCTGAGGAGGTAGGGTCCTTGTGTACGTTTAAGGCTGCGATAGATTTATTCTTCATCAATTGGGGAATCAAGGATTATGGGAAAAGGGCAGGAAAATGAACATTAGGAATGTTGGGTCAGCCTTGAACCTAAAGAATAGCGAAGAAGGCCCAATCCTGCTCCTATCTCTGAGGGTCTTATGGTCACTAATCTTCCTGTACTTTACAAATTTACCTATCATCCTCCCAGACTTTCTTCTATGCATTGTTTAGACATATATACATATATATCATAAATGGTGAGGGACCCAGCACTGCCCCCCGTGTGCATTGCCAGGCATGGGCCTTCAGTCAAACAAACAGCTTTCCACCACTACTCCCTGTCTCCTACCACTAAGACAAGTTTTGATCCAACTTATTAAGTGCTTTCACCTTCTTTATCAATCTCGCATGTGCGATTCTGTCAAAAGCTTCGCTGAAATCCATATAAGCTACATCAATTGCGCTATCTTCATCTACATATCTGGTGATGTCCTCTAAAAATTCAAATTTTTTAGGCATTAACTCCCACTAACAATGCCATGCTGATTATCCCTGATTAAGCATTTACTCTCTGAGTTGAGATTAATTCGTTCCTTCCAAGTGAGACTCATTGATCTGTAAATCTTTAGTTTTTCTGTACCACTTCCTTGTGGGAGTTACATTAGCTGTCCTCCAGTCTTCTGGCACTTTCCCTGTGGCCAGAGAGGAATTAAAGATTTCCTCCCAGAGTTCTCTATGCTTCTCCTTATCACCCAATAACCAACACTGAATTGGAGCCATTTCCTGTTTCTTGCTTTATGACTCATCTTCACGTTATCTTGTTTTTCTCTTACTTTGGGACTGACGCCAACCTTAAGTAAATTAAACCTTGCCCTCAGAGCACATTTAAATGTTGATTTGTAAGGTGAGTAACCTGTAGTAAACTATGTTGCCTTTATCTGGCAAAAAACCAGAAAATTGTCGAGCCAATGTTGAAGAAAGCATAGAAATTACTCTTCAGCTTTTTACTTCTCAAAAGTGCCTGCAAAGATCATAGAATCCTTACAGTATGGAAGCAGGCCATTCAGCTCATCAAGTCCACACTAATCCACTGAAGAGCATCCCACCCAAATCCACTTCATCACTGGCTTGTCCATCTTGACTGCACATCCCTGGATGGGGGCAATTTAGTATGGCTAATCCACATAACCAGCACATATTTGGACTGTGAGAGGAACCACAGCATTTCCACACAGACATGGGGAGAATGTGCAAACTCCACACAGTCACCTGAGGGTGGAATCGAAACCAGCTCAGAGATTTTCTCCCACTGAATTTTAAAATCAGAATGTGGCTCCATCTCAAATGCTTCTTGAAAATCAAAAAAACACTACATCTACCAATCCTCCTCTATCAAATTTGCTTGCTATATCTTTGGGCATCAGTTTAGCTCAGTTGGCTGGATCATTAGTTTACAGAGCAGTATGGGTTCATTTCCCATCACTGGGTTGACGTTACCATGAACGGCTTTTCTTCCCTTGCGTGAGGCCTGGTGGCCCTCAGGTTAAATCACCACCAGTTGCTTGTTTCTAATATAAGCGAGCAGCCCCTATGGTTTGGGAAGACTAAGGTGACATGATAATGTTATCCTCAAAGAACCCGAGCAAATTTGCCTTTTACAAAACCATGTTGATTCTGTTAAGCCTTTCTAAATCTCCTGCTAATTCTTCCTTTTCTCCAAAGACTCACTAGATATTTGTTCCAGAGCAACATTTCTGGTCCTCACGCCATCTTTAAAGCTTGGATGGGTATCCAGCCAAGTATTGGCCTTACAAAACTACCTTTCATTAGCAATTCTGGTCTCCTTCCTATCAAAGGATGTTGTGAAACTTGAAATGGTTTAGAAAAGATTTACAAGGATGTTGCCAAGGTTGGAGGATTTGAGCTACAGGGAGAGGCTGAACAGGTTGGGGCTGTATTCCCTGGAGCATCAGAGGCTGAGGGGTGAACTTATAGACATTCATAAAATTATGAGGGACATGGATAGGATAAATAGACAAAGTCTTTACCCTGGGGTGAGACAGTCCAGAACTAGTGGGCATAGGTTTAGGGTGAGAGGGGAAAGAGACGTAAGTGGCAACTTTTTCACAGAGAGTGGTACATGTATGGAATGAGCTGCCAGAGGAAGTGGAGGAAGCCGGTACAATTGCAACATTTAAAAGGCATCTGGATGGGTATATGAATAGGAAGGGTTTGGAGGGATATGGGTTCAAGTGCTGGCAGGTGGGACTAGATTGGGTTGGGATATCTGGTTGGCATAGACATGTTGGACTGAAGGGTTTGTTTCCGTGCTGTACATCTCTATGACTTTATGACTCGATGTACTGGAATGACAACCTCAAACACAGGCTGCTCATGGCACATAGCTGCCGTGGCTGACTCTTGTTGGTACATGCAGCTCTACTTTATTTCCCCAGCCTCTGTCAAAGCACTAAGCCACACAACTTGCTGTGGCTTTCCACATGCTATCTTTTAAGTCACCACTAGTCTGTCCCTATGCCCACTGCAGACCAACATCTTACCACTGTCTAGACGGGACTCTTGCTTAGACATTACAAACATGAGCTTTTATTTGCAGATTTCAAAAGTGAACACAAATCTAATAGATGCTATAGTTTACCCCCAAAATGCAAACAAAATGTTAGCCATGGTGACCAATGACTACTTTACATGACAATTGTCTGCTGCATCCAACTCTCAACTTCCAGAACAGGGTGACAATGAGGTTCAGTCTGGCTATAGTGACTGTCACAGCTGAGCTCTCCCATGGACAACATCACCTTCTTCCAGCTCACTGTCCTAATTCTCATCCTCAGAATGCTGCTCCGATTCCCTCAGGCCCTCAACAACCAGGAGATTGTCTTGTTGCCAGCTTCAATTGTGCACAGCATAGCACACCAGGATGCAGCAGGACAGACAGTCTGGAATATATTGCAGGATCCGCCCCTCTCCAAGCTCCCAGACTGGGGAGCGCCTTCAACGGTCCTATCATCTGCTCCACCCACGGTCCTTGTCGAAAAACTTGGGCAGTGTGATATCAGCACTCCACATCTGTCAGGGTGTTCCACAGAGGTGCCATGATTTCTGGTTGTACTGGGTAGCCATTGAACCCCAGTAACAAAGCTTGTAAGGTAGCTGGACTCTCAGATGCATGAGGCCCACGAGCATGCTCCAGGATGTCAGAGTGGTGACAGCTGCCAAGGTAGAAGGCGCCTGGATAACAGGGATCACACATCAGCTGAGCATTGGAACCCCTTGCTGTGAATGAATTCAACAGTGTTGTAATACAACCCTCTCAGTGCCATGTGTGTACAGGCGATGACACCCTGTACCACTGGGAATCCAGCTATGTTTCCGAATCTGACTGCCTGGCCTGCAGCACTGACCTCGTCAGCGGGTAACAAAATGAACTGGTGTGACCTCATATATATTGAGTCAGTCGCTGCTCTGATGGATCTATGGGTGCACGACTGAGAGATTCCACACAGCTCACCCATCGCTCTCTGGAAGGAAGCAGGAGCACCGATGTTCAGAGCAGCAATCAGCTTCACAGCTCTCCTGCAGCCCTCAGCTCCCATTTCAGCTGATGGCACTGTTCTGGCGCAGTGACCTGGAATACATACAGTCTGCGTCAACACTGTAACTTGCCCATCCTGAGAAAATGGATTTGAGGGGAAAGGCCCTGATTGTCTGGGGCCCCTAACATTCTGAGGGGTCCTGCAGCAGCAAACTGGGTGTGTTTGTCAGCCTCCATGCTAACTTGCCGCCACCTCTGGGCTTCCTGATGAAACTATTCCTCCTGCGTTCACCTTTGTGTTCTTAACAAGGCAATCACTGTGACCAATATTCCGTCAGTTGTTGGATCCACATCTCCTTCTGGCAGGAAGTTATCTTGGGAATATTAGGAACAGGACATGTTCTTAACTTGGAGAAGAATTAGCACTGGCATTCTGTGCAAGTGACAGCTGCACACATGCCTCCATTCAATAAGACATGCAGCATTACAACAATGAAGGCTATGTGTGCAGTTCTCATGGCTAAAATAAGAAAAGCAAATGCTGGAGAAAGTCATCAGATCTGACAGCATCTGTGGAATTGGAAATTTCCTGATTGAAATTTGAACTATGTCCATTTGGATGCCAAGAAATGCATTGCTAAGTCCTGTGTCCAGTAACGTAATTGCAATAATACAGGCAAATGATTCTTCATCTCAGTATTCAATGTATCCTATCCTTGGGATATAAATATGATTGAGCACTTCTTTGTAAGTGCTTCAACAATTCCTACATGTTCTTCTCTACATAATTCCAAAGGTCAATGTTTTGGGGAAATTTACAGCATTTACGTTGAACAGCTTGCTACTAAACAACATTTTCAGTTCCATAATCTATGTCACACAACTAGAAATTGCAAAAGCAAATGTTACAAAGGTTATGTGTCATCACAGTCACAGGTTTAAAATTGATGTCTTAATATTTTCACTCACTATTTAAGTGCGCCTTTGGGTCAGCTATATACTGGGCTTAATAAATTAATAAATGCTTGATAGAACAGAAAATAAACATTGGTAAAAGGATACATATAGCTGGAGATTTTCATTGCACTCATAAGACCCATATCCAAAAACACAGACTGCCAATCACTGCTGTATTTCCAATGGCAATGCCTAAATCAGAGTAACATCAGCAGTTAAATAGTCCTGTTGCATATTCATACTAACCAAGATTAACCAAACAGTATCCTCTTCTTGTGTTGTATAAATTGGCATTCCCTTTTTAATTTGGTGTCTTCTGCTACAGTCCTGATTAGTGTAAAACAAAATCTTTGAATTTATTTTTTTCAGCAAATTTAATAAAATAATATACATATTAAATTTTAAACAGGACAAACCAATATAAAATCTGATACTGATCAATTAATCTCTGTTAGGTTGCCTATAATGTTGTTAAAATGTATCACTATAACATATAGAATCCTTGAAATATCCTTGCTTCCATGTCATGACACTTTGAGGTTGTAATATCTCAAATCTGCCTGACAGAAAGTGGTGTTTTGACAATTTTTCTTGATTCTTGTAATTAGGGGCGAAGTTTTTTATATTGCATGATGGTTCAGTGATTAGGATTGCTGCCTCACAGCACGAGGGACCTGGGTTCGATTGCAGCCTAGCATGACTGTCTGTGGGGAGTTTGCACATTCTCCCCGTGTCTGTGTGGGTTTCCTCTGGAAGCTCCGGTTTCCTCCCACAGTCCAAGGATGTGCAGGTCAGGTGAATTGGCCATGCTAAATTGTCCGTAATGTTCAGGAATACGTAGGTTAGGTGTATCAGTAGTCAGGGGTAAATAGAGAATGTTAGTTAGAGAAATGGATCTGGTTATCCATTGGAGGGTCATTTTGGGCCAAATGGCCTATTTCATGCAGGAAGGATTCTATGATTCCATAGAACAGGAATGAAGTAAATCCTGAATTTCTACCTCAAGCTTTAAATGGAAATTATAAACTGGTTTACTCTTGTGTATCTGGATGTCATTTGAACCAGTTGATTTCATTTCATCTTTATAACTCTTTGTAAATCATGCACACTCCTTGCCCATATCTATGAATTCAAAATTATCTTTTTGCATATTTTGTGTTAGCATTTGTTTTGTATGGCTACATGAAGTTTATTGATGAAAAATGATGAGAATAGCAATGTATTAATTAGTATAATTAATGCATGAGCACAAGAATTGAGACAAGCATATGTAATTTTATCGGGGAATTTTGAACATCAAAACAAAATAATTAGCATGAGGTGTAACACCTGAAATTGAAAGTCCAGGCTTGGCCTGCAATGTGGCAAGCAACATTTCTGCCACACAAGTGCCAGGTAATGACCATCTCCAACAGGAGAGATTCTAACTATTGCCCCTTTATCCATATAATAACAGTAGCTACAAGGATTTGCCAAAGGCTGAGAATCCTGCAACATGTAACTCGCCTCCAGACTGCCCAGAGCCTATCCACCGTCCATAAGGAAGAGTGTGGTGGATTACTCCCACCTTGTCTGGATAGGAGTGCAGCTCCAACAACATCAAGAAGCTTGACAATATTCAGGTCAAAGCTTCTCACTTGACCCCATCCACAAAACATTCAGTCAGTCCACCATCAACATTCAGTAGTTTCATTGTGTATTATCTACAAGAAGCAGTGTAGGAATTTACCAAGGCTTCTTCGATTGCACTTTAGAAACCCATGGTTGCTTTCATCTCAAAGGATGGGAACACCATCACTTGTGAGTTCCCCTCCAAGCCACTAGCCATCCTGGAAATATAACATTGTTCCTTCATTGTCGCTAGGTCAAAATCTTGGAATTCTCTTCCTTAAAGTATTATGGACCTATTTACAGAATATACACTGCAGTAGTGCAAAAAGGCAACTCACCACCACTTCTGAGGGTAACTATGGATAGACAATAAATGCTGACCTAGCCAGTGACACCAACATCCCATAATTGAATAAAAGAAAACTCAACAAGACACATATATGTGGCCTCACTAATATGGAGGAGAAGTGAAATAAAAACTGAAAATGCCAGCAATGGGTTTAAAGTTTCAGGTTGGTGACTACTCTAGTGTGGCAGTGCCCTGGAAATAATCAAGCAAGGTTTGCAATGGCCATGCATGATTCATTGGACAGGTATCTCCTTCTCAACCTCTCCTAAGGCACAGTGACACTCAGATTTCGTGATCCTCTGGGACTATGGCAACTTTACCTTTACCTTTATTATAGATGAACAAGTCTTTGAGACTTAAAAGCACAGGTTAAGTTTTAAGTTAAGTTCTGATGAAAGGCCATTAACCTGAAATATTAACTCTATTATACCACAAACACTACATACTACACACTTTGTCCTGAGGAAGGGTCACTGTTAACTCTTGATTTCTCTCCACAGGTGCTGCCAGACCTGCTGACCTTTTCTATCAATAAAGTCTGCTGAGTATTTCTGACATTTTCTGTTTCTATTACTTGTGATGTTCTACTTTGGTTTGCTTCCTCCCATTTTTCCAAAAGACCTGGAAACCTTTAAACTTCTACTACTGCACCCCTTTCAAGTCATTATTACTAAAATGTCTAGACCTTGGTATGCTTATGTCCTGCAGCTCATCAATCTTCAGTTATTAAATCTTTGTGCCCTTTCAGCAGTTTTTTTTTCAATCATAAGGACTCAAAGGACGTCTCATAATTGCCTCATGCGATGAGCTTATTATTTTCAGGAAGTATATGGCATCAATGTGAAGCAACTTGAAACAGGACTATATTTTCAGTTCCATAATCCACAAAACATAAATAGAAGTAGCAAAAACAGAGTAAAAATTGTGGTAAAAATAATGAATCACGACAGTCACAAGTGTTAAAATGATATGTCTTAATTTTTTAATTCAGCTGTTTGGAATAGCCTTTAAACTAGCTTGGCACTGAGTTTGATTTTGACTACAATAAAAGATTATGCTTTGCTTTTTCAATCTCCAACAGAATAACTGATATAAACCCTTTAAAGTATAGAAATATACAGCAAGAGCCAATTTGTGACTCCAGATGAAAGTGTAGCTTATATTTCAATTTAACGCTTACCTATAATACGTTTCAATAATGACAATGTCAAACAATAGCTCTGATGATAACTAATGTTATGAAGAACTAAATATATGCCATGTGTATAATACTTTTCTCATTATTACACAAAAATCAATGGTAGGAAATGCCTTCCTTCTAGACTTCAAATGAAAAATATGATGGCTTTGAAAATGGAAGCATTGGCAAATACAATGTTTGCTTTTATCAAGTCCTGCAATTTCACATTGACACACATCCATTCCTAATGGTAAGAACGATTCGTACAATGTTGCCTTACATTTGCAAAATCTGTTCGTCTTCCTCTTATTCTTAATGAGCAACATTTTAAAATATATTACTTTAATAAATATGGATTGAAGCAATAAACAAATTCCATATAAGACTGTAAGGCCATAAGATATAGAAATAGAATTAGGCTATTCGGCCCATCAAGCCTGCACCACCATTTGATCATGGCTGAGATGTTTCTCAACTCCATTCTCCTGCCTTTTACCCTTCACTCTTGATCCCCTTACTAATCAAGGAACTATTTACTTCTATCATTAGGGCACTCAATGACTTGGCGTGCTCCCCTCTGCAGCAATGATTTTCACAGATTCACCACCCTCTGACTGAAACAAAATCCTCCTGATCTCAATTCTAAAATGTCCTCCCTTCACTCTGAGGCTCTGCTCTTGGGTCCTAGTTTTTCCCAATAGTGGAAACATCTTCTTCACATCCACTCTATTTAAGCCTTTCGGTATACTATCAGTTTCAAATAGGTGGCCCCTCACCCTTCTCAGCACCATCAAGTGTAGGCAAAAGTGAGGACTCCTGCTCCTCAGATGCTGGAGATTAGAGTCGAGAGTGTGGTGCTGGAAAAGCCCAGTAGTTCAGGCAGCATCTGAGGAGTAGGAGAATCGATGTTTCGGGAAAAAATCCTTCATCAGAAATGAGGCTGTGAGCGGAGGTGGTGGAGAGATAAATGGGAGGAGGGTGGGGCTGGGGGAAGATGGCTGAGAGTGTGATAGGTGGTGGACGTGGGGTAATGGTGATAGGTCAGAGAGGAAGGCGAAACAGATAGATGGGAAGGAAAATAGACAAGTAGGTCAGGTCATGAGTGCTGTGCCGAGTTGGAAGGTTGGAACTGGGATAAGGTGGGGGAGGGGAAAATTAGGAAACTGGTGAAATCCACATTGATGCCATGGGGTTGGAGGGACTTCTCTACACTGGGGGGACAGGACACCCTACTCGCAGAGCGCTTCAGAGAACATCTCCAGGACACCCACACCAACCAACCCCACCGCCCGGTGGCCGAACATTTCAACTCCCCCTCCCACTCCACAGAGGACATGCAGGTCCTGGACCTACTCCACCCCCACACCCTAACCACCTGATGCCTGGAGGAAGAACGTTCTATCTACTGCCTTGGGACCCTCCAGTCCACAGCATCAATGTGGGTTTCACGAGTTTCCTCATTTCCCCTCCCCCTACCTTATCCCAGTTCCAAACTTCCAACTTGTCACTGCCCTCGTGACCTGACCTACCTGTCCATCTTCTTTCCCACCTATTTGCTCCACCCTTCTCTCTGACCTATCACCATTACCCCCACCCCATCTACCTATGGCAGTCACAGCTACCTTCCTTTCAGCCCCACCCCTCTCCCATTTATCTCTCCATCCCCTCGGCTCACAGTGTCATTCCTGATGAAGTGCTTTTGCCTGAAACATCGATTCTCCTGCTCCTCGGATGCTGCCTGATCTCCTGTGCTTTTCCAGCACCACACTCTCAACCGTCAAGTGTATACATAGAGTCCTCAACCACCCCTCATATGACAAGCCCTTCATCCCCAGGATTACTTTTATGAACCTTCAATGGACCCCCTGCAACACCAGTACATCCTTCCTTAGATATGGGGCCCAAAACTGTTCACAGTATTCTAAATGAAGTCTGACTAGAGCCCTGCACAGCCTCACTTAAACATCCCTGCTCTTGCATTCTAACACTATGAAAATGAATGCTAGCATTGCATTTGCTTTCCTAACTGCCAACCGAACGTGCATGTTAACCTTAAGAAAATCCTAAACTAGTGTTCCTCAGTTCCTTTGTGAGTCCCGGGACTTCTCAATTGGTCTCATAACACTTGATCACTTTGCATCTACTTTGATCCTCACAGCTTCTCACTACTGCAGCAGAAGCCAGCTGAATGTGTGAGAAACCTACACCCATCTTCCAGGTGGCCATGTCTCAAAGTCTTAGGGGAGCAGTCCTCTGTCATGTCAAAAGGGACTGTTGTCAGGCATATGGTGTCAGCAAGATAAATGTATAGCAGCCCCAGTATCAGTCCAGGGGCTTGGGCATGGCAGTCAACTACTTAGGGCAGTCACAGTGAGGGATTCTGTAGCTCTGCACTCCAGGCAGTGGATCTGGTTTCTGGCCCTTGAAATGAAGCAATAATGTGAGACCTGAAAATGTGTTGCTGGTTAAAGCGCAGCAGGTCAGGCAGCATCCAAGGAGCAGGAAATTCGACGGTTTGGGCACAAGTCCTTCATCAGGCCTTCCATACATTCCCACCCAACCTTTTCAGTTCTGTCTTCATCTCCCACGATTACCCACTGACGACCAGCCAAACATCATACTTCACTGTCCCCTCATTGAAACCTGAGTGGTTGTGACTGTGGATGTCCAATGCTGCAATAACTCATGTTCTCCAACATGCTATCATCTCCCACCGTGAAACACACCCTGTCACAATTATTATCCCCTCCACATCCCAGCATGCCGCCTCACATCCTCAAAATTGACTTCCCCAACTTCTCTCCCACAGCAATAGCCCATTCAATAAGCAGGTCCCAGGACTGACCGTATCTTACCTCCTGACTGACTTGGACAGTCAGCCCTGAGATGTGTGATGAGACCTCTGACTAATCTCTGTGCAGCTCCTTGCCTGACTCACCATGAATACACAGAAAGCTTACTGGACCTGCAGGACTGACTGTTGCCCAATCCCTGGGACTGTAGTGATACAGAATCCCTGAACCTGAACATCCCAACTGACTGTGTCCAAATCACTGGACAGTGATCAAATGCTTCCCTTGACTGGTTGTGGCAGGACTCTCTGACATGCAGCCATCTCCTTGACTGGACTACTCCGGTTAGAGTTTGAGACATGATCATTTGGTTGAAGCACATGCTGTTTAAGCTGCTGGTACATGGTGTAAATGTGACATTGATGTCGCAGTGTGCCACACATCAACACGTCTGATCACTGCTGACCAACAGGACAAGCTTCCTGGCTTTGTGGCTGCACTAAAAGGCAAGAAGTACAATAGGACTGTGCTTCTTTAACATCCAAATCAGGTGGTAACATGTGAAAATACAGGGCAGGTTAAGACAAAGAATGCTAACAGCAGTCAAATAGAGACAAAGCGTGTGAACACGAAGAGAGTGAGCAATGATTCTGATGGTGCACCATTCCAGCCTGACTATTCTCCTTGCCCTGCTACCCGACATTACACCTTAATAATGCCCATGTTGAGCCTCTACCCTCCCTCTGGAGAGGTCCCAGTTGTGATCACTGCCAATAACATTATGTTCCATGGCCTATTATGCCCTCTGATACCATTCTGGATATCTCTCTTATATCTTGGCCATCAGTCCCTATATTATTGATTTTGTTCCCATTGCATTAAATACATCTCTTTTCTTCTGCAATCTACACTGCTGTACCCCTTTGGCAATGAAATTTGCACCCTCCCAACCTTTTCCTCTCCAACCCACTCTTTGCACTGCTTATTAATCAGTGTATGGACCACCCCCCATGGCTGTAATGCCGCAAACCTCTGACTGACATCAATACACAGCCCCTAGACTGACTGGCCCGGCCCTTGACCACCATCATTGAAGCTCCTCAACTACAATACCTGATTCCCCTGACTTCTTGCAATGGCTCACAAAACTGATCATTGCCCACTCTCTCTCTGGTGTCAGGTATATCCTCGGACTATGACTGACCAAACACTCACTTTACCCACACTTCTTTTAAATACTTGTAAAATGTCTTATTATCTTCTTTTACATTTCTAACCAGCCTTCTCTTATAATCTAGTTTCATTCCTTATTAATCTTTTAGTTATTATGTGCTGTTCTTTATATATTGCCCAGTTCTTCTGACCTGCTGTTCATACTTGTAGAATTACATGCTTTCTTTTTCAGTTTGATATAATTCTTAACTTCCTTAAATTAATTTTCGATCAGTATGTAACCTCCTAGTCCCTAAAATCTGAGAGTCATATGGATCATTATGGCTTCCTTTCTGTTACTATTTTGAGCATTTTTCCAGTTTTGAATCGGAAACTATCTCTGTTCAACTGCTTAGCATTATCCTCCTTTTTCCCCGGCCATTCCATGGATATGTGAAGTCATTGTCATAGAGTCATAGAGATGTACAGCATGGAAACAGACTCTTAGGTCCAACCCGTCCATGCCGACCAGATATCCCAACCCAATCTAGTCTCACCTGCCAGCACCTGGCCCATATCCCTCCAAACCCCTCCTTTTCATATACCCATCTAAATGCCTCTTAAATATCATCTTCCTTCCCCCATTTCATTCATAAGCATCGTTTTATGTCCATGATATGAAAACAAGTCCTGAAAAGTTTATAAGCAAAGAACAATTTGAGCATTTATTTTCAAATATATAGTTCAAAGGGAAAATTCATAACCAAAGTGAAAGTAAATTAATAACATTATTTTGACTTTGCAAGGTTTTCATGGTACTGCCATGCTGCGGATATGTTATTTATATCAAATTGCAAAATAAAGATTATTGATAAATTGATTCAAGTGTAATGTTTCATTCAATTTCCTGGAAAGTTTTGCTAATGCATATTTGTTTGCATCATTCATTTTCAGCCTTGATGTCTAAGTCTCTAATGCTTCAATGTTTGGGTTTAGACACTTATGAGGCTTGTCATTAAGTATCTTAATATTTGTGCTTGCCTTAAGGTGTAGTGTTGCAAACTATATGCAGCATTTTATTTACTTTGTTTTTTCCTGCAAAGCACCAAGCTACAATGGATTTGTCATATTCTTATCTATTAACTCTTATTTTATGATGATCATGAGCCCTAACTGTTCACTCTTAAAATGCCTTCCACCTGACAAATGACATTTTGGCCATAAGCCCTTCAGCAGGAATGAGGCTTGTGGGTTGGGCCGAGAGATAAATGGGAGGGAGTGGAGTTGGGGAGAGGCAGATTTTGCACTTCCTACGGTGGCAGGGGAAGGTGCCAGGAATGGGGAGAGGGCTGGTGGGAGGAAATGGTCCTTTAGGCACACTGATAGGGATGCGGAGGGAAATACATTGCTGGTGATGGGGTTCATTTGGAGGTGGCGGAAATAGTGGAGGGTGATGTGTTGTATGCGGAGGTTTATGAGGTGGGAGGTGAAGACCAAGGTGTTCTGTCCTTGTTGCGTAGGGAGGGATGTGGTTCAAGGGCAGTGATGAAGTAGTGGAGGAGATGAGCTGGAGGGCATCATCAACCATGTGGGAAGGGAAGTTGATATTGTGGAAGAAGGCAGACCATCTGGGACTTTCTGAGGTAAAATTGGTCATTCTGGAAGCACTGTTCTTACAGTAAAAGAGCAGATAACTAAACACAGGTGTATAAGGACTGATTATAACCAGAATGTAAAATGACTGCAGATGTATGCTATAAATATATTGGCAGGAAGCAAACAATTCCAGTTATCGTAAAGTATTCACTTCTGCGTAAATAAAACACATACATGGAGAAACAACCTGCCTTCAATCAGTATAATCATTGTTCTAAATACCAAGGATTTTGCATTTTTTGTCTAGTTCTGAGGTCTATTTCTTTATTTTCATAGGTTAAGAGTCCAATCACACTGTGTTTGCTAATGATTTCACTGTACTCAGTTCCATTTCTGACTCCCGCACTATTGACGCACGGCATGGTGATTCAGTGGTTAGCACTGCTGCCTTACTACACAGGGACCTAGGTTCGATTCCAGCCTCAAGGGACTGTCTGTGTGGAGTTGACACATTCTTCCCACGTCTGCATGGTTTTTCTCCAGGTGCTTTTGTTTCCTCCCACAGTCCATAGATGTGCAGGTTATGTGATTTGGCCATTGCTAAATTGCCCATAATGTTCAGGGATGTGTAGGTTAGGTGCATTAGTCAGGGGAAATGTAGAGTAATAGGGAAGGGAAATGGGGCTGGGTGGAATACCCTTCAAGGAGTCGGAGTGGACTTGTTGGGCTGAATGGCCTGTTTTTCACACTGTAGGGATTCTATGTCGATCTGCAGTAAAACATGGACAATACCCAGGCATGGGCTGTTGACACATATATTCACACAATATTAGTGCTATGCAATGTCCATCTCCATCAAGGAAGATTTAAGAAAATTTTCTTGACACTCAGTCACATTACCATTGCTGAATCTCTCACCAATAAAATCTTTGGGGTTACCATTGACCAAAAACTTAACTGCACCTACCATACAAATACTAAGGCTAGAAAGTAGGTGTGTATTTGGCAGAGAATAACTTACCTCATTACTTCCCAAAATCTGTTCACCATCTATACAACTCAATCCAGCCCTTATGCCTTTGTTTTAAGAGACATTACCGTTAAAGATTTTAACTGCTGTGTATATATAAGGTTGCAACCCCAGTGGTTTGACTGCCTGTGCAATCAATACAAACTGAAATCATATGTTCTGCTGTAATATCAGTGTTACAACATGTAATGTATTTTACTGTTTTAAATAACCTAAGAAGTCTGTCATAGAGTCATCGAATCATACAGCACAGAAACAAACCCTTCGATCAAATTTGTCCATGCCAACCAGATTTCCTAAACTGAACTAGTCCCATTTCATTGTATTTGGCCATTATTCATGAAGTGTCCAAATGTCTTTTAAAGGTTGTAATTGTACCTGCCTCTACCAGCTCCTCTGACATCTCAATCCATACATGCACCACCCTTAATGTGAAGGCTCTGACCAATGGAACATGCTAGATGTTTTCTTCACCACCTTGTCAACCTGCAACACCACTTTTAAGGAACTGTGAACCTGCATCTCTAGGTTGCTTTGTTCCACAACACTCCCAAGGCCCTATCATTAACTGTAAAAGTCCTGCCTTGGTTTGCCTTACCAAAATGCAGCATTTTGCATTCATGTAAATTAAACTCCATCTGTTACTTCTCAGTCCATTGGTCCATCTGATTAAGATCTTGCTGTACACTTAGATAACCTTCTTCACAGTCCACCCTATTACCAATTTCAGTGTCATTTGCAAGCTTACTAAACATATCTCCTGTATTCTCATCCAAATCATAGATATAAATCAAACAACAGTGGACTCAGAACCAGTCCTTGAGGCACACTGCTGGATACAGATCTGTAATTTGAATCACAACCCTCCACCACCACCCTCTGTCTTCTACCATCACGCTAATTTTGTAACAAATTAGCTGGCTGTCCCTGGATCCCATGTGATCTGATTTTACTCACTAATCCACTATGCGGGACCTTGTTGAAGACCTCTTCAAAAAAACTCAATCAAACACAATTTCCCACAAATCAAAGCCATGTTGACTATTCCTAATCAGTCCTTGCCTTTCCAAATGTATGTAAATCCTATCTGTCAGAATGTCCTCCAATAACATATCCACTGCTGATGTCAGACACATCAATCTATAGCTCCCTGGCTTTCCCTTACAGCATTTCGTAAATAATGGCACACCATTTGTCATGCTCCAGTCTTCTGGAACCTCAGATTGTTGATGATACAAATATCCCTGCAGGAGGCCCCGCAATCTCTTTTCTAGCTTCCCATGATGATTTTGATACACCTGATCAGGTCCCAAGGATTTATTGACCGTGATATGTTTTAAGATCTCCAGCGCTTCCTCTTTTCTAATGTAGGCTCTTTTCAAGACATCATAATTTATTCCCCCAGTTTCCCTAGCTTCCGTGTTATTTTCCACAGTAAATACAGAAGTGAAATTCTCATTTAGCGTTTCATCCATCCCTGCGTTGTGATTGTTCCTTAGCACTACATCATCAACATGACAACGTTCTCGCACTTCGCACATTCCCAATGCCCAGCCAAGCCAAATTATGCCATTTCATTTCTTCATTCTCCCTTATATCCTCCAAATCAATCTATGTGCCTGTCTATCCAAACTCCATGGGACTCTTGGTCCATTTGGCAAATCATGCCAACTCATGCATGCCTCTTTTTGTCCTTTATCCTACCTTGACAGCTCATCAATATCCACCATGGGCATAGCTCAGGATTAATATTGAGATTAAAATTAGTTCTTAAGTGCCTATTGTTGAACATACTATTTTTAAAAACATAAGCCCACCATTACAAATCTATTCACAAAGAGCAAACATTTGTATTTTTAACTTCAACAAATTTGGAACCACTTGGAATCATCAATCAAACTGTGAACTGACTCCTACTACTGTGATAGTTCAAGAACATGAAGTCAGTCATACAGCTTTAATCCTGTAATAATAAACCTCAGACTTATTATAATACTCTAACATAAGGAGCATTGATGTTTTAAACACTGCAAGAAGTTCTTTCTTCAAATTTTAAAAAGCAGGCGATATAAATGTCTTTGCAACTTGACAATTATATTGACAGCTCTTTTGATATTTCTTTCAATTACTTTCTTAGCAATTCTGTAGACAATTCTCTAACAGTTTCAAAAAGCTTAAGAATTCCACATTCATGTCTACTTTTAATAAACCCAAAGAGCAGGTCACTTTTTCTATTTTCATAAGATGCAGGTGTCAATGGTTAGGCCAACATTTATGGCTCATCCCTAATTGCCCAAATGTCTGTGCCCGTTGCTGTGGGTCTGGACTCACATGTCAGCCAGTCCAAGTGAGGTTAACAAATTTCTTTATGTGCCTTAAATTTTCTTATATATTTTGTACTTACATGATTGATAGAATTAACTATTGTGGCATACAGTCAAGAGTGTGGTGCTGGAAAAACACAGCAGGTCAGCACCACACTCCCGACTCTGATCTCCAGCATCTGAAGTCCTCACTTTCGCCTATTGTGACATATAGCCAAGTGTGCCTTGTACATTACGTATTGGAGTTCTGAGTAAAATGGCAGCATCCTATGGCAAATAATCTTGCCAATATAAATTAAAGTGAAACAGAGTTGCGGGAATGTGGCTTAGAGACTGAAGTTCATTTGCAAAATTTTGGCTTATCCCTCCAATAGACTGATGATGACAGATAGTGGTTTTCAAAATCGTAAGTGGTCTGGGGACAGTAAACCAGGAGAAATTGATTTTCTTAGTGGAGGGATCAAGAACTAGAGGGAATGAATTTATGGTGATTTGCAAAATTAGCAATGGTGCCATGAAGAAAAGTTTTTTTTGTTTTTTTTGTAATAAGTGCTTAGGATGTGGAATGCAATTCCTCCGCTTTTAAGGGAGTTAGATTAAACTGAAGGGGAGTTGCCTTTCATATGTGACATCAAATCAAGATTGTCTCTCTCAGGTGTTTGTAAAAGAATACATGACATTGTTTTGAAGAAGAACAAGACATTTAATTCATAGTATTTTGGTCAATATTAATCCCTCAATTAACATTATAAAAACAGATTATCTGTGCTTTCACATTGCTATTTGTGTAAGCTTGTTGCGTGCAATGTTTCCAACCTTACACTCATCTAAACATTGCACTTCATGCTATTGCTAGAGTGCTTTATTGGCTGTAATGTACTTCAGGACGTTTAGTGATCATGAAGGGTGCTACATAAAGGCAAACTGTTATTTTGTTCTAAGCATTAAATTATGTTAAATAATTATTGCATTAAAGAAAATAAAATCAGATTTTAATCTTAATTTACATAATATTGTCTTTCACAATCTACTTCAAGTGGCATTTATTTCAAACAAAGAAACAACAGCTCTTTGTGAAAATCTCAAAACTAGTTGAAACATTTTTAATAACAAAATTCTTCATAGCTATCAATTTTTCTCAGGTAATAAATATCCAATATTCATGAATAATGATTTGCCTGGCTATCTTTTTAATGCCAAATTCATCAAAACCTGCACTTAATTTTCTATTAATGATTTGATTCTGTCCCTTTTTAAGAAAACATTTTTCTAAATGAGGTTTCCATTTTTCTAAAAATTCATTCTGTAAAGTGCGAAAGATTATTTACTTAGTTGTTCACATTCTTGTATAGAATTATAAAAATAAA
Source organism: Hemiscyllium ocellatum (assembly GCF_020745735.1). Taxonomy (NCBI): domain Eukaryota; kingdom Metazoa; phylum Chordata; class Chondrichthyes; order Orectolobiformes; family Hemiscylliidae; genus Hemiscyllium; species Hemiscyllium ocellatum. Next base: position 45,180,013 of record NC_083405.1, on the reverse strand, counting down.
TGGCACAAAAAGAATTTCAATTTTGTGCGCATATTTAGCATTTTAGAAATGTTTAAGATATTAGTGCTTTTATGGAATAACTCTTTTTTGAGCATTTACTTCTTCAATTTTTGGTTCGGAATGTTGAATTTCATAATTCAGTTTGGGTTAAGAAATGTAATACACTGGGAGAGCTAGAAATCTTATCTGATGTTCTCATTTTCTTTCCTAAATTCTAACTGGGTTGATTACCTCAACTTCAACAAAGAGCCTTTGTTTTCACTTTGTAATTCATAGTCCTGTTAAGTCATGTTTATCTGAATACACTGCAGAAGTCATGATGAAACAACGTTTGATTTGGGGTAAAGAGCAACTGATATATAAGTTTTACAGGTTATAGAAGAAAGTGCCTATTGTCTGGTATCAATCCACATGTTAAGGAGTTGTTATAACTTGTAAAATATTCAGAACAATAATTAATGTACTGGCAAGATTCACAGTAGGCTAGTTTTATTCTAGAAAGAAGTCTGAGCAAAAATTGTAAGATTTTTGCCAGGATAGCAGTTATTTCTTAGTTAATGAGGATTGGAGAATTAGATCTGTGCTCACTTTCTGCTGAATTTCAATTCTACATTCTATTGTGTTTTGTTTCTCAGATTACTTACACCTATTTCATGAGCTAGTTTTTTTTATGTTTCATGCAAAAGCATTCAAATGAATATCTAGCATAATTATGCAGCATTTTCTATTTTATGATCAATGGATCACTTAAAATCAGACAATACTTATTGCTCTGTTGATATGAAATTTTCTCTGACTGCTACCTTAATAGGTTTGTGAGTTTTCTAAACCTCCAACATGTCTTTTTTTCCACTATCCATCGACTCACACATCCTGCAGTTCTACCCTAATTGTATCAAATTTCAGTTACCCATATGCCATGTGCTTACAAACCTGTATTGGTTTCAAGACCACCATTTAGTCAAATATAAAACTCACTGGTGAAAATGGACGCCTGTTCAGGAAAGCAATGTACTATCAATAACTGAAGTGAACAAAAGTATGGATGAGTGGTTCAGCAGCAGATGTGCATGGTTGCAGATGTCACACAGTGCAACCAGACATTGTCAGAGAGTTGCTTAGCTCAGTTGGCTGGACAGCTGGTTTGCAATGCAGAGTGATACAAACAGCATGGATTCAATTTATCATGAGCTGAGGTTACCACAAAGGATTCAGTCTGTCCAATTGCCTGAGTCATGGTGACCATTCAGTTAAATCACCACCCATTGTCTCTCTCTAATGAGAGAGCAGCCCTACTGTCTAGAAAGACTTTGCAACTTTTCCTTTGTATGGAGTCAGAAACTTTGCTTGGGGTCATTTTGGTATCAAGATTGTGATCATTGCACATGCTCAGACTAGACAATCTAAATTCAACTCACAAAGTCACAGAACTTGGCAAAGTATCAAATCCAAGTACAGGCTTTAACAGAGATTAAGATAATCACGTAAATAGTCTAATAAGGGCATTAAAAGACACAAAGGACTATTCAATAAATACACTCTTATTGTGAAATGCAAAACGTTTTGAATTTATTTAATCTCTTACTTTGGACTTGTGAAACTACACTTATTGACAGAAGAGGAGTTTTTTTAGAATCATTGTGAGCAATTTGTAGAAACCAGTGATGAGATATGCCATCAGAGTGACAACATTGCAGAGTCAAGATCTATTATATATAAAATATGTGGGCGGCACGGTGGCACAGTGGTTAGCACTGCTGCCTCACAGCGCCTGGAGACCCGGGTTCAATTCTCGACTCAGGCGACTGACTGTGTGGAGTTTGCACGTTCTCCCCGTGTCTGCGTGGGTTTCCTCTGGGTGCTCCGGTTTCCTCCCACAGTCCAAAGATGTGCGGGTCAGGTGAATTGGCCATTCTAAATTGCCCATAGTGGTAAGGGGTAAGGGATAATGTAGGGGTATGGGTGGGTTGCGCTTCGGCGGGTCGGTGTGGACTTGTTGGGCCGAAGGGCCTGTTTCCACACTGTAAGTAATCTAATCTAATCTAATAGAAACATAATGATCCACAAGGCACAATGCATTGACTTTTATGGACATTGGACACTTGAAGTTTGCGCTTCTAATGTACAATTCTCCTACTTCCTAGGATTCTCTGAAAAGATACCTGACTTGGAGTTATAGACATAGACCTTCGCCAGTCCATGTTACTTTTGTGGATAGTTACCAATGAAATGTTATACAGGAAAATCCTACTCTAACTCCCAAATAACTATGCAACTGACCCCTCATTAATGTGGACCCCTCAGACAACATCTCCCACACTCTGACTATTCTTGACTCCCTAACTACCTCCATAACCCCATCCAACATGATTTGACCTGATCTGGCTATTGCCCCAACCTACCATCCACTCACCCACATACCGACCTAACACCAGATGCAGCTTTCATTCGATCTTACTCATACCCTAATCACATAAGATTCAATTCAGTTGTCACCCTCTCCACTTGCTCACTTGCCTCACCCGACTATACAACTACGCACCTAGACATACACCCACTCACCCATTGAAGCACATATTCATTCTTGCAGGTTCCTACATTGTACATTTGACCAGAAAAGTTAGTAAATGAGCAGGTAAGTGGATAGTTTTCTATTTGATCAGCGTTGGCCTTCCAATGCTGATCTAAAGTTTTGGATCAATATAACTGAAATGTGATCACAGAAAGTCAAGTTTGTATTTTGTCAATATTCTCGCAAATGTAAGCTGTTTAATGAGCAAAGTCACTTCTCTTGCAGCTTTCATAAAATAACTGGCTGTTATTAAATATAATCTCCAAAATATAAAAAAATGTCCAACAAACAAAAATATTTTTTAAAAACTCTAAATCATAGGTGGTTCTAACATAATCCACTGCATGGTCAAAAGACACCTTTATTTAGAAACAAAAATAGCCTCTGTATGAGAAATGCTTCATTTTTATGTCATTATTTCATACAATTTAGCTCTGTATCGGCCAGCAATGTAGTGGCTTTTTTTGCATCTACTGTCTTTGTAGAGTTTGATCAATTTTAAAGAAGATTCAAGCTTCAAAGTAATAGCCAAAAATTAACTCAACTGCATTTTATATCTTGATACTTTTACTATAACAAATTACTTAAAAAAGACTAATGACAGAAGACTCTTCTTTTTGTAGTTAATATATTTTAACGAAAGAAAGTGCTGTTCCCCACATAAACTTATTACCCATCACACTCTCCACAAAGTTTCAGATCTTCTGGCAACCAGTTCAGAGTTATTCCTGGTTTCTAATAGATTGCCATATAGAGTCATAGAGTCATAGAGATGTACAGCATGGAAACAGATCCTTCAGTCCAACCCGTCCATGCTGACCAGATATGCCAACCCAATCTACTTCCACCTGCCAGCGCCTGGCCCATATCCCTCCAAACCCTTCCTATTCATATATCCATCCAGACGCCTTTAAAGTATTACAATTATACTAGCCTTCACCACTTCCTCTGGCTGCTCATTCCATACACGTACCACCCTCTGCATGAAAAGGTTGCCTCTTAGGTCTCTTTTATATCCTTCTCCTCTCACCCTAAACCTATGCCCTCTAATTCTGGACGCCACCACCTCAGGGAAAATACTTTGTCTATTTATCCTATTCACTCCCCTTATGAATTTATAAACTTTTTTAAGTTTCTGATTCACTGAGTTCTAACTTCACCTGACCATTTCCAGGTGCTATGTCAGTTTTCAGTGAACTTCTTACAGCCACATCAGCCTGTTATTATGTTTCACTTTCCTTTGGCATGCCATTATATCTATAATATAAACATCTACCTCACAGTCATTAGCAAACCGATAGATGGTGTCATCAACAGTATTATCAAGAGGCCTCCAATATCTAGAGTCATCTTCTTTTGTGGTAGATATGACACGAGATAATGGAGAGCTTCCCCCTGCTTGAAAAATGTTACCATGGCTCATTGACCTCAAATGATGCTTAGCATCAAGGGACATGATCATATTGAATGGTGGTGCAGGCTTGAAGGGCAGAATGGCCTACTCCTGCACCTATTGTCTATTGACGTGACTCACCACAGCTCACTATTTGCCCATGTGTGGATTAGTGCTATGATGCAGACTGGAGCTGAGGACCAATCAAGATGGACCAAGACAGACCATCTTGGAGCCCAAAAGGAACATCAGAGAGTGGACTTGTGCTAAACCAGTGTCACCTAATAACATTGTCGATGACACCTTCCACTAATTTGTTGGTGCTTAAGGCTTAACTGATTGAATTGTTCTCTTTGCGATAGGCAGGACATGATGGGGTGATTTTCCATATTGCCAGATAGAAGCTAATGTCGTAGATATACTGGAAATGACTGGATAGGGGTGCAACTAGTCTTGTGAAGCATGTCTTCAGTACTATATCTGATCTACTGTCAGATGTTCACATAGACTTTGCAGCATGCAATGCTTTCAACCATTTTCTGAATCATGTATAGTGAATCAAATGGTCTGAATACTGGCTGCTATGATAAAGGAGACTTCAGGAGGAGACTGAGATGGATCATCCACTCAGTACTTTTGGCTGAAGATAGTTACAAATGGGTTAGGTTTGTCTTTTGTACTCATGTATTAGGTTCCACCAGCATTAAGCATGGGATAATTTTGGGGTCTCCTCATCTATCTGGGTTGGATACAATCCTTTGCAACCATGAATAGGAGTTGTGAAGGCTGTGTTATCTTCCTGGTGCCAGGACTTAAGGACACCCCCTCAAGACTGGAGAGGAAAATAAAGTGGGAAGGCAGATCCTGTTATCATCTTCCATGTCGGTTCGAAAGATGTTGATAGGACTAGAAAGGAGGCTCTGCTGAAAGCTTTTGCACAGTGAGGAGCTAAACTAAACTGCAGATGCTCCAAGGTAATAATCTCAGGATTACTGCCTAAGCCATATGCAAACTGGGGCAAGGTAAATAAACAGTGGGTTAAATATGTAACTTAAAGATTGTCGAACAAGGAAAAGATTTTAGTTCATGGGGTATTGGAACAAATCCTGAGGTAGAAGGGAGCTGTTTTGTTTGGTTAGGGTTCACTTGAACAATGCTGGAACCAGTTGAAAAAAACAGGCTTACAAAGCAAAAGGATATGATGTCATTGCAAGGCAACTATTTTGTTAATGATACACAGAGTGGGGCTGGAAGGGTTAGGGTATCTATGCATTAAACAAAGGAGGGAAAATGGTAAAAAGAAGGGAAATCAATAGTACTTTTGTCAATTGTGTGTAGCATTTGGAATAAAATGAATTAATTTCTGGCAGAATTGCCGGTTAAAGGGTATGATCTTATAGTCATTATGAAGACCTGACTACAAGGAGATTAAAGCTGGGAACAAACTATTCAGGGTATGTGACTTTTCAAAATGAGACACAGGAAGGAAACAATGATGGAGTAGCTTTATTAGTAAGAGATGGAAATGATATGATAGCAAAAATTGACCCCGAATCAGATGATGTAGAACTCATATTCCAGTTTACTGATAGATATTGACAGTTTAAGGGAGTGGAGGCAACTTGACCGAGGTGATGTTGTTCACTTTGCCAGGAGCTGAATATTATTTAAATGGGGAGAAACTGTAGTAAATGTTGCATTGTTTAGGGGTTTGAAGGTTCTCTATTTTCTACATGTGATTTCCTTTGAAATAAAGGGCATGGTTCATTTGTTTCTCTTATTAGCTTTTGGACTTGAATGTTAGCTTTTTGTAATTCATGTTGAGAACCTTCAAACCATAATCCCAAACTAAATTAGTCTTACCTGCTTGCATGGCCCACATCCCTCCAAACATTGCTTATTCATGTACTTATCCAAATGTCTTTTAAACATTAGAACTATATGTGCATCCATCACTTCCTTTGGAAATTTATTTCACATGCGAACCATTCTCTGTGTCAAAAGGTTGCCCCTCATGTCTTTTTTAATCTTTCCCCTTTGACCTTAAAAATATACCCTACTGTTGAAATCCCCAAACGAGGGAAAAGACACCTGATATTCACCTTATCTATAACCCTCATGACTTTATAAACTTTGATAAAGTCACCTTTCACCTCCTCAGGTCTGGTGAAAAAATTCCGCTTCTTTTTATTACTCAAACCTCCATTCTGGCAACATCTTGGTAAATTTTTATTGCACCCTCTCCAGCTTAATAATATCCTTCCTGTAACTGGACAACCGGACTTCAGCTCCAATGTCTTATATCCTTATACTCTATCTGGTTTGTTGTTAGTTGCAACAATTCACTTACAACTGGATGTGACAGGACTGTGGAGCTTGGATATTTGTGAACTTTAATGACTAGTCCCTGAGTTGTATTGCCCACACTGTTATGGTTTCAGATATGATATCCCCAAGTGTTGAGTCCCTAGTTGAGGAGGGATAATCTGACTCCCTGCTATTATTCAACTGCCATCTCAGTTCACTGCAATAAGATGACCTTAAAAAAGGATCTCTTACCACACAAATCAAGTTAATTATTTAAGTTAAGGGGTCCACTTAACAAAGCTTTCTCAAGTTACCAAGTGAATGAGTTTATTAGTTTCTAAACGTGAGAAGAAATAATAAGAACAATGCACACACACACACATCTCAGGCATAAGAATTGATTTTTAAAAAAATTAACTTTTACAAAATATATACAAACCAGTCATTGAGTCTGTTGTGAAGAGTAGATAGCATAATTTCAGGACTATTATTTTAGATGATATAACTCATTGTTGTGGTTTTTTTTGCCTAACTGGGAATTTGTGTTGCAGATGTTTCGTCTCCTGTCTAGATGACATCCTCAGTGCTTGGGACCCTCCTGTGAAGCGCTTCACAGGAGGCTCCCAAGCACTGAGGATGTCATCTAGACAGGGGATGAAAAGTCTGCAACACAAATTCCCAGTTCGGCAAAAAGAACCACAACAAGCACTCGAGCTACAAATCTTCTCACAAATTTTGATATAAGTCATATTTAGTTTGTATTTGAAAAGTTATTTTTGAGGTTCTTAGTTTCAGAGGATGGTTTAGATGCTTTTGTCCAGGTTCCTTTTGACAATGGCTGGTTGGCAGCACTAAGAGTGCATGAGTGTCTTTTCCATTTCTTTACCTGCAGTGCAATGGTGCCTAATGACTATTCGCAAGCCATGACTTTCACAGCACATTTATTCATCCATTAGTAGATCAGGCCACTAACATACTCAGACCAGTATCTGTTCTCAGTCTATAATCTATCTGTTTATATAATGCCTGAAAGGGTAAAACATGTTTGCTGAGGTAGTTTCTGCTGAGAGCAAGGTGGATAATCAGTCTCTCATTATCACTTTAATAAAAGTGAAATGCTGCAGATGCTGGAGAAACCCAAGGGATCTGTCAGCAACTGTAGAAAAAGAAACAGAGTTAACATTTCAATGTAGTTTGGAGGGATATGAGTCAGGAGTGGGCAGGTGAGACTAGTTTAGTTTGTGATTATGTTTGAAATGGACTGGTTGGACCAAAGGGTCTACTTCTATACTGTATGACTGTATGACTCAAGCCTGAAGTATAGAACATAGAACATAGAACATAGAAAGATACAGCGCAGTACAGGCCCTTCGGCCCTCGATGTTGCGCCGTCCGAATCCTACCTAACCTACACTAGCCCAATAACTTCCAAATGCCTATCCAATGCCCGCTTAAATGACCATAAAGAAGGAGAGTTCACCACTGCTACTGGCAGGGCATTCCATGAACTCACAACCCGCTGTGTAAAGAATCTACCCCTAACATCTGTCCTATACCTACCACCCCTTAATTTAAAGCTGTGTCCCCTAGTAACACCTGACTCCATTAGCGGTAAAAGGTTCTCACTGTCAACCCTATCTAAACCCCTAATCATCTTATACACCTCTATCAAATCTCCCCAAACCTTCTTTTCTCCAATGAGAACAGCCCCAAGTGCCTCAGCCTTTCCTCATAAGATTTTCCTACCATTCCAGGCAACATCCTGGTAAACCTCCTCTGCACTCGTTCCAATGCCTCCACATCCTTCCTATAGTATGGCGACCAAAACTGCACACAATACTCCAGATGAGGCCACACCAGAGTCTTATACAGTTGCAACATGACCTCAGGACTCCGGAACTCAATTCCTCTACCAATAAAGCCCAGTACACCATATGCCTTCCTCAAAGCACTATTTACCTGGGTGGCAACTTTCAGAGATCTGTGTACATGGACACCAAGATCCCTCTGCTCATCCACACTACCAAGTAGCCTACCATTAGCCCAGTAATCCATCTTCTTGTTACTCCTACCAAAGTGAATGACTTCACACTTAGCTACATTGAATTCCATTTGCCACATTTCTGCCCAGCTCTGCAACTTATCTATATCCCGCTGTAACCTACCACTTCCTTCCTCACTATCCACAACTCCACCGACTTTTGTGTCATCCGCAAACTTGCTTACCCAGCTTTCAAGCCCTTCCTCTAGATCATTTATAAAGATAACAAAAAGCAATGGTCCCAAAACAGATCCTTGTGGTACACCGCTAGTAACTGCACTCCAAGATGAACCTATTCCATCAACTACTACCCTCTGTCTCCTTCCAGCCAGCCAATTCCTAATCCAAACCTCTAATGTATCCTCAATGCCATACCTCCGTAGTTTTAGCATTAGCCTACCATGGGGAACTTTATCGAACGCCTTACTAAAATCCATATACACAACATCTACTGCTTTACCCTCGTCCACTTCCTTAGTCACCTTCTCAAAGAACTTCAGACTGAAAACATTAACTCTGTTTCTCTCTCTGTAGATGTTATCAGATTTATTGAGTTTTTTTACAGCACTTTCTGTTTTTATATCCAATGATCTCTTCCTTCTTAGTCTTTTATTTGAAGTTCCCCTCACTTTGTCCAATGGTATGAGATCTGATGGGTGCATATGAGGACTCTGCCATTCAGTCACCGACTTTATATCCACAGTCACCTTTTGGCTGTAGCAGACAAATTTTACAATACACGTTTTGGAGTGAGAACTTTGTTAGGTCTATAATACTGTAGGGTTCTGATCCATTGTCAGTAAAGAGTTGTGGGTTCACCCTGTTTACTGCATGATGTTTCAGCTTTTTGGCATTTGTGTAATTCTGTGTTGTGGCTAAATTTATATGGGATTTCATTTTTTAGGTTTGCCTGGTGGTGTCCAACACTCCTCATTGAAGCAGTTTCTTCCCTGACTTGATGGTGTTGGCAGAGTGAGGGATATAGAGTGAGGAGTACTGATTCACTAGCCATGGAAGGGGGGATGCTGTTTTGGGGCAGCACGCTGGCTCAGTGGTTAGCACAGTGCCAGGAACATGGGTTTGATTCCCACCTTGGGCAACTGTCTGTATTCCTGATGAAGGGCTTTTGCCCGAAACGTCAATTTTACTGCCCCTTGGATGCTGCCTGAACTGCTGTGCTTTTCCAGCACCACTCTAATCTAGACTTTGGTTTCCAGAATCTGCAGTCATTGTTTTTAACTACTTGATTTTAACCCTACTGCGAATCCTCTTGCAAGGATGCCTGCTTTGGAGAAGTTTTCCTCCTCTCTCTACAAGAATCTCAGAGAGTCCCTCTCTGACTGCAACTCCCAGGTCATTTCCTCTGCCCTGAAGCTCTTCAACCATTTAATACTGTATTCCTGATGAAGGGCTTTTGCCCGAAACGTTGATTTTACTGCTTCTCAGATGCTGCCTGAACTGCTGTGCTTATCCAGCACCACTCTAATCAAGAGTGAGGGATATGTCAGGCCATGACATTACAAACTATGATTGAATGCAACGCTTCTGCTGCTGAAAGCCAACAGTGACTCATGAATGCTAGCTTTAAGTTACTAGGTCTGTTCTGAGTCTATTCCATCTAGAATGGTCACAGGTTCATCCAGACAATGAAGGAGATCTGTTTTGTGTAGATGGGATTTTGCCTCCCCAAAGAATTTGGACAGTTTCTCCAACCATTTCTATCCTGTACAGCTCCACCTGTGTCAGATGGATTAGTGAGGCTGAGGTTAAATAGGATTCCATTCCTCTTGGTTCCCTCGCCACCTGCTTTGGACAACTTCTGGCTTTGTTCAGTATTGGTGCTACTGAGTCACTCTTGTTGAGGTTCCCCCATCTACATAATGTAGGTACTCAATTCTTACAAGTGTTCAACATGGAGGAGTACTGATTCACCAGCCATGGAAGGGCGGATGCTGCTTTGGGGCAATAGGGTGGCTCAGTGGTTAGCACTGCTGCCTCACAATGCTACAGACACGGGCAACTGTCTGTGCGGAGTTTGCACATTGTCTGCATGGGTTTTCTCTGGGTGGTCTGGGTTCCTCTCACAATCCAAAGATATGCTGCTCAGGTGAATTGGCCATTCTAAATTGCCCATTGTGTTAGGTGTATTAGTCAAGGGTAGAGGAATGGGTTTGGGTGGGTTACTCTTCAGAGGGGCGGTATGGACTTGTTGGGCTGAAGGGCCTGTTTCCCTAGTGTAGGAAATCTAATCTAATCAGTTTTCCTTGCTAATGTGAGACCTAATATCATGAGACTCATGAGGTCCAGAGTAAATATTGAGGAGTCCCAGGTAACCTTGACGTACACGTGTTCAGATTTCCAAGTATATGATGAATTCTTTACCATTTTGTACAAGATTACCTGCTTAATTTCAGTTAAGTTTCATTTTAACTCTCCAAAAGTAAGTCTATTAAAATAATATTCCTGAATTTGCCATAGTTGTTACAAAATAAAAATAGAACATACAATGTGATCGCAAATCAATTTTTCAGTCTTACTGATATAAATGTAACACAAAGCATGCGTCTTGTATATTGAGAAAGATAAAGACAAAAAGGTCACTAAGTTCAAAGCCTTATGAAGCAAATGCCTGAGACAAACATCATACATGAGACAAGGAAGTGAGAGTGGTAGCCTCAAAACCAATAAAGAAAGTTATACATTGCTTGTGCATTTTACTGAATTCTTATTAACTGAAAAAATGTTCTCAAGACTTCCTGTCTCAGCGGAATCACTTTGTTAGGTGTAACATATTGACACATAGCTTTCCCTTTACTTTCAATTAATATAGAACTCCATGTTCTAGATTATCTTCTCCTTTACCTTTTTCTAAACACCCAACCCAGACATCAACTCTAACCGATGGAGGGGTGAAGAACAGTAAAAACGTTATGTGACCAAGTCCAAACAATTCCTTCAATGTTATTTTATGACAATCACTAGACTTTGCGATATTGGTTTGTGGCGGCTCTCCAGTTTACTTTCTTTTTATTTCCCCCACACAAGGGGAGGTCTGTGAACTTCATTTGACTTGACATTGTAAAGATTGTTGCACTGTATTTTTTTTAAACTAAAACCTCTTCTGTTTGCACACCTTTGGAACTAAATACACCCAAGATGAAAGAAATGTTCCATGATCTGATCTGAAATGCTATATCCCTTTTCTTTGTTTTCAGGAAGTTCCGTTATTTACTGCATTATAACCTTCAGAATGTAAAGATAAAAGAACTTCTTGTAAATATTTTATGATTATATCAATCTTGCAAACTTCATCTCACTTGAAAAATCTCCAGTTGATAATGAGGTACTATTAAATCAGTTCATTTAAACAGTTAGTTAGGTGATTTCAAAGATAATAAATCAAGTTGATACTGACAGTGGATGGTTAAAATGCACTACAATTTCATGTTATAAATTTAATTCCTCACATACTGTTATAATCTCTTTGAGATATTTGGCTTTTTACATGTTTGGCATTTAAGTATTTAAAACTGCTGTCAGTTGTCATTTCTTGGAATTTGTTATGACAGTAATGCTCACTTCAGCACTGTGATACAGTTGTGGCCTCTAAGGGAAATGCAGTAATTAACATGAAAGATGAGTCATATCCTGCAAAGTGCTGTCTGCATATATCTAATCTATACTTTGTGCATGTATAATGAAGGAAAGGTTATGTATCATAATATGTGTAATCAAATTAATCTGTTCCATTACATCTTTAGTTAGATTATTTTAATCTGTACATTACAACGCCAATGAGCATCAGTTGTGCTGTTCTTTGAGAGGTACATTGTTTTTAGAGTATATAACATTTCATTAAAATTACAATCTCAAACTGAAAATACACATTTGTGAAATGATTTAACAAAATATGTGTGCTGTTGCTAAGTTATTCTATTCACTATTATTTGTGGAAGTAACACTGAAATGATTGATTTATTTCATTAGTATATTAAAACATTAAGTTCAAATTCATATGTAAAATATTGTATTATTAGGAAATTATTTGAAACAAATTGCACACTTGGTGATTTCCTGATCTCAGTTGAACTCTATAAGTAATAGCCTCCTATTGACCTTCAAGCCCAACAGCTCGATGGAGGTGGCCTCTTACCCAATGTGTTGAATGGTCACTGGTGCCAAAGATACCATGCCACAATGATAGGGTTGGCACCAGATAAATCTACTGGAGGGCTTTCTCCTTCATTCTGAGGAATAGTCCCGCACCATTTTAAGTGTTGTTTTACACCTTCATAAGTACCTCAATGATGAGGCATCCTTGTGCAGCATTCAGCAAAGAAATGTCAGGCCTTTCAAAGTTGCAGGCCCGAACAGAAGATCAACTAGATGGTACACTCAGGGGTGAACTCTTCATTGACCAAATCAAGGAAGAGCTTACAGATAATTGGGACTCACAGACCATAAGGAAAATCTTCAGTATTTGTCCCTAGTGGAAGCATATTTTGAAAGGTAGCAGATTTCTACCCATTGTTTCCAGTTGATGATCTTACATCAGAACCGAAGATTCAAGTTTCCAGCATTCACAGAATGCTCTGTTGTGAATCTGTTGAAATTAGAAAGATATCCATCGTATTCTACATCTGAAAAAAAATCTACAAGAACAAGTAATTAATATCTACCTGCATGATGAAAAAAAATTGCTTAAAGAAATGAATCCTGACACACGTATCAACTTTAATTGTTTGACATTGAAAAGATATTGAAGACGAACTTTAGGAGTCACTTGACAAAGTGTCCCAGAGACTTGGTAGGTATATGTAAGTCCATAGAATTAAAAGGAAAATAATAACATAAATATGGAAGTTCCTCAGTAAAATGAAGATGAGTATGGTGATGCATGGACATTGTTTAGATTTGGAGGTTGTTTGCAGTACTGGTATCCAGAATGGTTTTGAGTCCACAATCTCTTCTAATTTTTATAAGCAGCCTAGACTATGCTGCTGGGTACAACAGGATGAGGTTTGAGAGTTTGCATATGAACAGACTTACATAGAATATAAGAACATAAGAACTAGGAGCAGAAGTTGACCATCTGGCCCTTCGAGCCTGCTCCACCATTCAATAAGGTCATGGCTGATCTTTTCGTGGACTCAGCTCCACTCACCCACCTTCTCACTGTATCCCTTAGTTCCTTTATTGTTAAAAAAAATCTATCTTAGCTTTAAAGACATTTACTGAAGTAGCATCAACTACTTCACTGGGCAGGGAATTCCATAAATTTACAACCATCTGGGTGTAGAAGCTCATTCACAATTTATTCCTGAATCTGCTTTCCTTAATTTTGAGGATCTGCTCGTTTGTCCTAGTTTAACCTGCCAGTGGAAGCATCTTCTCTACTTCTATTTTATCTGTTCCCTTCATAATTCTATATGTTTCTGTAAGATCCTGCCACATTCTTCTAAATTCCAATGAATATAATCCCAGTCTACTCAATTTCACCTCATCAGCCAACCTCCTCAATTCCGGAATCAACCTAGTGAACCTCCCTCTGCACCCCTCAAGAGACATGACATCCTTTCTCAAGTAAGGAGACGAAAACTGCATGCAGTACTCCAGGTGTGGCCTCACCAGCACCGGTACAGCTGTAACATTACCTCCCGACTTTTAAACTCAATCCCATTAGCAATGAAGGACAAAATTCTATTTGCCTTCCTCAAGAGGGAATGGATCAGGGTGGATTACTCTTCGAAGGGTCGGTGTGGACTAGTTGGGCTGAAGGGCATGTTTCCACACTATAGGGAATCTAATCTAATCTAATCTAATACTTGTTGTACCTGCAGACCGACGCTCTGTGATTCATGCACGAAGACACCCAGGTCCGTCTGCATAGCAGCATGCTGCAATTTTTTACCATTCAAGTATTAATCCTTTTTATTGTTACTCCTACCAAAATGGATGACTTCACTTGGCAACATAATATAGTGTTCACATCATAATGTAGTGATGGTAATGGTCATAACCTTTAGGGTGACAAAGGCAGGATGTTTTAGTCACAGAAGCTGATTTAACAGAGAGAACTAAAGTAATATATTTTGGGAGATCCAATGCATGCTTTAATTTGCACCATTTGATTAGATGTAAAATGAGTAGAAAACCCTGATGTCCCCAGGCACCAATCTTTTATAAGTGTGGGCAAGTTGTTATGGTGTTTCAAAAAGCATGTATTTTTGGGGGGAGTTTATAAATGGAAATATAGAACACAAATGTCAGTTGAATAAAGATGTGATTCTGAAGATAATGAGTAGGTTATGATGTCAAATTTACTAGAGACAACTTAGACATAAAGCAAGTATTCCAAAAGTCACTCTGGATGGTTAGGTTTGTAAAGGCATACTACTCCTTTAAAACAATCTGTATGCCAGATTTTGTTGTTCCCTGAAATCTAGACTGGGATGCATTCTCAATTTATAAATATTTTTATCTTGTAGGCTTAAATGTCATCCTGTTGCTATGAATCATATTAATGCATCTTGGCAGTGGCTCCAGGAAGTATTGAACCCTTTACTCACTTCTAGGATATCACACTGGAAATAATTGCCAGGAAAGAACACAGTGGAGGAGGGCAAGAAAGGAGGGTTACATTCATGGTGTGTCGTTAATATTCATATCTCAACTTGTCCTACGATTAATTTCATACACTCAGGTAACATATGACCTGAGCAACTGAGGAAAGTGTGCATTAAAAATACAATGAAATTCAGGCTTAAGTGTTTTCCTTCCAATTTCACAAAAATAGAAAATTGATGTTGTCCATCAACTAAGTGCAATTGAGTGACCAGAATGTCATGACATCCTGCAAACGAAGAATCTGCAAAAGTACATATTTTCAGAGAATCTAGGCAGTCATTTTGAAGATGGACTTGAGGGTGAGTCACAGTGCGAATGCTGCTGGTTACACAAAACTAGACATCTGCAAAGTGGAGTTCCCAAATTCAGGCTTTGTTGACTTAAACATTCCAGGGACAATTTAAAAAAAGACATTACTGCCATAGGAGGATTATTTACACAAATCCTCCAGTTCCATAGACCAATGATGCAAGTTGTGATATTATGTAGATCTCCAAAGTTGAGATACAGATCAGCAGAGGAATCTGTACTGAACATCTACTTGAGGCAATTCACAGTGGAGTATCTCACAACCGTTTCATGTTTAATTATAGTCTACATCCCGCCCACCATTTTTGCTACTATAAATGACAGGTGTGAATACGAGACATCTTTAAGGTGGGAATTCAGAGATCTTAGACAATGCTGATCATAGACTTGTCAAATTAATGCTCATCTATGAGGGGAAAATGATACAGTAAACAAAGGAATGTGGAGCAAGCAATATGATAGCCAAGCAGTGTAAGCAACATGCATGGAGGGAGAAGCTGAGTTAATGGGTGGAATCTAAAGGGGATTTAAATAATGTGACCAAATCAGACAAGTGTGGTAGATCCCATCTTGATGTTGAGATCATCTCGCTCTGTCTTCAATGCTTAACACAAGCAGTGTGATGAGATTCTCGGTTGGCAGTAGCAAGATGAATGTGATGGAGAATAGAATAGAATAGAATACCCTTTATTACACATATACTCAATGGATATAGTGAAAAGTTTATATGTCACCAAATACAGTGCCAACTTAGATACAAAATCACCTAGGCACGGCTTCTTTAGTTACAAGACAGTAAGAAATTAAATGTCCAACATCACAGAAATAAATGTTCAGAACAACAGACCACGCTGGCACCTAGCTTCCAGTCCACGTTGGATCTTGACTCCAGACCATGCTGGTGATGCACCATGCCAGCATGCTGCTGTGCCAGGCCAGGAGTCATCGTTAGAGGCCAGGAATTGTTATTTGCCGGAGGCTGGGAATTGTCGCTGGAGGCCAGGAACCATCACCAGAGGATGGGAGTCATCACTGGAGAGCTGGGAATCATTGCTGGAGGCAGGAAATTGTCATTCACCAAAGGCCAGGAATCATCACTCGCTGGAGGCCGGCAATTGTTGCTGGAGGCTAGCAACCATCGCTAGAGGATGGGAGTCATCACCGAAGGGCTGGGGTTCATTGCCAGAGGCAATGAGAAAAGATGAAAAGAAAGCACAAATAGGAAGATGCTGGTTGTACAGTTGTTAACACCACAGATGCCATCATTAATATTCAAGCTCTTATCAAACTCACCAAACAAGCTCGACGTGAGGAAATCTCGACAAAGAAGTCAAGAGTGTTTATCTGGTGGATTCAGCCTGCAGTTTCCTACAAACAACCTTCATGGTGAGCATTGGGCATCAGCATCTCAGGGCATGATCTATGGGCAGCAGCCGTGCACACCCTTCACCTAGCAGCATTGGCATCTAGCATTGTCAACCCATCACAGCCATCATGGCACCTCTCTAAGACACTGATATGCCACTCAAGCACCACAGATGTGCATTGTGGGGTGGACCAGCTACTAACATTGACAGGGCTGCAGTAGGGATACCCAGTTCATGGATGGGATCAGGCTTGCTCTCAGCACTCGCTCTTTTTACATCTACTTGCTCACAGCATCCATGCCAAGCCCTGCTGTGTGTCATGCTTTTTCAGCATTGAACAACACTGGGCTGGGAGTGGGAAGTGGGTAACATCAACTATGGGGCAAACTCATCACATTTTCATTCAACCAAATTACCATATTGGAAATTGGTGGGGTTATAGTCCTCAGTCCTGATAGACTAACAGGGACAGCTGTCAGTCGGGGGTGGGGGGGGTGTACTGGTACCATCAGTGAGGGACCCAGACCACACAATCTGCATGCCAGTCATCAGTTCTCCTACTCAGGTGCTACTCGATGATGAATGGAACAGGAGCCAGATAAATATCAGCTGGGTGACCAAAAGCACAGGATCCACGTTTGCTGGTAGCCATTACATTGCATCAAAAAAACCTGAAACAACAATTTACAAAACTACATTGGATTAGTAATCACTGCATTGCCCTGTTTACTGCATTCAGATTGAGGGTCAGATGCTAAACAAAGGTAATGTGCTACAAATCATGAAGTTTGCAATTTGCATATGAACATTTTCATAATGTTAAACTTATCAGCAATGACATGTACAAAAGGCCAGTGCTGACTGAAGGAAACCCACTCTTCATTCCACCCCCTGTGTGAGCTACACAAATTTGATCGCTCACTTATCAGGTAAGTGAGAGATGCAGGGTTTGATATGTCTGCAGGTATTAGGGGATGGTCTTATTGTGCAGGCAGCCCTTTTTAATTGATATTTGCTGGTCACTGAGTGGGTCCGCACCTTTAACATGTGACTGCACATGCTGGAGTGAATTGTCAATCCAAACATATCCCCCATTATCCTAGTCCACTATGTCTCACAGTGTGGTGAAGGGCACTTAGAATTTATTTGGAGCAAATCCCATTGGTCACTGTTCTGAAATCTGAGAAACTATTTTGCTCCTTCTGTGCTTGCTATAAAGCCTTTCCGCTGATGGAGATTGGTCTTGTTACTGATGGGATGTTGGTTGCTGTGGCTGCCTCTCTGAGAAGGTGAACACTGATACAGGAAGAGCAGGACCAATGGCAAGTCCAGGAGAGGCAGCAGGACCCAATGGAGGATAAAAAGCAACTGGAGAGGTTGCTGATCCTGGGCCCCTCAGGGTATGTGCAGGAAGTCCAGGGCTTTCAGGTCCAGATTCCATTTCCTGGTATGAATAAGGTGCAGAGAGCACATAGGCTCGGCAAATCCTGGGACATGATTTTATCACTGTGCTGGAAGATGGAGGGGGTCCTGAGGGCTGCAGGAGTGGGAGACCATCTTTTACCAATGATCGTGAAGGTCACTGCATCACTGTTTCTATCTGTCTCCTTTCAGGGAGTGGTGGTTGAACTGCATGGGATCTCTCAATTATGCACCCACAGATCCATCAGAACAGTGATCGATGCCATGTGCAGGGTCACACCGGTTCATTTTGTTTCCTGTTGAAGAGGTCAGTGCTGCAGCCCAGACAGTAGGATTCGGAAGCATAGCCGGTTTCCCCCAGGCAACAGGGTGTCATTGACTGTACACATGTGGCACTGAGTGGGCTGTATCACAACGCTGTGGAATTCATTGGCAGAAAGGATTTCCATTCCATTCATGGCCAGGAGATCCAGGAGATGCTGGAGATCAGAGTTGAGAGTGTGGTGCTGGAAAAGTACAGTAGGTCAGGCAGCATCCAAGCAGCAGGAGAATTGATGTTTCAGGCATAAGCCCTTCATAAGGAATGAGGCTTGTGAACCAATTGGGTACAGAAATGAATGGGAGGGTGGGATAGGGCTGGGGGGAAGTAGATGGGAGTGAAATAGGTGGATGGAAGTGGGGTTAATGGTGATAGTTCGTTGAGGAGGTTGGAGCGGATAGGTAGGAAGGAATTACCACCTCCTGGAGCTGTTTGCCCCCTGAGCTGGCCTGCTGTGCTCTGCACAGTTTGAGCAGGCAATGAGGTGATCTCCTGGACACTGAGGAACTGGGGGAACAGCAGCAGTTTTCTGAGATTGTAGGGAAGGAAACTGATGATGTCTGTGACAGAGCTCAGCAGTGACGACTGCTATAAGCCAGGCAGAACCTCATTGATACCCACTTCCAACAAAAGAGAGCTGGCTGCCATAGGTATGAGGAACACTCACATTTTTTTATTGTGCTGTAGGAATCTGGTTTGGAAGTTTCTGATTGCTTGCTTATATCTGTTGCCTTCCTGATGAAGGGCTTATGCCTGAAACATCAATTCTCCTCCTCCTCCTCGGAAGTTGCCTGACCTGCTGTGCTTTCCCAGCACCACACTCTTGACTCTGATCTCCAGCACCTGCAGTCCTCACTGTCTCCTATATGTGATGATCCCCCACTGAACAAAGACATGCTGCAAGTCTCCTGTGGGTTTTGGTGACAGGGTATTTCTCACTTTGGTGGTACTGAGATGCGATGTAACTAAGGGCCAGTAACCTGTGTGAGCTGTAACTGGGGTGCAAGGTGGAAGTGTATATGTTAGGAAGTATTGGCCAAGTAGCAATGTGCTGTGGGCAGTGTGATCTATTTGGATTTCCTGAAGACCTTTGACAAGATGTCGCACAGTAGGCTGCTACATGAGATAAGAGCCCATGGTGTTAGGGGCAAGGTACTAGCATGGATAGAGGATTGGCTGACTGGCTGAAGTGGGGAGAGGGGATTCATTTTCAGGGTGGCAGTAGTATTCCACAGGGGTCAGTGTAAGGACCACAAATATTCACATTATACATTAATAATCTGGACAAAGAAACTGAGGGTATTGTTGCCAAGTTTGCATGTGAAACAAAGGTAGGTTGAGGAGCAGGTAGTGTTGAGGAAATGGGAAGGTTGCAGAATGACTTGTACAGGCTGGGAGAGTGGGCAAAGGAGTGGCAGATGGAATAAAATATGGGTAAGTGAGAGATTATACACTTTGATCGGAAGAATAAAGGCATGGATTTTTTTTTAAAAAGGCTTCAGAAATCTGAAGTACAAAGCAACCTGGGAGTCCTTGTTCAGAATTTTCTTAAAGTTAGTGTGCAGTTTCAGTTGGCGGTTGGGAAGACAAATGGAATGTTAGCATTCATTTCAAGAGGATGAGAATTCAAGAGCAGTGATGTACTGCTGAGGCTGTATAAAGCTCTGATCAGACCTCTGTTGGAATATTGTGAGCAGTTTTGTGTCCCCTATCTAAGGAAGAGTGTGCTGGCATTGGAGGGGGTCCAGAGGACATTTATAAGAATGATTCCAGGGATGAAGGGCTTGTCATATGAGGAACAGTTGAGGACTCTAGGTTTGTATTTGATGGAGTTGAGAAGAATGACGGGGGATCTGATTGAAACTTCCAGAATATTGAGAGGCCTGGATGTGAAGAAGATATTACTGCTGGTAGAAAAAGCTAGGACCCAAGGACAGAGCCTCGGAATGAAGTGAGGACCCTTTGGAACTGAGAATGGGAGGAATTTCTTCAGCTAAAGAGTGGTTAACATATGGAAATTATTGCTGCTGAAGGCTGTAGAGGCCAAGTCTTTGAGTGCACTTAAGACAAAGATAGATAGGTTCTTAATTAGTAAGAGGATTAATGGTTTGCAGGGAGTTGGCAAAGGAATGGAATAGCCATGATTGAATGGTGGAGCAGACTTGTTGGGTTGAGTGGCCTAATTCTGCTTCTATATCATGTGGTCAATATAGTCCTTGTGGTTGCTGCGGCATGAACTTACAGATGAGGGACAATGCTAGATTGTCAATGCTTGTCCAGGTGCACAGTGGCAATGGAAGCATACCAGACTCATACACAAAGGGAACCAGTGTTTCTACTGATATCTATTGAGCTGTGAGTGATTGTGGGAGTGCTGGGTTGTAAAATGGGGTGAAAATTTGGCATTAGTCACACCATAGGGGTGGGACAGGTAATTAGTTAGGTGCATTTGCTAAGATATGGTGAAAAACGGGGGTTGGCATCGCGACATGAAATCCTTCAAAAAAAACTTGGTGTAGCTCAGTCTTAGCCAATAAAAAGTTTAAGATTCAGCTGCAATTTTCAGGCCGAAAAACATTGATCAAAACTGGAAACATTAAGAGATGTAATAGGCCTACCTCAGTACAGAGCAGAGAAAAAGAGAGCAAGGGAGGATAAAGAGCAAAAAAATTGCCAACGATAGGGTAGAAGATAGGAGTGGTTCAACAACAAAAGGGATAAAATTAAAAATCACACAACACCAGGTTATCGGTGTTTATTTGAAGTATTAGCATTCGGAGTGCTGTCATCAGCCACCTGTTGAAGCAGCAGCATCTGAAAGCTAGTGCTTCCAATTAAACCTGTTGGACTATAATCTGATGTTGCGTGATTTTTAACTTTGTCCACTCCGTCACCTCCACATCATAATTAACAGAATTATAGGGCAAGACAGAAGAATACTGGCAATGAGATAAGTGTGGAAACAGGAACATATAAGAAGAAACAACAAAAACAGAGCTAACAATTAAAGAACTAAAAGATAGGGGCAGAGGTGTGTCCAGAGGTTATAAAATGCTTGTATGGAGCTTAATTAAAGAGAGCTGAGGAAAGAGAAGTCAGGGTGGGAGAATTAAAATGGGAGGTGGTAAGGTTGTTTGCAGTGATGCCAGTAGACAGATTGGAGATGTTCTGTGAAACAACCATCTAACCTACATTAGCTCTCCTCAATGTTGAGGAGCCCACATCAAAAGTAAAAGCAAAATGCAGCACTGCAGGAAATCGTAAATCACAGAAAATACTGGAGAAACAGAGCAGTTCTGGCATCATCTGGGGACAGAAAAAAAAAGAGCTAGTATTTTGAGTCTTCTTCAGAATTGAAAGGGGTTGGAAAATGATTCTTTTTAAAATATTTTTGACAAAGGTGAAAGATGGTAGAGATGGTATGGAGGCCTAATGTTGCAGACAAAAGTGTTATTAATTGTCTTGAAAGATAAATAGAAATGTAAAATGGGTGTAAAGTAGAATGTGAAAAGGAGAAAAATAGATCCTCTCTTTTGAGAACAAAGTAACAAGATAAATGAAGAGAAGACTTTGTTGAGGGGAGAGGATGGGTATGGAAGTGGAGAATGTAAGAAAAATGGAGGATGGACCATAAATGAGACTCAAAATGTGAACTCAGTTCCTCTCTGCCCATGTACTTCCCAGCCTGCTGGTTTCTCCAGCATTTTCTGTGTGTATTTGAAAAATCAAGAAAATTCTATTTTGCCTGCATAAGACTGGACAGTGGAAAGGAAGGGCATAAGAAGGCAAGTGTTGCATTTCCTCGGCTGACAATGGAAAGCACCATGTGATGCGAAGAGCATAATGGAAGGTGATGAAAGAGTAGAGAAGGATGTAGCAGAAGGAACTATCAATTGCCTAACCTTAGAAGCAGAGGTGGAGAGCTGAAGGAAGTGTTGAAAATGAATTGCGTGAGGGTGATGGAAGGTGGAATTTGGCAGCAAATGATAACATGTTTCAATTTGGACTGAACAGGAAATGGTAACAATGCAGAGCATATTTACCTTAGAAGCAATGAAGGAAGGGACTTGATTAGATTTCAAATTTCTAGCATTTAAAGGACTTGTTTTAAAAGTTACTGCCAATTCCCCTTCAGGAATTTCCACTATGAAAGAAGTTCTGCTATTCTCTCTGATGGGGATTTCCAATTCTTTTTCCATTTGCCTTTTTTCAGTCATTATTACTTCTTGTTTCTCTTGTCGTGTTTGATCAGGTATGACATTAAAAGTAGGTAGGAAAGCAAGTTGCAATGAACAAATAAGACATTTACAAGTGGTTATGCATAGATTAGGTGAATGGGCCAAAGTTTGGTAGAGACGATAAGTGTGAGGTTATCTATTTTGGTCAAAGGAATAGAAAGGCAATTTATTAGCTAAATGGAGAGAAACTTTAGAGTACTTCAATGCAGAGGGATTTGGGTGTCCTCATTCAGGAGTTGCAGAAAACTGGTATGCAGGTACAGAAGGAAAATGGAAGGTGAATAGAATTTTGGCATTTTTTGCTAAAGGAATCATGTATAAGAGTAGGGAAATGTTGCTGCAACTGTACAAGGTATTAATGAGAGTGCACTGGTGTCTTGGTCCCCTCACTTTAGTAAGGGTGTAGTTATATTGAAAGCAGTTCAGAGGAGGTTCATTGGATTGATTCCAGAGATTTAGGGAGTTTATACAGGCTGGAGTTTAGAAGAATGAGAGGAGTTCAAATTGAAGTATATAAGATGCTAAAGGAGATCGTCAAAGTAGACATAGAACAAATATTAGGCGAAAGTGAGTACTGCAGATGCTGGAGATCAGAGTCAAGATGAGAGTGGTGCAGGACAGGCTTTTGCTGACCTGCTGTGCTTTTCCAGCACCACTCTAATCTTGATTTGAAGATGGCGGTGTTGGACTGAGGTGCACAAAACAAAATTAAAATCACACCACACCAGGTTATAGTCCAAAAAGTTTAATTGGAGGCAAACTCACCTGATGAAGGAGCAGCGCTCTAAAAGCTAGTGCTTCCAATTAAACCTGCTGGACTATTACCTGGTGTTGTGTGATTTTTAATTCTAACCTTGACATCGGACAAATGTTTCCAGTTGTAGGACAATCTAGTTTGTGAGGTTATTGTTTTTGTTTAAGTGGTAGTAGATTTAAAACAGATGAGAAGAAATTATTCCTCTCAAAAAAGTTGCGAATGTGTGGAATTCATTACTCCAGAGTGTGGCAGATACAGGAACATGCATGTAGTAAAATTAAGGAAGAGATGGACAGATCTTTAATTCGAAATGGGCTGAAGGGTTATGGAGAGCAGGCAGGAAAGTGGAGTTAAGGCCAAGATGATATCTACCATCATTATATTAAATGGTGGAGTAGGCTAAAGGGACTGAATTGCCTGAATTGCTCCTAGGAGAAAGTGATGCTGGAGATCAGAGTCGAGAGCGTGGTGCTCAGGCAGCAGGTCAGGCAGCATCCGACGAATAGGAAAATGGACTTTCGGGCATAAGCCCTTCATCAGGAATGAGGCTTGTGAGCAGGAGGGCTGACAGATAAATGGGAGGGGTGTGGGGTGGGGTGGGGGGAAGGTAGCTGAGAATACAGTAGGTAGATGATGGTGGGGAAAAAGGTGATAGGTCAGAGAGGAGGGTGGCGCGGGTAGTTGGGAAAGGTGAAGGACAGGTCAAGAGGGTGGTGCTGAGTTGTAGGCTTGGGACTGGGATAATGGTGGGGAGGGGAAAGGAGGAAACTGGTGAAATCCATATTGATCTCATGTGGTTGCAGGGTCCCAAGGCAGAAAATGAGACATTCTTCCTCCAGGCGTCGGGTGGTTAGGGTTTGGTGAAGGAAGAGGCCCAGGACCTGCATATCCTTGGCAGAGTGGGAGGGGGAATTAAAGTGTTCAGCCATGGGGCCGTGGGATTGGTTGGTGAGGGTGTCCTGGAGGTGTTCTCTGAAACAATCTGCAAGTTGGTGTCCTGTCTCCCTAATGTAGAGGAGATCACATCGGGTGTAACGGATACTGTAGATGACATTTATGGAGGTACAGGTAAATTTCTGTCAGATGTGGAAGGATCCTTGGGGGCCTTGGACCGTGGTGAGGTGAGGGAAGAGGGGCATGGGAGGAGGTGTGGCTGCAGGTTTTGCACTTCCTGCAGTGGCAGAAGAAGGTGCCAGGAGTGGGGTGTGGGCTTCTGAGGGGCATGGATCTGACAAGGGTCCGAGTTCTTATGTTTATTATTTTGATGTTCTTATCTCCCAAATCTCATTTTCACTGCCTCAGCCTTTCTCCCCAACTCCAGCAGACCTCGAGATGCTACTGTAGATTATGAAATGCAATTTCACTCTTTGGGCAGACACAAAACTTTGGTTCTATACATAGCTAATGTAGGAATTGAGAGGGAAAGTCTATTCATATCTTGTTATGATTTGGAGATGCCGGTGTTGGATTTGGGTGTACAAAGTTAAAAATCACACAACACCAGCTTATAGTCTAACAGGTTTAATTGGAGTGCTAGCTTTCGGAGTGCTACTCCTTCATCAGGTGATTGTGATATATCTTGTTAGTAATTCATGAGAACCTTCCCCACTGGGAAAGTTGTGTTGCTCTGATTATTTTCTTAAACCAGCTATTATCTGATAGTAGTAGAAATAGAGAAGAAATTCCAGTGCCCCTGTATCATAGAGATGTCCAGCACGGAAACAGACCCTTCAGCCCAACTCGCCCATGTCAACCAGATATCCCAACTCAATCCAATCCCACCTGCTAACACCTCTTCTCTATCCTATCGACCTACGACTCCACTTTCAAGGAACTATGAACCTGCCCTCCAAGGTCTCTTTGTTCAGCAACACTCCCCAGGATCTTACCATTAAATGTATAAGTCCTGCTAAGATTTGATATCACAAAAAACAAAATATAGCAGTATTGTCCTAAAAGTTTAACATTTAAAAAAGAGAAAGTGCTGAAAATACTCAACAATGATGATAAGATTAGAGAAGGAGTAACAGATTTAGCAGGCTGTATTTTAATGGGCCTGTGGCAACATGCCAGCAGAATGATGGTCAGAACTGGTCAAAGAGCATGCCTGATGGTTTTCCTGCAACCAGCCTACTTTCCTGGGTTAGTTGGGATTCAGGATAGGATGGCACTCTGTATCGCACTGAGCTTGTTAAGCAGCCAGCCAATTGGGATTTTAATGTTTTGATGGAAAACGTGGGTTCCATGGAGCAGCAGCTGCACACCTGCTGAAAGGAACTGAGAGCTGAGTGGTAAGGGCAAGTTAGCTGAAATAGGAATCTGTTGGATCCTGTTGCATTTCAAAACAGGGAGACACATGTCAGAAACCTGAAAGGCTGGAGCCATCACTGTGAAAGACCAGCACAGACTGCTGATACCAGAAGGATGTCTCCCAGGGCTCCTGCAATAAGTATAGGCAACATATAGCACATTCACTGTGCAGGCTTCAAAGGAGACTTTGAGTTTGTCCATGTGGAGCTGGAGAAGCACAGCAGGTCAGACAGCATTGAAGGAACAAGCAAGTCAATGTCTCGGGGTGGAACCCTTCGTCAGTCTTGATTAAGAGTCCTGGCCTGAAACATGACTTTCCTGCTCCTCCAATGCTGTCTGACCTGCTGTGCTTCTCTAGCTCCACATCTACTGACTCTGGCTTCCAGCATCTGCAGTCCTGACTGTTTCCGAGGTCATGAGTTTGACACCTCTCAGGGGGAGGAAAGTCTGAGAGAGATGGACAGCTTTGGAGTATGGAGAGGTGCAATAGGGAGCAGGGGAACATGACATTGACGACAAAGATGTGAATGGCACACGGGCAGGAAGCCAGTCAACGTGTGGAAGGAAGTGATATTCTACTTTCAACATGTACAAACAGAGGCTTAACTTCATACAGACCACAGGTCACCAGTGTCTGCAGAGACTGCAACAGTGAAGCCAACCAGTTACAAACTGATGCTGTTGGAGAAAGAGTTGCTAGACATGCACTGTCTGTGGCATTGCAACGTTCAACAAAACTGAATCTTACCAGAAATCAGCTAAGTGTCATTCTTGGTAAGTTTCTTGGAGGCTTCTCTCCATGAGTCCTTGTGAGTTTTTGTGTACTATTGTCCCAAATTGCTAGTGACTCAACCCTTTGAGTGACTTAGATGGGCAACCCTGATGAGAGACCAGGCACCTGACTGATATCTGTACAGCTGCCCACTGTCTTCTCACAATCTCTCAGAATGATCTGCACATTTGATAGTGGCCCAATACCAAATGGTAGATGCACAAGCCCGCTGGCCAATCCAAGCCGAAGACCGAGACTGGAAGCTGTCCTTGACATCCTATACTTGGACCCTGCTGAATGAAGGGCATCTCCCTTGATTGAGGACTTCATTTAGGTTTTGTACTAACCAGTCAAGACAGGATGAGACCGAGGACAAGATTTGAGTACCTTTGAACATTTCTGTCAGATCAAGGTAATTACGGATTGCAAAGACATGGTCGTTTAAGCTTATTTAGTACAACCAATGCATACATGGATAAGAAGAACTTTCACTCTTTCAAAGTTTAAATGGTTCCGAACAACTAAAAAAGAATCCTGCAGATGTGAGCTAAGTTCCTCAGAATTTGCCATGATTGATACATCCTGAGACATGACACGTGCCTTAATTCCTTTCTCCAAATAAAACATGGTGACAAAAAGATGGTTGTGTGTTCCCAACATCAAGGGGAAATCTGCAATATTTGCCCTGGCCCTACAAGACCAACCACTGAACAGGCAACTGGCCTTTTGTCAATGCTGTTCAGATGCTTATACAACTCCAGGGAGTCCTACAATACTACAACCCCTCTCAAAATGTCCCTATAACATGGTGGTCTAACTAAAGGAACAGTTGAGCAGCTGGTGAATGGCAATAACCTGAAGTTTGAAGTCGACGTAGGCTGCCCTCTGCTGTATGAGATGCCTGTGGTAGACAGTCTTTGGGTTGCAAAGACCAAGAGGGGCATTTATATGAGGGTAGCCTCTATCATCAGGATTTGCTGCAGAGTTTGTGACATGGTCAAAGGGCTGCACTTCTGCCATTAACACCAGGATCATCTTGAGCAGAGCCCTTAATGGCATTTGCCATCTGTGTTTACCCCTTCCATGACCCACTTGCATTTCCCTGGATGAGACAGCATCAGCATGGAGACTATCTTGGCGATATGTGGACTGCCATACTTATAGAAAGGCTGGCCATTTTATGCGCTCTGTCACAGTAGGAGATATTGAAACAGAAGCATAAAAACACCCCTAAGAGAAAGTAACATCTGGGAGATTGAAAGGCAACACGGAATTGAAATCACATTCCGAGCAGAATTAAAGAATCAAAGGTCAGCTATTGAAGCACTGAGATAGAATTAGAAATATACACTTGACATGAGGTCAGCTTTATTGATCCCCTCAGACATAGTAGAGTGGCTGAATTAAGAAACACTCCACTCATGCCATGGATCGGAAATGTGTTTTTAAGATTGATGAGGTTGATAGCAATCAAATAAAGAGGTGGATTCCAAACTGAATTCCCCAAGTTGTGCTGTGTCCTGAAGACAGCATATACCGAATGCTGAGGGTGGATGTTAATCCAGTTTGTCTATTCATGCCTAGAAAAGTTCCACACGCACAATTGAAGAAAGTGAAACATGAGATTGAGGGGCGTTGCTTCACCAAAGAACCATTTTGGCAGCAACCAAACTCACAAATGGATATTCTGGCGTGGTACCAGTTCCCAAGCTTATTAAGAATGTTAGTGGACCTTAATATAACAAGGTAAAGTGATAGAGAGAGAAATCCACTTAGTGGCATTAGTGGCTTAATTGAACATATAGAGGCTTTCACATCCTTGATTTACAAGTTCTTGTCAGCAAGAGAATTGAGAAACCTTTGAAAAATAAGTATGCTCCCCTCTGTGGCCTGGTGAATGGAGTAAGAAAATAAATGAGAAGAAGACTATTATTAGGATTGACTAACTATCCAGGTGTTTGGGATGACAGCGTGATTAAACAGCTCATTTTCTGTCTGATGAGTTAAACAATAAGATGTATTTAATGACTAGTGAAGACTCACTGCCCCAATTAAAAAATTGGTAAGTGGGGGGGATCCAAGATAGCGGCAACCCGGCAAGTCTGAGCCTACACTGCTCCTCCCAAGACTTGGGCAAAGTGGGCCACCTGCCTCCACCACATTCACCAAATCATTTAAAATAGTTTTTACTTAGTGTAATTAGTTGCTCAGTACTGAATTTAAACAATCTAATCTGTAAAAATGACTAAAGGGAAGAGAGCCCACAGTTCTCACCAGGTAGGAACCCCTCTCCCACCTTCCCCAGCTGCAGGTGAGGCGTCCACAGCCGCCCCGGGGGACTTACCTACGGTGGCGAGCCTCATGGAAATAATTTCCAAACTTGACGTGAAGGTTGCGCCTTCATCGAAGAGTCCCGGAGCAGATGGAATTCACTCTCGGCCACGCTACAAAAGCATGACTGAGACATCAAGGAAACCGAGCGCCGAGCTGGAGGAGCGGAGCTAAAGGCCGCGACCTCCAAGACTATACCAGAATCGGCCGTGGATCGGGTCCGGGCTCTCGAACAGCAAGTCCGGACCTCAGAGAATCACAAATATTCATTTGCTGAGCCTTCCCGAATGGGAAAAGGAAGGCCAGCTTACAGCGTTCCTCGAGCAGTGGCTTCCACAGCTTTTAAATCTGGAGGCTGGATCAGGCCAGGTAAGGGTGGAATGGGCCTACCGGGTTGCAATACACGGGCCCGGCTCGAACCAGCGCCCCCACCCAGTCCTGTTCTGGCTGCAGAGCTACAAGGAGAGGCAGATACTCTTAGAAGCTTCCAGAAATCTTGGGTAAGATCCACAAGCTGTGATTTATAAAGGATCCAAGATTGTGTTATTCCAGGACTTTAGCCCCAGCTCTGGATCGAAAGAGGAAGGTGTTTGATGAAGTGAAGATGCGTTTAAGGGACCTAAATATTCAGTACTCCTTGCGCTACCCAGCAACGCCAAGCTTTAACCATGAAGGGTCCGTGTACAACTTCAGATCGCCGGAGAAGGTCAAGGAATTTTTGGACTCTCTTAGGTGAATTGTAAGAGAGTTAACTGATGTTGTTTTGCCCTACCTCCACCCCGGTTTACACTCCCCACCCCCCCCTCCCCTTTTTAAAATATTAATCCCTTTCATTACCTTACTGTTTAATATTATCTTCAGGGGGTGAGGAGAGGGTTTATTTATTTGTTCTCTACTAAGTGATTTTCTCCCCCCTCATTTTTTAAAATATATATATACAGGCCGGGGGTCTAGTTAATGTAGGTGGGGGGGAAGTGGTTATCTTATGCTATTTTATCTCTATCTTTAGGAGCGGGGTTGTTTCCCCTTGTTATTTTGTATTACTATATTTAATTATTACTTGTTGAGATTGTAATTTTATAGTTATATATGTTTATACATGATATTAACATTGCCAAATATATCTTGGTGTTGGTGGGTGGTTGGGTGGGGGGTGGGAGGGGTGTGGTGGGGGAGGGGGGGGTAGCTTACTCACTGTTAACTCTAGCTCTGTAGTATATTTGAATTTTCTTCATCCTATCATGGGGTGCCTGGGTCAAGGGTGGGGCACTGGTTGGGAGAGGATATAATGAGCTTTTGGAAAGGAAGTGATGCTTCCGGGAACAAGGGGGAAAATCTCCATTTAAATATGTTTTATATTTTTTTTATTTCAAAATAGTTTTTTTGTTATATTGATGTGAGTGTATTAAAGAGCCTTTTTTTTGTGAATTTTATATGCTCTATGCTCGGGATGTTCGGGATAGGGTTTCTTTTCCCGAGGGGTTTCGGATTTGCCCGGATGATTATGATTAATCAGTTGGTTAAATGGTGCACCTGGAATGTCAAGGGGAGTAACTCACCAATCAAAAGGAAGAAAATATTATCAAACCTCAAGAAAGAAAGAGTTGATATAGCTCTCTTACAGGAGACACGCTTATTGGATAAAGAACACTTGAAATTATGACAGGGTGGATTTGATTAGGCCTTCTTTTCTTCCTTCAGCTCAAAAAGTAGTGGAATTGTTATCCTTATTCAGAAGAATTTCCCTTACAAAATCCTAAATCAGACAAAAGATGAATCTGAACGGTATATTCTGATTAAAGCCCTTATAAATAGAGAGGAATATGGGATCTTAAATCTACATTGTCCCCCGGCACATCCTTTTAAATTTATAATGGAAGCCTTCTCAAAATGGATGGCTCTTGGTGCCCGTCATACAATTATAGGGGGAGATTTTAATTGTATTATGGATCCGGAAATAGATAGGATTCCCAAGAGTACCGCAGGAGTATCTCCCAGATCCAGACAATTGGTGGATTTGAACAAGGAATTAGGACTAGTAGATGTCTTCACCCACAGGGCGGAGATTTTTCCTTTTACACCAATCCACATAAATGTCATACCAGAATTGATATGTTTTTTGCCCCCTCGATTTTTTAAAATTCCATTTAATCCTGTAAAAGAGTATAACAATATCTGATCACGCTGCTGTATATATGGAAATCAAGGCGAGGAACAACGAGACATCCTCCCGGCATTGACGTATGGATCCCTTCCTGATGAAAGATAGTAAATTTGTAAAGTACTTCTCTCAAGAATTTAAAACTTTTTTTTAGAAATTAATTCAGGTATGGCTAGCAACCCATCAAAGATGTGGGAAATTATCAAAGCTTACACGCGAGATTTGACCATTTCATACTCAGTGACCCAGAAAAAGTTAAACAGCATCGCTTAAAAACAGCATATGCTGACAGACCTTCTATTATCAAATTACAAAAGATTACGGCCCTTAGGACAGCTCTAAACACAATGCTTACCCAAACGGCTAAGAAGGAAATATTATTTGCAAAACAAAGGTTAAATGAATTTGACGACAAACCTGGTAGATACTTAGCATTTCTTGCAAAGAAAAAAAAGCCCCTCAAACTATCACGTCTATCAAGGAAAGTACTGGTATTCTGACTCATGGTCATAAAAGGATTAACGTAATCTTTACAAAATTTTGTTCTGATTTATATAAATCGCAGGATTGCAAAGACAGGACTAGGAGGATGCAGTCATTTTTTAAAAACTTGACCTATCTGGACCTAACCCCGGAACAGGTATCGGTCCTGAATGTTCCCTTAGCAAGCCAAGAAATATTTGACACAATCAGGCAACTTCAGAGCGGTAAGGCACCTGGCCCAGATGGCTTTCAAGTTGAATTCTATAAAGAATTTACAGGAATATTGACTGGTCCACTTTTGGACATGTATAACTACTCATACAGTCAGGGCTGTCTCCCGCCTTTGCTGAAAGAGGCAAATATCTCTTATTCTCAAAAAAGGAAAGGACCCAGAAGATTGCAGGTCATACAGACCAATATCCTTGCCAAACGTAGATTTTAAAATCCTCTCTAAAATGTTAGCATTGAGACTAGAAAGGGTATTGCCACGTATCATAAAAGAGGATCAGATGGGGTTTATTAAGGGCCGTAGATCATCCAATAATGTTAGAAGGGTTTTGAATGTGATTCAAGCCTGCCATCAGGGAAAGACACCAGGAGTAGTAGTCTTACTAGACGCGGAAAAGGCATTCGACAGGGTTGAATGGTTATATCTATTTTACACATTGGAAAGGTTTGGCATTGGAAAGGTGTTTACCAAATAGATCTCATCACTGTATAATGATCTCAAAGCAGTTGTGATTACCAATGGATTAGGCTCGGATAGCTTCAGTGTGGATAGGGGTTGCCTCTTTCGCCATTGTTATTTACGCTAATAATTAAGCCACTAGCAGAAGCTATGCGGGCTAACCCTAATGTAACGTTCCCGAGGATTGGTACAGGTAAACATAAAATTACCCTTTATGCAGATGTTGTTCTTCTATTTCTCAGTAATCCTCTGATATCCGTGTCTCGCTTAATCCAAGTTAAGAATACATTTAGTGTATTTTCAGGCTATAAAATTAATTTCTCAAAATCAGAAGCTATGCCAATGGGTGGTCTTGCTAGTATATCCCACCTACTGGACAGATCCCACTTTCCTTTTCGGTGGTCCCCGGAGGGTTTCTTATATTTAGGCATTTTTATCACCCCAGTATTTGGTCAGTTATACAAGGCTAACTTTGTACATTTACTGGAAAGGATAAGGCAGGACCTCCAGCGATGGAGAGACCTTCCAATTTCCTGGTTAGGCAGAATATTACTAATTAAAATGAATATCCTGCCCCGTCTCCTATACCCTATGAGAATGCATCCAGTGATGCTGTCAAGGCTGGTGCTACATAAATTGTATGGCTGGGTGGGTTCCTTTATCTGAAATCATAGATGGCCCCTCATTAAGCTGAAGAAGCTACAGCTTCCACATACAAGAGGAGGACTGGATTTTCCAGATTTTAGGAAATATCAGTTAAGTTCCCTATTAAGCTACATAGCTGATTGGGTCTTGTCTGACCCGCAATCAATCTGGCTGGACATCGAGGCTTCTCAAGTAAAATGCCCACTTATTAACCTCTTGTTTTCAGACAAGAGGAAAATCATCATGGTTCAATGTAAAAACCCTATAATACCAAAACACAATTAAAGCTTGGAATATAATGCAGCAAAATGAGGGCAATTCACATAAAACATTCCCCAATGCTCCAATAGTGGGAGCATGGGGATTTCATCGGGGGCTTACAGATGCCACTTTCAAACTCTGGAGATCTAGGTAGGGGATCTGTTTAAAGAAGGGGTCCTGATGTCTTTTGAACAGCTGCATCAGAAATTTGGATGACCTAATGGTGATCTCTTTCGATACTTCCAAATTAGAGATTACATACAGAAGAAGACTATGCTATTAGATAGTCTTTATAAATCAGGCAGAGAATGTAGAGTGTTATGACCAATGGAGATACCTTCAGTCAGCACTATTTATCATTTATTACATGATATAGTATCGGGAGCTATGGACAATCTGCTTAAAACATGGGATCAGGATTTCGGACTGGAAATCTCTATAGAAATGTGGAATGACATTTGGGAAAATGCCAGAAAAATCTCCATCTGCAACAGAACTCAGGCCATTCAGTTAAAGATACTTCGTCGGGCACATATAGCACTGGACCAATTGGCAAAATTTAAGGCAATGTGTCCCAAATGTAAAATAGAGGTAGGCACTCTTGTACATTGCTTATGGACCTGTCAAAAGATCCATAGATATTGCACTAAAGTAGCAAGTGTTCTGACAGAAATCTTAGGAATGGAAATTAGAGTGGATCCAGTGTCTCTCCTTTTGGGCTTTTCGAACTTACCCTCCCTGGATAAGCACGGGGAGAGATCATTTTCTATTCTCTCTTTCTGTGCAAGGGAAAATATTTTGGTAAACTGGGTTGCTGAGGGCCCTCCTGGACTTTCGAATTGGCACAGAATAATCATGGAATGTATTCCTCTTGACTTCCTTACAAATATGGTGCACCGAAAGGCTGAATCATTCCATAAAATATGGCAGCCCTTCTTAAATTTCACAAATACAGATATTCCAGCCATCCTAACAAGGGCTTTTATTTAATTGAAATGGTGAACCTGGCTGGTCCGGGGCCCCTTGGGAGAGGAATCCCGCATGAATACGGGTTTTGTTATGATTTGATGTTAACACATTCTGAGCATTTATCTCACTACTGAATTTCTGTGTTATCTGTTATTTTTTATTCCCCTGAATAATGTAAGAGATTTAATTATAAACTCTGGTTAGTTGTAGGTTAGATTAGTAGTTAGTTGAGTTTTGTTTTTTCTTCTCGGTATCTCTTTTTCTGTTTGGTAGATTTTGGTTATTATTTATTTAAGATTTAATTGTATTTCAATGTTTATACTTGGGTTTTTTTTTTAAACTTGTAAACTTGTAAAAATGTTAAATTTTCAATAAAAATATCTATTAAAAAAAATTGGTAAGAAACTGACTTACCAAAACCATGTCTTCTCCACAGCAATTTACCGGGCATAGTAGGGAGACAGATTTGGAGATGCAAGTTGGGCTTTGCAGAACACAGAGGATGAAGGAAGGATGTGGATATTATCATCTTCCAGGAGGTACCCTTCATGTGCAAAGAGCTTTCTTTAAAAACCAATATCGCCCTTTCATCCTACCAATTATAAACATCACTTTGAGTAAAATGGACTGCCCACTTGTACCCACCTGCCCATGTCAACCATATAATTGTGTGGCAATCAATTAAACTTTCAATAAGTTTGATTGAACCTTATTTATATATAGTGGGCAGGCTGCTGA
Organism: Hemiscyllium ocellatum; assembly: GCF_020745735.1. NCBI lineage: Eukaryota > Metazoa > Chordata > Chondrichthyes > Orectolobiformes > Hemiscylliidae > Hemiscyllium > Hemiscyllium ocellatum. The sequence goes on along the minus strand of NC_083405.1, from coordinate 45,145,303 downwards.
CTTTCCCAGGGCCCTATGGATTTATGGCACCCGCAACCGAGCTCAAGCAGTACTGGGACTGCAATAGCTACTGGCCAGTCTGATACTCTGGAGACCAGGACGTCCTCCCACTCTGACCATGTTAACACAAACTACAGTTTAATACTGCTGTGGAAAAGAAATGGCATTGGTTCATGAGTTTCTGAAGAACTTTTTAGTTGATGAAGGACCATGATATTTTATCCCATTATTTAGCATGTCTGGGAACATTTGGTTTTTCTATTGTGTTCTCAAGATCAGAGTATGCTCTGGGCGATTGGGAAAGTGATAGCTAGGCCACCCCAGCTATTGCAGTGCCTCCATGACAATGTGCAATATCCAGACTTCAAATTCCCTCAGCTCAAATGCAAACGTGAAGAACACAGGACTTCAATAATATCTGTTGGAGCTTCAAACATTACCGAGGAGATTGTTCAAACCATCATAATGTTTATCCTGTGAATCAGGAATCTTGGAGGGTGATATAGGAGGTTGTAAATATTTTACAAAGGCAATAATTTGGTTGGAGATGTAGGTTAATAGGTTAACAATTTAATGCAAGTTGGGAGGTATATCAGTAGGAAGATAATAGATCACTGACGATAGGGAGACTTTGAAAAGAAAAACGACAGACTTAACAATATGAACTTAGCCTAGACCTTAGTGCTATGAGAGTGTGAAAAAACAATTACCTTGAAAGGATCGTAGACTTTAGCAACCTCTCTTTAGTAATGTCATGCAGCCATCCTTCTGTAAAACTACCCACAAAAATGTTCTATTCCACTGTGCCTCTTTCTCTGTCTTCTATTCTGCTGCCTGTATGAAAATTATGCTATTAATCAACCATCACATTATTGACTGGCTCTCCCATTAGCCAAACACAGATTAGCTGTACAGTGAAACATGAGGATATGGATATCTCACTGCTCACTATTTCGTTCATGTGATGTGCAAACATTTGGGATTTTGTATCTTTTTGTGAAATCCAGCTCATCGTTTCAATCAATGGCTTTTCATCACAATTAGGAGAAGTTAAAAAGTTAGCCTTTCAACAAATTAAATGCTGGGGGAGTATGGAAAGGGGTAGAATATGAAAAATATAGAAGATCTCTGATAGGATGGAAGAGAGGAGAGATTTAATCACTAACATTACAAACTAAAAGGAGTGGTCATTGGATAAGTAGAAAAACAATATCTGTCTAAAGGCAGCATGAGGAAAGGAAAATTAAATAAAACGGGACAAGGAATGCGCTCTAAAATAGTTGATGTCAAACTTGAATCTAGAAGTGTCCAGTCAAACGATGAGGTATGGTTTCTCAAGCCTGCATTGAGTTTCACTGAAATACATGGAAAGCAATGGCTCGAGAAGGCACCTCACTATCACTTTCTCCAAAGCAATTACAGATGGATAATAAATGCTGCCCTTACCAGCAACACTTTCCCATGAACAAACAAAAAAAAAGTGCAGGAAGCCAAGGTCAAAAATATCAGTGTTAAAGCAAGTTGGAGAATTCAAATGATTGCCTGACTGAATGGAGATAGACTATCTGGCCACTTTACGAAATACTATGTCTGGTTTTCCCAATATAGAGGAGAACATGATTTAACAGATATTTGGTTCAACACATCTCTGCTTTCTTCAATCTCAACAGCATTTTGCACATGGTGCTACTTCAGACTCTCAGCTACTAAAAATCTCATTAGTAGTCCGGCTATCCTAATTTCTTCAATGCTCTCCCTATCCTAAATGACCTCTTTTTTTCAATCCTAATTAAAACCCAGAATTCTGTAATTTGCATCATATCTAGCTTTGCATTGTGCATACGCAATCACCTTTGTTCTTATCAGACTTCTAACATATCACTAACCTTAGTACATTGAAATAAAACATTATACATTGATTTTCAAATCCTGAAAAGGCATAGATTATTATCAATAAAGGAAAAATGTGCAGGATTGTGGCCGAAGGCAGAATAGTGATGAATTATCACATCTCTTTGACAGATATTTGTTCAACAAGTAATTGTTCTGAAGAAGGATCACTGGACTCGAAATGTTAACCCTGATTTCTCTCCACTGATGCTGCCAGACCTGCTGAGTTTTTTCAGCAACTTCTGTTTTTGTTTATGAACAATTTACAGTTGAGGATCATATAGTCTCATGTGTGATGATAGACCAAGCCTTGATTTCACTACTGATTGTAAACACTGCCTAAGAATCCAGTGTTGGAAGGCTGGAGGAATTAGCTTTGTTCACTTGTCCTGAAAACACACATGTCATAATCACCTGAGGATAAGACTTTTGTTTGACTCTGTTCAAGATTTTCTTCTCCCTCCCACTATATATGGGATGTCAGGTAGTGCAGATTCCCATTCACTAATGGTTATAATCCACTGCCTTTGGGAATGCAGGGAGTTCTCCACATAAAACAATCCAGTTCTAAACACATCCTTCACCTAAGTTCTGTCATTCTTTTCTAGAACACAAGTCACAGTGTTGATCTTTGTCTTTTGGATTGTTTGAAAGATTTTTTTTAAATCACATCCCTTGCTTCCACATCAGTTATCAAAAACATAAACATATTGAAATTCTTTTTGAAATTTATTGCATGCTCAATTTGAATTATTTAGCTGTTCCTTTTCTTCACCCATTCTAATTTTTCACTCTTTCTTCTTGCCCATTGTCCTTGGATGTGAAAGACGCTGTATCGTGTGGTGAGCTGTTGTTTCATCCATTTGAATTGGCTTCACTAATTATGTTTTGCAAATTTGTTTTTATTATAATGTTTCTTTCCTAAACTTTATCTATTTTACAATTTTCCCCAAAATGCTCATACCTCTGTTTCATCCAATCTGGTAGAATCATTCCTTCACGTCATTGTTACCCTTTGATTTTTATTTTACAGTTTTTATTCTAGTTTATATTTGTACTTCCATCATAGTTGCCTTCCAGCACCCTTCTTACGATGCCTCAGAAATGATCATTCAGCTTGTGAGGATGAGTAAAATGTATCTTGTACATCCATGAACCCATTGATACTCTTGAATCAGTATGCACTATTTGAACAGTGTTCCTTTGACATTATTCATGTCAAATAGAAAGTAAAGAAATGGAGCTTCTACAAATGTGCAATGACTTTCACAGATGTAATTTTCCTCAGAGATCCCAAACAGGTTCAAAATGATAGTTCATATTACTCAGATTTAACAATCATGGGGGAGGAGATAATATATTATAGACCGAATAATTATAGCTGACGTCTGTATAAGGTTCCTGTTGAGTGGGGAAAGATCCACTGATCTCCTGCAGAAGCAAGTTGAAAAATAAACCAAGTTATATGTTGAATAAGATGCCAAATCTTTATTAGTCATTATCTAATATTATTCCCATTTCAGCATTTTTTTTTAAGAAAAGACAGATAAATGTTGTAACTAAGTGTTATTAACTGGAACTTATTACTTTTATTCCAAAACGTGATTTCACCTGAACAACACTATCAACACTTGATTAGTCTAGAAATAAAATACTGTATATATTCGAGTAATAGTCCATCTCATGTAAAAGTCAACCTCCTATTTTTGGCCAAATAATCTGGAATTTTCCACGTATCTCATGTAAACATCGACCCTAGTTCTTCACAGATATCAGATCAATGTTTATGAGTCAGTGTGTCAGCTGTCATGACCCACTCCAACTTTCCAGTCTGCCAGTTGTTCGGTTCCACTCTGCTCCCTGTCTCCAGTCCATTGACTGTTGTGCTTCGCTCCAGATTTTCAGAATTACCATAATTTGATTTTTTTTTCTTTATTCATTTAGAGATCAGTTGGGCTTCTGCTAATGATACGGGAGGAATTTTAATGGGCATTAATTTCATGTAATAGTCGACTCAAATTTAGCCAAAAAAAGTAGTCAATAAATTTCAACTATTACTCGAGTATATACAGTAAAAGGTGATGTAACAGCTCTCTTTGCTATGTTAATGAAGATTCCAAATGCAAATGCAATACAACATAAGGTGATTACAACATCTTCACAAATTTTATTCGCAGAGCTGAATATATCTCCTATAATGGTCGGTTGCCCTTTTGATTTGTGAAATTATTAGAAGCTTCATGACAAAAGCTAATTTACCTTTTATGGCAATACTTTGTCCTCTCTCCCCTTTAAAGCCATTAACATTTTGTGATAGCTGTTATCCAGTTAGACATTAATAACTTGTTTACATTGCCAAACTATTCTTTCAAGCCATCAGACAATGGAAACAAACCTAATCCAATCCTTCCTCTGCATCTACACCTTTCCATTTGCTATGGGAGTCATTGCAAAGCCATTAGAGAATGACTGTATTATGATGTTGCTAAAGGAGGCCATTTGACTCATCATCGTCAGAGTCAAAATTGTGGCACTGGAAAAGCACAGCTGGTCAAGCAGCATCCGAGGAGCAGGAGAGTCAATGTTTTGAGCATAAGCTCTTCATCAGTAATGCTTTGCTGATCATGCCTCATTGGGTCTATTATCTAGTCCAGTTCTAGAATTCAATCCAACTCTGTTATCTAGTTCAACTATGTTAGAAGTACAGGAGTACAATGAAAAGTTCACAATGTCACCCCACATGGTACTATCTTAGATACAAAGTACCTAAGTAACAGATCTCAGATACAAAATAGGAAAATAAAGGAAAACAGAGGAAAGAATTATCTAGTCCAGTTCGATTATCTCGTCTGTTTGTATTATTCAGCTCAGTTCTATTATCTAGTCTGGTTCTATTATCAAGGTCCAATCTCCTGCTTTCTCCTCATATCTTTGCACATCAATACAATCTAAAAAAGCAGCAATTGCCCTCGAGTGCCTCATTTGACGTTACCTATATCACATTTCCAGGCCATGAATTTCAAACCCTATTAACCCACTCTGTGGAAAGATTTTTTAAAATCACATCACCCTTGCTTCGTTTGTACATTCCCCTCTCACTCTTGTTTCTTTTACAAGTGGAAACAAGTCTCATGGCTTCAGGTTAAACATGGGTAAGAAACCACCTGCTGATTACTATGTACCATCCTCCCTCTGCTGATGAAACAGTGCTCCTCCATGTTGAGGAACCCTTGAAGGAATCACTGAGGGTGGCAATGCCCAAAATGTACTCTGAGTGGAAGATTTCAATATCCAACATCAAAAGCGACTGGGCAGTAACACGAGCTGGTTGGGTCCTCAAGGACATAGCTGTTAGATTCAGTCTGTAGCAGTGAGGGAACCAACAAGAGGGAAAAACATACTTGATCTCAACCTTACTTATCTGTCAGCTGCAAATGCATCTGTCTATGACAATATTGATGTGAGTAACCACTGCACAGTTCTTGTGGAGATGAAGCCCCACCTTCACTTTGAGAATACCTTCCATTGTGTTGTGTGGCACTGTCCCCCTGCTAAATGGGACAGATTTTGAACAGATCTAGCAATTCAAGACTGGGCATTCATCAGGCACTGTGGGCCATCAACAGCAGCAGAATTGTGTTTCAGCAAGTCCTGGCATATCCCCCACTCAACCATTACTATCAAGCCAAAGGATCAACCCTGGTTCCATGGAGAGTGTAGGAGGGTATGCCAGAAGCTGTATCAGGTGCCCTTTGACATTCATTGGTGTTACCATTACTGAGTCCCCCCAAAATCTTTATTTCATGGAGACTGGAAAAGCTGATATTACATCACAATAAAAACATGTAATCAAAGCAACACAAAATCAGTTTGTCTTGGAAATGTGCTAAAATATTAACATTTTCTTTGGCACGATCTTCATATGACATTTTCTGTGCAAATAATATCCAATACATGCATGGTTCAATCCATGAAAGAAAAATGCACCAAACCCTGTTCGTTGTTTTAAGGGTGTATCAAATCAAATTACTTTTTTTAAAATTACATGGAATAGCAGGATTAAAGTGATTACACACTAAACTTGTCTTAGTCACAACAGATATGATAAATCAAAAGAACTGCACACTGACACTCGAAGGCCAGGGCCCGAAACTATGCAGACAAAATGGAGTATAAGTTCATCAGTACTGAGGAACCTTGATTGTCCGGCAATCGATTATCCAAATATTGGATTATCCGGCAAGACTGTAAGGTCCCAATGTTCAGCCAAACTATGTTATCTGGATTCAATTATCCGGAATTCAATTAACCGAGTGAAATACTCTCCATCTGTGTCCTTTGGATGATTGAGGTTCCTCTGTACATGGTTTTAGCCACTAAGATAGTGATGCAGCTGAATCAGGAGGCTCAATGCTAGCCCAAAGTTGAGCTTTGAGACTCATTAGTAGGCCAGATTTAGTTTTGTCAAGGCATCCAATGAAATCTGCCATTAGTAAGATGGGTTCTCGCAACCTATAGCTCAAATCAATTTCAGTGATGGAATCAGCAACAATAATGCTATTGCATGATGATAGGAGAAAATTTAACTTTTTCCTATTAGACATGGTAGTTGACACTTAAGTGGCTCAAGTGTTGTTTGCCACTTGTCAAGTTAAGCCTTGATATTGTATAGGTCTTGCTGCATTTGGGTGTGAACTTCTTCAGTGTCTCAGAAGTCACAAACTGAGTTGATCATTGCAAAATCACCAGCAATCAACATCATTTCTGACTTTACGATGGAGGGAAAGTCATTGATGAAGCAGTGCAAGATGTTTGGGCCTCGGACACTACCCTGAAGAACTTCTGCAAAAATATCCTGGAACGAAGATGACTAACCTCCAAAAACCTCAACTATCTTCCCAAGCCTTGATAAAGCTGATGGCATAGTGGTATTATTGCCAGATTATTAACCAAGAGACCCAGATAGTTAGCATGGACGGACATTTTGGTCAGCATGGTCCAGTTTGGGCCAAATGGCCTTTCTCTGTGCTGAAGGACTCTATCACTATTATGGACCCAGGGAATCTGGGTTTGAATCCTGCCATTGCAGAATGTAGAATTTGAAGTCAATAATAATCTGGTAATAAGAGTCTAATGATGATCATAAACCATTGTCAATTGTGAAGAAAAACCCATCTGGTTCACTAATATCTTTTAGCTAAGAAAATCCATCATCCTTACCTGGTCTGGCCTACATGTGACTCCAGACCCACAGAAATATGATGGGTTCCTAAACCGCCTCTGTCTAGCTAGTGATGCTGACATCCCTTGAATGAATTTTTAAAAAGACAGTATTTAAAAATATAGCTCAAGAATGCTGAATAATTAATGAAACAGACTGTAATTCCACAGAGACCTGTCCCCCAATACTTTGATGTCACTGATTCTCACATTCCCCACCAGCAATCCACGTTTTCCCTAGGACTATAACCATCATCATGAAGTGAATATATTTTGGTTCCCTGAATCAGGGAGTCAACATTGATGTCTAGTTTGTCAATTTTCCTTTGCCTAACCTTGCTGACTTTACCTGCAAATAGTTATAACAGTGTGCCAAATCTTCCAGCTTCCTAATCATAGCAGATGCGATATACGCCTTAATATTCATTAAGGGGGTCCTGAGCTGCAGGCCTACCTGAGAACTTCCCAGGAAGTTTAATATCCCAATGGCCAATTTCCTTTCCTTTTCCGACAACTGGGCAAAGATTTCTAACTCAGAGTTAGAGCAGAACTACTAGACAGGTCTATAAGACTTACTAGGGGAGTTACCAGGAAAGGTCAGACAGATTAAAACCTGGTTTGATCCCTGAGAAACTCCATAATATAGCCTCCTCCAATCACACCTTCTGACCCTCTGACCTATCAACTACCTTAATCCAATCCAGCTGCACATCAATCCACCTACTCAACTACCATCTTATCCATTCACTATATCATCCACTCACACACTTAACTCAAATTACTCACCAGTCCATTCATTCACCAACCCACTCACCCAGTTACACATCTATCCACTTAATTACCTACACACCAACTTACTGACGCATCTATTTACCTACCTACCTATTCCGTGCTTCATCCATTCATCAACATGCATAGAATGGACTTTTAAACTTACTATACAGTAGCTAGTTCCATAGAAAGTGGGTATGCCTTGTAATGGGCTTTTCTGTGATGGCTGGAATCAAGTTGTGAGAATCTTCAGGGCAAGACGTTGTTCAATTAGTTGCTGTTCAGTGGGGGTTCGTGGCCTGGCCAGAGATGCTTCCATCCCATGAGTGGATTTTCAAAAAGGAGGTCTTGGGGAAGACTCACATAATAGCAATTTAAGAACGGTAGGGCAAAGGGTTTATTTTTGTGCCTTTGATTTTGAGCTTGTCAATTCATTAATTTTAAATAAGTTAATGATTTGTTACTGCATAGAAATCTTGATCTAGCAATTGGAAAAGAAATTCAGATTATAGAATCCAATTTAGTCAGTTTCTCCAGAACTACATTTGTAAAAGTTATCCCCTATTTGTGGAAGAGAGGGAACTGAATATCGGATGTTACGTAGAACAGATGGTCGATCTGATGCCACTAATCTTGTGACACGCCTTAAGATGAATTTGGTAACTGTGCCTTTCTCTCACAGTCTGATTGATTCTTATTGCTTGCTGACATGATGACACAAACACCGTTGACTCTACTCTAAGGCTTCAAACTCTATTGTTTTTCTATGCACTCTCTGTACCTTCTGTACTTCATTCTGCCAACACTCCACCAGCCACGACCCTAGTCATCTGTATGGTGCGCCTCCTGCGCATTCACTCATTTCCGTGTTTTGGTTTCTATCAAGTTGTTGATCATGCAAATCCACGCACTTTCTTTCTTATTTATTCAAATCATGTATTATTTTGATATTAAAATCATATTTGTAGCCTAGTCCAAGTCATGTTGTGTCCCTATTGGCAATGTTATTGATCTCTATGCAATGCTCATTAATGGTGATAATTAATTATCCCTGAATTCCATGGCTAATTTGTCACTATAATGCTGGGTCTGAGACCATTTCATCTATATACTTGTCTTCCATAAAACTTTGTAATGGAATGAAAAAATTTTAGTATTTTAGGATATTGGGACAGTAAAACCCTTTAGGTTGGATGAAACTTTAGCCCTGAGTTTTACCAGAAGTTGGCTCAGAGCCAATTTTCAAGGAGGGCTTTGCTCCATGGCTTTCTCTTGCTATCTTCCAAAACTCACCAATGCACCATAACCCAATGGGGCGTCACTCATCATATTCATCCATTCATGGAAAGTGGGTTCATTAGCCACTGCTAGGACCTCTCAGGATTCTGGCACCAGTGCCAACTTTCAAGCATAGTTGTACACCTGGTCAAGCTTTGGTAGTCCACAGTTGCTTTGAGTAGTTCCTGTCAGTTACTCCAAACATGTTGTACGCAGGGAAATTGGGTCCCTTTTTGGTTGACAGGAGCCTAGACGTTCTGGTGATTGGGAATGTGTGCCATCACTGCCCATGGAGCATGCCTTCAGATGTTGATGACGGATAGAGATTTGGAGGAGGAAGCAACAGGCTGGTGCTGTTGGGTGCCATTCTGACCTTCATATTGTTGTTGTCTCGTTTTTATAAAACAATCCCTACAATGTGTAAACAGGCCCTTCGGCCCAACAAGTACACACCAACCCTCTGAAAAGTAATCCACCCAGATCCATCCCCCTACCCTGTATTTACCCCTGACTAATGCACCTAACCTACACATCCCTGAATACTATAGGCAATTTAGTACAGCCAATCCACCTAACTTGCACACCTTTGGATTGTGAGAGGAAACCAGAGCACCCAAAGGAAACTCACACAGACACAGGGAGAACATGCAAACTCCACAAAGACAGTCACCTGAGGTTGGAATCGAACCTGGTTTCCTGGCGCTGTGAGGCAGCAGTGCTAACCTCTGAGCCACTGTGCCACCCCATGAGACCCATGTTATCTGACGAGTGGAAGAGTGGGAAACTGCTTACCAGTAAAGTGAGATTGCACAATAATTAATGTTAATATATCCAGGTCACTAGCAAGAATCTTGTCTTGCCATTCAATTCAAGATTGGGAAATGGGACCTTTTGCTGTCAATGGCAGGAAATCCCTCACTGCCTAACACAAATGGTTCCTCCAACACTTTCCCCATCAGCCGCATCATTCAGGGACTGAGAAGATTCCCCCCTTGGAGTTAATTAATAGTCAAACCCACAAGGTTGTGACTACAAGTTAAATAGGTATAGGAATTGTACAGATGGAAGGTCCTCAAGGAGATTCAGTCTTCGACCCTGACCAACAAGAACAGAGTACTTTCTACCTACATAAATGAAAATAAGGATAAGCAGATTGGCCTTGCCATCATGGTGCATGAAGCTATTTAATTAGGGGAAGAGGTGAATAAAAATAATATAGTAATAACAGAGTACTGTATAATTAGAATAATGGATACAATTTCGTAGAAAATTACCAATATTCAGAAATTTGTTGTTGTCAGAGTTAAGCATATCTCCTCGTGTGCTGGAAACAAACTTGGAGTGGGAAGAAGAGAATCCTGCTATCGTTGATCAATGATGTAGGTAGAAGGGAGGTGTTCTCCTGAGAGAGTTTGAAAAGTCAGGTTCCAAATTAAAACAGAACCACACAGTATTAATTGGCAAAGGTCAAGCTGATAGTAAAATTAAACATGTGTCTCAAAGACTGGTGTGGAAAGAAATAATTTGGATTCATGGGGACACTGGCAGCAGCATGCAAGAAGGAATGAGCTGTTCCATTTTGATAGGTTTCTCTTAAACTGGGCTAGAACTAATGTCTTGTCAGGTTGTATAAACTAGGGGTAAAAAATGAGGTCTGCAGATGCTGGAGATCACAGCTGAAAATGTGTTGCTGGTTAAAGCACAGCAGGTTAGGCAGCATCCAAGGAACAGGAAATTCGACGTTTCGGGCATAAGCCCTGATGAAGGGCCTATGCCCGAAACGTCGAATTTCCTGTTCCTTGGATGCTGCCTAACCTGCTGTGCTTTAACCAGCAACATATTTTCAGCTGTATAAACTAGGGGTGTGAAAAAGATATTAAACCAATGAGAGGGGCATGGGGAGGTGTCAGGGTCGGTGGAGAGAGAAGGTTTTAGTTAATGATAGAATAGGAATTCAAGGGAGATAGTTGAAACAACAAGACAGTGTAGCAATGTAGGTGAAGAAAAACATAAAGGAAAAGACTGATGGGTGATTGTGTATCAGTGAGTGAGAGATTAATAGTGAAGAATGAAATAATATTTCTTCATCTGAATGCTTGAAGCATCCACAGTAAACAGATAAACTAATGGTTTGAATTCAACTGCCATAATAGAGACAAGGAACCAGCTTTGGGAAATATATATTCCCAAATATTACACATTTTTAAAAGACCAGCAGAGTAGAATAGCCTTGATAATAAAATTAAAAATCACACAACATCAGGTTATAGTCCAACAGGTTTATTTGGAAGCACTAGCTTTCGGAGTGCTGCTCCTTCATCAGATGGTTGCACAGTAGAAGATCTTATTCTCCACAACACCCTGATGAAGGAGCAGCAATCTGAAAGCTAGTGCTTCCAAATAAACCTGTTGGACTATAACCTGGTGTTATATGATTTTTAACTTTGTACACCCCAGTCCAACACTGGCATCTCCAAATCTTGATAATAAAGAACAATGTAAGGACATTAACAGGAGTTAAGGATAGCAAACCAAATGATTGATTTCACCCAACTGTATTAACGGAATATTTTAACACTAACAGTAAAATACAGCAGGACTGGAAATGGCAATGACTTCAGTAATCCACAAACCACAGTGTGAGGTTAGTTTCTTCCTCTTTCAGGTTGACAAGTAGTATATTTTAGCTGTGTACTGTGACCTATAACAGACAGTGACATGATGTCACCAACACCACACTTGTGGGATTGTCACCAGTGGTTTAATTCGTCTGCAACATTTGTTTTCTTGGTAGCGTCAGTCTTCTACTGTGGCCAAATGTGAAGTGACAGTAACAGGGAAACAATGAAATCTCACAGATTGTGTATTGGCTCCACCCATTAAGACAAAGAGGTTTTAAAGCATTGGGCTAAAATAATGACTTTTCCAAAGTACTAAGCTTTTGCAAGCAAAAATCAGTCACACCTATTAAGTATATGTGGGCACAGCTTTAATTCCTGTGAATTCACATAAAATTGCTACTAGATTTTGATTGAATTCAAAAATAAAATCTAAATTTTAAATTTTACAGCTGAGGAAAGAAAACAAACCAAATCTGTTTTAAATGCTTAATATAAGAAAGGTAACTGAATGATCGGGTTGTTTAACAAATACTTGACTGATGAAATAATTTAATAAAAAGACTCGCCTCAGCCTACATGCCATCTCAATTGTTGAGTGCACCAGAGTAAAAGCAAGCCAGAAACTGAAGGTCCAAGGTTCTGTTGTTATTTTGCTCTTGGTGCGCCAATCAACCCCACCACCCCATGGCCCAACATTTCAACTCCCCCTCCCACTCTGCCGAGGACATGCTGGTCCTGGGTCTCCTCCACCACCACTCCCTCACCACCCGACGCCTGGAGGAAGAAAGCCTCATCTTCCGCCTCAGAACACTTCAACCGCAGGGCATCAATGTGGACTTCATCAGTTTCCTCATTTCCCCTCCCCCCACCTGACCTCAGTTCCAACCTTCCAGCTCAGCACCATCCTCAATACCCTGTCCTACCTGCCTATCTCCCTTCCCACCTATCTACTCCACCCTCTCCTCTGACCTATCTCCTCCATCCCTACCCCCATTCACCTATTGCACTCTTTGCTCCTTCTCCCCAGTAGCCCCCCCTTTTATCTCTTCACTCTGGAGGCTCCTTGCCTCCATTTCTGATGAAGGGCTTTTGCCCAAAACATCGATTTTCCTGCTCCTCAGATTTTCCTGTGCCTTTCCAGCATCACTCTGATCTAAACTCTGGTTTCTAGCATCTGTAGTCCTCACCTTTGCCTAATACTACACTTAGTGTGAGATGACCTCCATGAAGGATATAGATCTCTGTGTTTTACTGCATCTTGTGTTTTCTGGAGTTACGTCTCTATTTTTGCATCACCACCCATTGAAAACAATTTTGCATAGGCACATAAACAACAGTCTAACTACAACATCCTCAGAAAATGTAGTACCTCATACATGAAATTAAAACACATCAATTGAGTGGCTTGGAGTATTGATGGCAGGAATGCAGACAGAGGCTGTGTGCTCTGATGGTCAACATGCCCATTTCTCAACACTTGATATACCTGTCATGACGATCAATGGTTAGAAAAATAGGAGCACTATAACCAGAGGAATCATCACCTCAAAATTTGATCCATGCTCCCTGCAAGTGAAATTCTGTGACTGCAAATTCAAATAACAACAGTGGGCCCTATTTTCTACTTGCAAATGGAATGCAAACATGGATTAAGCACAGAGGAAAAACTGAAACAAGTCATATGTTACCACTTTACTCCTGAGTACTGCTGAGTTCTTACCTGCATTGGAGCTTTACTGATGTTCTAGTTAAAGACAAAAGCATCAATGTGAAGAGATATCACAGTGCATGCAAGTCTCTTATTTTATAGTCCAGAGACAAACAGCTCTCATAAATTTCAGGCACCACTGATTCCTGAGCTGCTTCTTAAATCGTGCCAGTCTTCAAGGAAATGTTGATGCTGCCAAGCTAGGATTTTATATTTTATTTATTGAATTAAATGTAGTTTTTCCAGTTCTGTACTTACTGCAGCAATATTGTTAAGATTTTTATCCTTGCTGATGGACGTTGTGTCATCTTTCCTTTTGACTGTGGCTTTTGGAGACAGACAAGGAGAGTGAACCACAAAGCTTTTACAGCTGCTAAAGTCATTTGCCATTTTCTTTACTGACCCACAAACATCCATTCCCCTACCACAGAGTAAGAATGGCTCATCCCTTTCACTGTAAAATGCTTCATGACACCTGGAGTGAAAAGGGAAGCCTCACAGCCAAACACTTGTTTCCTTTCCCAACATACTGTCGGTCTTCACACGTATTACCTATCCATGTTCCTCCAACTTTTGTACAGATTAGCTGTGTTGCTACTATTTTTTTAACCGATCCCTTCAAAGCCAGTCAGTAGGGGCACCTGGTCTGTGTTGTGCTCAGCCATGACACAGCTGCACAAATTTGTTTATAGATGCCTTTAAGTTAACAGAATTACTGCCAGCTAAGAAACCATTGGCATCTGGCATTTGAATATTGAATGTTTTAAAAAAAAAACTTGGCATCTGAAGATGCTCAAACTAAACTTCCAACCCATTTCCTGAGACAAAATCTTTCAAGAAATTTCAGCAGTGCCCACCACTTCAATAAGGCTGTTGCCTTATAAAGCCCCAACTACTCCCAATCATGCAGGCCTACAGATCAGAAGTTGCCTACAGCAGTGTCCAGTATCTACATTCTGCATTTAAATGAGAACTAGCAGGAAATTCTGATGCTGTAGCAATTTCAGGAGCAGCATGGAGGTCCAGTGAACTGATGTAGCGCAAAGATGTATATTAACAAGAAAGTGATGAAAATTTGGAGATACTGCATTAAGAATTTAACTCATTCTTGTGTTTTCAGTGCATGGCACTTGTGACTCTGATGAAGAGAAGTTTAAAAGAATATTAGAGAGAAGCATATACTGGCGATAATTTCAAGCAGCTTGCCAAAGTGACATCATCCTGAAAAAAATCTTTCAAGAATTATAATTTTTCATGTGGTTCACAAGCTAAATTGATGGGAAGTTTGAAAGGTTCAAACAGGTACACAAGTCATTATGTCAGGTACAGACCCCAATAAATGTATTGATTTTAGACAAGGCAAAGCAACAGATCACAGCGTTCATATGAATTAGTGGATTGAGGTAAACGTAAGTACAAAGTAGGGAAGGTTTTGAAAGCTGGCTGGGAATTTACTTGGAGCTCCTGCTGCTCTTTGCTCTTCACTTTGCCAGGGGTACAGTGGAAAACTGATTACTTGCTGCACATCTGGAGCAGTTATAAAGGGAGGAGCAGTCTGAGGAAATGCTGAGCCTTTGTGGAATGCAGTAAGTTTAACGAGCAGAAACAGCAAGTCAACTTGGTCGATGAATATAGAATGGTGTTGTACTGCTGCATAGGTGCAAGTCGACCTGCATATTTCATGAAGAACAATCTAGGACAGTTTAAATGTTGGTCTTTTAGAGGGTTAGCTTTTGAATGAGGTGAAATTGACCTCGAGTTAATACTTCAAGAGGGAAATTCCGTAATCTTGGCAAGAAATCCCATCAGAGCCCATAGGAATGAATTTGGCTGTGATGCAGGGTGCCCAAAAGGCATGAACATAGGGCCAATTCATATCTTCTACCATCCTTACAGATTTAATTACCTCCTGTGTATGTTAGCATTGGCTCAGTCATAGCATTCTAGCCTGTGGACCAAAATGTTAAGAGTCCAAGCCTCATTCCAGAGGCTTGAGCACATCAAATTTAGTTTTCGCACACTGTGAAGTCAGGTTTCACCACTAGAAATTGCAGGTCTGGATTTGGTGCAGCTTGTCTTGATAGGAAACATGGAAGTCTGGTCCATTTACTTGTGAGAAAAACCCAGCAGTAATCTCCAAATGCTGGCATAACGTCCCCCAGCTGAGGGGCAGCAGAAGAAGCTGAGAAGGGATTGCTAGTCTCCAGTGTAGCTGTAGTGTCACTGGGCTGAACATGATAGAATGTCAAAACAATCCAGAATGAAAAGCCAATCTAATAACCAGTGTGGATCGTAATTTTTAAAAATCCATTTTGTTTGTTAATGTTTGTTCTTTAGGGAAGGTGATCTGCCATCTTTAGCTGGTCTGCCACTGTAGATCAGACTGACATGTGACTCCAACCAACAGCAGTGTGATTCAGTCTTAACTACTCTCGGAAGTGGTTTACACTCTGTTGTTTCAAATGGTTACAAAGGCAAAAAGAATGAACTTGAATGGAACACACATCATCAACCGAGGAAAAGGAAAACATAGCTCAGTCGAACTTGTGCTGACATCTGGGACATTTCACCCCAAAACTTGAGTGTCTGTCCCACAGAAAAATCAAACAGCAACACTTTGATTAGATTAGATTTCCTACAGTGTGGAATCAGGCACTTTGGGCCAATCAGTCCACACTGACCCTCTGAAGAGTAACCCACCCAGACTCATTTTCCTCTGACTAATGCAACTAACACTATGGGCAATTTAGCCTGGCCAATTCACCTGACCTGCACATCTTTGAACTGTAGGAGGAAACCACAGGCACGAGGAGAATGTGCAAACTCCACACAGACAGTTGCTCGAGGCATGGAATCGAATCTGGGACCCTGCCGTTGTGAGGCAGAAATACTCACCACTGTGCCACCATGCCGATTCCCTACAGTATGGAAACAGGCCCTTCAACCCAACAATTCCACACCAACCCTCCAAAGAGTAACCATCCATTTCACTCTGACTAATGCACCTAACACTATGGGCAATTTAGATGGGACACAATGGGACATTAATACACTTGGCAGTATAGCACAGTGGTACATAAGCAGGAAGGAGTTGACGTGGGAATACTCAACATTGACTCTGGACCCATAATGCTTCATGGATCAGGTCAAACTAACCACAACCTCCTTAATGTACTCAACCCACCCTCTGCAGAGCAGAATTATGTTTTTTTTTATTCCTGGGGGTCACTAGTAGGCCACCACTTATTGTTTATCAGGATATTAGTGAACAATTCATGATAATTGACAATGGATTCATGGTTATCATTAATTCCGCATCTGCCCTGGTGGGATGCAAACCCAGGTCCCCTGAATATTACCTGGAAATCTGGATTAACAGTTCAGCAATAATACCACGAGGACTTTGCTTCCCCTGCTATTCAATCACAATCTGTAATCCCATGACCTGGCATGTCCCTCTTACTATCATTACCGTCAAGTCAGAGAATGAACCAGTTCAATCTCTGTACATCTCTGCAAGAGTTCCTCAGGGTCATGTCCTTTGCCTAACCATCTTCAGCTGCTTCCTCAATGAGATTTCCTTCATCTTAAGGTCAGAGAGGGGAAGTTTACTGATGATTGCACAAAGTTTAGCACTTTTTATGAATCTGCATATGCTGAAACAGTCCATGTCCAACTGCAGCAAGACACGAATGATATTCAGGCTGTGATCATAAGTGGAAATTAACATGCTTCACAAATGCCTGGAAATGACTATTCAAACGAAAGAATCTAATTATTGCTTCTTGACATCCAACGACATTACGTGACTGAATCCCAATATCAACATCCTGGGCATTGTTACTGATGAAAAACCGATCTGGATTCACCATATATGTATTGTGGTGACAAGAACAACCAGGAGGCTAAGAGTTCTGTGGCTGACTTCCCAAAGCCTGGCTGCTGTGTACAAGGTCTGAATTTAGGGATTTGTGAAGGCATATTCACACTTGCCTGGATGGCTGCAGCACTCAAGAATTTTAATAGCAACCAGGACAAAGCAGCCCATTTGATTTATACCCAATCGAACCTTTTCAATGTTTGCTGCTTCCGTTACTGAATGCATAGTGGCAGCAGCCTGTACCATCATCAGGATGTACTGCAATATCTCACAAACGATCTTCAATAGCACCTTCTAAACCCATGGCCTCTACCACCTAGAAGGACTGTGCAGCTGATGCATGGAAACATTATTACCTGCAAAGTTATGCACCATCCTGATTTGGAACCAAGTTGCTCTTCCCCCACCGTAACTTGGTCAAAATCCTGGAACTCCCTTTCTAACAGACTGTGGCTGTCCCTACACTTCAAGGACTGCAGTACTTCAAGAGGTCAGCTCACCACATTCTCCAGGGTAATTCGGGATAAGCAATGAATGCTGACTCAGCCAGCCAGGCCCACATCCCCTGAACAAGTCATTTTAAAATTTCATAAAGGGAAGGAGCTCATTAGGATGAATATAAAAAATCTAACCAATATGTTAAAAGGATCATGAGAGAGGCATGGGGAAGTAGCTTTTCTGCTGATGTTAAAGGTATAACGGAATCTCAATTTTTCTGTACCATAACAGTAAGAACTTTCAGAAAAGCAGTGAGAACAATAAAAGATAAACATTGATATTGGAAAAACTGCAAAAGTGTCAATGTTCTAAATAGAGCAGAGAAGGGGCAGCACAGTGGCTCAGCGGTTAGCACTGCCGCCTCACAGCACAAGTGTCCATGGTTTGATTCCAGCCACGGGTGACTGTCTGTGTGGAGTTTGCACATTCTTGTTGTGCCTGCGTGGGTTTCCTCTGGGTGCTCCGTTTTCCTTCCACAGTCCAAAGATGTGCAGATCAGGTGAATTGGCTGTGCTAAATTGTGTTAGGTGCATTAGATGGGAGGGAAATGGGTCTGGGTGGGTTACTCTTTGGAGGGTCAGTGTGGACTTGTTGGGCTGAAGGGCCTGTATCCAAACTGTAGGTAATCTAATCTAAAAAAAACTGTGAATGCTGCAGATCTGAAACAAAAACAGAAATTGATGGAGAGACTGAGTAAGCCTGGCAGGAGAAAAAGGAGTTAACTTTTCTAGATTGGTGATTGTCTATCAGAAGTAATTTTTAAATTGCTCATTTCTCCAAACATTTACATATACAAAGGCCATACCATCGCAAATTAAAATTGTTCTAAGAATAACTGACTTTCTTATGAAACGTTGTTAATGTTATGTGTTGCCTTGGCTTTTCACGCAAGAAAGGAGGTGGGTGAGTGGTAATCATATAAACGTTTTAAACATTCTGAAAAGTATAGAATAAGTTAAGCCAGAATATTGCTTTAAATAAACAGCAGATATAGTACTAAAGGTCAAGCTAAACAAGGATTATTTTAGAGCTGTAATTAGGAAATACTTTTCACAATGCATGATAAAACTATGGAATAAGTTTTGTGATGGAAACCTTAGAATCCTTTCAGTAACAATTTATGTTACAATGATGAAATATTAGAATTTCTCTCTGAATGGATGAACTAATAGGGTGGTATGATATTCTTCAGTTATAATCATCTTGTTGTCTTGTTAATCAAGCTATGTTCTAAAACAACCCATGCTTTTCTGTGTAATAACAGAGAAATACACTGAAGCTATTGTTGAACAAACATCCTTTTAAATTTAAAATCAGCACTAAAACAGATGTTAGTGGAGATTTTAATTGTACTTATGTAAAGATAGAAAAAATTCATCCACGACAAACAGATAAGATTTTAAATGGTTCTGTGAGTAATCTGTTAGAAATGCAAGGGTCATCTAATAAAGCAAAAAGGTTAACACAACAGGAAATTTACATTTCCCAAGTCATAAGAAAACTATTGTTAGGATAACCAGTTACCAAGATGTTCAGCCTCATCTCTGAAATGTGTAGGATGGACTTTTAAAAATCCAAAATGTAAAACAAAGGGTGGAATTGCATCTTCTTTGTGTGATGTGGCGAATGGCGGGAACGTTTTGAACATATACTAAGAATAGCAAATGAGATTTTCAACATCAGCCCAATACTGTCCAGGTCTTACTTTATTTGGATATGGACTGCTTCAGTATCTGAGGAGTCATGGATGATGTGGAATGTTGTGCAATCATCAATGTGCATTCTCACTTCGGACTTTATGATGGGGGAAAGGCCATTGATGAATCAACTTAAGGTGTAGGAACTCTTGCAGACATGTTCTGAAGCTGAAATGACTGACTTCTAGCAGCCACAAAGAACTTCCTTACTTTGAGGTATGACTCGGAACAGTGGAGCATTTTTCCACCTGATTACCATTGACTCTAATTTTACAAGAACCCCTGAATGGCATAATCAGTAAAATGCAGCATTGATGTCAAGGGCAATCATTCTCATTTCCCCAGTAGAGTTCAGCTGCTTCTTTTGTCCATGCTTGAACCAAAGCTGTAATGGGTTCAGCTGAGTGGCCTGATGTAACCCAAAACTGAGCGTCAATGAGCAGGTTATCACTAAGTAACTTCTGTTTGTTCAGCACTGTTGATGACCTCTTCCATCACTTCTCTGATGATTGAGACAGTGTTCTCAATTTTGACACTAGCTCCCAGATGTTAATAAAAAATGACTGTGCAGTATTGATAAGGCTGAGTTTGCTCTTAGCTTTTCCAAAGTTTAGATTGATGCCAGGCAGTCCATCCAGTTTCATTCCTTGCTCCTACATATGTAGGCCAGACCAAATAAGGACAGCAGATTTCCTTCCTTAAAGTACACTAGTGAACCTAATGGTTATTAGGTTATTAAACAAAGGTTTCATGGTCATCATTAGAGTTTTAATTTGAGATTTTGTAAAAAGTTAAACCCTACCATGAAATTATCTGGCAGCACTACCTGTGCCTCTCGGTTACAGAAGCGTTACCCTGACACATTCACCTCACTGCTCAGTAGGAGACAAAATAGCTCCCACCATATGCAAATTGGGTGGGTGAATTTATGTTTTTCTCTTCTACATGGGGATATAAGTCTTTGAAGTTGAGGTTCACTTGTGGGAATTCGTTAATCATGCATCCATTGCTTCAGTGCATCAAATTGCAGTTCATTGGCAGCTCATTCCCTTTTCAAGAATAAACATTAAAAATGGTAGCCTTGCATAGTCACAAACATTTCATTGTTTGCACTGAATTACTCCCTTTTGTATTCGATATGCCAATCTACGCAGACATTGACTCCACATTGCCACTTGGGTGTTTTAATTTATGAATCTCATTTCATACCTGAAACTGGAAACCTGTGCTTAGGTTCAAAGTTTGTGCGAAGACTTGTAGCTCGGGTGCTTGTTGTAGTGGTTCTGTTCGCCGAGCTGGAAGTTTTTGTTGCAAACGTTTCGTCCCCTGGCTAGGAGACATCATCAGTGCTTTGGAGCCTCCTGCGAAGCGCTTCTTTGATGTTTCTTCCAGTATTTATAGTGGTCTGTCCTTGCCGCTTCCGGGTGTCAGTTTCAGCTGTCCGCTGTAGTGGTTGGTATATTGGGTCCAGGTCGATGTGTTTGTTGATGGAGTTTGTGGATGAATGCCATGCCTCTAGGAATTCCCTGGCTGTTCTCTGTCTGGCTTGCCCTATGATAGTAGTGTTTTCTCAGTCGAATTCATGTTGCTTGTTGTCTGAGTGTGTGGCTACTAGGGATAGCTGGTCGTGTCGATTCATGGCTAGTTGGTGTTCATGTATGCGGATTGTTAGCTGTCTTCCTGTTTGTCCTATATAGTGTTTTGTGCAGTCCTTGCATGGTATTTTATAAACTACATTAGTTTTGCTCATGTTGGGTATTGGCTCCTTTGTTCTAGTAAGTTGTTGTCTGAGTGTGGCTGTTGGTTTGTGTGCCGTTATGAGTCCTAAGGGTCGCAGTAGTCTGGCTGTCAGTTCTGAAACGCTCCTGATGTATGGTAGTGTGGCTAGTCCTTTTGGTTGTGGCATGTCCTTGTTCCGTGGTCTATCTCTTAGGCATCTGTTGATAAAGTTGCGTGGGTATTCGTTTTTGGCGAATACCTTGTATAGGTGTTCCTCTTCCTCTTCTCGCAGTTCTGGTGTACTGCAGTGTGTTGTGGCCCTTTTGAATAGTGTCCTGATGCAGCTTCGTTAGGTGCATAGGTGCTGCGACATTGCCCACTGAAGCGTGAGTAGACAAGGACATAATGCCTGATGTCCCACAGTGATTTTTTTCATGAGGGAAGGATGATGAAGTCAGAGTAATGTCAGAATTTCTCTCCCCAAATGTAGCATTAACATCTGACATCACACTATACATCTGAATAAGGTTATCCCTGTCAATGCTCCTTATCAAGGCATGGCATTGGTTTCCTTGGCAAAGTCTTCATTCCCCACTTTGTCAGGGTTCAAAAGCAAAACTTCTTTGTGAATGAAATAAGGGCTCAGGAGTACCATTACTGATATACTGTTCTATCTCTGACATTCCCCACAAATTAGTGGCTCAAGCATCTGAGCGTAGTGGTTGGATTCCTTGTGACCTTGCTACAAAGGCAGAGACAGCATTAAAGGAGAGAGCAATTGCAATGTTCACAATAAGTCCAACAAGAGCAGAAATCTCCCAACAGCTGACACACAGCCTCCAGCAGGTGATGAACTCTAAGGAGGTGGAGGTGAATGACCTGACCCCACATTTACCAACCTCACTGTCACTTTCTCCAGTTCCCAAACACCATGTAGTGAGGACTGGAGTTGTAATGGACCCTCAGCTGTGTCATCTACTGGAGTGGGAAGGAAGGAATAGGCAGCCCTTCCATTTTGGTGGCCATCAAGGTTAGAGCTGGCTTGCATTTTAATGCCAGTGACTTGTTTCAAAGAACAACAGGTGACCTGTGTAGCTTTCCCAATCCTTGACCAAAAAATGCACCTCGGATGTTACTGGTATCATTTTGTCCAAATTATATTACTTGACAATCTCCCTCCATAGCAAATGTCCAGCGAAACTGGGCAGAGGGAATCTCCAATGCTACTGGCTTCCCTCAGTTGCAGGGTACTGTATTCTGCATCCACAATGCTTTGAGAGTACCTAACCCCAAGGTAGGGTGTTTATTAGTAGAAAAGGACTTCCACTCCATCAATATCTGTGACCATCAATGCCAGATTTTGAAGGTATGAGCTAGATATCCTGGGAACTGCAATGATGCACACATACTGGAGAATTCAAAGTTTTCTGTGTTCTTAAAATGTCCTTGAACAATATTGACAGGCAAGGGGTACCCTTAAAACATGGATAATGTTACTTTGATGAAACCCTCAGACTGATGCTGATTGGCAATACATCACTGCCATGTTTACCCATCGTAAAACAGACCATGGGTTTCCCTAATGTGAGGTTTCAACACCTTCATTGCTTAGACGTGGAGGTGCCAGTAGTGGACTGGAGTGGACAAAGTTAAAAACCACACAACACCAGGTTATAGTCCAACAGGTTTATTTGGAAGCACTAGCTTTCAGAGTGCTGCTCCTTCATCAGGCAGCTGGTGGAGCAGGATCATGCATTCTCTATCTTATGATCCTGCCCCACTAGCTACCTGACGAAGGAACAGTGCTTCAAAAAGCTAGTGCTTCCAAATAAACCTGTTGGACTATAACCTGGTATTGTGTGATTTTTAGCTTCATTGCTGAGGTGGGGCCATGCAGTATAGCCCAGACAAGATTTGCTACAACATTGAGTCATCCTGTGCCCAACACAACTGAATGCCCAGGATGAAGGCAGTGATAAAATGAATACGGTAGCCCAGTAAGAGAGAGGTAACAGAGGGAAAGTGGTAGCATTTACCCTTGAGGAGTACAAAAAGTTATTGACCTTCATCTAGCATTGTCACATGTTACTCTTAATTCAGTAACTGACTGACCTGGGCTGCTATCTCTGTCCAGGTTGACTAGCTCTGGTGATGTAGCTTTGCTGGCCCACAGCAAAATGGCTGGGCCACCTCTTTGCCACCTCCTCCATTAGCATGGCCAAGTCCCTGTTGGTGAAGTAGCGAGCCAGCTTCTCTTTCTGGACCAGGTCCTCAGCACTGGAATGATGGGGTCATTCCTGCTTTGCAGTGTCTGATGTGGTGCACAGCCAGGATTTAATTATGGCACCAATGATGTGAACAGTTCCGCTTGTCCAAACATTCAAACAGATCGGTTCCGAAGAGCCAGTGTATAATCAGTGAGGTGAAGTGTGTGAGGGAAGCTAACATGGACTATGAACTGGCCATCATGAAGAAACGCTTTGTCTAAAAGTGATAAAAATCAGCCCAAAGTTTCCAGAATTCTTTCTAAGCCTTATAAAACGGAAGACAAATACTAAGTAAGGTTTATTCAGATATTTGACCTTTTACTTCCATGACAATGCAATGTGACTCATTACTTCTACTTTCCAAATTTACTGATGAACTGACGTATAAAGAGCATGTGGGATCAATAAGAAACATAACTGAAAGGTGATGCTAAGCAAATTGAATATGTGCATATTTGTGTTAACCTCATCATCAAGGAGTATTGTCATAGCGAATCATGCATACTGCTGAGCAAATGTTACAATGGATGTTACAGAGTCATAGAATCAGAGATGTTCAGCATGGAAATAAACGCTTTAGTCCAACTCATCCATGCAGACCAGATATCCTAAATTAATCTCGACCCATCTGCCAGCACTTGACCCATAATCCTCTCATCTCTTCCTCTTCATATACCCATCCAGATACCTTTCAAATGTTATAATTGCATCAGCCTCCACCACTCCCTCTGGCAGCTCATTCCATACACGTACCACATTTAGATCCCTTTTAAGTCTTTCCCCTCTCACCCTAAGCCTCTGCCCTCTAGTTCTGGACTCACCCACCACAGGGAAAAGACCTTGTCCATTTATTCTATCTGTGCCCGCTCATGATTTTATGAACCTCTATAAGGTCACCCCTCAGCGTCCGATGCTCCAGGGAAAACAGCCCCAGCCTATTCAGCCTCTCCTTATAGCTCAAAACCTCCAATTCTGGCAGCATCCTTGTAAATCGTTTCTGAACCCTTTCAAGTTTTACAACATCCTCCTGATAGGAGGGAGGCCAGAATTGCACACAGTGTTCCAAAAGTAGCCTAACCAACAACCGCAACATGACCTCTCAACTCCTATACTTGATGCTCTGACCAATGCTGAATGCAAATTTAAAAGCACAGCAGGTCAGGCAGCATCCGAGGAGTAGGAGAATTGACATTTCAGGCATAAGCCCTTCATCAGGAAGCTGACCGCTGTGCTTTTCCAGCACCACAGTCTTCACTCTGTCAGTACTAAGACTAGTGTTAACTGCTCTCTTTAATTGAAGGCTTTTGTGCAGATGCATAAGAGTATTATCTCAGATAATGTTTTTATTTTTGAACTGTTTCTCAGTGCTAAACAAAAATGTACAATAAATCTGACATAACAACTCTCTGCAGATGTGTTGTGCGTGAATGATGTAACATTGTCACAGTAGGTCGCGGTGAATGACCTGCTAAAAGGAATGAAGAGTTGTAGTTTCCTGCCTTGTTTAGTTGTAGAATTTCTCCTTTCAAAACATAATTGGTTTAGATCACGAATGAAAAGTGTAATGATTTCATTTTATGACGAGGTTGTTTGCGAATAAGACATTCAGAAAAAAAAACTAGACTTCTTTCATCTTTATTTCTCCTTCAGTCACCATTTCCTTTCACACTGCCTCATGATCACCTCGAAAGTTAAGGCACCTCATTTGATTGGTTACTCGACAAAACGTATCTGTGTCACTGATGCATCACTGTATTTTGATCCATGCTGCCCACTCCCTCTAGTGGCTAATTGAATGCCGGAAAACAGAGTTTAACCAGACATCGGAACTTACGATTTTGTTTAGATAATCCGAAATTTGGATAATCAAATGCCAGATAATCAATATTCCTCTGTATTTTGCTCATAGGTTACAATGTTTGGCAATACAGGGATCCCCCACTTTTTGAACATTCACTTTGCGCCAATTTGCTTTTACGAAAGACCTATTTCCGTACTTGTTTTCGATAACTGAAAGAGGAGTTTTGCTTTTATGAAAAAGTGAGAGTGGCGCAGCCAAGCGCCTTCCCCGGCACTACACTCAGCATCAAGCTGCCACAACGTTGAACTGTGTCTGTGAGCACCTGTGCTTTATCTTGATTTATTTTGTGCATCCGTTAGCAAGATGTGTCCGAAGGTATCCTGTACCTCCCACCCCCACCCCCCACTTCCAGCCTTCGCCGGCCTTTACCATATGTTAGTGTTAGTTGAGGTTTTATGTGTTATTTGGTATGATTGGGTAGGTTATTTTTGTGTCTGAGAATGCTCAAAAACCTTTACCATATAAGTTAGTGGTAATTGCTTCTTCGCTTTATGCCATTTTGGCTTACAAATGGTTTCTTGACAACGCTCTACTTTTGGATAGCGGGGGACACCTGTACAAGGGGTCATCCCTTAGAAAGTATCCAGCTCAACAATCAGACTTCGTACGCCAGACTGGTAGTGTCCCAACATCCGGGCCAGGAGATCCCGGTTCAAGACCCACCTTCTCTGCAGGTGTGTGATAATGTCTCGAATATGGTGTAATAATGTCTCTGAATAGGTTGGTTATAGAGTCATAGAGTCATAGAGATGTACAGCATGGAAACAAACCCTTTGGTCCAACCCGTCCATGCTGACTAGATATCCCAACCCAATCTAGTTCCACCTGCCAGCACCCAGCCCATATCCCTCCAAACCCTTCCTATTCATATACCCATCCAAATGCCTCTTAAAAGTTGCAGTTGTACCAGCCTCCATCACATCCTCTGGCAGCTCATTCCATACACGTACCACCCTCTGCATGAAAAAGTTGTCCCTGAGGTCTCTTTTATATCTTTCCCCTCTCACCCTAAACCTATGCCCTCTAGTTCTGGACTCCCCGACCCCAGGGAAAAAACTTTGGCTATTTATCCTATCCATGCCCCTCATAATTTTGTAAACCTCTATAAGGTCACCCCTCAGCCCCCGACACTCCAGGGAAAACAGCCCCAGCTTGTTCAGCCTCTCCCTGTAGCTCAGATCTTTCAACCCTGGCAATTCCCGACTCAGGCGACTGACTGTGTGGAGTTTGCACGTTCTCCCCGTGTCTGCGTGGGTTTCCTCCGGGAGCTCCGGTTTCCTCCCACAGTCCAAAGATGTGCGGGTCAGGTGAATTGGCCATTCTAAATTGCCCATAGTGTTAGGTAAGGTGTAAATGTAGGGGTATGGGTGGGTTGCGCTTCGGCGGGTCGGTGTGGACTTGTTGGGCCGAAGGGCCTGTTTCCACACTGTAAGTAATCTTAGTAATCTTAGTAATCTAAACATTCTTGTAAATATTTTCTGAACCCTTTCAAGTTTCACAACATCTTTCCGATAGGATGGAGACCAGAATTGCACACAATATTCCAACAGTGGCCTAACCATTGTCCTGAACAGCCTCAACATGACCTCCCAACTCCTGTACTCAATACTCTGACCAGTAAAGGAAAGCATACCAAATGCCGCCTTCACTATCCTATTTACCTGCGACTCCACTTTCAAGGAGCTATGAACCTGCACTCCAAGGTCTCTTTGTTCAGCAACACTCCCTAGGACCTTACCATTAAGTGTATAAGTCCTGCTAAGATTTGCTTTCCCAAAATGCAGCACCTCAAATTTATCTGAATTAAACTCCACCCGCCACTTCTCAGCCCATTGGCCCATCTGATCCAGATCCTATTGAAATCTGAGGTAAACCTCTTCGCTGTCCACTACACCTCCAATTTTGGTGTCATCTGCAAACTTACTAACTGTACCTCTTATGCTTGCATCCAAATCATGCCCAGCACTGATCCTTGTGGCACTCGACTGGTCACAGGCCTCCAGTCTGAAAGATAACCCTCCACTACCACCCTCTGTCTTCTGCCTTTGAGCCAGTTCTGTATCCAAATGGTGAGTTCTCCCTGTATTCCATGAGATCTAGCCTTGCTAATCGATCTCCCATGGGGAACGTTGTTGAACGCCTTACTAAAGTCCATATAGATCACATCTACTGCTCTACCCTCATCAATCTTCTTTGTTACTTCTTCAAAAAACTCAATCAAGTTTGTGAGACATAATTTCCCACACACAAAGCCATGTTGACAATCCCAAATCAGTCCTTGCCTTTCCAAATGCATGTACATCCCGTCCCTCAGGATTCTGTCCAACAACTTGCCCACCACTGAGGTCAGGCTCACCGGTCTATAGTTCCCTGGCCTGTCTTTACTGCCCTTCTTAAACAGTGGCATCACGTTTGCCAATCTCCAGTTTCCGGCACCACACCTGTGACTATCGATGATACAAATATCTCAGCAAGAGGCCCAGCAATCACTTCTCTAGCTTCCTACAGAGTTCTCGGGTACACCTGATCAGGTCCTGGGGATTTATCCATTTTTAACCGTTTCAAGACATCCAGCACTTCCTCCTCTGTAATCTGGACATTTTGCAAGATGTCACTATTTATTTCCCTACAGTCTATATCTTCCATATCCTTTTCCACAGTAAATACTGATGTAAAATATTCATTTAGTATCTCCCCCATTTTCTGTGGCTCCACACAAAGGCCACCTTGCTGATCTTTGAGGGGCCCTATTCTCTCCCTAGTTACCCTTTTGTCCTTAATATATTTGTAAAAACCCTTTGGATTCTCCTTAATTCTATTTGCCAAAGCTATCTCATGTCCCCTTTTTGCCCTCCTGATTTCCCTCTTTATACTCTTCTAAGGATTCACTCAACCTCTCCTGTCTATTCCTGATATATACTTCCTTCTTTTTCTTAACCAAACCCTTAATTTCTTTAGTCATCCAGCATTCCCTATACCTACCAGCCCTCCCTTTCACCCTGACAGGAATATACTTTCTCTGGATTCTTGTTATCTCATTTCTGAAGGCTTCCCATTTTCCAGCCTTCCCTTTACCTGCGAACACCTGTCTCCAATCAGCTTTCGAAAGTTCTTGCCTAATACCGTCAAAATTGGCCTTTCTCCAATTTAGAACTTCAACTTTTAGATCTGGTCTATCCTTTTCCATCACTATTTTAAAATGAATAGAATTATGGTCGCTGGCCCCAAAGTGCCCCCCCACGACACCTCAGTCACCTGCCCTGCCTTATTTCCCAAGAGTAGGTCACGTTTTGCACCTTCTCTAGTAGGTACATCCACAGACTGAATCAGAAAATTGTCTTGTACACATTTAAGAAATTCCTCTCCATCTAAACCTTTAACACTATGGCAGTTCCAGTTAAAGGTTGGTTCAAAAACATCTAACATAAATAATGAAGGAATTTTGTTTTGCAACAGTGGTAGCATCTCTATCATAAAACAAAGAACTGTGGTGCTTAAGATCTGAAACAAAAACAGAAATGGTTGGAGAAATTCAGTAGGCTTGGCAGCATCTGTGGAGAGAACGAGTTAATGTTCAGTCATAGAGTCATATGGTCATACAGCATGGAAACAGAGCCTTTGGCCCAACCTGTTCATGCCAGCCAGGTTTCCTAAACTTAACTAATCTGCATTTGATCTATAACCCTCTAAACCTTTCCTATCCAGGTACTGATCCAAATATCTTTTAAATATTGTAATTGTGCCCACCTTTACCACTTGAAGGAGGCTATGATGTGGAGGTGCTGGTGTTGGACTTGGGTTGACAAGGTCAGAAGTCACATGACACCAGGTTATAGTCCAACAGGTTTATTTGAAATCACAAGCTTTCAGAGTGCTGCCCCATTGTCATGACTCCATAATCTTGTGATTTCAAATAAACCTGCTGGACTATAACTTGATGTCATGTGACTTCTGAACTTGAAGAAGGGTCACTGGACTTCAAACATTAACTGTTTACACTCCACAGAAAATGTCAGACCTGCTGAGTACCTCCAACAATTTCAGTTTTTGTTGTAGCACCACTATCCCTGGTTAGAGATCTGGGTTCAAGACCATCTTCCATGGATGTGTTCCATAGCACGTTCAAGCAGGTTATCTTTTATAAATACATAACTAAGTAATGCACAGTAAGAAATTTAATTTTGTGCAATAACTGTCTGAACATCAAATTCTCATCACAATAAGAACTGAAAGAATTGCTGATGCTGTAAATCAGTGACAAAAATAGAAATTGCTGGAAAAGCTCAGCAGGTCTGGCAGCATCTTTGGAGAGAAATCAAAGTTAAAGTTTGGGGTCGAGTGACCCATCCTCAGAAGGGTTCCTCATTCTGAGGAACAGTCACTCAATCTAGAATGTTAACTCTGATTTTTTTTCCATAGATGCTGCTAGACCTGCTGAGCATTTCCAGCAATTTCCAAATTTTGTCTGTAAATTCTCTTCACATTATAGGACAGTAATTGCAAAATGAACAGATTATCGGAAATAAAAATATTTAAAATATGTCAAAATAATAATACATCAATGAAACTATACATGGTATATCACATCTAATTTTGATCAACTCATCAGTAACTTGCTTTTTCAGTTCTAGAAAGGATTCAGCAAATTTGTCAGCAGTTTTTTTCTTCTTCTTTTAATGCACTGATAATATTTAACTTGAGGTCGGATTTTACTTTGTCTTTTTTTCCTATCCTCTCCAACTTTGTAGTGTCTTTTAATATGGCCCTTGAGGCCAGATTTTGTTTTGGAGTGGGAAGTTGGCAGGTGAGATGTCAGGCTTCGTTCTTACCATTTCCTGCTTCCCACCAAGCTTTCTGGAGCCTTCAAACCGACTGATTTCTCAAGAAGAGCAGGAATTGGCATCTCACTATTGGGCAGGACTAAATAGATGCGTATTGGCACTTCAGTAAGTTTCTAGACATGGAAATCAGGCTGATCTTATTTTCAGCAAGTGTGTACTCTGGGTCAAAGGAAGGTCGTGTTTTCTTTCAGGGTCCTGGGAGACCAGTCTTTCTTCACCTTCACCTCACCAAAAAAAAGATGTTTGAGTTTTTTTTCTGGCCTAACCTCTTCCTCCCATTATCATCATCTGGTGGAAAAATATAATTGGCACAAGGGAATTGAGGTTTCCTCTGATAGAATTAGATGGTGAAGGGTCAGAAAAGGCTAAATGGAGTAGAAACGCTGATGTGGACCTATCAGTTCGAGTGAATTGTGTCTATGTTGCTTAGTTCATAGAAAACCACAATGACTTTCTAGTTCAAGCCACCAGTTAAAATATTAACTCGCGCACAGAGGTATCTTGGATCTTAAAAAGATTTGAAAACTTCAGCAAAAAAAAATCCCTATCACTGTAAAAATCAACATAATAGTTAGTTCAGATATGAAACAATATCTTACTCTACCAACGCAGGTTCTAATAATAAGGGGAGAGAAACAGATTTTCTGGCAAATCTCCTTGACCAGACCTTTCCAACATTTGGAGTTATTTTCTTGAAACCATAACAAAAAATGCAATAAACCTGCAAACAAAAACAGTGTATTTTCCAATCCTGTTATAATATTACTAGTAGGATAAAACAAGTCCAAATGTTGCATAGTTCCTATAATCTGAAAGGTGCATTCTTCC
Source organism: Hemiscyllium ocellatum (assembly GCF_020745735.1). NCBI lineage: Eukaryota > Metazoa > Chordata > Chondrichthyes > Orectolobiformes > Hemiscylliidae > Hemiscyllium > Hemiscyllium ocellatum. The sequence continues at coordinate 45,114,224 of NC_083405.1, read as the reverse complement.
TAAGGTGATTTTCCTTATCTGTAGTCTGGAAATGAAAAGCACTACCATTATCACTGCCCATGTAAGTGCAAAGGAGACTCATGAAAATGCAGGTGGAACCAGACCACTGTATGTTCCTTTGCAAGTAGCCATTTTGTCAAAGTCCATTACTTTGGCGAAGCATTATCCTCAATTCTTCCGGAACATTTAATAATGTGGTAGCTGACGTCTTTTATGAAGTTGGACTCTCACAGCATAGGTTGTGAGCTGCAAAATGCTAAATCTTTCAAAGAGAAAAACACTGCCATTTGCTATTATCATACATCAATGAAGGAATCCCAGAATATAGTTTAAAATAAAAGTGGGAAGAGAGGTTGTGTCAGGGAAGTGGGCACGACACATGCAAAGGGGAAAAAACAGTAAAGCTGGTGAGTGACACGTACTAGTCTTATTGATTTTTCATACTCTAAAGTGGAGTTTTAGTACAGTCAGTGTAATTGCTGTATTCTAATTTTTTTTCCCTAAGTGTTTTCCAACTCTGTCATTCCAGCGAGTCTCCATTCCCACACCATTTTCAGTCATTCCTCGATTTAGAAAGTCTAACAGTACTTTAAAAGTGCACTGCTGTTATCCAAACACACGTCAAGCGTCTTTACATATGAGCACTGACCCATTTGTTACAACTTCAATCATTCCACAGTGTGTAACCCACAAAGTCCTGAAGCAGGTATATTTTCTGTGCCAATTGGTTATTGACCTGTTATCAGCTAGGTGAGAATCTTTATGTATGATGCTAAAACGCTGAAAAAAGATTAAGGCAAGGGATTGCCACAAGTTAGGACTAAGACTGATTTTGGTTCACAAAATCATAAACACTATTTTCTTCATTATGGCAACAAATAGAGTTTTCTTAAATGTGTTTCCAAGTCCTGATCTCAAACCAAACTTTATTTATGTTTTTGACCTATTTCTGTGTAAGTATAATGAAACAACGAACTGCTGGGGCTGGAAATTCTGAAAACAGAAAGCGCTGGAGAAACACAACATATCAGCAGCATCTGTGGAAATAAAAACAGAGATAGCTTTTCAAGTCCAGTGATAGAACATAGAACATAGAACATTACAGCACAGTACAGGCCCTTCGGCCCTTGAAGTTGCACCGCCCTGTCATACTAATCTGAAGCCCATCCCATCTACACTATTCCATGTACGCCCATATGCCTGTCCAATGACGACTTAAATGCTCTTAAACTTGGCGAATCTACTACCGTTGTAGGCAAAGCATTCCATACTCTTACTACTCTCTGAGTAAAAAAACTACCTCTGACATCTGTCTTATACCTATCTCCCCTCATTTTAAAGTTGTGTCCCCTCATGTTTGCTGTTCCTATACTTGGAAAAAGGCTCTCCCTGTCCAGCCTATCTAACCCTCTGATTATCTTGTATGTCTCTATTAAGTCACCTCTCAACCTTCTTCTCTCTAACAAGAACAATCTCAAGGCCCTCAGCCTTTCCTCATAAGACATTCCTTCCATACCAGGTAACATCCTAGTAAATCTCCTCTGCACCCTTTCCAAAGCTTCCACATCCTTCTTATAATGCGGTGACCAGAACGTATACAATACCCCAAGTGTGGCTGTACCAGAGCTTTATACAGCTGGAGCATAACCTCCTGGTTCCAGAACTCAATCTTCTATTAATAAAGGCCAAAACACTGTATGCCTTTTTAACAACCCTGTCAATCTGGGTGACAACTTTCAGGGATTTGTGTACATGGACACCGAGATCTCTCTGCTCATCTGCACTCCCAAGAATCTTACCATTAGCCCAGTACTTTGCATTCTGATTACTCCATCCAAAGTGTATCACCTCACACTTGTCCACATTAAACTCCATTTGCCACCTCTCAGCCCAGTTCTGCTACTATCTATGTCTCTCTGCAACTTACTACATCCTTCGTCACTATCCACAACTCCACCGACCTTAGTGTCGTCCGCAAATTTACTAACCCACCCTTCTAAGCCCTCATCCAGGTCATTTATGAAAATGATGAACAACAGTGGACCCGACACTGACTTTTGTGGTACACCGCTAGTAACTGGACACCAAGATGAATATATTCCATCACCTACAACCCTCTGTTTTCTTTCAGCAAGCCAATTACTGATCCAAACTGCTATGTCTCCCACAATCCCATTCCTCTGCATAACGTATAATAGCCTACTGTGGGGAACCTTATTGAACGCCTTGCTGAAATCCATACACACCACATCAACCGGTTTACTCTCATCTACCTGTTTGGTCACTTTGTCAAAAAAGTCAATAAGATTCGTTAGGCATGACCTACCCTTCAGAAAACCATGCTGACTGTCCCTGATCAGATTATTCTTTTCTAGATAGTTATAAATCCTATCTCTTATAACTTTTTCCAACACTTCACCAACAAATGAAGTGAGACTCATTGGTTTATAATTACCAGGGTTGTCTCTACTACCATTTTTGAACAAGGGAACCACATTTGCTATCCTCCAATCCTCAGGCACTATTCCTGTAGATAATGATGATTTGAAGATCAATGCCAAAGGCTCGGCAATCTCTTTCCTTGCTTCCCAGAGGATCCTAGGATAGATCCCATCCGGCCCAGGGGACTTGTCTATTTTCACACTCTGCAGTATTTCTAATACCTCTTCCTTGTGAACTTCAATCTCTTCTAGTCTAGATGCAAGTATCTCTGTATCTTCCTCGCCAACATTTTCATTTTCTATAGTGAACACTGTCGAAAAATATTTATTTAGTACTTCCCCTATCTCCTCTGACTCCACACACAACTTCCCACTATTATCCTTGATTGGCCCTAATTTAACTCTCGTCATTCTTTTATTCCTGACATACCTCTGGAAAGCCTTAGGGTTCACCCTGATCCTATCCACCAACAACATCTCATGATGTGGACCAGTTAGTCATTGGACTCGAAACATTAAATCTGTTTCTCTCTCTGCGCAAGTACAGTCTTTCAGGAATTCTACACAGTATGCATGAAACATCCATTTCCAGCCCCACCATGAAAATCTAGCCCTCCTTGTAACTGCCCCCTTTTCTCAGGCTAATTATTTTTCATGCTCATGCCTTATCCTAGACATATTTCATCAAATTTGTTTCAGAAAGAATCTTGGGGAGCATCAACGCTTGAAAGTTGAAACAGAGCCTAAGGAGGGAAGGAACGAAGGTGTGGAAGAAGATAAGATATTGAATTGTATCCTAGCTTTTGTTTGTGATATGGAAGCAACAAATCAAGGCAATAAATATAGTGGGGTAAAAAGTGAAGTCTGCAGATGCTGGAGATCAGAGCTGAAAATGTGTTGCTGGTTAAAGCACAGCAGGTTAGGCAGCATCCAAGGAACAGGAAATTCGACGTTTCGGGCCAGAGCCCTTCATCAGGAATGAGGAGAGGGTGCCAGGCAGGCTAAGATAAAAGGTAGGGAGGAGGGACTTGGGGGAGGGGCGATGGAGATGTGATAGGTGGAAGGAGGTCAAGGTGAGGGGGATAGGCTGGAGTGAGGTGGGGGCAGAGGGGGTCAGGAAGAGGATTGCAGGTTAGGAGGGCGGTGCTGAGTTCAAGGGAATCGACTGAGACAAGGTGGGGGGGGGGTGGAAATGAGGAAACTGGAGAAATCCGAGTTCATCCCTTGTGGCTGGAGGGTTCCCAGGCGGAAGATGAGGCGCTCTTCCTCCAACCATCGTGTTGTTATGTTCTGGCGATAGAGGAGTCCAAGGACCTGCATGTCTTCGGTGGAGTGGGAGGGAGAGTTAAAGTGTTGAGCCACGGGGTGGTTGGGTTGGTTGGTACGGGCGTCCCAGAGGTGTTCCCTGAAACGTTCTGCAAGTAGGCGGCCCGTCTCCCCAATATAGAGGAGGCCACATCGGGTGCAGTGGATGCAATAGATGATGTGTGTGGAGGTGCAGGTGAATTTGTGGCAGATATGGAAGGATCCCTTGGGGCCTTGGAGTGAAGTAAGGGAGGAGGTGTGGGCGCAAGTTTTACATTTCCTGCGGTTGCAGGGGAAAGTGCCTGGAGTGGAGGTTGGGTTGGTGGGGGGTGTGGACCTGACGAGGGAGTCATGGAGGGAGTGGTCTTTGCAGAACGCTGATAGGGGAGGGGAGGGAAATATATCCCTGGTGGTGGGGTCCGTTTGGAGTTGGCGGAAATGACGGCGGATGATACACTGTATACGGAGGTTGGTGGGGTGGTAGGTGAGAACCAGTGGGGTTCTGTCTTGGTGGCGGTTGGAGGGGCGGGGCTCAAGGCCGGAGGAGCGGGAAGTGGAGGAGATGCGGTGGAGGGCATCGTCGATCACGTCTGGGGGGAATCTACGGTCCTTGAAGAAGGAGGCCATCTGGGCTGTACGGTATTGGAACTGGTCCTCCTGGGAGCAGATGCGGCGGAGACGAAGGAATTGGGAATATGGGATGGAGTTTTTACAGGGGGCAGGGTGGGAGGAGGTGTAGTCCAGGTAGCTGTGGGAGTCAGTCGGTTTATAGTAGATGTCTGTGTTGAGTCGGTCGCCCGAGATAGAAATGGAAAGGTCTAGGAAGGGGAGGGAGGAGTCTGAGACAGTCCAGGTGAATTTGAGGTCGGGATGGAAGGTGTTGGTAAAGTTGATGAACGGTTCAACCTCCTCGTGGGAGCACGAGGCAGCGCCGATACATTCATCGATGTAAATATAAATAAATATAGTGGTCCTATTTAGGTTTTAATCTGGCTAGTCTTGGATGATTTTTGACATTATGGATTCAATGTGTTTATATATGAACAAAAAAGTTACTTTCAACACAACTCCCTAACTTCAAAAAACTACTCTTCAGCTTGTATTGAATGGCATCCTAGTTTTGGTTAAGGGCTGGAGGAATCACTGAAAAGAACATGATTTGTCACCCAACCCTAATGGTCCCCACACTGAAGGGCTCACAAAGCCATTTCAGAGGACAGTCAAGAATCAATGGCATTGCTGTGAATCTAGGGTTGCATGGAGGCCAGACCAGGAACCAACGATATATATACTTTCCAAGAAAACAGGGGGATTAGAACAATCAATGGCAGATTTTATGATCAGAAATACTCAGATTAGCTTTCAATTCCAGATTTTATTGATGGAATTTAAATTTTACGATCTGCCATGCTGGAATTCACCACTTTCACAGAGTTTTTTTTAGATTACTTTAGATTAGATTACTTACAGTGTGGAAACAGGCCCTTCGGCCCAACAAGTCCACACAGGCCCGCCGAAGCCCAATCCACCCAGATCCATTCCCCTACATTTACCCCTTCACCTAACACTATGGGCAATTTAGCATGGCCAATTCACCTAACCTGCACATCTTTGGACTGTGGGAGGAAACCGGAGCACTTAGAGGAAACCCACACAGACACGGGGAGAATGTCCAAACTCCACACAGACAGTCGCCTGAGGTAGGAATTGAACCTGGGTCTCCGGCACTGCGAGGCAGCAGTGCTAACCACTAGACCTCTAGATTACAAGTTGACTATGTTACATCCCACCCCGAAATTTTAAAAATGCACTTCGTTCAGAGTTATGTGATTTAATGGAGAATTAATTAAGGCATTCATCATACTTTTGACAATTGCTAACACGAACGTGCGCTGCAATTTGTGGATTCAGTTCATTTTTCAAAACTTCTAATGGCTTCTTCCTTAACAAATTCTTCTTCAGTCCTTCTTATCTATTTACTCCTCTTTCTCTCACCCAGTCAAGCCAGTTTTATATTTGCTACTTGGGTACTTGACCCATCAAATCTTTTTTTTTCAGCTCATCAATATCACTTGTCCTACTTATTTCTCTGCTACCATTCAAGGTAGGAATCCTTCTGGATCCAGTCTGTTTCTGCATACGTCAAAAATCTGGCTAACCCAAGCTAATATAGGAATTTGATGTTGTCAGAAATAAAGTGAGGCAGAACCTTTTGCTGCCATGATGTAGAAACTCCTCCCTGCAAAGTCAGTAATCTAAACAATTTAGTAAACTAAATGACATCAATTAAACAAAAGATTCGACCTGTGCAAATTCAGTTTTGAATGTCTCAGTAATGAAATATAAATGAAAAACAATTTGAGAAGCAGAAAGAACTATGGTTGAAATGCTGTGAATAGAGATGGAAAATTAGTGCGACAGCAGGGTATGAAACCTGCTCGAGGAGGGAGAATGAAGAGTCATCAAACTCAAAATATTGACTGTTTTGTTCCTATAGATGTTGCAAACCTGAGTTCCAGCGGCAATACTTTTTTATTTTCCAGCGTCTGGGCTTCTCTGAGGTGTATGGAGATCTGGTGGAGCTCCTCTTGGTCATTGGATGATTACATCCAGGACATGATTGTTGTCATTTAGCTCCTGTCTGTGCAAGTATCCTCCTCCATCAAGTGACTGGCATCTCCGAGACAATCAGATCCATTAGACAGGTCAGCCAGTGTCAGAGATGCACACAGACGTACCTCGTCTACGATTTTGATGCAGTGATTTATTTCTTCATTCACATGATGAAGGTATTGCTTGCTAGAACGGCAGTTAATCCCTAATTGTCCAGAGAGTGGTTAAGATTCAATCACATTGTTGTGAGTCTGGAGTCACATGTAGGCCTGAACTATTAAGGAAGGCAGATTTCCTTCCCTAGAGGGCATTAGTGAATTAGATGGGTTTTATTTTGACAATTGGCAATGGATTCAATTAAACTCTAAATTCCAGATTTTTACTGAATTCAAATTCCAACATCTGCCAAGGTGAGATTTGAAACCAGGTGTCAAGAGCATTACCTGGGTTGCTGGATCCATAGTCTAGTGATCACACCACTAGGCCATCATCTCCCCTAAAACGGCAAGGCAAGAGAGGGATAAAGCATTTGAAATCTCTATTATGTTCCTCTCTTTCTCAGGTCAGCAGGGAGGTACATGTGTATCTCTTACAAGAGAAGGAGCAACTACTTTCTACACCTGGGACTGCTCCTCAGGCATTCAGAACATGGACATTAGCTCCTCAGGCTCTTTGCTGATCACAAAATTGCCTCTGGCATGAGTGACCTTCCACATGGTCAGGACTACCTCAGCATGATCTCTGCAGGCCTCAGGCAAAAGAGGACAGTGGCCATAGTTATCCCAGGCCCCAGGAGCAGCAAGGCTAGCAGTCTGTCTCCATTGCAGCTGGCAGTGAAGGCGTGATATTATGTAGAATTGCTCATAAAAGAATGAAGTAAACAGAAGCAGCAGGTGGCAATGGGTAAAGGATGCAGAGATAGAACAGAGGTGAGTCCTATTAGCGAAGAATGAATATAGATCTTTAGCTGGAATGGGAAGAGCTCTCTGAAAAAGCTTCCCAAGCTGCTCGTACGCCATGCTGCCCTCCATGATGCCCTCAAACTGTTATAGTTGTCATCTCCACCCTCATCCTCTTCGTCATCTAACAGAATGGATTTACAAGGACTTTGCCAGGACTTGAGGGTTTGAGCTGTAGAGAGATGCTGAACAGGCTGGGAGAAAGTGAGGACTGCAGATGCCGGAGATCAAACTCGAAAGGTGTGGTACTGGAAAAGGACAGCAGGTCAGGCAGCATCCGAGGAACAGGAGAGTCAATGTTTTGGGCATAAGCCCTTCATCAGGGATAGGCTGGGGCTATGTTTCCTGGAATCCGAGGGGTGACTTTATAGAGGTTTATAAGATCATGGGGGCATGAATAGGGTGAAGAGCCAAGGTCTTTTTCCTAGGGTGTGGAAATCCAGAGCTAGAGGACATAGATATAAGGTGAGAGGGGAAAGATTTAAAAATGACCTAAATGAGATGTTTGGTTGGCATGGGCAAGTTGGACCGAAGAGCCTGTTTCCATGCTGTATGACTCTATGACTCGATGACTTTATGTCTCACGCTCCACTTGTTTTTTAGTGGCCAAAGCCTTGCACTTCTGTGTAAAGTGTCGCTTAGTTTGAGTTCTGCCAGGGCCATTCAGTTTCTCACCACATTACCACCTTACTTCAAAGATGGACAAAACATTTGACTCCAGAGAGGAGGTGAGAGTGATTGCCTTTGGAATCAAGGCTTCATTTGACTGTGTGTGGAATCAAGGATCCCTAGCAAAATTGGAATCGGGGCAAACTCTCCGCTGGTTAGGATCATAACTGGCACATAGGAAGATAGTGGTGATTGTTGGAGCTAAGTCATCTCAGCTCCATAACAGTTCTGCAGGAGTTCCTTAGCATGGTGTCTTGGGCCCAATCATTTAAGTGTTTCATTCATGACCTTTCCTCTATCATAATTTTAGAAGTAGGGAGTTTTGTTGACGGTCGCATAATGTTCAACACCATTCGCAACTCCTCAAATACTGAAACAATCCATGTTTGAAAAGATCACATACAAAGACCTGGTAAATATCCAGGCTTAGGCTGACAAGTGACAGGAAGCATTCACATGTCACAAGTGCCAGGAAATAATCATCTCCAACAAGAGAGAATCTAACCACCATCCTTTGACATTCAATGGTATTACCATTGTTGAATGCCCCACTATCAGTATGCACATCAATAACCATTGATCAAAAACTGAACTGGACTAGTTATTTGACTACAGTGACCACAAAAGCAACTCAGGGGCTAGAAGTGCTGTAGTGAATAATTCACCTCTTGATTCCACAAAGCAGTCCACCATCTACAAGGCACAAGTCAAGAGTGTGGTGGAATACTCACCACCAACCTGATTGAGTACAGCTCCAACAGTAATCAAGAAACTCAATACTACACAAGACAAAATAACCTGCTTGACACCGTATCAACAAAAATGTAATTCCTTTACCACCAATGCTTAGAAACAGAAGTGCATAACAAAGTACACTGTACCAATCCACCAAGGCTCCTTAGACAATGTTTTCCAATCCAACAATCATGACATTTAGAAGGAGAAGGGCAGCAAATACATGGAAACACTGTCACATGGAAATTTTCATCCTGAGTTGGAAATATATCGTTATTCCTTCACTGTCACTGGGTCAAAATCCTGAAACTCTCCCTCAAACAGCATTGTTGATCCACCTACAACAAACAGATCACTGGTTTAAGAAGGCACTGAACTACAACCTTGTCTGTGCAACAAATGCCGTCCCAGCCTCTGAAATCTGCAGCCCATCAATGAATGGCAGACTTATCAAAAGGACAATGTTGCATCCAAGTTCTGGTGCAGAGATTGGATGAGTACTTAAATAGACCAGGCTGCAGAAAAAAATTGTATCCACTGGAGGTAAAGATATGCTTTGTGTATCAGGGTATTGGCAATAAATCTTATGGTCAATGTCATGAACCACAGAGGATTCAAGCCTTAACTTGGCATGAACTTTGCAAAGATTTTGAAGCACTTCTTTCCCCAGCAGACAAGAAGTGGCAGCTCATCTACATACTTGTGGAACCAATCATGGTGTAACATTTGATGATTGGTGTTTCAGTTTCCATTGGAGCTTAAGCAATACCCACCTCAGGGTTGAGTGTTGTAGTGGCAGCTCAGACTGAAATCCCATGAGGTTAGTAGGTTGTCACCGTGGCTCTGGAGGATACCAATGTTCAAAGAGGTTTTCAGATTATCGCAGTCATCCTGTACTTTGAGCACAAACAAATTGCCTGCATTGTTGAGGCACCCACCCTGTGGAGGTGGCTGCTAGCTGCCTCGACTGGCTATCTTCCCATAGCACTGGTGATCCCACTCGACCAGTATCTTTGCTGCTGTCTGCCAGTTTAGTCCAGGTTCATGCTGTGGCTTCTCAGCTCAGAACATCTCAACGTCATCTTCTAAAGATGTACTTACCACAGAAAGTTACCAGCCTTCCACTTGGCATGATGTACACACTGGACAGCAATATATAACAGCACTAGGACAAGGTAAGCTCATGAAGGCATTAAGGGAATGCACAACACAAATTCATTTAAGTTTAATTCAGTGTGGCTTGTAGTTTGTTTACAAAATTGGTTTAAAAGGTGCATTTTGTGTCAGTTTTTATTTATGCACGTAGCCAAGAAGATGATGTGATGGTCAGCCACAGAGGTTAGTTAAACAGTATGGTATGATTCGTGAATGAAGAATAGGAGTTGAATTTGCAGTCTCACAGTTTAATTAGTTCTTCAAGTACAGCCCACTCAGAAAGAGGAAATCTGGGATGCAGCAACTCTTCTTTTTCTGCCTTCTCCTCATGCTCCAATTCTTCAGATGGTCACCAGGACCCATGATAATGAGCTTTGATAATGAGCTTATGTATCATGCAGCAGATCACTGCAATCCAAGAGACTTCCTTAGCCAAGTACTGCAGGACACTTCCAGGGAGGTGAAGGCAGTTGGAATACACTGGTAATTTGCAATATACTGGTCTATCTGATTTCTGGTTGCACCATGGATCTCATTGTAGACATTGTTTTCAACCAATTGTGCACACCATGTTCCCTCTCAGCTGCATGGCTGTGTGAGCACACAGCTGATCCAGTGCTTTGGTAAGAAAATTATAAGGAATGCTGTTTGAAAACCCAAGGCAGCAGCCTCATGCCAATGAACAGCACAGTGTTCAGTATATGGCACTTAGTTGTCCACAATGTGAGTACTGTGTGCGCATTTGGGGCCCTTAATACAGAAAGGATGTAGTTATACCAGAGTGAGTGCAGAGGAGATTTACAATGATTTTATCAGAATTGGAAAAGTGCAGCAATGAGGAGAGATTAGAAATGCTGAGGTTGATTTCCTTTGAACAAAAAAATAGCTGAAGGGAATTATGATTGAGCAGGCATGTGAAGGGCCTTGATATAGTAAATGAAAATGATCTGTTTGCATTAGTAGAGAGGGCAATGACTGGGTTATAGATTGAAAGTAATTGGTGTAAGGATTAGAAGGGAAATGAGGAAAAGCTTTTTCACTGAGAGGGTAGTAGAGGTCTGAATTTCACTGCCTGAAAGCATAGTGGCAGCAGAATCCCTCAGATCATTTGAAAAATGGGTCTCTGGACATATATCTCATGTCCAAGAACCTGTGGGGATACATATCAACTGCTGGAAAATGGGAATAGGCTGCATAGTCGCTGTAGGTATGATTGGCAGAGTTGCAAATGTGTTGCTGGTCAAAGCACAGCAGGTTAGGCAGCATCTCAGGAATAGAGAATTCAACGTTTCGAGCATAAGCCCTTCATCAGGAATAAGAGAGAGAGAGCCAAGCAGGCTGAGATAAAAGGTAGGGAGGAGGGACTAGGGGGAGGGGCGATGGAGGTGGGATAGGTGGAAGGAGGTCAAGGTGAGGGTGATAGGCCGGAGTGGGGTGGGGGCGGAGAGGTCAGGAAGAGGATTGCAGGTTAGGAGGGCGGTGCTGAGTTGAGGGAACCGACTGAGACAAGGTGGGGGGAGGGGAAATGAGGAAGCTGGAGAAATCTGAATTCATACCTTGTGGTTGGAGGGTTCCCAGGCGGAAGATGAGGCGCTCCTCCTCCAGCCGTCGTGTAGTTGTGTTCTGCCGGTGGAGGAGTCCGAGGACCTGCATGTCCTCGGTGGAGTGGGAGGGGGAGTTAAAGTGTTGAGCCACGGGGTGATTGGGTTGGTTGGTTCGGGCGGCCCAGAGGTGTTCTCTGAAGCGTTCCGCAAGTAAGCGGCCTGTCTCACCAATATAGAGGAGGCCACATCGGGTGCAGCGGATGCAATAGATGATGTGTGTGGAGGTACAGGTGAACTTGTGGCGGATATGGAAGGATCCCTTGGGGCCTTGGAGGGAAGTGAGTGTGGAGGTGTGGGCGCAAGTTTTACATTTCCTGCGGTTGCAGGGGAAGGTGCCGGGGGTGGAGGTTGGGTTGGTGGGGGGTGTGGATCTGACAAGGGAGTCACGAAGGGAGTGGTCCTTGCGGAACGCTGATAGGGGAGGGGAGGGAAATATATCCTTGGTGGTGGGGTCCGTTTGGAGGTGGCGGAAATGGCGGCGGATAATACGTTGTATGCGCAGGTTGGTGGGGTGGTAGGTGAGAACCAGTGGGGTTCTGTCTTGGTGGCGGTTGGAGGAGCGGGGCTCAAGGGCGGAGGAGCGGGAAGTGGAGGAGATGCGGTGGAGGGCATCGTCGATCACGTCTGGGGGGAATCTGCGGTCCTTGAAGAAGGAGGCCATCTGGGTTGTGCGGTGTTGGAATTGGTCCTCCTGGGAGCAGATGCGGCGGAGACGAAGGAATTGGGAATATGGGATGGCGTTTTTACAGGGGGCAGGGTGGGAGGAGGTGTAGTCCAGGTAGCTGTGGGAGTCAGTCGGTTTATAATAGATGTCTGTGTTGAGTCGGTCGCCCGAGATAGAAATGGAAAGGTCTAGGAAGGGGAGGGAGGAGTCTGAGACAGTCCAGGTGAATTTCAGGTCGGGATGGAAGGTGTTAGTAAAGTTGATGAACTGTTCAACCTCCTCGTGGGAGCACGAGGCAGCGCCGATACAGTCATCGATGTAGCGGAGGAAAAGGTGGGGGGTGGTGCCAGTGTAGTTGCGGAAGATGGACTGTTCCACGTATCCTACGAAGAGGCAGGCATAGCTGGGGCCCATGCGGGTGCCCATGGCAACTCCTTTAGTTTGGAGGAAGTGGGAGGATTGAAAAGAGAAGTTATTCAGGGTGAGGACCAGTTCAGTCAGTCGAAGGAGGGTGTCAGTGGAAGGGTACTGGTTAGTGCGGCGGGAAAGGAAGAAGCGGAGGGCTTTGAGTCCTTCGTGATGGGGGATGGAGGTGTACAGGGACTGGATGTCCATAGTGAAAATAAGGCGTTGGGGACCGGGGAAGCGAAAATCCTGGAGGAGGTGGAGTGCGTGGGTGGTGTCCCGAACGTAGGTGGGGAGTTCTTGGACTAAAGGGGACAGGACCGTGTCGAGGTATTGGGAGATGAGTTCGGTGGGGCAGGAGCAGGCTGAGACAATGGGTCGGCCGGGGCAGGCAGGTTTGTGGATTTTGGGCAGGAGGTAGAAACGGGCGGTGCGGGGTTGTGGGACTATGAGGTTGGAGGCGGTGGATGGGAGATCCCCTGAGGTGATGAGGTCCTGGATGGTCTGGGAGATGATGGTTTGGTGGTGGGAGGTGGGGTCGTGGTCAAGGGGGCGATAAGAGGAGGCGTCCGCGAGCTGGCGTTTGGCTTCAGCGGTGTACAGGTCAGTGCGCCAAACTACCACCGCGCCTCCCTTGTCTGCGGGTTTGATGGTGAGGTTGGGATTGGAGCGGAGGGAGTGGAGGGCTGCACGTTCTGAGGGTGAGAGGTTGGAGTGGGTGAGAGGGGTGGACAGGTTGAGTCGGTTGATGTCACGGCGGCAGTTGGCTATAAAGAGGTCGAGGGCGGGTAGGAGGCCTGCACGGGGTGTCCAGGTGGATGGGGTGTGTTGGAGGCGGGAGAAGGGGTCGTCAGAGGGTGGGCGGGAGTCCTGGTTGTGAAAGTAGGCACGGAGGCGAAGGCGGCGGAAGAATTGTTCAATATCTCGCCGCGTGTTGAACTCATTAATCCGAGGGCGTAGGGGAACGAAGGTGAGGCCCCTGCTGAGGACTGATCTTTCATCCTCAGAGAGGGGGAGATCTGGAGGGATGGTGAAAATCCGGCAAGGCTGGGAGCTAGGACCTGGTGTGGGACTGGAGCTGGAGCTGGAGCTGGGGGCGGGGTTAGGGGCGGGGACAGAGATCGAAGTAGGGGTGGAGTTAGACGTGGTGACGTTGCTCGACGTGGGGGCGGGGTCATGCGTCGTGACGGAAATAAGCGTGGGGGCGGGGTTACGTGAAGCGACGGGAGAATATTTAGTGCCATAATTATTTTCTAATTACTATAAATATTGGAAGAGAAGGAATGTACAGGGATGTGGGAGAGTAAGTGACAGTATGTGAATTGTTCCTTATAAAATGTTCCAGCGTGAATATGATGAATCAAATGGCTTTCTTTGATGCTGTGACAATTCTATGATCCTAGTCTTCCACAGTGACAACAAAGTTAAAAATCAGACAACACCAGGTTATAGTCCAACAGGTTTAATTGGAAGCACTAGCTTTTGGAGCGACGCTCCTTCATCAGGTGATTGTCCGGAGCGTCGCTCCGAAAGCTAGTGTGCTTCCAATTAAACCTGTTGGACTATAACCTGGTGTTGTGTGATTTTTAACTTTGTACACCCCACTCCAACATCGGCATCTCCAAATCATGACAGTGACAACGGTGTGTATCAGCTGGAAGATGCCCTGCAGGCAACTCATCATGTCTTCCCTGATCATACTTTTCAAACCTGCAAACCCAACCAGCTTGAGGAACAAAGGTAGCAAGTATATTGCAAGTTCCTCTCACTCACACACCATCCTGAAGTGGAACTAGGCAGGTATTCCTTCACTGCTACTGAGCCAAAATCCTGTAACCTATTTCTGAAAAGCACTGTGGAGCTACCAATTCTACAAGGAGCATTGGAGAAGGTAATGGACTATTGCGTTGATTTGAATTGAATTGGATGATTTGTTATCACTTGTATTTAACAAATAAATATTGTGAAAAGTGTAATATGTCACCTCGCTCTGGCACCAATTTGATTTACAGAAGATATTAAGATATAAGATTGAAATTAAGATATAAGATATAAAAATGGAGTTTATCTTGTTCCTTTCTTGTACTCTGCTCAACAACATCAGTAGGGTCTCCTCGTTGGGCTCTGGGCCCACCAATGCCCCCTCATCACAGTCCATTCCAGGAGCACCAATTTGGGCCTATCGCATCACTGCAGATGAAAATCAACATCTCTGACTTCGATGCAGACCACAGATGACACCGCCCTGATGCCCATTCCGCCACCCGTTTCAACATTGCCAATGCCGGACCCAGCCAGCATCGAAGTCACAGAACGTCAGTGGTCCTCTTTCGCCATTGGGCCTACCTCGCCACCATCGCCTCTGCCAATGTAGCAGCTGTTGATGCCGATACCGGGTCCTGCGCTCGCCCCTCCCGCCAACCCTTCTGCTGCTTATTTCCGGAATCTTCCACCACGAGTCCGAGCTGGGCCCACTCAAGTCCACGCTGGGCTCAGTCACACTGCTGCAGCCAAGCTCATCACAGGAGATAAGTACACAAGATAAGGAGAGAAAAGATGGGTAAAGAAAGAAAGGAAACGCAAAGAAAACCAGACACAGCGCACATGCTCCATGCTCAGGAGCCCCACTCCAACACTTCTTACCGGAATTGCCCTGTCAAGGCTGTTAATGATGGGCAATAAATGCTGATTTTGCTAATGAAGCTCATGTGCCATGACAGAGGAAAAGAAAACAAACAATAGCCATTTTTGGTTTGCCTTGGTGACTGAATTATAGGCCACACAGTGGACTGCTGCCAGAGTATTAGCCATTGACTTGCATGATTTGTAGCCACTGGTCTCACTCTGATGATGCATTGACAGAACATAATCCCTTTCCTTTCCTACACAGAGCAGAATTGCACAGGCACAGTCAGAGCTGTGTGCATGCAAGATAAGCTCGAATCCCAAGCATCTTGCAATCTTTCCAAACTCTCACTTCTCTTGCTTCTCACGAGCACAAAGGATTTAAATTAAGATGTCTCTCTTTGAATAGAAAACATTAGTGACAGGAGAATGCAAACAGGGAGATGTTGTTAACATAGCTAGCCTGGAAGGAACCAGTCTCAAAAAAAATCAACCACTTTTACCTTCATTAGAAATGCAATACTTGCTGTGCTTTCAGGTTGGAGTTGAAATTGGAGCAGTTGGCTCCAGTCTTCCAGTCAGCTTCACTTCCAGGTTGCTGGCCTATCAGTCCATCCAGCTCTGAGCAACATATTCATGCAGAGGCCTTGAAGTCAGCAGGATGCATTTCAGCATGTGCTACATCATTTCCTGTGGATGTTTGAAGTTTGAAGCAAAAAGCACCAGAAGCATGTTGAATAGCAATAATCAGATAAACTGAACCAACAAATTGCTTGTAAGTAGCTGCCAAATTCTTTAAATAACACTGTTGCTCTGTCCTTCCTGCTGCTTAACATGTCCTCAACATTGTGAGGTTAAGAGAATGAGTAAGATGTTGAAAGCTGATTTGGAGGAGCCGGGTTGGACTGGGGTGGACAAAGTAAAAAAACATGCAACACCAGGTTATAGTCGAACAGGTTTATTTTGAAGCACCAGCTTTCAAAGCACTGCTTCTTCATTAGGTGGTTGTCAGTATCACAATTCCGATGTCAAATTTGCATACAGCCACCAGACATTAAACAATGACGTTAACCCACTTAATGAGTTGTCACCCACTGCACCCCACAAAGAAAATGTAATACATACCACACATGTTATTTTGGAACTTTAAGTGGACTCAGAACTGTCAAACTAAAACAGGTGCTACTGAATTCAGTTTCACTCTTGTTATTTTTATTTGTGGTAGTTTTTAATGTAAATGGGAATCAAACATAGAAGGTACTTTGATAGAGTTGTGTTTTGCTTACAGTTATATTTTATCAAATACAGTTGATATAAGCTATTCCTTTTTTTAAGATCTTGAATTGAAAATTGGCATTTTTTGAAAACATAAACAAGCTGTCCATTGTTTTGAAATGTAAAGTTCTAGACCCATGTCTAGAAATAGACCACATATAATATTTGCATTTAAATTCTAGATACAGTAGATAAATTCATAGCAGTGGAAATTCTCATCATTGCTCTATTGCCACACTCTTTCTAAATTCTTACCAAATTTTATTTAAAAAGTAATTTTTAACGTAATTTCTAACACCATGCAAGGTCTCCATAGTTTCTGAAGCAAAGTAACTCAGAGTTAAGCTGTTTTCATAGAGCTGTTATTCTTAAATAAATGTGATCGTATTTCAAATATCCTCATTTTAGGATAATATAATGAATGTGCATTGCTTGGCTATAGTAATTTTCAAGATACTTTGCTGAGTTCATAAACAATATCAGTGTACTACAATCACATATGACTTTACTGGTATCTGTCAATATAAATTCCTCAACTTTCAAATTAATTTAGAAAAAAAATCCATATGTATTTTTGTAACAGTACAAATTGAAACTGTAATGCCAACTTTGTACTAGACATTTGAATCATTCCAGGAATTTTGCTTTTTCGTGGATCTTCCAAAAATAATTCATCTCTTGACATGCATAATGCCATGCAGAGAAATGCAAAGAATATGTGATTACTAGAATGTAAAGGATTCTTGACCTATTTTCAACAACTCTTTCTCATTCTAAGTTCACAGTCATTTCTAGATCACCTATGTTACCAAAACTAAACAATCTATCCAAGTGTTTGCAGAAACAATCCTACATTAATCACGTTCAAATGAAACCTCTCTCAATTTACAGTTTACATGTTTTTTTAAAGTTAACAGTTGCCACTTTTTAATTGTGCGGAACTTAATACCTCAGTTATTTTAGTATTCTGAAGTTCATGAAGTGCAACACAGAAACATGTAGCACATTTTAGTAGGAAGAATGTTGAGGACATGTTATTTTGAAGGTGTAAGTTTAAGGTGGGATAGAGAAACAAAAGGGTCTTGAGAGTACAAACACTATAAGTTGAACCACAGGTTAGCAAGGCTATTAAGAATAAAACAAACCAAGCATTAAGATTTATTTCTAGATAGTCAGAATTGAAAAATTGGGAAAATACATTAAACTTGCATTACAGTTTGTTTGGACCAGATTGCAAGCAAATCTGGTTGCCATATCTTAAAAAGGCAGTGGTGGGGTACAGAGAAGATTTACAGGCATCATATGTGGAATCTGTGGGTGTACATTACTGGAAGGGATCAAAAAGGGATCTTTCATAAAAAGACTAATGAGTGATTTCGAGCATTTAGAGGCAGAGTGTTGCCTTTTGCACGAAAGAGTGTAACTAGGGGCTACCAATATTAGATTGAATTCCCTATAGTGTAGAAACAGGCCCTTTGGCCCAACAAGCCCACACTGACCCTCCGAAGAGCAACCACCCAAACCCAATCCCCTACATTTACCTCTGATTAATATACCTAACACTACGGGCAATTTAGCATGAACAATTGACCTAACCTGCACATCTTTGGATTGGGGGAGGAAACTGGAGCACCCGGAGGAAACCCCGCTGACGCGGGGAGAATGTGCAAACTCCATACAGACAGTTGCCCGAGGTGGGAATTGAAACTGGGTCCCTGGCGCTGTGAGATATCAGTGCCAGCATGCCGCCCCAATAGTTAACAAAAAAAAGGAATTCAGCAAACATCGATTTAGACAAAGAGTGGTAAGAATGTGGAACTTAGAATCATAGAGTCATAAGGCATGGAAACAACTCCTTTTGTCCATGCCAACCAGGCTTCCCAAACTAAACTAGACCTGCTTTCCTGCATTTGGCCATATCCCGCTAAACCTTTCCTATTTGTGTACCTATTGAAATGCCTTTTAAATGTTGTAACTGTACCTACATCAATCACTTGCTCTGGCAGTTTATTCTACATATAAACCACTCGCTGTGTGAGAAAATTCCCCCTCAGGTCCTGCATAATCTTTCCCTTCTCACCTTAAAAATAAGCCCACAAGTTTGAATTCCTCACCCTAGGGAAATTCACCTTATCTATGCCCTTCATGGTTTCATCACCTTCCAAAAGGTGACCCTCAACCTCCTATGCTCCAGTGAAAAGTGTCCCAACTCAATGTGGGCGGCACAGTGGCACAATGGTTAGCACGGTGACACAGTGGTTAGCACTGCTGCCTCACAGCGCCAGAGACCCAGGTTCAATTCCAGCCTCAGGTGACTGACTGTGTGGGGTTTGCACATTCTCCCCGTGTCTGCGTGGGTTTCCTCCGGGTGTTCCGGTTTCCTCCCACAGTCCAAAGATGTGTAGGTCAGGTGAATTGGCCATACTAAATTGCCCATAGTGTTAGATAAGGGGTATGGGTGGGTTGCGGATCGGTGGACTTGTTGGGCCGAAGGGCCTGTTTCCACACTGTAAGTAATATAATCTATCCAACCTCTCCTTATCACTCCAATCATGGC
This sequence comes from Hemiscyllium ocellatum, assembly GCF_020745735.1. Lineage (NCBI taxonomy): Eukaryota > Metazoa > Chordata > Chondrichthyes > Orectolobiformes > Hemiscylliidae > Hemiscyllium > Hemiscyllium ocellatum. The sequence continues at coordinate 45,095,217 of NC_083405.1, read as the reverse complement.
AACATCCTAGTAAATCTTTTCTGAATCCTTTCCAATTTAATAATATTCTTCCTATAGCACAGTAACCAGAACTGTACACAGTACTCCAAAGGTAGCCCCACCAATGTCCAGCATAAGCTCAACATGATATCCCAACTCTGAGACTCGATGGTCTGAGCAATGAATGCCTTTTTAACCACCCCGTCTACCTGTGATACAACTTTCAAAGAACTACAGTGAAAACTCGATTATCTAAACATGATGGGCGGGCACTATTTCGTTTGGATAACCGATTATTCAGAAAATCAATTAAATGCCTTGGAGATTTAAAGTCTCCTATTCAGGAGACTGCAGCAGCACACAGCGTGCGAGGCCCCACTCCCAACACCACCGCCCCCAACACCACCACCCCCAACCCAGTCCAACCACACCCCAACACCACCCCCTAACTCCGTCCAACCCTGCCCCCTGCACCCCAGCACAAAGCGCGTGAGTCCCCGCCCCCCCAACCTGGTCCAAACCCCCCGTCCCCCCAACCTCATCCAACCCCACCCCCAATCCTGTCCAAACCCGCGCCCCTGTCCCCAACACAGCTCCCCCCCACATCCAACCGTCCATCCCCAGCCCATTGAACTGTACACCAATGACAAGACTGCTGCTGCCTTGCTACCTTTGTGGGGTAAGTCTCCAAATAGCGCACGCGCACGCACACACACACACACACACAGTTTTACTGCAAATTGTTTGACAGGTTCCATGTTTGCCCGGTACAGGACAATGTTAGAGAGATTATTCCTGGGAAGCAGGGTGTGTTTGGGGGAGGGAGGGGGGATGTTAGGATGCATCCCTCTGTAGAACTCCAGGGAAAGTGTGGGGAGAGAGAGAGAGTGGGGGGTCAGTCATTTGGAGACGGTGCCTGTTTAATCACTGTGAACAAAAAAACACAATCACTGCTGGAAGCATGTCTTTGAGGTAACTTTTCTATCGGGACCTCAAGATCTCCTTCGGATAATCTGATTTTCGGATAATTGGTACTCAGATAATCGAGTTTCCTCTGTATGCGCCTGAACCCTTAGATCACTCTGTTCAACAACAGGACCCAGAGCCCTACCATTAACTGTATAAGTTCTGCCCATGTTTGCTTTATGGAGTTATTGGTTTCGATGCATTTAAGGGGAAGATGTATAAGCACATGAGGGAGGTTATGACAATAGATCTAGATAAGGAAAGATGGGAGGAAGCTTAACCTCATAAACATCAGCATAGACTGCTTGACACAAATGGTATCGTTCTTAGTTACATATCATTTGTTATTTGACTACTTAAAAATTCAGATGCCTGGTTTGGAATTCTCCAGGCAAGGGTGTGTTGAGGAAGCAGAAATACCCGATGGTAGGTGAAAGTTTTGTCATCAAGTTCTCAAATCTTTTTGGGTGGTTCAGTTTTCTCGATGAAGCATGTCATGGGAAGGCGATAACATAGTGGTAATGCAACTGCATTAATAATACATACCTGCAGGCTAATGTTCTGGGGAATGAGGGCAAGTGGTGAATTTCAATTCAATAGAGTCTGGAAATAATAAAGTTAACCTAATGGTGATGGTGTAATGGCTGCTGTTAAAACTTATTTAGTCCACTAGTCTCCCTCAGGAAAACAAAATCTGTCATCTTTACCTGATCTGATCTACATGTGACTTCAGACCCATAGCAATGGGATTGGCATTTAACTGCCTCGTGATATGGCCTGGCAAAACCCCTCATTTGCATCAAATGGATACGAAGTGAAACCAAAGAAATGAAACTCGACAGATTACATGGTATTGAGTTATTTAAATGCAACCCTGTCACCACTACAAGCTTCTCCTTAATAAGCTCATGCAAAACATGGAAAAGCTACCTCATAGACTAGTCATAGAGTCATAGAGTCATAGAGATGTACAGCATGGAAACAGACCCATAGGTCCAACTCATCCATGCCGACCAGATAGCCGTACCTAATTTCGTCCCATTGACAGCACCTGTCCCATATCCCCCTAAATTATTCCTTAATAATTTAGAAAGATATGGACCAGGTGCTGGCAAATGGGACTAGATTAGGTTGGGCTATCTGGTCGGCACGGATGAGTTGGACCTATGGGTCTGTTTCCGTGCTCTACATCTCTATGACTCTATGACTGGTCTACTGTGTGCTCTACGGCCTGTTCCCCGGGACGTACACTGAGATGAACATCAACTGTGCCTGGAGGATCATCAGCTCGGTGAAGGACACTCTCTGGGTGGTCTGAAACCTGTTGCTTTTCCAGCTGAAGGAGTTGACCCTGACTGAGTGTTGCAGACAAGTACATTCCAAGGTCCAGGACTATGTGTTGAGGGACGCACTGAAGCTTGGGACAGCTGCCGCCAAGGCGCGGTGGGGAAAGACCACCATGTAACATCTGCCTGCCTAAGAAGAACAGGGGGCCCACCCAGTCATTTGGGCTGCACTGACACCTCAGCTAAAAATGTAATCGTACCGACCTATAAATAGGAATGATTACTTTGTTCCAGTATGCAAAGAAATGGAATGTTTACATATGTATGGCATGTCCAGTTGTATCGATCATCAAAGTATTTATGAATAAAGTATATTTTTGAAATATAAAAAAAATCCCTCTAAATTATTCCTATTCATATAGTCAACCAAATGCCTTTTAAATGTTGTAATTCTACCAGCCTCCACCACTTCCTCTGGGAGCTCATTCCGTACATGCACTACCCTCTGCATGAAAAAGTTGTCCCTTAGATCTCTTTTATATCTTTCCTCTCTCACCCTAAACCTATGCCCTCTAGGAATATTTACCCTATTCATACCCTCATGGTTTTATAAGCTTCTATAAATATCACCTCTCAGCCTCCAATGCTCCAGGGAAAACAGCCCCAGCCTATTCAGCCTCTCCCTATAGCTCAAATCCTCCAACCCTTAGTCAAGCAATAGTCTGACTGAGTCATACTCACTTACAAACATATCTTACAACCAATGTCGCTGACATCATTATCAATCTTTCGGGGTTTGCCCGGTCCAACTAGGATAGATCTACCAGAAGTGACAGCATCATGGTATGTGCTCAAGAAGGAATTCTTCATTATTGTTTGCTCCATTCTGCGAGACATAGATCTTATTAGAAATGCTCAAGGCAGTCTACAAGGAAAAGATAGATAATAAGAAAACTTAATAGATTGAAAGAGACTTTAGGATTGTTGTACAAAGTGCAGAGGTTTGTGTCAAATCCTGGGTAGTACAGACGATTGACATCCATGCACCCAATGCAGCTTCAATGTTATTTAATTGTTCTATTCCAACTGCTACATCTTGGCGCTACCCTGGTAACCACAGCTGAGCTTGAGGAAGACTGCTGACTCCTTTGCTCAATTGCCTCAGATGATTTTCATGGCCAACCATCGATTTTCTAAGGTTAAAAACAATGACTGCAGATGCTAGAAACCAGATTCTGGATTAGTGGTGCTGGAAGAGCACAGCAGTTCAGGCAGCATCCGAGGAAGCTGCCTGAACTGCTGTGCTCTTCCAGCCCCACTAATCCAGACATTGATTTTCTAAGGTGGGTCCAGAGACTTTCAACCAATTGGCACAAGTGTAGGTGGAGCCTGCTGAAAATGTGTTGCTGGTTAAAGCACAGCAGGTCAGGCAGCATCCAAGGAACAGGAAATTCGACGTTTCGGGCATAAGCCCTTCATCAGGAATGAGGAGAGTGTGCCAGGCAGGCTAAGATAAAAGGTAGGGAGGAGGGACTTGGGGGAGGTGCGATGGAGATGTGATAGGTGGAAGGAGGTCAAGGTGACGGTGATAGGCCGGAGTGGGGTGGGGGCGGAGAGGTCAGGAAGAAGATTGCAGGTTAGGAGGGCGGTGCTGAGTTGAGGGAACCGACTGAGACAAGGTGGGGGGAGGGGAAATGAGGAAACTGGAGAAATCTGAGTTCATACCTTGTGGTTGGAGGGTTCCCAGGCGGAAGATGAGGCGCTCCTCCTCCAGCCGTCGTGTTGTTATGTTCTGGCGATGGAGGAGTCCAAGGACCTGCATGTCCTCGGTGGAGTGGGAGGGAGAGTTAAAGTGTTGAGCCACGGGGTGGTTGGGCTGGTTGGTCCGGGCGTCCCAGAGGTAACAACACCTCCAACCACAAGGAATGAACTCAGATTTCTCCAGTTTCCTCATTTCCCCTCCCCCCACCTTGTCTCAGTCGGTTCCCTCAACTCAGCACTGCCCTCCTAACCTGCAATCTTCTTCCTGACCTCTCCACCCCCACCCCACTCCGGTCTATCACCCTCACCTTGACCTCCTTCCACCTATCACATCTCCATCGCACCTCCCCCAAGTCCCTCCTCCCTACCTTTTATCTTAGCCTGCCTGGCACACTCTCCTCATTCCTGATGAAGGGCTTATGCCCGAAACGTCGAATTTCCTGTTCCTTGGATGCTGCCTAACCTGCTGTGCTTTAACCAGCAACACATTTTCAGCTGTGATCTCCAGCATCTGCAGACCTCATTTTTTACCTGTAGGTGGAGCCTGTCCAGCTGGTGGAAATGTGGGTGTCCCTGGCAGAGGGAAGGTGCTAGAGCAGAGCACCTCTGAAATGCCCAAAGATGACAATCCATGGGTGCCCATTCGTCACCCCTCTTCCTTGCAAAGGCACCTCCCTCACTCATTGAGGAGACAGGGAACTTGGAAAAGGAGTTGAAGATCCCTCAACAAGATGGTGAATGAATGCATCAATTGCTCATGTGATGGAGTGAATGTCCCCCCTGTATCTCTGATAGAGACTGATTGTTCTGCTGGAAGTAGTTCTCAATGGTGACTGCCACCCATCCCAGGAAGGAATCAATGTGCTCACATGCTGGAGCCACCTGTAACTGGGTGCAGCAGGATAGAGGCTTCTCTGTAGATAGCCATAAATACCTAATCTCCTTTTCAGCACAGGCGTGTTCCCCTCACTTTCTTGACAACTCAGTGGTGTTCTCCTTGCAAGGCATGAGGAGCCTGACATCAGCTTCCCATTGCTCCTGCTACCCTCTACTGTCTGGGTATGCTCACACTCATTGTGCATATTCTTCTCCTGCAGAAGGACAGAGGCACTAAGTGACTTGACATTGGTGTACTCTTGCTGAGCGTGCATTGGGAGACACAGGCAAAGATGTCAGTCACCAGAGCTGTGGTTTTCCACATGTGCTATGAGTAAGGAAATGAGCTCAGCAGTAAATTAGATGTTAAAAAGTGGTTCAGTATCAACAAAGACTTACAGTTGCTGAATGGTGTGACTTTGTAAGCATTTGGTAACAAGTGAAAAGCTGTTTGATGTGTATGTTGTCCCAGTTGTGATGAAAGGTCAGTGACATGAAGGTGTTTAAACTGCTCAGTTTTTGTAGCTCCTTTTATAGAACTACAATGTGAACCCTGGCCAATGTGTGAAAAGCAGTAAGACTGTGATGAAAGTGGCGCTACATCGAAGTGATAGACATTCATTCCGCATCTGATAGCACCCAATCTTGTGTGAGACAGTTTTCTGCAGTGGCAACCTTACAATGCTAACTCACACTCAAGGGGGCATGAAGTTTTGAATGGGCATTAGTAGATACCCTGGCAGAGTGCAGCAGATTATTCATCTTCTTCTGGCATTTGAGCCAAATGGTGTTGAGCCACTCATGGGTGCTGACTTCCACAGCCACCTCTGTCTAGGGTGTCAGTTGTGATGGCCCCCAGTTTCTATACCTAGGGGAAAGGTCCTCCACAGCCTTCAGGAAAAACCTCTAAGGAGATGTTTCTAAAGTGGGGCTGCTTTGTGCCTGGATCTCACCTCTCCAGTGTGTGTGTGTGTGTGTGTGTGTGTGTGTGTGTGTGTGTGTGTGTGTGTGTGTGTGTGTGTGTGTGTGTGTGAGAGAAGGGGGTGTTGTGGGGCGTGGTGATGAATCGAGGTTGGGTGATATTCCTGTGTTGCAGAGAGTGAAGAGCTGTCTCTGTGTCTTTTCAAAATTGTACCCAGAATTTGTAGCTCGGTAAGAAGTTGAATTTCCTGCTGCCTGCCCTTAAAGTTGGCGGTATACCCGTGTATTTATAAGCAATGAGCTAAGAAGAATGTACTTGCGTGACAAAGCCTGCCCTGTCCCATACAGTAAATTGGGCTTAACACTTGGTCTCTAAATTCCAAGCTCCCAGCCCTGTATGAACAGATCGATGCTGAGATTTGAATCTAAAAGTAAATAAAGCGGTCATAAAAGATGGAAATTTTGACCTGACGCACCTGTATAAAGAGAGAGATTAACAAATGAAGAGTAGCAGGTAGACACCATTACTGCAAAGGTATGCTATTTTTTAGAAACTGATTTTAGATGAGATTACTTACAGTGTGGAAATAGGCCCTTCGGCCCAACAAGTCCACACTGACCCGCAACCCATCCATACCCCTACATTTACCCCTTACTTAACACTATGGGCAATTTAGCATGGCCAATTCACCTGACCCGCGCATCTTTGGACTATGGGAGGAAACCCACACAGACACGGGGAGAACGTGCAAACTCCACACAGTCAGTTGCCTGAGGCGGGAATTGAACCCTGTGAGGCAGCAGTGCTAACCACTGTGCCACCGTGCCGCCCACTTGTTCTGATAATCAGAAATTCCAAGCCAGACATTCAGCTTTCTCTAATCTATAATCCCTTAATTTTCTTTCTACTGCACTTTCAAAATAGCAACTGTCTTGTCTTAGGACTTACCTTGACCGAACATTTCTGCAGCAGCAGATTTGCTCAACTGTGTCTTCATCTCCACCGTTGATGCCCCAGTTCCCAATAAAACTCTCTTTCACCCTTTTGAGTTCCTCCTGATATGGCCGTCACTCCATTATCCAAATTCTTAGGGTTACAGTCTCAAAAGGAAATAGTAGATAACCAGTTTGACCCACTGTACCACTGGATTACCCTGGAATACAAAGCAAACCCCTGAATTTTGTTTGTGTCTGCCACCTGCATCTTTTTAAAATACTTCTCACTCTTGACTGTCATCTGCAATATTAAATTCAAGGAACTCATAAGTGTCTTTTGCTCTAAGATCAAGATCATCCAACCAGCTGCCTCTGCCACTCTCCTTATTTCTACTAGCCCACATGTCAAACTTGCACAAGTTTCACCTTGGCACAGCCAGCATTTGTTGCACATCCTAATCATCCTTGGGAAGGAGTTGATGAGCGACCGCCCTCCACTACTGCACTCCCTTGGCCCCGGATCTAAGGAAAGATGTGCTGGCCTTGGGGAAATCCAGAGAAGGTTCACAAGAACGGTCATGGGGATGAAGGGTTTGAAATATGAAGAGCTGTTGAGGACTCTGAGCCTGAACTTGATGGAGTTTAGAAAGATGATGGGGGAGATTTCATTAACTTATAGAACGATTAGAGGCCTGGATACAATGATTGTGGAGAAGATGTTTCCATTAGCAGGAGAGACTAAGACCCAAGGGCACAGCCTCAGAGTGAAGGGATGACCCCTTAGAACTGGAATGAGAAGGAATTTCTTCAGCCAAATGGTGGTTAAACCCACATGCTCACATACACATAAATGTTTGTGGGGTGAATTTGTACTTGCAGAGTTACATTGTACTTTGCTCAAAAGCTGCATTAATCCATGTAAGACTCTGTTAACTCACTTTTTAGATTAGAATCAGTCTAAACATTATGGCACAGACAGGGAACACGGGAGCTAACACCTTTAATATCTCAACATCTTATCTGCGCTGACACCAATTGTTACAGTTAACCTGTAAATATAACTTAAGAAAAGTTTTGTGATTTACATATGAAAAAAGTGAAACTATCATGGCAATTCTAACAAATGAGAGATTTAACAAACAATCGAGGTATTTTTCAATGTATAATTTCAGTTACATCACACTGTAAACTTTTGCTAAAAATTCTGTGTCTTTCAATTGTGTACTCCACAACTACCTGATGAAGGAGCAGTGCTCCGAAAGCTAGTGCTTCCAATTAAACCTGTTGGACCAAAACCTGGTATTGTGTGATTTGTAACTTTGTACACCCCAGTCCAACACCGGCATCTCCAAATCATGTCATTTGAAGCATTGCTTAAAATTATTGAAATCAGTTGGGAGTGATGCTGCATGTGGAAATGTTGTGCATGTCAACAATCCTAGTAACCTGCCAGTGGAAGATTGCTGCACTGCTGTGAGACAACATAAATCTCCCTGAGCACTAGCTGTGGTGGCCATAATAGCAGCAACCTGGGCCTCCAATTTGAACAAAATGAAATTTCAAAAACTCAATTGAAGATTCCATTGCAGCCCTTAGACACTTCTCCTTCATGGAAGCAATGGAAGCTAAGCTATCTATCATTGGACACTGCATTATACATATGTCTGCAGAGTACTAATGGACTTGGCCAACATTTTCACACTAAAAAGGTTGAACTGCAAGTTTGAATCCCAAAACAAACACACACAATACAAAAGACAGCACATTTCTACAGAGATGTTATTTTAAAAATGTAAGAACAAAAACACCCTTATTAGTCAATAAGCTGACAAACAAAAGATGGAATATGTTTAATTCTCACATTCCGCTATGTTACTTTTTTCTTCATTTGTGGGACTTAGGCATTGCTGGTTGGCCAGCATTAATAGCCCATCCCTATTTGCCCTTGAGAAGGTGGTGGTGCTGCCTTCTTGAATCACTGCAGTCCACTTGTTGTGGGTTGACCCACAATTCCTATAGGGAGGGAATTCCAGGATTTTGACCCAACGAATGTGAAGGAACAGCGATACATTTCCAAGTAAGAGCAGAGTGGCTTGGAGGGGAACTTGCAAATGTTCCCAAGTACCTGCTGCCCTTGTCCTTCTAGATGGAAATGGTCATGGGTTTGGAAGGTGCTGTCAAATGATCTTTGGTGAATTTCTGCAGTGCATCTTGTAGATAGTACACACTGCTGCTATTGAGTGCTGGGGGTGGAGAGATTGACTGTTTGTAGATATGGTGCCAATCAGTGGGTTGCTTTGCCCTGGATGATGCCAAGCTTCTTGAGTGCTGTTGGAGCTGCACTACTCCTGACTTGTGTCTTGTAGATGATGGATAGACTTTTGGATATCTTGCTAATGAACATGAACTGCTGATAGCCAGAGTCTGATAGAAGATCTTCCAAACAAGCTTTGGCTCAGGCAGGTTCGGAAACCAGGCAGGTTCCCATGTTATTTGAAAACAATACAGTTCAGCCTTTCAGGGTTAATTAAATAGCTAACTTATGGAAATCTTATCAGGTCTCCAAATTCTTCAACCAAGAGAGGATTTCAGGAGATTAGCATTTACCTTTACTGCAAGCTTTTGGATTCTTTTTCATTCTGAATCCCTAAGCATTTGAAATAGAAACGAAAACCAGAAAGGATTGCAAAGCAAACATCAATGCAGGGCCACATAGTCTTTCCAACCAGATGTTCTAGCAATTAAGGGCAATAAGCTCCATCTTTTATCTCCCTAGAAGTTTTGCTTGTCTCCATGTGACCTACAACTCACATTAAACAGCTGACTTCATTCTTTGATAAACGCGGTTTAATCCAGAAAACATGCAAACCATTTAATACTTTCCAGTTTTTCATGTGGTCTATAAAATGTGTAGTCCCAACTTGCAGTATCATGGCATAAATGTAGAAAAGGGGTCCTTTCATCATTCTTAGTTCATCCAGCCTGTCTCCCCATTAAGACATCTATCTAAACTATGAAAAAATTCAATCTTTTCACCTTCACCTTTGTATCCTAAAAATAATTTCATATGTTCTTCTTGACAGCAATCTCAAATTGATCTTTCACTAGTGACCAGTGCTTAAGCTATCTTGAATACCATTTAAATATAGTCCTTTGTTGTATTGTACTTGCATATTCTATTTGAGATTGTAAACATTTAAACTTATCATCATTCATTTTGAAAGAACCACAACTTGCCTTACATTGGTTGTCAAAACTAGATGCTATATTCAACATTACCTGATTACCGTCATGTTTAAACTCCTCCTTAATAACATATATAATTCAACAGTTTATTCTTGTGCTTACTGCTTCTCTAAGGTTTATGCCTTTTCCTGAAATTCCAACTTCATTTTTAGGTAACACACCACTATCATTCATCCACATATGGCATCCATTTTTTTCTTTTCACTTGCCCTTGTCTGTCTTTGATTTCATCTACCACAGTTCTACAGATTTTATATAACACCTTTTATAGGCCCCTGTGGCTTTTTCAGACCTGACTTGCCCTTTCCTTTACAACAATTTGTTAATCTAACCAGTTTGTATTAAGTTATTGAATGCAAGAAATTTATGTAGATTAAAAACAGTTGGGATCCCGACCAGGACCCGAACTCCAGTCTCTTGGGTAATCTCTGCAGTAATTCCTCTAACTGCTTCTTTGAGCTCAGCAGATTTCTTGTCTACGTCCAGGTTTTATTTTACATTTCTGTTACTTTCCATTTCTGGAGCAGATGTTCACTACGAATATTATTAAATATTTTGGTCTTGAAAAGCTTTCCATTGCTGAAGTCACTGTTCAATTGTATTCTTTCATTAACAAATGAAAGGTGTTAAGTGTTAATCAACACAATGATAAAAATCACACAACACCAGGTTATAGTCCAACAGGTTTAATTGGAAGCACACTAGCTTTCGGAGCGACGCTCCTTCATCAGGTGACAGTGGAGGGCTCGATCGTAACACAGAATTTATAGCAAAAATTTACAGTGTGATGTAACTGAAATTATACATTGAAAAATTGGTTGTCTGTTAAGCCTTTCATCCATTAGAATACAGTGATAGTTTCACTTCTTTCATGTGTAAATCACAAAACCTTTTTTTAAAAGTTGCATTCTGGGGTTAGCTGTTAACAATGGTGATAGCTAGACAATATGTTGAAGGTGTTAGCCCCCTGTGTTCTCTGTCTATGACCTGATGTTTAGATTGATTCTAATCTAAAAAATGAGATAACAGAGTTTTACATAAATTCATGCAGTTTTTGAGCTCAGAGTTCTACATGAATGTATGCAGTTTTTGAGCAAATTGCAATGTAACTCTGCAAATACAAATTCACCCCACAAAATATATGTGTGCATGTGGGTCTTTGTCTGTCTGTGTGTGTGTGTCTGTCTGGGGTGGGGGTTGTGAGTGTGAAAAAGTGTGTGTATGTCTGTGTGTGTGTAGTGAGTGCAGAGTGTCATAAGTCTGTGAAGGGGTGCATGTGTGAGTGTGGGAGTGTGTGTGTCTCTAAGGGTGTGTGTGGGTATCTGTGTGCGTATCTGTGTGTACCTGTGTCCATGTGTATGTGAGAATGAGTGTATGTAGGAATATCTGTGTGTGTGTGTGTGTGTGTAGTGCAATGGTGATCACCTGTAATGTGACATGAACCCAAGGTCCCGGTTGGGGCCCTCCCTATAGGTACCGAACTTAGCTATCAGCCTCTGCTCGGCCACTTTCCCCTGCTGCCTGTCCCGAAGTCCACCTTGGAGGATGGTCACCTGAAGGTCCGAGGCTGAATGTCCTGGACCACTGAAGTGTTCCCCAACTGGGAGGGAACCCTCCTGTCCGTTGATTGTTGTGCAGTGCCCATTCATCCGTTATCATAGCCTTTGCTCGGTATCCCCAATGTACCATGCCTCCGGGCATCCTTGCCTGCAACATATAAGATAGACAATGTTGGCTGAGTTACATCACACTGCAAATTTTTACTATAAATTCTGTGTTACAATCGAGCCCTCCACTATCACCTGATGAAGGAGCGTCGCTCCGAAAGCTATTGTGCTTCCAATTAAACCTGTTGGACTATAACCTGGTGTTGTGTGATTTTTAACTTTGTACATCTCAGTCTAACACCGGCATCTCCACATCACATCAACACAATGAAGCATTGACCTACTGTCTTGCAGGTACATTTTGAACTGCTGCCATTGATGGAAATTGTTTGTGGTTAATCTAGTTCACCACTAAGTGTTATATTTATCACAATACACAAATGGAAAGCAAGCCTAATTATAATGTCAAATGTGATGTAGAACTAAACATTTAGTAACATAGCTGACTTAGCAAGATAGAAAGATTTTGTTAACATTAATAAAGAAACCATGATTTTCACCCAGTTTCAAAACAATAGCTTTATGCTTAAAGTCTTAAGGGTCTGTATTCTTTATGAATGCTTCATTGCATTTAAGATTTAAACTTTTGAGCCTCAGCATACACACAACAGTTACCTAATAGAATCCCATTGCAGGCATACAAGAGGCAAATTCTCTGCTAGCCATTGGTTGAACAAGTAGCTGGCCCACCAAGAAACAAAAGCTAATTTTAATGATTAACTCCCAAAAGGAACGCAAGAACACAATAAAATACTGTGGAACAACTATCCAGCCAATATGTGAAAGCAATTAATGGGAACTAACTAAAGTTAGAGCTCTAGACAGTATCTGTTGGGTAAAAGGTATGTGCTAGATCAATAAGGGAAAAAGAGCCTTGGCATCATCAGTGGCTCATAGAAGGAAGAAATGTGGGGCAGAAAAGGTTTATCCTTTCTTTGTGGGATTTGTAAGAGAATTTCAGCTTCTTCTGGTCCCACAAAGGAAAATTTGAACTTACCTGGAATTTCCTCCACAGTCTTCAACCCTGGTTGTTGTCACTCAAAAGGTCATTATGAGTTCCCCACTCTTTCATTGGTCAAGATTGTGCTGAGTTATTTTTAAAATCACATTGAGCAGGAATGGAGTAGGCATTTGTGTTGTGAAATCTGAAGAAACTGAAAATTAAGCACTTTCTAATAACGATCATTAGAATTCCTTCAGGTTTGTAGAATGATGCAAGATGACCCTCCAATACCTCTAAGCAAGATCAAATGTCAATGTTTTTCAACCTGCACCATAATCTACCATTACATGTTTAAATTTCAGTGGAATGTAAAGGAAAGGAAAAGAACACAGAATCAAAATGGGGAATAACTCTTAACATATGCAATATTAAATAAACAAAATATCTAGTTAGTTGCATGCATCAATCCTGAGGTGCAATCTCAGATATATACCTATTAAAATTCTGAATAAAAACAATGATAATCTTTATTTCCATTGTGGAATTATTACAACGATTGGAAGTGGAATAAAATGTAAATCAGTGCCATATTAAGGTTATTCCAAAGATTACAACGGCACAGTGACTCAGCGGTTAGCACTGCTGCCTCACAGCACCAGGTTCTCCAGTTTCTATTCCAGCCTTGGGTGACTGTCTGTGTGGAGTTTGCACATTCTCCCTGTGTCTGCGTGGGTTTCCTCCCACAGTCCAAAGATGTGCAGGCCATGCTAAATTGCCCATTGTGTTAGGTGCATTAGTCAGAGGGAAATTCGTCTGGATGGGTTCCTCTTCAGAGGGTCAGTTGATTGGTTGGACCGAAGGGCCTGTTTCCACACTGTAGAGAATTTAATCTAATTACTCACTTTTTTGGGGTAAGAGATTTAATCACATAGCACCCCTTTCAGGTAATATGTAGCAGCTGAAGAAAAATTAATTTGAGTTGTGTCATTCATTTGCTCGAGTGAATTGAAGGATGTCTGTGGAGCACCGCAAAATGCACAAAATCCTTCCTATTTCATTTTGCTCTGGTTACTGCTGTTGTTATCTACTTGACTTGCAATAGTAACTCTGTTTTTCTCTCTACAGATGCTGACCATATCTGTTAATTTTGTTAGCAGTCTCTGTTGTTGTTTCAGATTTCCAACATCTGCAGTTCTTTGCTTTTTCATAGTTTATTTTGTCGTTGGTTATATGAATATATAAAAGAAGGCGCATGCACTATGAAATAAAAGGCTAGATATCATATGGTAAGCTCCAATTACTAATAGACATTCTGTGCCAGGCTCCTCTCAGAAAGCACAGCAGATGTATTGTGCAAGGTGAAAACTGAGCTTCAGAAAACTAGACGGTCAAAGAGACCTGCCTGGGCTTAACACACAAAGCTTCTGCTGTGGTAAATTGTGCGGTTTCCTTCAAACCTTCTATGTGAATATCAAAAACAGGCTTGTAGTAGAAGGCAGATCTAAATTGATGCAACCTTTATGTTTCACAGTTCAAAGCATAATGTTAAAATCCAGTTCCAGTTAATGTTTTGTTTAGTTAATCTGGAATTTATATGGAATATCACCACAGGGTAAAGAAATCTCTTAATGGATCACTTAGTTTCTAAAAGAATATTTAAACGTAGCTATTTTTTATTCATCTCTGAACATTTTGATCTATCTTTCTTATCTGAGAGATGGTCATAGACAAATCTAATTTCTAATTGCAGGAATTATTTATTATCGCCAGAGTCTGTCTAGTCATCCCACTGAAACATACCCTTTGAAAGGATAACCTACTTAGAGAATGATTTCTGTATTCATTTGATTTCCTTTCATTAAAGCATTTGTATATTTCACCTCCTTCCACAAATGAAAATAAATAATAAAATAGTTGCAATGATCAACTAAGAATAAAAAGAGATATTGTGCCTCTTGTCTAAACTTCAAACCTTCAAAAGGACTTTGAGAATTTGGTGAATTGGGCAGATATGTAGCAAATAAAGTTGAATGTAAAGAAATTTGAGGTGATGCACTTTTGTGCAAAGAACATGGAGAAAGGTTATAAATGATATGATACTAAATAGCGTGCAGGAGTAGAGGAATCTGGATGCATACAAGTACATAAGTCAGTAAATATGGCAGGACAGGTAGAGAACTCTGTTAACAAAGGATAGAGTATTCTAGGCTTCATAAACAGGGGCAGAGAGTATAAGAGGGAGGCTATGATGAACTTACACAAGACCTGAGCTGAAGTACTGTGCAGAGCTGTGGCTGCCACATAATAGGAAGCATGAATACATAAGAAACAGCACAGCAGAGGTATGTGAGAATGGTACACCAGTTATAACTAAAGATTGGAAAAGTTGGAGCTGCTTTGCTTGGAGAGGAGGTGGTTAAGAGGACAGTTGATAGAAGTTATCAAAATCATGAGACGTCTGGGTAGAGGTGATAAGGAGACACTGTTTCCACTTGCGAAAGGATTGAGATCCAGAAGGAACATTTTTTAAATGTTTTGTTAAAGTAGCAAATGTGAGGTGAGAAAAAAATTCTTGTTCACATAGCAAATAGTTCAAGTATGAAATTCACTGTCTCGAATTGTGGTAGGGGCAGGTTCAATTGAGGCATCCAAGAGAGTATTGCACGATCATTTAAATAGACAGAAACATGCAGGATTATGGGTAAAAGTCAGGAGATTGGCGCTGAGTTAAAATACACGGAGAGCCAGTACAGAACGATGGGCCAAATGATCTCTTTCTGCATTGTGAGAAACCTGTGATTCTGGGAGTCTGCTGAAAAGGTTAAATAGAAATTAATCATTTGATGATTAGATTACTTACAGTTTGGAAACAGGCCCTTTGGCCCAACACACTCCACACTGATCCTCCGAAGAGCAACCTACCAAGACCCATTCCTCTAACACTACGGGAATTTAGCATGGCCAATTCACCTAACCTGCACATTTTCAGACTGCGGGAAGAAACCCACACAGACACAGGGAGAATGTGCAAACTCCACACAGACAGTTGCGTGAGGTAGGAATTGAACCCAGGTCTCTGGCACTGTGAGGCAGCAGTGCTAACCATCGTGCCATGAATTAAATTGATGTCAGAAACTTCTGTTCATGTACCAGTGTTTAAACTATTTGGCAGTGGTGGGAAAACTTGCCTTTGAGATCCCCCTAAAGCCTTAAGAAATTTCGATCACAAGGGCAATTAATGAGAGGAAAGTCATGCCTGTGTATGTGGGAGAGAAGAGCTGAAAATGTGTTGCTGGAAAAGCGCAGCAGGTCAGGCACCATCCAAGGAGCAGGAGATTCGACGTTTCGGGTCCTATGTGGGAGAGAAGGAATAATAAAGAATTCTTCAATCATAGATTGTGTTTTCTCATTTTTATTGTTTCACCTTCTTTAATCAAAGTTTGCCTCTCTCATATTTGCTGCTCCTCCAAAAGCAGATTGGAGGAGGAACAAGGTAGAAGAATGGAACTTGTAATTTGAGGAGCTCAAAAAGTTATTCTGGATGCCAGACAGTTCTAGTGCACTGCCGCTGAAAGCAGCTCAACTTACGTCCAGAGAACACGAGTAGTCAATACAAGGAAACATCACCAACTGCTAGCTCCCTATCAAGCTATGCGCTACCCTGACTTGAAACTGTATCACTGTTCCTTCAGTATTGCTGGGTCAAAATTCTGTACTCCCTGCCTAACCATGTTGTGTGTGTTTCTACATTATAAGGACTACAGTGACTCAAAAAGCCTCTCACCACCGCCACCTTTTCCAGGGGAATTAAGGATAGTAATAAAGGTACAGCTCATAAATTAATAAAATAAATGCTTTAAGATGCTGACGAGAGGAAGCAAATAATTAAGGAGGATGGAGGAGAGATTTTGTGATGTTCAGACTCTGTGCAAACGGTGAACTTTCATCATCATCATCTGCAAAGCAGTGCTGAAAAAGCGGTTGCATAGTGGCAATGACGTTAGATGAAGAAAGCAGAACCCCAGACTAATACTCTGGTTAAATGTGCTCAAATCCCACTATGGTAAATGGTGAAAATTGAATTCAATAAAAATCTAGATTGGAAGCTAGTATAATGGTGACTGTGTAGCCACTGTTAGTTGCTGTAAAGAACTATCTAGTTTATTGATGCCCTTTCGGGAATGAAATCTGTGGATCTGGCCTACATGTGACTCCAGACCCACACCAATATGGTTGACCCTTAGAACAATTAGAGATGAGCAATAAATGCAGGTATAGCCAGTGATGCCCATGTCCCATGAATGAATAAAACAAAAATTTTAACATTGGGGTCAAGTATGTGAACATTTGCTGGTGTTTCCAGAGGTAGTGAAGTCTCTTAATGCAGAAATTATGGAAGACTCCACCAATGCCATGTGTCTGCCATGTGAATATATGGAGGTGTCATCCACGGAGAGAGAGATATGATGCTATGGAGAGATACATGGAGCACAGCACTACATGGTTGCACAGAGGCACACAAACGTGAGAAAATAGTATTAGACCTCCTCTTGACGGTACAAAATTTGATAATATCTCTTCCAAGCCTCCAATCGCAATATTATCTCTAATCAGGTCAACTTTCAGGGCTTCATATTCACAATTATCTATGTTCTCTCCTGTATTTTACATACATTTGTTAATTCCTGCCCTTCATATACTTATATGTCTGTGAAAGCTGAAATAAGGTTCAAAAGTCCTCATAATATTTTGAAATGTGGCAATTTCAGTTTTTATACCTGTTTTGTCCATAATGGTGCCAAATGCTTTGAGAAGTCAACTGTACAGACTAGTGAATCCGCGGCATCAATTTTGCTACTTCCCATTTATTTTGGCCCTTTCACATGCTCAAAGGATTTGGGTAGCATTAGAGTTTGATCATGGCATCTCTTTCCTGGATTTGCTTCCCACATTGTCCCCTGTTCACTGTCCCTCTGCTCATGGCTGCTTTCCAGTAGCTGTTGTTTTTTCTTCTTCATTGCCCTGCTGCTCTGTTCAGTTGCTGCTAGGCTTTGTTATCCGAGCAGTTCCACTCTGTCTTTCTCCTGCTGCTGGCTCACTCCCCTGATGTCACCATCTCTTTTCGTAGTGACAAGTCTTAGAAAAGGTTATATCCTGGGATTCCTGCTGAATCTAAACTATTGATAAGTTAGCCTTTTTATTCAACTAGCATTTTACACTGTTAAGCTTTGATCAAGACTGTCCGCAGAATCATTTCTCTACAGAGTCTATTTTCATGTGATTGATTACATCACTATTGATGTAGGCTGACAAGTTGCATATTTATTTATTAACTCTGCTTATTAGCCATGATCAAATGGTGGAGAAGACTCAATGGGCTGAATGGCCTAATTCTGCTCCTATATCTTATGAAAGTATAAACCCTTTGCTCTACAACTCTCCTCTCAATGCACCTCTATGATGATGACTGAAGTGAACCCTGCACAGATACAGAGGCTCAGAACGTAGCACACCCCTGTGCCACTCGGGTATCCTGAGAATGCAGACCATGGGGATCAATATACTTGGGCAGGAAAGACAGCAACCTGCCCACCAGCGAACCTACAACTCCAAGCAAAGGAGTCGCAACCCTTTGAGATGTGACCAAAAGCAAGTGCATAAACGTATGGATCAGTACTTATGATTTCACCGAGTGAAAATGATGCCCCAACAGCAGAAACATTTAATGTTTAAAAACTGTCTTGAATTGTATATATGAAAATGTGATAGGGTATTTATTCACATGTTTACTTTTATGTAACAGTTGGAAGCGACCAGGTGTGATCAAACAGAAGGATGATGTGTGAAAGGTAGGGCCTCATAAATACATTAATTAACAGAAAGCTTTGGCATGTGGTACCGATGGATACATAGAGATTCTAAAAGTCTCCCATGAAATATCAGAAAACTCAACTCATAGAGAGAACTTTTAGTTTGGTGGTCTTCTTGTAACTGAAGCACCCATTGACCAGAGAGTCAGGAATTGTTTTCTGCCTTGCCATGTGAACTGAAACCTGCATTGCTATCTTTATCAGCTGGCACTTATTGAGGTGCATTATAATTATCCCCCTCCTCTGAGGATGCTGCTTGATCAATGTCTTCCTATGGATTCAACACTACTCCTTGGAGAGTCAGCTTATACATGGCCACCAAATGACAGAGATTCAGGATGCTCTTGAGGCTACATGTTGCAGGGCTCCTATTGATCTATCAAAGCATCTCAATTTCATTTTCAAATGGTCAGTGTCCTGCTAGATGTTGGTCCTTGTATCACATGGTAGCAGTTGTAAGTGCCCTCTGCCTAGGGTTGGATATGTGGGTCAGGAGCAATTACTTCAGTGGATACCCCAGGTTCCTGCTTTCTAGCATTGAAGGCGTTCAGGTAGGTTGAAGAACTGAGGCAATTGGGACTGACTAAGGATATAAGAGTCATGGCAGCTTTCAAGAATCCTCACAAGCACCTACATGATGTTCTTATGATAGTTACAGATAGCCTGAGGGAGTGCTGAAAAATGTGTGAAGAAGGGCTTATGCCTGAAACATCGATTCTCCTGCTCCTAGGATGCTGCCTGACCTGCTGCGCTTTTCTAGCAACACATTTTTCAGCTCTGATCTCCAGCATCTGCAGTCCTCACTTTCTCCTAGCCTGAGGGAGTGCCCATACACCATGATTACAAAGATTATGGACTGACTCTTATGTTTTTTTTTCGGTAAGTTCAAGTATTGAGTGTTTCCTGAAGGTTTGTTGCTGCACAGCATCTGACCAGACTCACCTCATTAATTATTGGCAATGCTTCTTGTCATTTCCTTGTTGATTTTCCCAAATTCAAGCATGCTTGGCAAGTTTGATAAGGTGGGAGGCTGAATGGTAATGAGGCAAGTTGGAGTGTTAACACGGTGTATAACAAACAATAATCCCTGTAAACTGGCAACTCACCATTGACAAGTAAGAATCTCACAAAGTCAACAATGGAAAGTGCAAAAGTGGCTTAAATTGCTCCTAAAGTCAAGCTGTGCCTTGTCACACTTATCATCTAGTTCTATAACACAGTTTTTGCCAGTCCCCAAGTTGTTTTGAGATTCCAGTCATTGTCTCACTGAGGATGTGGCGACAGACTGTGTGATACGCTGAAGCAGAAGTTAATGTCATTTGCAAGTAGGAGACACACTATACCTGCAGTGTTAAAGAGAACTCAGCTTTTCCTGTTTTTTAGTTACAGATTGTAGTTCTTTGTTTTATATTGTTACCCCTGCTGTCAGGTCATGAATGCAATTCTGCTTGTTTTGATGAGGAATTAATTATTTGAGTGACTTTTAAAGTTTTGAATGGGCAGTCATGAATGGGAGTTTATTTTGTTACAGTGAATTTTATTATAGCTGGTTAAGTATTTATTTTACTGAGCTGGATACTGTGCTCAATTGTGGTACCATTCTGTGTCTAGCAATAGCTGCAAATGTGAGGGCACAGTCACATGCAGGTATTGCAGAGAAAGGTTAGGTTGGCAGTCACTATGAGTTGTTTGCCAGGGAAACAAATAGTCTACAAGAAATGCACTGAGGGCAGGCAATTATAGGAACATCTAGGTATTGGTCACCAATGATATCAATGATTTTTAGTAGATTAGATTAATTAAGATTTTATTGCCATGTTTACCCAAGTAGAAGAGTACAGTTCTAAGTTTCGCCAACACTGCCAATTGACTTCACACTTTTAACATTAAGGCAGTTGTAGAATAAAAATAGTGGTGGAGAGGCACGTATATATCGGGCTTGCATCAGGATTGACTGATCATTGCTTACACCTTCACTTACACAGGAGTTAGCAGGACTGACTCCACTCCAACCTCTCCTCCCACTAATGAGAGTGCCATTGATAGCTACTGACACAATGGAAGCTCAACATGATATCAGGAAATTTCCTGACTTTTGACCCCTGTCTCCAACATGGAAAATCTGCACTTGAATTGTAACCTAATGAATTTTGGTTGTATCTTGTCACAAATTCATAATAGCATTAAATGCAAAAATGCGAACCCATGATCTCAGTTCTTATTTTGGCATATCCATACGTATTTTCATATATTTTGGTAAAATGATAATATAGATAAACAGAGAATGCAATTTTTTTTGTTATGAATGTGTTTTACTCCCCTCGGTTATTGTATGTTAATTACCTTTTCAGGCTGCTTGTGGAAAGAACAGAATTCAGCACCATGGAGACACAGCATGAAATGCAGCAATGTTATTATTGTCAGTTTAACCAATCAGCATAATGGGCACATGATAGCAAGAGAAAAGCCAACTCAGTAAATATTAAGTTGCTTTTGTAGAACTGGCCATTGGGGAGCGCAAGCAGTATCTGACTGAGTCTGGATGCAGCTGCAAATGTGTTGCTGGTCAAAGCACAGCAGGTTAGGCAGCATCTCAGGAATAGAGAATTCGACGTTTCGAGCATAAGCCCTTCATCAGGAATAAGAGAGAGAGAGCCAAGCAGGCTGAGATAAAAGGTAGGGAGGAGGGACTAGGGGGAGGGGCGATGGAGGTGGGATAGGTGGAAGGAGGTCAAGGTGAGGGTGATAGGCCGGAGTGGGGTGGGGGCGGAGAGGTCAGGAAGAGGATTGCAGGTTAGGAGGGCGGTGCTGAGTTGAGGGAACCGACTGAGACAAGGTGGGGGGAGGGGAAATGAGGAAGCTGGAGAAATCTGAATTCATACCTTGTGGTTGGAGGGTTCCCAGGCGGAAGATGAGGCGCTCCTCCTCCAGCCGTCGTGTAGTTGTGTTCTGCCGGTGGAGGAGTCCAAGGACCTGCATGTCCTCGGTGGAGTGGGAGGGGGAGTTAAAGTGTTGAGCCACGGGGTGATTGGGTTGGTTGGTTCGGGCGGCCCAGCAACACATTTGCAGCTGTGATCTCCAGCATCTGCAGAGCTTTGACCAGCAACACATTTGCAGCTGTGATCTCCAGCATCTGCAGAGCTTTGACCAGCAACACATTTGCAGCTGTGATCTCCAGCATCTGCAGAGCTTTGACCAGCAACACATTTGCAGCTGTGATCTCCAGCATCTGCAGAGCTTTGACCAGCAACACATTTGCAGCTGTGATCTCCAGCATCTGCAGAGCTTTGACCAGCAACACATTTGCAGCTGTGATCTCCAGCATCTGCAGAGCTTTGACCAGCAACACATTTGCAGCTGTGATCTCCAGCATCTGCAGACTGCCTAACCTGCTGTGCTTTGACCAGCAACACATTTGCAGCTGTGATCTCCAGCATCTGCAGACCTCATTTTTTACTCTGAGTCTGGATGCAGACTGGGGGAATATTCTGATTGGTATCTCTGGACAAAATCTAGAAGCTGCCTTAAGATTGGCTGTCTTTGATTAATTAATTCCAGATTTCCAAACATTATACTTAATTTCCTTGACCTTGTAGGCAGTTTTGGAAGAATGCTGCCAAAGGAACATTGGTGGGTTCCTCAGTTCATCTTGTAGATTATGCAGACTGCTATCACAATGCATCACTGGTATAAGGAGTTAATGTTGAAGATGGTGGATGTGTTGATAATCAACCAGATTGATTTTCCTTAGATGGTGCCTTCTTAAGGGTTGTTTGAGCCTAACTCGTACCTTGACAAATGGAAAGTATTCCATCTTTCTCCTGAATTGTCCATTGTAGATGGTTTTAGGGTGAGGTGAACTATTCATCACTAAATTCCTAGCCCGTGATCTGCTGTTCTGGCCATAGTGCTAATTTCTGGTACTTACAGTTCCTGGTCATTGGTGAACCATGGTATGTTGATAATTGTGGGACCTGGGTGTTCAGAGATGCTGATACATTGAACAGCAAGGAAATATATTTAAATTCACTCTTGTTGGAGATAGTCATTGTCTGGCACTTGTCATGAGTGTTACTTGCTATTTATTAGTCCAAGTCTGAATGTTATCCCGGTCTTGTTGCATATGCTTGCAGACTGATTCAGTATCTGAGGAGTCTCCACTGCCAACATCCTTGGAGTTACCATTGACCAGAAACTCAACTGGAATCATCACATAAACACAGGGACTACAAGAACAGGTCAGAGGAATGAGATATTGTATTTTAGGTGATCTTTACTGTCACTCAACAGCTTGCTATATTTATTAATACTGGGTTTCTGTTCATTTATTCACAACCCTTTACAAGACTGTTGTTTACTATAACACGGTTTCATTCATTAATTCTTAAAACCATGTTTTGTAGTATATTTTACAATGACAAGATAGACTAAAATTAAAGCATCCCTTTCAATCCACTCATCTTAAACCCTTATCAGGCCTATTTCTACATCAAAAGCTGAAACATTATAATATTAATTAGCCCTCAGCAACCATCTCACAGACCTGAATAGATTACAGACCAGAAAACAGTTCCCCCAATTAGTATGATTTGGAGGTTCTGGTGTTGGACTGGGGTGTACAAAGTTAAAAATCACAAAACAACACATTATAGTCCTTAACAGGTTTATTTGGAAGCATTAGCTTTCAGAACATTGTTCCTTCATCAGGTGGCCATGCTCCACAACCACCTGATGAAGGAGCAGCGCTCCGACAGCTGGTGCTTCCAACTAAACCTGTGGAACTACAACCTGGTGTTGTGTGGTATTTAACCCAATTAGTATGTACTTATTGAATATCTTTTAACAGGGCTACTATCACTTTAACTGACAAAACAGTGCTTCTGTGAAATTGCATGAATGAACGAAACTCACACCCGCAAATCTCACAACTCAGCTGCAGTAATCAGTTTAATATTCTTTATTCGTTTATTAAGTACAGGTGTAATTTCTAATTTATTTAGAGCATATATGCCTAGTATTTTTAATGAACATTTACTAACTTAAAAGACAAAAGGATTAATACTTCTTCATTTTGCAAGCAGATCGGTATGACACTTTTAATCCCATCAGAAGTAACAGCCATCATTTATCAGATATTTAACCCATCTCTTGTCTCCCCAGAACAAAGTCCCTTTGTGTATTGTAACACCATAGTGATGGAATTTTAATATGTGTAAGAACTGTATTATATGAGACTACTGTAAGAACTGTACTTTGGGATTCTATTGTTGCCTTGAACTTGTGCTTCTGTGGTTGCTGAATAAAGAGGCTATTGTCGCCACTCATTGATTTCAGTCATTACCTGAACACGATCCCACAGAGGCTAGGAATATTGAATCGCATAACTCGTCTCTTGACTCCCTGAAGCCTGTCCACCGTCTACAAGGCCCAAGTTAGGAATATGATGGAATACTCCCCATTTGTCTCGATGAGTGCTGCTTCATCAGCACTCAAGAAGCTTGACACCATCCAGTACAAAATAGTCCATTTGATTGGCACCACATCCACAAGCATCCACTCCCTCCACCATCATCTCTCAGTAGCAGCAGGTTGTACTACCTACATGATGCGCTGCAGAAACACCTTCCAAACCCATCACCACTTTCCATCTAGAAGGACAAGGCAGCGGATACAAAGGAACATGAAATCCTGCAAGTTCCTCTATAAACCACGCACCATCTTGACTTGAAAATATTTTGCTGTTCTTTCAGTGTTGCTGGTTCAAAATCCTGGCATTCCCTTCATAATAGCATTTTCGGTTGACCTATAGCATGTAGACATCACTGATTCAAGAAGGCAGCTCACTACCATCCTCTCAAGGGCATCTACGAATGAGCAGTAAATGCTGGCCTGCCTGCGATGCCTTTGTATCACAAGTGAATTTAAAGAAAAAAGTCATGAGTAGTGCTGAACATTGTGCCATCATCAATAAACTCCCCACTTCTGCTCTAATAGTGGAAGGGAGGTATTCAAGACGTAGCTGAAGATGGTCAGGCTGTGGACGGTGTTTTGAGAAAATCCTGCAGAGATGTCCACACTGAGATATTTGACCTTCAACCCCTAAACCATCTGTTTTTGTGCTAGGTATGACTCTACGTAGTGGAGAATTTTCAGACCTTCCCAATATTGCTTCGGCTTTGTGACCTTGTTTAAATGTGACCTTGGCATCGTGGTAATCACTCTCACCTAGAAGGTCAGCTGTTTTGTTCATAGAGGCATAAAGTGCAGAAACAGACTCTTCATTCTACTCGTTCATACTGACACGATATCCTAATCTAATCCAGTCCCATTTGCCAGCACTCAACCCATATCCCTGTGAAACTTTCCTATCTCTAACCCAATCAGATGCTTTTTAAATATTGTAATTGTACCAGCCTCCATCATTTCCTCTGGCAGCTCTTTCTATACATATACCACACTCTCCATGAAAAGGTTGCCCCTTAAGTCCCTTTTATATTTTTCCCCTCTCACCCTAAACCTCTGCCCTCTAGTTCTGGACTCACCCACCCCAGGGAAAAGACTTTGTCTATTTATCCTATCCATGCCTCTCATGATTTTATAAACCTCTATAATGTCACCCCTCAGCCTCCGATGCTCGAGGGAAAACAGCCCTAGCCTATTCAGCCTCTCCCTGTAGCTCAAATCCTCCAACTCTGGCAACATCCTTGTAAATCTTTTCTGAACCCTTTCAAGTTTCACAACATTTTTCCAATAGGAAGGAAACCAGAATTGCACACAATATTCCAACAGTGGCCTAACCAATGTCCTTTACAGCCACAACATGACCTCCCAACTCCCATACTCAATACTCTGACCAATAAAGGAAAGCATACCAAACGCCTTCTTCACTATCCTATTTAGCTGTGACTCTACTTTCAAAGAGCTATGAACCTGCACTCCAAAGTCTCTTCATTCAACAATACTCCCGAAGACCTCACCATTAAATGTATAAGTCCTACTCTGATTTGCTTTTCTAAAATGCAGCACCTCGCATTTATCTAAATTAAACTCCATCTGCCACTCCTCAGCCCATTGGCCCATCTGATCAAGATCCTATCGCACTCTGAGGTAACCTGCTGTCCACTACACCTCCAATTTCGATGTTATCTGCAAGTCTACTCACTATATCTCCTATGTTCACATCCAAACCCTGTACATAAATGATGAAAAGTAGTCAACCCAGCACCAATCCTTATGGCAGTCCACTGGTCACAGGCCTCCAGTCTGAAAAGCAACCCTCCACCGGCACCCTCTATCTTCTACCTCTGAGCCAATTCATTCATGTTTGGGTCAAGGCTATAATAAGGATGGGAGGCAAGTGACCCTGAAAGAATCCAGACTGAACAGCACTGAGAAAGTTATTACTAAGCAATTGCTGTTTGACAAGCACTGTCAATGATCCCTTCCATTTTTTTTAGTGATCAAGAGTAGTGTTATAGGGAGTTAATTGGCTGACTTAAGTTGATATATTGAATTTGCCATGGTTACTTCCAGTGACAAGGGTGATGGCGAACTTTTGGCCATTTTGTACAACTGGTTTTCTTGAGAATTTCAGAGGGTGTTTTAGAATCAACTACATTGCTGTGAGACTGAAGTCACATTTCAACCATATATAGAAACATAGAAAATAGGAACAGGAGTAGGCTATTTGACCCCTTGAACCTGCTCCACTATTCATTATGATCATAGCTGATCATCCAACATGATATCTGTTCCTATTTCTCCTCCCTATCTTTTGACCCCTTTAGCTCCAAGTGCTTTATCCACCTCCTTCTTGAAATCATGCATGTTTTCGATGTTAAGGATGGTAGTTTTCCAATCGAAAAACATATTAGTGATGGGCTTTTATGGAAATCAGCAGTGTTTTTTTTGTGATCATCCAATCAGTTTTAAATTCTGTGTTTTCTATTGATCAAATTCAAATTCCATCAGCTGCTGCAGTGGTATTTGAACCCAGGCCCACAGACTATTCAACAATCTCTGTGGATTGCTGGTTTAGTTAATGTTACTACAATGTAACTGTCTTCCACTAATGAGAGTACTCCTTCCATCTTACTTATTGTCAAAACAGCATCATATGTAAGTCACAATTTCTTGGGATAACCCTGTTATATGTAATCATGTTTTGTAGTATCAATGAAAGTGAACTGAGATAGGAAAGGCGACTGAAAACACCCTTTCCAAAAATTGCACTGCATTATGTGAATTGACTATTTTATACTGTCAACATCAACTCAAATGCCAGTCAAACACAGTTAGTGGGAGGGTTAGTAATTAGCAGCATGCCTATTTATAAAACCAATTTCATAGATAACCTACAACTGCAAGCATTCTATGCTGGAGTGAATAGCTGTCAATTCCAGCTACTTCTACTGATAATGATTATTTTTACATGACTCATTCTTTCTAGCTAAAAGTGTAATCAGATCATCTGCTTTTCATCAAATGAGTTTTGCCTAATAGAAACCTCTGAAACAGTCTAAAGACAAGCATGTATCTTTGGAAGAGATTTAAATAATTTAAAATAACATTTCAATTTCAGTACAAAAGTACTTAAATATTTTGTAAAACAGTGAATTTTTTTTTCTCAGGAGGAGATTACTGTTGTTCCTTTGTGTTTCTTAATTTGTCCAGTCAATTGAAATATCATGAATCACACATGACCTCATGTATTGCGAGCTGAGTTACGTGAGGAAATTATTAGGTGATTTCCCTTTGTATGTGCCGATGCTGTTATGAATTGGTTTGAGAAACCTATTTTATGGCTGAAGAATTGCTTATTGTCATGCTTAATTTATTATACAGAATTAATTGCTGATTGCTAAGTCCTTTCTGAATATTCAACCATAGCCCATGGTATTAATTAATACAGCTTTCAAGAACCACTTGGTACTGAGTCCACCACTATAGCATATTAAATTTGGCTGTAATGAAAAGGATGCAGGATGGGCTTTAATTTGATCCTGTTAGTATAATTCTGATAATTATTGACTTTAGAATTCATGATTAATATTTAAACTTATAATAAATGATGGCCAAGTTTGTGATTTACTAAGTATTATTTTATGTTAACTTAGCAATCATTCAGTTTAATTAGTATATGCCATTTACTAACAGTGCATTGAATGAACATCACGTTATAAGCCCATTGGAAACAAGTATGGAGGTGGGGAAATGTTAAATAACATGTGCCCACGTTATTCAGTTCCTACATCTTCCTCCCACCAGTAAATGACTAACAGAAATCAGACAAACAGGTTGTTGTGGTTCTGTTTGCCGAGCTGGGAATTTGTGTTGCAGACGCAGATGACAAGCAACATGAATTCGACTGGGACAGCACTACTATTATAGGACAAGCCAAACAGAGAATAGCCAGGGAATTCCTAGAGGCATGGCACTCATCCACAGATTCAATCAATAAGCACATCGACCTGGACCCAATATACTGACCACTGCAGCAGACAGCTGGAACTGACAACCGGAAGCGGCAGATTCAAACCACTACAAATGCAGAGGAAAGATCACAGAAGCGCTTCACAGGAGGCTCCCAAGCACTGAGGATGTCACCTAGACAGGGGTGACATCCAGAAACGTCTGCAACACAAATTCCCAGCTCAGGGAATAAAACCACAACAACGAGCACCCGAGCTACAAATCTTCTCACAAACTTTGAAGACAAGCAGGTGCCCACATACCTTTCTAGGAGCTTTCATGCTGAACGCTGATTCAGGGTCTATCACACCAAAATCAATTCAACAAACCACGGAGACAATGTCAGTGTGCACTGTTGCAGACGCCACACCTATTGAGGGTATTAGCTACATTCTAGTAAGTAAAATAATTGAAGGTCTTAAAATTACTTTGACAGCTATTAAGTGTAGGCAAGTGTGTAACGTAAGTGGGAGAGAGTAGCCTGGCAAAGTGGGGAGGTAAGGGTAAGGAGATCAGGTAGGTGAAAGGGGTAGGGCAACAAGAGGGTGAGAGGTGGGGTGGTTGGTAGAGTAGTAGAGTGACATATGTATGATGAAATAAGGTTAGAAGTCAGCAACAGGGTAGGATGGTAGGTGAGTGAAGAATTAGTATGCCAGGTTAGTATCATTGATATGTGGATGAGGGTGTAGTGTCACAAATGTGAGGGTGAGGGTATAGACTAGTAAGTGGGTGAAGGGTCATGTTGGCAAGTGTGCGGAAGCACTAGTGGCAGTGAGTGGCTGAGGGTAGGGTGGGACAGATAGGTTGGAGAATGGTGTCAATTCTTTGAGGTGAAGGGACAAGGCCCATAGGAAAAGGGGTTTTGACTGTCTACTGAGAGGTGTCAGTTTGAGTGTCTTGGAGTTGGATCAGTGTGAGTTCCAGTGGTGGATTAGAAGGGATGTGTGGTCAGCATTATGGAAGAAGGTATCCGCTAGATACTGTACTGACCCAGGTGGCAACCTTGAACTAACAAATAGAGTTACTAACAATAGACAGCATGGTTTTATTTTGTGGTGGAGGTCGTGCCTCTCTAACTTGATTGAGTTTTTTGAGGAGGTGATGAAGATGATTGATGAGGGAAAAGCAGTAGATGTTGTGTACATACACTTCAATTGAGCCTTTGACAAGGTCTCTCATGACAGACTGGTACAAAAGGTAAAGTCACATGCTATCAGGTGAACTGGCAAGATGGATACTGAACTGGCTTAGTCATGGATGACAGATGGTAATGGTAGAAGGATGTTTTTCAGAATGGAGGGCTGTGACTTGTGGATCACTGCTGGGACCTCTGTTGTTTGTGGTCTACATAAAAGTTTTGGAGGAAAATGTAGCTGGTCTAATTAGTAACTTTGCAGACAATACAAAGCTTGGCGGTATTCCGGATAGTGAGGAGGATTGTCAGAGGATACAGCAGGATACAGATCATAGAGTCATAGAGATGTACAGTATGGAAACAGATCCTTCAGTCCAACTTGTCCATGCTGACCAGCAAAACTAATTCAATTTACCAGCATTTGGCCCATATTTCTCAAAATCCTTCCTAATCATATTCGCATCCAGATGCCTTTTAAATGTTTTAGTTGTACCAACATCCACCTCTTCCTCTGGCAGCTCATTCCATACACACTACACCTCTATGTGAAAAAGTTGCCCCATAGCTCCCTTTCAAATCTTTCCCCTCTCACCTTAAACCTATGCCCTCTAGTTTTGGACTCCTTCACCCCAGGGAAAAGACTTTGCCTATTCACCTTATCTATTCCCCTCATGGATTTATAAGCCTCTATAATGTCACCCCTCAGCCTCCAATGCTCCAGGGAAAATAGCTCCAGCCCATTCAGCCTCTCCCTATGGCTCAAACCCTCCAAACCTGGCAACAAACTTGGAAATCTTTTCTGAACCCTTTCAAGTTTCATACCATTCTTCTTCCAGGAGGGAGACCAGAATTGCAAGCAATACTCCAAAAGTGGCCAAACCAATGTCCTGTACAACCACAACATAACCTCCCAAGTCTTATACTCAATGTACTGACCAATATATGCAAGCATATAAAACACCTTCTTCACTATCCTATCTACTTGTGACTCCATGTCAGTTGGAAGCATGGGCAGAAAAATGGCAGATGGAGTTTAATCTGGACAAATGTGAGGTCATGCATTTTGGAAGATCAAGTACAGGTGGAAAGTATACAGTGAATGGCAGAACCCTTGGGAGTATAGATATGCAGAGGGATATGGGTGTGCAGGTCCACAGATCACTGAAGCTGTGCAGGTTGATAAGGTAGTAAAAAAACTTGACTTCACTGGAAGGGACATTGAGTATAAGGATAGGCAAGTTATGCTGCAACTTTATAGAACTTTAGTGAGGCCACACTTGGAATATTGTCCAGGGTGACCTCGGTTATCAAAATGACTTAGGTGGGGAGTATTTTGTTTGGATAATCGAATGTTCGGATAACAAAGTTTACTCAAGCATCAGGACCTAGAGATCTCATTCGGACAATCCAAAATTTGGATAATTGATGTTCGGATAATCGAGGTTGTACCGCATACAATTCTGGTCACCACACTACCAGAAGGATGTGGGTGCTTTCTAGACGGTACAGCAAAGGTTTCCCAGGATGTAACCTGGTGTGGGGGGGTTTTAGCTATGAAGAAAAGTTGGATAGACGAGTATTATTCTCACTGGAACACAAGAGGTTGAAGAGTAACGTGATAGAATTTTATAAGTTTGTGCATGGCATGGATAGAGTAGAAAGTATGGTTTTTTTTTCCCAGGATGGAGGGAGTAAATTACTAATGGACACAGGTTCAAGGTGCAGGGGAGATGTTTAAAAGAGGTGTGCAAGGCAGGTTTTTTCCACAGAGAGTAGCGAGTGCCTGGAACGCAATGTCAGAAGAGGTGGTGGAAGCAGAAACAATAGCAGCATTGAAGAAGCACCTGAAGAAATACATGAATAGGAAGGGAAGAGAGGGATATGGATCCTGTAAGTGAAGACAGTTTTAGAATGGAAGGGCAAAATGTGTCAGCGTAGACTTGGAGGGCCAAAGGACAATTCCTGTGCTGTGTTGTTCTTTGCTCTTTGTTCTTTGGTTTCATGGTCTCCTCTGTGGAGTTGGGTGAACAGGACATCCTGTCCTGCATGCCACCCCATCCAGCAGGAACTTCAGGTCCCTGTCCATTAAGAGAGGCATCAATTTTCCTTTGTTTGGCATCTGCAGCAAATATCAGGAACTGTGTAGGGCACCTCCAGGTTGAGAGTGTTTATCCAAGTTAACAATGTGCTTTTGAAGGTGACACCAATACCAGAAAAAGCAATCCGTTCTGGAATATTGGTGAGTAATGAGCTGTTCAGGGAATGGCTGGTGGTAAAAACAAGGCTAGAATCAGACTTTAGGCATGGCAGAGATGCATCACAGGTATTAATGGGACAAATATTTAAATAAATAAATACATAAGTATTAAATCAAAAAATTAAAACAAGAAACAGGGTATTGTAGCTTAATGGTTATCATCATGCATTATCATACCCAAAGCTCTAAGGCAACATTTGCCAAGTGAATTCAATAAATCTGATCAACAGTAGTTTTTGGGCTGTTGTAAATATCCAAATGATTCATCAACATCCTTCAATGAAGGGGACATGTCACAATTACTTGGTTTAGCATGATATGTGACTTCACTCCATGTTTACATTGTTGACTCAATGCTGTCACAGAGGAACCATTGCTCATTGCTCACAAAGATGGACATCTCTATCTATTAGGGAGAAACAAATGATTACATTTAATTTGAGGGCAAGCATAAGGTAAAGTGAATAAGCAGGCCTCCATGAAATACCATAACCTGTATGGGGATTGAATCTGCACTGTTAGCTTTATTAGATTAGATTACTTACAGTGTGGAAACAGGCCCTTCGGCCCAACAAGTCCACACCGACCCGCCGAAGCGCAACCCACCCGTACCCCTACATTTACCCCTTGCCTAACACTACGGGCAATTTAGCATGGCCAATTCACCTAACCTGCACATCTTTGGACTGTGGGAGGAAACCGGAGCACCCGGAGGAAACCCACGCAGACACGGGGAGAACGTGCAAACTCCACACAGTCGCCTGAGGCGGGAATTGAACCCGCGTCTCTGGCACTGTGAGGCGGCAGTGTTAACCACTGCGACACCGTGCCGCCCACATCTAGTCATCTAGGCATCTAGTCATCCAACTAACTGAATGCATGGCCGTAGACTACTTCAGTATCTGAGGAGCGATAAATGGCACTGACCATTGTGCAATCATCAGTGAACATCCCCAGTTCTGACTTTGTGTTAGACAGAAGATCATTGAGGAAGCAACTGAAAATGATTTGCCTAAAACATCATCCTGAGGAACTCATACATCCTGGGGCTGAGATGATTGAGTTCCAGCAATAACAACGATTTCCTTTTGTCCCAGGCATGACTCCAAACTTTGGAGTCGAATGCCCATTGACTCAACATTTGCCAGTTCTCCGTAATCAAATGCTTAATCAAACTCAATCAAATGTTGCCTTGATGTCCAAGGCAGTCACTCTCACCTCACCTCATCTCTCAAGCTGTTTTATTTTCATGTTTAGACCAATCTCTGTCAGAACTTAAGGTGAGTGTCAGTGAGCAAATTAATGCTGAGTTGGGGCCTCTTGATAAAACTGTTTCTGACACCCTTCATGACTTTGCTAATGATCAAGTATAGACTTATAGAGTGGGAACTGATCGGTTTGCATTTTCCTGTTTCTTTGATGACAGGCCACACTGGATAATTACAATCTTATGTTAACTAGTAGAGTGGACTATAATAGGCTCCAAGTTTTATTATCCACACTTGAATATAAGCAGTATTGACAAATGACATGGTGGAACAACTTCAGGCTTAGTTAAGACAAAAAAATGTTAGTGGAATAGAAACATAACAACAGGAAAATGAGATGGTTTAGAAACTCTTGATATCTTGAAGGTGTAAAAACCACTGTGTATGAACAGGTCCATTGCTATAGCAACATTGTGAAATGGAAAATAGACACTTCAGAAGATTAACTCAACTCCGTGAGGATCAGTCACAGGCTGATGTATTCTGAAAATGAGGGCAATGTTCCAGTACTTCAGTGGTTTGTCAAGACAAGACAAATATGTTATAGTAGCTTCTTGTACTTGTAGTTGGTTCACTGAGATCAGCAAGAAGTTCTTTACTGGTCCCACTTTTCAGTGGGGACGCATTCCAGAAGAAAATAAAACCTGTAAAATTTAGGAATGACATATACAGGCCCGATTTGTTTTACATATTTCAGAACAGTACAATCACTATGTTCATTTCCAGGTTGTTTTCATAGATTTCCTTCTGGAATATAAAATAGATCCGGGAGCTAGCGTAACACCCATCCCATCCCAAGCTCATTCCTATACTATGGTAGGTGTTGAGTGCCAATCATGACTTCATTGCTGTCTGCCAAACATATTTAATAAAATAATTATGGCCCATTTAGGGGTGTTAACAAACCTATTGACCTGAATGATGCATTGCAGGCAGCATAATATAGCTGGCACAGGCAGCCTGGTGTCAGTGGGTGTGCAATTCTTAAAGAGAGAAGGAGGGAAGGAAAGGGAAGCATCTCATGCATGGAGTGCCCAGAAGACTTTGGATGCATTTCCCAACAAGATTCCTCCAAACTCCTCCGACCTTTCCTTTCATGCTGCCTTTCCAACAGAACGTAGCCTCTTATTCCCCTGTGTTCCATGAACAGTGACTCATGCACAGCAAAAGCACTGGCCTCACTACATTATCATGGCCAATCTCGGGCTGCCTCACAAACACTTCAGCACTTCACCAGTGCACTTTGAAGCACACAAAAACCCAATGTTCCTGCCCTGGACACACTGTATGTAAGGGCACACATCCGGATCACATATACTCAGCTCGCAGGATGTATCTTGGGGCTCGTAGCTTGCTGTCTCAGTGTTAATTACTTTGTGCTTACTTGGAGGCTCCCAATATCCCTGCTTTACCTTGTTTATAATGGAATCTTCCTTGGCCCAAAAAACTCAGGATTCACTTTATTAGGGAAGTTGTATTTCTCTTCAAACTTGTAAGGGCAGATGGGAAGCCAGGGAGACTGTCATGATTTCCAGCACTGAACAGTTAAGAGCACTGACACGTTGCTGTATGGTACTGTGCTATGTCAATATTATGCCAACAACATGAGACAGAAACTTGTTTGGAAAACACACTGCATGTGCTTCAACCAAATGGCCCTGTTTGAATATCTCAGGAAAGTAGTGTTTAAACGAGTAACGGGAAACTACGGTAAGTCAGAGGCTGTGGCCTCCATGTAGCGAATAGAATGTAGAATACTACAGCGCATTACAGACCCTTCAGCCCTCAATGTTGCACCAACCTGTGGAACCAATCTGAAGCCTATCAATCCTACACTTTACCATTTTCATCCATATGTTTATCCAATGACTATTAAATGCTCTTAAAGTTTACGAGTCTGCTACTTTTGCAGGCAGG
This sequence comes from Hemiscyllium ocellatum, assembly GCF_020745735.1. Lineage (NCBI taxonomy): Eukaryota > Metazoa > Chordata > Chondrichthyes > Orectolobiformes > Hemiscylliidae > Hemiscyllium > Hemiscyllium ocellatum. Next base: position 45,060,718 of record NC_083405.1, on the reverse strand, counting down.
GCATTCCACACCCCTACTACTCTCATGGTAAAGAAACTACCTCTGACATCTGTCCTATATCTATCCCCCCTCAATTTAAAGCTATGTCCCCTCATGCTAGCTATCACCATATGAGGAAAAACACTCTCGCTGTCCACCCTATCTTAAATCTCTGATTATCAAATACGTCTCAATTAAATCTCCTCTCAACCTTCTTCTCTCTAAGGAAAACAGCCTCAAGTCCCTCAGCCTGTCCTCATAACTTCCCTTCATACCAGGCAACATCCTAGTAAATCTCCTCTGCACCCTTTCCAAAGCTTCCACATCCTTCCTATAATGCAGCGACCAGAACTGTAAGCAATACGCTAAGTGTAGCTGCACCAGAGCTTTGTACAGCTCCAGCATGACTTGATGACTCTGAAACTCAATTCCTCTGCCAATAAAAGCTACCACATCATCTGCCTTCTTAACAACTTTATCAACCTGGGTGGCAACTTTCAGGGATCTGCTCATGGAATAGAGGAGAATAAGAGACTATGTTCTGTTGGGAAGGCAGCATGAAAGGAAAAGTTGGAGGAGTTTGGAGGAATCTTATTGGAAAGTGCACCTGAACTGTTCTGGGCACTCCATGAATGAGATGCCTCCCTTTCCTTCCCTCCTTTTCTCATATAGGTCTTTAAGAATGGCGCACCCACTGCCAACGCTAGCCATATAATGCTAGCCATAACATGGACACTGAGATCTCTCTGCTCAGCTGCACAGCTAAGAATCTTATCATTAACCCAGTACTCTTTATTCCTATTGCTCCTTCCAAAGTGAATTACCTCACACTTTTCCGCATTAAACTCCATTTGCCACCTCTCAGCCCAGCTCTGCAGCTTATCTATGTCTCTCTGTAACCTGTGACGTCCTTCAGCACTATTTACAACTCCATTTACCTTAGTGTCATCCGCAAATTTGCTAACCCATTCTTCTATGCTCTCACCTACATCATTTATAAATATGACGAACAGCAGTGGCCCCAAAGCAGATCCCTGTAACACACCACTAGTAACTTAACTCCAGGATGAACATTTCCCATCAACCACCACTCTCTGTCTTCTTTCAGCTAGCCAATTGCTGATCCAAACTGCTAAATCACCCTCACTCCGATGTCTCCATATTTTGTGCAATATCCTACGTGGGGAACTATGGGGAACCGTAGGGCAGCCTGCTTTTCAGACTGGAGGCCTGTGACCAGTGAAGTGCCAGAAGGATCAGTGCTGGGTCTATTACTTTTCATCATTTATATAAATGATCTGAATGCGAGCATAAGAGGTATAGTTAGTAAGTTTGCAGATGACACCAAAATTGGAGGTGCAGTGGACAGCGAAGAAGGTTACCTCAGATTACAACAGGATCTTCATCAGATGGGCCAATGGGCTGAGAAGTGGCAGATGGAGTTTAATTTGGATAAATGTGAGGTGCTGCATTTTGATTAGATTAGATTACCTATAGTATGGAAACAGGCCCTTCAGCCCCAGTACTCACACTGACCCTCTGAACAGAAACTCGCCCACATCCATTCCCTACCCTGACTAATGCACCTAACACTATGGGCAATTTAGGGCAACCAATTCACCTAACCTGCACATCTTTGTACTGTGGGAGAAAACCAAAGCAGACACAGGGACAATGTGCAAATTCCACACACACAGTCACCTGAGGCTAGAACCAAACCCGGTTCCCTGGCGCTGTGAGGTGACAGTGCCAACCATTAAGCCACCATGCCACCATGCCACCCTACAGAAAAGCAAATCCTAGCAGGTCTTATACACTTAATGGTAAGGTCCTAGGGAGTGTTGCTGAACAAAGACACCTCGGAGAGCAGGTTCATAACTTCTTGAAAGTGGAGTCGCAGGTAAATAGGATTGTGAAGAAGGCGATTGGCATCCTTTCTTTTATCGGTCAGAGTATTGTGTATAGGAGTTGGGAGGTCATGTTGGGGCTGTACAGGACATTGGTTAGGTCTGTCAATAAATTGCGTGCAAATCTGGTCTCCTTCCTATCAGAAGGATTTTGTGAAACTTGAAAGGGTTCAGAAAAGATTTACAAGGATGTTGCCAGGGTTGGAGGATTTGAGCTATCGAGAGAGACTGAACAGGCTGGGCTGTTTTCCCTGAAGTGTCAGAGGCTGAGGGGTGACCTTATAGAGGTTTATAAAATCATGAGGGGCATGGATAGGATAAATAGACAAAGTCTCTTCCCTGGGGTGGGGGAGTCCAGAACTAGAGGGCATAGGTTTAGGTTGAGAGGGGAAAGGTATAAAAGAGACCTAAGGGGCAACCATATCATGCAGAGGGTGGTACATGTATGGAATGAGCTGCCAGAGGAAGTGGTGGAAGCTAGTAATATTGCAACATTTAAAAGACATCTAGATGAGTATTTGAATAGAAAGGGTTTGGAGGAATATGGGCTGGATGCTGACAAATAAGACTAGATTTGGTTAGGATAGCTGGTCAGCATGGACGATTTGGACTGAAGGGTCTGTTTCCATGCTATACATCTCTATGACTCTATTACTCTAAACGCCTTGCTGAAGTCCATATACACCACATCAAGTGCTTTTCCCTCATCCACCTGTTTGGTCATCATCTTAAATAACTTGAGGGATATGGGCCGGGTGCTGACAGGTGGGACTAGATTGGGTTGGGATAGCTGGTCGGCATGGAAGGGTTGGCCCGAAAAGTCTGTTTCCATGCTGTACATCTCTATGACTATGACTCTTAGGTGTGTGTGGCATGATCTACCCTTCACAAAACGATGTTGATTATCCCTAATCAACTTATTCCTCTTAGATGATTATAAATCCTATCTTTTATAACCTCTTCCAACACTTTACCTGCAACTGAAGAAAAGCTATAATTACCAGGGTTGTCACCACTCCCCTATTCGAATAAGCAGACAACATCTGCTATCTTCCAGACAATGACAACATAATGATCAATGCTAAAGAATCTGTACTCTCCTCCCTGGCTTCCCAGGGCATCCTAGGATAGATCCCACTTGGCACAGGGGACTTATCTATTTTCACACTTTCCAGAGTTGCTAACACCTTTTCTTTGTGAATCTCAATCCCATCTAGTGTAATAGCCTGTACCTCAGTATTCTCCTCGACAACATTGCCTTTTTCCAGTGTGAATACAGACAAAAAATATTCATTTAGCACTTCCACTTATCTCGTTGGACTTCACACACAACTTCCCACTGCTTTCCTTGATTGGTTCTAATTTTTCTCAGTCATTTTTTTATTCCTGATATGCCTAAATCAGGAAATCTTTAGGGTTTTCCTTGATCCTATCTGCCAACGATTTTTCGTGTCCCCTCCTGGTTCTTCTTAGCTCTGTATTCAGGTCTTTCCTGGCTAACTTGTAACTCTCAAGCACCTGAACTGAGCCTTCACATCTCATACTAACATAAGTCTTCTTCTTCCTCTTGGCAGGAGATTGAATTTCTTTAGTAAACCACAGCTCCCTTACTCAACCACTTCCTCCCTGCCTGGCAGGTACATACTTATCAAGAACACACAGTAGCTGTTCCTTGAATAAGGTCCACATTTTAATTGTGCGCATTCCCTGCAGTTTCCTTCCCCATCCCATACATCCTAAGTCTTACCTAATCACATCATAATTGCCTTTCCCCCAGCTATAACTCTTGCCCTGTAATATATACCTATCCCTTTCCATCACTAAAGTAAACATAACTGAATTCTGGTCATTATCATCAAAGTGCTCACCTACCTCCAAATCTAATACCTGACCAGGTTCATTACCCAGTACCAAATCCAATGTGGCCTCACCCTTGTTGGCCTGTCTACATACTCTGTCAGGAAGACATCTTGCATATATTGGACAAAAACTGACCCAATGAAAGTACTCAACCTATAGCATTTGCAGTCAATATTTGCAAAGTTAAAATCCCGCATAACAACGACCCTGTTCTCTCCCTCCTATCTCGAATCATCTTTGCTATCCTTTCCTCTACATCTCTGAAACTATTTGGAGGCCTGTAGAAAACTCCTAACAGGGTGACCTTTCCAGTTCCTAACCTCAGGCCATGCTAACTCAGTAGATGAGTCCTCATCAAACGTTCTTTCTGCCGCCTTAATACTGTCCTTGGCTAATTGCCACACCTCCTCCTCTTTTATCATCTTCTCTGTGTGTACCCTTAGGCGAAGGTCTGATTTCAGTCCCTGGCTTGGTTATAGTCATTCAGGCACTTGGTACTGCTACGGTCCAGGATCCATGTCTTTTCAGTCTCAGGATTGGGCCAGATCAAGCCTTGGAAATACAGGTAAATTCGTGAGGGAACTGTAGAGCCATCAGTCAGTGGCGGGCTTTATTCAGTTGGACTGTCCTCACAAGTCAGTCTGGTTAATTGGGCCAAAATTAGTACTTTGGGTTTGGGCAAGGTGGGGGTGAGGTTAGCAGATTGTCCATGTTATGTGAAGGAATGTGGGAATCTCAAGTCTGAGGGTTGGAGGAATTACACTGTGATGCAAAAAGAATAATGACACTGAAGGAGAGCAACTCCAAATAAGATTGGGATCTGATATAGCCTGAGAGGGCATTGGTTTCTGCAAGTGACCACCACCTGACTTCATTGTGTGAACTGTAGATTTGATTTATTATTGTCAGGAATACTGAGGTAGAGTGAAAAGTTTTATTTTGTGTGAAGTGCAGGCAGTTCATACCATACAAAGTGCATTAGGGTGATAATGGCATGGCAATGTAAAAAGCAAGGGACTAAGTGGGAAAATGAAGGATCATTATCATTAAATAGAAGTGTTGAAGGGGAACATGGGCTGCTTTTTTGATTTAAGCATGAGGACTCCCAAATCACTCTGAGGTGTAGTATTCTTCAGTCTTCTCAGTTTAAGTAATATTCAGCTCCTCTATTTTACCCGCCAAAGTGGATAACCTCACATTTCCCCCATCATATTCCATCTGCCAAGTTTTTGCTCACTCATTTACCCTGTTACATTTTTGTGTGATTTGCAACTTTGCAATTGTATGTTAGTTCTGTCATCCCAGTCATTAATATTATGGTAAATAATTGCGGCCTCAGCACTGATCCCTGCAGCACTCCACGAGTTACAGCTAGCAATCCTGAAAATGCCCCTTTTATCCTAATTCTCTGTCTTCAAATAGTTAATCAATCCTCTATCCATGTTGATATACTAGCCCTAACATTACGGATTCACTTTATGTAGTAGTTTTATACGTAGTACCTTATCAAATGCCTTCTGGAAATCTTAATATTTTATATCTACTCTTTTACCTCTCCCTTTTATTACCACCTCAAAGAATTGTATTAAATTGGTGAGACATGACTTCCCCTTCATGAAGCCTCGTTGAACCTGCTTGAATTTATTCTGAGTTTCTAAATGGTCTGTAATCATATCCTTCATAATAGACTCTAACATTTTCCTCAGACAGATGTTATCGAACTGGTGTTTTGGAGCTTGTTTTTTTTTCTGTGTCCTTCTCTTTTTGAATAAAAGTGTCATGGTGGCAGTTTTGCAATCCCCCAGGACCTTTTGCAGAATCTAAGGATCTTGGAATATGCATCGACTACCTCTGTTCTAAACTTGAACCATCTAGAAGAATAAGAGCAGCAGATGCATGAGACAACTTTTTCACGCAAAGGGTGGTACATGTATGGAATGAACTGCTAGAGGACGTGGTGAAAGCTGGTACTATTGCAAAATTTCAAAGGCATCTGAATGGGTATATGGATAGGAAGGGATTGGAGGGATATGGGCTAGGTGCTGGCAAGTGGGACTAGATTGGATTGGGATGTCTGGGCGGCATGGACGGGTGGACCGAAGGGTCTGTGACTCTATGACTCTATAACACCAGCAACTGCAAGTTTCCTTCTGAATCCCGCACCACTGCCATATAAATCTAAATTGTTTTTACTTCACTGTCACTATATCAAAATCCTAAACATCTGTTCAAACAAAACTATTGGTGTGCCTATACTTCATGGACTGCAGCAGTTCAAGAAGATGGTCACCATCACTTTCTCAAGAGAAATCAGAGATGGGCAACAGATGTAGGCCTTGCCATCATTGCTCACGTTCTCAGGCAGAATGTAAAGTCTATCACTTGTAAACTCAAATGACAGAAAGCTATTGCTTGCTGTGTCATTGGCAGGTGGAATGGAACCAAGACATTAACTCATCAAATCACAGTGGTCAGATAAAACTGGTAATGATTTCCCAACAACTTGATGGTCTTAATGAAATTAGAGTTACCACAAATTACCTGCATTGAGGAAGTTCATTTGACATATCTGTACATCTGCCCATCTGAATTATCTTAACATCTTCCTGTCAGGTCTAGTTCTATATGAAAAAAATCCAAGAGTTTTGCTTACATTACTCAATTTGAAAACTTATTGCATGTGCTGAATGTTCCTGCTAGTCATTTTTTTTTCACATGGCAACAATAGAGCCAGCCTAAACATGATGGTTATATTAGTGCAAGGATTTGCCTGCAATGGTATGGACAACAACCTGCAGTTTTTAACAAGCTTTCACAAGACTTAATTATTGCCCTGACTCTGATAATCCTATAACTATACCCCCTTATACACAGTGTCACACAGTTCTGCAAGTGAACTTTTCTGAGTGAAATGCAAAATATATTAATTTTACAGACCTGCTTTCTGCTCTGAAGAGAGATATTTTATGCCACAGACAAAAATTATGTGTCATTTGTTTATAATATCTTCATTAACAAAAGGAAACGTGCACTTTACCTGAAAGACTCTATCATTTAAATGAGTGCACGTGTCAGTTTATTTGGCTGTTTTAAAGAAATAGAAGAACATAATTTAAGAGTCAACATTATAGATTGTATAATCACCCTCAAGCATATTTAGCCATATTACAGAGGATAACCTAAAGCTTTCAGTTGGAATAAAGACCGTGGGCGGCACAGTTGCACAGTGGTTAGCACTGCTGCCTCACAGCGCCAGAGACCTGGGTTCAATTCCCAACTGACTGTGTGGAGTCTGCACGTTCTCGCAGTCTCTGTGTGGGTTTCCTCCATGTGCTCCGGTTCCCTCCCACAGTCCAAAAATATGCAGGTTAGGTGAATTGGCCATGCTAAATTGCCTGTAGTGTTAGGTAATAGGTAAAATGTAGGGGTATGGGTGGGTTGTGCTTTGGCGGGTCGGTGTGGACTTGTTGGGCCGAAGGGCCTGTTTCCACACTGTAAGTAATCTAATCTAAAAGGCCATGCAGTAATTGTATCACTCACAAGTTCCAAGAAATTTCCATACAAAAAAAAATGTTTATAAAGATAGACATTTCAGAGAGAAAATGGCTGTTTTACAGCCAGGATACAGTGGAAGGCAATAAAGGAAATAGCTAGGGCCTTAACAGATATCGCCATATCTTCTTTGGCCTCAGGCAAGGTTCCAGATAGTTAGGGAATGTCCAATGTTGTTCCTTTGTTTAAGAAGGGAAACAGATATTCCAGGTAATTACAGACTGGTGAGCCTGATGTCTGTGGTGGGAAAGCTGTTGAAGAAAATAATGGGAGATTGGATTTATTCACATTTGGAAGTGAATGGACTTGTTAGAGATAGGCAGCATGGGTTTTTACGGGGAAGGTCATGTCTCACCGATTTGATGAGATTTTTCAGGAGATGACTAGAATGATTGAGGGAAGGGCAGTGGAGATTGTCTACATGGACTTTAGTAAGGCATTTGATATGGTACCTCATGGCGGCTAGTACAGAAGCTCATGTCTCCTGAGATCTGGGTTGAGCTGGTGAAATGAATGTGAAACTGGCTTAGTCAAAAAAGTCAGAGAGTAGCAATGGAAGAGTACATTTTGGAATGGAGATCAATAACTAATGGCGTTTTGCGGGGATCAGTACTGAGATCTTTGCTGTTTGTAATATCTATAAATGATCTGAAGGAAAATGTAGGTGATCTGATTAGTAAGTTTACGAATGTCATCAAAATTGGCAGAGTTGCAGATAGTGAGGAGGATTGTTAAAGAATACAGATGATGCATTTTGGAAGATCAAATTCAAATGCAAATTGTACAATAGGTGGCAGACCCCTTAGGAGCAATGACATGCAGAGAGTTCTGGGTATACAGGTTCATCGAGCCCTGAAAGTGGCAACACAGGTGGATAAGGTGTTTAAGAAGGCATACAGTATGCTTGCCTTCATCGGCCAGGACATTGAATATAAAAGTTTGCAAGTTATGTTATAGCCATACAAAACTTTAGTTCAGTCACATTTATAATATTACATGAAGTGGTTGCTTTGGAGACGGTGCAGAGAAAGCTTGCCTGGATGTCACCTGGTATGGAGGGTTTTAGCTATGAGGAGAGGTTGGATAAACCCAGGTTGCTTTCACTGAAAATACGGATAGTGAGAGGCAACATGATACAGCTCCATGAAATTACGAGAAGCAGAGTCAGAGTAAATACTCAAGAGATTTTTTTTCCTAGAATGGAAAGGTCAACTACAAGAGGGCACATGCTTAAGGTGAGAGGGGGAAAGTTTAGGGGAGGAGTGTGGAGATAATGTTTCACACAGAGGATAGTGGGTGCCAGGAATGTACTGCCAGTGGATGTGAAGGATGCAGGCACATTCGCAATGTTGAAGACATATCTTGATAGCCACATGAATGGGAGGTGAACAGAGAGGTAGAAATCATGTATGGGCAATAAATAACCGGTCTAAGTAAATATTAAACTTGGTGCAGGCTTGGTAAGCCATAGGGCCTGTTCCTGTGAATGGTGTTGTAGAAGTTGCATGAACACTTAACGTAAGAAAATCAACTTAGTTAACTCAGAGCACAAATCCCTTCAATTTGTAAATTAAGTTGTTGGAATGCAAAGGGGAATTTATTTTCAGGGATTGTTGGAGCCAGAAAATATTGCATAGATTACAAGTAATATAGCAAATATTATTTACTTGTAAGAGTGGTGTTCAAAAATTGTGTCTGACTAGAACATTTGTGCATACTTAAGTTCTGAAGTCAAAGCCAAACTGTGTAATTTGATAATCACCTTATCTCTAATCTTTAACATTTCATAGGAAATGAAGTAAACCGCTTTTGACCCTCACTTCGCAGAATTGGCAGAAGGATGCTTTTCTTTTGAAAATTTTCAACAGTCATATCAAAATTTTCTGGACATTTCTAAAGTGCTTTCTGTTCAACTAGCTTACTGTGTTATAAAAAGAAATCAGCAACTTCATGCGTGTTGTTTTGAGAATATTTCCAGTTTTCTGAAACACATTTGCTTGCACTTTGGGACCAGCATCTGCCTCTCATATTTTTGAGGAGATCTTCGTGTATTTTACATGTTATGAAGGGAGGTTAGGCAAGCCCATATTCATCAGCATTTAGAAGATGAGAAGTGATCTTACAAATATATATATGATTCTGAGGAACTTTGACCAGGTTGATATTGGACAGATGTTTCTCTTCATATGAGAATCTAGAAAAAAGGGAGGCAGCTTCAGAATAGGAGTTTCCCAATAAAGATAGAAATAAAAGGGTTTTCTTTTCTGGCAGAGTGTTTTTAAGTTTTGAAATTCACTTCTCTGCGGAGAGCAGTGGAGGCTGGATCTTTGATTGAAGGATGAATTACTTTGATCTACAAAGCATCAAGTTTTATGTGGGAATAGAAAGTGAATTTGAGTCCTTCTTTTATGGAGAGTCATTTGATCCTGGATTATGCAAAGCTTATCAGCTTTTATTTTTCATTTGTCACGATGTGGACAGTCACTGACATGGCCAACATTTATTGCCTCTGTCTACTCAATCTTAGGAAAATGGCAGTGGGCCTTCTTCCTTGATCTGCTTGTAGGCCAGATAATGAAGCTACCTACACAGTGTTAATCAGGAGGAGGTCTAAGATTTTAATCAAACATTAAAGAAGGAATTTCAATAATTGTCCTATGTACAGATAGTTTGTGACTTGGAGGAAAGTTTAGAATGCAATGTGTTGCCTTGCACTTGCTACTCTTGTCAGTGTCACCAGTCTTCATCTTCAAAATAATTTGTAAACCTTACTGAATTCTAGTCTTTACATTGTACTAAAATACTTTGGAGTCGACTTTCCACTAAAATCGTTAGTGTAAAAATGATTTGCATTGTGAGAGGGATAAAGACCAAGGCCAAAATAATTCAGGTCCTTGAGCCGGTAGCTCTGGTGGTACACGTTATGGCTGATTTGAAAAATGCCATTAGCTCTGCTCCTGACCACCTACAGAAACAGGTTATTGAGCCATTATCTTATTCTTCATGGGAGTATGCTGTGCAAATCAAACTTAATCATCACCTTCAGTTTCAGGCCTAGCAATAGGCCTTCCCTTCACCTTCACCTTGCGCTGCCTAAGGTTCTCTGTCTGCTACAGAATGTTCTCCTGAGAATTCGTTCTTAGTTGAACTGTGTCTGGAGCTTTCTGTCTGAATCTTCTGTAGGTCTTGCCTCTCTGCGGCCTTGGAGCAGGCGTCTCCTTTCTCGTGCAGTTCTGTAAGTAAATCTCTCTTGTCCGCCAGAATGCTATTGTTAAGCCAGTCTGGCTAATTTTTTTTTGTTCCTTATACTTGCCATTGAATCACCTGAGCACTCCCATCCCTGTCATTATCTTCCATTTTCTGTGTTTTACTTACTTCAGCTAATTGTTTCCTTCCTGTTGCTAACCATGTGATCTACTACAGGACTTCTCCCAACCTGTCCTCAGTTTCTGCATGGGTTTCCTAGGTCATGCTTATGGGAACCCCTTGGTTCATCACTCGTCAGCTCTTACCATCTACTGAACTTCACTTTGGGTATCCCCCACCCCCCCCCCCGGGTTTGAACCAATAGGCTGACCTTGTGGTTTACCTTCATTGAACTTCAGCTCAAATTCTTACTGCCTGCCTCTGGTTCCCTAGGTCTGATCACCATTGCCACATTGTGGTAGGATCCAGATTCCTGTGAGTGAACAGCAACAGGCTTTATTGAATATAATTATCTAGAGATGACGGTAAGTGAGGGTGTTGGAGATAACATATTTCTGGGAGACCCAGACCCCAGTTCATTATGACCTGTCATCACTTGGAAATAGCTCCTTTAGCACATTCCATTTACTTTGCTTGGAGTAAGTATACAATTCACTTTACTGGCTTTACCATCACTGAATTTCCCACTGCCAACATCCCCAGGGATTATCATTGATCAGAAAATCAACTGGGCTTACTATATAAATACAGTGATTACAAGAGCAGGTCGAACAATAGAATCCCTACATCGTAGATAAAGGTGATTTAGTCCATCAAGTCTGCATCACTGGGCTGATCCTCCCACTCAGAACCCCCCCCCTCCCATAACTGAGGGGTTATGGGGGTAGGGTGTGTCTATTCCTGTGGCTAATCCACTCAGCCTGCATAACCTTAGATATTTCGGGGCAGTTTATCATAGCCAATCCACGTAACTTGCACACCTTTGGACTGTGGGAGGAAACCGGAGACTTGGCGGAAACCAAAGATATGAGGAGAATGTGTAAACTCCACACAGTCACTCAAAGCCAGAATTGAACCAGGTCACTGGTGCTGTGAGGCAGCAGTAGGGTTAGGATCAGGGTCAGGATTAGGGTAAGGGTTAGGGTCAGGGTTAGGTTCAGAGTTAGGGTTAAGGTTAGGGTTAGGGTTGTGGGTCAGGATCTGGTTAGGGTTAGATTTAGAGTTAGGATTGAGCCCCCTTGCCACAAGAATAGGAATCCTGCAATGAATCCTGTCGTCCCAAAGTTCCTCGATCATTTCCAAGGCAGAATACAGAAGTGTGATTAAATAGCCCCCACCCGCTAAGATGGTCACAGCTCCAACAACATTCAAGAAGCTTGACACCATTCAAGACAAAGCAGCTGGCTTGATTGGCACCACAGCCACAAACATCTACTTCCTCCTCTATTCATGCTCTGTATCAGCATTTTGTACTATCTACAAGATGCACTGCAGAAATTCACCAAGGCTCCTCAGAAAATCTCTTCTAAGCCACAAACATTGCCATTCAGCTCTGATCTCCAGCATCTGCAGTCTTCACTTTCTCCTGTCTAAAAGGACAAGGACAGCAGACACATGGGAACACCATAATTCTTTGAAATTTCTGTCACCAGTAGACAGGGTAGTTAAGAAGACATTTAGCATGCTTGTCTTCATTGCTCAGACATCTGAGTATATTAGTTGGGAAGCCATGATGAGATTGTACAGGACATTGGTGTAGCCTCATCTGCCCTGTGTCCAGTTCTGCTCACCTCATTATTGGAAGAATATTATTAAATTTTAAAGGATTCAGAAAATATTTACCAGGATGTTGCCAGGAATGGAGGATTTCAGACGTAAAAGTAGGTCAAGTAGACTGTGACTTTTTTTACTGGAGCATAGGAAGTTGAGGGGTGACCTTATAGAGATGTATAAAATCATGAGGGGCACAGGTAAGATTAATAGCACAGGTCTTTCCCTAAGATGGTGGTGTTTAAAGCTCAGAGGCATATTTTTAAGGTGAGAGGAGAAAGATTTAAAAAGGATATGAGGGGAAAACTTTTTTCACGGAGTGTGGTTATTGTGTGGAATGCATTGGCAAAAGAAGTGGTGGATGTGAGTACAGTTATAACATTTAAAAGACATTTGGATAAGTATATGAATAGGAAAGGTTTGGAGGGATAAACACATGCATGTGGGACTGGTTTAGTTTGGGAACATGGTCAGTGTGGACTAGTTGAACTGAAGACTCTGTTTCCCTGCTGTATGAGTCTATAACTCCCAGACGAATACCACCCTGGCTTGGAATATTATTCCTTCAACTGTTGCTGGATCAAAAATCCTAGAACTTCCTAATGGCTTTTTGGTGTACTGACAGCATATGGACTGCAGTGGTTCAAGAAGTTCAAAACGTTCATCACTTTCTCCAGGGCAAATAGGGATGGGTAATAAATGCTGGCTAGCCAGCAATGCCCAGGAGCCATTAATGAATTTTTAAAAACCTTTCCAGGGTGGTTGGGAGCTTGATATCTTCTCTCTGATGTTGCATACTGCCAGAGAAGGGGTGTTCAATGCCACATCCCCTCGCCCTGAAGCCAATTATTCACCAAGTACCGCTCCAGCCAACATTTTGCATAAATTGTGAGAACCTGCCACCAGCGTAAATCCTGGTATCCTCCTTTATAAACAGTACCTCACCATTGGAGCAGTAACATGGAACTCTCTGGTTAGCCGAGCAACTTATGGGTTTGGACTACCAACCTTAATTGCTAATGGACTACTGGGCTCAAAATGCCATCCCAAGACATGATTACTCACCATGTTTTGCCCATTCCCAGTTGTCCTTTGACCAAGCCACTTCAGAGGAATGTTGACAATTTAGTGGGCGGCACGGTGGCACAGTGGTTAGCACTGCTGCCTCACAGCGCCTGTAGACCCGGGTTCAATTCCCGACTCAGGCGACTGACTGTGTGGAGTTTGCACGTTCTCCCCGTGTCTGCGTGGGTTTCCTCCGGGTGCTCCGGTTTCCTCCCACAGTCCAAAGATGTGCGGGTCAGGTGAATTGGCCAAGCTAAATTGCCCGTAGTGTTAGGTAAGGGGTAATATGTAGGGGTATGGGTGGGTTGCGCTTCGGCGGGTCGGTGTGGACTTGTTGGGCCGAAGGGCCTGTTTCCACACTGTAAGTCTAATCTAATCTAATCTAAACTCATGAAGTGAAGTCACACATGTGTCAGCCTGGCTAAGGATGGTAGATTTCTTTCCCATTTCTTTCTTTCTTTCTGGACACAATGGACTTGTATAACAATTGATGATAGCTGTCATGGTGGCCATTATTGACACTCTCAGATTTAATAATTAAACTTAAGTTCTCCACTGCTGTGGAGGGATTTGAACCCATTTCCTAAGAGCATAAGACTAGGCCTCTACGTTAGTAACCCATTTGCATTGCCAAGGAGCTAGTTGAGCTTTTGAGGCAGCTGTCAGCATGGCAAATGGGGAAGCTTCACTGAATTTGAACTTTATGGACTGTCAAATTAATTCCCTAGACAGCTGCACAATGTGGTACCCGCTCACCCTGAAGCCAATTATGCAATGAATGCTGCTCTGCCAACAATTTGCCTTTTGTAAGGACCCACCACCATAATCTCCACTACACAGGAGGTGGTATGGGGCCGATACTGGCAGCTCTCCAGCTGCATGTAAGTATACAACTAAGTTAGCCTCACTGCAGGACCCATTCTGTCTTCTTTGGCAACTTGCCCGACTGAGCTTGTGGGACTCCTGGCACAGAGAGAATGCCAGGGCTGCAGATTTTGGAGAGTCAGAGTCGAAAAGTGTGGCACTGAAAAAGCACAGCAGTATCCGAGGAGCAGGGCATAGATCAAGGGCTGATGCTGAAACATCGACTCTCCTGTTCCTCGGATGCTGCCTGATATGCTGTGCTTTTCCAGTGCCACACTTTTCGGTGCTGCTGGCACAGGCCAGAAACTCCTGAAAGTGGGATCTTCTCCTTTGTGAGTGTGAGGCAAGTCAGTCGAGTTACAGTGCCGTATGGCTGCAGGGCAGGCTTCTTTCTGACACATCAGCTCACTGCTAACTCTGCTTCCAGTGATACAAGCCATCCTCCATTCCACCCCTGGAATTTTCAGCAGAGTGCTTCTTTCTCATGGAGGATTAAATACCACCAGTAAAAACATGCATCAGCATTATAATAGATATACTTTAGATGAAACCAATAATAACATGAATCATACAGCCTAAATATTTAAATAATAGCTTTTGGAATAGAAACAAGCTCAGTGGACTGAAATGAGACGTGCTCCAATCTATTAATTAATATCACACAAATCCAAAACCAAAAGGAATGCAATTAAAAGATAAATATGCAAAGCAAAAAAGACTGAAGATGTCCTTTTTCCTTGAAATATTTTAAAAATATCATATGGACTACTACATATACTGTATTTACCGAACAACTAAATGAAAGCAATAACTTTTCATTCCCTTCTATGCACAATGCAGAAAAAAGTTTCTTTTTTTTATTTATTGTTTCAAGAATAGAGTAGATTGCTGTAATATTGTGTAGATTCTAGACTAGACAGACAGTGTATCTTTAGAACAGTTACTTGGCAGCATAAGACAGAGTCATTAGATTACTTACAGTGTGGAAACAGGCCCTTCGGCCCAACAAGTCCACACCGACCTGCCGAAGCGCAACCCACCCATACCCCTACATTTACCCCTTACCTAACACTAGGGGCAATTTAGCATGGCCAATTCACCTGACCCACACATCTTTGGCCTGTGGGAGGAAACCGGAGCACCCGGAGGAAACCCATGCAGACACGGGGAGAACGTGCAAACTCCACACAGTTAGTCGCCTGAGTCGGGAATTGAACCCGGGTCTCAGGCGCTGTGAGGTAGCAGTGCTAACCACTGTGCCACTGTGCCGCCCTGTCAAATTCACATACTCTGACCCCAATGAGAAATTCTGCATTCCCCCACCCTGCAGTGAATTCTCCAGGAAGCAAACGCAATTCATTTCTTGGTTTTGAATGTAAATAAAGTGGGGCAGCAGCGTTGGGATTTAATCAGCAGAAATGGCAGCAGTGGGATTCGAACCCACGCCTCTTCCGAGACTGGAGCCTAAATCCAGCACCTTAGACCGCTCAGCCACACTACCACCACTCATAGAGTCATACAGCACAGAACCGACCCTTCAGTCCAAACAGCCCATGCCGAACATAATCCAAACTAATTTAGTCCCACCTGCCTGCTCCTGACCTACATCACTTCAAACCTTTCCTATTCATGTACCTATCCAAATTTGTTTTAAATGTAATTGTACTAACATCTACCTAAAACCACCCTCATGCAAAGAAATTGCCTCTCATGACTTTTTAAAATCTCTCTCCTCTCACCTTAAAAATGTACGTCCTAATCTTGAAATCCCCCATCCTAGGGAAAAATACAACTGTTATTAACTATCTATACCTCTCATTATTTTGTAAACCTCTACCATGTCATCTCTCAATTTCCTGCCATCCAACAAAAAAAGGCCCCTGCCACTCTAGTTTCGAAATCCTTGTTTTCAGCAACTCTCTATTTTGTGCAATAGAGTGGTGTAGTCTTTTCAATCTGTCAATGTGTGTGTGTGTGTGTGTGTGTGTGTAAAATCTAATAGTAAAACTGAATAAACAGACTATGTTAGAGTGACCAATCATGTAGTTAATAAACTTCAAGTAATCTGTCTCAACAAGAACCTAAGATTGAATCTTATATTTGTTAGCTAAGTATGAGTTGTGTTGAAGTTCTTTGTTTGGAGCGATATCCACCAAGAAGCCTGGTAAGATTCCCCACCATATCTTACCAAATGAACTTCATTAATCACTTACATGCCCACATGGCATCATTCACATCCCATCTTACCACGTGCTATTTCCAGAATGCGCCACTCACTCAATTTCTGCCAAAAGGCTTGCATCCCTAACTACACTCTCAATCATTGAAAGGGGTCTGCGTATCCGAGGAAGTGTTGGTAATCTGGCATTGCCCCTCAAAGGCAAAGTAATGGCATAGTAGGCACAAAATTATGCTGGTAAGGGCACATCACCAACATGGCTGACAGTCCCTCACACAAAAAACCCTGTTCTCTCATTAGTCACCATTTAACCACCACTTTATCTGTCATAGCTACAACCCATCTGAACACACTCTCTATGGCAGTGCTACTTTATCCTAATGCCTTCTGGAGATCCAGTAGTGAAATGTTACAAACAGGCAAGCAATTGAACAATTTCAAACTTTTATTTACAATCACTAAAAGGCAACAAAAATGATACAATGCAAATCAAATTGCTGGTATTATGACGAAAGATTATTTTGTAATCCATGATGATCTCGTGCTCCAAGTTTTCATTGACTCGAACCAGTGACATTGCCATCCTGTCTAGCTTGCAGCACCTGCATTGCCGAGCTCAGACCTGGACAATGAGAGCTCCCACCTCCCCATAATGCAGCACACTCTGTCCATATTGTACAGTTCAGGTTCACTCAGACTGTATCCTGCTGTGCAGTTACACCTTCAGCAGCCAATCATGTGCTCTACCACAGCCTTGGTTGAAGCATGCACAACATTCTATCTGAACTCCACATCAGTGAGGATGTTCCACAAAGGTGTTAGGGTTCATGGTTTCAGTGGACAGCCCCCGTCTCTCAGTAATAAAGCTTGTAAGAATCTTGGACCCTCAAATGCACCAGGTAACCATGAATGCTCCAGGAGTCAATGCAGCATGCCAGATAGTAAGCACACATCTGCAGGAGGTCACTTGAATGTTAATCCAATGGAGGTCCTTGCTGTGGGTAAATTCTGCAGCATTGTGACACAACCTTGTCAGTGCCACGTGTGCACAGTCGTTGGCACTTTGTAGCTGGCAAGGCCAGCTATGTTTCCAAAACCAATTGCCCGGATTACAGTGCTGACCTTGTCATCGGGAAACAAAATGACCTGGCATGATCTCACATAGATAGTGTCAGGCATTATTAGATTAGATTACTTACAGTGTGGAAACAGGCCCTTCGGCCCAACAAGTCCACACCGACCCGCCGAAGCGCAACCCACCCATTCCCCTACATTTACCCCTTTACCTAACACTACAAGCAATTTAGCATGGCCAATTCATCTGACCCGCACATCTTTGGACTATGGGAGGAAACCGGAGCACCCGAGGAAACCCACGCAAACACGGGGAGAACGTGCAAACTCCACACAGTCAGTCGCCTGAGTCGGGAATTGAACCCAGGTCTCTGGCGCTGTGAGGCAGCAGTACTAACCATTGTGGCACCGTGCCACCCACACCGTGCTGCCCTGATGGACTTGTGGGTGTAAGACTGAGAGATCCCACACAGCTCACCCATCACTTCCTGGAAGGAGGTAGGAGCATAGAATTTTAGTGCTGCAGTGACCTTCACAGTGACAGGGAGAGGATGACTTCTCACTCCTGCAGCCCTCAGTCCCACTCCAGCATCCGGTATCATTTCATCACAATGTCCTGGGATCTGCAATTACTTCCAGCACACTTGCTGACTGATTTCTATTTGGTCTCTGTTTACATTCTCTAAGTTTTTCATTGCTGTTTAAAGTTTGTGCAGTTGGCAGAGAATGGAGCTGCTTTTGGGAAAAGCCTTTGCTTGGCATTCAAAGGTTCTGGTCAAAACCACTGGCTAGGTATGAATGCTGCAGTCACAATCTCCCTTGGCCTGCTGTGTGATAAGGAGATTGATTAAAGATAGCACAAGCTGCTCACAGATGGAGAAAGAGAAGAGGGGAAGAAGGTCATAATCACCCACGAACATTAAAGATCTTTTGCTTTTACCTCAGTTTAAGCTAGGAGCAGAATGAAAGTTCAGAAGAAAGGTGACTGGACCCGAAATGTTAACTCTGCTTTCTCTCTACAGATGCTGCCAGACCTGCTCCAGCAATTTCTGTATTTGTTTCAGATTTCCAGGGTCTGCAGTTCTGTATTTATTTTATATTAGGCTCTGCAACATGTCCATTTTACGGAGAAGTTAGCCAAAGAAGTTCACCACTATTTGTATAGACACCTGAGGCCTCCAGAAAAAAAAACAAGCGTGATGAAGACAGAAGCTGAGGCCATGAATTTCTTCCTGTCAGGATCTTCTCAGAATGGAGCAGGCAGCATCTCTAACCATCATTAAGCCGCCTGTTTTTGACTTCTTGCTGTTTTCTTCTCCTGAGTGCACGATGCATAGCTTTCAGATCTTGTGAACTGCCAATTATTCCCCCTGTTGTTGTCCTTTTTGAACTGCAGGATATGGGGTTCTGTCTGTGTAATACTCATCTAGATATTTTGTAATCTTTTACATAAATGACTCAGTCAGATGTCACAATCAGACTGGCTACATGTGTCAGCAACAATATTTCTGATGTTCATTTTCAAATGATTGCAATTCACAAAGGAATTTAAGCTTGTAAATAGCTGTGTTTAATTTCCATTCAAGCATTACGAGAACTTTGCAAATCATGGAATTTGTGAGCGAATTGTGTGTGTTGGCAACATTTCACAGGTTGCATCGTTGTGTTATTGCTTCTGCAAATTTTCCAAGCTGTCTGCCCATTATCACAGATTTAACATTCCACCATTGTTTTGTGAACTGACCTGATGTCCCATCATCTTCGAAAGGGAGTGATTTTCAATTAATTGCTGCTCACAAACTCAACTCTTTCTTTGCACAGGGTCGTGCAACCTCACAGCAGCGCTGAAAGAAAAACAATCATTGATAGGGCAGAATAAGTCACACTTGTAATATTGACACATTTCTCTAAATTGGGATTTTTCAGTTATTGAGGGCAACTTTTAACTTTGGTGGATGGACATGACAGCAGATAATGGACATTTGGAGTTTTCAAGATGAAATCAATGGATTTTTGGACAGTATAGATATGTATGGAGCTAAGTTGGGAAAATGGAGTTCAGGTACAGATTAAACATAGTCTAATTTATGACGCAACATACTCGAGGAGAGGCTGATGGCCTAATTCTAATCTTATATTCCTATACTATACAACTGATATTCCCATGTACAGATTGCCCACTGTTACACATGCCTTGAAAAATGATGTTAACGACAAGGGAGTTAGGTGGAAGAGATTGTTTTAATCTTTTTTCTTGTATGCGTGAATATATAAATGGTTGTAGAACAACACCATTTCACTCCTCCCTTCTTAATGAAAAGGTTACAAGCCCCTGGTGTAGATGTGGCTTATAGTAACACTTTCAGTTTACAACTCATAGAATCTTAGAATCATAGAATCCCTACAGTGTGGAAATGGACCATTTGGCCCACCAAGTCCACACTGACCGTCCGAACAGCGTCCCTCCTAGACCCATTGTCCCACCCTATTACTCTACATTTCTCCTGACTAATACCCCTAACCTACACATCCCTGAACACTATGGGAAATTTAGTATAGCCAATTCACTTAACCTGCACATCTTTGGACTGTGGAAGGAAACCAGAGTACCCGGAGCACCCAGAGGAAACCCATGCAGACATGGAGAGAATGTGCAAACTCCACACAGTTTCAGTTTCTCCAGTTACATTGCTAGTTATCAATGATTTCCTCACAAATTAATCCTATTTCGTTGATTTATTTACTCACAAATTAAACTTAACTACTGGTTTCTCCTTCATAAGCCACTCAGGTGGATAGAGCTTGTAAGAAGGCCTATGGTGTATTAGCGTTCATTAGCAGAGGGATTGAATTCAAGAGTCGTGAAGTGATGTTGCAGCTGTACAGGACTGTGGTTAGGCCACATTTGGAGTACTGTGTGCAGTTCTGGTCACCTCACTTTAGGAAAGATGTGGAAGCTTTGGAGAGGGTGCAGAGAAGATTTACCAGGATGTTGCCTGGAATGGAGAATAGGTCGTACGAGGACAGGTTGAGAGTTCTCGGCCTTTTCTCGTTGGAACGGCGAAGGATGAGGGGTGACTTGATAGAGGTTTATAAGATGATCAGAGGAATAGATAGAGTAGACAGTCAGAAACTTTTTCCCCGGGTACAACAGAGTAGTACAAGGGGACATAAATTTAAGGTGAAGGGTGGAAGGTGTAGGGGAGATGTCAGGGGTGGGTTCTTTACCCAGAGAGTGGTGGGGGCATGGAAAGTGCTGCCCGTGGCAGTGGTAGAGTCAGAATCATTGACGACCTTTAAGCGGCAATTGGATAGGTACATGGATGGGTGCTTAATCTAGGATAGATGTTCGGCACAACATCGTGGGCCGAAGGGCCTGTTCTGTGCTGTATTGTTCTATGTTCTATGTTCTATTAAGAGGACATCTCCTTTCATGATCCAAACCTCCAGAATTTGTGAAAAGACCCTTCTCCATCTTAGACTGAGTCTGAGAAGTTTTTCTTCAACAACAATTGATTATAATGTTGACCAAGACTTGAATATTCCTATTCATCAGGCCTGCGCATCTAACTATGACTTGAAACTGAACACTAGCTTCCTCTTGCACTGGTTTATGGCACAACTTGGGTCAAAGTAAATACTGGTATTAACTTGTGTCTAGTTTGATTCATCAGCCTCACTTAATTCTTCCCAATACCTTTCTTTTCCTGATCCACTGAAAGTAAAAAAATGGTCTGCATATACAATCCTAACCTTTCGATGATTAGATATGTTGATTAACTATGAGTGAGGGCATCATGTTTTCACAATTCTTCTTCATAGCCACTTCAACCAGTTGTAGTTCTTCATTCAAACTTTCTGGTTCAATTTCTTATTTTACCTTACTATAGCTCTTTTGGCTTGATTCTACTGACTGTGCTAAATGTGGCTTCAGAAATGAAACTTTCTTCTGGACAATCTGACAAAAAAAATCAGTTAGTCTTCTGTTAATAGTAGCATGAGGTGCATTATGTTGGTAAACAGTCAGTTCAAATGATTTCTGACAATTCTTCATATTTGCATTTAACATAAGCTTCATATGAGAATTTGTGATTGGGAGCAGCATGACACAGTGAAACTCTTGTGTCTTCTCCATTCACTCTGAATGTGGGAAGTATTCCGACTAAAACAGAGATCCCTTTATCAAACACAGTTTCCATTGGAAAACAAAGACAATAAGCAAACTATGCAAAATATTTGTTAGTTGTTTAATTCACACTTCAACCCACCTTGAACGGCTATCCATCACAATTCTCGATCTTTGTCTTTTAATTCTACAATATCTATTTACATCTTCTGCCACATTCCAATTCTCCATTCACATTGTTGAAAATTATTGCTGGCAGCTTTGACTTTGCAGCTGGTCATCCACTAATCTGTTTCACTGTGTCTTCCAGCTCTTTATCAAACACATTCCAAACAGTTGACTATGAAGGTCACATAGCATCCAATGGCTATGTTTTTTTAGCAATTGCTACTCTGGCTTTCTCCTTGACCTTTATCAACTAACATTCTTTTAATAATAATAACCTGATTTCTATACCCAGTATCATTGTTAGCCACCCATTTATCATATAGTTGACCACCCTTATTAATATGGAGACCCACTGAGTTGTTTAACCAATATCGTCTCCTAAGACGGGCAACTCTTCTACGCATAAAAAAGAAGAACATGTCTTCAATGTTGAGATCTATCTCTGGTGGAGATGGTAGTTTAGGCTTTACAGAGATCATCAGATTGTTTGTGTTTACTGTTGTATTTATAGCACAAAAGAAATCAAAGACTAAATAATTGCTACGTTCAGTATGCAGATAAAGTATGTCATGGATCTAGAAAAGCAGTCTGTGGCTATTGTCAATTACAATTGTGAAACTGTGATCATACATGTGTTTATGAAATCATCTTACTCCAAAAATCAAGGATAATGTTCTTCATTGAGAACATTATCACCCATACATTCCCCTCTAATTCACATGGAATCCACATGGAATAATGGAAATATATCACTGTCCCTTTATCACAGTTGTTTCAAAACTTGGAATGCTAACAGCATTGTGGATGTACTTATTATCATATGGACTGGCGTATGTCAAGAAATTAGCTTATCAGCAGGTTTTCAAGGGTAATTAGGGATTGGCATCAAATTCTGGCTTTGTCAGCAATGCCACCTAAGTGAACAAGTAAACAAACCTCAACTTTTGCCATCCTACCTATGTAATTACCTGCCTTCCATTTCTTTCTATTTACCCAGATTCCAAAAATATTTGGCTCTGTTGTGTTGTGTATTTCTCTTCAGTTGACTGTACTTTTGGTGGCTTTTCAACTATGACTGCCCTTTCATCCTGAATTTCCTTTCTAGATTGCATGTCTTTTCTACTTCCCTCTCATTTATAATAACAAAGAAAGGCTTCTATGTGTATTGCAATATATATGATATTTATATCATGTATATGTATTTACTGTTTACATTATATTTGTCTTTAGAGTATATATGTGTATTTAGAGTATATATTATATCTGTATCATATATGTATTTATAGTATGTACTGTATTCTGTTGTCTCGTGTTTACAGTATATATTATATCCGTGTCATGTATTTGTTTCCAGTGTATACTCTATTGTATCATTTGTGTATTTGCAGTATATATCCTGCTTATATATCATAGAGTCTAGAGCCTTTTACAACCTAAGCATGCTCAAAATGCTTAACTACCAATTAAGTACTTTTAAAGTGTAGTGACAGCTTTAATCTGAACAAGAAGCTCCTAAAGCATATGTCTTCATTCATACCATTCATTTACCCTCTAAAACCTCCAGCAGAAGCAAATGCTTGTTCCTTCGTCTCCTTGAGATGACATGGGGCATTTCATAATATTAAACACACTGCATGAATGCTTTTTTTTAACAGTGCTTTTTTTAAAGCAAAAGTGGTTTTATAGATTTCAAGATCCAGAAATTATTCTTTTGGTGTTATGTCCACTTTAATGCAATTTAGTGAAATATAAATTGCTGAAGGAAGTATACTTTTGTTTTTACCACAAGCTCAGTGATTGGAATGACAATTTTCTGGACGAGTTTTCTGCTGGAACAATTAACATCCTTTGAACCCTATTGCAGACAAATGGGACACAATTTCAAGACAATAGCACTATTCTTTCAGCTGAATATAAGAAGACTGCTGATTATTTCATTGCAGTTTAAATTGGAATGCTACACCCTCAAGGATCAGATGGCTTTACTTTTTATATTTAGCCTCCAGCACATTGGCAAAGCGTAGCTAGTTGAGTCGGACATAAAACCTTTGCTTATAGGTTTAAGATTCCTTTCTATCTGGATTGTGCAAACTGAGTGGTCAAGATTTCTGGTTTGAGTAACAGTTGCAATGATTCAGAACAAACCTATTAGAATTTTGAGTAGGTGTCAACAATAGTTTCTTTCATGGCTTTTGGCAGTGAGATATCGAAGTCAAATTGAAAATTAGTTCAGTGAATAAAACCTGAGTTATTAAGAAAAAACAAACCCAGATTTGCTAGACAACAGCCAGTTCCTTAGAAGAATAAAAGTAGACATAACAGGAACAAATTATCAAGAAATAGGAATTGATTATAGTGAATACCTTCACTTTAGCCTTTCGTGCAAATTCAGTGTTAGAATGTGATTTTACAGAAATTGCAATGCAATAAATTGTAAAAATAAGGCAATGTCCTCACAAAGGTGAAGAATAGAAATGAAAATGTGTTGCTGGAAAAGCGCAGCAAGTCAGGCAACATCCAAGGAGCAGGAAAATCGACGTTTCGGGCATGAGCCCTTCTTCAGGAATGAAGAAACTGTGTCCAGCAAGCTAAGATAAAAGGTAGGGAGGAGGGACTTGGGGGAGGGGCGTTGAAAATGCGATAGGTGGAAGGAGGTTAAGGTGAGGGTGATAGGCCTTAGTGGGGGTGGGCGCGGAGAGGTCAGGTAGAAGATTGCACGTTAGGAAGGCGGTGCTGTGTTCGAGGGTTGGGACTGAGACAAGGTGGGCGGAGGGGAAATGAGAAAACTGGATAAATCTGAGTTCAACCCTTGTGGTTGGAGGGTTCCTAGGCGGAAGATGAGGCGCTCTGCCTCCAGCCGTCATGTTGTTATGTCTGGCGATGGAGGAGTTCAAGGACCTGCATGTCCTTGGTGGAGTGGGAGGGGGAGTTGAAGTGTTGAGCCACGGGATGGTTGGGTTTGTTGGTCCGGGTGTCCCAGAGGTGTTTTCTGAAACCTTCCGCAAGTAGGAGGCCTGTCTCTTTCAATATAGAGAAGGCCACATCGTGTGCAGCGGATGCAGTAAATGATATGTGTGGAGGTGAAGGTGAATTTGTGGCGCATATGGAAGGATCCCTTGGGGCCTTGGAGGGAAGTAAGGGGGGAGGTGTGGGCGCAAGTTTTGCATTTCTTGCGGTTGCAGGGGAAGGTGCCGGGAGTGGAGGTTGGGTTGGTGGGGGGTGTGGACCTGACAAGGGAGTCACGGTGGGAGTGGTCTTTTTGGAGCGCTGATAGGGGAGGGGAGGGAGATATATCCCTGGTAGTGGGGTCCGTTCGGAGGTGGCGGAAATGAGGACAGATGATACGATGTATATGGAGGTTGGTGGGGTGATAGGTGAGGACCAGTGGGGTTCTATCCTGGTGGTGATTGAAGGGGCGGGGCTCAAGAGCAGAGAAGTGGGAAGTGGAGGAGATGCAGTGGAGAGCATCGTTGATCACGTCTGGGGGGGGATTTGCAGTCTTTGAAGAAGGAGGCCATCTGGGTTGTTCGGTATTGGAATTGATCCTCCTGGGAGCAGATGCGGCAGACACAAAGGAATTGGGAATATGGGATGGTGTTTTTACAGGGGTCAGGGTGGAAGGAGGTGTAGTCTAGATAGATGTGGGAGTCGGTCGGTTTAAAGTAAATGTCCAAGTTGATTCGGTCGCCCGAGATAGAAATGGAGAGGTCTAGGAAGGGGAGGGAGGAATCTGAGACGGTCCAGGTAAATTTGAGGTCAGGGTGGAAGTGTTAGTAAAGTGGATGAACTGTTCAACCTCCTCGTGGGAGCACGAGGCAGCGCCGATACAGTCATCGATGTAGTGGAGGAAAAGGTGGGGGGTGTGATGCCAGTGTAGCTGCGGAAGATGGACTGTTGCACATATCCTACGAAGAGGCAGGCATAGCTAGGGCCCATGCGGGTGCCTGTGGCTATTCCTTTGGTTTGGAGGAAGTGGGAGGATTGAATAGTACCCATGACATGAACACAAAAGGTTCCAACAGTGCCTGTCTTGACATGCAATTCCATAGGAAAAGCACTCAAGAGAACAGTTGCTTAATTACTGAGTTGAGGAAGAGAAAAGCTGTCCCTGAGTCAAGGTGGGCTGGCTGCTTTGGGTCACACTGGACAAAGTGCTTTAACCTAGAAGTCTGAGTGGGAGATAAATTTTACATCTCCACGATCTAACTTCAAAACTGCTCTGCACCACTGGAGAGTGGATGAAGGAAGAATAATCAGCATTCTGTACTCAGTATGATGAACATAAGGCATTGATTGACTGCTTTTGGACTGAGAAACTTCTAGAATGTTCCTGTGAAGACCAGTCACATGACTTCAGTAGCCATCTTTATTGGGCTGTTTCTGTGCTTTTAAACCAGTCACTAAATATTTAGAGCTATGTGTTAAAATGGTTATTTAAACTGTTCAAGGTCTGTCCCATTTAGCACGGTGATAGTGTCACACAACATGATGAAGATTATTCTCAGTGTGAAAGCGGGACTTTGTCTCCAAAAGGACTGTGCAGTGGTCACTTTTATTGATAGTGTCATGGATGGACACAGCTGTAGCTGACAGATTGGTTAGGATGAGTCCAAGTATGCTTGTCTGTCTTGCTGGTTCCCTCACCACCTGCCACAGATCCAGTCTAGCAACTATGTTCTTTAGGATCAGACCATCTTGAACAGTAGTGCTGCTACCAAAATATTGACATCTCCCACCCAGAATGCATATGGTGCCCTTGCCATCCTCAGGGCTTCCACCAAGTATTGTTCAACATTGAGGAGCACTGTTTCCTCAGCTGAAGGGTGTCTATGTTTAAGCTGATACCATGAGATTTCATGTGGTCTGGAGTCAACGCTGAGGACTCCCAACCACAACTCCTTGTATAGATGGAGTACAGTGATAACAAAACATGCAGAGACCTTGTGGTGAAGACTCAGTTGGATGATGGCCAGAACCAGCAAACAGCAAGCTGCAGCTGGCATGTACCTGCTCTGATTGGCATGTTGGCAATCTGCACCGTTTAATTTTTAGGGAAGGAGAGAAGAATTGGAAGTGACTGAGCTGAGTATCAATGAAACGCATAAGCATGTACATCAGGTAATTGCCTTTCAACAGCGTGATTCTGAAGACACTACTTAAAAATGGGGACAATCACAAAACACTCTCTCAGTGCCAAGATTCTGATTATTCATCTTCTCCATATTTTCCTGCCTTTCTCTCTATTGTCTATACCAGAAAAAGGGAAACTTCTGGCCCTGGTTTTATACTTATGTATTTCTGAGTTTGTATGGCTGGGAGGAAGCCTCACCTCTTGGAATACATATCATAAAATTATCCCTTATACCTAGTGCACATAGAAACTTCTGTCTGGCACTGGTACCTTGAAAAGATGCAATCACTTTAATGAAATCACTCAGGAAACGGCTTTTTGAAGTCTTTATTTTGATATGAATCAATAAATTCTTCCATTTGCTTAAAATGCAATCTAAATAGAGAGAACTTAATCTGGAATTTCAATTCTTTTTGAAGTGGGTTTAGTTGAAATGTATGAGTTCTGTCTCCGGTTTCTGTGGTTTTCTGCCCTTGCTATGGATCAGGGATCTTTCATCCGTCTGTACATTATATCCCTGACAATAAGAGTGGTTTTCACATCACCAGTGTTTTATTTGTTTGTTGTCAAGTATTTCATCTCAAAATAATATCTCCAGCAAGAAATGTCATACTATAAAATTAAAACTGCGTGAATTTAGTTACGATGTAGCATTAGTTCAAAGTTGTTAGATATAATATGGAACATCTATAGATTCATCACAGATCACATTCCTTCAACAAGATGATGGAAACCTCGCAAACCCATCCAGTTGTCAAATGTTCTAGTAGTGAATAAGGGATCTATAATGAAAACAATGAGAATTTCTTGGTCGGTCTTTTCCTGATCTGTCAAAATAACCCCAGTGCAAATATTGTTTATGTGTACAGACATGTACAGCAACCAAACATCATGTCAACATTAAGAAGGGGATATCTGAGAAGCTTCTTCCCAAATGAGACCTCCCAAGCTCAATAGAACAGGCTACACTTCAGCTCAGATGAACAACCTGTAAGGTGAGACATTTCAGCTTCCAGAAGCGTGGGAGGGTTCACATGAGGGTAACTTGGACCCCCAAGGATGAGAGACATACAAATTGTTTCTGTGTTCATACTGATGATCTTTCTAAAGCTGCTCCTTTGGAGACCATGGCTGCGTATTCTCCCTATATCACTCAAGTTCTTATTTCCTAAAACGTTTGGAGCATGGTGGAGGTAGGATGGAGAAAGAATAAATCCTGTGTACTATCACCCTAACAAAATTATTTATTGGTATTTCCTTTCTTGTAGGCAACTTCCAACTTTGAACAGAGCTGTAAAAGGTCTCAATTAAACAGAGCAGCAAAAGTTTTAAAAATTTTAATACTCTCATAATTCTGCTGAATAATTGCATTACTATTGATTCGGGGTATCAAAGAATTATATAAGATAGCCAGTAAATCTATCATAGATAGGCAGGAGGCTAGAAGAACACAGCAAGCCAGACAGCATCAGGAGGTGGAGAAGTCGAATTTTCAGGTATAACCCTTCTTCATGACTGAGGATGGGTGTAAGGGGAGCTGCAGGCAAAGACGGTGGTGGGCGCAGGGTGGTGAAGTGGGGATAAGTGAAGACAGGCAGAGGGTATGACCTGGTTGGTCAATGGGAGGAACGAATCCGGTTGGTGGCAGGGAGCAGTGGAAGGGAGGGTAAAGGGTTGGAAGGGAAGGGAGGTTATTTGAAGTTGGAGAACTCAATGTTGAGTCTTCTGGGTTGTAGGGTGCCCAGACGGAAGATGGCCATGCTGTATGGTTCTCAATACTACCACTAGGTTCCCTCATCTACTCGGTCCAGACCTTTCATGATTTTGAATACTTCAATCAAATCTGCTTTCAACCTTCTCCTCTTCAAGGGGGATGGTTCCAGCTTTTTTAAAAGTCTAACCTATTTTCTCAATCAACATGTGCAACTTGAACCCAGGTTCAGAGGTATGCACACTGTTACTGCACCCCAACAGCGCTAATTCAGCTTATTTAACCTTTCTACATAATTGATGTTCCTCATCCCCGGGAATATTTGTGTCAAGCTTTTCTATGTCATCTCTATTGGCTTCATATCCTTTCTAAAATCTGACGCTCAGAACTAGGTGCAACACTCTAGTTAAGACCACATCACTGCTTTATAAAAGCAGATTACTGCAGATGCAGGAATCTGAAACCAAAAGAGAAAATGCTGGAAATTCTCAGCAGGTCTGGCAGCATCTGTAAGGAAAGAAAAGAGCTGACGTTTCAAGTCTAACTGACCCTTTGTCAAAGCTAATTAAAAGGGAGAAATAGGGAGGTAGTTCTACCCAGTGGATGTGGTCTATCTAGACTTTCAAAAGGCCTTTGATAAGGTGCCACACGGGAGGCTGCTGAGCAAGGTGAGGGCCCATGGTGTTCAAGGTGAGCTGCTGGGATGGATTGAGGATTGGTTGTCTAATAGAAGGCAGAGAGTTGGGATAAAAGGTTCTTTTTCAGAATGGCAGCCGGTGATGAGCGGTGTCCCACAGGGTTCAGTGTTGGGGCCACAGCTATTCGCATTATATATTAATGATTTGGATGAGGGGCCTGGGGGCATTCTAGCGAAGTTTGCCGATGATACAAAGTAAGATGGACAGGCAGGTAGTACTGAGGAAGTGGGGAGGCTTCAGAAGGATCTAGACAGTTTGGGAGAGTGGTCCAGGAAATGGCTGATGCAATTCAACGTGAACAAATGTGATGTCTTGCACTTTGGAAAAAAGAATAAAAGCATAGACTACTTTCTAAACGGTGAGAAAATTCGTAAAGCCAAAGTACAAAGGGATCTGGGAGTGCTAGTCAAGGATTCTCTAAAGGTAAACATGCAGGTTGAGTCCGTGATTAAGAAAGCGAATGCAATGTTGTCTCTTATCTCAAGAGGGTTGGAATATAAAAGCAGAGATGTGCTACTGAGACTTTATAAAGCTCTGGTTAGGCCCCATTTGGAGTACTGTGTCCTGTTTTGGTCCCCACACCTCAGGAAGGACATACTGACACTGGACCGTGTCCAGCGGAGATTCACATGGATGATCCCTGGAATGGTAGGTCTAACATATGAGGAACAGCTGAGGATCCTAGGATTGTATTTACTGGAGTTTAGAAGATTAAGGGGAGACTTAATAGAGATGTACAAGATAATACATGGCTTGGAAAGGGTGGACGCTAGGAAATTGTTTCCATTAGGCGAGGAGACTAGGACCCGTGGACACAGCCTTAGAATTAGAGGGGGTCAATTCAGAACAGAAATGCAGAGACATTTCTTCAGCCAGAGGGTGGTGGGCCTGTGGAATTCATTGCCACGGAGTGCAGTGGAGGCCGGGACGCTAATTGCCTTCAAGGCCGAGATTGATAGATTCTTGTTGTCTCGAGGAATTAAGGGCTACGGGGAGAACGCTGGTAAGTGGAGTTGAAATGCCCATCAGCCATGATTGAATGGCGGAGTGGACTCGATGGGCCGAATGGCCTTACTTCTACTCCTATGTCTTATGGTCTTATGGATAATGTCCAATATGTTGTATGCTTTATTAACCAGTCTCTCAATCTGCCCTGACACCTTCAATCATTTATGCTCATATAATGCCAGGTTAACTCCTGCAACTTCTTTCAAATTTCTCTTTAAAAACCCTCCCAACCTGGTGTGGCAGTCTCCCAGCCTGGTGTGGCAGCCTCCTGCCCTGGCGTGATGGCTATCCAGTCTGGTAGGGCAGTCGGTCGGCCCAGCAGGGCAGTCTCTTGGCCTGGTGTGAAGGTTTCTTGGCCCAACGTGGCAGACTCCCAGCATGGCAGTCTCCTCGCCTGGTGTGATAGTTTCTCAGCTTGGTGTGACATTCTCAGCCTGATGTAATGGTTTCTCAGCCCGGTGTGACAGAATCTCAGCCCAGCATGGCTGTCTCTCGACCCATTGCAAAGATTTCTCAGCCCAGTGTGGCAGTCTCTTGGCCTGGTGTGATGGTTTCTCGGCCCAGCGTGGCAGACTCTCTGCCTGGCACAGTAGTCTTTTGGCGGTACACGATGGTCTCTTGGCCTGGCGTGGCCTCAGCGTGGTCTTCAAGTCTCAAGGTGATTCCTCGACATACTGTCCCATTGTGGCTAATTATTTGAGAAAGACTGTCGATTTTGAACTTTCAACTTTTTTTTATTTTCTACTTAAAACTAAGAAGGTCTGCAATGTGTAACTTTTAACCTTATTTTGTATGTTTTAAGCTGCACTATAATTATTACAATGTTTCACTTTTAACTTTGTTCTTTCTTTCTACCTTATTCTTGACTTTCTGTACCTACGTACTTATACCTAAGATGGTTCCTTGTGTGGTGACATTATACACTTTTCACTGAGATCCTATACTTTTGCACTTGAGTACACCTGACAATAAAATCAAATCAAAATTGTACTCTTTGTTTTTAATTGTCTCTGCACTTTTCCTACCAAAATTCGCTATTTCATATTTCTTTGTATTAAATGTAATTTGCCACTTTTCAGTTAACGTAATTTTGAAATTCTACACTATGCTGCTCATGGTTCACCATTTTTCCTAATTTTGGACTGCAAATTTTTAAATTATACTCTGTACATCAAAGAGTAGCTCATTATCAAAAATCAAAAAGAGCAATGTTCCTTACATTGATTCCTGGGAAACTCGATGATAAAGTCCTCAATTCTAACAAACACCCATTAACTATAAATTTGTTTCCTGTTACTCAATTACATATCAGTGCTGCCACTGTAACTCTTATGCCAGTAGTTCTAACTTTTCTCATGACTCTGTCAAGCAGTACAATAGCAATAACCTTTCTAAAGTCCATGTATACCACATCAAAATGATTACTCTCATCAATCCTCTCTGACTTCAAAAATTCCAATAAGTTGGTTAATCATGATATGACCTGAACAAAATCACACTGTCTTTCGTTAATTAAAATAATTAAATGACTAACTTTGTCCCAAATTGTCAGTTTCTAAAAGATCTCCACCATTGAGGTTAAATTGACTTGTAGTTGCTTGTGTTTTCATTATCTGATCTCATTTTCATCTCTTAGTTTGGCTCTATCCTTTCTGAACAAGGAAGCAAAATTTATGATTCGCCAGTCTTCTGACTAAGCAAGAGTGGCAAATTATGATTATTGCCTGCATAATTTTCACCCTCACTTCCTTCAATAGTTTTGGATGCATCTCATTCAGTACGGGTACCTACTCCACTTTAAATACAGATAACCCTCTGTATCAAGTGGTTGAATTGTCTCTGCATCACCATGACCTGGTCAGCAATTTCCTGGTTACAAGCAGATACAAACTATTAATTTAGTATCTCAGTTACGTTTTCTGCTTCAATGTGTAAATCTCCTTTTTGTTCCCCAATTACTTTGCTCCTTCTCTCACTATGGTTTTCCTGCTTATATACCTGTAGAAGACTTTTTGGATTTCCTTTTATGATCGCTGCCAGTCTCATCTCATTTTCTCTATTTACTTATCTTATTTGACTTTTCAGTTATCCTTTGAATCTTTTATATTTAGGCTTGTGCGGGGAGGTACTAAACAAGTACTTTGCATCAGTATTAACTGTGGAGAAGGATATGGAAGATACAGAATGTGGGGAAATGAACAGAGCCAACTTGGGAATTATCCATATTATACAGGAAGAGTTGCTGAACTTCTTAAAATGCATAAAAGTGGTTAAATCGTCAGTACCTGATCAGGTGTACCCTAGAACTCTGTGGGAAGCTAGGGAAGTGATTGCTGGGCTCCTTGCTGAGAGATTTGTACCATCGATAGCAGCTGAGGTTCTGGAAGACTGAAAGTTGGCTAATGTGGTGCCTTTATTTAGGAAAGGTAGTAAGCAAAAGCCAGGGAACTATAGACTGGTGAGCCTGACATCAGTGGTGGGCAAGTTATTGGAGGGAATCCAAAGGGACAAGATTTACATGCACTTGGAAAGGTAAGTACTGATTAGGGATATGAGAAAGTAAGGACTGCAAATGCTGGAGGTCAGAGTTGAAAATGTGTTGGTGGAAAAGCACAGCAGGTCTGGCAGCATCCAAGGAGCAGGAGATTCGACGTTTCGGGCATGAGCCCTACTGATTAGGGATAGTCAATATAGTTTTGTGCATAGGAAATCATGTCTCACTAATTTGATTGAGTTTTTTGAAGAAGTAATGAAGAGGATTGATGAGGGCAGAGCAGTGAATACTGTATGGACAGTAGTAAAGTATTTAATAATGTTCCTCATGGTAGACTGGTTCGCAAGGTTAGATCATATGGAATACAAAGAGAATTAGCTATTCCGACATAAAAATGACTTGAAGGTAAAAGACAGAGGGTGGTGGTGGTGGGTTGCTTTTCAGACTGGAGACCTGTGACCAGCGGTGTGCTACATGGATTGGTGCTGGGTCCACTGCTTTTTGTAATTTATATAAAAGACTTGGATGTGAACATAGGAGGTATGATTAGTAAGTTTGCAGATTGTAGGCGTAGTGGACAGCGAAGAAGGTTTCCTCAGAATACAACAGAACTTTGATCAGATGGGCCAGTGGGCTGAGGAATGGCAGTTGTAGTTTAGTTTAGATAAATGTGAGGTGCTGCATTTTGGATAGGCAAATCAGAGCAGAATTTGGGCATTTTATGGAAAGGTCCTAGGGAGTGTTGCTGAACAAAGAGACCTTGGAGTGCACGTTCATAGCTCCTTGAAAGTGGAATCACAGGTAGACAGGATAGTGAAAAAGGTGTTTGATATGCTTGCCTTAGTCAGAGCATTCAGCATAGGAGTTAGGAGGTTGTGTTGTGGCTACGCAGGACACTGGTTAGGCCACTTTTGGAATATTGCATGAAATTCTGGTCTCTCTCCTATCAGAGGGACATTGTTAAACTTGAAAGGGTGCAGGATTTACAAGGACACTGTCAGAGTTGAAGGATTTGAGTTATAGGGAGAGGCTGAATGGGCTGGAGATATTTTCCCTGGAGCATCGGAGATTCAGGGGTGATCTTATAGAGGTTTATAAAATCAGAGGCAATGGATAGGGTGAATAGACCAGGTCTGTTCACCAGGGTGGGGAGTCCAAAACTAGAGGGTTTAAGGTGAGTTGGGAAAGATTTGAAATGGACCTAAGGGGCAACTTTTTCATGCAGAGGGTTGTGCTTGTATAGAATGAGCTGCCAGAAAAAGTGGTGGAGGCTGGTACAGTTGCAACGTTTAAAAGACATCTTGGGTATATGAATAGGAAGGGTTAAGAGGGATAAGGGCTAAATGTTGGCAAACAGGATTAGATTAATTTAGCATGTCTGGTGGGTACGGACGAGTTGTACCAAAGGGTTTATTTCCATGCTGTACAGCTCTATGATTCTATATTATCCTCCTGTCATCTGTACTTAGTACGCTTTTTAGGAGTACCTAATGTGCCACATACAAAGTGAGGCATTTCATATTATTGAACCAATTACATCTTATGTAAATATGATCAAACATTCATAAAGTCATTCCCAATGCTAAGCAGAAATCAATTCTTTCACATCAAGACAAGACAATCAAAGGAGGGGAAACATTGCTTTAATATTTTTTTAAGATAATGCACCTGGACAAATTATTTCCTGCTTTACATTTCTGTCCCTTCAAGGATTGTTTGAAGAAACATTCTTAGGATAACTAATTGCTTTCAAAGTTATTGTTACATCTTCTCCTTTCATTTATAAGTCATGATGAGAAACCTATGAATTGATGTAATCATTTAGCTTTAACTTTGGAATATTAATAAATTTTGCAGACTTTTTTGTGCTGCTTAATTCAGATCAGATGTTTATTATTATTTACAGTTGAAAGGAGTTAAATAACTGAAGCTTTTGATATATTCAGCTTTCTTTAATTAAATGTAATAGACTTCGCAGGAAAGATTAAATTAAAAAGCAGAAGTTTAGTATGGATTTTATTTTAATTCCGCAAGGACTCCTGGTTTCCTGTTTGAGGTTGCATTGAATTGAAGATGTTTATTTTAAACTTGGACTGGCTGGAACACAATGAAAATTGTAAAAACTAAAAAAAATTAGGTAAACAACAAATGGAGTACATTATGTATGTAGCAACACATTATTGTCAGAGAAGCTCAATGTTCTAGCTGTTACAGAAAAGTTGTTTTTCTTTAAGTGATAGTAATACAATGACTTTATTTCTACTCTCCTGCGGAACTAAGTATATGCTGTGACCACATTTTACTCTTGAATTTCAGCTTTCCCTTAGGTACAATGACCATCTGATTCACAAACCTCGTCACTTTTGCTTTGGTTAAAACCTACTGGCATAAACTTAATGGTCAGTATTCAAAACAAGGATCGTGCTCATTTTTAAACCCCCATCTTAAATCTTAATTCTTGTAAACAGCCAAAGTTCTGAACTTAAGTATGACTTTATATAAAAGGCATCGTTTGTTACTTCTTAAATTTGCATTCCTGCAAATGTCATGAAAGCTATTTTTTAACCACTAAACTGAGAAGCAGATTATGTAAACCAGTTTTGGGCATTGTTGTTTCATGATGTACTTTGTGAATGTTGTAGTCTTCGGGTAAGGTACTATTGCTGCCTATTTGAAAAAATTTCCCATTGTCTCAGGAGACCTTTTATTGAGGATGTGTACGTGAATATAAGATACAACACAGTACTGACTGATTATAAATGGTGAAAAGACATTTGTTTAGGTCTGATTTCAGGGTACAAACTCTTAATTCTTTCCACCTGTTTTGTTTGGGATCTTGAGAAAAGATTCTCTTCAGATGATTATAAACATATGGCAAATTGTAAAACAAAAGTCCTCATGTATGTAGGGTGGCACAGTGGGTCAATAGTTATTGTTGTCTCATCGCACTAGAGGAGAAAGTGAGGTCTGCAGATGCTGGAGATCAGACCTGAAAATGTATTGCTGGAAAAACGCAGCAGGTCAGGCAGCATCCAAGGAACAGGAAATTCGACATTTCGGGCATAAGCCTGATGAAGGGCTTATGCCCGAAGCGTCGAATTTCCTGTTCCTTGGATGCTGCCTGAACTGCTGTGCTTTTCCAGCAACATATTTTCAGCTCATAGCACTAGAGACCCAGATTCAATTTTAGCCTTAGCTGACTCTGTGGAGCTTGTACATTCTCCCTGTGTCTCCTGCATGGGGTTCCTCCAGGTGCTCAGATTTCCTCCAACACTCTGAAGACAGGTTAGGTGGATTGGCCATGCTAAGTTGTCTTGTAATGTGCCAGGTAAGTAGATTAGCCAGGGTAAATGTGCGATTGTGGGGAGATTGCGGTGGTTCTGGATTTGGGTGTGATGTTTTTCAAAGGATTGATGCCTCCTTCCACACTGGAGGGATTTTTTTGTCCATATAGTCACAAACATTCTACCCATCATAGCAGATGATTGGGGGAAATCATTCTGCATCATTTTGCATAGAACTAAATTCAATTTACATTGTGGTTTTGAGCAATAGATATTTTCAAAATCCAGTGGTGCATCATTTCACATTAACAGTTTAATAACCATCTAAATGCAAAATGCAAATAGACTGGGATAACACAATCACCATAAAGAAAACAAAGAATGCTGGAAAAACTCAGCAGGTGGAGAATGAAGCAGACTTAATGTTTCAAGTCCACTTGAAAATGATTGAATACATGCTGTTGACAAAGAAGAGGAGGAGGAGTGAGTGGAACAAATGGTGAGGTTATCCAGAACAAAAGACAAGTGGAATGCTCACATTGTAAAAGAGCGCTGGAGACCTGAAATAGGTGTGAATGGTAGGTTGGAATGGGAGAAACTAGGTTAGCTCTGCTAAGAGCAAAGCCAGTAAGGCACAAGTAAGATGCATGGGTGGGAGGGGATGTGGGGGTTGTGGGGATTATGGTAATCAATATGGAAGAAGCTGTTCATGCTGTTAACTTGAAGAAATCAATGTTGAGTACTGAAAACTATAAAGTGTCTAACTGGAAAACGTGATGCTGTTCCACTACTGTCATTGTTGAGAAAATGATGACTCTTGGCTCTGCTGAAGTCAAAGAAGCAAAGGTTTCATTTAATATCAAGGTTTGGGCAGACACGTGAAAAATAACATCCGTGGCTCAGAAGTGCTAGGCAATGAACATTTTCATCAAAAGAGAATCTTATCATATTCAACGGCATTGCCAGCATTGAATCCCCATTATCAAGATATGGGGGTTGCCATTAACCAGCAACTGAACTGAATTAGCTATATAAGTATTGCCAAGTACACCACTGTGCAGGAACATAAATATTGAGCACAACTACAGCATTTACTTCAAGGCTATCATACATTTTAACCTTGCTACAATTCAAGGGTGGTGAAAATACTTTGTTCATTACTGCGCTACATACAGTAGAATATTTTGAAGAGATAAAGTTTGTTCATTTTTCAGGGTAATGCATCCAGGTTTTAAAAAGCCAGACCATGACTAAAATGTTTATCCATTCAACAGCTACTTAACTCAATTAATGCCTGGCCTTGTGACTTTAAAGTTACAGGGTTGAAATGTTAAACTAATAAAGTTAAAGAAATTAGTGGCAATAATTCTGTCAATTTGAATGCGTATTTAAAGTTTGCTACATGCAAACCCTGATTGAAGCCAGACCACACTGAGAAAAAGGAAATCCTAATGGCCAATTCCCCTCTCCCCGGCCCCACATCACCCTCCCAACACAAAAAATTGTAAACAATTTTTGACCTCTGAGGAAGGAGCTTATGTCATTGTGTAAAACATGTTGAAATATTAATAGTATGACCAATTTATACAGTCAGACTAGCTGCTGCTGAGTCATTAATGTTTTAGTTCAGTTTGCTTTTTTCCTAAATGTCAGGGATAAAGACTATCATTAAACCATAATTTAAACAGATGGTTAAAAACTGGACATAATCATCATTTGAAGCAAGCATATTACCAATTTAGGTAACATTTCTTTAAAATATTTTTATACAAGTTTGCAGACAGGCTGCTGAATGTCAACAAGGCAACATATCACAAAAATAAACCTCTGCTTTCTCTGGCAGCTGTTGTGAATTCAAAATTACACACATTTAAATGAAGTCTATTCAGTTTCCAAATGGGCATATATCCACAATGCATATTCAACGCTAACTCTAACAAATGAGCCAATGCTGGTGAGAGAAGCCTCACAGAAGGAGGCATTAGAAAATTAAAGTACACCACTAAGAAAATAATGGTGACCATATGTGACTGATAGGGAGGCAAAAAAAGTTAACTTAACAGAAACATGAATTTTATCTCCTACAAAAATATATCCCTAGCAACATGACCCTCAAGAGCCATGTTGGCATTTAGTTTGATGGTATAAAATCTTAGTGTAAGATACTTTGCACATGCTATTATGAACTGATTATATTAATTGTCAGCAACAGCACCACATGTCTACTATTTACTGGCCCAGAGTTTCTGTTTAGTTGCATTTTGTTTAGCATGGTGGAGCAGAGATTACCATGGGTGGGACAAAAGATTGTGGAATATTGAATGCAAATTATGTTCAAAGTAAAAATCTAAGAACTGTGGATGCTGTAAAACAGAAAGAAAAACAGAAATTGCCAGAAAAGCTCCACAGGTCTGGCAGCACGTGTGAATAGAAATCAGGAAGGATCACCAGACCCAAAACATTAATTCTGATTTCTCATGTTCCATGTAACTTGAGTTTCTTTTGAGCTATTACAAAACACTTTCCACTTAATCCCCACCCATAAAACTGAACACACCTCATCATGTATTAATCACCATTGGGAGTTTCATGAATTCTGTCACTTGTTAAACTTTGAATTGGTTCTAAGACATAAGCTAGTTTGTTTAGGTGCAGCCATAAAAAAGCTTTTGTTTTTTGTTATTTTCTAACCTCAAAAAATGTAAAACAACTTCCATATTTTACTTGGAATAGTAGTCAGTGATCAGTGCCTCTACCACTTACAGACATGTTTTAACACACCTCTGAAGTAGGTAGGACTGGAAGCCAGATCTTCTGGCTCAGAGAGAGGGGTACTACCACTGCACCACAAGGGTGGTCCATTTCCATACTTCTTTCCTTCAATATTCACAGATTTATCTTATTCAATCCTGATGACTTATCAACCACATATAGCCAGCCTTTCTATTGCTGCCTCTTTCCAATTTTTAGCACACCCACTATTTCAACAATGTTCCTTTTCATAAAGCTTTGACAGTACAGCACGGTGACAGGCCCTTCAACTCACCATGTCTGTAATGACCATGATGCTAAACTAACCCCATCTGCCTGCACATGGTATTCCTCTATTCTCTGCCTGTTTACAGGGTCTGTATGAACTGTAATGTTGCTATTGCTTCTGCTTCTACCACTTTCCCTGACAGTGTGTTCCAGACACCTAGCACCCACTGTATTAAATAGACTTCTCTCAAGCACTTCCTTTAAACTTTCCTCCCTCACCTTAAACCTATTTCTCTTGTGTTCTCTATCTTCCATCTCTCATATAACAGTCCCCCCAACCCCAACAATCCCCTCTCTCTGGACCTCTTGCACTCACCTGTCGACCACTCTCCCCCTCATGAACTAAGGGACATGGCCATTGTCTAACTTCCCTCCCCCTACTCTTACTTTTCATTCTCTATATTACTCCAATTGAAATTACCTCTTCCCTAATTAATAATTTTTACTCTGTTCTTGTTCCATTTCATTCCTAGCCAAAACCTTATGACACTATGATAATTGTACCTTAAATGTTCTTCTTCTGACACTTAATACACTTGGAGAAAGTGAGGATTGCAGATGCTGGAGATCAGAGCTGAAAAATGTGTTGCTGGAAAAGCACAGCATGTCACGTAGCATCCAAGGAGCAGGAAAATCGACGTTTTGGGCATAAGCCCTTCCAGGAATGAGGAAGGTGTGCCAAGCAAACTAAGACAAAAGGTAGGGAGGAGGAAGTTTGTGTGAAGATTTGTAGCTCGGGTGCTCGTTGTTGTGGTTCTGTTCGCCGAGCTGGAAGTTTTTGTTGCAAACGTTTCGTCCCCTGGCTAGGCGACATCATCAGTGCTTTGGAGCCTCCTGCAAAGCGCTTCTTTGATGTTTCTTCCGGTATTTATAGTGGTCTGTCCTTGCCGCTTCCGGTTGTCAGTTTCAGCTGTCCGCTGTAGTGGTTGGTATATAGGATAAACAGGAAGACAGCTAACAATCCGCATACATGAACATCAACTAGCCACGAAACAACACGACCAGCTATCCCTAGTAGCCACACACGCAGACAACAAGCAACATGAATTCGACTGGGACAACACTACTATCATAGTGCAAGCCAGACAGAAAACAACCAGGGAATTCCTAGAGGCATGGCATTCATCCACAAACTCCATCAACAAACACGTCGACCTGGACCCAATATACCAACCACTACAGCGGACAGCTGAAACTGACAACCGGAAGCGGCAAGGACAGACCACTATAAATACTGGAAGAAACATCAAAGAAGCGCTTCGCAGGAGGCTCCAAAGCACTGAGGATGTCGCCTAGCCAGGGGACGAAACGTTTGCAACAAAAACTTCCAGCTCGGCGAACAGAACCACAACAGTAGGGAGGAGGAACTTGGGGGAGGGCGTTGGGAATGCAATAGGTGGAAGGAGGTTCAGGTGAGGGTGATAGGCTGGAGGCGGGGTGGGGGTGGAGAGGTTGGGAAGAAGATTGCAGGTCAAGAAAGTGGTGCTGAGTCCGAGGGTTGGGACTGAGATAAGGTGGGGGTAGGGGAAATGAGGAAGCTGGAGAAATCTGCATTCATCCCTTGTGGTTGGAGGGTCCCTAGGCGGAAGTTTATGAGGCGCTCTTCCTCCAGGCGTCGTGTTGCCATGGTCTGCTGATGGACGAGGCCAAGGACCTGCATGTCCTTGGTGGAGTGGGAGGGGAAGTTAAAGTGTTCAGCCATGGGGTGGTTGGTTTGATTGGTGTGGGTGTCCCAGAGGTGTTCTCTGAAACATTCCGCAAATAGGTGGCCTGTCCCCCCAATGTAGAGGTGGCCACATCGGGTGCAGCGGATGCAGTAAATGATGTGTGTGGAGGTGCAGGTGAATTTGTGATGGCTATGGAAGGATCCCTTGGGGCCTTGGAGGGAAGTGAGGGGGGAGGTGTAGGCACAAGTTTTGCATTTTTTGTGGTTGCAGGGGAAGGTGCTGGGAGTGGAGGTTGGGTTGGTGGGAGGTGTGGACCTGACGAGGGAGTCGCGGAGGGAGTGGTCTTTCCGGAATGCTGATAGGGGAGGGGAGGGAAATATATCTTTGGTGGTGGGGTCTGTTTGGAGGTGGCAGAAATGATGAAGGATGATATGATGTATCTGGAGTTGGTGGGGTGGTAGGTGAGGACCAGTGGGGTTCTGTCCTGGTGGCGATTGGAGGGGCGGGGTTCAAGGGCGGAGGAGCAGGAAGTGGAGGAGATGCGGTGGAGAGCATCGTCAACCACGTCTGAGGGGATATTGTGGTTTTTGAAGAAGGCCATCTGCGTTGTTCAGTATTGGAATTGGTCTTCCTGGGAGCAGATGTGGCAGAGGTGAAGGAATTGGGAATATGGGATGCGTTTTTACAGGGGGCAGGGTGAAAGGAGGTGTAATCTAGGTAGCTGTGGGAGTCGGTCGGTTTATAGTAAATGTCCGTGTTGAGTCGGTCGCCCGAGATAGAAATGGAGAGGTCTAGGAAGGGGAGGGAGGAATCTGAGATGGTCCAGGTAAATTTGAGGTCGGGGTGGAAGGTGTTAGTAAAGTGGATGAACTGTTCAACTTCCTCGTGGGAGCACAAGGTAGCGCCGATACAGTCATCGATGTAGTGGAAGAAAAGGTGGTGGGGTGGTGCCAGTGTAGCTGCGGAAGATGGACTGTTCCACATATCCGACGAAGAGGCAGGCATAGCTGGGACCCATGCGGGTGCCCATGGCTACTCCTTTGGTTTGGAGGAAGTGGGAAGATTGGAAAGAGAAGTTATTCAGAGTGAGGACCAGTTCAGTCAGTCGAAGGAGGGTGTCAGTGGAAGGGTACTGGTTGGTTCGGCGGGAAAGGAAGAAGTGGAGGGCTTTGAGGCCTTCATGATAGGGGATGGAGGTGTACAGGGACTGGATGTCCCTGGTGAAGATAAGGCGTTGGGGGCCGGGGAAGCGAAAATCATGGAGGAGGTGGAGGGCATGGGTGGTGTCCCGAACATAGGTGGGGAGTTCTTGGACTAAGGGGGACCGGACCGTGTCGAGGTATGCAGAGATGAGTTCAGTGGGGCAGGAGCAGGCTGAGACAATGGGTCAGCCGGGCAGTCAGGTTTGTGGATTTTGGGCAGGAGGTAGAAACGGGCGGTGCGGGGTTGTGGGACTATGAGGTTGGAGGCGGTGGATGGGCGATCTCCTGAGGTGATGAGGTTATGGATGGTCTGGGAGATGATGGTTTGGTGGTGGGAGATGGGGTCATGGTCAAGGGGGCAGTAGGAGGAGGTGTCCGCGAGCTGGCGTTTAGCCTCACCTTAATCTCTTTCCACTTAATACACTTGACCTACCTCATTCCTTAAAACTGCAATATTACCTTCCTTCTGGGGTCAGATCTATAAAGATCTATTAATCTGGAATGTTGATCTAAATACATTTCAGAAACTCATTCTCCTTTTTACGCTTTCCACTAATTATTATAACAACCCTCTAGTGTAAACTCCTTGAATGTTTGCTCCTCTACTTCCTTCCCACTAGATGTGGCTTATAGATTACATCAACAGTGTAATGATGCCCCTTTAGTGCATTGATACATCTTTTGTTCCTTAGCTTTAAACAAATAGGTTCTGTCCTTGCACCCTCTAGAACATAATTTCTCCTGCATTGCAATATTTTCCTTAATCAATATTGTCAACCTTCCTCCTTTCATCCCTTCCTTAGCTTTCCTGATCACCTCATATCCAGATATATTTAATACCCAGTGTTGCTCTTTTTGGAGCAATCACCACAACATCATGATTCACCATGACTTTCTGCAATAGCAGCGCAAAGCATTATTTAACACACCCTCTTAGCTCAAATATATACACACTAAAATTTAAATTTCGACCTTGCAGTGCTCCCTCTCAATATATCCCCTCCAAAATAATCATTTCTTCCACTAGTGGCATCCGCACGCCTTCTATTTCTGTTCTACTGTGACATTCCCTTGTTAACATCACTCAGGCAAGTAGTTCAAACTCTCCCTGAAATCAATCCATTCAGCCTGTAAAGAACCAGCTCCCTCAGAACCAGTCACAAAGGCTTCGGAATATTAAACCCTCCGTCATTAACCACCGCCATGCATTCATCTTCTATACTTCTGGCACTGTAGTGATTGTAATGAGGTCAGTGGGGTGAACCTTATAGAATATGAGGTCCCTGATTGGGGC
The DNA here is from genome assembly GCF_020745735.1 of Hemiscyllium ocellatum. Taxonomy (NCBI): domain Eukaryota; kingdom Metazoa; phylum Chordata; class Chondrichthyes; order Orectolobiformes; family Hemiscylliidae; genus Hemiscyllium; species Hemiscyllium ocellatum. Next base: position 45,017,439 of record NC_083405.1, on the reverse strand, counting down.
TGTTTATCTGGTCCAATTAGGGAGCCTTGGCTGACAGATAGAAACAGGAGGGTCAGTGATATTGTTCACTCTGAGAGCTGGTTCTGAGGAACTTGGACCAGTGTCAAGTACTATCCACATGTAAATAAATGGTGACTTGGTGAGGGGATACCCGCTTCTGCAGAATTATTTCAGGCACCATGAGTACTCCCCAGAAATCATTTCTTTTAAAATTTCTGATAGTCTCCTTCTTAGTTCCATAGAATGTGCTTGCAGAACCTCAATGCCAATTTGTTCCATAATAAAAACATCGTTTCTACCTCTAAAGTCAGAAGGATTGCATAACTTTTGATGCAATCAAACAACAAGCAGTCCATCACAAATACTGACTGGTCAATTATACTTTTTAAACAAAGTCCCTTATCTTACTTACCTTAATGACCACAGAAGTAACCCTTGCCATTAATGTTAGGATAAAGGCATGAGCAGTTTCAACAAGTTATCTGGTTGAGTCACCTTGATATTGGGTCTCTTGGAGAGAGAAAAGATTATTTTTGTTTTGGTTGTTTAGATATCAATTCAGATTATTTTGTTTAGTGAAACTTTGAAGTCTGAAGACCATGTTCTCTTACATCATCTGTGTTATAGTAAATGCAGATCCTCTTGAAAATTGCAATGAGGCCAAGGGAGGGGTTGAGAGCGAAGATGGTGGCATTTATCCGTTCACAGCACATAAGAACTTTGAGCTTCTTCCTGCTTTATAGAATCATAACACACATACAGCATGGAAAGAGGCCATTTGGTCCATCAAGTCTGCACTGACCCTTCAAAGGGCATCCCATTCAGATTCATCCCAACCCTGTAACCCTGCATTTATCATGGCTATTCCGCCTAGCCTGCATACTACAAGACTTTAGCTTGGCCAATCTATCTAACCTGCCCACCTTTACACTGTGGAAAGAAACTCACGGAGTTACAGGGAGAACATGCAAACTCCATACAGACTCTCAGCAGAGGCTAGATTTGAACCTAGGTCCCTGGGATGTGAGGCAGCAGATCTAACTACTGAGTCACCAGCACTGATTGGGCTGCAACTTGTGTCTGGGCTGGCTGTATCTCTTAGCATGGCCTCCTATGGCAGCCAGTTATAAAAAGGATCACCCTCCTCTCCAACAATTCAACCCCCTGATAACACCAAGCTCCCATCTGTAAAGCAAGGAATGAACTTTCCTTTCTTCCAGACCATGTTGAAGCTTGAGCCCCGCAGTTTGAGAGATTTCAATAGATTCATCTGTGTCCTCTAATATCACGGTAGGTGTTGAAGACCTCACTAACTGCAAAGTACTTACAAATAAAGAGGTTTCAGGCAGTGAAACTAGCTGATATATCCTGGGTTGGGCTGCAGAGGTAGCTTTTCAACTGAGATCCTTGGAGTCAGTCTAAAAATATCAAATTGACTTTTATGAAAAAGTGTATTTTGCAAGACTGCATACATACTGCATAACTATAATCAATACATGCACTAACTCAGGGCTTTCTTTACCCCTTTATGAACTGATATGTTATGATCTCCAAAATCACGCAGCATTCCTGAACTAATGTTAAATGCACATAGCATAAGTCCAGCAAGGTACAGATTCAGCAAAACAGATAAGGGATAGGTTCTGTTAAATATAAATAAAAGAGGCTTATTCCATTCCCTTCTAAACACAGAAGAATAATTCATTATTTTAAATGACAAGGGTATTGTTGCTGCACTGTGCATTCAAACTTTCCTTTTGATCTTGCTCATGTCAGCAATTTTTAAAGATATAATATGTGATTTTAGCAAAATCTTTTTGAAACTTTGAAGGTGTTGGCACTATATTGGGTGAGCTCATCATGAAGATGGTCTAAATTATATGAAAGGTAGAGAAGGGCCATTATTAAATTCCTTAAGTGGGTGGAGGAAGAAAGGGAGGTTTCGAAGTACAAGGATATTTATATCACTTGGCAGAATGAAATGAATGGTTCAATTCATATAAGCAGTCAGCAAAACCTGGAAATGTAAGAGAGGATGATAGGTTGCTTTTTAAAGGGAATCCTAACCCAAGGAGCTTTCAATAAATCAATTGTACCAATTCTCTCAATGTTATCTTAGTTGAGTTTCATGTGCTTTATAAACATGAAAAGGAATTTCTCTGAATCTCACTGACAGAGCTGGGAAGACTGGATATGTGGATAATACTTTCCCTACCTAGGGTGTCCACAATAGGGGGCATGGTTTCTGGATAAAAGGTAGGCTATTTAGAACTGAGATGAAGAGAACTTCTTTTGCTTGGGGAGTAGTGAACTTGTGGAATTCTCTACCATGTAAGACTTTGGAGATTATGTCACAAATATACCTAAAGAAGAAATAGGCATCAAGGCTTATGGAAGAATGGGATTAAGATAGAAGATCGGCCATGATCATACCAAACTGTGGAACAGGCTTGATGAGTTTAATGGCCTGCTCTAGTTTAAAAACAAAACTCATTTTGTATGTTCCTCATATGGAAGCTCCCTGGTTACAAAGCATGAAGAAAAGAAGAAGTGATGACAGGCAGAATCTTATTGTTGCCTGAATGACTTGGATTATGGTCTGAACTGAGGTGGAATCAAGTGAGACGTCCAGGGAGGTCTATCATGACATCAGAACCTACTTGCTGCATCTTTTAACCAAGCTTTGAGGCAAGATTCTTGTTGGACGATAGCCATAACACCATAAGACTTTGGGGTAGAAATTAGGCTATTCAGCCCATTGATTCTGGTCTGCCATTCAATCATGGCTGATACACTTCTCAACTCCATTCTCCCTCCTTTTTCTCATAATCCATGATCCCCTTGACAATCATGAACCTATCTATCTCAATCTTAAATATACTCAATGCTCTGGCTTTCATAGACTTCTGTGGCAATGAATTCCACTCTCTGGCTGAAGATGTTTTTCTTAATCTCCTTATCTCTGTTCTAAAAGATCTTCCTTTTACTCTATGGTTATGCTGTTGGGTCCTAGTCTTTCCTACCAGTGGAAAAATGTTCCTACATCCACTCTGCCCAGGCCATTCAGTATTCTGTATGTTTCAGTTAGATACCCCCCTCATCCTTCTAAATTCCATTGAGTATAAACCTAGAGTCCTCAAACATTCCTCATATGTTAAGCTTTTCACTCCTGGGACCGTTCTCATGAACCTCCTCTGAACATGCTACGGGCCATGCTCATGTCCTTCCTGAGATATGGGGCCCAAATCTGCACGCAATACTCCTAATGTGGTCTGACCAGAGTCTTATAATACCTCAGACATACATCCCTGCTTTTGTATTCAAGTTCTCTCAAAATAAATCCCATCATTTCAGTTGTCTTCCTAACTACTGACTCAACCTGCAAGTTTACCTTCAGAGAATCCTGGACTAGAACTCCCAAGTCTCTTTGCACCTCAGATTTCTGAATTTCCTCCCCATTTAGAAAATAGTCCATGCTTCTCTTATTCCTACCAAGGTACATGATCTCACACTTTGCCACGTTGTACTCCATCTGCCACTTCTTTGCCCACTCTCTTAATCTGTCCAACTTGCAATTGTGAGTTGCTATCAAGGGAATTATTGCTTAATAATCTTATTAACAGCAATTTTGCATCATTAATATGTAACTTTCTATCATTCTATCTGCTATGAACAAATTAAATGTTCAGAATTTTTGACTATCAGGCAGCACATTATCCACTTTGACTCTTTCGGCCCTATTGTCAGCCATTTTCCTACTGTAATAAGAAAAGGGCGGGTATTAAGGGTAGTAAAAAGTGGGTGGCATTTTAATGCAATTGGGGAGGTGTCCCCAGCTAATGAGTATGCAGCACAGAGGACACGCAGGGTTAGTAGTGTTGGGAATTGAGTGGGTGGCAGGAAATATGGGAAGATGTTGCAGGCAATAGTGAGAGTGATGGTTTTGCTGAGAGGAGAAAAGATATGGAGTGGAGAGGAGATGGACAGTGACCGTCTTCCTACAATGTTGTGTCTCCCTCTAGACAACTGAGACTATGCTGACTGGATGGCAACCTTGGACCAGGCTGGTATGATCGGATGTTGCAGTATACTTTACTGGTCCTGGGAGAAGAGACAGCCATGCCTCTGTAAAACCACATCCACCAGGAACTCCAGGTCTCTACTCTCAAAGCAGCAAGCCACTTTCCCCCTTGTCTGCCATGTCCGGCACAAATGCAAGAAATTTTGCAGGGCTGTTCCATGCTTACAGCACATAACTAGCAACATAATGGACCTCAAAGATAGCACCTGTACCAGGGATATCATTCTACGATGCACATCCCTGCAGTGTTGAGATGTTCCATGGTATGGTAAGTGATAGAATGGGGCAAGAATTGGACATAGGGCCAGGATAGAAAGTTAATAAGGCGAGTTTGGTAGGGTGTAGTGATAAAATCCCACTTGTCCTTGCAGAGAGAAACCTGTCATGAAACGTGATGAAACAGTCACTTGGGCAAGAACAAGCACGATTCAGCCCACTGTTACTGAGTAGAAATCACCTTTCTCCAGGGACTAACGCTGTATCCTTAGTTCATATAAACACAATTTCATTTGAAACCATTTTCTTATTGTTGCAGAGTTGAGGGGCTTTCCCTTGAGTTTGGCAACTGTCATCTTACTCTGAAGGTGTTCAGCCACATTAATGAAGAGGGAGGTGACATTCCCAGAGGTGTAGATGAGTTAACATCGCTGGGTGTTGGGAAAACTACAACTGCAATGTACGCAAGACAAAAGATTGCTTACATTATCAAATTAACCATTAAAAATTCATAAAAGACATATAGAATTAACCCAATGAAACTAACATAGTATAGAGGGTGACCATTGTGAATTACTATTGTTAGTGGCATACAGCAACAGAAAAGGCAAAGCAAACAAGAAAGAAAGAGAGAAAGAGCAAGAGAAAAAGAGAAAGAAAGAGAAATAAGGAGAGAAAGAGAGAAAGAGAGAAAGAAAGAGAGGAAGAAAGAAAATAAGAAAAATATTGCTGAATTCAGCCCAAAGCTGCTATCAATAAAACTATGTTTCTGGCACTCCATCTCCCATTACTCCTGTAGATCTTACGTTGTGAATGCTTATTGTTCTTACTTCATAACTTTAAACTGAACCTATAAATGTGTAGTCCTCTTAAAACTAATATGTTTTTGGACTAATTGTTCATTTAAGAGTAAAAGTGGGTCAGGTGACTTATTCGGAAGTCTACTGGCAGGAAGACCAGGTGGTTTGCTTGCTAGAGATCAAAGGAATGCTTAGATTGCAAATGCAAATAAAATACGAAGTATATACACTTAAGAGGCAATGGTACAGCCCGTGTGTTAATAATAGTCTATGACCTAATTTCTCATTAGAATGCAGAGTCTGTGAAAATGCTGAAAGAGACTTGAAATTGCGAGAACTTCAGAACTTCCTATTTTGGCAAGGGTGAGAGGGGAGTTTTACTGGGATTTGTAGATGCATGATTTGCATCGGCAGCAGTCATTTAAATTGTCTGCTGTCCCCCAAATTCTTATATCCTTGTAACATGAAACGAAAAAGGTGAATGGTAGACTAGGGTACAGACAGATCTGAATTTGCGAATTCATTTGGAGAGTAAGGGTACCCCTTTGAAGGGAACAGGTACCTTGGGGGAGGTAGAGCTAGGTGGGTCTCTAGTATCCTTAAAGGTGTATCAGGTATGCTCTCAAGGATTGTACAGCTCATGTACATTTCACAGAAGGGCGATCAGTTATCGTTTTATATTCTTAATGGTTTGGAAACTTGTGCGTAAACCTTTTGGAAATGTAAAGCTGTCAAAGAAGTGTGAAACTTGTTAAGAAGTGTAAATGATGTAAGAACTGTCATGAAGCAACAAAGCTGTCAATTTTTTTCTATATATGAAAGAAAGTGCATTTCCCCAAAATAGTTAAGCCTACATGATAGAGCTTTCAGTAATAGAGCTTTATTGCCTATTACTCTTGCCTGCAATGGTACTACTGGAGACTAGGTAACGGTGAGAAATAGATGAAGGCTGAAGGTGAAAACTACAAGTTGAGATGATCTGGTACTAGGTTGGCGTGGTATTAGGAATGGCAGTGGGAGATGAGTAAAAAGCATTAGCTGGCATGGGTTGGCATGGATGGAGCATGAGGACTATGTAGAGGTCAGGGGGTGTGAGAGGTGATGGCTGGGGGAATGTTTTATATGACATGTTATTTTTATCTTTGGACTGGAGCCCAGAGGCAAGTCTTCTTCCTAGCCCAACTCAACAACTGGCAGTCTGCTCAATTCTTCTCGAGTTACCTGGACTGACTTCTAAACCAGCTTGGTGTTCCTCAACTCCTGACCAGGCCAAAAATGGGGTGTGCAGGTAGCCTTTTCCAAAAGTTGGGTTCATAGAGCTCAGAATTCTCCTGCCTGATACACTCAACTAGAACAAAATTCTGGGCATGTGCTTGGATTTAAGAAGGAAAATTCATAGAATGTTAAAAGGAGGCAGGCTAAACCAGTCACCTCGTCTGAGCCAGAGGAAGAGTCTCTGGAAAAGAAAGCTTCCATACAAAAGGCAGCTTGAAGATTGCAAGTCTCCAGCTGAGGAAAGAGATGTATCCCCTCTGGGATTTATATTCACTTTGTGTAATAGTCACTTTGGATGAATTCTGAGAAAATTTGAATCCTTATATAAAAAAACCAATGTGAAGTAGATTTATAAGGTGTGCTTTCTTGATTGTGTGAGGAAGAAGAGAGGGTACTCCATTCATAACTGCCTTCAAAGATAATAGTAAGTTAACAGTTTTGTCAGTTATTTGTTACAGCAAATGTCTTAAATCATGAAATCCTGACCCCTCAGCTATTAACTGAAATTTAAAATGTCTTTTTAAAAGTTATTGGTCTCTACTGGGATCAAACTGATTCAAATGGATTACTTATTGTTTGTTCTGAGCATTAACCTATATTACTATAGATGAAATCAATATGTGGTGGTGGTTTGAGTGAACAGATCTTTTTCATATCTCTCAAATCAGAAAATAAATATAGTGACCCTTTCATTCCCATGTCAGTCTGCTATTTTCAATTTTGTTTCACATCTTGTTCTGTTTACTTCTAAGTTGGGTTTGAATGCAATTTCTGTTGTTTTGAAACTAGTATCTGTATCTTATCATCATTTACCACTTTCATCACATAAATTGTACAGCCATCTATGTCTAATGCTGTCTATCATATTCACCAGATAATTAACTTACGTGTGTGAGTATGCATATCCAAGCCAGCTTTACTCATGCAATGGTTTTTACTTTGAAATACAATATTAAGCAAACTAGAGACAGCTGATAATTAAAGCAGGGTCAAATGTTGAAAAGAACCTAACATCAAGAGAACAATGTAAATGGAGCACAGGTCATTGTTACAGTTATATGAACTGACCTATTTTTTAAATCGGATTTCTATCAAGAAGGATTTAAAATTGGAGTTGCAAATGTTCAAGGCACAGTCTTGAGATAAGATATTTCATCAGTTGATGACAACTATTTCATTGATGCTTAGTCTGGGTTCTGCCAGGGCCATTCTACTTATTTCAACCTTGGGCTACACATGGATTCAAGAGCTGAATTCCAGATGTGAAGTAAGAATAACGATTCTTGATTTTAAATTTGTATTCAACCAAATGTGGAATCAAGGAACTTGAGAAAATTTGAAGTCAATAGGAATTAGAGGAAAAAGTTTCCATTCATTGGATTCATACCGCTAACAAAGTAATATTTTTGTGGTTATTAGAAGAGAATAATTTCAGTTACAAAACATCACTCCAGATGTTCCTCAAGTTATTATCCTCAACCCAAATCTTCAGCAATGACCTTCCCAAACATCGGGTCAGAATTTAGAATCATAGAGTCATGGAGATCTACAATACAGAGAAAGGCCCTTTGTTCCGTTGAGTGCGTGTCATGTCAAAAACAACTACCTCACTATTCTAATCCTATTTTCCAGCACTTAGCCCATATCCTTGTATACCTTAGCATCTCAAGTGTATATCTAAATACTTCTTAAATATTATGAGGCTTTCTGTCTCAACCAGCCTTATAGGCAGTGGCTTTGAGATCCCATCACGGTCAGGGTGAAAAACAAGTGACCTGGCATGTCCTCTAAGCCTACAACCTTAAGTCTATTCCTCTGGTTATTGATCCCTCCAGAAAGGGAAAAAGTTTCTTCCCATTGGATTTTAATTGGCATCTATTGCCTGCAGTCTCCAGTTCCTTGGGGAATTGATGCAGTGCATGTAAGTCACCGCCTGATTCCCTATTCCCATTTACTTTCTACAAGGCACAGGACAGGAGTATGGTGCATATATTTCACTTGCTGAAAATGTGTTGCTGGTTAAAGCGCAGCAGGTCAGGCAGCATCCAAGGAACAGGAAATTCGACGTTTCGGGCCAGAGCCCTTCATCAGGAATGAGGAGAGTGTGCCAGGCTAAGATAAAAGGTAGGGAGGAGGGACTTGGGGGAGGGGCGATGGAGATGTGATAGGTGGAAGGAGGTCAAGGTGAGGGTGATAGGCCGGAGTGGGGTGGGGGCGGAGAGGTCAGGAAGAAGATTGCAGTTTAGGAGGGCGGTGCTGAGTTCGAGGGAATCGACTGAGACAAGGTGGGGGGAGGGGAAATGAGGAAACTGGAGAAATCTGAGTTCATCCCTTGTGGTTGGAGGGTTCCCAGGCGGAAGATGAGGCGCTCTTCCTTCAACCATCGTGTTGTTGTGTTCTGGCGATGGAGGAGTCCAAGGACCTGCATGTCCTCGGTGGAGTGGGAGGGAGAGTTAAAGTGTTGAGCCGCGGAGTGGTTGGGTTGCACTTGCCTAGATACAGGTGCACATTTTTAAGGGGAGAGGAGAGAGATTTAAGAAAGACATTAAAAGGCATTTTTTTTAATACAGGATGGTTCGCATGTAGATTGATCTTTCTGAGGATGTGTTGGATGCAAGTATGATTACGATTTAAAAGACATTTGGATGGACACATGAATAGGAAAGGTTTGGAGGGATATGGGCCAGGAGCAAGCAGGTGGCACTAGTTTAATTTGGGATTATTTCAGCATGGACTGGTTAAACCGAGTGGTCTGTTTCCGTACTGTATAACTCTATGATTCTATGACCAATTCAGACAAAGTAACCATTTGAAAGTAACCTAACCACCATTTTAGATATTTACTCCCTTCACCACTGATACACAGTGAAAGGAGTGTGTACTATCTATTAGATGTGGTGTAGCAATTCACCCAGGCTTCTTTGGTAGCATTATCCAAACTCACAGCTTCTATTAAGTTTCTATTATCTTGAAGGACAGATTAGTAGTTGCATAGGAACACCACAACTTGCGAGGTCTTTCTGTATTACACACCATACTGTTCTGATAGTGATGGGAGGAATGCATTGAAAATCAAGTCCCACCACTCCACCATTGGCACCAATAGTGTAAATATTTACCAACGTGGTCAATTCCATTCTTTTGTACAACAACTGAGATTAAAAGAAACATTGATTAGGTTTCTTCAACTTCAAAAATAGTGAATAGGAAGCAGACTTAATGTTCCAGGGTCAGTAACCCTTCTTCAGAATTGATCGTAGCTAGGAAAAGGTGATACATATACAGAAAACAGGGGTTGGGATTAAAGACTGAGTGGATAGGCAGAGATGGAGGCCACAGAGAATGACAGTTAGGAAGACCAAGGGATGGATAATAGCATTTAGGGGTTAAAGAAAAGCTAATAATGGAGCTCATAGGTAGTTGTAAATGGATTGACTGTGCTGAAAGCAATATAATGTCATGACAGGAGCTGGGGTTTGGAGGTGGGTAAAGAACAGGGAAGAAGGTGTTCAGGCTCAAAGTTATTGAATATGATACTGAGTCTCCTGTAGGTGCTGTTTGAACAAACAGAAAATGAGAAGTTGTTCTTTCAGCTTGTACTGAAGCTCACTGGAGCACTGCAGTAGACCCGAGACAGAAACATTGGCCAAGGAAATGGTGGTATCCTGAGTGGCAGGCAACAGGAAGCTTGGGGTCATTTTTACGGACAGAACATCGGGGTTCCACAAAGCAGTCGCCCAGTCTGTGCTTTGTTTCCCCAATACAGCCAGACCCCAGTGTGAACAGCGAATATAGTAGACCAGATTGAGTGAAGGGCTGGTAAATTGTTGCTTCACCTGGAAGGTATGTTTGGGGCCTTGGGTAGTGAGGATGGAGGAAGTAAATGACAAGCGTTAGGTCTTTTGTAACTGGAAAGTGCAGTGAGGCTATAGGGAGGAATTGGGAGTGGAGGAGAAGTGGACCAGAGGTTCTGGAGGGAATGGTGCCTGCAAAATGCTGAAAGGAAGGGGAGGGGAATGTGTGTCCAGTGGTGACATCTCATTGGAGATTGTGGAAATTGTGGTTTATGATCCTTTAGATGTGGATGCTGGTGGGATTGTGAGGACGAGAAGGACCCTATCGTGTTGTGGGAAGAAAGAGAGGAAGTGAGGACCAAAGTGCAGGAAATGGGTCAGACCTGACTGAGTGCCCTCTCAACCATGATGGTTGGGAATCCTCAACTGAGGAAGAAAGTGGACTATAGGACCTATCAGAACAGGTTTGAAGGAGATGGAGAAACTGGGAGAATTGTATGGAGTCCATACAGGGAGCAGGGTGTGAGGATTACTAATGCAGATAACTATTGGAGTCAGCAGTTGTGGATGTTGGTGGCCAGCCTATCATCAGAAATGGAAACAAAGATGTCAAGGAAGAGAAGTGAGGAGTCAGACATAGACCAGTTGAAGGTGAGGGGAAGGTGGAAATTGAAGAAAATTGATGATTGTTTTAGAAGAATCACAGATGGAAGTGGGAAGAGATTGGACTCTTTTTGACTTCTGGGCCTATAACACAGTAATCTCAGCCCATAGAGGGTTGCAAGGTGACCATTAAAATAGCCAGTTTTAAACGCAAAACATTAACTCTGTCTCTCTCTTCACAGACGCTGCTAGACCTTGTGTTTCTCTAGCATTCTCTGTTTGTTTCAGCTTTCCTTCATCTGAAGTATTTTGTTTTCCACCATCAGCATAGCCCTCTAGTACTGACAAAGCCAGGTTTATTTTTCCCAGAAGTTAAAGCAGTGTCCCATTTCTTATTGCTTTGCTTTGTTGAACAGCTACTCAAAAGTCACCTTATTTCCAGAAATACTGGAGGGGGTTCCAGCACATATCAAACTTTAGACTTCAATCATTAATAAGTGGGTTGCAACCCATATATTGCTGAACACAATTCCATGTAATCATATGTTCCTTTTCAAAGCAGAAGATATTTAACGAATTCTACCTCTTTCAGTTTCCCTCACTCAGTTGTTAAATATTGATATGGCTTCCCAACAATCCTGACACACATAGAATCCTCAAGGCCCTAATGGAAAAGGAGAGGGTGAAACCTATTGGGTGGCTCCCTGAACAGACTGTCAATGTTATCTGGCAGAATGTCCCAGAACTTTCCAACAAGCACCAAGATGTTGCTTGGCTGGTGGTGAGAATGGAACACCTGTGAGATCTTTCATGTGTACCCGGACACACTGCACACTGCCCTGGGAGTGTGAGACTGTCACACATCTCCTTCTGAAAAACTCCTTTGCAATGGAAGTCTGGAGAAAGATGCAGTGGCTTTTGTTGAGGTTCATCTTGAGCATCTCTGTGGTGCAAGACCATGTGCTCTATGACCTGTTCCTTGGAACTCACACCAAGACAAACATAAACTGTGCCTGGAGGACCTTCAACACAGTGAAAGATGCTCTTTAGTCAGCCTGAAACTTATTGGTCTTGCAGAGCAAGGAGTTGACCTCGATCAAGTGCTGCAGACTGGCAAATTCCAAGATCCTGGACTACATGCTGAGGGATTGAGGAACCACAAAGGTTAAAAAAAAACATGGTTAGAGTTATAGGCCTCCAAACAGAGGTCAGGAGTTGGGACGAGAGATACATCCTGAAATAGAAAAGATGTGTAGGAAAGGCAAAGTTCCACTGATCAATATACAGGTGGACTGCGAAAATCAGGTTGGTAGAGGATTGCAAGTAAAGGAATTAGTGGAATGTCCACAAGATGGCTTTTTGGAGTAGCTTATGGTGGAGCCCATAAAGAAACAGCCAATACTAGATTTAGTGTTGTACAATGTGGCAGACTTGATTAGGGAAATTAAGGTGAAGGAACTCTTAAGAGACAGTGATCATGATATAATTAAATTTACTCTGTAAATTAAGAAGGATAAGATAGAATCAGAGGTAACAGTATTACACAGCTGAATAAAGGCAACTACAGAGGCATGACGGAGGAGCTGGGTAGAATTAATTGGGAGAAGAGCCTAGCAGGAAAGACAATGGAACAGTAATGGCAGAAGTTTCTGGGAGTAATTCAAGAGACACAGCTGCAATTCATCCTGTGGAAAAAGAAACATGATACAGGGAGGATCAGCAACCATGGCTGACTCAAGAAGTCAGGGATAGCATAAAAGCAAAAGACAAATCATTTAATGTGGTGAAGGGCAGTGGGAAACCAAAGGATTGGGAAGCTTACAAAGACTAACAGAGAGCAATGATAAAAGAAATAAGGAGAGAGGAGATTAAATGTGAAGGTACGCTAGCCAGTAATATAAAGGAAGACTGTCAGAGTTTCTTTAGATATATAAAGGGCAAAAGAAAGAGAGGCAAAAGTGAACATTGGGCTGCTGGAAAATGATGCTAGAGAGATAATAGTGGGGAACAAAGAAACGTTTGAAGAACTGAATAATTACTTCGTGCCAGTCTTCATGGCGGAAGACACGAGTAATATCCCAAAACTTCAAGAAAGTGAGGGGGCAGAGCTGAGTATGGTGGCCACCACAAGAAGAATGTGCTAGCAGTGGCCTGAAGGTGGACAGAGCTGGACTACACCCGGGAGTTCTTAGGGAGATAGCTGAAGAGATAATGGCTGTGTTAATGGTGTTCTTTCTGGAATCACTAGAATCAGGGAGGGTCCCAGAGGACCGGAAAATTGCTAATATGACATGCCTCTTTAAAAAGAGAGTAAGGCAAAAGACACAAAACTTCAGACGGATCAGCCTAATCTCCTTCATGGGTATGATCCTGGAATCTATTGTGAAGGATGAAATTTCTGAATAATTGGAAGTATATGGTAAAATAGGGCCAAGTCAGCATGGTTTCATCAAGGGGAGATTCATGCCTGACAAATCTGCTTGAATTCTTTGAGGGAGTAACACGCAGGTTAGACCAAGGAGAGCCAATGAATGTTATTCTATCTGGACTTCAAGAAGGCCTTTAATAAGGTGCCACACAAGAAATTTATGAGTAAAATAACCACCCATGGTGTTAGAGGCAAAGTGTTAGCTTGGATAGAAGCTTGGCTGTCTGACTGAAAGCAGAGAGTGGGGATAAAAGGGTCCTTCTCAGGATGGTAGCTGGTGACAAAGTGGTGTTCTGCAAGGTTTAATGTTGGGATCATAACTTTTCACTTTATGCATTAACGATCTAGATGAAGCAACTGTAGGTGTTCTGGCTAAGTTTGCAGACAATACAAAGCTAGGTAGAGGGACAGATAGCATTGAGGAGGTGGGGAGGCTGCAGAAGGATTTGGACAGGTTAAGAGAGTGGGCAAAGAAGTGACAGATGCAGTACAATGTGGGAAAGTGTGAGGTAATGTACATTGGTAGGAAGAATAGAGACACGGACTATCTTCTAAGTGGAGAGAAAATTCAGAGAAGTACAAAGACACTTGAGAGTTCTAGTCCAGGATGCTTCCAATGTTAACTTGCAGGTTGAGTCAGTAGTTAGGAAGGCAAATGCATTGATGGGATTCATTTTGAGAGGACTTGAATACAAAAGCAGGGATGTACTTCTGAGGCTCTATAAGGCTCTGTTAGGACACATTTGGAGTATGTGCACAGTTTTGGGCTTCATATCTCAGGAAGGATGTACTGGCCATATAGCGTGTTCAGAGGAGGTTCACGAAAATGGTCCCAGGAATGAAAAGCTTAACATATGAGGAATGTTTGAGGACTCTACGTCTATCCTCGATGGAGTTTAGAAGGATATGGGGGGATTGAAATTAAACTTACAGAATACTGAATGGCCAGGACAGAGTGAATGTTGGGAAGATGTTTCCATTGAAAGGAAAGAATAAAACCCAAGGACATAGTCTTAGAGTAAAGGGAAGACCTGTTAGAATGGAGATAAGGAGAAACTTCTTTAGCCAGAGAGTGGTGAATTGATGAAATTCACTGTCACACAAGGCCGTGGAGGCCAGGCCATTGTGTGTATTTAAGATGGAGATAGACAGGTTCTTGATTGTCAAGGGGATCAAGGGTTATGGGGAGAAGGTGGGAGAATGGGGATGAAAAACTTATCAGCCATGATTGAATGGCAGAGCAGACTCAATGGACTGAATTGCCTAACTTCTACTCTTATGTCTTATGGTCTTATAGAACATAGAACAATACAATGCAGTACAGGCCCTTCAGCCCTCAATGTTGCACCCACCTGTGAACTATTCTCAGCTCATCCCCCTACACTATCCCATCATCATTCATGTGCTTATCCAAGGATTGTTTAAATCTCCCTAATGTGGCTGAGGTAACTGCGTAAAGAATCTGCCTCTAACATCTGTCTTAAATCTATCACCCCTCAATTTGTAGTTATGCCCCCTCATACAAGCTGACATCATCATCCTTGGAAAAAGACTTTCTTTGTCTACCCTATCTAATCCTCTGATCATCTTGTATGTCTCTATCAAATCCCCTCTTAGCCTTCTTCTCTCCAATGAGAACAGACCCAAACTTCTCAGCTTTTCCTCATAAGACCTTCCCTCCAGACCAGGCAACATCCTGGTATATCTCCTTTCCATCTTTCCCAATGCTTCCACATCCTTCCCAAAATGTGGGGACCAGAACTGTGCACAATATTCCAAGTGTGGCCGCACTAGCCTTTTGTATAGTTGCAGCATGACATTGCGGCTCCGGAACACAATCCCTCTACAAATGAAACCTAACACACCGTATGGCTTCTTAACAGCTCTATCAACCTGGGTGGCAACTTTCAGGGATCTATGTACATGGACTCCAAGATCTCTCTGCACATCCACACTACCAAGAATCTTTCCATTGACCCAGTACTTTGCCTTCCTGTTATTCTTCCCAAAGTGCATCACCTCATGTTTAGCTGCATTGAACTCCATTTGCCACCTCTCAGCCCAATTCTGCAGTTTATCCAAGTCCCCCTGCAACCTGTAACACTCTTCCAAATTGTCCATTACACCACCGACTTTAGTGTCGTCTGAAAATGTACTAATCCATCCACCTGTGCCTGCGTCTAAGTCATTTATAAAAATGACAAACAGCAGTGGTCCCTAAACAAATCCTTGTGGCACACCACTCGTAACCAGACTCCAGGCTGAATATTTTCCATCAGCCACCACTCGCTCCCTTTTTTCAGAAAGCCAGTTTCTAATTGAAACTGCTAAATCACCTCAATTCCAAGCCTCTGCATTTTCTCCAACAGCCTACCTAGTGGAACCTTATCAAAGACTTTATACGTCAACTGCCCTACCCTCATCTACATGCTTGGTCACCTTCTCAAAAAACTCAATGAGGTTTGTGAGACACAACCTGCTCATGATGAAACCATGTTGACTATCTGAATTCAAATTGCTGCTTGCTAGATGATTATAAACCTTATCTCTTATAATCCTTTCCAAAACCTTTCCTACAACAGAAGTAAGGCTCACTGGTCTATAATTACCTGGGTCATCTCTGCTGCCCTTCTTGAACAAGGGCACAACATTTGCAATCCTCCAGTCCTCTGGTACTAAACCTGTAGACAATACGATTCAAATATCAAAGCCAAAGGCTTGCTATCTCCTCCCTAGCTTCCCAGAGATTCCTCGGATAAATCCCATCCAGCCCAGGGGACTTGTCTACTTTCACTCCTTCTAGAATTGATAACACCTGTGCGTAACTAACCTCAATCCTTTGTAGTCTAATATCTCGTACCTCATTCTTCTTCTCTACAATATTCTCCTTTTCTTGAGTGAAAACCAATGAGAAATGTTCGTTTAGTGCACTCCAATCTCCACAGGGTCCACACTCAACTTCCCACTTCTGTCTTTGACTGGCCCTATTCCTACCCTAATCATCCTTTTATTCCTCACATGCCTATAGAAAGCTTTAGGGTTCTCCTTTATTCTATTTGCTAAAGACTGCTCATGTCCTCTCTTTGCTCTCCTTAACTCTCTCTTTAAATCCTTCCTAGCTAATCTGTAACACACCTTTGCCTCATCTGAACCATCTTGCCTCATCAACACATAAGTCTCCTTCTTTTGCTTAATAAGAGATGCAATTTTTGTAGTAACCCACGGTTCCCTTACCTTATCACTTCCTCTCTGGCTGACAGGGACATACCTATCAAGTACACACAATAACTGTTCCTTAAACCAGCTCCACATTTCCATTGTCTGCATCCCCTGCATTTTGCTACTCCATTCTATGCATCCTAATTCTTGCCTAATTGCATTGTAATTGCTCTTGCCCCATCGATAACTCTTGACCTGTGGCATGTACCTACCCCTTTCCGTCGCTAAACTAAATTTAATTGAATAATGGTCACTCTCTCCAAAGTGCTCACCTACAACTAAATCAAACCTCTGGCTTGGTTCATTACTAAGCACCAGATCCACTGTAGCCTCCCCTCTTGTCGGCCCTTCAACATAGTGTGTCAGGAAAACCTCCTGTACACATTGGACCAGAACTGATCCATCCGATGTACTGGAGTTGTAGCATTTCCAGTCAATGTTGGGCAAGTTAAAGACCCTATAATGACCACCCTGTTCCTTTCACTCCTACCCAGAATAATTTTGCTAATCCTCTCTTCCACCTCCCTGGAACTCTGCAGAAGCCTATAAAAATCTCCAAGCAGTATGACCTCTCCTCTTCTGTTTCCAACCTCAGCCCATACTACCTCAGTAGACGATTCTTCGGCAAAAGTTCTCTCAGCCACCATTACAATATCCTTGGCTAATAAGGCCACACCTCCCCCTCTTTTACCACCTTGCCTGTTCCTAATTGAAGATCTAAACCCTGGAACCTGCAACATCCATTCCTCACCCTGCTCTATCCATGTCTCTGAAATAGCTACAACATTGAAGTCCCAGGCACCTATCCATGCTGCAAGCTCACCTACCTTAATTCGGATACATCTGGCGTTGAAGTAGACACAGCTTGCTGTCTGCTAGCACATTCCTGTGACCATGAAATCCTGTCCCTGTCCTTCCTACTCTCATCCTCCTGTGGATGGCAACTACATCTCAGGTTCCCCCCATCTCCCTGCTAAGCTAGTTTAAACCCACCTGAATATCACCAGCAAATTTCCCACTTAGGATACCAGTACCCCTCTGGTTCAAGTGAAGACCATCCTGTTTGTACTGGTCCCACCTGCCCAGAATGAGCCCCAATTATCCAAGCACCTGAAACCCTCCCTCCTGCACCATCCTTGCAGCCACATGTTCAGCTGATATCTCTCCTTATTCCTTGCCTTGCTATCACGTGGCATGGGTAACAAACCAGAGATAATTACTCAGTTTGTTCTAGCTCTCAGCTTCCATCCTAATCCTGCCTTACATCCCTATCCCTCTTTCTACCTATGTCATTTGTACCTACATGGACCATGGCTTGAGGCTGGTCACCTTCTCCCTTCAGGACCCCAAAGATACAATCCAAGACATCACGGACCCTGGCACCTGGGAGGCAACACACCAACCGCGAGTCTCGTTCATTCCCAACAAACCTTCTATCTGAGCCTTTAACTATTGAGTCCCCAGTGACTAACACTCTCCTCCTTTCCCTCCTTTCCTTCTGTGCAACAGGACAGGCTCTGTGCCGGAGACCAGGGCCCCACTGCATACCCCTGGTAAGTCATCTCCCTCAACAGTATCTAAAACGGTATCCATGTTTTCAGGGGAACGACCACAGGGGATGCCTCCACTGACTGTTTGTTTACCCCTTCAAACAGTCAGCCAGCTTTCTTCATGCCTAGGAGAAGTAAAGCTTCCATTAAAGCTTGGGGCAGTTGCCACCAAGGCACAGTGGGGAAAGACCACTGTCTGAGGCATTTTGGTCAAAGTACAAGGGGACCTGTTCACCTATTGAACCCTCAATGGCATCTCAAATATATGTGAATATAATCCTGTATAAGTAAGAAATGTCTTGGGCTTGTTTGTAGGAAAGTCAATTTCCATTGTTATGTTTGTTCTCCATATGCAAAGACTGTATGAACTGAACTGCTTTGGTGAATATGTATCAATATAAATGATTTCATGAATAAAGTATATTTTTGAAATAAAAATAAACCATGAATAACCAGAGGTGACCAAGTGAGGCTGACAGGAGAAAACTGCTAACCTGGCTTTAGACTGTGCTTTGCAAACCAATCAGAAACGCCTAACGTGCACCCGCAATGGGAATCTTGCTGCTCATGAAACATCATTGTGCAGACCATTATGGTTGTGAAGCAATGTTTCCATGGTCTGACGATAGTCGGCAATACTCTGTTTCAATATGGTATGATGTACGCCTGTGAAATCCCTTTGCACTTGCCTCACAGGCATGTTTGTCTGTGTTAGTATACTGTTGTTGTGCTATTCTCTCTATGCACCAGCTCACCCAACCCCACCCTCCCCCACTCCCAGGAAGGGTGCTAAAGTTTAGGTGCCCTTGTAGGGTGATCTTGAGTGTCTTTATAAAAATCATTGTTGGTATTTCTTCTTCATCCATCTCTTGTTCCTCTTGTACTAAGGTCTTGTATCAGTTTACCAGCTACCTACTTCTGGATCGCTGAAGCAATAAAGATTCAAGAGTAGGGCTATGATGAAGAGGGAGAAAGAAACCAACTGTGCACATTTGCACAATTAGCAACCTGTAATCCAGAAGAAATTCTACAATGTATAGAAAGTAGATTATGAGACAATAGGTATAAAACTATTGTCATCCTCCATGATGTAGCGTCATTGAGTCACAGAATCATACAGTACAGAATATTCTTGTGCTACCTAACTATAATCAAATGATGTATATGTATTAATTTCCTTACTGATGTGTTTATCTATGTCTAAGCTAACATATACACTACAGAACAATTTTCAAACATAGTCTGTGCCTCAAGTATCGCAACTTATGAACCATAGTCATGCAATAACATCCAGGTACTTGGCTCATTCATATGTTGAGCTCATAAAGATACATTGTTCCAAGAATGAGAACACAACAGCATCTAACTTACGATACGAATGTAAGACACAGGAGCAGATGTAGGTAACTCAGCCCATCAAATCTGTTCTGCTATTCAATGGGATCATGGCTGATTTGTTAATCCTCAAGTAAAAAATGAGGTCTGCAGATGCTGGAGATCACAGCTGCAAATGTGTTGCTGGTCAAAGCACAGCAGGTTAGGCAGCATCTCAGGAATAGAGAATTCGACGTTTCGAGCATAAGCCCTTCATCAGGAATAAGAGAGAGAGCCAAGCAGGCTGAGATAAAAGGTAGGGAGGAGGGACTAGGGGGAGGGGCGATGGAGGTGGGATAGGTGGAAGGAGGTCAAGGTGAGGGTGATAGGCCGGAGTGGGGTGGGGGCGGAGAGGTCAGGAAGAGGATTGCAGGTTAGGAGGGCGGTGCTGAGTTGAGGGAACCGACTGAGACAAGGTGGGGGGAGGGGAAATGAGGAAGCTGGAGAAATCTGAATTCATACCTTGTGGTTGGAGGGTTCCCAGGCGGAAGATGAGGCGCTCCTCCTCCAGCCGTCGTGTAGTTGTGTTCTGCCGGTGGAGGAGTCCAAGGACCTGCATGTCCTCGGTGGAGTGGGAGGGGGAGTTAAAGTGTTGAGCCACGGGGTGATTGGGTTGGTTGGTTCGGGCGGCCCAGAGGTGTTCTCTGAAGCGTTCCGCAAGTAAGCGGCCTGTCTCACCAATATAGAGGAGGCCACATCGGGTGCAGCGGATGCAATAGATGATGTGTGTGGAGGTACAGGTGAACTTGTGGCGGATATGGAAGGATCCCTTGGGGCCTTGGAGGGAAGTGAGTGTGGAGGTGTGGGCGCAAGTTTTACATTTCCTGCGGTTGCAGGGGAAGGTGCCGGGGGTGGAGGTTGGGTTGGTGGGGGGTGTGGATCTGACAAGGGAGTCACGAAGGGAGTGGTCCTTGCGGAACGCTGATAGGGGAGGGGAGGGAAATATATCCTTGGTGGTGGGGTCCGTTTGGAGGTGGCGGAAATGGCGGCGGATAATACGTTGTATGCGCAGGTTGGTGGGGTGGTAGGTGAGAACCAGTGGGGTTCTGTCTTGGTGGTGGTTGGATCCTCAATTCAACTTTCCTGTATCTTTCTACTTAATCCTTGATTCCCTTACTGATTATAAATCTGTTTATATCAGCTTTAACTATATTTAATGATCCAGGCTCAATCACCCTCTGTGGTAATAAATTTGACAGATATGACTGGATGTTTGCTCAGAGGACTGGATGGTTCTCATGTTGTCAACCTGTACAAGAAGGATAGTAGGGATATTCCGGGTAACTACAGACTAGTGAGCCTGACGTCGGTGGTGGAAAAGTTGCTGGAGAGTGTACTGAGGAGAGAAGTCACTTATATTGAGAAAAGAATGGGCTCATCAGTGATACTCAACATGATTTTGTGTGGGGGAGATCATGCCTTACCAACTTAAATGATTAGATTAGATTCCCTACAGTGTGGAAACAGGCCCTTCGGCCCTACTAGTCCACACTGACCCTCTGAAGAGTAACCCACCCAGACCCATTTCCCTCTGACTAATGCACCTAATACTACGGGCAATTTAGCATGGCCAATTCACCTGACCTGCACATTTTTTGGACTGTGGGAGGAAACCCACGCAGACACGGGGAGAATGTGCAAATTCCACACAGAGTCACCCAAGGTTGGAATCGAACCTGGGTCCCTGGTGCTGTGAGGCAGCAGTGCTAACCACTGAGCCACTGTGCTGCCCCGTGATCTGGAAGAGGACACTGTTGGTGTGATCAACAAGTTTGCAGATAACACGAAGATCTGTGGAGTAGAAGAAAGCATAATGGACTGTCAAAGATAGATTGGAGAGTTGGGCGGAAAAGTGGCAGATAGATTTTAATCCAGACAAATGTGATGTGATGCATTTAGGCGAGACTAATTCTAGAGCGAATTATACAATGAACAAAAGAGAGATCTGGGAGTGCAGGTCCATTGTACTCTGAAGGTTGCTGCACAGTTGGATAGAGTGGTCAAGAAGGCATATGGTATGCTTCATTGGAGAGGGTATTTAGTATAAGAGCTGATAAATCATGTTAAAATTGTACAAGACATTGTTTCGGCCACATTTAGAATACTGTGTACAGTTCTGGTCGCCACATTACCAACATCATGTGGAGGCTTTGAAGAGGGTGCAGAGAAGGTTTACGAGGATACTGCCTGGTATGGAAGGTGCTAGCTATGAAGAGAGGTTGAGTTGGTTAGGTTTGTTTTCATTAGAAAAAAGGAGATTGCGGGGAGACCTGATTGAGGTTTACAAAATCATGAAGGGTAGAGACAAGGTAGACGAAGACAAGCTTTTTTCCAGGGTGTAGGATTCAATAGCGAGAGGTCACGCTTTCAAGGTGAGAGTTGGAAAGTTTCAGGGGGATACACGGGGCAAGTACTTCACACAGAGGGTGATGGGTGCCTGGAATGTGTTGCCAGCAGAGGTGGTAGAGGCAAGCACAGTGGATTCATTCAAAATGCATCTGGACAGATGTATGAGTAGGTGTGGAGCAGAGAGATACTGTTGCTTCGGAAATGGGCTACAGGTTTAGACAGTAAATTTGAATCGGCTCAGGCATGGAAGGCTGAAGGGCCTG
The DNA here is from genome assembly GCF_020745735.1 of Hemiscyllium ocellatum. Lineage (NCBI taxonomy): Eukaryota > Metazoa > Chordata > Chondrichthyes > Orectolobiformes > Hemiscylliidae > Hemiscyllium > Hemiscyllium ocellatum. The sequence goes on along the minus strand of NC_083405.1, from coordinate 44,995,487 downwards.
TTCCTGGATTGTAAATGTTCTTTAAGAAAGATACTCAATCCTCTGAAAGTAGAAATTCCTTCTTATCTCTGTCTTAAAAGTGTTATCTGTTTAGAGATCTCCCACAAGTGGAACAACCATTTTGCACTTACCCTGTCAAGTTCTCTAAGGATCTTGTATGTTTCAATAAGGTTACTTATCATTTTTCTTTTTGTCCTATGAGCATAGACCCAATCTACGCTATCTCTCTTTGTGAGACATTCCCTCCACAATAGGCATCAGCATACACAAACTAATACCAGAATATCTTCCCTTAGATAAGGGGCTGAAAACTGTTCACAGGTTTCCAGTTGTGGTCTGTTGTGCCTTGTATAATTTCCACAAAATCTCTGTACCTTTATACTCCATTCCCTTTGAAATAAAGGCAAGCATTCCATGTGAAATTGGATGTGAACTTCTTGTGATTCATGGATGAGGACTCCCAAATCCCTCTGTTCTGTAGTTTTCTGCACTCTTTCTCCATTGAAATAATATTCCTCTATTCTTCCTGCCAAAGTGCATAACATCACATTTTCTCATATTACATTCTATCTGCTAAGTTTTTGCCAACTTGCTGTAGCCTGTCTACATCCCTCTACAGATGCCTTCTGTCATCATCACCATTTGCCTTTCCACTTATGTTGTGTTATTCACAAGCCTAGCTATAGAACACTCACTTCTGTCATTCAAGCCATTAAAATATATTTTAAGTAATTGTGGCCTCAGCACTAATCCCTGTGGCACACCATTAGTTACAGATTACCATCCTCGAAAAGCTCCCTTACCCCCACTTCTATTAGTTAGCCAATCCTCTGTCCATGCTTGTATTTTACCTCCAACACAATGAGCTTTAACTTATTACATTGCTTAATGTGTGGTGATGCCTTCTGTAAATGCCTTCTGAAGATACAAATATAGTACAATCACTGGTTCTCCTTTATCTGTCTTGCTTGTTACCTCTTCAAAGAATTCTGGTACACTTGTCAGGCATAGTTTCTCCTTAATGAAGTTTTGCTGACTTTGCTTGATCATATTAACATTTCTAAATGCTCTGCTACTAAATCTTTTAGAATAGTCTCTAATATTTTCCCAAAAACAGATGTTAAACTGATAGACTAATGGTTACTTTTTCTTTTCTCTTTAAACCAAAACGTGGCCCAGGAACTTCTGTTTGTAATGATGTTGGCAGTAAGCAACATTTTGATTTTCTGTTGGTTTACATGATAGCAGGATACTGAATGTCAGGATTCTGAACTTCAGCAAGGGGTTGTAGTTTGTGTGAAACCAGCACCAGTTGTGGTTAGCCCTCACTCTTAAAGATGTCCCATTGGGAGTTTTCCCAATCTTCTTCAGTTAACGAATGCTCTGTCCTGCCTGCACCATTCATAGCCAGCATATCAGACCCTTGAGAAGGACATGTGCTTGTGCCTTACCCTTACTGGTTAGGTGTAGTTCCTTCTGATTTGAGCAACATTAGAGAAGGGAGTGTTGTAATGTGTTCTCATGATATGAATGTCAGTGCATGGAAGCTGTGGGTGTAAATGGGGTGCAACAGTGCTGACTGAAGATGAAGTGAGGTTTGAGTACTGCCAGAAAGATTTTGTTGGTATGTAAATGAAGAGAATGCGTTGAATGAAGCAATGTGTGAGGCTAGAAGTACATTTGTAAGAATAGATCATATGAAAATATGTTCACTGGCATTGGCCACCTGTGTGAATTTTTGGGGCATTGTATCTTGGTTCTAGGAGCTAAACTGCTGGCACAGACATGTACTTTCATGAACTGTCTGAGAACCTTCTGAAAAATTATCTCTCTCCCCCTTCCCACTTTCTGTTCCTAGGCCCTAATATTGCACCAAAAAAAAAGTTAGGAGCATGCATGTCAGCCTGTTGTGTCATTTTGGTTCCTCTTTCTAAAAGTCATATCTTCTTAACCTTGATCTTCAATCAAACAGCACATCGCCATTAAGGATACAGGTTAGTTTAAATAGTGCAGGTTAGCTTTAACTGGTGCTAGTCTCACACAAATTGCAACCCCTTGCTGAGGTGCACAGACATTCAGATTCCTGCTATCATTTAAATTGTCAAATTGTCACTTATTGCCAACATCATTACAAACAGAAGAGGATTACTCATGCATCACAATTCCTGAGTCTATATTCTGGTTTAACTAATTTTCCCCCACGGTGCTGCACTGGTTGGTGAACAAGTTAATGCTTATGAAATATATGTGATAATATATTTGATACTACTTTCACATTCAAATAAAAAAAAAACCACACATCGTCAGTTTAACTTTTCGTTTTATTAATACAATCTGTGCTTCCCGTCAAACCAGCAACAGATGTGGGTCCTTGAAAAGGCTTAGTGCCAAAATAAAGACATTTTGTGAGATTAAAATACAATGAAAACTAGAGATTGCACCAAATAAAACTATCCGCTCCTGTAAATTCTTGAATTTAACATGAAACTTGATTAGAATTCATTACCACAGATGTTATATCGGAATCTTCAATAATTTTTCTATCATCAGACTTTACAAGCAGCCAAATATTTTGAATAACCTTTTGGCACAGCACCAAAAATGCATTTTGCCAGAATTCTGCTAGGCTAGGGGATACTGAGTGCACCACAGTAAATCTGGAAGCATTTTGAACACAGCCTGTTCTAATTTACCACACTCCCCTACCCAATACACAGGCCTTTCACTAATACATCAGCAAAGTATGGAGAAAACAAGATTACTAAAATAATGGTGAATGTATTTGAATAAATAACCATTGTCTACTTTGTGTCAACATTGGTTTTGTCCTGTAGCACTTGGAAACTCATGGAATAAAAAGAACTCACAGTTTACTTTGATTGCAAGAGAAAAACCGAGGTCCATTATAGTACTATGGACCACAATAAAATCAATAAATCAATTGTTTATTGATAATAAAAACAAACATTACATATTCCTAATAACATACTGGTCCACAAAATGACAGGGAAAAATTACTGTTCAATATTATTACACTATGAAACATTTGCCAGCAACTTTTCTGGCATCCACACGTATAGGTGAACAGGGAATTTCAAACAGTGCTGTGAGTGAATCCCAGCATCTCCACAGAGTGCACTTTTGCAGTCTCTACTGCCGAAAATATTTAGAAATCATTGAACTAATGAGAACCTTTCCCCTTACACTGAAATATCAATGTTAACAACCCCAAAATATTCAGTCTCGTTAATGAGGTATACTGGGATTGTAAAAGTGTACTGAAAAACAATTACTACAAACAACATTCTTAGCCTTTCAAAAGTAAGATTATATTTTTGCAAGGACAAATTTTCCCATTATACAAAAATGCTATAATTTATTTGAGTTTTTTAATATCATGCCCAATAAAAGTAGTTCTGTTTATAATACTTCAGCTTTTAATGTGTATCTTTATGCACTCCCTGTAAAATGTATTAAAGTAAAGAATTACAAATACACTTTATTTCCTGCTTTTCCATCAGTGGGAATACTTCATTGTGATTGGTTGCTTATACTTACATTAGGATTAATAGGCTCTTGAGATCTCTTTATCCTAATACCTTATTCAAGGAAATATGAAATCCACATCACAGAAATCACTAAACCATTGTGGACAACCCTCTTCAAGTCAATAGCAATTGTCAACATGTGCCATTGACTTCAAAGTTTGAGTCAGTGTGTTATTAGGGTCAGACAAAGTAGATTTTATTAAGAAGTGGTAATGATAAATCATCTTCTTAATTTCAAATTAAAATAGTGACTTCAAATTTTCACCAGAATCAGGACTTTGGATACGCAGATCTTCAAAAATCAAGATTCCCAGAATTTAGGCAAATAAAAAACAAATTTTGCTTGTGAAATTGATCCTGACGGAAGCACACAAATTGGGTGATAATGAGTCGACAATTCATTTCACGCTCTGCCTTCGCTCATTTACTAAAACAACTTGCCAATTTATTGTCATCCATTTTGTGCCACTGTCCAGAGCCAATTTATCCATTCCCACTTAACATAAAGCAGACAAGTTCATAAAAATCATTTAAAACATCTGTTCAGAAGAGATTTTAGGACTACAACTGTCCAACAATTCCATGTTTTTTTTTATCAAGACATTCGTCTCATTGGTGCATATTATTTTGGTTTCATAAAATAATAAAGCAGGCATCAAAAAGAAACTAAACATATTTCAACTCAGGAGTTCACCTCTGTAGGTTCTGATAATTTCAAGCTCTGAAAGACGCTTTTGAACATTGGCAATAAACATGAACTATCACTGATGAGGCCAGTATCCCAACATTCAGAAACCCTTTATTTGCACATGCTTCATATTTAATACAGGTCTGCTTCCTCAGAGGCAGCTCTCTGAGTGAACAGAACCTCTGACATTCCTGTTTATATCTGTCAGCCAGGACTCCCTGATTGAACCAAGTTAACATTACCAATCAGGGAACTCATAGTCTATAAGGTTCACCTGACTGGCCTCGTTACAATCACTACAAAATGTCTTGTGAATAAATTAGAGGGATTATATCATTTAGTCCCACTAAATTCATACAAATTTGTAGGAAATATTGGGCTGTCCTGAGCTAATGGTTTTATGAACAGCATGTGCTTATCTTCTGAAGTGTTCTCAATCAACAAAAGTATATTATAGCTAATCACATGCTTAGAAATCTTAGCTTATGTTCTAGATGAGCTCTGCTGGTGAACAGGGCTCTGCAATGCCTTTTGTTCGCTCTCCTATAAATGCCAAGTGCAAAAGAGAACAGGGTGAAAGAGAGAGAAAACCAGAGCCCTGAATTAATATGAACATATCAACATGAGTCAGAGGAGACACCATGGATAGGATGTTCCCACATTTCCAGCACATAGATAAGTAGCATGGACAGTAAGCTAATGGAAGGAATGTCCTGATCTCTGAATGATGTCAATGAAGTTTGCTTTTGGTTCATGGGTTGGAGCCCTGAAGGAAACGTTAAAGAATTAGAATTACGGTTTCTGAAGAATGTTTTTGCAGAGCTTAACATCACCTTGGAATAATCAATGCATTACTCCCTCCATGAGCTGTGGTCACCAGAGTGATGTCTTAGCAGTGCAACTATCTGTCTATTAAGATGAGGGAATTTATTTAATTTGTAGAAAGTTCATGGGGTTTAGCATCAAAGGTTCCTGATGTGGCAATCTCAATTTTATGCTGGATGCAAAGGGTTTTTTTTAAATGAAGTAGCTAAGATATTAAGATGTAAAGCTGAAAATGAGTTGCTGGAAAAGCGCAGCAGGTCAAGCAGCATCCAAGGAACAGGAGATTTGATGTTTCGGGCATAAGATGTAAAGCCTTGTTTATTATTAGCATGCAAAATTATTTTCAAAACGAATGCTGACACAAATTGTGTGATAGCAATGACAAAATGGTCAGTGTTCTCTGTAGCTAACAAAGAAACATTCAGCAACTAAATTGGATTTCCAGATATTTGTATCAGTAATTCTCCAGAAGGTGCTCTGCTGAAGTTTCTTTTTCCAACAGCCCTCATCCCTGATTGCAATCAATGGAAAACAATTGAATTGATAAGAACAAACACATTTACAGTTAGCCTTACTGCAGAAACTCTTGAAATACCTATACCTTTTAGAAGACTACGTTACCAATGATATATTGCTTCAAAGTTACTGCTAATTCCTCTCACGAGCTTTGAGAGTCTAAGTTGATAATTGTGGAATGTCAGATTCATTCATAATAATAAAAATGCCACATTTTAAATAGCAGTTTTTTTCAAGCTTGCATTTTAGCACCCATCTTAACCCAGTTTCAGTCAACTATTTCAGCTTTTGAAAAATTAATTTACAATGAAGGAGATTATTTCCTTTTATCTTCCTGGTTTGTTATGATTGGCTATTCACCTTGCTTGCTGACATTACTGCTGTTGCATGCCAAGCCACCCTCTCAATGTGATATTCGATTTAAATGGCTGTCAGAAACAATCACACAATTTTTGAGAGTGGCTTCCTTCAAGAATAACATTGAGCACCACAGTCTCACCATGGATTGCAAAATGAATCAGTTACAGTAATATAAAGTCATAGAATTTTGGCAGCCGTCTGGGAGCAACTCTGCTTAGCAAGCTTTCCTGATCATTTTTTGTCACCTTCAATTCTTTTGCCACTCACTGTACCTACTTTGTCGTCTACACTTCTACCAAAGTGAATTGTTTCTCTCCATCTACTCTATCCAGACCCCTCATGATTTTAAACACCTCTGTTGAAACTAACTCCTCATAACCTTCTATTCACAAACAAGAACAGTTCCAATTATTTATGTCGCTAAACTTTCTCATCCCTGAAACCAAACTCATAAATCTTTCTTGCATGCCCTCCAAGGTATTCATCCAGTTCCTAAGTCAAGTGTCCAGAAATGGATATTCCAGCTGAGAGCAAGCTTTTGCAAAATATCACGGTTCTTTGATGAGGAGACTATGGTTGCTTAAAACATTTGAAATAGATCATATTTTGTTTATTTTAAAATAGATTTTGCTGGATGAACAAGACTGCTATCAATCACATGATTTCTGCAAGTTAGCTACAACTCTCAAACAGCTGTAGCAGTATGATTATAAAGATCAAAGCTAGAATCACCATCCTCCTGATATCTCATGGCATCTTTGATGTTGTATGGACATTGGAGGGAAATACTCATCAAAGGACAGTCGACACAGCATGTTCCCAGCAGAGCCTGAGAATAATGGGGAGGAATCAAATCTCCTTAAGTCTGAAGGAGTGCTATCAGCTCACCCTTTATCACATTCAATGAACAAAGGGTTTTGATGTTCTGGATACAAACAAAACTTATGTAAACTCATGTCCACCTTTGACTTATAATTTGGAGATGCCGGTGTTGGACTGGGGTGTACAAAGTTAAAAATCACACAACCCACCAGGTTATAGTGCTTTAATTGGAAGCACACTAGCTTTCTATCACCATTGTTAACAGCTAACCCGAGAATGCAACTTCTAAAAAAAGGTTTTTTGATTTATACATGAAAGAAGTGAAACTATCACTGTATTCTAACAGATGAAAGGCTTAACAGACAATCAGTTTTTCGATGTATAATTTCAGTTACATCACACTGTAAATTTTTGCTATAAATTCTGTGTTACGATCAAGCCCTCCACTATCACCTGATGAAGGAGCATCGCTCCGAAAGCTAGTGTGTTTCCAATTAAACCTGTTAGACCATAACCTGGTGTTGTGTGATTTTTAACTTTGACTTATAAGTTAGTCTTAGCTGTAACCTCTTTCCGTTCCTTTTCTCTCACTTCCTTGCATATTTGTATGTATATGTTGTAACAATTATCACCTGCATCCCCAGAGTTTGAATTCCTGCATACATCATGTTTCTGTTCTCAAACTTAAAAGAGTTTGTTGTGGATCAATTAAAAATAATTCAATTTTAAAAACAGACAATTTAACAGAAACAAGCTACAGTCTGTTTCAATAAAAGGAAACAAAAAAAATTCTTTAAAAAACACCCTCTGATTACAGACAGAAGAGGAGAAAAACAAAAGAATTCAAATTATCTCTCTTTGCTTAGTGTAGAAACTAACTCTGAAAATGTTATAACAAACTAAACTTCAACACCAATACATTGTCTGTACTGATTCTGTAATATATTACTGTTTTGTATACACAGGGTTAAAATAATCATATTTTGTGGGCATAATAGGAAAATCACAACTGATTACAGTAATTTTCTGTACTGTGTTTCACAGTTGGGGGGAGTTGATATAGGGGAGCACTATTTACCATCAGGAATATCAGTGGCTGTAAGTGCCAAATAATATGATTAAAATTTATTTATTCTGTGCTGTTGATCTTACACAGTGAAAGCTAGATTTTTATTTTTAACTGTCCTTCCCAATTGGCTTTTATTTTGAACTGTGACTAAAGATTACATTGGAATGGCAACAGCTCCGTTCCAACCCACAAACTTCATTACATGTCAAGTAGCACAACCTAGAATATGATTTAAAATTAAAGTATTCAAGCACAAATAAGGGGTTTTGGCATAATGATTGTATGAGCTAATGCTGGGCTGAATTTGGCCTGAGGTTTCTTAAAATTTGGCTAAGTGTCAATTTCAGCGCAGTTTATGATGGGTTTCTGTCCGTAAGCCTTTGTGAGTTTCTCATGTAATTCTCCTCTATCCAGTTCATTAAATATGCTCCATAGTGCCACTCTCATGCTATCTATTGATCAGCAGCTGTGGAAGGTGCTCGAACCTTCTGACTCTCATACTGCTGGCAGCATATTTTAATCCATTTCAAGTATTGCCAGGAATTGCCCTTCACAGTTCATGTATCACAGAGAATTGCAATAGAGGTGTCTGATAGAGACAAACCTACACCTTGCTTTCCTAAAAGAGACCTGGTTGTCCTGGGTGAAGGACAGGAGGACCATGGTCTTTCCCCTGGACTACTAGATGAGACCATGGCACCAGACTCTGCTCACCTGGCCCAAAGTTGCCACCTGGGTCAGTGAAGTATCCATAGTCCAGTGGAATACACAGCAAAGCTGCAGGGTTTGACCTGGGTTTGCTATGATTGGCTGTTCACCTTGCTTGCTGACATCACTGCTGCTGCATGCCAAGCCACCCTCTCAATGTGACGCTCAAGTTAAATGGCTGTCAGCAACAATCACTCGATTTTTCAGATTTACCTTGTTTTACTGAGTTATCAATTATATTTAGAGATGGTAAGCCTTGTCTTGCAGTAGTAATCCTTATAGGACACTCAGCACTTCAAATGAAGCAGAAACCAGGGACCGATCAAGATATCAGTTTCCAGGGTACACCTCTAAAATGTGATAGCAGTTATGACAGATGACTTGGATATTAACCAACTGGAAGCCTTTCTTATTAATGAAATCACTCCTGTCATAACATAGAGTTTCCAGAGTAGCATGCATACAATCTATAGTGCGATGCATGTAGAGCACTCCAGCAAATGACACAGTTCTGGGACAATATCCCTAGACCTCGCCCCGCTTGGCACAGTGCCTCACTAATCTGGAGGAAATAACATCAAGGAGGAAAGATCCTGAACCTCTTGTGTCTGCTACGGATCCTGAGGGGTCCTTCTGATGTGACTTCTTCATGTGGAGACTGTTCAGCAGCCACTGGAAGTTGCTGCTGGCCCTGGGCCAGTTGTAGCTCCTCAATTCCCATGAGCCTTCACTGTGCAGCTACCACAGAGGTGATCACACCTGTTGTGGTTGAATCTATTGGTGACAGTCCCATTGAAGATATGTGGGGAATATCAGAAACAAAGCAGCTCCTTAGTAATGGGATTAGTCAGCATTTGTAGCACACAGAGACGGTAACTTACTGTCGCCCTAACTTAAATCATTCATGGAGGCCTTTGATTAGATTGCCACGGGATGGACATTTTACATAGTACACATTATTGAGATGGAACCCTGCTATGCAAATATGGTAAGAGATTGTAGATGTGATAGCAGCACTGATACATTAACCCTCCAACCCCATATCACCCAAACAACACACTATTACATATCAGAGCATAGTTAATGAATACTTACAGTTGAGGATGAGAGGAAAGTAGCTCACCGCCACTGTGAAGACTGCAGTGGAATCTTGGAATTTGTTTGCAAATTGTGACTGCAGGTGACACCATAAGATGTTGCTGATGGTCACTTCTCCTTCACAGGGAATGCTTGGATTAACTTTTCACAAACAATTGCTTGTGCCAAGGATTTGTAATCCTCATTGTTGGTCAATACATGAGGAACTAATGCAGAATTTTTAGATTGTAGATATCTTTATTCTCAAATCTATAGCCGCCTTATTAATATAACTACCCTTTGGAGGGCTCCACATTTCATATGGAATGTTCCCTCACAGACAAAAAAAACTACTCCACCCACTCTGGGCATGCTCACAACATTTTTCTATTTTACTGCATCTTTGAGAGTGGTATGGAAATGGAAAGCTTCACAGCCACTGCTCCAGTGAGTAGGCTGTAGGCTTCACCTCCTAACTTCATGTTCCTTTCAGAATCACATTCACTGGCAGCCCATCAGGCTTCAGCCTCCTTATGTGCCAAGCCAACCCTTTTTCTTAAGTGTTCATCTCCCCCACTTCACCCCCTAAACCCCCATAGCCTACGTTTAATAATGGGCAACAGTCATGCATTGCCTGCTCTTGAAAGCCCAAGTTGCGATGACTGCTAATGACATTACTTCTGACAGTAACTTGCGTCCTCTCATGCTCTATCATCTTCCCCTCACACTTATATATTGAGATACTTACCCCCTCACAATGATTATCCCCTCTACATCTCAGCATGATGCCTATAGTCCTGACACTTGACTTGCCCAATATCCCCAAAATAACTTTAGTTCCTGATAGGTCGACTTGATATGCAGTACACAAACCCACAGGATTGGCCATGGTCTACTCCCTGACTGACTTGGACAATCCTGACTGAAGTCAGACCAAAACCCTGACTCATCTCAGTCCATCTTTCTTACTAAGCTATTGCTAAACACTAGTTTAGTGATTTGTTGGCCCTAATTTGCAGGACTGTCTGTGACCTACTCCCTGGACTGTTCATAATATTTCAAAACATTTATTCATTTGTGGGTTGTGGGCATCACTGGCTATCCAGGATTAATTACCTGTCCCTAGTTGCTCCTGAGAAAGTAGAGGTGAGCTGCCTTCTTCAACTGCTACTTCCTTCTCTAGGCTGACCCATAATGTCATTAGGGAGGAAATTCCAGGATTTTGACCCAGTGACAATACAGGCACGGCAATATATTTCCAAGTCAGGATGTGAGTGGCTTAAAGGGGCACTTGAAGGTGGTGATGTTCTCAGGGACCTCAAAACCTGTTTGTGCCAAACAGTTGACTGACAGTGGGCAAGCCCTGAACTAAGATTATGACAGGGCCCCTTGACCGATAAGAGTTCCCTTGACTGGACTAAGCACTATTCCCTTTAGCCTGATAGATATAGCGATTAGTTTGAAGCCTGAGCAGTGTGAATGCTGGTGAAGTTGCTGTAAATGTGATGGGCAAGTGGGAGTGGTCTAGTTTGGTGTTATGTTTGGCATGGACTGGTTGGACCAAAGAGTCTGTTTCTGTGCTGTACGACTCTATAACTCTATGACAAAACAAGAGTGAAATACTGTGAGTCTGTAAGTTCTTAATAAAGTAACAATATGCTAAGAGAGAAATGTGTGGCAGAGATTCTGCGAGTGTCCAAGAAGGTTCAAAATGAGTGAGCATCAAGACAGCAAAAGTTGCCAGCCAAGAGGAGCACTTCACTCCAATATTTGAGATAGGTGCATGTCTCTGCACATGTGGCCTGGCCGTAACATTGCAATGCAAACTGTTGGTGAGTTCCAAAGAATCGTAATCAATTGAAGAACTGTCTTGTAAATAAGACAGTTGCCACGATAATGTGGTGAGATGTGCCACGATAATGTGGTGAGGTTGGTGTTTTACTAATGCCCTCATCTAACGTTGCCTATTGTCTCCTACTTTTGTATGGTAAGTTGTCCACCATCAGACTAATTGCCCTTCTTCATCCCAGCATACTGCTTCCAATCCCAATGTTTCAATTGCCCAACTTACACAGTACAGAATTGGCCCCTGATAATCCACCTTGACCTTTAATACACAACCTCACTCCAAGATTAATTACAGGCCACTGTAGTGACTGACTTGGAAGGACAGCCCTGACTAAAGATGGAGGGCACTTGTGGATCAACACCCATGGAGTGTGCCTTGAGATGTTGGAGTCACTGGTCAAGAGGATAGGCATAGAAGATACCAGGGAGCTGCAGCCACCAGATAACTACTCTGCCTTTTATGTCAGGAATTGATACCATCAAATCTCTCCCACTACTTGGGAAAATAGCAAATGATATGTAACTGAGGGCAGATTATATAATAATGAAATGTTATGCATGCAAATGGATCCATCACTGCTCACCGGTAAGATTCCCATTTAGCCATCAAAACCTTACGTAGAAGATCAAATTTTGTGTTGAGAATCACAGGTTCTCATTCTTGTCATTGCCCATTTTCCTCAGGAGCTGGAAAAAGTTCTGCTGGTTGGGTCAAGGCATTTGCAAAATACCGTGAGGTATTTTTCATTCAAATATTCTATGGTTACATGAATGTCTAAGCGATTTATAATAAGCATTTCCTGTCAATAAATGACTTATCTAAGTGTCCTCTTCCTCTACACTTGCTTATGATTCTAATTGGTGGTATTCACGACTACATTTGGTTCCAGGTGACGCCAGAGGTTGTAATATTGCAGGTAATAATGTTTGTTCTTCAGGCAGCAGGTTCCAATATAGTGTTCATGATCGATCACACTGACAATCTACTGCGCTAACAAGAAGCAAACCAGACACCCTATTGGTAATGTCCAGCAAAGTATGCTAAGCAGACAAGTCATGACATTGACAACTTTGCAATGTTGTTCTGATGGCAGTTGTGCCTTTTGGAGCTCCATGCATCAGTTTATGTCCTGGTTAAAACTCGCATAGCTGATCACGCAGTAAAGAGTAGAAAGGACACACCATCAGTGCTATTTTTAGAAATCATAAATACTTTGGGTTAGTTGCAGATGTATTTATTCAGTTGTTGATACAATTCAAGATGTTTTATATGCTTTATATAGTTGTTTGCAGTTTCAAATCTTTATACAGAGGTGCTGAAGGATGCTTTGCTGACTTTTAGAGATCTGCACAAGCCAGATGTTTTGAGATGTGGGTGCTCTAATGACTTTCCTTATGGTCTCAAGCACAACTGGGGGAATGAACAGGAACGGGACAAGCCGTTCAAAGGAGATTTACTAGAATGTTGCCTGGTATGGAGGGAAGGTATTATGAGGAAAGGCTGAGGGACTTGAGGCTGTTTTCGTTAGAGAGAAGAAGGTTAAGTGGTGACTTAATAGAGACAAACAAGATGATCAGGTGGTTAGTTAGGGTGGATAGTGAGAGCCTTTTTCCTCGGTTGGAGATGGCGAGCATGAGGACACATCACTTCCACATCCTTCCTATAATGCAGCAACCAGAACTGTACGTAATACTCTAAAGGCAGCAGCACCAGAGCTTTGTACAACTGCAACATGACCTCATGTCTCCAAAACCCGATTCCTCTACCAATAAAATCTAACACACTGTATGCCTTCTTAACAACCCTATCAACCTGGGTGGCAACCTTCAGGAACAGTGAGAGCAGTCTTCTCATCTACACCACCAAGAATTTTGACATTAGTCCAGTACTCTTTATTCCTGTTACTCCTTCCAAAGTGAATTACCTCACACTTTTCTGCATTAAACTCCATTTGCCACCTCTCAGCCCAGCTCTGCAGCTTATCTATGTCCCTCTGTAACTTACAACATCCTTTAAGACTATCCACAATTCCACTGACTTTACTAACCCATCCTTCTACACCTTCATCCAGATCATTTATAAAAATTACAAACAGCAGGTGGCTCCAAAACAGATCCTTGCAGTATACCACTAGTAACTGAACTTCAGAATGAACATTTCCCATCAATCACCACCCTCTGTCTTCTTTCAGCTAGCCAACTTCTAATGCAAACTGTTAAATCACCCTCAATCCCATGTCTCTGTATTTTCTGTAATAACCTGCTATGGGGAACCTTATCAAATGCTTTACTGAAATCCATTTACACCTCATCAACGCTTTACTGTCATCCACCTGTTTGGTCACCTTCTCGAAGAACTCTATAAGGAAGTGAGGCATGACCTACTCTTCACAAAACTATGTTGACTACCCATAATCAAATTATTCCTCTCTAGATTATTAGAAGTCCTATCTCTTATAATCCTTTCCAACACTTTACTTACAACCAAAGTAAGGCTCACTGGTCTATAATTACCAGGGTTGATTCTACTCCCCTTCTCGAACATAGGGACAACATTGGCTATCCTCCAGTCTTCTGGCACTATTCCTGTAGACAATGAAGTCATAAAGATCAAAGCCAAAGGCTTTACAGAATTGTTAACACTTCGTCCTTGTGAAACCCAATCCCATCTAGTCTAATAAACTATACCTCAGTATTCTCCTCCATACATTGCTTTTTTTCCTGTGTGAATACTGACGATACATATTCATTTAGCAACTCTCCTATCTCTTTGGACTACAGGCACAACTTCCCACTACTGTCCTTGAGTGGCCCTACTCTTACTCTAGTAATTCCTTTATTCCTGACATACCTATAAATAAAAAGCTTTAGGGTTTTCCTTGATCTTATCTGCCGAAGACTTCTCATGTCCCCTCCTGGCTCTTCTTAGCTCTCTATTTAGATTTTTCCTGGCTAACTTATATCTCTCAAGTGCCTAAACTAAGCCTACACGCCTCCTATTTACTCCTCATTCTTCCTATTGACAAGATATTCAACTTCTTTAGTAAACCATGGTTCCCTCACTCAACCATTTCCTCCCTGCCTGACAGGTACATACTTATCAAGGATATGCAGTAGCTGTTCCTTGAACAAGCTCCACACTTCAATTGTGCCCATCTCCTGCAGTTTCCTTCCCCATCCTATGCATCCTAAATCTTGCGTAATCGCATCATAATTGTCTTTCCCCCAGCTATAACTCTTGAGCTGCAATATATACCTATCCCTTTCCATCACTAAAGTAAATGTAATCGAATTGTGGTCACAATCACCAAAGTGCTCACCTACCTCCAAATCTAACACCTGACCAGGTTCATTACTCAGTACCAAATCCAACGTGGCTTCACCTCTTGTTGGCCTATCTACACACAGTGTCAGGAAACCCTCCTGCACACATTGGACAAAAACTGACTCATTTAAAGTGTTTGAACTATTGCATTTCCAGTCAATATTTGGAACGTTGAAGTCTCCCATAACAACTACCCTGTTCCTCTTTCTCCTATCCAGAATTATCTTTGCTATTCTTTCCTCTACATCTCTGGAACTATTCGGAGGCCTATAGAAAACTCCCAACAGGGTGACCTCTCCTTTCCTATTTCCAACCTCAGCCCATACTAGGGCTAGTAGACGAGTCCTCAAAAGTTCTTTCTGCCACTGTAATGCTGTCCTTGACTAACAATGCCACATCTCCCCCTCTTTTACCAACTTCTCTGCTCTTACTGAAATATCTAAACCCCAGAACTTGCAACAACCATTCCTGTCCCTGCTCAATCCATGTCTCCTAAATGGCCACAACATCAAAGTCCCAGGTACCATCCAGTGCTGCACGTTCATCCACCTTATTCCGGATGCTCCTGGCGCTGAAGCTGACACACTTCAAACCACCTTCCCACCTGCCGGTACACTCCTGCGACCTTGAAACCTTATTCATGGCCCCACTACTCTCAACCCCCTGTACACTGGGGCTACAATTCAGGTTCCCATCCCCCTGCTGAATTAGTTTAAACCCTCCCAAAGAGCATTAGCAAGTGTCCCCCCCAGGGTGTTGGTATCCCTCTGGTTCAGGTGAAGTCCATCCTGTTTGTAGAGTTCTCCCTATGTCAGAATAAGCCCCAATTATCCAGGTATCTAAAACCCTCCCTCCTGCACCACCCCTATAACCACGTGTTCAAATGCTCTCTCTCCCTATTCTTCACCTCGCTAGCACATGGCAAGGGTAACAAACCAGAGACAACAACTCTGTTTGTTCTAGCTCTCAGCTTCCGCTCTAGTTGCTTGAATTTCTGTCTTACATCCCCATCCCTTTTCCTACCTATGTCATTGGTGCCTAGGTGGACCACAATTTGGGGCTTCTCCTGCTCCCCCTTAAGGATCCCGAAAACATGAACCAAGACATCACAGACCCCAGCACCTGAGAGGCAACGCACCAACTATGAATCTCTCTCATTCCCACAGAATCTCCTATTTTTCACCCTAACTATGGAGTCCCCAATGAATAATGCTCTGTTCATCTCCCCCTCTTTCCTTTTGAGCAAGAGACTCTGTGTCAGAGACCTGTGCCCCATGGCTTATCCCTGGTATGACGTCCCCCCAACAGAATCGAAAACAGTATACTTGATATTGAGGGGATGTGCCACAGGGGATTACTGCACTGTCTGCTCCCTTTCCAGCCCCTGACTGTAACCCACCTACCTTTTTCCTGAACCTGAGGTGTGACTATCTCCTTGTAACTCCTCTCAATTACTTCAGTAAAAGTGCCTTTGTTGAAATCTGCCACTGCTGCAGCCACAATGTCAACCTTCAGATCAAGGCGAGGCCACATGCTGCAAAACAGTCACGGTGTGGACATTCATATCCAGCTGGCACGAGAGAATTAATAACTTCTTGCAGCGCGTAATGCACTATAGAATAAGGGAAGTCATTGAGGCTCTCTGCTCCAAGGTAGATGTTTTCACATACATTCCTTCTGGCCAGAACTTTTTTTAAACACTTGCGGGACTTGGGCATCAACATCTGCTGCCCATCCCTAGATGTCCTTGAGAAGGTGGTTCTGAGATGTCTTTTGAACCAGCGCAGTCCATATGGTTTGAGTCGACCCACAATGCCTTTAGGGAGGGAATTCAGGAATTTTGGCCGAGTGACACTGAACGATCAGTGATAAATTTCCAAATCAAGATAGTGAGTGGCTTCGGGGGGACTCTTGCAACTGGTGGTGTTCCCATGGATCTGCTGCCTTTGTCCTTCTGGGTGGTAATGATTGTGGGTTTAATAAGTGCTGCCTAAGAAGTTTTGATGAATTTCTGCAGTGCAGCTTGCAGATGGTACACATCACTTCTACTGAGTGTCAGTGGACACTTTTATAAAAGATTTACCAGGATGTTGCTGGGACTGGAGAGTTTGAGTTATAAGGAAAGGCTGGATAGTCTGCGACTTCTTTCACTGGAGCACAGGATATTGAGGAGTGGCCTTGAAGAGGTTTATAAAATCATGAGGGGCACAGATAAGGTGAATAGCCAAGGTCGGATAGCTTTCGCTCAGATAAGGGATTTCAAAATTAGAGCCCATATTTTTAAGGTGCGAGGAGAAGGTTACAAATTTGCTTGAGGGGGCAAAGTATTTAGACAGAGGGTGGTTCACATGTGGAATGAACTGCCATAGAAAGTGGTAGATGCAGGTAGAGTTACAATATTTAAAAGACATTTACACAGGTTCATGAATAGGAATAGTTTATAAGGATATGGGCCAAACACAGGCAAGTGGGACTAGTTTTAGTTTGGGAGACTTGGTCGGTATGGATAAATTGGACCAAAGGGTCTGTTTCTATGCCTCTATGACTCTAAATTGTGAAATTATACCCAATCTTATCAAAAAGATCAATTGTGCTCATAGTGGCCTGTGAGTTTTTCCCATGTTGCCTCTAAAATTTTCCCAAAATTATGTTAGACCAGTTTTCCTGCAGCTTATGATTTACTCTTTACTTCCTTTCTGAACATGGGTATAGCATTTACAGTTCACCGACACTCTGGTAACACTCCAATATTTGAAGAAGATTGGAAGAATTTTGCCACAGAGTCTGTTACTTTTCCCTCAGCAATGAGTGAAGTGACACCTCAGGTTTAAGCACTGTTGCTTCTTCTGTAGAAGCTCCGATTATGAGATCTGCAGTCATGGTGTACACACTCATCTGTCTTCCACATCCATTGTCATTTATCCATAACCACTCTATCATCCAACCACACTGACCTCAACCCCTTTTTCTGTTGAATTCCACTTTGCCATACCGAAGGAATCCCTGTAGCTTTGCAACTCTGATCAAATGGTCAAAATACTGGCATTATTTAGATTACTTACAGTGTGGAAACAGGCCCTTCGGCCCAACAAGTCCACACCGACCCGCCGAAGCGCAACCCACCCATACCCCTACATATACCCCTTACCTAACACTACGGGCAATTTAGCATGGCCAATTCACCTGACCCGCACATCTTTGGACTGTGGGAGGAAACCGGAGCACCCGGAGGAAACCCACGCAGACACGGGGAGAATGTGCAAACTCCACACAGTCAGTCGCCTGAGGCGGGAATTGAACCCAGGTCCCTGGCGCTGTGAGGCAGCAGTGCTAACCACTGTGCCACCGTGCCGCCCCTAATCTTTGCAGGATATCATTCCTTAGAGTTATTTTTGCTTTTGCAATCTCAACTATCTCTTCATTTGTCTTATGATTTATGTATTTGAATGATCAATAAAATTCTTAGCATCCAAATATAATATAGTCTCTAATATAAACCATTTTAATTCCCCCTGCATTATCTACTTTATCCTACACAATTTGTTTTCTATCTCCTCCTTAAAGATAAAAAGGGAAACAGTCAATAAAAAGATATAGAAGGAACTGAATGTTCTTTTGCAAATTTTCCTCTAGGCATTCTCTCAAACATTAAGATCAAAGAATAGATACATCACTTTAACCTTGACTTTAACATTTTTGATTTGCAAAGTGATTTATTGTGCAATATATATTTGACTGGACCTGATACATGCATATGCTGTTCTTAAACCACTTTATCAATGTGTAACTTGAGGGCTGGACACATTAGTCACACTATGCTGTGTTACCGCGAACCTCGCGGTATCGAGGTGACCTTCTCTTCAGGGCATCTGAGACATGGGAGAATTCTTCAGCAGGTATCATCACCACTACAGATGTGTGATCATATTTTTGCCCTTTGCTGCCACCAAAGTTGAAATACATCTGAGCAGTTGCACAAAAGCATGCATCAGTTGTCATTATGATTAAGGGTAAAATTGTGAAGGCATCACCATTAATGTTGAGGCTGAATTGTTACCTGCTAGTGCTAAGAAGACCTAAGTATTTCAGAAAAGTCTGTGACATGTTGTCCCAAATCTTTCAGAATTTTTCCATCATCATGTTTTCTAAACATTTGAAGGCTAGCAATCAATGGTTCCAAAAACAATGTATGAATTCTCTCAGAATTTCCTATCAGTGGTCAATCTTTGGCAGATATAAGCACTGATAACCAAATTGAACTGAAGCATAACACATTATCTCCATGTTTCTATTCAGGGAAGAGTCATAGAGTCATAGAGATGTACACATGGAAACAGACCCTACAGTCCAACTCATCCATGCCGACCAGATATCCCAACGCAATCTAGTCCTATTTGCCAGCACCTGGCCCATATCCCTCTAACCCCTTCCTATTCATCTACCCATTAAACATTGGAATTGTACCCGCCTCCACCACTTCCTCCAGCAGCTCGTTTCATACACGGACCACCCTTTGCATGAAAAGGTTGCCCCTTGGGTCCCTTTTAAACCTTTCCCCTCTCATCCTAAACTTGTGCCCTCTAGTCCTGAACTCTCCTAACCCAGGTAAAAGACCTTGTCTATTTACCACACTCATCATGATTTGATAAACCTCTATAAGGTCACCCGTCAACCGCCAATGCTCTAGGGAAAACAGCCCCAGCCTATTCAGTCTCTCCCTACAGCTCAAACCCTCCACCTCTGGCAACATCCTTGTGAATCTTTCAAGTCTCACAATATCCTTCCAATAAGAGGGAGACCAGAATTGCACACAATACTCCAAAAGTGGCCTAATCAATGTCCTGTACAGGCAAAACATGACCTCCCAACTCCTATACTCAATGCTCTGATTAATAAAGGAAAGCATATTAAACACCTTTTTCATTATCCTATCTACCTACTCTGAGATAAGACCATCAGACATAGGAGCCTAAATTAGACCGTTCAGCTCATTTGGTCTGCTCCACCATTCAATCAAGTTCTTCACTCCATTTTCCTGCTTTCTCCCCTTAACCCTTGATCCCCTTGACAATCAAGAACACATTTTTCTCTGTCTTATATATACTTAATGATCTGAACTCCACAGTGTTCTGCAGCAGGGTATTCCATAGATTCACCACTCTCTGGCTGAAGAAGTTTCTCCTCTTCTCCATTCTAAAAGGTCTTCCCTTTACTCTAAGGCCATGCCCTTGGGTCTTTGTCTTCCTGACAATAGAACCATCTTCCCAACATCAACTTTGTCCAGGCCATTAGTATTCTGTTTCAATTAAGTCCCCCCCATCCTTCTAAACTCCACCAAGTATAGACCCAGAGTCCTCAAACATTCCTCAAACTTTTATTCCTTGGATCAATCTCATGTTCCTTCTCTGAAAACACTCCAGGGCCATTACATCTTTCTGGAGGTATGGGGCCCATGATTGCTCACAACACTCTAAATGTGATCTGACCAGAGTCTTATTAAGCCTCAGAAGTACTTCTCTACTTTTATATTATAGTCCCCTCAGAATAAATACCATCATTGCATTTGTCTTCCTAACTATCAACTCAACCTGCAAATTTGACATGAGACAATCCTGGTCCAGGACTCCCAAGTCTCTTTGTACTTCAGACTTCTGAAATTTCTATGCATTTCGAAAATAGTTTATGCCTGTATTCTTCCTATCTAAGTGAATCATCTCACACCTTCCCACGTTGTACTTTATCTGCCACTTCTCTACCCACTCTCCTAGCCTGTCTAAATTCTTCCGTAGCCTCCCCGCCTCCTCAACACTACGTGTCCCTCCACATATCTTTGTATCACCTGCAAACTTAGCCAGAATGCTGTCAGTCCCTTCATCTAGATTGTTAATGTATAAACTAAAAAGTTGTGGTCCCAACACAGCCTTGTGGAACACCATTAATCATCAGTTATGATCCTGAGAAGGACCTTTTTACCCTACTCTCTGCTTTCTGTCAGACAGCCAATTTTCTATCCATGCTAGTATCTTGCCTCTAACACCATGGGGCCTTATCTTACTCAGCAGCCTCCTGCATGGCACCTTGTTAAAGGCCTTCTGGAAGTCCAGATAGAAAACATCTATTGACTCCCTTTGGTCTAAGCTGTTTGTTACTTCCTCAAAGAATTCTAATAGATTTGTCAGACAAGATCCCTCTACCTTGATGAAACTATGCTGACTTTGCCCAATTTTACCACACATCTCCAAGTATTCAGTAACCTCATCCTTCACAAAGGACTCCAAAATCCTGCTAACAACTGCAGTCAGGTTAATCGACCTATAGTTTCCCATCTTTTGCCTTACTCCTTTTTTAAACAGGGGGGTTACATTAGTGATTTTCCAGTCCTCTGGGAGCCTCCCTGACTCTGGTGATACCTGAAATATCACCATTAATGCCTCCACTATCTCTTCAGCTATCTCCCTTAGAACTCTGAGGTGTAGTCCACTTGGTCCAGGTGATATATTCACCTTTACACCTTTCAATTTGTCTAGCATCTTGTCCTTGGTGATGGCCACCATACTCACTTCTGCCCACAACTCTTTTGAATCTTTGTGACATGATTTGTATCTTGCACTATGAAGACTGATGCAAAATACTTATTGATTTCCTCAGCCATTTCATTTTTCCTCATTATGACTTCTCCAGCACCATTTTCCAGCAGCCTAATGTCCATTTTTGTTTCTCTTTTACCCTTTATATATCTAAAGAAACACTTGCAATCTTCTTTGGTATCACTGGCTAGCTTACCCTCATATTTAATCTTCTCCCTGCTTATATTTTCTTCGTGGTCCTCTGTTGGTCTTTGACGATTTCCCAACCCTCTGGCTTCCCATTGCCCTTTGCCGTATTATCTGCTTTCTCTGAGTACACTAAGCTTGGATATCAGACATTTTCTTTCTTGGTGCCTCCCAATTGTCAGACTGTTGCATCTCAAACTGAAAAACATTTGTACATTGAGTATGATCCAATGAAAACCCTTCATTTGCACAATCCTTATGGCTGGATGAGCAAAACAAAAGAATGATTGACAATCTGGAAAATCTGTTACAATAATAGTTTGTTTATATATTTGAAGAATACGCATGTGTTTCTCGTTATTCACTGTTACACACACACTGATGGCAGATGGTCCATTCTCCAGTTGACCTTTAGGTTTCCTAATTCAGCATTTTCAAGAAATTTGATCAGATAGCTCCCAAGAACTTTCCTTTGCTTTGTGCAGAGGTCATCAGCAAAACTAAGGGCATCACAATAACTAACCTGAGATCTCCAGGATACTTTAGATAATAAGACCATAAGACCATAAGACATAGGAGTGGAAGTAAGGCCATTCAGCCCATCGAGTCCACTCTGCCATTCAATCATGGCTGATGGGCATTTCAACTCCACTTACCAGCATTCTCCCCGTAGCCCTTAATTCCTTGTGACATCAAGAATCTATCAATCTCTGTCTTGAAGACATTTAGCGTCCCGGCCTCCACTGCACTCTGCAGCAATGAATTCCACAGGCCCACTACTCTCTGGCTGAAGAAATGTCTCCGCATTTCTGTTCTGAATTGACCCCCTCTAATTCTAAGGCTGTGTCCACGGGTCCTAGTCTCCTCGCCTAATCGAAACAATTTCCTAGCGTCCACCCTTTCCAAGCCATGTATTATCTTGTAAGTTTCTATTAAATCTCCACTTAATCTTCTAAACTCCAATGAATACAATCTCAGGGTCCTCAGCCGTTCCTCGTATGTTAGACCTACCATTCCAGGGATCATCCGTGTGAATCTCCGCTGGACACGGTCCAGTGCCAGTATGTCCTTCCTGAGGTGTGGGGACCAAAACTGGACACAATACTCCAAATGGGGCCAAACCAGAGCTTTATAAAGTCTCAGTAGCACAACGGTGCTTTTATATTCCAACCCTCTTGAGATAAATGACAACATTGCATTCGCTTTCTTAATCACAGACTCAACCTGCATGTTTACCTTTTGAGAATCCTCGACTAGCACTCCCAGATCCCTTTGTACTTTGGCTTTACGAATTTTCTCACCGTTTAGAAAGTAGTCTATGCTTTTATTCTTTTTTGCAAAGTGCAAGACCTCACATTTGCTCGCGTTGAATTCCATCAGCCATTTCCTGGCCCACTCCCCCAAACTGTCTAGTTCCTTCAGCAGCCTCCCCACTTCCTCAGTACTACCTGCCTGTCGACCTAACTTCGTATCATCGGCAAACTTTGCTAGATGCCCCCAGTCCCTTTATCCAGATCATTAATGTATAATGTGAACAGCTGCGGCCCCAACATTGAACACTGCGGGACACTGCTTGTCACCGGCTGCCATTCCGAAAAAGAATCTTTTATTCCAACTCTCTGCCTTCTGTCAGACAGCCAATCCTCAATCCATACCAGCAGTTCACCTCGAACACCATAGGCCCTCACCTTGCTGAGCAGCCTCCTGTGTGATACCTTATCAAATGCCTTTTGGAAGTCTAGATAGATCACATCCACTGGGTTTCCCTGGTCTAACCTACTTGTCACCTCTTCAAAGAATTCCAACAGGTTTGTCAGACATGACCTCCCCTTACTAAATCCATGTTGACTTGTTCTAATCCGACTCTGCTCTTCCAAGAATTTAGAAACCTCATCCTAAATGATGGATTCCAGAATTTTACCAACAAATGAGGTTAGGCTAATTGGCCTATAATTTTCCATCTTTTGTCTTGATCCTTTCTTGAATAAGGGGGTTACAACAGCGATCTTCCAATCATCCAGGACTTTCCTTGACTCCAGTGACTTTTGAAAGATCTCAACCAATGCCTCCACTATTTCCTCAGCCACCTATCTCAGAACTTTAGGATGTATCCCATCAGGGCCAGGATATTTATCAATTTTAAGACCTTTTAGCTTTTCTAGCACTTTCTCTTTTGCAATGGCAAAAGAGAACTTTGAACTTGTTCACGGGAAAATCAGCATTATGTAACCAGCATTTATTGCCCATCCCTAATCCCCCTGGAGAGCTGCCCTTCTTCAGTCACTTACATCTCAATTCAATGGTTCAGATAGGATGGGAGTCCCACATTTGTCCAGTCACACTGAAGGAAAGGGGATATAGTCCTAGGTATGCATAATATGTGACTTGGGGAGGATCTTACAAGCTGTGGTGCTTCCATGCATCTGCCGCCCTTTTCCTTATTGATCATCGTGGTCACAGGCACAGGGTGCTCTCTAAGGGTACTTGGTGAGTTGAAGATGGTATACATTCCCTCAATACGGATGCCACTGTGCATCCGTATTGAGGGAATAAATGTTGAAATGGTTATGATACCAGTTAAGTCAGTTTCTTTGTTCGAGATGATGCTTACTATCCTGCCAAATTTTGCAAAATTGGAAATTGTGTACATCTATACAGCTATAATTATTAGTTACCAAGTCATTAATTTAGATTTAAGATAGCAGTGATCCAAGCACCAAATTCACAAAACTACTCCCTTGTACCTTCCTCTGATCTGGAAAAGAACTGTTTACCAGTGCAGCTCGTACAGCTATAACAAGCGTTTCATTCATGCGAAATTGCTTGAATATAATTGACAGATTGGGGACATTGTTTCTAAAGCATGGACTTTAAAAATGTGTGTTGGCTGTAACGCCATTACAGTGCCAACACTATCAGCATTATTTCTGAAACATGATTTTTCTATAACACGGGGTTGCACAACAATGCCATCATTGCGTTATAGAACTATCTGTATTGTTTCATATATCTCAGGCAAGTTCATTTCCATGTTTCTGCATTTGCTGTTATTTCAAAGGCTGCATTGTACTGGTAAGTCTACTAGCTGAGTGCTTTATCAAACCTTAGATGTTCAGTTACAGTACAGAAATCAATTACTCTCACCATCCATAATCATTACCTAACCAAAAAAAAATTAAATTAGCTGAACACAATTTCCCTTTTACAAACTGAGCTATCTTTCCCTAATGAATCAATGTTTGACCAAGTGTCTGTCATTTTCTCCCAATTATTGTTCTTAAAGATTTCCCCACCATTGAGATTAAACTGGCCCATTGTCTGGGTCTATCCTTACACCTTTACTTTTGTAGTAAGTAAGACTTTTGTGATGCAATAGCAGCACCCCTATCTCTGGGCCAGAAGACACTGATTCAAGTACTACCTGCTCCAACGATTTCTCATATTTCCGAATAGGTTGCAATTCTCCAGCTTCCTCTGACACCACCTGATTTATATTTATTCCTTCAGAATCCTTGAATGTGTTCTAGTTCTGGGTCTAATGACTCCTCGATTCAAAAGTACAGCTAGCATTTTGAATGTCCCATCTTTTGCAGCTCAGCCCGTGTCCATGAAATCTGCTCTTTCACTGAGAGTTTATCTTTTCTTCATTGTTAATTAAGCTAATGCAAAGCGCTCGTTTATTTATGTGTATATATGATTTACTTCTCTGTGAATCCTTTTGCAGAAAGTGCACTGGGAGAGTCCTGTGATCAGCAGCCTGAAGGAAGAAGAAGGGACTTGGAAATACCATTTTAGTCTCACATCCTGAGGATCAGTCAATCCGCTTATGCTAGATGGTAGGACATGAAGTCAGCATGGCCTTCTAGTAGTTCCTGTCACCTATCATGAAGGTCTCAGACAACTGCATGTGGGAGAGGCTGGACCAATTGTTACCCTTCAATCAGCTGACTAAGGCTACTTGAGTTCTTTGACAAGAGTAAATCTCTTAGAAACAATGACTTAGTGGTTGAGTTTTATTCAGCTCTATGGTACTCGATTGGCCAGGACCTGCTGGAGATGTAGAACAGAATACTTTTGGTAGTTAGCATGTGTGAATCCATGAGGAAAGATATCATCCCCCTCATCTATAAGCGGAAGACAGAGAGAGGGGAAATTAGAAAGTCGTGACCCATTTCACTGCCAAACACAGATGGAAAAATCTTCTCTAAAGTCATCACCAATCGGGTCAAGTCTGCTCTAGGATTGGTGATCCACCCAGACCAAACCTGTGCTGTACAGGGCAGGATGATCTCTGAGATCCTTGTGCTCCTCAGGGATGTGCTTCCTATGTGTAGGACATTGGGGCTGGACACCTGTCTCATTGGGCCAGACCGGGAAGAGGCCTTTGACAGGAGTTGCACACCTCCATGAGGGGTATGCTCTCTGAAAAGGGCTGCAGGGAGGGAATCCAGAATTGAATCTGACTCTCTACATCAACATGAATTATCCAGTCTCAATCAATGGTGGTCATCAGAAAGCTTCCTGATCAGATGTGACATCAGGCAGGGCTGCCCACCCTCGCCTGCCTTGTTATATAGACCCTTTTCCTGAATTCAGCAGGAAGGATATGAACCTGAGAGAGGTGATTATTTCAGGCACTGCATACTTGCAGGTCAAAGCCTAGGATGGATGACATTGTCATTTTCTGCTCTGATCCACTGTCAGTACACAGACTCATGACCTTCTGCATCCAGTTCAAACTGACCTCGGGAAGCAAGGTGAATCGAGGCATTTTCTTTGGAATCAAGGCAGACTGATCCATCATCCCTTTTACCATTAGGTCAGACTGTCTGAAGATGCTGGGTATATAGTTTGGAGGGGCTGGGCATATATGGAAACCTGGCAGGAGTGTATCACTAAGGTCAGGCTAAAATGGAGCAGCTGGGAGCATTTCTCCCTTTCCATTGCAAGTAAAATCTTGATTACCAGATGTGAGGTACTCTCTGTGTAGCTGTGTGTGGGTCAGGTCAGGCCTGTTCCCCAAGCCTGTGTCACTGCATTCACCTGAGCCATCTTCCACTTCAGCTACATTAAGCTGTGCATTAACCCTTGGTATACAAACACAAAGTGTCACCAATACTGAGATTTTACCTGTCCCCAGTGTTGCTGCAGAACACTCTAAGTAGTTGGAGAATTCCGTATTACCTATCCTTGATGGAAAAATTTGCAAAGGTAAACATCTTTGACCACAAGTCCATCAGGAAGTGGTCAGCACATAATATCGTTGAGACTCCGTGGGTTAAAGAGAGAGTGGATCCTGTCAGGTTGTTTCCTGAGCCAACTGTCAAATCCATTTGGCAGAATGCCTCATCACCAGAACTTGCCAGCAAGCTCCAAGATGTTGCTTGGTTGCTGGTGAGAAGGGCACTACCTGTGAGATCCTTTATGATTGCCCCGATTCTATGCACCACCGCACTCTGCCCTCAAAGTAGCTACAGGGGGGAGGAGACTGTCACACATCTCCTGCTGGAATGTGCCTTTGCAAAGGAGAGTAATCCAATGTTTTTTGTCAACGTTCATCCCAAGCAGCTCCATGATGCAGGACCCTACAGCCTGTTCTCCAGAACACACACCGTTCAGACTCTATCGGTGCCTCAAAATGAACATCAATAGGAAATGGCTTTCTTTGCAAATACAGACAAACTCTGAGAAAGGTAAAAATCCCAATGTTTTGTTTGTTTTCTGTCTGCAAAGACTATACAAGCATGATTTACAAACTTTATCTAAGCTTATAGATGATTTTTTTTGTGAATAAAGTATATTTTTGAAACATTAAAAAAATCAAGAAACTGCTGGATGCAACATTGTGGATCCTAACAATATTCCAACAATAGAGCTAAAGGCTTGTGTTGCAAAACTAGTCGCAAACTCCGCCAAGCTGTCGCAATACATCTGCAGCACTGGCCTTGATCTAACAACTTCAAAACTGTGCACATCTTTCCGATCCACAAAATTCAGGAAAAATCCAACCTGGCCAATTACTGCCTTATCAGCCTACTCTCAATTATTAGCAAAGCGATGGAAGGTATAACCAGCAGAGTTATCAAACAGCATTCACACAGCAAAAACCTCCTCTCTGACCCTCGATTTGGGTTCCAAGGGCTCACTCAGTTCCTGACCTCACTGCAGCCTTGGTTCCAACGTCGGCAAAAGAGGTGAGGTGAGAGTGATTGCCCTTGCTATCAATCTGACTAAGAAAGAATTCATTGAATCCTAGCAAAATCAGTCACTGGGAATCAGAGGGAAAACTCTTCACGAGTTGGAGACATGCCTAGCACACAGGAAGATGGTTGTGGTTGTTAGAGGTCAGTCATCTCAGCTCCAGGACATCAGTCCAGGAGTTCCTCAGAATGGTGTTCTTGGCCCAACCATCTTCAGTTGTTTCCATCGTTCATAAGATCAGAAGTAGGGATGTTTGCTGATGGTTACACAAAGTTCAGCACTGTTTGCAACTCCTCAGATACCAAAGCAGCATCCAGACCTATAAATAAGATCCATGCATGTGCTAAGAAAAGGCAAATAACATTCATGGTAAATACGTACCGGGCAATGACCATTTCAACAACAAGGGACCTAACTTTCTCCAGTTGAAATTCAAAGCTACAACCATTGTTGAATCCCCGTTATCAATGGCTGAATTGGATCAGCCATGTAAGTACTAAAGCTACAAAAGTGAGTCCAAAACTAGGAATTTTCCGGCCAACAACTCACCTCCTGTTTCCCCAATGCCTGTTCACCATCTACCAGGCACAAGTCATTCGTGTAAAGGAATACTCTCATCTTGCATGGATAACTGCAGCTCCAAAAAGTCAAGAAGCTTGACATCTCATTGGACAGAGCAGCTCTCTTGATCGCTACCTCTTCCATCACCTTTAACATTCATTCCCTTTACCACCTAGAGTAGCAGTTGTAAGTGCCATCTACACGATGCAATAACAGCAACCCACTCAAAGTGCTTCAACAGAACCTTCCAGACCCATGACAAATGCTACCAAATGGACAAGGGGAACACATGCATGGAAACACCAACTTCCAAGTTCCAAGCCACACATCACCTCAACTTGGAACCACACCTCTGTTCCTTATCCTTGAAGAAGACAGCTTACCATCGCCATCTCCAGGGCAATTTGAGATGGGCAATGAACGCTGGTCTCATCTGCCATGTCCACATCCCATGAGTGAATAAAAAAGAAAATTTTAAAAATACAAACAGACAGAATGGGATATGTAACTTTGACATTTTGAACTAATAAAAATCTGATAAATTGAATGAATTTCTTAAGTATCCTCTGGGATATTGCGACTGTCTTCTGAAAATAAATATCTTTCAGCTTGAAATCTTAAGCAAATGATCATTTATTGCATAAAGTTTTTGAAAGCAACAATCAATCACACAAATTGAAACAAGTCCTTTCTTCCCTGAGCAGTTATAATTAGGAATGAGTGCAAAACTGGGGTCAACATATGAATCAGACTAAAATTGGCTTGTCTAATCAGGCTTAGCTATGATCAGGGTAGTTTGTGTTTTTTTTTAAGAATGCATCAGCATTCATGGCTTTGTAAATAAGTTAGGTGAATACTAAGAACAGACTTTTGACCACAGCTGCAAAGGTAACTGCTCAGATTTGGTTTTGGGTGCTGTGAGACTGTCAAATTTGTTTCCCATCAAGTAAAATATTTCCCACAAATCTGTGTTTTAGATGAGCAGTGCACTTCTGTGTCCTGTTTGAATTGTGATTCTGCTTGTGGCTCAACATGTAAATGAAATGTCAGGCAAGGCGGGTCTCAAGTTAGATTTGTAACTTACGTTGTTCCTAAATCACAACATTGACCACATTTCAAAAGTACTTAACTGGCTGTAAAACAATTTGGGACTTACAGCAATCATGTGAAGGAATGTATAAATGCAATTTTTTTTCCCCCCACCAGGTTAGCTGATTTCTACTAGAGCCAGATCAGCTCCATTAAGGAGGAGCATATATCAGCCAGAGTATCCATTCTTCATCACTGTCCAATCATGCTTTTGGAAATAAGGAGTATGGACATGAAATGAAAAGAGAATCAGAGTTTGCAAAGATGCACAATTGGGCAAACTGCCCACATACATTGTACAGAATTGCCAGAGTGAACAGCTTGTCCTCATTATAATAAAACAAAGAAATGCGGAGGCCGGAGATGTGAAACAGAAACAGAATTTGCTGGCAAAATTCAAGAGGTCTGGCAGCATCAGTGGAGAGAAAGCAAAGTTAATGTTTTGAGTCCAGTCACTCTTCATCAGAACTCCTGCCCTTATTCATTGGATAGAATCACAAGTTTGATCCATTTGGTGACGTGCACATAGAAGAATTGACCTCAAGGAAAATGGTCTGGGAAGTTGCTGTTTCTCAGGCAATTGTATCCTGTTGCAAGCACATATACACACACACGCAACTCTCTCTCATATACACACACACACACACACACACACACACAGACAGTCTCTTTCTCACAGGCTTATACTCCATCACACTCACACTCACACTCTCACACACGCAAACACACACTATCTCAGGTGCACACACTCAGACACACACCCTGCATTAACACTTTACTGCAATGTAAGTCAACACTACTAGGAAGATTGGAAATAAATATTGGCAAATGATTTCTAACTGTACCAGGGTTGACAAATGATTTAGCCTTGTTATTCATTCTAGAATTCTGCAGTAGTTAAGAAGTGAAAGACCGTTGTAGTAGTACTTTCATGACTATCCACTGTTCAGTGAATAATTTTGTTAATGATTCAAATGTTACATGTTATTGCATCATGAGAATTGGATTGTTTAATGTGAATTCAAATACAGACGATAAGACAAGTTGATAAGGCTGTGACATGCAGGATCTTTCACTTTATAACTAGAGACATAGAGTACAAATTAAAGCAAAGGAATTAAACCTTGGTAACAACACAAAGTGGCCGAGCCAAGTTCGGTACCCATGAAGATGGCCTCAACCGGGACTTTGGGTTCATGTCACACTGCAGGTGACCCCACTACATGGTACATTCTCTCACACATACGCACATACACAAGCACACATACACACACATGCAATCCTCTCTCATACACGTGCTCTCTCTCATACACACACACACAAACACACACGCTCTCAGGTGCACACACTCAAACACTCACACATGCACATATTCATTCTGTCTCTCTCATGCGCACATGCACGCACATACACACACACGTTTGTATTTGCAGAATTATATTTGCAGATACACTCTATTTTGCTCAAAAAATGCATAATCTACAGGCAGTTAATGCAGGCAGTCAATCCATGTAATATTTTGTAATTCCATTTTGGAAATAGAGCCAGCCTGACTCAAGATTGGGATCCAGACAGGCACTGAGCTCACACATATAATGCATTGTCTAAGCTGAGATGTCACCTTTTGTTATAAAACCTTAAGTTATCTTGAGAAGGTGACTTAAAAGAAATTCTGGGCTTTACATATTAATGAACCAAAACCTGCAATCCATTCTCAAAGATGAAAGACTTAACAATCCAGTTTTGTTCGATATATAATTTCAGTTGCATGGCACTGTAATCTTTTGCAATAAATTCTGTGTCTTATGATCTCATACTCCACAACCACCTGATGAAGGAACAGTGCTCTGAAAGTTAGTGCTTCCAAATAAACCTGTTGGATTACAACCTGGTCTTCTGTGATCTTTAACCTCAATCATGCAATTTCTACATAAACACCATTTTGACAGTTTGTTAAAGGGATAGCGGTCCAGTTATAAGGTACATACTAACTGGGGAAATTGGTGTTCTGTAATGTATTCAAGTCTGAGAGATGGTTGGTAAAGGCTGCTTAATATTGTAATGTTTTGTGAAGACTTGGTGGGGATGGTATTGTTTACGATATTGACACCTATTCAGAGATAGCTTTTAATGTAGAAATAGTCCTGATAAGGGTTAAAGGTAGAAAAAAGTAGTAATGGGTCTGGAATAATGTTTTAATTTTGGTCTATTTTGCAATAGCAAAATGTCTGAGGGGTTGATGAGTTCAGTTGGCTCGGTGGCCAGTTTATAATTATTGTATGATGCTAACAGTATGGATTCAATTCCTGCAACTGGCTAAAAAGGGCTTTCCTTTTTAGGGTGGCTCAGTGGTTAGCACTGTTGCATCAAGTTGCCAGAGACCAGGGTTCAATTCTCACCTCAGGCGACTGTGGAGTTTGCACATTCTCTCTGCGTCTGCGTGGGTTGCCTCTGGGCGCTCCAGTTTCCTTCCACAATCCAAGGTTGTGCAGTTTAGATGAATTGGCCATGCTAAATTGTCTATAGTGTAGGGATGTGTAGGTTATGTGCATTACTCTGGGGTAAATGTAGGGGAATGGGTCTGGGTGGGTTACTCTCCGAACTGTCAGTGTGGATTTGTTAGGCTGAAGGGCTTGTTTCCACACAAGGGATTTTATAATAGGTAAAAACATCCCTGTAAAATTTAGACCGAAATAAGCAATGAAATCAAAGGAATATAAAACTGCTGTTTTTTTAATGGATCAATGAATCTGTGTTATAGTTAGGACTTAGAGTGAATAATATGGAAACGCAGTATTCTCTTGTGAGTGGGTTAGCAAAGGAGTTATGAATGAGTAAATATAAAGCACTTGTGCGTGGGTTAGTGAAGGGACCTACCATACAATATTTTACCTTGAGCTTCTTGAGTGTTGTTGAAGCTTCACTCATCCAGGCAATTGAGGAGTATTCCATTACACTTCTGACTGGTGCCTTGCAGATGGTGGACAAGCTTTCAGGAGAGAGGAGGTAAGTTGCTCATCATTGTGTTCCTAGCAATTGACCTGCTTTTGTAGCCACTGCGCTTAGGTGGTGAGCCCAGTTAAGTTTCTGATAAATGATAACCCCAGGAATTTGATAGTGGGGATTCAGTGATGGCAACACAATTGAATGTCAAGGGGCCGTGGTTATATTGTCTCTTGTTGGAGATGGACATTGCCTGGCAGTTGTGTAGTGCAAATGTTACTTGCCACTTGTCAGCCCAAGCCTGGATATTGTCCAGATCTTGTTGCATTTGGACACAGACTGCTTTAGTGTCTGAAGAGTCATGAATGGTGCTGAATATGGTGCAATTGTCGGCAAACATCCCCATTTTTGACCTTATGATGGAGGGAAGGTCATTGATGAAACAGTTGAAGATGGTTGGGCCTCGGACACTACCCTGAGGAACTCCTGCAGTGATGTCCTGGACCTGAGATGATTGACCTTCCACCACACCAACCTTTGCATAAATCAAATCGTCCGCTGACATTTCCGCCACCTTCAACAGACCCCACCATTAGGGATATATTTCCCTCCCCACCCCATTCCACCTTCCTCAAAGACCGTTCCCTCCGTGACTACCTGGTCAGGTCCATGCCCCCTTCAACCCACCCTCCCATCCTAGCACCTTCCTCTGCCACCGCAGAAATTGCAAAACCTGTGCCCACACTTCCTCCCTCACCTCCATCCAAGGCCCTAAAGGAGCCTTCCACATCCATCAAAGTTTTACCTGCACATCCAGCAATATAATTTATTGTATCCGTTGCTCCCGATGCGGTCTCCTCTACATTGGGGAGACTGGAACATCTCCAGGACACCCGCATCAATCAACCACACCGCCCTGAGGTCCTGCGCCTCCTTCACCGCCGCTCCCTCTCCACCAGACACCTGGAGGAAGAACGCCTCATCTTCCGCCTCGGAACACTTCAACCCCAGGGCATCAATGTGGACTTCAACAGTTTCCTCATTTCCCCTTCCCCCACCTCACCCTAGTTCCAAACTTCCAGCTCAGCCCAGTTCCCATGACTTGTCCTATCTGTCCTATCATCTTTTCCACCTATCCACTCCACCCTCCCCCTGCCCCCGACTTATCACCTTCCTCCCCTCCCCCACTCACCTATTGTACTCTATGCTACTTTCTCCCCACCCCACCCTCCTCTCACTTATCTCTCCACCCTTCAGGCTCTCTGCTTGTATTCCTGATGAAGGGCTTTTGCCCGAAGCATCGATTTTATTGCTCCTCAGATGCTGCCTGAACTGCTGTGCTCTTCCAGCACCACTAATCCAGAATCTGGCTTCCAGCATCTGCAGTCATTGTTTTGACCTTCCACAACCACAACCATCTTCCTATGTGGCAGGTATAACTCTAACCACAGGAGTGTTTGCCCCATTACCCATTGATTCTACAATGCAAGTGAAATTATGACCATGAAAGTATGATCATGAAAAGTAACATTGCAAAATAAATCTAAACCGTGCACATTTTCATATGAAATATTATTCATATGATCAACATCAAGTATAAATTATCTTGCCAAGAAAAGATAGACTAAATACTATACCATAGTCATTTAAATATTTATCCTAAAAACTCTACAAGTTTAATCATATCTGTTTTTGGCTAGGTTTCATTGAAATCATGGAGGGTTTCTACCCCTCAAGGTCTCACGAGTTTTATCATTGCATCTTACCAAACTCAGCTCATTAACTACCTACTCAGCCTCACAGACCCTCTTATCTGATTCTAGTGCCATTCTCCCACTCCACAACCTGAAACAACGGCCACTTCCAGAATTAAGCAGCATCCCTGGTGCCAGTACCATCTTTCGAAGGTTGCTGTGCACCCCAATAAGCATTGCTTGCTCAGAACTGCCCTTCACGACATTTGCCCTGGACAGGCTGAACAGTGGAGACTTGTTATTGTGCTTTGTGAAAAAAGAGCTAGAGTGCCTGATCGATGGGAAATGGGACATCCACTTTCCCCAGCACTAGCAGTGGAGGCCATGACACTGGAGTAAGCCAACTTGGTCCAAGGTTGCCACCTGTCTCATTGCAGTCTCAGTCATCCAGTGGGATGTACAGCAATGTAGGGAGAAATCTATCCACTCCACCAGAATAAGCATCACCATCTTCTCTCCAATACTCCACACTGACTCTGTCTTTACAACTGCATCATCCTACGCCCAATCTTCATGTTCTTCCACTCTCACTATTGCCCGCAACATCTTCACCACTCACTGTCACTCACCCCAACCTCCCACACCACTAATCCTGCATGACCTCTGCACTGCCCACCCACTCACTAAGAATACCTCCCCACCTGCATCAGCAATAATAACTGTATCACCAACTTTTATTTCCCTTAATATCTGCCTCTTTCTCATTCCAGAAGAAAACAGCCTATGATAGGGCAGAAAGTGTCACGATGTATGGCGGCATGCCTGACATTTGACTCCTCACCTATTATGAGGAGAGAATCCTGTCTCTGACCACCTTGAGTGACTGATTAACTGACTGTGTCCAAGCCCCTGAACTGTTGTCAGAGGCTGCCCTCAACTTACCGTCTGGGAACCCCTGACCAAAATCTATCCACTTGACTTAACTGGGGCCTCCTGCCAATTATGACAATGTTCCTAACTTTGTGTCAACTAAAGAGCATGACATTATAGGAGCACAGTGAACTTGGTATCTCTGGCTGAGAGCTGAGACTCTAAACGTTAGGGCAGTGATGCTGGGGCATCCAACTAGATTCAGAGTAATTGAGTGCTAGTACAGCAATCAAACAACACAGATGTAGCCTGGCCCAGTCCATGAACTGGGTGTTTGTCCCTGAGCAATCATTGTTGCTGCATTTCAATGATTGTTGCTGTTGTACCACTAGGTGCAGTATTCACTGCAGAAGCATATGACGAGAGGGTTGTTAGAGGCTAGTGCATGTTGGATAGGAGGTACATGTGGACGGCGGCTCTGAAGCATGCCCTGTGATGTTGCTATCCAGAGTCTAACATGGAGGTCCTTTGGAGCAATTTGTGCCTGGAGTTGCCATTACCAGTCCTGGCTTCCATGTTGTGAATTCTGCATCTAATTTGCTCATGATGGATGATAGGATAGGAAGTTGCATGCTAATGAGGAGAAATGTGCATTTACTGAGATTGTTAAAAAGTTATAATCCTCCTTATTAGGAAACTCACTCCTGCCTACAGAAAAACTCACTTTAATGCCCAAAAGCTGGTGAAAGTATGCAGCAAGTTGTTCCTGGCGTCAAAATGGGCCGCGCTAGACTTCTCAGGCCAATTTGTAACATTCCTTGCCATATTGTTCAGACCTCTATATTTTCCATCTTATGTTACTTCTCTTTAAGACAGTTTTAATGAAGTGTGTTACTCAGGCTGAATGTACTGTTGTGCCACAGTGCCCCCTGCTGAGTTGTACCTCAAATAATTTGAAAACAAATGGAAACAATTGACCAGAACAAAAAGCAACATAATAGAGAAAAAAAACTTAAATCACTAAATGTTGTTTATCATGGTATAAAAACACTGTACTTAAACACAAACTCAGACACTCAAACCTGTTCAAAACAGGACAAGGCCTGTACAACTAAAGAATGAAATCTCTGCTTTACCAGATATTGATGTGTTAAATCCTATAAAATTATTGTTCCTCACTGAATGATAATGCAATACTTTAGACTATTTAGCTATTTCCCCTGCAAAAGTTGGATCTGTCTAATCTTTTGTGTCAACCTGAATTAACTAGAGCTCTTCAAAATTAGCTCCTTTTTTACTATAACATTCAACTAAGTTATAAACTGCAGTGTAAACTCATCAAAGAGTAAACAGAGTTCTTCAGAGTTAATCATCATAGAAATATTGATCAGTTATGACCCAGATTATGATGTATGTTAATATCACTGTACTTTTTTAAAAATCAGTATTTATGTGGGATTTCAATGGTGTATTGAAATACTGCAGAGGGCATTAATAAAGGTTAAATCCACATTTTCATTTTTATCATGTTTCACCCAGTTGTCAAACACTAATAGCCTTAAGAGAGACCCTAAAATGTGGTTGAGTTTAATTTTAATTTCATTATTTTGACAGTTCATTATACAGTGACAGAGAGGAAGACAGCATGTTTATATGAATGGGAAAAATTGGTATTTTTATTATGAGTTTCAAGATGATTTTTGGTTGTGCAGCAAAACTAGAGATGTGAGCTGAATTCAGGAATTCCAAAACCAAAATGATCAAAATTAATCTGGTTCACTAAATAACAAATTTTTGCTCAAATAGGAGAGTATTGTTAAAAAAAATTAGCTCTTACAGCAAATCTCAAGCTGCCCTGTTACATCACACAAGCACAGAATTGTTACAGAGCAGAAGCAAGCCATTTATCCCATCATGTCTGCATTGGATCTCAAAGTATTTTGTGCCAGGTTCCTGCTTTTATGCCACAACCCTGTGCATTGTTTCAGTTTAAATAATCATTTATTGCCCACTCACATGCATCAATTGAACCCACCTCCACCCTTTCTAATCGCTGTGAGAAGAATTTATGACCGAAATATCGACTCTCCTGCTCCTGGGATGCTGCTTGACCTGTTGTGCTTTTCCAGCACCACATTTGTGAGAAAAATGCGCTTCACACCATTGGGGTGGCACGGTGGCTCAGTGGTTAGTACTGTCATCTCACAGTATTGGGGTCCTGGGTTTGATTCCTGCCTTGGGCAACTATCTATGTGGAATTTTCTCTCACAATCCAAAGATGTGCAGGCCATGTTAAATTGCCCATAGTGTTAGGTGCATTAGTCAGAGGGAAATTAGTCTGGGTGGGTTACTCTTCAGAGGGTAGTGTGGACTTGTTGGGCAGAAGGGCCTGTTTCCACACTGTAGGTAATCAGATCAGCAAAAACCATGAGTTGGCTTATTTTGCATACAAACAATTCTTCTGCTCCACTATATTTTTTCTACTGATATGAAAGATAGTACATACATCATCACTACCTTTTATTGACACTATTATAATAAATGTTTCTTTTCTCTCCTTACAGTTGCTGGGATGTATGCTACTTGGCTTCTTGGTCAAAGGATTAAAACAAAAGAGGAAATGCTCATTTATATTTGGTCTTTTGTTTTAATTCTTGGGAAGTGAATGTTACTGATTTATTAATATATCAAATTGCTCTTGAGAATATGGTGATGAAATGCCTCTTGAAACACTGCAGGAAACCCCTAAGATTTCACAAAATATTTCCCAGGTTAAACACTATTGAAGTATTTCCTTCTTGGATAGACTGATGATATCAATGATAACTTGCTTTCATTGCAGTTTAATGATTTCCAGTGAGAAGTCCAATGGAGATCTACAGCCTCTTTCAAATGCAATGGGCTCAAGTGCTGTTTGAAGAGTTGGAAAGATGCGTTATTTGAAGGTTTCTACACTCCCTCTGATGTCACAATTTTGTCTTTATATGTTCCTGATCAAATTTCTTATGATCAACTCTATTCCCAATGATCCTTCTCTACTTTGGTCAGTCACAAGCCAGGCCTTTACGTTAGTCAATGAGTATGTTTGATCTTTTTAGGGATGCTTTGAAAACATCCTTATAGCTTTTATTTACTTTCTTCCATTTTCCAAGTCCAGTAATTGCTTCAAGAGTCTGGGTATCAGGCACAAGGATATTATGTTCCCAGAATAGTTAGTTTTGAGTGATTAACACTTAAACGCTGGACAAGTTGGCTTGAGAGAGTACATTGCTGTTGGACCATCTGTCTTTCTGTCATATTGTGAAGGAATTTGCAAAGGAACTGCTCATGATACTTCTCCAGTGCTTTGAAGAACTCAAAGTTGAAGTGTAGTCACTGTTGTAATATAGGATGCATGGCAGCAGTCAAATTGCATACAGCAAGGCTTTATAAACAGAAATAAGATCATGTCAAAATAAACCATTAGTTGATTATGGTTGAAAAGTTAGTACTGGCTAGGACACAGATGCAAATTTCTACATTCCTCTTCAAATAATATCTTGGGTTCTTTTATGTTTACCTGAGAGGGACCTCAGTTTAACATCTTGCCCAAAGACAGCACATTCAACAGTGTCAGCACTGCACCAAAATCCTAGATGTTGCGTTCGGATATTGATGATTGTTAAATTCCCAGATTTTTTTTCATCGATAACGGAATGAATATTTACTTTTAATACAGAATTTGAGTTTTTGAGTGAGAGCAAGATAGAGTGTGATGAGAGAGAAAACAGAAGAATTCTGACTAGGACATAGATGGCAAAAGATACATTGAAAGCAGGGAACTTATAGAAGAAACTGTGGAGCCAGTGGAAAAAATTTCAGGGCAAGGACAAATGCACAACACGGATGCTGAGCAGGTTAAGGGGAGGCAACAGTCTCGTGGTATTGACATTGAATTAGAGACCCAGATAATGTTCCAAAGGCCTGTGTTCATAATTGTACCATAGCAAATTGTGAAATGTGAATTCAATTTTTAAAATCTGAAATAACGTGTCTAATAACGATTATGAATTAATTGCTGATTGTCAGAAAAGCCCATCTGATTCACTAATGTCCTTTAGGGAAGGAAACTGCCATCCTTACCTAGTCTGGCCTATATATTACTCCAGACCTGCAGCAATGTGGTTCTCACTCAACTGCCTCTGATCAATTAGGGCTGGGCAATAAATGCTGGCCCAGCCAGCGCCACCCACATCCATGAATGATTTTTTAAAAAATTGGATCATATACATTGTTCTGCTTGTTTGTCTTTTTTTTTGCTAAGAGTGGAATAGATTTTCAGTTTCTAAATGTTGTTCTAAATAAATGAGATTTTTGGATAACCAGCTTAACTCACAGAAAGCAATGGGAGATTTTTTTTTTAATTGCTCCCATTTGATTCGTTTTCCAAGAAAGAATATGTGCTAATAGAACACAATTCTGAATCTGATCAAATCTGTGGTTGGTAATTCTTTCTCTGGTCTCAAAGATCCTTGTCCTTCCTTCTGGCCTCACACTTTTTTTCCTCTGGGAGTAGTGCTTTTTTTAAGCAAGTGTGGTATAATGAACGCAGCTACCATTATTCAATATTTTTGTATTCAGTGACTCTTACCTATGCCAGCACGTTACTTGCATGATATAGAAAGAGAACTTTCTAAATGGAATTAGAAGAATGTGTTTCTCTGTGTTTTAGCCACTTAAAGGCTATACATGTCTTCGCCATCACTCTTGAATACTTCAGGCAAAAGAAAGGATTTTGCCAATGTCTCCACCAACACTGCACATATTTAAATACTCGTTAGCAGATCAGATGCAGTAAACCTCCAACATACCCTAACTGTGTTACAAGTCTGCTTTAACTTGGTTTTGCTTTTTCCTGGTGCTTGCACTTCATTGTTGGCTCATGAATTTGTTAAGATTTGTGAATTTTACTCTGTTTTATTAAACATAAATATCACCTCAAAAAGTACAAAATTTACATTGGAGGTGATGTGTCAGTGTGTTATGTAATAGAAATGGCATCTTACTTAGCATTTTCAAATGGCTAGTAGACAAATTCAATTGTTTTATTGGAAAATTCCTATAGCAGAGATTAAGTACCTCCGAAGTGCCACTTTGACTGAATTGGTAGCACTCTGATTATATAATTCTGCGTTCATATTTCACTATTGATTCCATTAAACAACCTTGGCTATCTTTTCAGAAATATATCATTAACAGAGGTTTCAGATAAGATATTAAATCAAAGTCCTGTCCATTTTGCTCAGATGCATTTAAAATATTTATGGCATGATTTGAAGAATTGCAGGGAGTAATCCCAACTACTTAACTCAGTCATCATTATCAAAAAAAATTAATTTATTATTTGTAACATCTTGCTCTCCACACATTGCCTGCTCAATTTGTCTGTATACCAATGGCATTACAGTAGTGGACATTTGTTCTTTCACTACTCTTTTGCTAAGAGGGTGCAAATAATTCAGCATGGGGAAAGGCAAGAACTAAGACCTTATTATCCTTGTAAGAACTAACAAAATGGCGAGGAAAAGGGTTGACACCTTGATGTTGAGGTTTAAGGAATTAACAAGCAAGTTAAAAAGTAGAACCTCAATCTCTGGGTTACTTCCAGTGTCAGGGAGTATGAAGATTGGAGTTAGGAGATATGTATAGCTAATTGTAAGTTAAAGCAGGAGAGAGTTCTTCACAGTTGTGGTACCTTGAGAATCATTCTCAATGGGAGGAACTCATTTAAGATGGATAGTGGTATCTGATTTGAGCAGGTTGTGGATAAGGTTTAAACAAATTCACCATGCTTGGGCAAATTAAAAAGAAAATATGTATAAGGACTATTAGGGATTAGGAATAGTCAACTTGGCTTTGTGTGTGGGAAATCATGTCTCACAAACTTGATTGAGTTTTTTGAAGTAGTAACAAAGAGGATTGATGAGGACAGAGAGGTAGACATTATCCATATGGACTTCAGTAAGGCTTTCAACAAGGTTCCTCATGGGAAACTGGTTAAAAAGGTTAGATCTCATGGAATACAGGAAGAACTAGCCATTTGGATACAGAACTGGCTCAAAGGTAGAAGACAGAGAGTGGTAGTG
Organism: Hemiscyllium ocellatum; assembly: GCF_020745735.1. Classification (NCBI taxonomy): domain Eukaryota; kingdom Metazoa; phylum Chordata; class Chondrichthyes; order Orectolobiformes; family Hemiscylliidae; genus Hemiscyllium; species Hemiscyllium ocellatum. Next base: position 44,954,445 of record NC_083405.1, on the reverse strand, counting down.
GAGGGTTGTTTTCAGACTGGAGGCCTGTGACCAGTAGAGTGCCTCAAGGGTCGGTGCTGGGTCCACTACTTTTTGTCATTTATATAAATGTTTTGGATGTGAGCATAAGGGGTACAGTTAGTAAGTTTGCAGTTGACACCAAAATTGGAGGTGTAGTGGACAGCGAAGAAGGTTACCTCAGATGGGCCAATGGGCTGAGGAGTGGCAGATGGAGTTTAGTTTAGATAAATGCATGGTGTTGCATTTTGGGACAGCAAATCAGAGCAGGACTCATACACTTACTGTTAAGGTCCTCGGGAGTGTTGCTGAACAAAGAGAACTTGGAGTGCAGGTTCATAGCTCCTGGAATGTAGAGTTGCAGGTAGATAGGATAGTGAAGAAGTCGTTTGGTATGCTTTCCTTTATTGGTCAAAGTATTGAGTACAAGAGTTGGGAGGTCATGTTGCGGCCATTGGTTAGGCCACTGTTGGAATATTGCATGCAATTCTGGTCTCCTTCCTATCAGAAGGATGTTGTGAAACTTGAAAGAGTTCAGAAAAGATTTACAAGGATGTTGCCAGGGTTGGAGGATTTGAGCTATAGGGAGAGGTTGATTAGGCTATGGGTTTTCCCTGGAGCATCAGAGGCTGAGGGGTGACCTGATAGATACTGATAAAATCATGAGGGGCATGGATAGGATAAATAGACTAAGCCTTTTCCCTGGGGTCGGGGAGTCCAGAAATAGAGGGCATAGGTTTAGGGTGAGAGGAGAAACATTTAAAAGGCATCTGGATAGGTATATGAATAGGAAGGGTTTGGAAGGATATGGGCCAGGTGCTGGCAGGTGGTGTTGATTAAGTTGGGGTATCTGGTCGGCATGGACGAATTGGACCGAAGGGCCTGTTTCCATGTTGGTACATCGTTATGAGCCTATGACTCGATGACTAAGTTTTCCACAACAACAGAGGTAAAAAATGTGTCCAAAAATATGCAGAACTTAGTTTCTTTTGCTGGAAAAATAATGAAACTGTGTCTTCCTGATACCCCAGTGTTCGTGAGGCCCTATTCATGGCTTGGGAAGGCTTTGAGAATATGCATTGTTTCTGAGGTTAAAGTCCCATTTGTGAGGACTATAGCAAAACCGTAGTTCCCTCTGCACACAATTTTCATGTGCTGGTGTTGGCTTTGGAAGGCTAAAATTGTACACCTGCTGTTTGGGTTTGACAGTTTGCAAATACCAGATGATGCCTGCCAAAAAGCTAGGAACATTCACTGAGATATGTATATTATGTTTTCATACTTTGAAATGCTGTTATTGAATGTTGCATTCCAATGTAGATTTTTAATGCATTGATTCATCATACATATCTGTCATGGAAAGCAAAAATAACCCTTCCATTGACTATGATTGTATAAGTGCTGTATGTATTACAGTACCTATATTTTTAACATGGTAGTTCATCATCTGTTCCTGTTATGTAAGGGTTAAACCAGCCCTTCAGTTGTCCTACAGTGTATTTTCCATTGAAGGAAGTGCTGTAATGCATTACAAAATGGAGAGTCAAATCAATGGATAGCTTGGCTATCAGAAAATCCTGATGTTGAAAGTAGAAAAAAAAATCTGCATTGCGCCTGTCCAAACCTGACAGACTTTGAATTGGAAATGGAACACTCTGTTCTGTTCCAGTTTCAGGCAATGCAGCTGGAAGCTTTTAATATGCTGTAATAACAACATGTGCCATTAAGTGGTTCTTTTTTTATTTACAAACCTAATAATTATTTAAGGATTACATTTTCCTTCACAATAAAGTAGGTTTTTTTTGCAACTGTCAGTGATAATCTGTTTGAATTCAGGTTTTTGTTTGACTTTCTCCCCAGTATTTTTTTTAAAGTTCCCATTGGAATTGTGAGATTCCTGGCAACTGTAAATAATGTGCACTAACTGATCAAATATTCAGAATACTTGGGCTCTTTGAGGTATCGTGTAGCATTGAGGGTTCATAGAGTGACTTGGGAATCTAAGGGGGCATAAGTTGACATGGGCAACTTGATGAGGATAAGGGTAAGGGTGAGGGAGGACTTTTAAAACATGTTTAGAGGTTTGGCTGCAGCCTTGAAGTACCATGAAAGAGGAGCAGAGGTAAACCGTTTAACCCATCGAGTCTGCTTTGCCATTCACTGAAGTCATGCCGGATCTGATAATCTTCAACTCCACTTTTCTACCTTTTCCCCATAACATTTGACTCCCCTTACTGATTAAAAACCTGCCTATCTCAGCCTTGAATATATTTAATGACTTAGCCTCAACAGCCCTCTGAAGTGAAGAATTCCACAAATTTACAACCCTCTGAGAGAAGAAATTCCTTCTCATCTTCAGTGTGTCACCCTTTACTCTCTGAGCCTAGACTGCCCCACAAGAGAAAACAACCACTTCTGCATTTACCCTGTCAATAGTCTTCTAAGAATCTGTATGTTTCAATAAGGTCACCCCTCTTTCTTGCATGTTCCAAAAGCAAGGCAGGCTTTCTAACCAACTCACCTTCACATCCACAGTTCTCACAGATTCCAGTGGGACTTACAAAGTACATGGCAAGCCCATATCCTGAGCAAAAAGAGACCAGTCTAGGGTAAAGTCATATATGGGTTAGGTGTAATTTCAGCAGCTGAATAAATGCACAGGTCCATTTTTGCTGAGACTGAAGGGAATTTGGTGTTGTATTTTAATTAAAATGTAGAAATAGGGTTCAGTGAAGGAAGGAATCCCACCTGATTAAGTGATCCTACTGCTAGAAAACAGGGAGTGGACACAAAATTCCACCTCGTGTCTGCACTATTTATTTGTAAAAACATTAAATTATTCATGATTGACCATGGTAGAATTTCTTCCTCCTTGAAGCAACATGGAGATCTCCTGGTAATTCTATTTACCTGATACATTTTCTGATCTTATTGAAGAAGTGTTTTCATTTTTGTTGTTATCCATTAAGAAGAATATTCAGTGGCTCATTTAAACAGACGATAATACCATAGCATATGCATAACATATTGAGGATAGCTCTTTTCTTCCCATTCATTTGCACAACCATACCTCTGTTCTACTGACAATGTCATAATCTGGGTCACGATCACAACTAGGATAATGATAAAAAGGGATAAGGATAAAAAAGATGAAGATTTCTTCAGGGACACTTTATAATCTCTTGTTTGTAGATAAGTTTGTTTTGTGCTCTGTTGCTCTCTGTTAATGTCTTACCTTTTTGTCATGATTTTCTGGCCTGTCACTTTCATTTTGGGAGCAGAGCTGAGTATAATGGCCATCAACAAGAAGAAGGTACTAGAAAAACTGAAAGGTCTGAAGGAGGATAAATCACCTCAACCAGATGGTCTATATCCCAGAGTTCTAAGGAAGATAGCTGAAGAGATAGTGGAGGCGTTAGTGGCGATCTTTCAGGAATCACTAGAATCAGGGAGGGTCCCAGAGAACCGGAAAATCACCAACATGACATCTATGTTTAAACAGGGAGTAAGGCAAAAGACAGAAAATTATAGACTGATGAGCCTAACCTTAGTCATGGATAAGTTGCTGGACTCCATTGTGAAGGATGAGATTTCTGAATACTTGGATGTATAAGTGGCAAATCGGGCAAAGTCAGCATGGTTTCATCAAGGGAAGGTCATGCCTGACAAATCTGCTAGAATTCTTTGAGGAAATTATGAGCAGGTTAGATCAAGAAGAGCCAAATTGATGTGATCTACCTGGACTTCAAGAAGGTCTTTGACAAGGTGATGCATAAGAGGTTACTGAGTAAGAAAAGGCCCTATGGTGTTAGAGGCAAGGTGCTAGCATGGATAGAAGCGTGGCTATCTGACATAAAGCAGAGAGTGGGGATAAAAGGGTTCTTCTCAAGATGGCAGCCAGTGACAAGGCTCACTGTTGGGACCACAACATTTCACTTTATACATTAATGATCTAGATGAAGGAACTGAAATTGTTCTGGCTAAGTTTGCTGACAATACAAAGTTAAGTAGAGGGACAGGTAGCATTGAGGAGGTGGGGAGGCTGCAGAAGGTTTTGGATAGGTTAGGAGAGTGGGCAAAGAAGTGGTAGATGAAGTACAATGTGGGAAAGTGTGAGGTCATGTACTTTGATAGGAAGAATAGAGGGATGGACTATTTTCTAAACAGGGAAAAAAAATTAGAAGTCTGTAGTGCAACAAGACTTGGGAGCTTTAGTCCAGGATGCTTTCAAAGTAAACTTGCAGGTTGAGTCAGTAATTAGGAAGACAAATGCAATGATGGCATTTATTTTGAGAGGGCTCGAATATAAAAGCAGGGATGTACTATAAGGCTCTGGTCAGGTCACATTTGGAGTATTGTGTGCAGTTTTGGGTCCCATATCTCAGGAAGATGTACTGGCCCTGGAATATGTTCAGAGGAGGTTCATGAGAAAGGTCCCAGGAATGAAAGGCTTAACATATGAGGAATGTTCCAGAACTCTGGGTCTTCACTCAATGGAGTTTAGAAGGATGAGAGGGGATCTAATTGAAACATGCAGAATACTGAATGGCCTGGACAAAGTAGATGTTGGAAAGATGTTTCCATTGGTAGCAGAGACTAGGACCCGAGGGCACAGCCTTGGAGTAAAGGGAAGACCTTTTAGAACAAAGATAAGGAGAAACTTCTTTAGCCAAAGTGTGGTAGATCTTTGGAATTCATTACCACAGAAGGCTGTGGGGGTCAGGTCATTGAGTATATTTAAGACTGAGATGGATGGGCTCTTGAGTATTAAGGGGAACAAGGGTTATGGGAAGAATGGGATTGAGAAATTTATCAACTATGATTGAATGGGAGAGCAGACGCGATGGACTGAATGGTCTAATGTCTGCTCCTATGTCTTATAGTCTTATTTACCAAGTAATAGCATGTAGTGTCTCAAAATGTAACATTAATCAAGTAAAACATGATAAAAGAAATCAAGTATGGAAGAAAGGCAGGGATTTATGATGGAAAATTGTTGCACTCTTCTTTATAAAATATGGTTAAGGCTGCTTTGAGCACATCTGAGTTATGATATCAGTGGGGATGCAGTATAGGTGGTACACAGGAATCCCTGGAAAAGACCAAAGCCCCACCACCGCTCTCACTCGCTGGGATTGTTAGGTGTCAATATGCCTATGACATCCTTTTTGATCCAAAGCATCTTCCCACCCAGTTTGATTTAGATTGGTCTGAATGCACATCTCAGTTTTATATTGGTGCATATTTCCAACATATACAACTGTTTGCTTCTGTATTCATCATTGCATTGTCATATTGTTTTCTGTTCAAATCTTTAAGTTTGGAATCAAGACAGACAGCTCAAGAAGAAGCTGAAGTTAATAACTGTTTTCAGGCTTGGGCCTCTTTATAACATGTTTGTTACATATTGAGCCTGCATACCGCAAAAACATGATTATCAGAATACTGAAAGTTCTAATCTCACTGTTACATTATTGAAAGGTTATTTTCTCCAACTGCTTCTCCATAGTTATCTAACTAACTTCTCTCATACAGTGATATTTATGACCAATGATGCACCATTCTATGGCATCATTACAAAGTTGCTTTCAGGGTCTTAAAGCTCTTATTATATCACACCTTCCCAATAAATTTCTTTAAACACTGGTGAACCTTTATATACTTTCTCAAATGGGTTACCAAGAATATTTTTAATAATATTTATTACAATTTATTTTCCATACCTCCCATTTGTCCCAAATCTTAGAATTGATTCACTTGTGTCAATAAGTGGGTCAGCTTGTCCTATGACAAGATGTAGAAGCACATGAGGCAACATTATTGATCTTTCATTTTTACTGTTGGCTTCTGTTAAATCAGCAGTGCTTGCTGAACAGTCTTAAATTGAAGTAACTGCAGGAATATAATCAAAAGTTAAGCTGTTTCTTCTTCTTTGTCATTCATGTCTAGATCAGATGATGTTACAGAATTATACTAATATAATCTGCATTTAATTTAGCGTCCAATATCTTAGGACTTGAAATCTTAGGAATTGTGCATTCCATATCTGGCAATTTATTAATCTAACAAATGAATTTGATAGCTTATTTTGTTTTCTTGTGAAAAGGATAATGATGGATTTTGATGCAATGCCTGATTGGTGATTGGCACATGAATTTTTTTGGATTAGTTTCTTGATTTAGATAATGCTTGCAAGCATTTGACCTTGTACTTCACTCATTTTGTTGTCTTGTGCATTCTCAGTTGACTGAAGTTGTTTTACTTCTGTTGAAAAGATTGTTGTTATAGTGTGAACCTGAAAGCTGTTAATTCTTCTGTTGTTCTAAATGTAATTTTCAATGTAACGTCTGGTTTTCATTTAATAATATAGGAACATACAAATGGGAGTAGGCCATTCATTCCCTGAACCCAGCTCTGTCATTCATTAAGATCATGACTGCTGTGAGGCCTAACACCATATGCCTGCCTTAGGACCATATCTCTTAGTACCTTAATAAAAAATTGTCTATCTCAGGTGTAAATTTAGCAATTGAATTCGCATCAGCTGAAATTTGTGGATAACACTGCCAAACCTTCACTCCACTTTGCATGTCAAAGTGCTTTCTAACTTACCTTCTGAATGGCCTGGTGCTAATTCTTAGACTATGCCTCTTGGTTCTAGAATCTTCCACTTGTGAAAATAGTTTATCTTTATCAACTCTGTCTTTCCCTGTTAACATCCTGAAGATCACATTCAGATCCCCCCTTAACCTTCTAAATTCTAGAGAATACAGCCCTAATTTGTCTAATCTCACCTCATAACTTCAACCCTGAAGTCTCAGTATCTCCCTCCAGGGCCAAAGCATCCATCCTGTGCTCAGAGCTGCTCACAATGTTCTGAGTGGGGTCTAACTAGGGTTTTGTATAACTGCAGTGTAAAGTCTGCGTCCTTATACTCAAACCATTTAGATATAAAGGTTAGTATTCCCTTGGGCTTTTTGAGTATTTCCTGCCCCTCTTCATTACATTTTAAAGTGCTGTGCACCTGAAACCTAAAACTCATAGACATTCAATGCATTTAACATTGTGCCCTCTAAAAAATACTCTGATTGACCCTTTATCAGTCCGAAATGGATAATCTCACACTTGCTTATATTAAAATCCATCTTTCACAACTTTGCTCATTTACCTAATCCAACAATACCCTATTGTTATTTTATGCTGTCATCAATAGTCTACAATGGTCATCAGCAAATTTGGATATTTGACTTTTTATACCATTAGTCAAGTTGTTAATGAATGTTGTGAATAATTGAGGCTCCAACACAGATCCCTGCAGGAAACCATTAGTCATGTCCTGCCAGTTTGAGTACTTACTTTTTAATCCAACTCTGCTTCCTGACACTCAACCAATTTCATACTCATGTGAGTAATTTGTCCTCAGCTCCATGAGCTTCCACCTTAGCTAACAGACTCTTGTGTGGGGCTTTATCAAAAGCCTTCTGGAAGTCTATATGAATTGACTTACCTCACCACCTTTGGTACTTCTTCAAAAAACTCAGGTCTGACTTACTTTTCATGAATCTATGCTGACTCTCCCTGACCAACTGAAAATTTTCAAGGTGATCAGTTGATCCTTTCCTGCTGCGAATACTGAAACAAAATAATTGTTCAATATGTCTTCCATTTCCCTATGGTCATTGACAATATCCACATGTCAGCCCTCAGTGGCCCCATAGTATTCTTAATCAGCCACTTTCCCTTTCTATAACTATATTGTCTTTTATGTCTCTTTCAAGTTTCCTTTCAAACATTTTAGCTGCTGTTATAAGCCACGTGTTGGGCCTTCATTGGTCTTTGATTTGTCCCATTCTGTGTCTTCATATAAATGAATGAAAATGATCTTTTCTAAGATGACTGAAGGATTTTTAAATGACTTGTAGATAAAATGCCGTCCGAAGGCCATCAATCCAAGCTGCTTTTCATGATTAAGATTAATGGAACTTTATACTGCTGAATAAACTTGTGTTTCTTGCCCAAAATGCTAATACAATAAAACAAAATAGATATTTCATTGTTGGAGCTCTGAAAAAGCAAAGTTTCATAAACCAATTTGTTTTCAATCAGTATACTTTAAGCTTGTTTCTGAAAAATCATCTGAACTTGCTTGTTGTTAACTTTGTCCCTAAGTAATTCATCCAGAAATTGATAAATCACTGCCAGGAGCCTTAATTTTGCTACGTATCATAGTTTTTCTTTCCTCTCAGGAATCAAATCATTGACCTCTTTAGGCAGATACATGATACAAATGTATACCTTTGGCTATAAGTGGGCTGTTACTACATTTGTTGCTTTTTTTCATTTTCTTGGAAGTTTGTTTCCCTTATTACTGGCTGTAAAAAGCTGTTATTGGGAATTTTAACTGTTTTTAGTAGTTTATCTCCAAGAGTTTCCTTCACAGCTGCTATTCAGCCTGGTGACTCTTCGGGCTGCTAGCTGGTCTTAAAGTTGTACTGATAACACTTTTGAAAAAAGTAAGTCTTTTTTTCAGTTTTCTTTTTTTCAACTTATTTCAGGTCTGCTTCCTGATTGTTGCAACTATTTTCTAGGCAGTGTATGCCACCATCTTTTGTCATTCGGTTTTATGCCCACACCCATGAGTTTGGATTTAGACAACCAGTCACAGAGAAGGCAAGATCAAGAAATTTATAAGAACTGATTATTACACATTAAGACTAAATATTAAAATACAGGGTTATCAGAGGTATATCTGACTTTAATCTTGCCATTATGTTATTGAACATACATGTTTCTCTCTATCTAACTAACCCCATCCTCACAGTGGTATTTATACCCAATGAAGAACATCTCTGTGGCATCATCACAAAGTTGCTCTAGAGTCCTAAAGCCCTTACACAACATTCACCACTTTCTGTATTTTGATCTCTTGAGCAATTTTGTACCTCTACTGCAACAAATTGTATTGCAACTTTAGGAGCTGCAAGAAATAAGTTACAAATGGGTAAGGAAATCCATGTGGTAGAGTCCAGGACATGACTGATGGAGTTTCTTGTTAGCTTGACACTCAGGAACCAGTTCACAATTTTGCTGCCAGCAGTTTGGAAGCAACCTGTTGGATGCTAGAGGTCAGAGAGTACAAAGTGAACTCTGGAAGGCAGAAAATGTTGAAAACTCCCCTGAAGTTTTAGGAATTCAGATACTGAGATGTGCTAGATAATAAACAATGTCACTGAGAAAAGTCACTAAAACTGGATTTGTGAGGAGGAAGATTGATGCTCAAATCCAGTGAGGAAATCTGAAGAAGTTCAAGATCCACAAAGCTGAAGATGCTGAGGTTCACATTCAAGTTGTAAATGCAGACTGTTGGAAAAGTAAGAACAACAGTTGAATCAGAGTAACTTAGAGATAGCCAGAATGGCAGATTAGTTGGGCAGTATCAGCAGTATATAAGTCTGAACAGCAGTTATGACAAAGTCCTCAACAATTAAAGTGGAATGAGTTTTAAAGAGATTTGTCATTGAGTCTTGGATATTGGACAACAAAAATCAATGTGAGGACGAATGCAATGGATGTGATTTAGCCTGGTTCACTAAATTAATGGGAGAGGCATATTGTTTCTGCTTGGCTCACACACAGAAAAATCATTCTTTGTGTTGAATCATTACCAGATCAGGCAGTTGAAATAAGCATGCAATGCTCTCAAAATAGACTCTATGTTTCAGCCCTGAAATAGTTAACACTCTAATCACGCTGTCTGAAATGTGAAGTTCACCAGCATTCATTTCCAGCTGATAACCTAATATTACCCACTTTTCTTCTGAAGGTCATTTAAGGATTAGGACAGGAAACAACATACTCCTTCATATAAAAGCTAAAATCAATGTCCTTTTTTCTAAGTGATAAATACCTGTTTAAGAAAGTTCATAAAGAAGCGAATACAGCTTCAACATTTGGAGGCAATTATTTTTGCTCCAGATCACTTCAGGGCCTGAGGTACTGAAATCTTGCCAAAGATGTAAGCCAGCAAATAAAATCTCAAAGCTAGAAATCGAAGTTAGCTCTTGACGCTGATTTTATAAATCTGCAAGAGCAAACAAGCTTGTTAAATGAAAGTATTATTGTTCAACTTAAATGTATTATTATTATGTTCTCATAACTGTAAATTATAACAGAATGGAACATGAATAAGCTTGCAAAAGCCTAAATAAACTCCTTACACATGCATAAAACCTTCCATGTTTTGCTACGTTGTTTATGTAAGTGTGTGTTTCCTTTCCACCTCTGGCATTTTACATTTTCTAATGTTATGCCAAGAAATTGTTTGGAGGAGCAACAAAGCAAAGAGAATCAGCAACATGCAGAAATGCAGATGTAATCGAAGCAGTTTACTCATAGTAGAAGCCACTGTGATGACATTGGATGAGGAAGACCTTTCAGCCCATTGCAATTCCAACTTGCAAAAGATCATAGCCCCCTTGCTCTTCATCCAGTGCTGCATTCAATAAAGTTTGACATGATTTCTCAACAACCCAAGCAGAATTTAATCCATATATTAATCACTTTTCATATAAAGTTTTTGTTTTGTTCGTTATCTTAAAAGTATGGGGTATGATTAACTCAGTTGGCTATAGTCGGGTGTTGAGTGATGCCAATAATATAAGTTCAAATACCATAATGTCCATAGAAACCCTGCAGAGTGGAAACAGGCCCTTCAACCCAACAAGTTTACACTGACCCTCTGAAGAGTGACCCACCCAGATCCATTCCTCTACATTTAACTCTGATCTACACATCTCTGAACACTATGGGCAATTTGGCATGGCCAATTCACCTAACTTGCACATCTTTGGACTGTGAGAGGAAACCAGTGCACCTAAAAGAAACCCACACAGACACAGAGAGAATATGCAAACTCTACACACACCGTGACCCAAAGCTGGAATCAAACCCAGGACCCTGGCACTGTGAGATAGCAGTGCTAACCACTGAGCCACCATATTGCCCATGCTGTCTATGGTAGTTCATGAAGACCTGCCTCCTTGCCTTGGCCCATGCTTAATGTGAGTTATGCTTCTCAAGCTATGTAAACTCAAAATCTCTCTCACAAATAGTGGTGTTGGGGGTCCTTTGAGAACGATGATTAATTTACTGATTTGAAAATGAGCCTTATTTAGCTTGATTGCGTGTCACCCTGCAACATTCCCACAGTTAAATTGAAAACAATATTCCCATTTAGGTTTTTGTTATACACCTTTAACAACCTCCAACCACTAGAGAATAATCTTTCAGAAGTCTACTTGCTAGGCTGTGTTCTCACAAATCAACATTTTGACACAGCATATTAACCTTGTCACTTTCATTGCATTGCTCCCGACAATCAATTGCCTTCTTGTTTCTCAGCTACTAGAAATAGACATCGTATTCAGCATATGGTCTGACTAGTATACTATAAAGTTTCTGTGATTGATGTTCTACTGTTTTGGTAGTCTAATACGTTATTAATTATTGATTGATTGATTGGGTTGGGCCATGGCTAAAAGTGAGCTATAAGAGTTTTGAATGAGGGTTACCAGGTTGCACTCAGCCTCCTATTCTCTTTGAAATATCTGTAGTTATTTGAAACTTTGACTGCAACATCCCCATCCAACCTTTTCCTTGTTCAGTCAGTGAAATTGTTCTTCTGTGGTTTGACATTTATTGATTTAATCAATGCCAAAACACCTCCATCAATGATTCTGCATCTCTCAAAGCCAACCATGATCTAATCTTGGGCCTTTGTGACCTCTGAGCCTAGTCAAGGAGGCCCGGTGAGAAACTATACCGAAGGGGCGATAGAGGGAAGGGGCTGCCTTTGTATGGCTCCTTTCCTGACATACGAACATATATCCATTCTTACTTGGAGCAAGTGTAGGCCACACAGCATCTGAAGAAGAGCTTATGCCCAAAACGTCAAATTTCCTGTTCCTTGGATGCTGCCTGATCTGCTGCGCTTTTCCAGCAACACATTTTCAGCACACAGCATCTGAGCCTACTCTGCCATTTGCAAAGATCAAGACTGATCTGAGTGCTTACTCAACTGTACCTTGACTCCCTTGTCAATCAATAATCTATGGAACAACCTTAAATATTCAATATCCTGCCTCTATTGGGTGTCCACTAAGCTCAGACTTCTAACACACTCCATCCACCTGGGCACCCCATGCTGGCCTATTACCCACCCTCAATCTCTTCATTTCCAACTGCAGCTGAGACATTAACTGCCTCAACCTGCCTACCCCCCTCCCCCGCTCCAACCTCTCACCATCACAATGCACAGCCATCCACTCCCTCTGCTCCAATCCCGACCTCACCATCAAGCCAGCGGATATAGGGGGTGCAGTGGTAATTTGGCGCACTGACATCTACACCATTGAAGCCAGATACCAACTCGAAGACACCTCCTCCTACCGCCCCCTTGACCATGACCCCACCCTCCATCACCAAACCATCATCTCCCAGACCATACACAACCTCATCACCTCAGGAGATCTCCCACCCACAGCTTCCAACCACACCGCACCGCCCGATTCTACCTCCTTCCCTGGCCGATCCACTATCTCAGCCATCTCCTTCCCCACCGAACTCATCTCTACTTACCTCGATACTGTCCTATCCACCCAGTCCAGGAACCCCCCACATATGTTCAAGACACCACCCACACCCTCCACCTCCTCCAAGACTTCCATTTCCCCGGCCCCCAATGCCTCATCTTCACCATGGACAACCAATACCTCTACACCTCTGTCCGCCATGACCAGGGCCTCCAAGCCCTCCATTTCTTCCTCTCCCAACACCCTCAACAGTGACCTTCCACTGACACTCTCATTTGTTTGGCTGAACTGGTCCTCACCCTTAACAATGCCTCCTTCAAATCCTCCCACTTCCTCCAGACCAAAGGGGTAACCATGGGTACCCGTATGTGCCCCAGTATGCCTGTCTCTTTGTCAGCTCCATCTTCCGTAATTAAACCGGCATCACTCGCCATCTCTTCCTCCAATACATTGATGACTGCACCGGCGCCACTTCATGCTTCTGCGAGGAGATTGAGCAGTTCATCAACTTCATCAATACATCCCACTCTGACCTTAAATTCACCTGGACCATCTCTGACACCTCCCTCCCCTTCCTGGACCTCTCCATTACCATTAATGGTGACCAACTTGACACTGACATTTTTACAAACTCACTAACTCCCACACCTACCTGGATTACACCTCTTCCCACCCAACCTCCTGCAAAAATGCTATCCCATATTCCCAATTCCTCCGCCTTTGCTGTATCTGCTCCCAGGAGAACCAATTCCATCACAGAACACACCAGATGGCCTCCGTCTTTAAAGACTGCAATTTCCCTGCCCACATGGTTGAAGATGCCCTCCAACGCATCTCATCCACGTCCCGCACCTCTGCCCTCAAACCCCACCCCTCCAACCGCCACAAGGTCAGAACCCCCCCGCCCCCGCGCTCCTCACCCTCCACCTACCAACGTCCGCATAAACCACATCATCTGCCAACATTTCCACCACCTCCAAACGGACCTCACCACCAGAGACATATTTCCCTCCCCACCCCTTTCCGCCTTCCCGGAAAGACCGTTTCCCTCTGTGACTACCTGGTCAGGTCCACGTAGTGTCACCTTCCCCTGCCACCGCAGGAATTGCAAAACCTGTGCCTGTACCTCCTCCCTCACCTCCATCCAATGCCTCAAAGGAGCCTTCCATATTCATCAAAGTTTCACCTGCACATCCACCAATGTCATTTATTGTATCTGTTGCTCCCGATGTGGTCTCCTCTACATTGGGAGGCTGGGCGCCTTCTCGCAGAGCGCATTAGGGAACATCTCTGGGACACCCGCACCAATCAACTCCACCGCCCCATGGTCCAACATTTCAACTCCCCCTCCCACACTGCCGAGGACATGCAGGTCCTGGGCTTCCTCCACCGCCACTCCCTCACCACCAGATGCCTGGAGAAAGAACGCCTCATCTTCTGCCTCGGAACACTTCAACCCCAGAGCATCAATGTGGACTTCACCAGTTTCCTCATTTCCCCTCCCCCCATCTTACACCAGTTCTAGACTTCCAGCTCATGACCTATCTTACGTGCCAACCTTTCTTCCCACCTACCTATTCCACCCTCCTGTCTGACCTATCACTTTCATCCCCAACCCCATCCATCCATTTTACTCTTTGCTATTTTCCCCCACCCTCCTCTCTGACCTATCAACTTCATCCTCACCCCTATCCACCTATTATACTCTGTGTTACCTTCTCCCCACACCCACCCCCCTCCCTTTTATCTCTCCACCCGCCCCCTCTCCCTGCCTTCAAGTTCTGATGAAGGGCTTTTGCCTGAAACATTAATTTTCCTGCTCCTCGGATGCTGCCTGACCTGCTGCGCTTTTCCAGCACCACTCTAATCTACACTTCTCCCCACTACTCCACACTACTCCCCACCCCCAAACCCCAATATCATGCTATAGGAATGCCCACCAGGAATTGCCTGGCAGCTTGCTCACATGGCATGGGTCTCACCACAAACTACCTATCTTTAGCCATCCTTCTTCTCTATGTTGAACCAGAGCTGAAAAATGTGTTGCTGGAAAAGCGCAGCAGGTCAGGCAGCATCCAAGGAGCAGGAGAATCGACGTTTCGGGCATAAGCCCTTCCTGCTCCTTGGATGCTGCCTGACTTGCTGCGCTTTTCCAGCAACACATTTTTCGCTCTGATCTCCAGCATCTGCAGTCCTCACTCTTTCCTCTATGCTGAACCAATCAAGTTGCAACTTTGGCTTCTTAAGTGATCCAAGTTGAATTTCCAGACCTGTATTTAATCAATCAAAAAGACCGCTTATTCTGCCTCAGTTACATCAATTACTGTTCCTGCCTCAGAAGGAAATTGTTAGATCCAGTGATACCAAGTCATCAGCTCCAAAGCATGTTGTTGGTGCACAGGAGTCATATGAAAATATATGGAATAATAACACATTCTTGATGCTAACATATTAGAACTTTCTGAGATAGTGAGTTGTTAGATTCAACACAACAGATGCTAAGGATCATTGTACTTTTCCATAAGATGTATTACAAACACTAGTCAAGCAACAGCCTGACACAGTCATAAACATGGAATCATGCCTTACAGACAATGTTCCAGACATCACCATCACCATCACCATCCTTGGATATGTCCTATCCCACCAGCAGGACAGACCCAGCAGGGGTGGCACCACAGTGCCTTACAATCGGGAGTGAGTTGCCTGGGAGTCCTCAACACTGCCATGAAATCTCATGGCTTCAGGTTCAAATTGAACAGGAAACCTCCTGCTGATTACTATGTACTGCCCTCCCTCAGCTGATGAATCTTTACACCTCCATGTTGTACAGCATTTAGAGAAAGTACTGAGGATAGAACAGCCACACAAAGAGTACTCTGGGTGGAGAATTTCAATGTCCACCACCACATGTGGCTTAGCAGCAACACTAGTGATAGAGCTGATCAGATCCTAAGTTCATAGCTGCAAGACTCGGTCAGGGGCAGATGCTGAGGAAATCAACAAGAGGGAAAAAACAAACTTGACCTCATCCTGACCAATCTGCAGATGCATCTGTCCATGACACGATCAGAAAGAATGACCACACCACAGTCTGTAGGCATACTGAAGAGTGAGGTGTCAACCTGCTGAAGCAAACAGACAGGACCACTTGCTTGCTAACCAGCATAAGCAGCAAATGATAGACAGAGTTAAGTGATTACACAACCAACAGATCAGATCTAAGCTATAGAGTCTTGCCCCATCAAGTTGTGAATGTTGGTGGACAATTAAACAACTCACTGGCAGAAGAGTCTCCACAATTATCCCCATCATCAATGGTGGAAGATCCAAGCCCATCAATGCTAAAGTTAAGGCTGAAGCCTTTGCAGTTATCTTCAGCAAGAAGTGCAGACTGGATGATTCATCACAACCTCCCATCTTCAAAAATACCAGGATTTAGCCAATTCAATTCACTCCACATGTTATAAAGAAATGGTTGAAGACACTGTATGCTGCAAAGGCTATGTGCCCTGACAATATTCTGGCAATAGCAATGAAGGTTTGTGCTCCAGAACTTTCCACTGTGCTCTCGAAGTTCTTCCAGATCAGTTAGAACGCTGGCATCTACCTGACAATGTGAAAAATTACCCAGGTATGTCCTGTACACAAAAAGCAGGACAAATCCACTCCAGCCAATTACTGCCCCATCAGTCTACTCTCTATCATCAGTAAAATGATGGAAGTTGTCAACAACATGCTGTCAGGCAGCACCTGCTCAGCAGTAACCTGCTCAGTGATGCCCAGTTTGGATTCTGCCGGGGCTGCTCAGCTCCTGATCTCATTCCAGCCTTGATTCAAACATGGTCAAAAGAGCTGAGTTCCAGAGGTGAGGTGAGAGTGACAGCCCTTGACATCCAGGCTGTTTTTAACTGAGTATGGCATCAAACAGACCTGACAAAACTGGAATCAATAGAAATTGGGGACAAACTCGCTGCTGGTTGGAGTCATGTCTGGTGCAATAGTAGGTGGCATGGTTGTTGGATGTCAGTCATCTCAGCTCCAGGGCATCCCTGGAGGGAATCCACAGGGTAGTGTCCTAGGCCCAACCACTATTAGCTGCTTCATCAATGATCTCCCCGCCATCATTAGGACAGAAATGGAGATGTTCATCGATGATTGTACAATGTTCAGCACCATTTGCGATTCCTCAGATACTGAAGCAGTCTATGTTCAAATGCAACATTTCGGCAGACAAGTGGCAAGTAAAATTTGCATCACACAAATGCCAGGCAATAACCATCACCAACAAGAGACATTTTAACTAGCTCCACTTGACACTCAATGGTGTTACCGTCACTGAATTCCCCATTATCAACATCCTAAGGGTTGCCATTGACCAAAAAGTCAACTGGACTCTCCAAATAAACACAGTGTTTACAAGAGCAGGTCAGAGGCTAGGGATATTACAGTGAGTAACTCACCTTTTGATTCTCTTAAACCTTTCTATCATCTACAAGACCCAAGTCAGGAGTGTGATGGAATGCTCCCACTGGCCTGGATGAGTGCAGCTCTAACAACATTCAAGAAACTTGACATCATCCAGGGCAAATCAGCCCACATGTTCGGCACTGCATCCACAAGCATCCATTCCCTCCACTACCTTTGATCAGTAGCAGCAATATATACTGTCTACAAGATGCACTGCAAAAATTCACCAAAGATCCTCAGACAGCATCTTCCAAAACCATGATCATTTCCATCCAGAAGTACAAGGGCAGAAGATATATGCAAACACCACAACCTGCAAGTCCCCCTGCAAGCCACTGACCATCCTGACTCAGAATAATATCGCTGTTCCTTCATTCTCAATGGATCAAATACCTGGAATTCCCTCCCAAATGGCATTGTGGGTCAACTCATAGCAGGTGGACTGCAGCAGTTCAAGAAGACAGCTCACCATCACCTTCTCAAGGGCAACTAGGGATGGACAATAAATGCTAACCAGCCAGTGATGCCCACATCCCACAAGAAAAAAAACTGTTCATGGCTTCCTCTATCAAGTGTACCTTTGACCTATATAGTCAGTGATTTGAAGGGGTCTGTAGGGAACTGTTCTCCTATGAAGGGCTTTTGCCCGAAACGTCAATTTCGCTGCACTTTGGATGCTGCCTGAACTGCTGTGCTCTTCCAGCACCACTGACCCAGAACTATTCTCCTATATCTTCTGCCCTTATTCTTTGAAGTTTGAAGGTTTGAGAAACCTTGCCAAGTTACTACAGCACATCTAATAGATGATAGGCATTGCAACTACATTGGACTAGGGTGGAGAGAGGAAATAATTGACGTGAAAGATGAGGTGCTGAGCCACTTAAGTGTTTTTGAAGCTACACTTATGAGTGAGAAATATTCCAACCAACTCTGCCTTGTGCTTTTTAGAGGATGGAGAGGCCTTTAACGTCTCCAGGTGAGTTACTTGCCATAGAATTTCCAGTCTCAGGCTTAATATTGTTGTTAAAACGACATGCTAACATTTCCTCTGCTATTGTAATTGACAATGGCACAATGGCATTATCACTGTACTAGTCACCCAGTCTAATGCTCTATAGACATCTTTTGAATCATTCACAGGATGGGGGCAGCATTGGCTAGGCCAACATTTCTTGCCCATACCTAATTTCCCTTAAGCTGGCGGATTGCTGCCTTTGCAGGGTTCTGGTTTGCAATCAGTTATTTTCCTGATTTTTAAGTTGTTCAAGTATAGTTCTCCATTCTATAGAAAGGATGTTGTCAAAACTGAAAAGGTTCAGAAAAGATTTACAAGGGTGTTGCCGGGGTTGGAGCATTTGAGGTATAGGGTGGGGTTGAATAGGCTAGGGCTGTTTTCCCTGGAGCATCGGAGGCTGAGTGGTTACCTGAAAGAGGTTTATAAAATCACAAGGGGCTTGGATAGGGTAAATAGACAAAGTCTTTTCCCTAGGGTGAGGGAGTCCAGAACTAGAGGACATAAGTTTAAGATGGGAGGGTAAGGATTTAAAAGGGATGAAAGGGGCAACTTCTTCACACAGAGGGTGGTGCATGTATGGAATGAGCTGCCAAAGGAACTGTTGGAAGCTGGTACAAGTACAACATTTAAAACACATCTGGATGGGTATTTGAATAGGAAGGATAGAGGGATATGGGCCAAGTGCTAGCAGATGGGATTAGATTAATCTAGGATATTTGGTCAGCATGGATGAGGGGTCTGTTTCCGTGCTGGATATCTCTATGACTCAATGACTCTGAGTCATTCCCAGACCCCTGGTTCTGGACAGTGGACTTATTTAGGGAATATAAATGAAGAAGCAGTAGACAAGGGCAAAAATATCTCTGTGTTTCCCTCTCTGACAGCTAGTTTGGAACTTTGGGACTTCAGGGTTAATGCTCACCACTCAAGATGCTGTTAATTCTCAACACTCAGTCCGCCTGGCTGTTCTGGCATGCCGTGCCCAGAGCATGGATGAAGACTTTGGACTGTGCAGTTCTTTTCAGTTTGGGTAGAGTTTGCAGATGCAGTGAGGTGTGTATTGGATCTATCGGGTAAGTGCCTGGTTTTCTTTACTTCTTGCTGGTTTGGTGGGCCCAGCTTTTCTCTCATGTTGGGTCTGAGAACGTGTGGTATTGGTCGAGTTGATTGTTGCTTCGAGTTGTCAGCTTTTAGTTCTGACGCTCGTGGTCATTTGTTGAGATTCTTGTCAATGTTCTCAGTTTGGAAAGGCTCATGTTCGGAAGCTCTTGGCTGACCTCCCCCCTCTCGGATGTCTTTTGTTCCAGTGAGGGCCTTGGTCTGGCTTCTCGTTTCTCGATTCTTGGTTTGGTCTCTGTGGTTATTGGTTCCGAAGCTGCTTGTTGGGGGTGGAAGCCTGTGGGGAAGCTGTTTCTACAGAAGCTTGTTATTGAAAATGGGTCACCCTCGGGTAAGATCGGGACAGGCAATTTTGCTGACTGTGAATCCTGTTATCTCCGTTCAAATCTGTAGTTTACATTGTGCTCTTGATGCTCTCTTCTGAAGTCAACTGGCTTTCCAATGGTTAGAGTATGTGTGAATGGGTTTTGATTGAGATTAAATGTCCAGTATCTCTGTTGGGCTGGGGTCTGTTGGTTTTGGTTGATCATTGTTTTGGAGAGGATGTGTACATTGAGATTCCAGGAAATTACCATTCTTCTGGCCGTGTTGTGTATTTCCTGCAGAACTCAGTCCAGCTGTTCCTTTGTCTTTGAACGTGCAGAGATATGCTCATATGTTTTAATATTGGAGATTTTCGCTTAAGCTTACACCTCTTGAACCACAGGGCTGTACGGGAGGGAAGTCCAGGAACCAGAACCGGTGACAATGACAAGAAGTAGAGGACCCAGCACCGATGCTTGTGGCACTCCACTGGTCACAGGTCTCCAGTCTGAAAAACAACCGTCCTCCACCACCCTCTGTCTTCTACCTTTGTGCCAGTTCTGTATCTAAATGGCTAGTGCTCCCTGTATTCCATGAGATCTAATCTTGTTAACCAATCTCCCATGGGGAACCTTGTTGAAAGCCTTACTGAAGTCCATATAGATAACGTCTACTGCTCTGCCCTCATCAATTCTGATTCATTATTCTCCTCCCAGCAGGAAATTAGTCTGCATTACTTCACTGCAGCCAATACCAATGTAGATACATCATCTGAAAAGGCCTCACAAGTCATTCAGTCCTAGGGCAATTAGAGATGAACACCAAATACTGGTCTTTCCAGTAACACCCACATCCCATGAAAGTAAAAAAAGCACCTGTTTAACTTGTCAAGGCCCCCACTCCTCTATCCCGGATGTTGATGGTCGGGTCTTCAACGATGGCAACGTCGTTGAATGTAGCGGGAAGGTGGTAAAATTTTTTTTCTTGTTGGTGATGATGTTACATCATTAGGCTGGCATCTCATTTTCTGGAGTATCTGCCATGCTTCTGTAATGCTTATTTTCACTGTTTGTTGAAATAGTCATTTCTATCTGGCTGAGTGGCTGTGGCAAATTAAGATATATGCTATACCATGCAGTTATAGATTGGAGCACATTTCAATGAAAATTATTAAAATTTTCATTCTAGAAACAATGTTTTGTTGTCAGGCTGCATCTGCAGCCAGCAGAGAGAAGACTAGCAACCTTTATTAAATGTAACTATATACAATGGATCGTATATGAGAACACCTCTGGAATCTTATACACTTGCACCCTAGTTCTATGTGAGCTGATTCCACCATGAAACACATGCTCAACTGTTAATATTGGAGTGACTTTACAGTTAACTCTTTCATCACTAAGTCTCTACCCCCCCTTGACCATTAACACAGCTTCCATCTTACCCCAACCCTCAGCAAAGCCTTTGTACTTGACAGGGAAATCCTGCAGGCCGTATTTACCAACTTTCTTGAATGTTGATGGAGCTTTTTTGGCGTTTCTAGGATATGGGTCAATGTCTGCAAAACTGCTCATCTGAGAATCCTCAGTTATTGTATTTGTCGTTCATCACTGTATAGCTACAGTTTGCTTGTGAGGATCAGCAAATGCAGGATACTTTGTGATCGACCTTTTTTTTGGCAGAATCTAGGTGCTCCTGTTTCTTTGATCATATCCATCTTCTGTTTCTAACAGGAGCAGCCCCTTACGAACTGTGTGTCTGGTTGAGGGTGAGATCTTGATCTCCCCAAAAAGGTTCTTCTTTCTGCTGCTTGTTCATGTGCCATACTGGTTGTTAGTGCATGGCAAAGAGAGGGAATTTTGTTCATTTTCATTATAAGTTGGTATGATGGAGCCGTTAAGAAATGTCCTCGAGGGGCTGTGGTTAAATGAAAAGATTTCTGCTTTCTCAGGATCACTGATTTGGGGTGATTGTGGTGAAGTCCAGGGGTATGGGCTCTTTGATGTGCATTTAACCTGAAGAAATCCTAATGAGATTCCTAAAGATAGGACATATCCTTTGGTATGTCATGTCTCTTTATCATATACGATGACATCTGGGGTTCCACCTTTGGAAAATATAGTCTTAAAAAAGATAAATAGATTAATTGAAATGCTGAATCTCAATCCATTGGATAAAATAATTGATCATAATGAGTAAAACCATCCCCTTCACCTCTAACAGAGCATGGCCTAGTCGAAAGAACAAAGAGAGAAAAGGTCATTTCTACTCCTGTCTGTGGATAACACTGATATTGCAGTTGGAGACCTTGTTCTAGAGGGAATGGGGGATGCTAAGTATTATTTACATTAATGTGCCCTGACCGATGCTTGGAAACATCCAGATGTCGCCTGTGGATTTTTAACTGATATCCAAACCTTGAGCTTGTATAACCACCAACCTCTCATCACAAGGTCATTCAAATTACTGGTGTGACAATGCTGGTCATAATCCTGCTTCAAGGCAGGGTTACTATGAACATACACTGACAGCCATCAAGGCAGAGAATGTGAATCTATGTACATTCTTCATCACAGAGTTGAGCCCAAAAATATTATTGCAAGTTCTTCTGCGACGGGCAAGTTGTGAGTGTTTAAGATAGTGAAGACCTCAAAGTCTTAAATAAATGTGTTGCTATTCCATTACTGTTGTTCTCCATTGCACCTATTCTGATGATGTGAACTTCAACAAGAGGGCCTCCGAAATGTCCACCTTCCTCCTCGACTGATGATTCCCAAGCACAGTACGTCCTCAGCTGGTTCTGACCCATCTCACACACTTTAGCCCTCAGCGCCCTCTCTTCCCCTCCCTGTCCTTACCTACCATCCCACCAGGGTCCACATCCAGAGGATCATTAGCAGCCATTCCCGCCAACTCCAGCTGGATGCCACCAGAAGACGCAGATTCCCCTCCTCTCCCCTTGTCAGCCTTCCACAAGGACCATTCCCTCCAGACACTTTGGTCCACTCCTCCTTCACTCCCAGCACCCCACCACAGCTCCATGGCACCGTCCCCTGCAACCACAGAATGTGTAACACCTACCCATTTACTTCCTCTCTCCTCAGTATCCAAGGGTGAAACACACCTTCCAGATGAAGCAGCGCTTTACCTGCATTTCACACAATCTAGTCTACTGTCTTTGCTGCTCACGATGTGGTCTCCTGGACTTTGAGGAAATGAATCATAAACTGGGTGACTGCTTCACAAACAGTTATGTTTGTGAAGACCATGAGTTTCAGCTGCCTACCACTTCCACACACTACCGTGTTCTCTGAGTCAGGCATGCTGCAGTGCTCCAGCAAAGCTCAGTGCAAGCTGGAGGAACAGGACCTCATTTTCTGCCTGGGAATATTGAGCACACCTTCTCCCACATCCTTACCCCAACCCCCATACTCCAGGCCTTCTTATCACACAGACTGCTACTATACATAGCCCATTGTTAGCCACTAATAGTCGCCATTAATAACTATTCATTCTCCTAGGCTGATCATTATCCACTTCTTTGTTTGTTCAAATGTTCTTCTCCCTTTGGGTTCTATCTCCACCTATCGTTTACTCCTTAGGCCCTCTTCCCAGCCTATCTTATACATAAAAACCCACCCTTTTCCTGGCTACTATGAGTTCTGAGGAAGGATCATTGCACACGAAACATTAACTCTGATTTCTCTCCATAGATGCTGCCAGACCTGCTGAGGTTTTCCAGCAATTTCTGCTTTTGTTTCTGATTTTCAGCATCTGCAGTCTTTTTGTTTGTTTTATTTTGTTGTTCCTCCTCCCTTGTAGATGAGTATCATTGAAAGAGTCACAGGAGTCTAGGGTTTCGCTTCCACGTATTCTGTCAACAAAATTCTGGCAGGGCTTTTTGTGAATCCCTTTGTGTCCAACAAAGTGTCCACATCCATCAAAGTTTCACCTGCACTTCCACACGTCATTTATTGCAGCCGTTGTTCCCGATGCAGTCTCCTTTACCTTGGGGTGTCTGGATACCTTCTCGCAGAGCGATTCAGGGAACATCTCCAGGCCACCCGCACCAATCAACCCCACCGCCCTGCGGCTGAACATTTCAACTCCCCCTCCTACTCTGCCAAGGACATGCAGGTCCTGGGCCTCCTCCATCAACACTCCCTCACCACCTTAGGCCTGGAGGAAGAACACCTCATCTTCTGCCTCGGAACACTTCAACTCCAGGGCATCAATGTGGACTTCACCAGTTTCTTCATTCCTCCTCCACCAACCTTATCCCAGTTCCAACCTTCCAGCTCAGCACCATCCTCATGATCTGTCCTACCTGCCAATCTTCCTTCCCATCTATCTGCTCCACCCTCCACTCTGACCTTCCCCCATCCACCTATTGCATTCCTAGCTACCTTGTCCCCAGCCCCTCCCCTTCCTATTTATCTCTCCAACCCCAAGACTTCCAGCCTCATTCCTGATGAAGGGCTCCTGCCTGAAACATCGATTTTCCTGCTCCTCAGATGCTGCCTGGCCTGCTGTGCTTTTCCAGCACCACTCTAATCTCAACATTCTGTACAAGTCTAACATTACCCTCTTGCTCTTATACTCTATGTCACTGATGAAAGCAAGTGTCCCATATGCTTTCTTAACTATCCTGTTTATATGCTTTGCCGTCTTCAGGAATCTGTGGTTAATTACTCCATGATCCCTCTGTTTCTCTAAGCTATCCAGTGTCTTGCCATTCACTAAATACTCCTTCATCTTGTTTCTTCTTCTAACTTGTATCATCTCACACTTATCAGTGTTAAATACCATCTACCACTGGTTTGCCCCTCTAACCAATCCATGTACAGTTTCTTATAACCTGCAACCATCTTCTTTGCTTTTAACCAATCTACCAATCTTGGCGTCATCTGCAAATTTGTTTAACATTCCCCCCATATTTTCATTTATATCATTTATGTATATAACAAACAATAAGAGTTCAGTATTGATCCTTGTGGTATACCACTGGACGCCGGACTCCAGTAACTCAAACAGCCTTCTATCACTACCCTTTGTGTCTTATTACTAGACCAATTTCTGACCCATCTCACCAAGTTTCCCTCAATTCCATTTGCTTTAACCTTATCAATCAATCAATCTCCCATGTCAAACCTTGTCTGAAGCTTTGCTAAAATTCATATAAGCTACATCAGTTGAATTTCCCACATCCATTTGATTACAATTTCGAAAAATTCTAATGAATTTGTTAGGCTTGACCTCTCTCTGACAAAGCCATGCTGACTATCCCTCATTATCCCATGATTTTTCAAGTGGGTTTTAATTCGCTCCTTGAGAATTTTCTCCAATAGCTTCCCTACCATTGACATGATAAAGGGTGGTTGATGTAACTGTTGCTATTATGGTTGATAAGTCAAGGGCGTAATGTGTAAGGATGTTGGATGTAACGAGTAGGTCTTTGATTAGTTCAAATGAGTGACGTTGATACCCAGTCACAGAATTGCTTCAAAGCTTGTCTGACAGGATCATTCATTTGGGTTATGTGATTAACCTATCATGTTCTGCTATAGTGAGACCATTAATGAAAATGCAACAGTAATGTTAGTCATGGCATGCTGGGAAAATCTCAGGCGCAGATGAGATGCCAAAAGGTTAAAACAATAATGTCCTCATGAAGTTCAGAACGTGGCTGGCAGTTTGCAGTCCTCAAATAGGGGCAGTTTCCAATAGCTATTGTTCACATCCAGTTTGATGGAGATTGTGTTGTTTGTATGTTCTGCCGAAGCTCATCTACAGAACCTATTGTATGTATCTCTCACTGTAGTGCCTTATTCAAATGTCAACACAAATTCTAACGGGTCCATTCAGTTTACGGACTACCACAATAGTAGAGTACCAAGTAGTCAGCTGTGTGAATTTCAGAATAATTCCCTTTTCAACCAGGGCCTGAATCTCAATTTGTACCTTGCATTTCAGTTGGTTTGTGACCTTCCTGGGTGTGTTCAATCAGATGGGTTTGAGATCTGGTTTCAATGTCATGTAGCACACTGTGTTCAGGCTCTGCAGGCCTTGAAAGAATTTTGAGAATCCTTGCTTAAATTCATTTTCTGGTTCTTCTAATAGTTTTGTTTAATTAAGGATGAAGTTGAGGGCTATACAGACTGTCTTGCTTAAGTAGTGGCCAGTAACTCCAGCCCATGCCTAATTTAAGATATGTGTGGTGGCCACTGTTGGCAACCATAGCACTGCCAGTATTGAATTGCCTGGTCTCTGACTTCCCCAAGAGAAATCATTCACTTTGGGGTTCATTTTTAACAGCAATTACTTTACATTGTCTTGATATCGACTTTTCGGAGCACTGCACTTTCATCAGGTGAAGTGTCCACCCCAGTCCAACACCAACACTTCCACATTTTGACAGAGTGGACAGAGCTTACTTGTGGACCTACTTGGTGCCAACTTGGAAAGTTTACAAAATGGCAGTTGGTGGATTTTCTGTGACTTTCCCCTGTAGCCTCCACAACACTTTTTCAATACTAATATCCTATGGTGCCTCTGACATTGGTAGCCTAAATGGGTCCCTGTATCACCCAAAAGGTTTTTGAGTGGGTTAGGAGAGAATTCATTGCTCACCCGAGTTGGAGCTCATT
This sequence comes from Hemiscyllium ocellatum, assembly GCF_020745735.1. NCBI lineage: Eukaryota > Metazoa > Chordata > Chondrichthyes > Orectolobiformes > Hemiscylliidae > Hemiscyllium > Hemiscyllium ocellatum. Next base: position 44,928,304 of record NC_083405.1, on the reverse strand, counting down.
TTCCATTGTGTGATCTACGCTGGATGACAGACTGATCCAATGATAAAGTTGGTCTAAAGTCCTTTGTACACTGCACTATATAGCTACTAAGCTGCTGACCCACTCTTCTGTGCTCATATTGCTGGGCTGGCCTTGATCTTTATCCAAAACATTCCATATCACTGGACATCAATGTAGGCACTATTTGCCAGTTGCCTCTAGTTTCCTGGATTTGGTCACTGTTGCTACCATGTAATAAGATCGGGTCTCCATTGCGGCGAGTGAATTTACTGGCTGTATTGAACATTAGTATTTCCAAGGTTTGGTGAAAAAAGACATCCCTGGAACTTCACCAAATCAAATCCCACTTTCGTGCGATCTGACATTACTGTGAGAAAGCTCCATGCTGACATGCACAGTAATTGTTATTAGAGTAAAGGTATCATTACCACTTTGTTTTTCACTGTTTGATTCAGAGAAAAAGCATTCCTTTAGTCAACTGAATGAAATACAAGTAAAATAACTGAAATGTGCAGCATTCTTTAATAGTAATGGTAACAAATGAAAAAGATTGTAACAGGAACAATCCAACCAACAATGACTCCATTCACAATAATGGCTATTTCATATTTTGTGAAGTAGCAAACAAAGCTCTTAACCTATATCGATTTCTCTCGAGTGCCTCCATCCTGCCAAATGTAACCAAAAGACTGACTTAACAATGTAGCTCAATGGAAATTGATGGCATAGTGCTAATGTTATTGAATGAGTAATCCAGAGACTCAGGCTAACCAGTAAATGGTGAAATCTGCATTCAATAAAATCTGAAGTCAATAAGCTAGTCTAATGGCTACCATATTGCCTGTTAAAAAGAAACACCCGGTTAACTAATATCCTTTAAGGAAGGAAATCAGTCTTTATCTGTGATGTGGATGTGCTGGTTTTGGACTGGGGTGGACAAGGTCAGAGGTCACATGACACCAGATTATAATCAACTAGGCAGAAGTGGGTACTGCAGATGTTGGAGATTAGAGTCTAGATTAAAGTGGTGCTGGAAAAGCACAGCAGGGGAGGCAGTATTTGAGGAGCAGGAAAATCGATGTTTCGGGCAAAAGCCCTTCATCAGGAATCATTGTGCTTTTCCAGCACCATTCTAATCTTAACACCAGATTATAGTCCAACAGGTTTTCTTTGAAGTCACCATACCCACATTAATGTGGTTGACTAATAACTGACCTCTGAAATGAAGTAACAAATGACTCAATTCAAGAGCAATTAAGGATGGGTAATAAATTCTAGCCTTGCCAGTGACACTCACATCTCATTCAAGAGAAAAGGAACCTCATAGTATATTATTTGGCAGAGAGGGGCAAAGGATTATAACACCACTTTCAACTCTATCTTTTCAGTTTTAAGAGTGGGAATGAAATCCAACATAGCTGAAACTGAAAATAACACGGATATGGATAAAAGAATGTTGCTGCAAAGCACAGCATAATCTATAGAAGGAAATCTGAGAAAGCTGTGTAGTAAGAGACTGATATATGTTCTGTACCACCACAAACAAATGGCAATAATAATTTAACAAAAGTAAGATAACAGAAACATTATGCATATGGTAACCAGTGACCATATCATGGAATTCATTTGTAAAATTGCAAATGTAATGACAGAAATTTAGATGAGAAAAAAAATTAACACAAACATGTGATACCAATCAGCCAACTCACACTGGCAAGACATACATTTACGGACTCATTGAGATTTTCCTGTTTACTACTATTGAAACCAGCAGGAGCATCAGCCTGTGAATTTTACATTTCCTACTGTTGATCATCAAACCATAATTCTAAAAATCGAAAGACCACATGCTGTGAGTGAGTAAACAGAAAATTCCAGCAATGAATGTATTTTAAACAATATACAAAATGGAATCGTCTTGTAAAGTCAGAATAAAACACACAAAAATGGACCCTCAGCACAGAATGTGCATCTCTTTAAGGTAATGGTGTGGCTTAATCAACTGTAGGTATCAGAAGATTCTCAAATACTTCAGCAATGCTGACCAATCCTTCAGCCAAAACAGTTTATATGAGAAAGCAGATCCAGTAAATAGCTGTCAAGATAAAGGTTCAGTCTTGTTTTCTCATGTCACAGCAATTCTCTCATGCAAATAAGGAGTGTTCATGTTTATTTATTTCAAAGAATGTTGATACAGATCTGTAAGGTTATCAAGTCAAACCCAAATGTATAACAAGAAGCCCATGGCTATGGGGTCCACATTTGATTTTCCCTTTTGGTATATTAATTGAGATTGATATTTGATGGCTTAATAACAAATCATTTAACTTGTGCAGACAAAATTCCAACATCTGCTAGTTAAAGACATCATTAACCTGTTTAAAATAAGTAGGTTAATACTAAAAGAAAAATAATAAGGTATTTGTTGGTCATATCACGAAGAGCCAATTGTAAGCTGTTTTGGTAGATATATTTGATAAAATATGATCTCATAAGCAACCGATCTGTTTAAAGTTCTGCAGTCTTACTACAGCCACTTGCAAATGATTGTATACAATTTAATAGCTAATGGAGAGAAGTGGAAAATTGTCCAGGCATGTCTCATAAATAAAAAAAACATGCTAACCAATTAACAACCCATCAGTCTACAATATCTATCCATCAGCATGCCGAAGGAACATAGAACATTACAGCACAGTACAGGCTTTCGGCCCTCAATGTTGCGCCGCCTTCTCATACTAACCTGAAGCCCATCCGATCTACACTATTCCATGTACGTCCATATGCTTGTCCAACGACGACTTAAATGCACTTAAACTTGGCAAGTCTACTACTGTTGCAGGCAAAGCATTCCATACCCTTACTATTCACTGAGTAAAGAAACTACCTCTGACATCTGTCTTATACCTATCTCCCCTCACTTTAAAGTTGTGTCCCCTCATGTTTGCCGTTCCCATACTTGGAAAATGGCACTCCCCGTCCACCCGATCTAACCTTCTGATTATCTTGTATGTCTCTATTAAGTCACCTCTCAACCTTCTTCTCTCTAACAAGAACAGCCTCAAGGCCCTCAGCCTTTCCTCGTAAGACATTCCTTCCATACCAGGTAACACCCTCGTAAGTCTCCTCTGCGCACTTTCCAAACCTTCCACATCCTTCTTATAATGGAGTGACCAGAACTGTACACAATACTCCAAGTGTGGCTGTGCCAGAGCTTTGTACAGCTGCAGTATAACCTCCTGGTTCTGGAAATCAATCCATCTATTAATAAAAGCCAAAACACTGTATGCCTTCTTAACAACCCTGTCATTCTGGGTGGCAACTTTCAGGGATCTGTGTACATGGACACCGAGATCTCTCTGCTCATCTGCATTCCCAAGAATCTTACCATTAGCCCAGTACTTTGCATTCCGATTACTCCATCCAAAGTGTATCACCTCACATTTGTCCACATTAAACTCCATTTGCCACCTCTCAGTCTAGCTGTGCATCCTATCTATGTCTCTGTAACCTATTACATCCTTCATCACTATCCACAACTCTACTGACCTTAGTGTTATCTGCAAATTTACTAACTTTCCTGATGAAGGGCTTATGCTCGAAACGTCGAATTCTCTATTCCTGAGATGCTGCCTGGCCTGCTGTGCTTTGACCAGCAACACATTTGCAGCTGTGATCTCCAGCATCTGCAGACCTCATTTTTTACTCGAAAATTTACTAACCCACCCTTCTAAGCCCTCATCCAGGTCATTTATAAAAATGACGAACAGCAGTGGACCCAACACTGACCCTTGCAGTACACCGCTAGTAACTGGACACCAAGATGAACATGTTCCATCAACTACAATCCTCTGTTTTCTTTCAGCAAGCCAATTACTGATCTAAACTGCTATGTCTCCCACAATCCCATTCCTCCGCTTAACGTATAATAGCCTATTGTGGGGAACCTTATTGAATGCCTTGCTGAAATCCATGTACACCACATCAACCGGTTTACTCTCATCTACCTGTTAGGTCATGTTGTCAAAAAAGTCAATAAGATTCGTTCGGCATGATCTACCCTTCACAAAACTGTGCTGACTGTCCCTGATCAGACTTTTCTTTTCTAGATGGTTATAAGTCCTATCTCTTATAATCTTTTCCAACACTTTACCAGCAACTGAAGGGAGACTCACTGGCCTGTAATTACCAGGGTTGTCTCTCCTACCATTTTTGAACAAGGGAACCACATTTGCTATCCTCCAGTCCTCAGATACTATTCCTGTAGACAATGATGATTCGAAGATCAATGCCAAAGGCTCAGCAATCTCTTCCCTTGCTTCCCAGAGGATCCTAGGATAGATGCCATCTGGCCCAGGAGACTTGTCTATTTTCACACACTCTGCAGTATTTCTAATACCTCTTCCTTATGAACCTCAATCTCTTCTAGTCTAGATGCAAGTATCTCTGTATCTTCCTTGCCAACATTTTCATTTTCTATAGTGAACACTGTCAAAAAATATTTATTTAGTACTTCCCCTATCTCCTCTGCTCCACACAACTTCCCACTATTATCCTTGATTGGCCCTAATTTAACTCTCGTCATTCTTTTATTCCTGATATACGTATGGAAAGCCTTAGGTTTAACTCTGATCCTATCCACCAACAACTTCTCATGTCTCCTCCTGGTTCTTCTGAGCGCTCTTTGATCATTGCCAGTGTTATCACTCAGTATTTACATGCTGACATTGCAGTTTTTTCTAGAAACACTCGCCTCCACACCCGAGTACAGTTTTACTCCAAAAATAAACTGAGAGCGTCTGCTAATGACCAACAAGGCAATGTGTAATTGAGGATGACACCAAGGCAGCTTTAGTAAATTTTAAGTCAAGGAGAATCAAGGCAGATTCCACAGACTGGAATGACAAAGAAAAACTTGTTGTGGTTGTTCAAGTCCAGGCTTTTGGCTGTATCATGTTCTATCAACCCAGGAATATATGTCAAAGTTCTAAGTTTAAGATTACATTCTTCATTTTACACTCCCTCACCAGAGGAAGTGAAGTAGATTGTTCATTTAATAATATTCAACCCCTCATTTAGTTCATGCCTTTACATGAAAGAATGCAAACTTTGTCCGTGTAATATGCTAGCCCTCAAGTTCTGGGATCATTTTAATGAAGTTACACTCTGCCATATTTAAGTCCAATATATCCAGCCTGAGGTACAATGCCAAAGTTGAAGATGTGATTTGGAGATGCCAGTGTTGGACTGGGGTGTACAAAGTTAAAAATTACACAACACTAGGTTAGAATCCAACAGGTTTAATTGGAAGCACACTAGCTTTCGGAGCGACGCTTCTTCATCAGGTGACAGTGGAGGGCTCAATCGTAACACAGAATTTATAGCAAAAATTTACAGTGTGATGTAACTGAAATTATACGTTGAAAAATTGATTGTCTGTTAAACCTTTCATCTGTTAGAATACAGTGATAGTTTCACTTCTTTCATGTGTAAATCACAAAACCTTGGGTTAGCTGTTAACAATGGTGATAGCTAGACAATATGTTGAAGGTGTTGGCCCCCTGTAGTCTCTGTCTATGCCATGATGCTTAGATTGATTCTAATCTAGAAAGTTGAGGTCCTCCCTATAGGTACCGAACTTAGCTATCAGCCTCTGCTCGGCCACTTTTCTCTGCTGCCTATCCCGAAGTCCATCTTGGAGGATGGGGAAGGTAGAGGTGGGGAAGACCTTCCCCACATTTCCACTACTTGCCTTTAAACAACCGCCAAACCTCAAACAGATCATTGTTCGTAGCAAGCTGTCCGGCTCTCAGGACAACTCCATACAACCCTGTCATGGTAGATGCTGCAAGACGTGTCAGAGTGTGGAAATAGATACCACCATTACGCGTGGGGACACCTCCCACCTTGTACATGGCAGGTACTCATGTGAGCTGAAAATGTGTTGCTGGAAAAGTGCAGCAGGTCAGGCAGCATCCAAGGAACAGGAGATTCGATGTTTCGGGCATAAGCCCTTCTTCAGGACTTATGCCCGAAACGTCGAATCTCCTGTTCCTTGGATGCTGCCTGACCTGTTGCGCTTTTCCAGCAACACATTTTCTGCTCTGATCTCCAGCATCTGCAGACCTCACTTTCCCCTCGAAGGTACTCATGTGACTCAGCCAACGTTGTCTATCTTATACATTGCAGGCAAGGATGCCTGGAGGCATGGTACACTGGGGAAACCCAGCAAAGGCTATGACAATGGATGAATGGGCACCGCACAACAATCAACAGACAGGAGGGTTCCCTCCCAGTTGGAGAACACTTCAGTAGTCAAGGCCATTCAGCCTCGGACCTTTGGGTGACCATCCTCCAAGGTGGACCTAGGGACAGGCAGCAGAGAAAAGTGGCCGAGCAGAGGCTGATAGCTAAGTTTGGTACCCATAGGGAGGGCCTCAACCGGGACCTTGGGTTCATGTCACATTACAGGAGACCACCATTGCACTACACACACACACTCACATACACACAGACACACATACACACAGACTCGCACACAGACACCCACACACACCTTTACAGACACACACTCCCACACTCACACATGCACCCCCTCACAGACTTAAGACACTCTGCACTCACTGCACACACATACATAAACTTTATCACATTCACAACCCCCAACCCAGACAGACACACACACACACAGACTGACAAAGACCCACATGCACATATATAGTTTGTGGGGTGAATTAGTACTTGCAGGGTTACATTGTACTTTGCTCAAAAACTGCATGCATTCATGTAGAACTCTGAGCTCAAAAGCTGCATGAATTTATATAAAACTCCATTATCTCACTTTTTAGATTAGAATCAATCTAAACATTATGGCATAGACAGAGAATACAGGGGGGCAATACCTTCAACATATTGTCTAGCTATCATCATTGTTAACAGCTAATCTGAGAATGCAACTTTAAAAAAAATGTTTTGTGACTTACACATGAAAGAAGTGAAACTATCACTGTATTCTAACAGTTGAAAGGCTTAACAGACAATCAATTTTTCAATGTATAATTTCAGCTACATCACACTGTAAATTTTTGCTATAAATTCTGTGTTATGATTGAGCCCCACACTATCACCTGATGAAGGAGCGTCGCTCCGAAAGCTAGTGCGCTTCCAATTAAACCTGTTGGACTATAATCTGGTGTTGTGTGATTTTTAAAGTTGAAGGTAGTAGTCACTGTGCAGTCAAACAAGAGTTCTATATAACTATAGCAGAATTTCCAACTTATAATAACTCATGTTCCATTCACTTTTTTTGTGCGTGTTTTTTCACTATTTTCAGACATCTTACCATTTAAAATCATTCTGATGTAACCTTCTTAGATTCACAGACTTTACATTTATCCGTATAGGAATTCAATTTGCCAGAGTTATTTCAATTCCAGCATTTATCAATGTTCTTTACCAACAACCTGATTCCATCTGTAATGCTAACCAAACTTAGTGTTAGCAGCTAACCTGGATATACAGTGCCTTATTTGTTCATCTAAGTAATTGAAAGATTATTGAAAAAGAAAAGGCATTTTTTCCTGGGAAAACCAGTCATTTCTTGACTTGCCAGTTAGAAGACAAATCTTCATCTCCCTTCTCTTTGTCTTCTACTCCACAGCCAATTGCAAACCAATTTCAAAGTTTATCTCAAATTCCATGCATTCTCATTCTTGTGAATGCTCTCCAGTGTGGAACCTTATTAAATGCCTCAGGTACTTCAGAGATAATTAGAAGCAAATTACAAAGCTTCCTTGAGTGAAAAAAAGACAAATTTATTACCTGTGAACCAGTAGGTAATAAATACATGACATCAAGTATACAACCACTGTGAAATTATATGGGCCCTCGCACACACATACACAGGCATAAGATTAAGAGGGAATTGTATTCAGTATAATTGGGGATAAATCGTAGAATCATAGAATCTCTCCAGTGTGGAAGCAGACCAGTCAGCCCATTGAGTTCATACCGACCCTTTGAACAGCATCCCATTAGACATGAATTTCCCATGTCTAATCCATCTAATTTACACATTCCTGGACACGATGGGCAATTTAGCATGGATAATTCACTTAGAGTCATAGAGTCATAGAGATGTACAGCACAGAAATAGACCCTTCAATCCAACCCGTCCATGCCAACCAGATATCCCAAATCAATCTAGTCCTACCTGCCAGCACCCGGCCCATAACCCTCTAAACCCTTCCTATTCATATACCCATCCAAATACCTTTTAAATGTTGCAATTGTACCAGCCTCCACCACTGCCTCTAGCACCTCATCCATACATGTACCATCCTCTGCATGATAAAGTTGCCCTTTAGGTCTCTTTTATATCATTCCCCTCTCACCCTAAACCTATGCCTCTAGTTCTAGACTCCCCGACCCCAGGGAAAAGACTTGATCTATTTACCCTATCCATGTCCATCATAATTTTGTAAACCTCTATAAGGTCACCCCTCAGCCTACGACGCTCCAGGGAAAACAGCCCCAGCCTGTTCAGCTTCTCCCTGTCGCTCAAATCCTCCAACCCTGGCAACATTCTTATAAATCTTTTCTGAACTCTTTCAAGTTTCACAACATCTTTCCGATAGGAAGGAGACCAGAATTGCACGCAATATTCCAACAGTGGTCTAACCAATGTCCTGTACAGCCGCAATATCACCTCTCAATTCCTGTACTCAATACCCTGACTGATAAAGGAAAGCATACCAAATGCCTTCTTCACTATCCTATCTACCTTGACTCGACTTCCAAGGAGCTATGAACCTGCACTCCAAGGTCTCTTTGTTCAGCAACACTCCCTAGGACCATACCATTAAATGCATAAATCCTGCTAAGATTTGCTTTCCCAAAATGTGGCACCTCACATTTATCTGAACGAAACTCCATCTGCCACCTCTCAGCCCATTGGCCCATTTGATCAAGATTTTATTATAATCTGAGGTAACCTTCACTGTCCGCTACACCTCCAATTTTAGTGTCATCTGCAAACTTACTAACTATACCTCTTATGCTCACATCCAAATCATTTATATAAATGATGAAAAGTAGTGGACCCAGCACTGATCTTTGTGGCACTCCACTGGTCACAGGCCTCCAGTCTGAAAAACAACCCTTAACCTACACATCTTTGGATAAAGGAATATATAACTACCCTTTGAATTTTTTTGGAGTTCTGATGTGTCTTTCTAATTGATATTTTCACCAGGCACATCTTCTTCCCAAGGAAGGGAGACAGAAAAAACCAAAAGTTCTCAGCCTATATTCACTTCTACACCCTTCACTTCATCTTTTCTATAGGCCAGAATCTGTTCCTTGAAGTATAAGCCTACTTATGTGTTCTGTGTCTGTGAATGTTATTAGAGTTGTTAATTGTAGGCAATGATCCCTCTCCAACATTTGAAGATCCTCCTAATGGTGGAAATCAAAATAGTGGATTAGAGCCTTTTCATGCTTTACTAGGGAGCTTTCTCGCTTGGTTTATTGCCTTTAATGGAAATGCTAGTTTCAGTCTAAGTTCCTGTTTAATCCATGTTGATTTCATGGAAACTGGAAAACCTGCAGTCATCATTATTTTTGGTTGTTCTTTCAAAGTACTTTAGTTGTTACTGTCCAGGGTGATAAATTGAATGGTGGAATTCAAAACTCAACAGTCCATATTTGATGTCATCTTAACAGATTAAGTCTTGCTATAATCTGACCTGACTATATAACGGGGTTAACCTTACGTGCCAAAGGTTCAGCAAATGGTAAAATTAGTGACAGGCAATTTATTAGAACATTCAGAAAGAACATTTTACAGCTGATCGATAATCTTTAGAAATTACTGACCTTCTCTTTTAATGCCATAATGTTGCTGTAAAACCTCTTCCCAAAGAAAGAAAGTTACAAATGATGGCTGGGGAATGAGATATAACCTGACTTTAATGGAATTTACAGCAAATACAGTAGAAATCTACACCTTTGACTGTCCAGAAAATTGTGGATGCTGGGGAAGAGTTGACGTTTTCAAGAGGAGGCATGAACAAAAGCCTTGTATTTAAGGTGCAGATCGATCATAATCTATTTCAGGGGCAGAACAGGCTCAAGGGCTGATTGGCCTTTTCCTGTTCATAGTATTTTGGTACAATGTATTGGCCCAGATTTGCAACTCTAATGATGACAAAACTAACGATGTTTCCCATCATTGCCCTGTGAAAGTGATCACAATTTGAGCAATTAAACATAGAACTTGCTATTAGTGATTCCTAACTTTTCCACAGCTTGTGCTGCTGTGGTCTCAGCTGAGCGATAATCTTTAGAAATTACTGACCTTCTCTTTTAATGCTGTAATGTTGCTGTAAAACCTCTCCCCAAAGAAAGAAAGTTACAAATAATGGCTTGGTAATGAGATATAACCTGGCTTTAATGGAATTTACTGGAGGACAGTATGTCTGGGCTCTGGAAATATGATGTTCATATTGTGAAAAGTGTATTGTTTCCTTATCATATAATTTCCATACTTCTTTATGATTTTGCAGGAGTAATGATGGAAAATTGTCAGCATTATTTCATTAATCCACCAGAACTGACAGTAACTTTGAAAGTTTACACATGCACAGAATAATATAGATAACCTAAAGTTGTTACCAATAATTCTACGCCACTTCAAAATGTGTAGTGCTGATGTCACCCCTCCGCCCAGACTGCAATTACTTGGCATCAATTATGCTATTTTTCTCATAACAAATTATGCTATATTAAATTAAGTGTAACTGGATTTTTTTAATGTTAAAAATCACACAACACCAGGTTATAGTCCAACAGGTTTATTTGGAAGCACTACCCTTTGGAGCGCTGCTCCTTCGTCAGGTAAAGGAACAACGCATCGGACGCTTGTGTTTCCAAATAAACCCATTGGACTATAACCTGGTGTTGTGTGATTTTTAACTTTGTCCACCCCAGTCCAACACCAGCTCCTCCACATCATGGATTTTTAACAGCATACGAATCTCATAATTACTGCTAATTACCCTTGTGGCCTTATAAAGTTAATTTAATATATGCAGAAGTGCCAATTCATCTGTAATGACAAATAAAGTCCGTTAAAATTTTCTCTTTAAGGTGTTCATCTTTATATTAACTTCTCCATCATTTTGATTGCAATTATTTCTTTTGCAAGCTGAAATTTTAAACTAGATATGGTGGTTAAGAGCTTTAAACACCCAGGTTTTCTGGTTTTGATTCAATGTTTGGCTCATTGCCTGTTTGCATTTCTGGTGTTAAATTCAAAGACAAAGCTGTGAGCTTATCATCAGATTTAAACTGCTGCCCAGGAATTGAAAACCACACCATAGAAAATGGCGAGATCTAAGGGGGCAGCTTTCTTCAAGGTTGATAGCATATGCATTTGCTTTACTACTGACCACAAAACCCAGGCCAATATTTATTTTTAAGTTTATGGTATTTTAATTTGAATGTGTGTCTTAATCATTATTTCACTCTCTGTAAAATTTATGTTCTTAAAAATTAAAGGATAATCAGTGTATTTTACATCCGAGTTTACTGTCTATGAGAATTCTTCAATATGATTGGTCACTTACACTGCTTCATGGAACGCCTTGATTCTGTGTTAGAAAGAAATGTCATGTTAACAAAGGAGCGTTCCACATCACAGAGGTTACTGAATTTTTTTTAGCAGTTGTAAAATCCTAGGTCCTAAAATGTTTTCACTTTTTTTTCTATTTTCCTATTTCTTACTTGCAGCCTAAGAATGCCATAAAAGAAGAAGAATTTACTTCCTTTAACATAAACATTCTAAGTTTTCTACAGTAAAATGCTTCAGTGAGTACAGTGTGGAAGTGTTATTTTTTCTGAATCTGTTGCTTATAAAATCGGAACATTGGCAGTACTATGTCAGAACACTTTTTTTGCCTCTGGGAATTTTCTTTTCAAATCAGTATTATTACCCAGTTCTTTTTCTCAGTTTAATATCCAGTGAATTTATACAAATAGGCAAGGACATATAACTCAACCATCCCTTATTTTATCAAACAAAGCAATATCTGTACCACATCATAACTATATTTTACAGCCAGCATGTAAACAATACAAGGACAAAATCAATTCAATGAACAACTAAAAATTTGCAATGCAGAAAACAATTCAGGGCAAACGTTTTAGCAAAAGGATACTAGAATATGAAGTATTGAAGAATACAAGGTTTACGTTCAAAACATAATTAAAATATGCAAAACCTAAACTAAAAATTTTGCTTAGTGAAAAGGGAGGCAGAAACAATAATTTAAAAATGGAGTTGGACATTATAGCCAGGATCTTGCTATTGGAAGTTAGACTTTTGAGAACCAGAGAGGAGTTATATATCGGGACCATTGGGATGGGAGTTCCAAAAGAGTTAGCTCCAATGAGTCATTTAAGATACATGAATGGGCAGGGAACAGAGGGATTCAGATTCTCAGAAAATAGGCAAATAGGTTTAGATAGAGGATATGGATTGGTGCAGGCTTGGAGAGCCGAAGGGCCTGTTCCTGTGCTGTAATTTTCTTTGTCCTTTGTGCTTTGAAACATTAGAGAAATTAAAACTCGCTCTAAATTCTAGATAACCATTAAACTAACCTTCCCCAAATCACCACTGCCTCACCCACTGACAGATAGCAGACCCAGCTCCTTAGCCCTATAACCTATACCCCCTTGACTGGAACCCCAGTAACCTTCATTAAACATAATTTGACCCAATACCTAACCCACCAATCTCCAACACAACACACATGACTGGACCGAACCAACAGTTCCCCAATCCCATACCCCAACCCAACTTCTCATTAACTTATCCTAAGCACTCAGCCACTTGCCAGTTGATCCCCTCACCCATCTGCTACCATACACCTTTATGCATCTGGCGCCCTGCTACTCACCCACCTGCCACCCTCCCATTCATATACCTGGCATCATCCATTTAACTGCCATCTCACCTCTCACCCACAAGTCACCCTATCCTTCATCTAGCTGACACTTTACTCCCTCACCCACCTGACAGTTTCCTTCCTCATCCATCTGGCACCATATCCGTCATCGACATGCTAACATATGGAGTTCAATGTAGCTAAGTGTGAAGTGATTCACTTTGGTAAGAGTAACAAGAAGATGGAGTATTGGGCTAATGGTCAGATACTTGGTAGTGTGGATGAGCAGAGGGATCTTAGTGTCCATGTACACAGATCTCTGAAAGGTGCCACCCAGGTAAATAGTGCTGTGAAGAAAGCATATGGCATACTGGCTTTTATTGGTAGAGGAATTGAGTTCCGGAGTCCTGAGGTCATGTTGCAGTTGTATAAGACTCTGGTGCGGCCGCATCTGGAGTATTGTGTGCAGTTTTGGTCGCCATACTATAGGAAGGATGTGGAGGCACTGGAACGGGTGCAGAGGAGGTTTACCAGGATGTTGCCTGGTATGGTAGGAAGATCGTATGAGGAAAGGCTGAGGCACTTGAGGCTGTTTTCATTGGAGAAAAGAAGGTTTAGGGGTGACTTGATAGAAGATGTACAAGATGATTAGGGGTTTTAGATAGAGTTGACAATGAGTACCTTTTCCCACGTATGGAGTCAGCTATTACGAGGGGGCATAGCTTTAAATTAAGGGGAGGTAGGTATAGGATGTTAGGGGTAGATTCTTTACTCAGCTAGTCGTGAGTTCATGGAATGCCCTGCCAGTAGCAGTGGTGGACTCTCTCTCTTTATGGGCATTTAAACGGGCATTGGATAAGCATATGGAGGATAGTGGGCTAGTGTAGGTTAGGTGGGCTTGGATTGGCACAACATCGAGGGCCAAAGGGCCTGTCCTGCACTGTATTTTTTTATGTTCTATGTTCGATGTTAACACTGACCCTTTTGGTATCCTCCTCCTCACTTAAATGATGTCCTACCCCCTGCCATCCTACCCCCTGCCAACCTACCCAGCCATAGTCAAAACTCTCAGCCACCCGCCACCCTGCCTCACAGCTCCCTCATGCTCACCACCCAACTTCAAACACTTGTCCTCCTTCAGTAACTAGCGAAGAGGCTTTGGAAGCTATAAAACCAGAAATACAGCATGATAAAAAGGCATGGTTTCAATACTGATCTGCTTCACTGCTGGCTGAAGTTAGTCTTTTTCTGGAAGGCTCAGTTCCAACTAAGATATTGGCCTGGACACCCAAATGGATAATTCCTCCAAAGATCAGTGTCTATGTCTTTTTGACCAATCAGAAATTTTAGGCCTATGTGTTTCTTGAATCATCTTGTCCTTTCTTAGAAAAAGAACTCCCATGGACAAATCACTTTTGTTTAATTTACCACTTGCCATCAAAACTGAAAGGTTCATGGTTTTGGAATGTGCAATTTCCTTTGTAGCAATAAAAAAAACACCTAATTAACCACATAGTTTGTTCATAACGTCGTTGAATACGCAACGACTTGGCTCAAGCTAGCAACGTCTGTTTTATTAAAGAGGCCTTTGATGCACTAATAATTGTTACAAACTCATGGGATTTGAAGTCTTAAAGTCAATTCTTCTTCGCTGATGTTGGACCAGAATTATACAAAGAAGGAAACAAGTGCAGCAATTCATCATGGAAGAAATTAAAATAGTGTCAATAACTTGGAAGGGATAATTATGCATATAAAATGTGGCAAACATGTGGTTAATAAAATACTCCAATAGTTGTTGATTGACATGGAAGTAATGGATAAAGTTATTACAGTCTGACCAGACCATAGTGCTGCTCTCTCATTAGACAGAGATTACTGGTGTTTGTTTAATCTGAGGGTCACCACACCTCAGATGCAGGGAGAGTTTGAGAAGGAAAGCTCTTCATGGTAAGCTCAGAAATTAAACCCACACTGTTGACATCACTCTGCACTGCAAACCAACAGTCCAGTCAATTGAGCTAACCAACCCCTGATAATAGGGACATTTTAGCTTGCAACCAGTGAAGTTAATAACAAACATTGTAAGCTGGAGATCAACAACAATTTCACAACTTCCAAAAGGAAAGCAGAAAGACAGTTGGAATACCAAATAGAACTGATAAATAGAATTGAAAAATATATTGTTCATGTTCTGTTGGAATGGGGCATCTCATGTCATACATTGTTGGTTAGAATTCTTACTTAAAATATTTTTAACCATTAATTTTTGGGAGTGTGAAGCAATAAAGTATGAAGAGGGTAATGGGAACAAGTGAACTCCTTGACCATTTATAGTTTCACAGCAAATTCCACATACAATGTTGCTATCAATGCTCACCACCACAAAGGAGTAAATTGGACAGAAACAGCTTCTAGAAAGTGTTGGAAACCAATGGAAATGAGTTCTGATCTGAATGTTCTTCTGCCATCAGATTGTCCTAATTTTAAATTTCAAACAAATTGGAATTTCTGAACTATAATATAGTCTGTAATAATGGGTTGAGTATTACTTATTTTGGCTACATATGAATTGCATTGAGATATTTTTAAGGATCTCACCGTCAGACCCAGTGAAATTGCTCACTGTATCTTACCAAATGCACTCCATCAAGTAACTTCTCTGCCACTATGGCATTCCTTACCTTATAGTCTGTCCTCAAATTACCATGCACCATTCCCAAAACAACTCCATATTCACCAGATATCTGCCAAACGACCCGCCTCCCTGGGGTCTGTGCCATATATAAAATATCACTGTGCACCTGGGATGAGCATTGACTGAAGCTGCCTTACTTGGTCAAGGATGGAATCTGAAAGTGTCAGAGAAAGGGCAGATGTTGTTGCAATTCTCCCACAAGGCCCTGGAGGTCCGGTCAAGAGGGTGACGGAAAGTAGAGGCTGTGTAGTGAAAACATGTACTCCCGAACTAGCTGTACCCCTGACCAAGCTGTTCCACTACAACTATAACACTGACATCTACCCTGCAATGCAGAAGATTACCCAGTTATGTCCTGTCCACTAAAAGCAATATAAACATAATCTGGCAAAATGCAACTCCAATCTATTCTCAATCATCAGTAATGTGATGGAAGGTGTCATTGACAGTGTTATTAAGTGGATTTTTTATCAACAATGACTAGCTCCCTGACACTCAGTATGAGCTCCACTAACATCACTCAGCTCCAGGCCTCATGACAGCCTTGATCCAAACACAGACAAAAGAGATGAATTCAAGAGGTGAGGTGAATGTGACTATCCTTGATATCAAGCAACATTAATTGAGTATGAAATCAAGAACTCGAGCAAAACTGAAGTGATTGGAAATGATAGGGAAATCCCACCATTGTCTTCAGTCAGTCAGTACAAAGGAAGGTGGTTGTGCTTATTAGAAACTAATCATTTCAGCTCCAGGACAACACTGTTGTGGTCAGCCTGTCTCCCAGATGCTGTTTGCGGGGGCTTACTCTGACATAATGACATAGTTAAACTCTTGCACTTAGTTTTTAAAACAATTACTTATTTGCACAAATCTAATCATATACTTTCCACTGCATGAGCTCTAAGCTAGTGCTCCTGCTCACCATTCTATCTACCTGGTTATCATGTGGTCTTGAGATTATTACTTTCTAGCGTACCTTCAAGAGTTAACTTTTTACTCTGCAGTCACTGCAGGAGTTATTCAGGATGGTGTCCCAGGCACAATAATCTTCAATGACTTTTCATCCAATTGTCACAAAGCTAGTCCTTTTTGTCCTAAAAGCTGTTCCTTGGCTCAAGAAGACTGTGTCCTTGATTTTTTTAAAGGGGCAATAAACAAGGCCAAGCTCCAATCAGTTTGGTTTGGTACAGAGATGGAAAGGATTTTGAGAGACATTTTGTTTATATGTAAACAGATGACACTTCAGGCCAAAGTGGTCATGTTTTAGAAGTGACCTGTGTATAATGAAAGGAGAGTGGTCAGCTCTCTAGCTGAGCTGAGCAGTCTTGAACTGGGTGGAAGTTCAACAGGGAGCTGTGTGGAAACTCTCTCTCTCTCTTTTCTGCCCTTCAACTTCAACCTGTAAGCATGTTTTCCATTGATACTGGTTTTTAAAGGGAGTTTGCTTATTGGGACTGTTGTGTACATTCGGACCAACATAATTAAGTCTAGTTTGGATAGCCTGACTTCTGTAGGAGTTCTTTATTCTGTTCTTTGTGTTTCATTATGTAATTCAGTGAATAAGCTTTTGTCTTTTTTTAAAACCTAGTAGTCAACCTAGCTATCTTATTCTGGGCAATTTTCACTTAACACTTACTGAAACAAATTGCAAAGTTATGGTCTGGGGCTGCCTGCTTAAGAATGTTTTGAGTGGTCTGGCCTGGTCCGTAACACAAATGAGATCAGAAGTGGGGATGCTCACTGATGATTGCACAATTTTCAGTATCACTAATGCAGCTCCTTGGATATTGGAGCAGTCTGTGCCCATTTACAGGAAGACATGCACTATACTTGGGTTAAAAAAAGGCAAGTATATTCACGCCACCTAACTGCCAGGTAATCTTCATCTTCCACAAGAGAAAATCTAAATATCAATCCTGATATTCAATTTTCTGCCTGGAGTGAGCGTAGTTCCAACAGCACTCAAAAAGATTATCATTAGCCAAGACAAAGCAGATTTTATGATTTCAACTTTATCCACTACCTTAAACAGGACTCAACACCTTGTGCAATCGCAGCAGTGTGTACCATCTACACGCTGCACATAACAATGCATAATAGTTATTAAACAAAACCTTTCAAACCTATGGCCTATGCCACCTTTGAGGACAAGGACACCAGATACATGGCAATACCACTATCAGCAAGGTTCCCTCCAAACCATGCACCATCCAGACCTGAAACTATTTCACTCTTCCTTCATCATCAGTGGATGAAATATCTAGAACACTTTCTTTACAGGTTTTGCAGGTGGACCAGTTCCAGAAGATAGCTCACCACCACTTGTTATTAGAAATGAATAACAAATCCTGGTCTTTCCAGTAATGCCCACATTTCATAAAAGAAGGAAAAAGCATTGACCAAAATGCATACCCATGCGTCGATCAATTATCATCAAAGCTATGATACTTCTAGGAATGGAATTCATTTAACTTTTCCAACTTACAAACATACACACAAAGGAAAAATTACAAATGAACAGTATGTTTCTGAAATAGTTTTTGGGAAGCTATTACACTGGAGTGGAAATCATAAACTAAGCTTATTTCTTCTCGACACTGATGAAGATACGGTTATAGACATTTCCATTAAGTTTAGGAGATACTCCATATTGCTTTGGCCTTCTTCTGACCTTGTACCTAAATTACTGAGTAGCGTATCACAGTAAGCATTTTTGTGCTAATGGTTGCATTCTTGCTTTGCACCACTCATGAGAGTGTGCAACTGAATTCACAAAGAGAAGCTGGCACTAAATTTGAAAATACTAGCTATTGGTTCATAGGTTGTAACAAGAACACATGGAAAAATGTTCAGATCAAAATATTTGCACAATTATTAAGGTATGAATATGAAACTTGACAATGTGTAGGATTCCTGCAAAATGAACTACTTATACAGACACCCAACACAAGTATCTACGACAAATATGAACCGACTCTTCAATCCAATTGAATGTGCTACATCAACAAAAAAAGTATTCATGTTTGAGAATATAAAACTTAAAATCAAGTCTATCTTGCAGTTAACAAACACTCTGTTCCAGAAAACTGTAGGCATAGAAATGGAAAAGTCTGCTGACAAATAATTAGCCTGTCATATCCCTACCTGGTACTCATCTGTATCTGCTTTATTTGGCATAAGTTTGCAATAAGTGAAAAACAGATGTTTGGATCTAACATGTCTGTAATCAGCAGTGAGCCTTCAATGATTTTTCTCCTATCTGGGAAATGACAAAAGACTGTATTACGTCTAGATATTAGAATTATTCCTTTCGGGCCACTGCCATTTATGAAGTTATTGGATATGGCATAGTGTGAGAAAATTGATGCTCTTTTTATTTAAACGTGTGCAATCCACCAAATGCATAGACATGTGGTACTCTTCCTTGACACTGGGCAATATTACTATCACTTAAAACATTGATTGTATTGCCTTTAACATGAAAAGTATCAAATTCAAAGTTCAATGTCAGCAGAAAATTGCATTTTCACACATTAAAATTATGTTGACTTGTGTCCTGGGTACATCAATGGTATGCATTATCTCACATTTCTTTTCATGTACCTTTTAAATCTGTCTTCAAGAGAAGATTGCTTTTATACTTCTCTCATCCCCACTTCATTTGGCCTTGCTCCATCATCACTTTAGTCATTTAACCATCTGTGCATATCATCCTATCCTGTCCCTGTTGTTCTTATCATGCTCTTCCCATCGCATTTGCTTGGCTTTACATCTGTTGAAATGCTGTCATCTTTAACGGATTCCTGCTCTAGTGAAAACTCTCTTTCTCCACAGATGCTAACTGACTAGTTAGTCATTCCAACATTGGTTGGTGTTTATTTCAGATTTCTAATGGGCACAGGAGAAGATATATTGAACATATTGAAACTGAAATGTTAACTCTGTTCCTCTCTCCACAGACGCTGCTGAATTGGTTGGGTTTCACTAGCACTTTGGGTCATATTTTCTAAGAGGTAGTAATCACCTGCATTTTGACAGCTCGTGAGAAAGTGTCAGTATGTCAGGTAAGCATGTGACTAGAGTGCCTGGAGGGCAGGGTAACCAGGTGGGTTGGTGGGTATGGGGAAAGCAGGTGACGTGCCAAGTGAGTAGGAGTAGGGTGGCAGGCAAGTAGGGTGCCAGGCAGGTGCTGTGTCGGGCAATTAGGAGATAGTATGCCAAGTTGGCAGGGTGCTGGAGGTTAGATCACTGGAGAGGTAAAATACCAAGTAAGTAGTCTGCTGAGTGGGTAAAGAGTAGATGAGCAGAGTTCCAGTGCACAAGGTGAAAAAGGGAGCTAGATAAATGATGGAGAATTAGAATAGACTGAGGAGGGTGCGAGATACCAGGACTATCAAATCTGGAGCAGTGGGAGGAATGTTTGATCTGGGAATGCAGGTCGCATTGGTTCCAGTGATGAAGTGGGGAAGCTGGCACTGTGGTTGTTGCAGATGAGGTTCATGTCTAGTGGCGGAGAGGGATTTAGTGGGTATCAGGTCCAGTAGCAGCTGAAGGGCAGAGATGGGGAGCCTGGTCTGGTAGCAAGAGGTGAGTGGGTGTTCTGCAACATAGGTGGGGACTCTGATCAGAGTCCAATTCTAGACTCATTGGGGGGGCTGAATAAATTTTATGAAAAGGCTGCTGAAGTATTTTTTTATTTCTTTTGAAAAGATAAAGTAGATGATACTCAGAAGCTATCACAGAGTAGTAAAATGGCTATACAGGATTAAAATAGCTAAAGAGGAGTAAAGCCATATTGATGGTAAACTATATGTATTATTACCAGGGATTTGACTTACTTCGGCTATCATTGCTTTTGAATGGCAGAGCAGACTCGAGGGGCTGAATGGCCTACTCTTGATCCTATTTCTTATGGTCTTAAGATCATTAAGAGGATGTTGAACCTTCTCCTGCATTTTTGTCTGCGGAAGGCTGTATTGACTACATGCCCCCTCTATAAAACCTGCACCACTGCCTATGGAACTCCCTACCCTCTCTGCCCAGCTGTTTGTCTCTTTGTGTCCATTTTTTCAGACAGAAAAACCTCCAGAGACCCATGTTAACATCTGGGGGCCCTTACAGCTGCTGGCTAGCTGACCCTGGCCTCTCCCACACTCACTTGAAAGACGTTGCTGATGTTTAAACTATTGTCACTGTTCTTTCTCCAGCTGTTCAGAAAGGGATAGTCCCCTTTAACTGGGTGCAGACAGAAATGCCTATGTCTGCAGCATGGGTTGACATAAATGCAGGTGCAGACAATCCATTATACTGCATGCTGATCCCCCTGGCATGCCTTTCATCTTATATCACTTCAACAGTGAAATATTAAGTTGACTTGCTAACTGCTGTGGGCCTTTTTAAATACCTTGATGCTCCTTGATCACCAAAAAAAAGATTGTATTTCCTTTTCCCCATTCTCAGTTTGCTAAGCACTTCTTATTCTGCTGAAACCTTAGTAAAACTCCAGTTATGGTTAATCTTCTCGAGAAGTAGCTGGATGTTTTAGATTTCACATAAAAAATGAATTACTTCAACAAAGAAAATTACAGAAAGACAGTAAAAGTTACTAAAAAATTTTCAAAATAAGTTTTAAAAATATAATAAAACCAGAGATCAATAAGGGAAGATATCTGAGCTAGTATAAAAATATAATTGCATTGGAACTTTTTCAGACTATTCTCAGGACATAATACAGTCTTTCTTGAACAAGAAAACTTGCATTTTATACAATTTATACATAATTAACCATTCAAAAGAAGCTCTCATCTGTTTTGGATGAGGGTGCTTTTGTATTCTTCTAAGAGTGTTGAATCTCTGTTTGGATTTCTGGTCTCCATTTATCTGCTCCTCTCCAGCATCTCCAGAAAATTTCTCATGTAGTTATTGCAATGTTAAACTATCCCTTTGCTGTTTCATCATCCTGTAGGAAGGCTTCTTAGTAACAGTGGAGCAGAGAAAATAGAATTTTACATGTGTCTTAATTTACTTCCAGCAACCATCTCAAGAGGCTTTTTAATGGGAATTATTTCTATGACTCTTAAAAGACTTGAGAGTTGTATTTTAGCTGGCAAAATAATTTTGCATACTGAGATTTACTCCAATCAGGAAATGACACTGAGTAAATGTCAATATTATTCATAAGAAGAGTTTGAGGAATATCCTGAAAGGGTGAAGTTCAGACTACAAAGGGGGCAGCTTTACTGCTCTTAACATTTTCAATGTTTCTGTCTGATGTTTTCCCAAAAGAGAGGAAAGTAAATAGTCAAATCAATCCTGGTCACACTCACCAACCTAATAAATCACTAGTCATTAATATATCTAATAAGGAGTCCAGGAGAACCGTTTTCACTCAGGGAGCATTGAGAGCACAGAATTTGCTACTGCAAGGGATTGCTGAGATCAATTACAAAGCTGCATTTAGGGGGCAGTTATATCAGCGCACAAGGTAGAAATGGAGAAAAGCAAATGCTGATAAGGCTAGATAATGTAAGTATAAAGACTAATATAAATGTGCTGTGCTGTGCTGTTTCAGAGTTTTAATTTCCATATAATTTCCTAAACGTTGTAAGTGATTCCTGCTCCAATTTTACAATGGGCCTTATACTATTGGATCTTTATCAAGAAAAACTTGTACGGACACTGGGTCTGACACAACCACAAACTTGTTGTGATTTTAATAAAAGTCATGATGACTTGACGCAAAAGCTCTTACCTTGTCCAAATGAAACAATATCTTGATTAGTTGTCCAATTCAAGTCCTACCACAATTTCACATCAGTTCCTACCAAAAATATGCAAAGTCACCACCACCCGGAGGGGGAAATGCCTTTGCTGGAGAACACCAGACAAAACCCCACTCAGGTTTCTCCTCAAACCTAACGTAAGCCAACTCCAGTCCTCCTGGATTTGGTTAGTTCCCCGTAAATTACTTCACTTCTCAGCCCCAGTATGCCTAGGATTTGGCTGAAAAGTTTCAATCCTCCACACAGACACCTTTCTGGTCAGAATTGTAGGTTTGCAAGGTTCATTGTTCCTGACTGTCCGTTGTGAATACTGAGTCCCCAACTCCAGAACAAGCTTACTACAATATATTAAGGTCACTTACTTACAACCTCCAACAGGGTTGGTTCATCCGGTGTCGGTTGTAGGCCGGAGACAGGATGATCAATCTCCCCTCTTCTTCCAGCCTGCAATAAAGTTCCTTGGAGTCTGCCCCCGTTTATAATGATTCATATCAAACATATCACAACCACATCAAGCATTTCCTACTGTTCATGCTGTTCAGGATGTAGGAAAGCTTGGTAAATTCCACTCAGTCTAGACAAATATGATCAGGGAAACAATGCAGTCCTGTTCCATGGGAAAAAAAAATCCAGACACCATGATCAGTTCACACAGTTCAAAAATATATCTCCTGCTGCTTGGAGATAAAATGACAACAGCATTTGGTCCCTAAGATGCACCAAGGTTTGAGTTATCCATTTCCATTGCCAATAGGCACTTACCATAGCAACAGTGACCAGATTCTAACATGATGGTGTTAGGTGAGGAATCAGGCAATAGTAGGTAAATGATACCCACCTGTATTATTGCCCCTTGTTCGCAGTCAGATAATGTTGAATTACTCTTGCTATGATATAGTATTTTAATTAATATCCGAATTTTACCTCCTCTGCAAAGCCTGGCCCTGCTTTTTTATGTTGAGGGTTGTCTTATGTGACTTATATCTGTGGGTTTAGAATTATATCAAACTCCATAACTTTCCCATTTGGAGGATATTCCAATCCTGCAAGTCGTAGGCGGTCAGCTGAAAGTATCTTTAAAAAAAACTGAAAAACTTCTGCAGATGCTGTGAATCAGGAACAAAAACAGAAATTGCTAGAAAAGCTCAGCAGGTCTGGCAGCAGCTGAAGAGAGAAATCCGAATTAATGTTTCAGATCGCGTAGCCTTCCTCACAACTCAGTTCTGAGGACGGGTCACTCGACCCAACACGTTAACTCTGATTTCTCTCCACAGATGCTGCCAGAATGGTTAAGCTGAAAGTATCTGTTGAATATGGGTTTGAAAGGGTTCTGAGGAGCTCCACAGTCACCACCCACTAAGACAATACCTTATGGACTTGTGGACAGAACAGCTTAGGATCCAAGAGAGTGAAAACCCAGCATCTGATCCTCCTCAAAGTTACTGCAACAATATGTCAATCAGGGCTTTTGCCCGAACGTCGATTCTCCTGCCCCTCGAAATGCTGCCTGACCTGCTATGCTTTTCGAGCACCACACTCTCGATACAATAAACTGCATCTTGTTAACTGCAAGAGACTCTCCTAGTTAGACCAAGAAGTGGTTTTCCTCTACCACATTGTAATAAACAGTCCCTATAGCTCCGTTTAAAATAGGATAGTGGCAGCAATCTTCTCCATGACCAACAGCTGACGCAGCTTAGTGAGCTGACATGCCCATGCAACGATATCAGTCTGTAAAACTGTTAAAAAAATATTATATTGAAAACCATAGAATAAAATTCAGCATGAGAAAAAAAATCTTTTCAGACGACACAAACTTTCTATGAATAAAAGCATTATTTGATTTTCTGTCAGATGTGAATAATGCTGTCATCAAATGGTCAACAGAGGGCAGTGTTGTTCTGTCTATCTGATCATGGAAATGCAAGACGTTTTTCAGTTCTGGTTACAACCTTTCCCTCCCTTTGGATAAGAAACTGCTGATGTATTTATGACAGTTAAGAGTTTAAAACAGATCTTCGTATAGAGATGTAGCATGTGGGACTGGAATGTGCAGACAGTGTGCAATTTATTTATGAATGTATGTATGATATTAAAGGTTTGGCTGTTCCAACACAGTAGCACCAATTCCTAACCCCACAAAAATGAAAGAAAGAATCCACAGGGATATCGATCGATAATAAACTGGATTTTTCTTTTATTTACTAAAGGAATGTGTGTGTCACTGGCTAGATCAGCCTTTATTGTCCTTGAGAAGGTGGTAGTGTGCTGCCTTCATAGACTATATGCTGCAAGTACACCCACAATGCCGATAGGGAGGGAGTTTCAGGATATTGACCCTATAGCAGTGAAGGAATGGCAATATATTACCAAGTCAGGATAATGAGTTAATGCATTATTCTTAGACTTTGACCTGCTTTTGTAACCATTGTGTTTATAGGACGAATCTAGTTCAGTTTCTGGTGAATGGTAACCCCCAGGATATTGATAGTGTGAGATTCTGTGATGGTAACACTTTTGAATGCCAAGAGGCAGTGGTTATATTGTCATTTATTGGAGATGGTCATTGCCTGGTGTTTGTGTTGCGTGAATGTTCCTTGTCACTTTTCAGCCCAGGCCTGGACATGGTGCAGATCAGGCTGCATTTGAATGTGGACAGCTTCAGTATCTGACAAGTCATGAATGGTGCTAAATATTGCATAATCATTGGCGAACATACCTCATCTGACCTTATGATATAGGGAAGGTTTTGATGAAGCAGCCGAAGATGGTTGGGCCTTGGACATTTCCTGAGATGTCCTGGTACTGAGGTGACAGACTTCCAACAAATGCACATCTGTGGCAGGCATGACTCCAACCAATGGAGAGTTTACCGCCTCTCCCCATGCCACCCACCCCCCTCCCCCCTTGTCCCCACCACCGATACCCACTGATTCCAGTTTTGCCAGGGCTCCTTGATGTCATACTCGGTCGAATGCAACCTTGACATCAAGGGCTGTCACTCTCACCTGACCTCTGGAGTTCAGCTCTTTTATCCATGTTTGAACCAAGGTTGTAATGAGATTAGGAGCTGAGTGACCCCGGTGGAACACAAACTGGGTGTCACCGAGTAGGTTGTTGCTGAGCAGGTGTTGCTTGATAGCACTGTTGATGACACTTTCCATCACTTTACTGATGATCAGAGTAGACTGATGGGCCAGTAATTGCCTGAGTTGGATTTGTCCTATTTTTATGTACAGGACATACCTGGGTAATTTTCCACATTATCAAGTAGCTGCCAGTATTGTAACTGTGCAAGAACAGCTTGGTAAGAGGTATGGCAAATTCTGGAGCATAAGCTGTGAGTACTATTGCTGAAATGTTGTTAGGGCTCATAGTCTTTGCAATGTTTAATGTCACCAACCATTTCTTGATATCACATGGAGTGAATCAAATTGGCTGAAGATTGGTATATGTGATGCTGGGGACCACTGAAGAAGGCCAATTGAACCAGGGTTGATCCCCAGGCTTGATGGTAATGACTGAGTGGAGCAGAAGTTCGGCAATAAGACTGCAGACTTTGTTGGACTACAATTCTACTGATGTTGATGGCCCACAGAACCCCATAGATGCCCAATCTTGAGTTACTTGATCTGTCCAAGTTCTGTCCCATTTAGCAGCGTGATGTGTAGTGTCACACAACATGGTGCAGCGTATTCTCAGTGTGAAGGCTGGACTTCGTCTCCACGAAGACTGTGTATTGGTCATTCTTACTGGTAATGGCATGGGCTGAAATATCTGTAGCTGGCAGATTGCTGAGGATACAATCGAGTATGTGTTTCCTTCCTGTGAGTTTCCTCACTATCTGCCACAGACTTGGTCTAGCAGCTATGTCCGTGAGGACCTGACCACTTCGATCTGCTGCTGAGCCACTCTTGGTGGTGGACATTGAAATCTCCTACACGGAGTGCATTCTGCGCTCTTGCCACTCTCAGTACTTCCTCCAAGTGTTATTTAACGTGGCAGCGCACTGTTTCATCAATCAAGGGAGGATGGTATCTAGTAATCAGCAGGAGACTTTGTTTCCCATGTTTAACCGGAAGCCATGATACTTCATGGAGTCTGGAGTCAATGTTGAGGATTCTCAGGCAACTCCCTTCTCACTGTATGCTGTTGTGTTGCCACCTCCACTGGGTCCATCCTGCCAATAGGACAGTGATGGTGGTGATGGTGTCTGTGGCATTATCTGTAAGATATGAATATGTCGATAGTCTGTGAGACAACTCTCCCAATTTTGACATTTGCCCCTAGATTTTAGTAAGGAGGACATTGCATATTCAGCAGGTCGGATTTTGCCATTGGCTTTTTCAATTCCCTAGAGGATACTATTGTTCCAATTCTTTTTTGAGACTTAATGGTAATTATTATGTAAAGTCATACATTTTGTTAGGATTAACTGCAAAATAGATTACTACTTGAAAAGTAAGAAGTTGCAGCATGCTGATTTGCAGAGGGACCTGAAACGCAGAAGGTTGGTCTGTAGGTAAAACAAGTAATTAGGAAGGCAAATGGAATTTTGTCCTTCATTGTGAAAGGGGTTGAGTTCAAAAGCAGAGAGGTAAAGTAACAGCTGTACAAGGTCCTGGTGAGGCCACACATGGAGTACTGTGCGCAGTTTTGGTCTCCTTACTTGAGAAAGGATGTACTAGCACTGGAGGGGGTGCAGAGGAGGTTCACTAGGTTGAATCCGGAGTTGAGGGGGTTAGCTATGAGGAGAGATTGAGTAGATTGGGATTATATTAATTGGAATTTAAAAGAATGTGGGGGGAGTTTTATATGAACATATAAAATTATGAAGGGAATCGATAAAATAGAAATAGATAGGATGCTTCCATTGGTAGGTGAGATTAGAACAAGAGGGCGTGGCCTCAAGATTAGAGGAAGTAGGTTTTGAACTGAACTGAGAAGCAACATCTTCACCCAGAGGGTTGTTAATCTGTTGAATTCCTTGCCCAGGGGAGTAGTTAACGTTACTTCAGTAATCACTTTTAAGGATATGGTGAAAACGTAGGTAAGTGGGGCTGAGTGAATGAAAAGATTAACCATGATCTTATTGAGTGGAGGAGCAGGTTTGAAGGGCCGGACAGCCTACTCCTGCTCCTAGTTCTTATGTTCTCACGTTACAACTGAATGACTTGCTTGGCCATTGCAGACTGCAGTTCAGAGTGAACCATATTGCTGTGAACCTGGAGTTACATGTAGGCCAGACCAGATGAGGACGGTAGATTTTCTTCCTTAAACCAGATGGGTTACTCCAACAATCTACAATGGTTGAATTATCATTAGACTCTTGCTCCCTGATTTTTAAATTTATATCTTATGTAATTTTATAATAGCAATCATCGGTATTGTATGAATTTATCCTGACAAGGTTTCAAACCTAAACCTACTTTTGCCTGAACAAACTGCTGAATTGTAGCAGTGTGTTCACTGTTTATGTCCAAAGTCAGTGTTCACAGACTGGAGCAAGACACATCGATATCTTAAAACTTTAAAATCTAGTCATTCCCATTTATGTGAAGCAGTGTTGTGACTGGCCTTGGAATTCTCCTGAATAATTTAAAGCCATAGGTCAATGATAAAATGCAAGCAAAGATCATTGAAAGAGCAGAATTCCTTGTGTGTTTTTTACTGCTGCAGCATGACCTTGTTGGAAGTATTGTGGATTACATGTTTTCAACATAAATTGTCATTTTAACAAGGACATAGAAACACATCTCAGAGGAAATTCAGGATGATACTTGAAAGTATAAATTTTTTAATGAATTTATAACATTGGTAACAGCAGAGCAAGCTGTTAGGTCTGCCATGGCTATGCTAGTTCACTGAATAGGAAATGCATGAAGTGTCAATGCTCTGTCTTTTCCCTGTAACCCTACAGACCTTTTCAGATCATGATCCAATTCCCTCTCGGATGCTCAAGTGAACTAGCCTCAATCAAACTGCCAGGAAACACACTCTAGATCTTTATTCCTCATTGTGTGAAAATGTTTATCCTCTTGTCTCCATTTATAATACGAATTATTATAAGTCAGTGCCCTCTCACTCTTGATACTTCTACCAGTAGGTCAAAAATCACACTGGATTATAGTCTAACAGGTTTATTTGAAAACACAAGATTTCAGAGCCTTACTCCTTCAGGTGTGGGAACAGATTTTCATGGTTTTGAATACACCCATCAAAGCTCCTCTCAGCTTCTCTTCCTGAAGGAGTAAAATTGTCTCAACTTCTCCAATTTATCCACTCAACAGAAGTTCCTCATTCCTGGAACTATTCCAGTCAATTTTTCCCAATGGATTCACACCTGAAGAAAATGATGGAGGTTTGGAGTTAAAACAAAACTCCCTGGAATGTTAATAGTTAGTGGCACTAATCAGCACAGTGAATGTTGAAAATTATCGTGCTATCATTATCACAAACGAGAGGCCAACACACTTGGAATTGGTGTTAAACTTGAGGGAGTGGCTTTCCACAGATTACATACTGACACCAATTCCAGCAAGACTGAACAACAGTGCCAGGAAAACAATGCTGTATTAGACTGAGCGGGGGCTCATGAAATGGGAACGCATTCACCATATTCAAAGTGGGAGGCTAAGCTGTTAAATTCATTTATAGCCTACTTAAAGTTGCCACCCAGGTAAATAGTGCTGTGAAGAAGGCATATGGTGTACTGGGCTTTATTGGTAGAGGAATTGAGTTCCAGAGTCCTGAGGTCATGTTGCAGTGGTATAAGACTCTGGTGCAGCCTCATCTGGAGCATTGTGTGCAGTTTTGGTCGCCATACTATAGGAAGGATGTGGAGGCATTGGAACGAGTGCAGAGGAGATTTACCAGGATGTTGCCTGTCATGGTCGGAAGATCTTATGAGGAAAGGCTGAGGCACTTGGGGCTGTTCTCATTGGAGAAAAGAAGGTTTAGGGGAGATTTGATAGAGGTGTACAAGATGATTAGGGGTTTAGATAGGGTTGACAGTGAGAACCTTTTTCCGCTAATGGAGTCAGCTGTTACTAGGGGACACAGCTCTAAAATAAGGGGTGGTAGGTATAGGACAGATGTTAGGGGTAGATTCTTTACTCAGTGGGTTGTGAGTTCATGGAATGCCCTGCCAGTAGCAGTGGTGGACTCTCCCTCTTTATGGTCATTTAAGCGGGCATTGGATAAACATATGGAGGTTATTGGGCTAGTGTAGGTTAGGTAGGCTTCGGTCGGCACAACATCGAGGGCCAAAGGGGCTGTACTGCGCTGTATTTTTCTATGTTCTATGTTCTATTAACTGGAATAAATCAATTGGATTGCAACATTACAGCTGGCGGCTGGAGTAAAAGCAAAGTGAATGATTCAAACTTTGATCTGTTTGTCAGAATGGATTTAAGTGAAACGGTTAAAGTCAGTGGTGGACCTCAGCTGATTAGCCAGCCTGTAGGTGTGAGGAAAAAATAGATAATGAGAGAAAATTGGCAGGAAATACAAGAAACTGACTGCATGAGTTTCTACAGATCTTTTAAAAACGGAGAGTTAACAAAGTGAGTGTTGGTTCTGAACAAAGTGCATTTAGGGAATTGGAAACACAAAATAAGCAATTGGCAGTTGAATTGAACAGATATTTTATATCAGTCTTTTCTGTAGAGAATTGGTACTGTCCAGCAACAGAAATTGATGGAAAGCTCAATGGGTCTGGCAGCATCTGTGGAGAGAAAACAGAGTCAATGTTTTGAGTCCAGTGACCCTTCCTCAGAGGAGTGAAATGTGGCTGTGGAAGAGAGTTTTGGCAAATACCTTGTCAAACTCTTGGAGGGAGAATGAATGTAATGATGGTGAACAAGTAGAAAGGCTAGAACAGAAATCCTATCAAAGAGAGACAGAGAGCTTCCTCAAGGTGGGCATACCTTCAAGAGATGTGACAGTGAATTAAACATGAAAATAAAGCAAAGGACTGCTGTTGCTAAAATCTGAAACAAAAACAGAAATTACTGGTAAAACTCAGCAAATCTGGCAGCATCAGTGGAGAGAAAGCAGAGTTAGTATTAAAGAAAGAAGACAGTTCCTCACTGTTGCCTAGCAAAATAAACTTGTAATGTGACTTGTGATCTGAACCTCAGACTGTTCTTTTCTCAGCTTTCTCAAGTCTAAGAAAGCTTGATTCATAACAAATAAGCTGAATAAGCAGTGTTACTCCAGTTTACAATTTCATATATTATTGCATAGTGACGCAGACAGGGAATGTGCCTTTAAGACAGTGACATCACAGCATGTGATGTTCCAATATAAAGATCCTCTCCTCAGTTTCACAGTGCAGTGTAATGGAGTCAACACAGAGCGTCATCCATCAGTCTATCACATGTAGTCATGTGATGGAGCAGTATTATGAGTAAGCAAAAACTCAGACCATATGCAAGTCTGAAATATTATAGAAGTGCAAATTGTTAGTGTTATTAATAAACCTCAAGACTCGTCACAATAAAAATCCAATCTTCATGACAAATATTAAATTGAATAAAATACATGGAAGCTATATCATATTAGACCTTATCATACTGGCAGTAATGTGTGACCCCAGAAATAATATCACTCTGTATTGTGGAAATGAATCAAAGTTTACATTCAATGCAAATGCTCTTTGCATCTAATAATTACTTAGTTTCAAAATTTGCACAACCACATGGATTTACAAGTCGGATTTGACTCTATTGAAGTTGTCAATTGTTACAATTTTTATACTGTCCAGATATTCAGACCACTTCAATAAGCAGGCCTCTGCTTCCCAGAGGTCAGGGCCACTAGGCTCACTACTGTGCTTGCTGGCAGCAGAAATTAAAGAATGACAGGAAAACATCTCACATTTTTCAGCCTTGAAAGTAGGTGTCCAACAAAAAGTGTCTCTATTTTCCACTGGAAAGTGACTTTAATAAACCTTTCCTTTCTACATATGTTGCAAAGTATAGCCAACTAGCAACACGACTCCCTTGATAATTCTTAAATTTACACTCTTAGCTTCTTTGCAGATCCATGATTTCCTACATCATGCAAACCTCACAGATCACTAGTTTAGGTCATGATCCCGCTGTACTCCTAACTTTCATGCTACTTGAGACTTAATTGATAGAACTAATTCACACTTGTCCTGCAGATTCAATCCACTTTGTCACAGCTTCAACTCACATTGGGCAAAACCTGTTTCTTTACTTTATCTCAGAGAGGAAAAAATCTCACTTTTCCAGGATCCCATCCAACTTCTGGTAGCTCGAGAAGCTTTTTAGTTCCACAGTTTTATTGTATACCCATGGGAAGCTAGCTAATGACTCAATCAGCTTTCTTAATGTGCTCTCAACTACATAAACAACCGCCCTCCTAACCTGCAATCCTCTTCCTGACCTCTCCGCCCCCACCCCACTCCAGCCTATCACCCTCACCTTGACCTCCTTCCACCTATCCCACCTCCATCGCCCCTCCCCCTAGTCCCTCCTCCCTACCTTTTATCTTAGCCTGCTTGGCTCTCTCTCTCTTATTCCTGATGAAGGGCTTATGCTCGAAACGTCGAATTCTCTATTCCTGAGATGCTGCCTGGCCTGCTGTGCTTTGACCAGCAACACATTTGCAGCTGTGATCTCCAGCATCTGCAGACCTCATTTTTTACATAAACACAACAATTCAGTAATGTAATGAGCTTGGACATTGCTCTTATATTCCATTAACAATGACTGATAGAACATGCTACATCTTATGGTTTACAGGAGTACTAAATAAATAGATGTTTTAGACTCAAATGCTGGAGCTTCATGGATCTATTCCAAGATCAAACCATACATTATGGACTGACGAGCTGTTAATTCAAGGAACAGACTATGGTGCAGCAGAAAGTGATAAGAACTTAAGGTTTAGGGGCAAAATTAGTCAATTCATCCCCTCTAATCATTTAATATCATCCTCGCTGATCTTATCTGGACCTCAACTCCACTTTCCTGCCCATTCCCCATAACCCTTTGACCCAGTAGTAATTAAAAATCTCAACACCTCTTCCTTAAATTTATTTGGTATCCACTGTCCTCTGGGATAGTGAATTCCAAAGATTCATGACCCTTTGAGTGAAGTAATTCCTCCTCATCTCTGTTTTAAGTATGCTAGCCCTTTGCAAAAACTGTGACCTCTGGTTCTATATTGACCCACAACGTGGCAATATCTGCATTTTGTCAATTTCCTGTCGCATCTTATATACCTCAATTAGATTTCCTCTCATCCTTTTAAACTTTAGTGTGTCTAAGCCTAAATTGCTCATGGGAGTACTCCTCTTGATACTTACATATTCATACTATTAAACATATCAGCCCAGGATGTTTTGCTGTTAGCCAGCTTCCCTAGCACTCACAGTTCAAGGTCCCTCACCCGATTGATGATCCACAGTCTGTTTCAGGAGTCGTATGAGATAAATTCAAAATCTCTTACCCATGCTTCCTTATATGCCTCTTTCATGCTCCTGCATCCTCCATACCCAATCACCCATTATGGATTATTTATTAGAACAAAGGAACTGTATAATAACAATGGCAGGTCTGGAAATGCTCTTGAGAAGAAATGGCATTCATAAGTCATCTTTGAAAAAAAGTGCTCTTGTATTCCTAAAATTGTATCAGATGGAGCTATTCATAGCTTCAACAACAAAAGCTTTAGCTACTTCATGTTTCTTAATCTTGTCCATATGCTTGCCTTCATTGGTCAGAGCATTGAGTATAGAAGTTGGGATGTCATGTTGCGGCTGTAGAAGACTGTAAGTGGCTGACGAGGCCACTTTTGGAATAGTGTGTACAATTCTGGCCTCCGTGCTATAGGGAAGATGTTGTTAAATGAGAAAGGGTGGAAAAAAAATTTACAAGCATGTTGCAGGCTTTGTGTTATAAGGAGAGGAGAATAGGCTAGGACATTTTGCCTGGAGTGTCAGAGTCTGTTGGATTACCTTATAGAAGTTTGTAAAATCATGAGGGACATAGATAAGGGGATTGATTAAGGTCTTTTTCTAAGGGTAGGGGAATCTAAAACTACAGGGGAGAGGTTTAAGGTGAGGTGGGGAGGGGATTTAAAGTGGACCTGAAGGATAACGTTTTCACATAGATGGTGGTGCATGTATAGAATAAGCTACCAGAGGTAAATGTGAGTACAATTACAACATTTAAAATATATTTCGACAGGTATATGGACAGGAAAGGTTTAGAGGGATATGGACCAAGCTGAGGCAAATGGGAATAGTCTGTTTTGGGATGTTTGGTCAGCATGGATATGTTGGACTGAAGGGTCTGTTTCCCTGCTGTATGACTCTATGAATCTACGAGTCTACATCAATATCAATAATATTTTACATTTATAAAGATTGCATTCAGATATAACACTCCGCTTCAGTCTGTGTAAAAACTATTAGTGAGTCTTGAAGCTTAGACAAACATTTCTAATAAGGCTACCTGGCAACTGTGTCTATAAAAATAGATTTAATAATTTCCAGTTATAATTCTGTATCATGTTTCCATGTGTTTGATTAGATTACTTACAATGTGGAAACAGGCCCTTTGGCCCAACAAATCCACACCGACCCTCCGAAGAGCAACCCACCCAGACCCATTTCCCTACATTTACCCCTTCACCTAACACTACAGGCAATTTAGCATGGCCAATTCACCTAACCTGCACATTTTTGGACTGTGGGAGGAAACTGGAGCACCCGGAGGAAACCCACGCAGACATGAGGAGAATGTGCAAACTCCATACAGATATTTGCCTGAGGTGGGAATTGAACCCAGATCTCTGGCGCTGTGAGGCAGCAGTGTTTGCTTCAGTTAGTGCTATTCACTTTTCTGACACTTTTGTTAGCTCTTGATCAATGTTTAGTATCTTCACTAGAATATAACCATTACAAACCTTTTCATTTTCATGATTCAATTTCTCCCATTCTCTAACTTTTGTTCAACATCCCCCTCCTCACCTTACAGGAGCATAATTACATTACTTCAATTTCAAAGAGGAGTCACATTCAACTCAAAATATTATTTCTGGTTCTATTTCCACAGATGCCATTAAATCTAAATATTATTTTTTTCCCAGCACGTTCTTTTTTATTATTTATATTCATGATCTTTGGTTTTAATAGAGGCATACAGTTTTTTTTAAAGTAAGTACAAAGGTGTGCTAAACATTTATAAAAATGTAATTGAGGTTCAACTTTGGCATTGTGTTCACTACTGGGTACATCTCAAAAGCATGGAAAGGGTGGAGAAGGAGATTTCCTCGAATGGGATGAGGATGAAAGATAACACTTACGTGGAGAGATTGGAAAGGCTAGCTTTTTCTTCTTAGAGCAGAGAATATTGAGTAGAGATTTGAGGGATGTATTCAAAATCATATACAGTTTTGATAGAGTAAACAAATAAAACATGTTGGTAATTTTTGAGAAGATTTGTATCTCAGGTTGATGATATGGATGTAAGTTAACTTGCTGAGCTGGAAGGGTTGTTTTCAGACATTTCATCACCATGATTAGGTAACATCATCAGTGAGCGTCCCCGGTGAAGGATTGGTTTTCAGGGTAAACTGGTCAATAATGAAGAAACAAACTTAAGCTGATTGACAAAGAAACCAGAGACTAAATAAGAAAACATTTTCTTTATGCATTGGTTTGGCATGGCCCTGCTTCAGGAAGGATATTATTAAGTTGGATTGCAGAGCTTTATAAAATCATGAGGGCCGTAGATAAGGTGAGTCGCAAAGGTCTTTTTCCAATGGTGTGGGAGTTCAAACCTCCCAGAGATATTTTTAAACTGAAAGGAGAAATATTTATAAGGGTCACTAGGGGCAACTTTTTCACATAGAGGGTAGTTCATTTGTGGAATGAGCGGCCAGAGGAAGTGGTATATGCAGGTACAGTTACAACATTTAAAAGACATTTGGATACATACATGAGTAGGAAAGATTTACAGGGATATGGGCCGAACATGGCAAGTGGGATTGGATTAAAATCACACAACACCAGGTTATAGTCCAACAGATTTAATTGGAAGCAAACTAGCTTTCGGAGCGACACTCCTTCATCAGGTGATTGTGGAGGGCACCACAACCTCTGGGACACCCGGACCAACCAACCCAACCACCCCGTGGCTCAACACTTCAACTCCCACTCCTACTCCACCAAGGACATGCAGGTCCTTGGACTCCTCCATCGCCAGACCATAGCAACATGACGGCTGGAGGAAAAACGCCTTATCTTCCGCCTAGGAACCCTCCAACCACAAGGGATGAACTCAGATTTCTCCAGTTTCCTCATTTCCCCTCCCCCCACCTTGTCTCAGTCCCAACCCTCGAACTCAGCACCACCCTCCTAACCTGCAATCTTCTTCCTGACCTCTCCGCCCCCACCCCCACTCCGGCCTATCACCCTCACCTTAACCTCCTTCCATCTATCTCATTTCCAATGCCCCTCCCCCAAGTCCCTCCTCACTACCTTTTATCTTAGCCTGCTTGGCACACTCTCCTCATTCCTGAAGAAGGGCTCATGCCCGAAACGTCGATTCTCCTGCTCCTTGGATGCTGCCTGACCTGCTGTGCTTTTCCAGCAACAAACCTATGAAATAGCCATAATAAGCTATTCCATCTTGGACTAAACTTGCTTCCTTATTTTGCTAAAGACAAAATTAATTCTATTAATGTCCTTCATAATCTGCTTGCAACTTCATTCTCAAAATCACGTTTCTGGGTGTGATGTTTTGGGGGGGATGGCACAGTGGCTCAGAGTTTAGTGTCAGTGCATCACAGTGCCAGGCACTTGGATTTGATTATACTCTGGTACCTATCTGTGTGGAGTTTGCATGTGCTCTCTGTGTCTGCGTGGGTTTTCACTGAGTGCTCCAGTTTCCTCTCACAGTCCAAAGTTGTGCAGGTTAGGTGGATTGACCATGCTCAATTACCCTTGGTGTCCAGAGATGCACAGTCAAGATGAATTAGCCATGGGTCTGTGTGGGATGCTGCTGAGCATCTCAGCTAGGCCTGCAGGGGCCAAACGGACTTCCCAGTTACCACCCATTTCAATTCCTTTTCCCACTCCCTTTCCATTGCCACAATGAACCACAGTACAAATTGGAGGAACAACACCTCATTTCCGCCTGGACAGCCTACAGCCCAGAAGACTCAACATTGAGTTCTTCACTTTCAAATAACTTCCCTTCCCATCCCCCAACTCCCTTTCCAGCCCATACCTCTCCCTTCAATCATCCCTCCCAACAACCGGATTCATTTCTCCCATTGACCAACCAGGTCGTACCCTCTATCTTTTTTCACCTATCCCCACATTACCACCCTGCTCCTGCCACCCCCTTCACCTGCAGTTCCCCCTATACTCACCCCCAGTCCTGAAGAAGGGTTATACCC
Source organism: Hemiscyllium ocellatum (assembly GCF_020745735.1). Lineage (NCBI taxonomy): Eukaryota > Metazoa > Chordata > Chondrichthyes > Orectolobiformes > Hemiscylliidae > Hemiscyllium > Hemiscyllium ocellatum. The sequence continues at coordinate 44,891,432 of NC_083405.1, read as the reverse complement.
CAAGCGTTGACTTTTCCATCTCCTGATGCTCCCTGGCTTGGCTGTGTTCTTCCAGCCCCCTGTCTGTCTACTTCAGAGGGTCAGTGATGGGTCAAATGGTCTTTTTTCTGCACTGTCAGGATTCTACAATTCTATGTATTAGTCAAACAAAAGTTCCATCATTCTTAACATTTAAAAGTTGAAATTATGCATGTCACTCTTTCATATGACTGTTGAATGTGATTTCCACGTATTCACACATACTAATTCCTCCCTGCACTTTTGAAATGTATGTGATAACTATTAAGCTCATTAAGTATTGGTTAAAAAAAACAGTGACAATTGTAAATTGACCTACATGATATAGCTGCTGATTTCCTGTAACGGTGATTATACTTCAGCAGTATTCATGTGCTGTAAAGCGTTTTGGGATATTCTGAGGAAAGAAAGGTGCCATCTAAATGCAAGTCTTTCCTTTCTTTCCTCAAAACTATCTGGGACTATAGTGATGGTGATCTCATTGAAAATAAAATGTGCATGAGAATCAAGGTTATTGAAATGTCATGTCAGACATGGATTCTGATGTATGTCAAATTAACATGAGGAAAAGTCAGACTTTTCTGAATTGCTTTTTACATCTTAAGTATATTCCAAGTATAATATTAAAAAGGATTGTTTGGTGTACCTTATATTCAAGTAAATTTACCTGTGAACAATTCTGCAATATTTCCAAAAAATCTGTACAATTGTGAAAGAGAAACAATTTAATTTTGGTGGTAATACATTCTTGTCATATATTTAAACACATCCACTGAAATCTCCAGAAGCCATGTCATGGTAATAGTTAATGTATCAATAAAGATATGAATTGCAAATGCATTTATTTTTAAAAGTTATTTTCTTTTGTTAGAATAACATATTTGCAAGATAGCACGCTCAAAGGAAAGCAAGCCGTCCTTGATAATTGGCATGTCTCACTTCCTTTTAGTTCATATCTAATGTGACAGATATCTTTCCTATATCTGTTAATAAACCAAAGTCATAAAATGTTTTGATTAAGTAAGGAGACAAACTGCTCGAACATGTCAGCAGATGTGGAAGCATCAGTGACAAGAGAAAGAAATACCATTTCAGATCGCTGACCTTTAATCAGGGCAGGGCAAACATATAGGTGGAATAGGTTTTAAGCAAGTGAAATGGAAGATAGTGGGTGAAAGAACAAAACAAGCAACAAAAAGAATGGAAAGCAGCAGGAATTAAATTGACAAGAGGGTTAGTTAAAGTGCCACGTTAAAGAAAGATGTCAGGGAGAAGAAAATAAAGGAAATGTAACTAGAGGTGGTCTGAATGGCAGAATGATGAGTAGCTGGGGTTTTGCCAATGTGACCAGGAATAATCACTGAGGTAGCATGCTAATATTAACATAAAATTGGTATACAAGCAGTTAGTTCCTGTTGTGGTTCTGTTCACCGAGCTGGAAGTTTTTGTTGCAAACGTTTCGTCCCCTGGCTAGGCGACATCATCAGTGCTTTGGAGCCTCCTGCGAAGCGCTTCTTTGATGTTTCTTCCGGTATTTATAGTGGTCTGTCCTTGCCGCTTCCGGTTGTCAGTTTCAGCTGTCCGCTGTAGTGGTTGATATATTGGGTCCAGGTCGATATGTTTGTTGATAGAGTTTGTGGATGAATGCCATGCCTCTAGGAATTCCCTGGCTGTTCTCTGTCTGGCTTGCCCTATGATAGTAGTGTTGTCCCAGTCGAATTCATGTTGCTTGTTTTCTCTGTGTGTGGCTACTAGGGATAACTGGTCGTGTCGTTTCGTGGCTAGTTGATGTTCATGTATGCGGATTGTTAGCTGTCTTCCTGTTTGTCCTATATAGTGTTTTGTGCAGTCCTTGCATGGTATTTTGTACACTACATTAGTTTTGCTCATGTTGAGTATCGGGTCCTTCGTTCTAGTGAGTTGTTGTCTGAGCGTGGCTGTTGGTTTGTGTGCCGTTATGAGTCCTAAGGGTCGCAGTAGTCTGGCTGTCAGTTCTGAAACACCCCTGATGTATGGTAGTGTGGCTAGTCCTTTTGGTTGTGGCATGTCCTCGTTTCGTGGTCTTTCTCTTAGGCATCTTTTGATGAAGTTGCGCGGGTATCCGTTTTTGGCGAATACCTTGTATAGGTGTTCCTCTTCCTCTTTTCGCAGTTCTGGTGTACTGCAGTGTGTTGTGGCCCTTTTGAATAGTGTCCTGATGCAGTTTCATTTGTGTGTGTTGGGGTGGTTACTTTCATAGTTTAAGACTTGGTCTGTGTGTGTTGTTTTCCTGTGTACCCTTGTGGTGAATTCTCCGTTCAGTGTTCTCTGTACTATCACGTCTAGGAATGGGAGTTGGCTATCCTTTTCTTCTTCTCTCGTGAATCAGATTCCTGTGAGTGTGGCGTTGATGATCCGGTGTGTTTTTTCTATTTCCGTGTTTTTAATGATTACAAACGTGTCATTGACATATCTGACCCAGAGTTTGGGTTGAATTTGTGGTAGGACTGTTTGTTCTAACCTTTAGATAACTGCCTCTGCTATGAGTCCCGAGATTGGTGATCCCATGAGTGTTCCGTTGATTTGTTCGTATATCTGGTTGTTGAATGTGAAGTGTGTAGTGAGGCACAAGTCCAGTAGTTTAAGTATGCCGTCTTTGTTGATAGGTTCCGCGTCCTGTTTTCTGTTCTGTATGTCCAGTAGGTTGGCTATTGTTTCTCTGGCTAGGGTTTTGTCAATCGAAGTGAACAGTGCCGTTAGTTCCTATTTTGAAATGTTGATTAAGCCTTGTTTCTGAAGACCAAAGTGACTAATATACTATTATCAGTTTGATACAACTGGCTTATTAAGTACATTTTGGAGACATTTGAATGTCAATGTTTAAAATTAGAAAGTTAAAAATCACACAACACCAGGTTATAGTCCAACAGGTTTAATTGGAAGCACACTAGCTTTCGGAGCGACGCTCCTTCATCAGGTGATAGTGGAGGGCTCGATCGTAACACAGAATTTATAGCAAAAATTTACAGTGTGATGTAACTGAAATTATACGTTGAAAAATTGATTGTCTGTCAAGCCTTTCATCTGTTAGAATACAGTGATAGTTTCACTTCGTTAATGTGTAAATCACAAAACCTTTTTTTTTAAAGTTGCATTCTCGGGTTAGCTGTTAACATTGGGTAACGGGGTAATGTTAGCAATGGGTAATGTTAACGGGGTACGATACTCAACTCATCGACCACCAGTTCCGACGTGCAAGGAATCATAATGATCTCCTCAGGAGATAGACACGTGCTGCAACTGACAGGGTACCCTTCGTTGTTCAGTATTTCCCAGGAGCTGAAAAATTATGCCATGTTCTTCGTGACCTGCAACACATTATCAATGAGGATGAACACCTCACCAAGACCTTCCCCACACCTCCACTACTTGCCTTTAAACAACCGCCAAACCTCAAACAGATCATTGTTCGTAGCAAACTGCCCGGCTCTCAGGACAACTCCATACAACTTTGTCACGGTGGACGCTGCAAGACGTGTCAGATGGTGGACATAGATACCACTATTACGCGTAGGAACACCTCCCACCTTGTATATGGCAGGTACTCATGGGACTCAGCCAACGTTGTCTATCTTATACGTTGCAGACAAGGAATGCCCGGAGGCATGGTTCATTGGGGAAACTGAGCAAAGGCTACGACAACGGATGATTTGGGCACCACACAACAATCAACAGACAGGAGGGTTCCCTCCCATTTGGGGAACACTTCAGTGGTCCAGGACATTCAGCCTCGGACCTTCGGGTGACCATCCTCCAAGGTGGACTTCAAGACAGCAACATAGAAAAGTGGCCGAGCAGAAGCTGATAGCTAAGTTTGGTACCCAAAGGAAGGGCCTCAACTGGGACCTTGCGGTCATGTCACATTACAGGTGATCACCATTGCACTACACACACACAGATATTCCTACACACACACACACTCTCACATACACACAGATACACATACACACAGACGTGCACACAGACACCCACACACACCTTTACAGACACACACACTCCCACACTCACACATGCACCCCCTCACAGACTTAAGACACTCTGCACTCATTACACACACACACACACACACACACACTTTCTCACACTCACAACCCCCAACCTAAACAGGCACACACACACAGACAGACAAAGACCCACATGCACACATATATTTTGTGGGGTGAATTTGTACTTTGCTCAAAAACTGCATACATTCATGTAGAACTCTGAGCTCAAAAACTGCATGAATTTATGTAAAACTCCGTTATCTCACTTTTTAGATTAGAATCAATCTAAGCATCATGGCATAGACAGAGAACACAGGGGGCTAACACCTTCAACATATTGTCTAGCTATCACCATTGTTAACAGCTAACCTGAGAATGCAACTTTAAAAAAAGGTTTTGTGATTTACACATGAAAGAAGTGAAACTATCACTGTATTCTAACAGATGAAAGGCTTAACAGACAATCAATTTTTCAATGTATAACTTCAGTTACATCACAATGTAAATTTTTGCTATAAATTCTGTGTTACGATTGAGCCCTCCACTATCCCCTGATGAAGGACCGTCGCTCTGAAAGCTACTGTGCTTCCAATTAAACCTGTTGGACTATAACCTGGTGTTGTGTGATTTTTAACTTTGTACACCCCAGTCCAACACCGGCATCTCCAAATCATAAAATTAGAAAGGTTTCCACTTAATGAACGTGGGTAAGAGCAAACTATGTGATCCCATGACTTTTACATTGAGAGTATGGGGCATTAGTTGTTTTACTTGATTCAGCAATGAACCAAATCTACAACAAAAAGAACTAGGAGCAAAGTTTGAGGCAAGGTTCAAACGCATCAGTTATCTGCCCCATTGACATCTGAGCAGCATATTGTGCCTTTGGAGATAAGCCATTGGTAAGGATGTCACACCTGCACTTTATCTCTACTACTGGTCACCCTTTGGAAACCTGATAGTCTCAGAACAATCCATGCTTTTTGAAATAGGTCACTTTCTGGGTAGAGGGAAAGCTGCAGCATAGAAGAAGCAATTGGCACCTCTGCACCAAGCCACAATTTAAAAGTGAAGTGGTCTGTTTGTCGTTGTCCTGTTCTGCGTTATACATTTCCCATCTCAGAACATAAGCTACTCCAAGAGCCATCACTCTGTGGAACAGCTCGGCATGTTGCATGAGTTCAGCTGCAGGTCAGACTGACTGGAAGAAGTTGCATTTGACCTTACGTACGTCAGTTGAATAGCTCTGTGGACTTTCTTGGCAAAGACCTGCTTGGCAGGAAATAGGAAACTGAGCAACCTGGAGAGTATTTAATAGTGGATGAAGCACAGAGATGTCATTTGACATTATGCTCAGAAAATAGCAACAGATGAAGGAGGATTAATAGTGGAATCATACAGTTGCAAGAATTGACAAAGCTGTTGACTGAACCAGGAAGAAGTATGAAATATTTGAATCCTCAAAGTATTTAAAAGAATGGGATATTAAAACTGCATTAACTAAGGTCAAGGCCTGATATTCAGCTTGTACAGTGAAAAGGACTGGAGGTGATTCTTAAAGAGGTAAATCTTAAACGGATCGAAAGTATAGTGGAATTTCAGGAAGATAATAGGAAGAATTGGATGATGATGGAAATGAAGATGGATTGGAATGGAAGAAGGAATGGGCCGAGGGGAGCCCCTCTATTGATCAAAATTATTTGGAAATCGACTGTTTATCCACACTTCATTATGTGGTATCAAAATAAAATGTCACAAGACACCTTGTGGGAGGATTAACAAACAAAATTTGGCATCAAACCATTTAAGGATCTATTTGGATGGAATATCAAAGGCCTCAGTAAGGATTGCTTTAAAAGAGGAAAAAGAGGTAAAAAGGTGGAGAGGTTTGAGGAGGGAACCCTTGGGTTTAGGGCTTAAGGCACTGAATACTCAGCTGCTCATGGAAAAGTAATCAAAATTGGGAATGTGGTGGAATTCAGAACTGGATAAACATAGAAATCTTGGAAGGGTGTAAGGCTGGAGGTGGGCACAGACTTGGAGAAGGGTGAAGACATGAAGGCATTTGAAAACAAAAATAAGAACTTTTAAAATCAATGTGCTGATGGACTCAGAGCTAATGTCAGTCATCAATAACAAGGCTGATGAGTAAGGAGGACCCGATGTGAGATAGTTTGGGTGGAAGAATTAGGCATGATTCCAAACTTTAGCATTCAGAACATGTGTTGCAATGTACAGTGAACCAAATGGCACTGACATTACCAACATTGTTAAAGTCAAATAGTGTGGTGCTGGAAAGCACAGCCAGTCAGGCAGCATCCAAGGAGCAGGAGAGTTAACATTTCGAGCATGAGCTCTTCATCAGGAATATGGGCGAGGCCCAAGGGGGCTAAGAAATAAATGGGCGGGGGTGGGGCTTAGGAGGAAGGTAGCTAGGAATGCAATAGCTAGATGGACATGGGGGCTGATGGTGATAGGTCAGAGTGGAAGATGGAGCAGATAGTCAGGAAAGAAGATGGACAAATAGGACAGTTCAAGAGTGCAGTGCTGAATTGGAAGTTTGGGTCTGGGATAAGGTGGGGGAGAGGAGATGACAAAACTGGTGAAGTCAACATTGATCCGATGTGGTTGGAGAGTCCCAAGGTGGAAGATGAGGCATTCTTCCTCCAGGTGTCAGGAGGACTAGAATCTGGTAGTGGAGGACGCCCGGGACTTGCATGTCCTTGGCAAAGAGGAAGTTGAAGTGTTCTGCCAGTCCCTATACACATCCATACATCATGACGAAGGCCTCCAAGCCCTCCATTTCTTCCTTTCTCACTGATCCAACCACTGCCTCAGTCAGTCGATTGGCTGAACTGATCCTCACCCTCAACAATTTCTTCTTGGTATCCTCCCACTTCCTCCAGACAAAAGGGGTAGCCATGGGCATCCGCATGGGCCCCAGCTATGCCTGCCTCTTCATTGGTTACATGGAACATTCCTCCCTTTGCAGCTACACCGACACCATTCCCCAACTGTTCCTCCGCTACATCGGTGATTGTTTCGGCACCACTTCATGCTCCCATGAGGTAGTTGAACAGTTCATCAACTTCACAAATGACTTCCACCCTGACATCAAGTTCACCTGGACCATCAAGGACACTTCCCTCTCCTTCCTATACCTTTCCATCTCCATTTCCAGTGACCAACTCACATGCACATCTACTTCAAACCCACCGATTCCCACACCTCCTCCTACCCTGCCTCCTATAAAAACACTATCCCTTACTCCCAATTCCTCAGCCTCCAACACATCTATCAATGCCCTCTAGCACATCTCCTCCACTTCCCACACCTCTGCCCATGAACCCCAATTGTAACAAGGACAGAATTACCCCCCCCCCCCCCTCCCCGGTACACTCCTTTCACCCCACCAACCTCCGGATACAATGCATCATCCTCCGTACTTCTGCCACCCACAAACAGACCCCACCACCAAAGATATAGTTGCCTGCCCACCCTTATCTGCATTTCGCAGAGGCCATTCCCTCCGCAATTCCTATGTTAGGTCTTTGCCGCCCAAACATCCACCCTCCATTTCCGGCACCTTCCCTTGACACCACAGGAAGTGTAAAATCTGTGCCCACACCTCCCCCCTCCACCTCCATCCAAGGCCCCAAGGGATCCTTCCACACTCAGCAGAGATATTCCTGCACCTCCACTCACCTCACCCACTGAGTCAGTTACTCCCAATGTGGTCTCCTATACATTGGGGAGACAGGACGCCAACTTGCAGAATGTTTCAGAGAACATCTTTGGGACACAGCACTAAACAACCCCATCGCCCTGTGGCTGACCACTTCAACTCCCCCTCCCACTCCACCAAGGACATGCAAGTCTTGGGCTTCCTCCACTGCCAGATTCTAAATACCTGGCCTCTGGAGGAAGAACACCTCATTTTCTGCCTTGAGACCCTCCAATCAATGCTGATTTCACAAGTTTCCTCATCTCCCCTTCCCCCACCTGATCCCAGATTCAATACTCCAACTCGGTATCGCCCTCTTCATCTGTCCTACCTGACCATCTTCTTTCTCACCTATCGGCTTCACCCTCTGCTCCGACCTATCACCATTACCCCCCCAACCTGCATGTAGGTTGCATTCCCAGCTACCTTCCCCTCAACCCCACTCCCCTCCAATTTATCTCTCAGTCCCCTTGGACTTCCCCCACATTCCTGATGAAGAGCTTTTGCTCGAAACGTCGACTGCCCTGCCTCTCGGATGCTGCCTGACAGGCTGTGCTTTTCCAGCGCCACACTTTTTGACTCTGATCTCCAGCATCTGCAATCCTCACTTTCTCCCAGCATTTTTAAAGTGCCTAACAAGGGTGATATCTTTCTTGCCAAATGTCACTGCAGTAGCTCTACAAAGGATTGTGTTTTTTTTAAATTTGGTGAAACAAAAATGAATGACATGATACATTTTGACAGTGTACAACATTAATTTAGAGTGAGGTTGAAAGATAGAGCCATAATACTAACACCATGTTTGCAGCTGTCATTCCTAAACGTCTGATATATATATTACTGAAACTGTGCTTTGGTTTAGAAGGGGTGTTCTAACTGTATTTTGAAGGAACAGTTCCATTTACTTGATGAACTGATTCTGGAATTATCTGATTTTCTAAATTCCAATAGCAGAGTGAAGAAGAATAAGATGATTTCAAAAACAAGTAATTATGATTTTGTATCATAACATAATTGTAATTTACAGAATCAGTTCCCAGCAGGTGCGTAAACTAAGACTTCTGACAGCACAACTGAATTTCTGTGAACATTTTGCAGTGCATTTAGATTTATGCAAAATAAAGGAATCCGTAATACCACCATTAATATGCAATAGAACGGCTTGCTGCACTTAAACGACAGAATATTAATGAAGATTCAAGGATCTTGTTGAATTGGAAAAGCTCACCGTTACTATTTACTGTGGGAAAGTATTACACTTAGAGAAAGCTGACAACTCGTGAGATGTTTTTCAACACTAGGTTTAATTGTAATGCTACAGAAGATGCATACTGGCAGCTGCTGTGTTATCTGTCAAATCACTTACGAGATTTCCTCACTGATAAGGCAAGTGGAATATTTGTCCTGCAAAGTCACATCATCCTTAAAGGTTTGTTTCAAATCTCTTTTATTGTTCCAGTTTTAGTAAAAACATTAAAACCAATAAAAACTCGAACGCAAATAAAATAGAAGGAAATCACTTTATCTTGAAGTTTCTTATCAAAGATATTGTACTGAAACTATTTTAAAGAAAAGATTTTACTGCATCACATCTGCTACATTGTTTTTAAAGAGTTGAAAGTAAAATCATTTCTCAAAAAGCAATTGTTAATTACTGATCCTAGTGCAAGATTAATTGTTCAATGAGATTAAAGCTCTCCATTTGAAACCCTTGTTCAAAAAGTAGATTAGAACTCTCAACAATTCTTCGTGAATGGCATGCCCTCAAAGGCACATGCATGTTTGCTTCTCCCTCATGTCATTACGCACTTCTGTTTAAAATGATTTTTGATTTGAAAGCAAAACAGAAAATGCTGGAGTGGTTCAGCATGTCAGGGAGCTTCCAGCTGCCATATTAGTTTTGCTCAGAACTGACGTTGGTTTCTTTTTCTTACACATGGCATTAATGTCAATTTTAAACGCTCCAGCTGAGAGACTTTAATGCTTGAATATAGACCTGAGGCTGAAACTAAGGCCTTCCTAATTTATATGCAACAACTTCTTACTGAACTTAATTGCTGAACTATCAGATAACTGAACACAAGAGTAAATTAAGAGGCCTGAACTGTTTTCATTACCCTATTTGTCAGTTTGTGGGACTCAGTATTATTGTCTGTTAAACTTTATTCTGTGATTCAATAATAGGAACACATCATTTGTTTCTGTCTATCATAACACAATATAAAACAGTGAAAAATGTTTGCGCCAATGTAGCTTTTTAAATGACTAACATTCATCTCAAAATAGTTGATAGAAAATTAAGTATGGGGTCCCCAATTTACAAATATCTGACTTATGAAACGTCATTCTTACAAATATGATCTCATATGTGATCTCAAGTGTGTATATATATATATATATATATATAAGTTCCAATTCAGGAGCTCAGTATTTAATCTGGCACTTCAAATTCTGCCAGAAAAAAAACATATGTTTCAGTTGCCACCAGCTTCCTTACATACTGATAAGTTCAAAGTCTGTGAGAAGATTTGTAGCTCGGGTGCTCGTTGTTGTGGTTCTGTTCGCCGAGCTGGGAATTGGTGTTGCAGACGTTTCGTCCGCTGTCTAGGTGACATCCTCAGTGCTTGGGAGCTTCCTGTGAAGTGCTGCTGTGATGTTTCCTCTGGCATTTGTAGTGGTTTGAATCTGCCGCTTTCGGTTGTCAGTTCCAGCTGTCCGCTGCAGTGGTCGGTATATTGGGTCCAGGTCGATGTGTTTGTTGATAGAATCTGTGGATGAGTGCCATGCCTCTAGGAATTACCTGGCTGTTCTCTGTTTGGCTTGTCCTATAATAGTAGTATTGTCCCAGTCAAACTCATGTTGCTTGTCATCCGCATGTGTGGCTACTAAGGATAGCTGGTCGTGTCGTTTCGTGGCTAGTTGGTGTTCATGGATACGGATCGTTAGCTGTCTTCCTGTTTGTCCTATGTAGTGTTTACACCTTTGTAATCATTAAAAACACAAAAATAGAAAACACACACCGGATCATCAATGCCACACTCACAGGAATCTGATTCATGAGAGAGGAAGTAAAAGACAACCAACTCCCATTCCTAGATGTGATGGTACAGAGTACACCGAATGGAGAATTCACCACAAATGTATACAGGAAAGCCACACACACAAACCAAGTCCTGAACTATGAAAGGAACCACCCCAACACACACAAAAGAAGTTGCATCAAAACACTATTCAAAAGGGCCACAACACACTGCAGCACACCAGAACTGCAAAAAGAGGAAGAAGAACACCTATACAATGTATTTGCCAAAAACAGATACCCGCGCAATTTCATCAACAGATGCCTAAGGGAAAGACAACGAATGAGGACATGCCGCAACCCAAAGGACTAGCCACATTACCATACATCAAGAACACTTCTGAACTGACAGCCAGACTACTACAACCACGAGGACTCACAACAGCACACGAACCAACAGCCACTCTCAGATAACAACTCACCAGGACAAAGGACCCGATACCCAACATGAACAAAACCAATGTAGTGTACAAAATCCCTTGGAAGGACTGCACAAAACACTACATAGGACAAACAGGAAAACAGCTAACGATCCGCATCCATGAACACCACCTAGCCATGAAACGACACGACCAGCTATCCTTAGTAGCCACACACGCAGATGACAAGCAACATGACTTCAACTGGGACAGCACTACTATTATAGGACATTATTTATGTAACGTGCTGTGTAGAGATACAAGCATAATAAAAAGAAGGGGATGGTGGCTCGGTGCTACATCACAACACCAGGGACCTGGGTTGGATTCCAGCCTCAAGCGGCTATGTGAAGTTTGCACATTCTCTCCGTGTCTGTGTGGGTTTCCTCCGTGTGCTCTGGTTTCCTCCCACAATCCAAAGATGTGCAGGTTAGGTGAATCGGCCATGCTAAATTGCCCATAGTGTTCAGGGATGTGTAGGTTAGATGCATTACTCAGGGGTAAATATTGGGTAGGGGTTTAAGTCTGGATGGGTTACTCTTTGGAGGGTCGATGTGGATTTGTTGGGCTGAAGGGCCTGTTTCCACACAGTAGGGATTCTATGGAAAGGTAAACAACAACATGAAAGGCTTCATAATCCAAATGCAATTTATTTTTGGCGCACTCAGCAATAACTGTGTATATGTTGAGTTCAGCACAGTACAGCTGCCAGTTGCAGAGTGCCCTTGTCCATTTGATACTCCATTCACCATGCCTATCAATGAGCAAAGATCGTGAGTAGTATTATGTATAAATGAACAGAAGCTATTGTTGGTTGAAAAGAGAGTTTCATTTTTAACATGTTAATCATGAATGTTTAGTTTGGCACAGCGATCAGTGTTAGACATTAAACTGCAAAGCACAATCCCAGATTTGCTTTTGAACCTATAAATTGATGTATTCCTGTCAAAAATGACAGCCAGAAATCAACTGGATTTCTTTGGTATGTTGCACAGAATGAAACAGCAGGCGCCTCCTTGGGCTTTGAGTGATCTGATTATGGCTGGAATCCAAGCAAATTCAGTTCCTGCTGTGCGTAGAGTTTTGAAAAATGACTGGGATTTCTTCAATTGCAATGGGATCAGTACAGAGCAACACCTGCTTCCAAATGGACAGGAGAGTTCAGGACTTCAATGGAACTGTCCACACACACGTGCCTCTTCTTAAATAGCTACTGTCTGTGTCAGCAGGAGAAAACATCAGACCCAAGCTCATGAAATACTCAGTACTCACTCTGGGGCTGAATAAATAGTGAGATTTATGAGATTGATGAGATTAAAATTTAGTATAACGATGCCTAATAATTACTCTGAAAGATAATTCCAAGATTAAACTTAAATGTAACAAAACCAGTTCTTGTTAATAGCTTAATACTTCTGATCCTGTTACTTATCACCCCATTCTCATTTCCTGCAGGGAGTAATTGATATTATTTCCCATACTGATGGACTGAATCAATGCAGAGCACACCTTCAGTTGCCTACAACATGTGCAAAAAACAGACTGAAACTCAAAAGCCTGTGCTGCCAGTAAAGCTGTACTATACCGGTGAAGGCAGTTATAAGAAGACAGCTACATTCTTGAAGTATTTTTTTTCTCATATTTCCTCTTACATTTGAAGCTTACAGCAATGATTAGGGTGGGCTGTGGTGGGGATGTATAATTAAAGTTTTGTAACTTCTCTGCTTTTGCTTTTTGACAAGACAAATTATGAAAGGCCCCACCCAAACCATTAACCATGCTTACTGTCAACTATTCCTGGTATTTCTTTTTATTTCAACATTTTCCCTCAGTCTACCAACATCCACAAGTATCCTTTTCTCCATGTATGAAGCATTCTGATTCAGAAAGGAGATGGTTTATTTTAAAATGCTTAATGAGAATTAAATCAGCTCCATTTTAGTGGAATAAAACAATGTATTTTAAAGTATCACCAGAATATTAATTAACTTTGTTTGCTAGTTATATTACCAAATGTTAATATATGTGAACACTTAAATGAGAATTAACCACTGAGACGTTTTCAGTAATTTGAGCATGGCAAATGTTATTTCAATTAGGACTTTGTTTTCTAGTTAATTTAACCAAAACATCTTCAAATGAACAGGTGTGGACAGGAAGGTTTCTGGGATCACTGGCTGCAAGAAAATTGCCTGTTACACTTGCCAAAGTGACTGACTCTAAGATTATTCCTTGACTGATCAAAGAAGGTCATAAGGAAAAGGTCACTTCAATCTGTCCTTTCTCAAACTGGTATTACCATATCAAGGTTCAAAACAGAAGACAGGGTCCCAAGAGGGTCATCTAGTCCACCAGCAAACAGATCATGAGCGTGGTACATTCGTGTAGTTAGCAGTGATAGATCAAAAGTCCTTCCCATGCACTGTCAGCTCAAAAGCGAGGCAGCACGTTTGAAACAACCTTGACAACAACTCTTGCCCCACAATGGCCTCAGTTATTTTGTGGATTGCTGCAGTGAAAGGCCCACAGTTCCCTCTTCTCTGCCTCTATTATTTTGCACTAGCAAAACAGAAAACGTTTCCTGTAGAAATCATGCTTAAACCAAAAAAAAGTTGAAATAAAACGAACAGTCATTTTGTAAATAAAACAAAGAACTGTGCATGCCAAAAATATGAAATAAAAGCAAAACTTGCTGGAGAACCCGAGCAGGTCTGACACCATCAATGGAGAGAAAGCAGAGTTAATGTTTCAAATCCAATGCCTGTTCTTCAGAATTGCACTTCAGAAGTTTTGAAAATCCTGCTTCCTGCATCCTCAGCAGTGACAACTTTTGTAAAACCCTCAAGCTCTCAGTGAGTGGATCTTTTTCCTATTTATTTTGCCACCAATCCTGCCTTTTGAGATGCAGAGAGGGAAAACAGGGAGAGAGACTCTTCCAAACCTGTTCAGCGCTGGCTTTCCAAATCCTTTTTCCTATTTCTTCCCTATCCAAAAGCCGCTGTCCTGAAAAATGGGACATTTATGTATTCTCATGTCTGGTGTCCTTGCTATTTTTTATTCAAGCTAGATAATCTGCTAGCAATTTACATCACAATAAATGACATTTTCAGAAAGACGTCAATCAAAAATAGGAATCAGGGAGTTTCATTTCACTCCTCACTAAAGTGCAGAGCCTGTGATAAGATGCTAATTTCACTCAGACTTTCTTGTTTATTTCACATTGGTGTCATTAATTTGGCTTAACTTGATCAAATCATTACTGTTGGCATTTTAAATCAGTGCTTTTCCTTTTGTAAAAAGGATGTCTTTTTATGCTTCTGCATTTTTAATTGTGGACTGAAATGAGAATATAATTGTTTTTAAATCAAGGATTGCTTTGAAGTCATTGAAAGTGAACACTGTTTGCACAATAGTATGTCTCGCAGTAGTTGATGCATGGTTGGAGACCAGGTGGAGCTGGAGGGTTGTGTTCAAATAGAGCTTTGGTTGGTATGAGTAGATGATTGGTCTATGGAGCGGTGACTGGTTATTAATGTCAAAGATCTTGTGCCTGCTGAAAACTCTGTGACTGGTTCTCAGGTGACTGAACAGCTTGGGCCTGTGAACCAGATACAAAGAAGCCTTCAAACCTCCACAAGCTCAGGGGCTGAATTTGTTCTTTGTAGAAGCTACTTTAAGCCTGAAGGAAACCAGTTGTGTTTTCCTCAGCAACTCCGTTTAGCTGTGCCTTTTATTTAATAAGTCAGAGATCTTATATAAGTGTGCACTGGTCCCCTGTGCCTCTGCAGTCCTTTTGAAATGGAAGACCAAGAAACAGCATTCTGACCAGCAGAAAAATCATATGAATCATCTCAGCAACACTGTGAACAGAAACCATTGCACTGTCTACCCAATCTTTACCTCCATCCATAACATCCACATTTATTTTTTTCTCCTATCTATGTGTGTGTGCAATGGAAATTTTATAACAGGATTAGAGTTTTAATTAGTAGAATTATACACCAGTTATTTATCTGTAGCTAGAGCCTAAGTAATTGTAATGAATAGTACATTTTTGTTTGGTACAAAAACCCGGTCTGTACTTCCTGTTAACCTAAATTCAAAAGACAAGTAAATTGGGAAATTCTTTTTAAAATGTTTAATTTTTGTGATGATTCCCAGAATAGTAGGAATTGATTTCCAGTGTACTACCTCCGTGAGTCTTGACATTTTTCAAAACCATTTCAGTACAAAAATCAAAAAATGGAAATCGGAAATTGATAGTCTATACTTTCCCATTATTGTGACAAAACAGATTGCTCAAAGTGGGATGAGGACAGTGTGAGGCAATCACTCAGCAGGAAGCCCAAACTCCCCCAAGGTGAAAACCATTGACTTCACTCTCAGCATGGTTCAGGACATGGATGCCCCTTCTTCACTAAGATATTGTTCAGTGACATCGCTACCATCTGCAGCCAGAACTGCAGCCTCAGTGCTGGGACAGCATCACCTACAGTTGCCAAAGTGATTGTGGCCATGAGCTTTTATCTGTCAGGATGGAGATATTGCAATGAACTCAGTTAGCCATTAATGAGGTCCAAGTGCGCAAAGAGAGGTGTGTACATTCGATTCTTTCTTGGGAGGGAGAAGGAGAGTGAGTACACCACAGACTTTCCCATGGTATAGACTGTCACTGATACATGTTGTTTTATGGACACAACTGACAAAATAATTCCCTTGTCACAATATCCAGCTGGTGTGCATCCAGTTGATGTTCAGCATCCTGCAGCAGTCATGATATCTTGATTCAGAAGCAGTCCTGTGCTATCTGTAAAATGAAACACGATAAACAAGTGCAGACAACAAGGACTAGTCCCTGACAGCATGGCTATTGCTTCAGGGTGCAGACCCCATGGATTGCATGAAATCTATGCTGCCCTGTAAATTGTAATTGGAAAGTGGATTGGGGTGCTTAAACAATACTTCTACTGCCTGTGCTGTGGAGGGGCTTAGCATCATTTATCAGAATGCGTTGTTATGGTCTGCTGGATATCACACAGCGTCAGCATTAAGATGACACAGTCATAACCATCAGCAGTATGACAAGTAACTGAGGAGGAGGACAGGCAATAAATACATTCCCTTTGTGGCTGTACTATATGTGATAGACTTATTTGAAAGTGAGTTAGATCGACAAAACAATAATTCTCTATTCCCTCACCACCCCTTGTTGTTGTCAATCACATCTGTGTGACAAGGCTGAAATAAAAGCCAGCACAAAATAAACATTCCAAATTAACGTTATAAATCACACCATTCAATTTTCCATGCTTCATCAGTTCTTATTATGCATTATCATTGCACCTATACGGAGTGCCTTTTCCTGCTTAGTTTTCCTATGCACCAAGCACCATATCCTCCATTGGAGTAAGGACTTCAGTTACGCACTGCCTTGCACAACAAAATGAGGGGAAAAGGGTTTGTGAAATTGCTGCAATGTTCTTGGGTGATCTGATGTACTCTGGCAGAGTTTGCAATCTGGAAGGCCTGCCTATGAGGTTTGCAGTAGTGTAAGTTGAAAGAGGATGAGGTAAAGATATAAATGTGAAGTCTGAGTGTGATTTATACTGTTGGTAGGGGACTAAAGTGAGTCTGTGATGAATTGCACGAAAACAGAATGCCATTTGAAGACTAAGTCACTGGCTTGACCATTTGTGCAAGATCATTAATTTTTTTGTTTTCCGTCCAGGTCCTCTAGTTTTTATTATTTGCACTAACTATGATGCTATCTATTTACTTTCTCGGAGTCTGTTTGGAGGGTGTTCTGGCTCCTGTGGGGAGAGAACCTCACTTCTCTGCTCCAGCACCTACAGCCATCAAAGGCCTTTGTGTCTAAGAGCCTTGGAGCACACTGTCTGATCTTTTACACCATTAGCCAGTGTTGTCATTGTTATGAGCTCTTGCCCAGCAAATCCCAGCCTAAATGCTGTTCCCTTTAAGAACTTCTTGCTCACTTTAAACAGGTATAACTTTTACTCAAAACATGAACTCTCTTTCTCTCTGCACTGATGCAGCCAGACCTGCTGAATTTCTCGAGCATTTTCTCTTTTCTTTTCCATTTCATCCTATGACTAGTGTATAATAGTGAGTTTGATAAACTGAAATGAAGCGTTGAAACAATAGGGATTCTAGTCTCGCCTGCAGTACAAGGTTTGACTGCTAAGCTTTGTAAGAACGTAAGAAATAGGAGAAGGGTCGGCAGCCCTTCAAGCTCCCCCCACCATTCCATAAGATCATGGCTGATTTCTGACTTCAACATCATTCTCTTCTATTATACCAATATCCCTTAATGCTTTTCCTCTGTAGAAATCTCTCAGTCTTGTACATACTCAATAACTGAGCCTTCACAGCTTGCTGGGGCAGAGAATACCAAAAATTCACCAACTTTGAAGAAGTTCCTCTTTATCCCAGTGCCAAATGGCCTAGCCATTACTGGGATCCTTGGTTCAAGGCATTCAGCTAGAGGAGGCATCCATCTTGCATCTACCCTGTCAGTCCCTGTAAAAATTCTGTATGTTTGTACAAGATCATTATGTATTCTTTTAACTCCAGAGAATATAGGCCCAGTCTATTTAGTCTGTTTAATCTTTCCTTGGAAGTCAATCCTTGCATCCCAGGAATTAGATCAGTGAGCCTTCTTTGCACACCGTCTGCAGCATATGTCCGAAACTTCCATGCCTGAAAGTTATTCTTGGCTTCGCAGAATGTTTACATTAGCTCCTTCCTCTTTTATACCATCAGATCCTCCTTTCATACTCCTATACATGTCTCTGGTTTTGTGATTTTTACTAATTAACTTTGTGATTAATAATTTCTTCTTCCTCCATTAATTCCCAAAATGAAAGTCAGAGTGGGGTAACTGGCAGCTCCAGTTCACCACGTGCTCCTCTGGGCATCCACCTTGGACAGCGGTCACCAACATCACTCAATATGCTTCATGGTCAGTGATCACAGGCAACCCTTGCCCAAAGAGATTGGCATCAGATATATACCAGGTTCACCACATGTCCGATCCACTTAGAATACAGCTCTCCAATTCAATGCTACATTTTGGAGTGTACCAGCACCTTCCATTGTAGTGCTGCTACCAGGACACATTGTTTGAATGGATAAGCATCCAGCTTATTGATTAGACCAGTCTGCATCCCAAGCTTGCTTGCTTGCTCTCTTCACACTTGTATGTTCCCAGTATCCTTGCAATTACTTGTATGTTCCCAGTATCCTTGCTTCGCTGCCTCATTCAGAATTTACAGGCTCACAGTACCTTGTCTTGCTTTTCAGTGCTGACCCAAAGCCAGGCAGCCTGTCCTGTTGTCAGCAGTGATCAGTCAGGGGGATGAACATGTTGTATTATGGCACTGTGTTAAGTGAATGGTCACACCTACAGCATGTGGCATGAGCTTATTTGACAGTTATACTGTACGTGCTTCAATCAAGTGGCTATATTTTTTTTAGACTTACAGTGTGGAAACAACTCTAAGGACACTAGTCATCAGTTGAGTCAAGGGGGATTGTTGTTACTCAGGGTCTTATTGCTACAGTCAGTCTCAGATGAAAGGCTTGGACACAGTCAGTCAGTTCTTGGTGCAGGCAGAGTGAGGGGCTTCAAATTGTGGAAGGCTAGACAGTGGGGCTCAGTCAGCCCTGCAGGTCCTTTACAACCAGTCATGGTGTCATAGTAATTCGATCGGAATGCTGTACAAAGATCAGTCATTTACAGGTCAATCTGTCCATCCAAGTCAGTCAGAGAGTGGGCCATGGTTAGTCCTTGGGTCTGTTCAGTTAAAGTCAAGGAGGGGGGTTTATCAGGGGCCACCGCTACTGTAGGGTAACCAGTTGTGTCTTTGCTCTTTCCTATTCCAAATATCTTTAATGAAAATCAAGACTTTTCTGTGTGTTTCCATCTGTCTGATACATAGCAAAATAGGGAACTGAGAAAATAAGAAAAGGTTCTAATGTTTATTGAACTATTAGCCAGACTGTGAATTAGGATCTTTTGAGAGTTTAATTTCCACTACAGGAGCAGAAGTAGGCCATTCAGTCCATTGAATCTTCTCCACCATTTAATGAGATCATGGTTGTTCTGATTATCCTCAACTCCACTTTCCTATCTTTTCTCCTTAACCCTTGATGCCCTTATCAATTTAAAAACCTGTCTCTCTCAGCCATGAACATACTTAATGACCCAGCCTCACATTTGTACAATACCATGGGACAGTAATAATCTAAACAATATAGAAACTGATGTACAGATAAGACTGTTTTGAATATTACACACAATTTTAATACATATAATGATTTGGTCTAGTTACACTTTAATTTTAAAAACTATGTACTCATTAAACAAACTCTTCAGAATGCTATTCTAAAGGCTTCACTTTTATGTTTTGAAGATTTTGTGCAGGAGTGCTCCGGGCATTATTCAGTGTAACCTAAGCCTGTTGACAGGGTCAGCTAAGTAGGATTTATAAAGCTATTTAAAGCACTGCATATTTACACAGTCACTAAGTCAGGATAGTGGTCATTAATTGTTTTGGCAGTTGTCAAAATGTCATAATATAAATGTTATGTTAAGTATTAAACATAAACCTTAAAATGTTAACATTGAGAATGGTGTTGATATTATTGTATCAATAAGAAATGTCAAAAAGCAAAACCATTTAATTTAAATTAATATGGAATACTATTTACTGCATGTTAAATGTAATCATATATAATAACCACAAAAATCTTTAAGAATTCTTAATATTAACCTTTGTAATAGCTATAATTGAAATTGTAGACCAAAATGAACTTTAAAATATAAAGCATATTCTTCCTTTTATTAGAAAATACTAGGTATTTGAAATCATTCTCTAATTCTGGATATCATATGGAAGATCAACTCGTAAGAAACTACTTTTATATGAAGTGCTTCATGATGTCTATATTCAAATCTTAATAATCTATTAAATATTCAGAGGTAGCAGTGATACTTTACATATTGCTACATGTTAAACATTATAAATAAGGCATAATTCTTCATAATAATGCTAAATCTTATTTAAAGTTTCTTTTTTGGACTAAAAGGCATCATCCCACCAACTCCTCTGGTTTAAGAAAGTATGAGTTAATGATGGATATAGTTCTACACACAATAGTAATCCTTTTGGTATCTTACCTAATTACCATTCAAGGACCAATTCTATACCGATTATTTGACCATTATTTTGTTAGATAAGGTGGTTAATGGCATAGATTATTAAATTTGAATATAGACATCATGAAGCACTTCATATAAAAGTAGTTTCTTACGAGTTGATCTTCCATATGATATCCAGAATTAGAAAATTATTTCAAATACCTAGTATTTTCTGAATAAAAGGAAGAATTTGCTTTATATTTTGAAGTTCATTTTGATCTACAATTTCAACTATAGCTATTCCAAGGGTTAATATACAAAGGCAACAATTTCAGGATGGGAATTGCCTCTTGGAAGCATTTTAAATATGCTTATTTAAGTTTAGATCATAAAGATTGAGTTACAAAAATGCAAAGAGATAAAGCATTGAAAGTGCAGAATATTTAGTGTTCTGTGTCAAACTGGTAACTCTCTTGGCTCGGTCTCTAAGCCCCTTTAAGCTCCTGATAACACCAGCTGGAATGTTCACTCTCTCTGGACAGCTGGGAGGAGTGCAGGGGCCAGTCACAAATTAAATTAAGAGGTGTAAAATGCTGTGGGAAGAAAAACAATCCATGATAGGGATAACAGGTGTCACCCGCCACTCTGTCTGATTATCCACTGTGCTGCTCAGGGATGGGGGGAGCAGAGAACAGAGTGACCAAAGTTTGCTGAGTGTGTTTGGATAATGGTCGTCAAAGTTCGCCTTTCAGAACTGGAGAGGATCGTTTTAAAGCAGTCATTGCAAGACAAGTTCCAGAGGGCATTTTCTTTTAGATGGAGTTCAAGTTAGATAAATATGAGATGTTGCACTTTGGTAAGGCAAATCAGGACAGGACTTCTACACTTAATGGTAGAATCCTGTGTAGTGTTGGTGAACAAACGGACCTAGGAGTGCAGGTGCCTAGTTCCTTGAAAATAGAGTTGCATATAGACAGGATAGTTAAGAATACATTTGGCACACTTGCCTTCATTGGTCAGTGCATTGAGTGTAGGAGTTAGGATGTTATGTTGCGGCTGTACCAGACATTGGTGAGGCCACTTTTGGAATACTACAGTTAATTCTGGTCTCTCTGTTAAAGAAAAGATGTTGTTAAACTTGAAAGAGTTCAGAAAAGATTTACAACAATGTTGCCAGGATTGGAAGATTTGAGCAAACGGGAGAGGCTGAATAGATTGGGACATTTTACCCTGGGCTGTCGAAGGCTGAGGTTTATGAAATCATGATGGGCATTAATAGGGTGAATAGCTAAGGTCTTTTTCCTAGGGCAAGCAAGTCCAAAACTAGAGGGCATAGATTGAAGGTGAAGGGGCAAGATTTATAAACGATCTGAGGGTCAACCTTTTCATGCAGAGGGTAGTGCATGGATGGAACGGGTTGCCAGAGAAAGTAGTGGAGATGGGTAGAGTTACAACATTTATTTGGCACCTGGATGGGTATGTGAATAGGAAGAGTTCAGAGGGATATGGGCCAAATGCTGGCAAATAGGACTGGATTAATTTAGGATATCTGGTCAGCATGGACAAGTTGAAATAAAGGGTCTGTTTCCATGCTGTTTAACTCAATGACTCTTTACTCACCCCAAAATATATCAGTTAACAATCAAGATGGGAAATTGCCATTCTTCATACAAATTTTAAATAGATTAAAATAATTTCATTGTTCGTATCTTCTTTACACGCTGTGTAGTTGCCCTGCTTTTCTGGGAAGGCAGGATGCTTAATCCCATTAATTAATTCCAGATAGTAGCATCAATGAAGTTTTCTTGATCTATATTGGAGTAACATGGTGGCTCAGTGGTTAGCACTGCTGCCTCACAGTACCAGGGTCCCAAGTTCAATTCTGGCCTCGGGTGACTATCTGTGTGGAGTTTGCACATTCTCCCCGTGTCTGTGTGAGTTTTCTCCGTGTGCTCTGGTTTCCTTCCACAGTCCAAAGATGTGCAGGTTAGGTGAATTGGCTGTGCTAAATTTCCTGTAGTGTTAGATGCATTGGTCAGAGGGAGGTGGGTTATTCTTTGGAGGGTTGGTGTTGGGCCAAAGGGCCTGTTTCCACACTGTAGGTAATCTATATTTGAGAATGAATAAACAAACTAACAAGTGTATAGAGCCATGAGAAATTTAAGAGACATCAAATTTACTTTGAGAAAGAAACCCGCCTATCCTAATTTATCTTTATTTGACATTTACTAATTATACTCAGAGAAATTCATACACTATCGCAGGATGCAACTGAGAGTGAATATCCAACTTAAATATTCATCCAGAAGAATAGGATGATGTGGAAAGTTATTGAAAACAACTGCCTGTGGACAAAATTAGCTTTCAGTGGAAAGATGGGTTAATCAGGAGAAACATGTTGAGACTAAATTATATACAAATTAATTTAATTATTTGACAAGGTAATAGAAAAGCTTTGTTGAAAATGTGTTGCTGGTTAAAGCACAGCAGGTCAGGCAGCATCCAAGGAATAGGAAATTCGACGTTTCGGGCATAAGCCCTTCATCAGGAGCTTATGCCCGAAACGTCGAATTTCCTATTCCTTGGATGCTGCCTGACCTGCTGTGTTTTAACCAGCAACACATTTTCAACTGTGATCTCCAGCATCTGCAGACCTAATTTTTTACCCAATAGAAAAGCTTTGTCAATGTAGGTTTTGAACACAATGACTAATCGAAGTCATTCCAACGTTACACAGGAGCCTTTTTAAGTTGAGGCAACCGGAACTTAGGGGAATGTGACAATATATACCCAAAATTATCTTCAACTAGATGTAGAGACTACAATATACAGAGCTTTGTAAAATACAGATCTGATTTATCAGTATGATATCAAAAACTAAGGACTTCAAGTTTGAGAAGTCTGGTGAGTCAGAACTGTTCTCTATGGAGCAAAGAAAATTAAGAATTGATCTAGTAATAGTTTACATGATAAATTTTAATCAGATAGATAGTGACAAACTGATCCCACTGGTGAGACAGTCAATAATCAGAGGTCACAGAATTAAAATCATTGGCAAGAAATCCAGAAATGAGGATCTTATTTCACTCAGGCGTCATAATCTGCAGTGGAACTACTAGCTAAGAAGTTGGTGGGGAAGGATTCCATCAGTAGTATTGAAAAGGAATTGGACTAGGGTTGAAGGATGAGAAACTGAAAGAGTTTCAGGCAAAATGTGGACACCTAGGACTTTGCTAAAGTTGCTCTTCTAAAATTTCAGGATAAACTAAACTGACTGACCTTTTTCTGCACTTTAAGTTTGAGTGATTCAATGACAGAAACAGAAAGTAAGAGAATACAATCACAGAAATCATTACATGACCTCACAGATTTTAGAGAAAGTTCCATCTCTATTTTGCTTTGTTTTTCAGCATATTATTTCTGTAAAAGTACATTGCCCAGTCAAAATAAAGTGATTGCAAAGTTGTTAACCATCCTCCCCACTGGAAGTGTTAATCCCAACCTCTATAAAGGCTGTTCACAGTAAAATCTTCAGTTCTCCCATTGATAACTGCTGTACATTCTACTTGTGTATCTCTGGTAATTCAAAGTGACAACTAAACTATTTTAACAAGAATAGTTTAAATTAATGCAAATCTACAAATTGGTCACAAAAAATAAGTGAGATGTATTGCCATTGAAACAAGTTATCTCATGCTCTCATATTGGGGACTTGTTTTTTCTGAATAGTCAGAGACAGATCTGTCATAATGAATATTATGTGCTTTGGTTTTCACAAGGGAGAGTGAGATGTGACAGATGGTACTTATGGCAATGATATTTTTAATTGTTGGAAAAGTTCAGTAGGTCTGGCAGCATCTGTGGTGACAAATCAGAGGTAATGTTTCGGATCTATTGACTCTTCCTCAGAACTGAAACCAAAAAGTGCTGGAGGTCATAGCAGGTCAGGCAGCTTCCATGGAGAGAAAGCAAGCTAACGTTCTGAGTCTAGATGACTCTTCATCAGAGCTTACCTTCTCCCCATGGATGCCACCTGAACCATTGTGGTCTCTAGCAAATTTTGTTTTCAGATCAGATTCTAGCATCTGCACAAATTTGCACCTTCCTCAGAATTGTTTATCTTCGTTTCTTCGTTCTGATTTCTAACATCAGCTGTTTTTTCGGTTTTATATTTTTAATTGTGCCTGCTTCAGCCTTAGAATCTGAATTGATTTTTACCTCCGATTACTTCTGTTAGAGAAAAAATTAACTAACTTGAACTTAGAAACAAGTTTTAACTTTGTCAATTGTTCTAAGAAAACAAAAAAAAATACTTTCAGCTTTGCGTTTGGAATAGAAGAAGCAATTGACAGTCCAATTGGAAAACAGTCATTCAGTATTTATGGTGAAAGAGAGACAGCAGGTCAAATGGTCATTTCGGTATCCTGATCTTGTTGTAAGTGCAGGTGACGAATCCACAAATGCTGCCAGGAAGTCCTGCAGTACGATTAGATTGGAATATCCATCAGAAAGGGGGAAGTATTGATGCAAATGGAGGAACAACCAGGTGTCTTGAAGTGGCCCACTCCTCCATGAGGGTGCTGTGGCCCTCTTATAATTGCCACTATGTGATTATGGAGATTCGAGATGCAGATGCATTCAATGAGGCGTGAAATGCAGTCTGACCACTCCCTTAAAACTATGTTTTACTGAAAAGCTGCTCTAATTCATCAGCCAGCCTTCAGCCATTGTGGGGGCACATCTGTTACCTGGAAAATTCCAGCTGACTACTCACTTAATCCTCAATGGTGCACTTAACCAGTCTAACTACCAGCCACAGTCTCTGAATGGGTACCTGCGACCTCTCAATTTAGGTTGGAAGTAAGACTATGGCAGCTTGCTGGGCAGTACAAGGAAATTGTGAACTCAACCTCTTCAGTCTCTCTTTATTTATGACTGTAACAAGTTTCAAGGAAGAATGGAGGAAGCAAAGAGGTGGGAGTGTGGGAGGGACAGGGCAGAAGTGGAGGAAAAAGCTGATGAGAAGGTCTATGATATGGTTGTAGGGAAAAATGATTGAATGACAAAAATGCTAACGATGAAAGGCAAGATGTGATTCTAATGGAAAAAGCAAAAGATGGTCTTGAGGAACTGTAAATGATTTTAAAGTCATTATCAACAGCTGCCAACCAAATGAAAACAATGATAATGGCTATTATCTGAAATTATTAAATTCAAGATTGAGACAGAAAGCTGAAAGCTGCCTTATCAACAGAAAGCATGTTATTCCTCAAGCTTCTATTGAGTTATTTTAGAATAATTTGGGAGGTTATGGATAGACAGCTCAGAAGGGCAGTGAGACAGAGAATTATGATGACACATGACTGGGCATTCAGGGTCATCCTGGTTGACTGAACAGAGATGTTCTGCAAAGTGATGATTCAATCTAAAACCAGATTTAAACAATGCATTAATTTAAATAATTCCATGGATTACTATGAATGCCAAGTGTTTGTTATAAATTCAATCACTAGAATGTTAAATAAGCTGTCAACCTGCTATTCAAAACCATTTATGGATATATTATGTTAGTTTGTGGAATTAACATCTCTTTTTCTACTTTTACAATGAAGTGTCAGCATCATGTACAGCAGGTCAGTTGTAGGTTAGGGTTAAAGTTAAGGTTAGTGTCACGTACAGCAGATCAGTTGTATGGTTAGGGTTAGGATCACATACAGCAGGTCAGGGATAAGGATAGGGATAGGGTCAGGGTCATGTACAGCGGGTCAGCCGTAGGTAGGTAATTAGCTGAGAGTAACATTTGGAGCAAGACCGATCTCCATGGACTACTCCTGCTTGTAAGGGATTGAGAATCTATGTTGTTGGTATCACTCTACCTCGCATTCAAGTCATCAGCGCTACTGCAATAATCAATCAGTAAAGAAAACATGCATAACACTTTTTGAAGGGTGGTTTTTCTGGTAGTTTGCCCGTTGCACAAGAGGAAAGGCCACTGAGTAAGGCCCTCATGGCACCATGTACAGAAATGCCAGATTATGTGTAAATTCTTTTAAGGGCTGTATGTTTAACATGAAATATATATTGAAAAGATAACCTAGAACTGACATACCTCATGACAATAGTGCCACACACTGCAAATGAAAGAAGTTGAAGGGTACTGAGTTTTATATAATGTCAAGTTTTAACTGTCACATAATGTACTTACAAATTTTATGAGAAGTATATTTTTGGAAGAAATCATTGCATTAGTGTAGCAGCACTTCTGCTTAACTGGCCATTCTTTGCTTACAGAATCGGACAGTGAACATCAGCATTAATTTTTATCGTGCAGGACAATCAATCCAATCCTGATCCTACCCTTAAATGTTGCACATACTCAGCCTCAAGATAGTCTTCAGAAGTGGAGAACTCCAGCTGTCTTTTTCTACTGTAAGCCCAGGTATACTCTGACTAGTATTGAGACTGCATTGCACTTTTGTGACAAGCAAGATGACTGTGCAATTATTAAATTCTGTATCACTGGGCCATTTCTTTCAGAGACAAAAAGTGTGGTGCTAGAAAAGCACAACAGATCAGGCAGTGTCTGAGGAACAGGACAGTTGATGTTTTGGGCATAAGTCCTTCATCAAGCGTCACACTTTTTGACTTTGACTCTCCAGCATCTGCAGCCTTCACTTTTACCATCTCTTTCAGAGAGTCAATTTGTTTGACCAACTTCTGCCTCTTTTACCATAGCATTGCGTTTTACATCCTTGAATCCCCTTCAAGTCACGATTGATTATGATACCATCACCCTTTCAGATTATGCATTATAGATCATAAAACAACTCATTGCGTACAAGTCTATGTCAAATACAAATTACTGAAAATGAGGGGCCATCACATAAAACTATCTGCCACCCTTCTCCATGGAGAGGGTGGTGGTTGTGGTTTTGGAAGGTGATGTTTAAGAATCCCTGGTGAATTTCTGCAGTGCATCTTGTCGATGGCATACACTGCTGATATCAGTGATAGTGGTGGAGGGAATGGATATTCGCAGATATGGTACTAATCAAGCAATTGGAATAAATAGCCATCTCTACTTTGCATGGACATTGTACATTAAGGCCATTGTCCAGTGCCAGGGTGTATTTCTCCATTTGCATTAGAGTAATATTGCAAATCGACAGAGATACAAAAAATTAGGGAAGTGAACGTATGGTTAAAAGAGTATGTGGGAAAGAAGGGTTCAACATTGTGGGGCACTGGCATCAGTATTGGTACAGGAGGGAACTGTACCATTGGGACCAGGATCTTAATGGAAAGGCTAGATGGAGTGTTACAGGGACTTTAAACTAGCTAAAGGAGGTGGGCTCAAGATAGGCAATGAAAGTTTCCAGAACAAGTAATAGAGCAGAGTATGGAAAGAGTGAGGAATCTAACTTCAGACACAGCAGATAAGGTGACAATTATGAAAAGGTGAGCAGCCAATGCAAGCATGAGGGTGCTGTACTTAAATGCGTGCAGTAAACATGACAAGATAAATGAGCTTAAACCGCAGATTGAAATTGGAAGGTACGATGTTGTAGAGATCACAGAGATGGGGCTGCAAGAGGATCAGAGCTGGGAATTAAATATCTAAGTCTATGCATCCTAGTGAAAGGACAGACAAAAGAGGTCAGTGGGCAGGGTTGCCACGCAAGTAAGAAACAAAATTAAATCAATAGCAAGAAGTGATAAAGGAATGGAAGGTGTAGAATCTGTATGAGTACCCTCAAACGAAAAAAAAAGACGGTGATTTGAGTTATGTACAGGTCCCGTAGCAGTAGTTAGGATATGGGGAAGAAAATAATTAGGAGATGGAAAAGGCATTATTACAATAGTCATCAGAGACTTTGACATTCAGATAGAGTGGGAAAGCTGGGCTAATAACAGATCCCAAGAAAAGGTATTTGTGAAATGTTTAGAAGACATTTTTTTGGCAGAGCTCACTCGGGAATACGCAGTTCCAAAATTGGTGTTGTGTAATAAGGCAGACATGATTAGGGAGTCTAAGGTGAAGGAACCCCTAAGGGGCAGTCACCACCATCTGATAGAAAAAAAATTGAGGTATATGTTATTTTCTAAAGTTTTGGAAATCTGAAGCACAAAGAGACTTAAGGCAACTCTGAACTAGGACTCAAAGTTAACATAAAGGTTCAATTGCCAGTTAGAAAAGCAAATACAATGTTAGCATTCATTTTGAGGGGTCTAGAATACAAGAGCAGAGAAATACTGATGAGGCTATAGAAGACTCTGGTCAGACCACATTTGGAATACCATGAGCACATTTGTGTTCCATATCTAAGGAAGGATGAGCTGGCCTTGAGGGTGTCCAGAGGAAGTATACAAGAATGATCCTGGGAATGAAAGGCTTGTCATTTGAGCAGCAAATCAGGACTCCGGGTCTGTACTCAGGATTTAGAAGGATGAGGGAGAATATTGATAAGCTCAGATTGAGTAGACCTGGAAAAAATGCTTCCATGAGATGGAGAAACTAGGATCTGAGGGCACAGCCTCCGAGTCAAAAAGTGCGGTGCTGGAAAAGCACAGCCAGTCAGGCAGTGTCCAAGGAGCAGGAAAGTGATTCCTGATGAAGAGGGTATGCTCGAAACTTCGACTCTCCTGTTCTTCGAATGCTGCCTGACTGACTGTGTTTTTCCAGCACCACAGTCCTCATCTTCTCTCAGGCACAGCCTCTGAGTCAAGGGATGAGCCTTTCAAACTAAGGTGAGGAGAATGTGTATCTGTGGAACCCATTGCCGCAGAAGGTTCTAGAGGCTAAGTCATTGAGTGCATTTAAGTCAGAGACAGTTATATTCTAGATTAGTAAAAGGATCAAGAGTTCCCAGGAGAAGGCAGGAGAGTGGGGTTGACAAACATATCAGCCACAACTAAATAGCAACAGACTTAATGAGCTGAGTGGCCTAATTTTGCTCCTATAACTTATCATCTTATATAATTTGAATGCTAATTTGAAACTAAGAAATGAAAGAAGTCATGTTAAACCCAATGCAATAGTCGGTTATTTTTCATGTACACATTAATAATTTCTCAGTTTGGTCTGATTATGATCTGTGGTTAGAAAATCAAATAAATTTACTCAATGAATTTAGTCTAATCTGGCAGACAAACGTATGTTTTCAATGCTCATATTAAAAAAGAAACTGTAATCTATGAACTTGCGTTTTATAAACAGGCATAGGATATAACAGAGAAAAGCAGCAGCTGATTGTGTGAATCTCTGGAGAATTCTTATCTGACCGATGCAATGAGCAGTTTACAAGAAGTGTAAAGCTGGCATTGCCACCAGTCTCAGAAATAGCTGAATTGACTATTGTATGAAGGTGGTTCTCAGAAGTGAGAGAGGAGGATTAAAAACTCACTGGAGACTGGACTACTGTAAACCTCAGTTGAGGGCAAGGAATGAAAAGACAATAAATTGTCAAGGCATTTTGGAAAATATGAGAATTGTTATTAAGTACGAGATTACAAAATCAGGTCATCATCTAGGTCAGACTCCTCTTGGTTCAAAGCAGGCATGTGCAAAATATATCACCTTGTAGTGAGCTAACTCAGGCGCTTAACATATCATCCCAGTTTAGTGCTACTTTTTGAGTCATTATATACTCAGTACTTCTGTTACCAAAATTGCAATTGTCCCACTTAACACTGTTTTAAGGGAACATCAAGATAGAAACTGCAGCAACTGTCAACCACCAGTTCATATTACCCTAATCTAATTAACTGCAGATTAATATAAGTGATCGATTTCACACAAGTGGCTGTTTCTAATGTCGGCAGTGCTGATGTAACAGTGACAGCATTACTGCAGTCAGAAAGAATACTGTGGGAACAGTTCATGTAATGTTCTAGGGTTAAATGCCTTAGTTACGATGAGACCCAGTGAAATGAAATTTCATTGCCAATTGCATTCCATCAAAAAAAAGCTGTCACAGATAAACTCAGTAGCAGCCAACATAGTTAACCATTGAATAGACATCAATATTTAACATCACAAGAATTCAGCTTATGGATAGAGTGAAAAATCTACAGCATCAACTGCAATCATTCTGCAAGTTTGATAACCTTCCCAACAGTATTACATTTTTCATGGCTACATTAAGAATACTGGCTGCTTTACTTGCTCAAAATAATTAGATTCCTGAAAGCTTATCTGAAAACTAAAAAAAAATTTTCTCCTGTTCTAGTCAAATATGTTTTGACTACGTTATTAAAGAAATTTGGCTACAAATTTTCAAACATACTCTGATTTATATAATGGGTGCCACTTAAAACAGACTGTCTGTATAAATTTCAACAAACTGAGATAATGGTCTGGTAATTTTTAACTCAAAATCCAAATGTTAATGCAGTTTCTTTAGCTCAAACTGCACCTTATACGCAATCAGTTTTCAGGTAATATTTCTCACCCACGCCATAAGCTGTAGCCTGGATCTTTAAAATGCTCTTTTTTTAAGAAGATCGCTACTTTTATTTCTATGTGTAATCAACAATCAGACTTCTTTCTAAAAAAAAGGTTTTCTACAGGTGTTTTATACTAAGAAAGTAAAGACAGGAAGAAGAGGCAATGGGTATATGTAGGAAACCAATTTTCAGCCAAGATACAAGAGAATGATAGAGCTTAAGTAATTTAATAATTAAGTCAATTAATAAGTAATTTACATTTTGCTACATAAGGGTGAGAAGAAACTCATTGGAATTGGAAGCTAGACCAGGATTAGAAGAATGTTGGACCATAACCTTTCAAAAATAACAATGTTTGGAAAGAGAATTTGCCTCAGAGGAATTAGTGATGACCCCCTTCAAAGCAAGAGGCAAGGATAAGCAAGGTATTTATGGCATGAAATAATTAAGCATTGAAACATGAATAAGTAGGGATAAGTAAGGCTTCATCAATCTTACAATTCTTTAAAGTAGCAGAGTTTTAAAGAAAATGCAGTGGTTTATTTAGATGCGAAAACATTTGATAAGGTCCATGCAAAAGAGATTTATTGCATTTATTACTTTTATTTTTGAACTGCTTTCGCTTTGCAGTCAAGAAGGATTTATTTATTTTATGCAGCTTATCCATGATGTTTTCTCTTCTTTAGTTGTTATGGGCTGAATCTTACTTTTTCTTGGCCAAGCCAGAGTTGTATTGAGTTATTTAAAAGGATTTGAGCAGAAAGCCTAACAATGTTTTTAACCATATCTTATCAAACTAGTCTCGTTAACTATCTACCCCACTCCTATATACTATACCTAATGTCCAATTCCAGAAGCACCTTTACTTGCATTGTTCCAGAACAACTTGCCATTCAGCAGCGAGGCAGTGAAAAACCACCATCTCACCAACACATGTCCTGGTGCACAGAAGCCTTTCAATTGGGTATTGCTCCTTATCAGTAATGTCATGGCCCAGTAGCTGTAAAACCATGCTGTCTAGGACATGTACCCCTTTCTGTGCATAAACTCATTCTCTTAATCTTGTTGCTGCATTATCACCAAATCACACACTTTACCCGTCCTGGTTATATCACATCTAAATCTCCAATGTACACTGTCGACCCCAAACCTGTCATTGCCCAATAAGGAACATCGTATAAATGCAAGTAATTGGATAAGTCCAAAGATGAGATTTTGTTTACAGAAAGCAAATATGAACACAGACAAAACCGTGGCATTGTAACCAACAAATATTTAACAGTCTATGATGGTCTGTTGCACCCAGCTCTCACCTACTAAATGTGGATGCCAAAGAACTAATATAAAACTAAAGCTGCTGGATAAATGAGGGGGAAAAAAAAAACAAAATGGAAATTGCTACAGAAACTCATCAGGTCTAAGCAGGACTTCTCATTTATTTGTTATGCTTGCAGAGTGAAGGTACTTTAGTATCTGGTGCGAGTTAAAAGCAATTGGCACCATTCCATTGGTGCTTGCAAATTGAATTTGGGCATCTCCACAAAGTTCAAATTAACAGCAAGGACATTACAAAAGGCCAGTACTGGCCACAGGTGAACCATTATTCATGCAGCTTCCAACGATGCTGTGTGAACAAATACCATCGCTTCATCACCTGTTCTGTAACAATAGCCTGTATGTTTGCAGTGAGAAACTGAACGTTTGAGAGTCTAGGATAGGAGACATGGAGTACAGCAGGCACTTTGTTTTGAAGAACACGTGGCTGCTTAGCTGGCATGGCACCTTCAAGTTACTGGGCTTGCCGACCCTGAAGATGGATGAAGAGTAAATAAGGTTAATGTTTTGAGTTCTAAAGAATAGTCACTAGAATTGAAATGTCAATGTTCACAGGTGCTGTCAGACCTGCTGAGTTTCTCTATCAATTTCTGTTCTTTGTTAGTCAAAGATGTCCTGTGGGGTTTGTTGGGCCTGATGCAGCTGAGCTTCATCATGGACAAGGAGAGATTCATAACTGGAAGCTCCCATTTCCCCAATTCCTCAACATTCAACACATTGCCTCATTGTCTGCTTCAATTGTGCAGAGCACAGTACAGCAGGATAATGTGGCACATATAGTTTAAACTGCCCCCATCCTCACCCATCTGAACAGAAGAACCATATCACCTATCCCACCACTGCGCTGGTCAACACATCCATCGAGGGTTATGCAATGGTGTCAGAGTAGGTAGCTCTTGTCCCCCAGTAACTATCTGTAAGACATCTGGACCCTCAAATTGAGTGCTCCAGGATGTAGGAATTGTGGCAGCTGCCAGAGTAGTCAACACATACCTCCAGGAAATGAGCACAGATCACCTACTCATGAATCCAATGAGCGCCTCCCTGTTGATGAATTCTGCAGCGTTGAAACAATGCCCTCTCAGTGCCATGTGCACAATCAATGACATCCTGCACTTGGGGAACCGAGTTATGTTTCTGAATCCTACTGCCCAGCTGCAGCACCAACCTTGTCAATGGGAAATAGACGAGTCTGATCTTGAACAGATAGTATCAGTCACTGTCCTGATGGATTCGTGGGTGCATGACTGAGAGATCCCACACAGTTCATCCATGGCACCTTGGAAGGAGTAGCTCTCAAACATTTTCAGAGAGACTATCACCTTCACAGCCACCAGAAGGATAGCCTCCCACTCCTGCAGCCCTCAGGTCCTGCTCCAGTAACCAGCATGGCTCCAACATGTCCTGGGCCATACAGAGCCCCACTCACCCTCAGGAAATGGAGTTGAGACCAAATGTCTCTCGGCCTCCTGAGAGGCACTGTGGCTGTGACCTATCTTCAAACTGGGTGTTACTGTTCCTGAGTTTGGCATCAACCCTGGTCCTCTGGCATCCACCTTTGCCTTCTTTAAAAAATAGCCATTGTGACGACTAGCAGCTGGGTGTAGGAGTCCTGGTGGAAATGACCAACACTGGAAACAGAAGATTATTAGATCTCAGAAGAGGAAATCAGTACCAAACCCTGTAAACAAGCACACTTCACCTCATAGTGAGGCATGCTGCAGCCTGACAACAAGGGACATATCTCCATCAACCTCCACTTTCAGGCTTAGCACACCCAGCAACTTGAAGATGCCATGCCATTAAGCAGCCAGCATGTATTCAAAACCGTGTCTGCTGCACTCCAAGTCTGTATTTTCAGAGACTCACTCAAACATTCAACTTCTCCCTATATAAGTACAGGGAACTTGATATGAATGAAATGCAAGTAAAAGTCTTAGTTCAGTTAATACTTTATTTAGTGTGATACTTTTCATCATGTGTTCTATTGAACATTTTAATAGCATAATGCAAACTCAAAAATTTAGAGTTCCTCTTCAGTCTATTAAAAACCACCAAGACATTCTGATTGACATTTGTTCTTTCAGAAATAAGAAAAATTGACAGTACAATTAGGCACACTGTTGACACTGTACAATGAAATGCACAAATTCATTAATAGCTATTTACCATGTGCTCTTAAGATCCCCCTGTAGTTTACAAGCCGTGCTCGGATGAGGAAATTTCATCCGTGACAAGTGAGTTTACAAGGAGTGACTAGACTTTTAAAACAAGTCCTTAAATAAACTAATGCATCAACAACAGAATGCACGTTGTTGGGTTAAGACGACTGTTAAACATACATTGCAAAACATTTAAAATTTTTCATTATACAATTTATTTAAATGCACATATGCTAAAGAAATATTGCACAAAATTAAAATCTCAATATAAAGTATGTGGATGGGACCATTTAAATTAATTTCCATAAAGATGTTTGCTAGAAATAAGATTTGGTAATATGCAAATTACTTTTACAGATCATAGCTTTCTGACGATTGCAGAAATGGGCACTTATTTCTGTTGAAATATTTACCA
The DNA here is from genome assembly GCF_020745735.1 of Hemiscyllium ocellatum. Lineage (NCBI taxonomy): Eukaryota > Metazoa > Chordata > Chondrichthyes > Orectolobiformes > Hemiscylliidae > Hemiscyllium > Hemiscyllium ocellatum. The sequence goes on along the minus strand of NC_083405.1, from coordinate 44,856,649 downwards.
TACACAAGTGAAAACCAGTATTTGGAAACAATCCAGTCGGGTTAAAATGAGAAAACTATTTTTAAATGGGACATTTAAGGCTAATCTCAAATTATATTTGCTAGAGTGGCAACATTAATCTGATCAATCCTAATCAGAGCACTCACTTGTTATCTTGGACACACCCAACTTTAAAGTACATTAAAATCTCTGTACATTAAAATTTACAATAATCTCTGGAGGCTTTACGGTTGTATGAAAATACACGGCTCAGTAACTCCTTGACTTATGGACCAAGCACAGACATGTATGCAACTAAAAAAGACTGCTTTATTCAGCTGTTTTGACATGTGCAGGCAGTGGGTGGAATATAACCTATTCTTGTGGTTCTCTCAGATCAGTGATCAAGTTTTGAGATACCAGATCAAATTCACATCAGTTAAAATACCTAGAATTCTGTTCCTGCTACAAAAGATATTCATTTAGGCTTTTTAGGGTCATATAATTGAACACATATTTGTACTCTTTTAATGCTGTCCTTTTTAAAACTGATGCCCATCAGCCATCACATTTTATCAAACAAAAATGTTGATCTGTGCTGAATTCATCATTTGCTTTCCAAACTGGATAAACACTAGTTCATTCAAATGTAAAATCATAATTGTGCTTTGACCTATCCTAAAGCAATACTGCTATTCCCATTACCTGTCTGAGAGATGATTCAGTGGCTGCATAATTGATTTGACGCTAACACAAGGAGACAGCTATGAGATGCAGTTCAACCATGCATCCTACAGCTCTTCTATTATGAATTAATCACATTTTCTCAATGAGCTTTGAAGACATTATAATAAATATAAAACAGTTATGATACACAGGAATATTATGAGAGAAAAGTGCATTAAAAACTCAAAGACAGCAGACAAACATCATCTGAAGTAAGCCAATGAGTCATGGCTCTAGAGGCTGGCACAAAAAGATGGCATCATAACTGCAGCTGTGTATGTTTCAGAGCCCCAGAGAAACTGCTGTAACATAGATTGAACAAGGGCAGGTGCACAAGACTCAATCCATAGGGCACAGTTTTCATGCTGGAAGTGTCACCTCTTTTGAGAGGAAGCAACTTGAACTGACTGAGACTTCTGCTTGTATTTTTGCAACCGCTGTGATCGTGAATGCAACTTGATGAAGAGCTCACGAAATTTGTACTGGGGAAAAAGTGTTTCTAGGAAGCCTTCTAGAAACACATAGACCAATCTTCGGTTTAACTGGTTATACTGGAACATCTCAAAGACGCGTAAAATGCCTTTCCGTGTTGTTTCAGCACCAATGATATGTTTTAGTTCATCTGAAAAGAACACACCAAAGTTAAAGTTGTCTCAAATGAGTAGTACAAGAGGATAAAATTTTAAATATTTATATTAGTGAGATCATTTAAACATGTCACTCTTGCAACCCATTTCATGTTGAATTAAAACTAGAACTTGGGGGAAAAACAATCTCACTGCGTATCAAGAAATATTGATGCTGGGTGACATTCTCCTTTTATTTCTACAAAGTGTCCAGAAGTAGTTTTACATTACACCTTTACTAAACCAGATGCAGGATGCATCTCCCATCCTCTGCAATCCTGGCGTGGTGCATTTTCTGCCCAGATATGGAGGTTGATGACTGAATAGTATTGTGGATTGGTTCTCTATCCTTAATCTCTGGATTCTAATTCATTTCAGAAATTTAGAAAAGTTTCCTTTTCATTGTTATATTTCAATGAAGGTTATGGATACTCAACACAGCATCTGAGTTTAATGGCTTCATTTCAAATTTGGCACTTACATTTAAAGAGCCACACAACATCTCTTCTTCTTCAGGCAGCTGAGGAAATTTGGCATGACAGCGAATATCCTTACTAACTTATATAGGTGTGGCATTGAGAGCATTCTGTCTGGATGTATCACTACCTGGTATGGCAACTGTACCATTCAAGATCGGAGATGACTACTGAGAGTGGTGAACTAGGCCCAGACAATCACAAAGGCCAATCTCCCATCTATAGTATCTATCTACCAGGCCCACTGTTAAGGAAAAGTTTCCAGCATTCTCAAAGATCCATTCCACCCTGGCAATGCTTTTCTACAACCTCTACCATTGGAGAGAAGGTACAGAGATCTGAACACACACACCAGCCAGTTTCGTAACAGTTCTATCCCGTTAGAATACTAAATGGTCTCACAAACTCTTAACAGTCGCCTATACCTGTGTTTTTGTTTTTGCCACTGTTTACCTATTATTTACTATCTATGCTACTTAACTATGTGATCTGCCTGTACTGCTCGCAAGGCAAAGCTTTTCATTGTGCCTTGGTACACATGACAATAAATTCAATTCAAGAGGTGATATGAGAAACAGAAAAATCCCACTGTGCATTTGATGTAGAGGACTAAGCAGAATTTAGTAGCCTAACAATTACATCTCTATTGGCGAATGAACTAGTGTTACGTTCCAATAAATGCTCATTTATTTTAATCGGAATCGTAAAACAATAACGCAAACAGAAGATATATTTAGAATTAAGAATGAATGTTGCTGACCTGGCATAATCACCAGCATCTTGGTCTTAGCTGCCACCCTTGAGCGCATTCTTATAGCCTTTTCCCTGCGTGGTGCACTTTCTGCTAAGATACCATTAGGCCAGAATGAATCTCTGTCAACAAAAATTACAAATTATTTTAAACTAACAAAAAATAAATTCATGAAGCATGTATAACTTTATTTTTTAAATTGGTTACCTGAATCGTTTTACAGTTTCTGCAACTTGCTCTGGCGAAGTCATCCAATCAACATGGTCCACAATTTTTCTAGAAGTGAAAAAGTATTAGAATTGAATGCAAAACTTGACAAGTTCACAAAGATACATTTCAGAATATCTATTCAATACTGCCCTCAAAATAAAGTTAATCTTGTGATGCCCCTTTAAGAACTAAGTTGATTTCTGGAAAAGCACCTTGCTTCCAGTACTTGAATATGTGATCAAGTCACCTCAAAAATAAACTTTCGATAAAGAATCAACAAACTTATTTAAGAGGAGAGTAGATTGTGTACGTGCTTTGGTTTCAAGTGCAATTTCAGAACAAGCTGAGTGTCAACCCGAGATCAGGAGAAGAAATTCTCTGTGCTGGCTAAATGAACAGCAGGAAGTTCTTGAATGGAGGAGACAATAAACAAGATGCTAGCGAGACCTTTTCTGACTGAGATGTCTACAATCATGGAATGGTGAATGGAGTGGATCTGAAAAGGACAACTCGGCTGGAAGTAAGTAGAAATCTCAACCCACGTAAGTATCTATGAATCAGCAATCAGGCCAAACGGTTAATCTTCAAGCTTCTAAATAATGGATTTGAGTTTTTAAGAGGCATAAGTAAAGTAAGAATTGAAAGAATTAAGGAATAATGTGTAACTTTGCTCTTTGCACTTTTAATATAATGTAACTGACTATTTAGGATACAGTGCAATTTGTTTGATGTTGTAGTAGAATTATTTTGTTTTAAATTTCAAACCTTATGGCTTTCTACTTTCAGTACGCTTGTGGATTATCAGACTCTTAAAACTAAATACATTACTGGTCTCTACTGAGATCATAACAATACCTGGATAGCCTCTTTCAGTAAGATGGGAGACACACAAATGTGACAAGTTGTAAATATCATCAACAAGTTGAAATTTTCTCTATCTTGAGCAAGTTTTCAGGTTGGTACAGATAATGTTATTTCTGGCTGTAAAGCAGTCACATACTTTTACTGAAAGATACCCCAGCACCTCATCTCAGAATGGATACAACTTTCTGCAAATGGAACTAACGTATTTGCATTCCCGTTTTAGTTCACATCACAAGACACTAAATTAATGGCAAACTTAAGATTATAACATATTTTATAGTGAAAGATGCATTAATTTGGACAGCTTAGTTTAATCAAACCTGTTGATTGTGTCTCCATAAGTTGCTCGGATAAGCTGCTGAAGTAAGTTTTTGATATTTCTTCTTAACCAGTGATTTTTATCTTTTAAATCAAATACTTCATCCATGAGAAGTAGCATAACTCGGAGAGGAATGTTGTCATCAACCTGTTTCAGGAAATAATAAATGCAATTATAAATGAAAAATTATATACAAGCCTTTTGGCATTAAAATCAACTTAGTCACTATGCGAAGCCAAAATGGAAATTTGATGGTTCTCTAATTTTAACATGGGCAACAGCATTCAATTCTCAAGATCCATATTTTCCTAGAATGTAGAAATGTTTCTTGAGAAGCTGTCTACCCCACTAAGGCTGAATAAAGTTTTCACAGAACACACTAATCACAACAAGTCATTCGGAGAGAAGAACAGAAACATTCTTCAAGACACAATTTTCCCATCTTAATAACAAAAACAAAATCCAAAACCTATTAAGGAATCTTATCAGAACTCAATGGACCCAAGTGGATCATTCAGCAGCAAAGCTATATTAACAGCAATACTTTAGCAACAGAACTAAAAAGAAAAATCAGTCACTCTCAAATACAAAGCAATATATTTCAAAGTGAAAAAGCAATAGCAAGTGTTAATAAAAAAAAACTCAGCATCTGCTGATTTCCAGCACTCAAACATTCAAAAAAGTAACTCACATTATCATCCAACTGGGCAGAAACACGAACATGTTCACTATCTTCTTCTGGCTTCAGTGGAGGAACCTGCATCAAAAGTTAGACAAGTCTGTTAATATTATTTGCAATACAAACAAAAAAGGTGTGAAGTTGAGAAAAAAGAAATCTTTGAACTGATAATATTTTCCACCAACATGCATTGTTGGATGTAAGAAATCTGCTCCATTCTTAGAACTGTCTGCCACTAAGATGTTAACAATTTTCCAGTTCTGGTTTCTTTTATATTCCTAATTTTAAATTGCTTAAATATTGTTTGGTCTTCAGTTTTGGTCTGAAAGTTTTGAAATCCCATTCCAAGTAATTTTCAACAAAATTATATTAATTAAAGAGAGACATTCAGCTGAAAGATCCATCAGTAACTTACTGGGAAAACAAAGGCAAGTACTAAATTTGTTATGAAAAACAATACTCAACATGAAGTTTGAGAGGAGTTTTAGAAACCTAAATGTGACAAAACCATTAATAAAACATTTAAAACAGAGTAAATTAGTCATAAATATAAAGAAAAACAGCATAACTAAAACTTACAGAGACAGGAGGAATTATCATGGACATTGAGGAAATGGCAGAGGAATTTAACAAATATTTGTCTTTACAGCAGGAGATAGAGCAGAAGCAAAGCAGGGGGTTAGGGAGTGAAAGCAAGAGAGGTGACTTGAGTGACAAAGTTAATGAAGTAATTAATAGCAGCAGAGAAAATATATTGGAGAAACTAAAGGGACAAAAAGCTGATAAAATCCTACACATTGACAGTCTAACTCTAGCACCCTAAACCTGGTGGCTGGAGGGAAAATGTATGTTCTGATTGTAATTCTCTAAAGCTTTTTAGATTGCAGAATTGTCTGACTGCACTGGAAGTTTGCAAATATAAATGTTCAAGAAAAAAGTGAGGAACAAAACAGGGAACTATAGAGCAAAAGGAAAATATAACTCAGAATGGAAATCTGAAGTAAAATACTGAAAATACTCAGTAGGTCTAGCAGCATCGATGGAAATTTTCAGATAGCAGGCTGGAATAGCAGGTCTATAAGGGAAAATTTGTTTGAGAGTCTCAGGAAGAAAGTAAAAGTGAGGTGTTTGTGGATAGTGACTACGTGGTGTAAAACAGTGGAGAGAAGACCCCCCAGAGCTGATGAGATTAGTTCTGGAAAGAAAATAACTTGCTGTTGAGTAGTAATTTTGAAATAGGTGCACGGGCATGTGATAGCTCTCAAGAGATGCCAACATACCACTAAAATATAAACCAGCTAGGCTGGCACCAAACTTTATTGCAGAAGAATGCTGGATAGACATGGTAGAGGCTCTGAGGTCCTTTCCATCAATTGACCAAGAATCATTTGCACTCTTACATGGGATTGGGATGTACTGAAAAAGTTTACAGGTTGATATTTAACATGTTTGGCCACCTTGGCCATTGAGAATTAGGATGAGATCTGAGATGAAGCCCCTGGCTCAGAGGCCAGGATGCTACCCACTGTGCTACATGACATCACATGAAGGAGAGAGAGACTGCTTAAGTTACTGGACAACAACGTGGCAGGTGGAAAGCATGACATTATTCACTTTGCTAGTAAGATTAGAAAAACACTTTATACTACTATGTTAGTATAATAGCATACTAGTATGAAAATGCCCGATCTTGGAAGCTACGCAGGCTCATGTGGAGTTAATACTTGGATAGAAGACTGCCAGGCATGATCGGTTTCATTGCCGTTCAGAATTTGAAAATGGCAGGTGCCCTCCAACGTATCTCGTCCACATCCCGCACCTCCGCCCTCAGATCCCACCCCTCCAACCGTAACAAGGACAGAACGCCCCTGGTGCTCACCTTCCACCCTACAAACCTTCGCATAAACCAAATCATCCGCCGACATTTCCGCCACCTCCAAAAAGACCCCACCACCAGGGATACATTTCCCTCCCCACCTCTTTCCGCCTTCCGCAAAGACCACTCCCTCCGTGACTACATGGTCAGGTCCACAACCCCCTACAACTCACCCTCCCATCCTGGCACTTTCCCCTGCCACCGCAGGAACCTGTAAAACCTGTGCCCACACCTCCTCCCTCACCTCCATCCAAGGCCCTAAAGGAGCCTTCCACATCCATCAAAGTTTTACCTGCACATCCACTAATATCATTTATTGTATCCGTTGCTCCAGATGCGGTCTTCTCTACATTGGGGAGACTGGGCGCCTGCTAGCAGAGCGCTTTAGGGAACATCTCTGGGACACCCGCACCAATCAACCACACCGCCCCATGGCCCAACATTTCAACTCCCCCTCCCACTCTGCCGAGGACATGGAGGTCCTGGGCCTCCTTCACCGTCGCTCCCTCACCACCAGACGCCCTGGAGGAAGAACGCCTCATCTTCTGCCTCGGAACACTTCAACCTCAGGGCATCAATGTGGACTTCAACAGTTTCCTCATTTCCCCTTCCCCCACCTCACCCTAGTTCCAAACTTCCAGCTCAGAACTGTCCCCATGACTTGTCTGGACTTGTCCTACCTGCCTATCTCCTTTTCCACCGATCCATTCCACTCTCTCCTCCCTGACCTGTCACCTTCATCGCCTCCCCCACTCACCCATTGTACTTTATGCTACTTTCTCCCACCCCCACCCTCCTCTAGCTTATCTCTCCACACTTCAGGCTCACTGCCTTTATTCCTGAAGGGCTTTTGCCCGAAACATCGATTTTGCTGCACTTTGGATGCTGCCTGAATTGCTGTGCTCTTCCAGCACCACTAATCCAGAAACCAAACCTTCCCCTCGGGATTCTGCACCCTTCAACTGGAGCTGAGTAAATTATTTTTGAGCCTTTCAAAAATGGCACTCAAAGTGATTCCCTATATGGACTGCTATTGAATGCTCTCTACTGCCTTGGCTCTGTCCACCGGCCAGACTTTCTACCATCTGTCAGCAGAGACCTGCAGTGAAGGATTCTTTATGGGGGGGGGTTCTCCTCCTTTCCATAGATGATCTCGGACAGAAAGCGTTGCAGCTCCATCAAATAAAAAGTTAAGTATATTCATATTTGGGAGGACACATATTTTTTGTGACCTAGAACAGTCAGTTTCCTATGTTTACTTTGAAAATTTTTGTTTGCAACCTCTATTTATTGTTTTTTTTACAAAAGCTGTTTTTAGATTTTTGGTTATAATTCAGCCCATGCTTCTAATTTATCGGAAATCTGCATGGAAGGGCCAGGCAGAACAGAGGATCACCTCATGGACCTGGTCCTGGCCAAGACGACTATCAATTGGTCCAGGCAGCGGGCCATGTAGAGGTTTCTAACACCTGACTGTTTAGCTTTCTTCCATGGTTACATCTATACTAGGGTGCCCATGGAGAGGGTGTGTGCAGAATCCACTAGCATAATAGACCATCAGGTACTAGTGGCCACTGCAGGAGGTGGGGTGCATCATCACTCCCATCAGCGATATTCTGATTTAGTGTTGGTACATTTCCATTTTAAGTTTGTCTTAATCACTTGATTTTTTTTTGTTACAAGTACATTGAGAAGCCTAAAGGAATGTTGGCCCTATTTTTGGGAGTGGGAGTATACAGTAAGTAAGTCTCACTGCAACAGTACAATATGCTGGTGAGACCACATCTGGAGTACTATGCCCAGTTTTGGCTCCCTTCAGTGAAGGCTGTTCAGAGAAGGTTCACTCGGATGATCCAGTGTCTGGAAGGAAATGTCTTATGAGCAAAGGCTTAACAGGTTGGGATTCTGTTTAGTGGAGTAAAGAAGAATGATTGAAACATATAGATTCTTAAGGGGCTTAACTGGGTGAACATTGAGAGAATAGTTCCTCTCATGGGAGAGTCTAGGACCAGAGAGCACAGTCTTAGAATACGTGGGTACCAATTTAGGGCAGAGATGAGGTGGAACTTCCTCTTTCAGAGGGTTGAGTGTCTTTGGAACTCCTTGACCTAAAGAGCTGAAGGGACAGAATCTTTGTATACATTTAGATTGAATCCCTTACTCAAGGATCAAACATTATAGGGAAAACACAGGAAAGTGGACATGAGGAATGTCAGATCTATATGGTCCTATTCAATGACGAAGCAGGCTTGAGGAGCTGGATATTGGCCTACCTCATCCCTAGCTCTTTTGAAAGATTTAGGCGTACTCATTCTAGGAATCCAAAATTAACATGCAGGTATGTAAACAATAAGGAAAGCAAACAGGAAGATAGCTTCTTTTGGCAATGAGGACTTGCGTGCAGGAATAAGGAAAGATTGCTACAATTGTGTAAGACATTGGTGATGACACACCTGGAACCCTGCACACAGATTTGGTTTTCATATATATGAAAGGATACACTTCCTTGGAGACAATACAAAGGCACTTCATTAGAAAGGTTCTTGGAATGAGGGTATTCTCTTAAGACAAGAGGCCAAGTAAATTGTACTTATGGGTGCTGCAATTGATTTGTGACGCACAAGATTCTGAAGACACTTGACAAGATAGATAGTGAGATTATTGCTCTCGATGGCATGTTCAGAAAACGAACATGATCTCAGAATAAAGAACAGAGTTCAGAAATTTCTTTGTGAACCTTTGGAATTACCATCCATAGATGGTTGTGCTCAGTACTCCAGGTGTGGTCTCACTCGCACCTTCTACAGTTGCACTAAGAGTTCCCTATGCTAATACTTCAACCACCTTGAAATAAGGACCAACATTCGTCTGGTGAGTATATTTAAAGTTGGGCCAGAAATTATTTATCTCTCAGGGAATCAAGAGATTTGGGACTTTACACGAAAGTGATGATGAAAATGGTCAGCCATATTCATACTGAATGGCAGAACATACTTAAGGGGCCATATGGTCACCTCTTGTTTTTCTCTTTTTTTTCTTATTAGCCTCTCTATCTCTATCTCTAATTCTCTTTTCTCCTTTATGATACTTGAGGCCTGCCTTTCACCACTCTAATCTAACTTTGTTTTGTTTGATAATGCCATATACCAGCATGTCTTGCTATATTAAGGTATTATAAAAATTCAAATTTTTGTTTTTAGAATACCTTCAAAAATGTATGCTTAAGTTCATGCCCCAACTTATCCATATTGTCTGATACTTTTGTCATTCCTTCTGCAAGACTGTCTGGAATTGACTTAACAACATTTGAAACATTTCTCATCGAGTTACGAAGGGGATTTACAAGCGTGTCCATCTGCAAAACACAAACAAGATGCAGTACATGTATTAGAACCTGCCAAAATAGGCATAACTCATTAAATTAACTCTCTACAGATTGAAATGCATTTCTGGATGATTAGAAGGGCATTTTTCTTTCAGAAAATATTAAGTTTTAACCAATCAATATTAGGAAGGTAACATTGTAGAAAATCTCCTAACTGTAAAATTCTTTGAGCCTATATCTTCCTCTCCATAAAGTTTTTGACAATGCTATTTAGAAGTAAGACTCTGCATTTTAGACACATATCAGGTCAAAACGCAACAATCTCTCTCTAAACTGGACAAAACCCAGAATTCTGGAATCTGTTTTTTGGCCAGACTAATATTAAGTGGTAGCAATTGGCAGTGGATTGGCAGCTACAGAAGAGGACAGATTCGTGGCATTGACAAAGCTTAACAAATCTGGAAATCAAAACAGTATATAAGCAATCCATTGGATTTTTTTTCTTTTAAGTTTATGCGCTGTTGACTGTATATGGACTATAACGGCATATTGAATAGACTATGCAATCTTGGGATTCTGATGACATTTCAAAGAAATTACATTGAGATGGTAAACTGACATTTTCCCCTTCTGGAACTTGGTTTTACAGTACAAGAAGGAAAAATGTAATATAGATCCAAGCAAAGATCACTATTTAACAATCTGAAGCAGAAGTTAGAGCACAGCACAATCAACAAGTCCAGCACTTATCAACCGACCAGATATCCCAACCCAATCTAGTCCCACCTGCCAGCACCCGGCCCATAGCCCTTCAACCCCTTCCTATTCATATACCCATTCAAATGCCTCTTGAATGTTGCAATTATACCAGCCTCCACCACTTCCTCTGGCAGCTCATTCCATACCTGTACCATCCTCTGTGTGAAAAAGTTGCCCTTTAGGTCTCTTTTATATCTTTCTCCTCTCACCCTAAACCTATACCCTCTAGTTCTGGACTCCCTGACCCCAGGGAAAAGACTTTGCCTATTTACCCTATCCATGCCCCTCATGATTTTATAAACCTCCATAAGGTCACCCCTCAGCCTCTGACGCTACAGGGAAAACAACCCTAGCCTGTTCAGCCTCTCCATATCGCTCAAATCCTCCAACCCTGGCAACATTATTGTAAATCTTTTCTGAACCCTTTCAAATTTCACAACATCCTTCTGATAGGAAGGAGACCAGAACTGCACGCAATATTCCAATAGTGGCCTAACCAATGTCCTGTACTGCCACAACATGACCTCCCAACTCCTGTACTCAATACCCTGACCAATAAAAGAAAGCATACCAAACACCTTCTTCATTATCCTATCTACCTGCGACACCACTTTCAAGGAGCTGTGAACCTGCACTCCAAGGTCTCTTTGTTCAGCAACACTCCCTAGAACCTTACCATTAAGTGTATAAGTCCTGCTAAGATTCGCTTTCCCAAAATGCAGCACCTCACATTTATCTGAATTAAACTCCATCTGCCACTTCTCAGCCCATTGGCCCATCTGGTCAAGATCCTGTTGTAATCTGAGGTAACCCTCTTCACTGTCCACTACATCTCCAATTTTGGTGTCATCTGCAAGCTTACTAACTGTACCTCTCATGCTCACATCCAAATCATTTATGTAAATGACAAAACGTAGAGGACCCAGCACCGATCCTTGTGGCACTCCACTGGTCACAGACCTCCAGACTGAAAAACAATCCTCCACCACCACCCTTTGTCTTCTACCTTTGAGCCAGTTCTGTATCCAAATGGCTAGTTTTCCCTGTATTCCGTGAGATCTAACATTGCTAATCAGCCTCCCATGGGGAACCTTGTCGAACGCTTTACTGAAGTCCACATAAATCACATCTACTGCTCTGCCCTCATCAATCCTCTTTGTTACTTCTTCAAAAAACTCAATCAAGTTTGTGAGACATGATTTCCCACGCACAATGTTGACTATCCCTAATCAGTCCTTGCCTTTCCAAACACATGTACATCCTGTCCCTCAGTATTCCCTCCAACAACTTTCCCACCACAGAGGTCAGGCTCACTGGCCGATGGTTCCCTGGCTTGTCCTTACCACCCTTCTTAAACAGTGGCACCACGTTTGCCAACCTCCAGTCTTCTTGCACCCCACCTGTGACTATTGATGATACAAATATCTCCACAAGAGGCCCAGCAATCACTTCTCTAGCTTCCCACAGAGTTCTTGGGTACACTTGATCAGATCCTGGGGATTTATCCACCTTTACCCATTTCAAGATATCCAGCACTTCCTCCTCTGTAATCTGGACATTTTGCAAGATGTCACCATCTATTTCCCTGCAGTCTATATCTTCCATATCCTTTTCCACAGTAATTACTGATGCAAAATACTCATTTAGTATCTCCCCCATTTTCTGCGGCTTCCCACAAAGGCCTCCTGGCTGATCTTTGAGGGGCCCTATTCTCTCCCTAGTTACTCTTTTGTCCTTAAATGTATTTATAAGAGCCCTTTGGATTCTCCTTAATTCTACTTGCCAAAGTTATCTCATGTCCCCTTTTTGCCCTCCTGATTTCCCTCTTAAGTATACTCCTACTGCCTTTATATTCTTCTAAGGATTCACTCGATCTATCCTGTCTATACCTGACATATGCTTCCTTCTTTTTTCTTAACCAAACCTTCAATTTCTTTCGTCATCCAGCATTCCCTATACCTTTCCTTTCACCCTGACAGGAACATACTTTCTCTGGATTCTCGTTATCTCATTTCTGAAGACTTCCTATTTTCCAGCTGTCCCTTTACCTGCGAACATCTGCCCCGATTCGAGTTTGCAATTGAATTCAACAATTTTAAAAATCTGGAATTTACAGTCTAATTAATTCATTGTGATTGCTGAAAACATCCACCTGGTTCACTAATGTCCTTTAGGGAGGGAAGCTGCCATGCTTATTTGGTCTGGCCAACGTGTGACTCCAGTCAGACAGTGTGGTTAAGAAACTGCCCTCTGGGCAATAAATGCTGGCCTGGCCAGACATGCTCTCATCCCATGAATGAATTTATAAAAAACAAGGTTGGCATCTTGAAGGCTTAGATCGTAAAGTATTCTACAACTGATATTTACTTGTGGAGCACAACAGAAGACAATCAGTTACACTGTTCAAGTCCAAGCACATTAACTTTACTCAAAAGCTGATGGAACTCAGTTTTCTTTAAATATTACTCAAATGGAAGTACCAGTTAACTGCTTAATTTTTAAACTTTTACAGTGGATATAAAAGTTGCCATTCTGGATCAATCTTAAACCCAGGCAGGATAAGCCTTTAGGTGATGCCCAAATGATATCTCGAGCCCAACTAGTTTTTAATATTAAGGAGACACATCAAGCCCTTACTCCAAATTATATGTATGTTATCTATACAATGCTTATAATGTAAATTCACCATAAAACAATACAAAGCCATTTTAAATGGGCAGCATTTAAATGTGATAAACACAAACCTATAAAATCTTGTGGTACTATGGTAGTATCCTAAGTCTGGGTCAGAAGTTTCAGGATCCAGTCCCACCTGCTATGAATGTACATTATGACATATCTAAACAGATGGATTAATAATAATTTACACCTAAACTCAGGTGTTGTATCAGTATAACCACTGAGGTACAAAGACAGAACCTTGTTGCATTTAAACCAGGATCATGCCTAATGGTGATGCTATCAAATGCTTGTGTTTAGTTTAAGAGGCAACTGGAAAGCAGTTAATCTGTACAGGAATAAATTGTATATGAACTTGATGTTCAGCTGTTCCATCAATTTGGAAAAGTTAAAACTTAGTTGTCCTATGGAGACTGGTAGGGGACAATCTTGCCCACTCCTCTAATTTCATTTTTTGTCGTCAAATACAAGTTTTGTTAATATTGACACATTGTATGTGCTTCAAAATTAGAGTCTTCATCCGGAATGCAGACCACTTCTTCTCCAGGATGATATGGGGAGGGGGCAATGTTCAGTTAGAGGCTTGTATGGTTCATCTCACTAACTCTAAAGCAGTCTCCAAAATAAAACCTAGCTCTGACTGTGAAAGGTTAATATGAGCTTTAATGTATGGAGTATTGCAGAATCACAGAATTGTTATGTTGCAGAAGGAGACCATTAGCCCAGTGCATCAGCATCAACTGTCTGTTCCATTTAAATCATATAATGCTCTCCTGAATGTCTCAATGGAACATGCAGCCAGGTACACTTCCAGGCAGTGTTTTTGAGAACTTAAATACTCACTACGTGAACTCTATTTCTGATCTCATATTTGCTTCTTTTGAAAAATGTTAAACCTGTGTATCCTCTGGTTCTGAATCCTCCTCAGAGTAGCAACAATTTCTCACCATCTGCTCTGCCCAGACCTCTCATGATTTTGAAAACACTCCCAACTTCACCAATCTGACCTTATAATTGAAGTTTCTTACCCTGGAACCACCTGCAGTTGCGTAAACCTTTTCTGCAAACTTTCTAATGTGTCCACATCCTTTTTAAATGTGGTGCCAGAACTGTACACAATATTTCAACTGAGGTTGAACTAATGCCTTCCACAAGTTGGACATAACATCCCTGTTCTTAAACATTATGCCTCTACTGATGAAGGCTAGAATCCTTTCTTAACTACTCTTTTTTCATTCTGTCACCTTTAATGACTTATGCTTGTAATGCCCTTTATAAAAATGTCCTTCATTTTGTACTGTTTCCCCCTCTTGATACCAAAATGTACCAACTTGCACTTCTCAGCACTGAACTCCATCTGCCACCCATCTGTCCACTCCACAAGCATCCCAATGTCCTTTTAAGTTTTGCACTGTCCATTTCACAGTTCATAATGGTCCAACACACTGTAGCATCTGTAAATTTTGAACCAGTCCGCTGCACACCAAGATCTGTACCATCAATATATTTCAGAAAATGCAAGGGTTCTAATACCCTGGAGAATTCCACTTCAAACATTTTGCTTAAGCCTGAAAATACCTGTTAACTATCACTCTATTTCTGTTATAACTGTCCGTTTTCTCTCCATGAGTTATACCTTTCATCCCATGTCCATTATCTAGTACTGTACAGGTCGTTCTGCTATAATGCACATTTTGTTAATTCGCTACAACGCAGTTGACAAACTGGAGACACTATTTCTAAAACTCAAACTTTCAAAGCGTGTAGTAGTTATAATGCAATTCCGGTCCGACTAGTTTAAATAGTGCTGCTATAGTGTGATTTTCTTACATGGGACTGCACAAGTATGGAACTACCGTGTTATAGTGGAACTGACTGCATTTAATACTATTTGGAAATCCACACACGATGTCAACATCATCACCCTCACCAATCCTCTACTAGCTCTTCGAAAAACTCCAGCAAGTTGGTTAGAAACAATTTTTCGTCAACAAATGCATGCTGGCTCTTCCAGATTAACCCATTTTCTTTCAATGTAACTACTAGCCCAAATATTTGTTCCTAAAAAAAAACAAATTACTGCGGAAGCTGGAATCTGAAACCAAAAGAGAAAATGCTGGAAAATCTCAGCAGGTCTGGCAGCATTCTCTCTTTTGATTTGTTCCTAAAAGTTTTCCTACCACTGAAGTTAAGCTGACTGATCTGTAGTTGCCAGGTTTATCTGTTTAATAACATTTGTACTTATTCCTGGTGCAGTCCCTTGGTGTCAGTTTTCACGTGATGGCAGATGGTGATTATTCCCAATAAAAGGCTACCTCAAAATTCCAGAAACCAAGTGCAATTACTGTACTGTCCTTTTTCAGTAGATTCCATGTGCATAGGAGCCTGGAAAAAGCCTCTCTCCTCATCACTATGGATTTGAGACCAATATGATTGAAACATAAATAGCTTTTGACATAAAGTGGTAATTTTTCACATAAGCATTTTCGATTAGAAATGCTGCTCACTGTGATCACAAGTTGGAAATTTATACAAAACCTCAATGCAGGAGTCAAGACATACATTAATTGATTCATTTTATTTAAACTGTAGAAAACAAAATATTTAAGTGCACTCATACACTTTGCACATGTCGAACATCAAACTTTAGAAGACTTATCGAAATACAAAAATCAGATCCTTCATCGAAACAAACTACAATGTGAATTAGAATTTTTAATGAGGAACATTACACACTTTAAACAATAGATGGCAGGCTTACCTTGCGAGCAAAATCTCCCTTTCCCTTGCTATAGGCTTTGTTCTCCAGAAACTCATTCACATATGGGATCAAACCTGGACAAGCTCTTATTATTTCAGGGTTGATTAACAACTAAGTTAAAACAGAAAATAATTTATGTAACTAAGCTGCAGTCATTTAATATCAGATTTATTTTGCATTACTACTTTAATATAAACCAACACTTGGAAAGGGACATTAAAAACCATTTAAGTGGTAACAACAGGATAACTTCAAAAGTTAAACAGAGCATGAGACCAATGCAAGCACTGGTTGGACTGTTTAGGTGTGTTCATGGTTTAATATTTGTGATCTTCAAAATTTGTATCTGAACAACGTATTAAGATTATTTTCAAGTCTCTTGCTAAATAGTTATACATAACGACATGTTTTTCACTTTTAAATAATACTTTTGTTTCTAAATTCCAAAGACTGTTTTTATTGAACACATGTTGGACATCATTGATTATTGCAATCATTTTGCTGACTGGACACAAGACAGTACAACGTGGATCTAAAAACAGTAACACCAAATCATGGCATTTTTCTAACTTTGACGACAAGCTTGAATTTACCTGTAGGTATGTATTTAGGTCTTTTTTCCGCTTTCCCAAGAAGTCTTTATCCATGTTATTAAAGGTTTTTTTCCCAGGAAGTTTGAGCAGATTTGAAAGATTTTCAAACTAAATAAAGAAAATAAATACATTTTATTTCCTATCTTATATGGTGCAGTTCAAATTCAGTCTCCTAACATTTTGTACTATCTGAATAATTAGACTGGTGTTTATACTTTCACATGTTACTTAATAAATCAACTGTTTATTCAACTACATTTTGCATATAAAATTAACTTCAAGAGTGAACTGTACATGGTATATTTAAACCACAGCTGTTATAATGTGTATTAATCCAGTTATTCTTGTTTCCAGGTGCTAAATTGTAAGAATGCAGCCAGAATAATATAGGGCAGAGGGTACAGCTTTTGTCAACTGGTCCTTTTCAGTGGCAGCTGTTCAATTTTTAGTCTTGCCAAGTTTCATGCATTTCATGTGATACTTTAACATTTGCTGTTTCCCAAGCATAATTTTGAGTTCTCATGCTTGGTGACCACAGGTTTAATGGTGAAAATGTTATAAATCCTTGGACTGAGGAGTGATCACATACATTATACTCTTAAAATAAGACTTTGTGTAGGTCATGCAGGTGCAGAATTGATGTATAAGCAGACTGTTGCAAAACCAAACTGAAGTCATGACTGCTTCTAACATTGGGGAAGGGAGTGGGCTTGTGTGAAAGAAGGAAATCAAAAAGTACCTTCCAAACATAAACCACATTTTTAAAAAATCATAATTTGTTCAGGAATTTAACTACAAATTGTTAGGGACACTACTGTTTAGTTAGCAGTAACACATATTCAGAAAAAGGTCCATGTCTGCAGGGGTACTCAGGCCTGTACTGCTTGTGACCTCACTCCAAGTAATACCATGGTACTAGTGTAATGGTTTCTTTAAGATTACATAATGTAGCACATCTAAAATGAACGGCAAAACAAGTGACCAGTGACTTGGAGGAAGACTCAAAAACAGCCTTGGTGCCTTACCCGCCGCCACACTCCTTGGGTGAAAGAGGAGTGAAGAACAGAAAAGCAGCAACAACAGGCACACACTATAGGTACACACTGATGGTATTAACAGCACAGACCTCATGTTGAAATGGGTTGGCAGGAAATACACCATCAAAATTGCAGTTCAATCTTTACAAAAAATTAAGGGGAAACAGCTTCCTTTAACATAGACTTGGTATTTTTATAACCTCAATTTCAATAACTAAATTAATCTTTTAACAGATAAATTTTAAAGTTAAGCATAACAAGCCAGGAATATGTATAATCAATGACCCAATAAAGTTATTCATGAACAGTTTGTTAGAAATTACAAATTTACTTCCTTGATCTACATTTCTGCTAAAATATATACATACTAATTTAATTGTTTGTCCATTTGCAATACCTCCATGTTAAATGTGCAGTAGTCACACAGATCTGATTATTAAAATGTTCTTGCCACAAATGCTACCTGATAGACTGACTAATTCCAGTATTTGTTCTTTATATTCCATGCACACAAGAACACTTTAAGTGAAATCCTTTGTTCTGTAATCTGCTATATGAAAACTGAAAAATACTAAAATATTTTAAAATAAAAATACTCGCTTGTGGTTTTATGAATTCATCTCATTGATCTGGATTAAACATAAAAACCTGTAGTGTGAGAAAAAGAACTGAATTTTAAATGGTTGAGGTTTATGGGTTTCTGTATGCATGACAGGTTAAAACACCAAAAGATACCGGCACAACTAGCAGGAACCTTCCAACATCCATATTTAACTTTAGTGCACTTATTATCACAAGTGAAACCTCTATGTCACAGATGGGTATGCATTTAAATGTTAAAAGTCAATTTAATTTAACCCTAGATTCTGTGCTAAGCACAATCGTTTCCCAAGCTGAATAAGATGTGAGAACAGAAGGGAATCAGTGGGGTTAAAGAACTGTCAGGCAAGAGAAATCTTTAGATACTGAGAAGGGATAACTATTCCTTGTTTCTTTTAAAGATTTTTACCCTTGAGACTGGTCTTGATACTGCACTCACACTGCTTTGCAGGAGAATTCTGCATTGATTGGAACTTTGGAATTCTGTGCACATCCTGTTTTCATAGCAGCATGAAAGCCACTTCTACAACACTGACTGGGTCTTCAGGAGCAGCAGCATTTTCACAATCTTTTGCAACAGTATTTGATTTTTGCACATAGCCTATGATAACCACGGCACTTAATATTTTTTAACATCTGGCTTAGTCCAGGGACCTCCAGGAAATACTTGCAGAATCTCAATTTGATTCCCACAAATACAGGTCCTCAGTATCCAATTCCAAAGTTGGCGCAGGCTAATATTTTTGTACATGTTGGCAATGATAACACCAGTCAGAATGCAAGAAGGCCCTTCAATTATGTATTTGAACCCCTTAATGTTTCTGTTCTAAAACACTACCCAGGGCCTTATCATTAATTGTGTCAGTCCTGTCCTTGTTTATCTCGGATTTATCCAAATTAAATGCCGTCTGCCATCATCAGCCCACTGACCCAGGTAAGAAGGTTAAGAAGGCAGGTAGCACCTGTGCCTGCAATGGTCAGACTTTCGAGTACAGAATTTGGAATGTCTTGTTGAGATTATAGAAGATGTTGGTGACGCTTCTTCTGGAGTACTCTGTGTAGATCTGGTCACTCAGTTAAAAGAAGATCTCATTTAACTGGAGAGGGTCGAGAAAAGATTTACCAAGAATGAGGGTTTTAGATATAAAAATATCTGGAGCTTAGGAGGTTAAGGGGTGACCTTATAGAGATTTATAAAATCATGAGGGTCACAGATATGGTGAATGACAAGGGTCTTTTCTCTGTAGTGGGAAAGTTCAAAACGAGAAAGAACATTGTTAAGTGACAGGAGAAAGATTTAAAAAGGACATGAGGAGCAACTTTTTTTGTACACAGAATGGTTCGTGTGTGGAATGCTGTCAGGGAAAGTGGTATATGCAGGTACAGTTACAATATTTAAAAGATATTTGGATAAGTTCACGAAAAGGAAAAGTTTGGAGGGATATGGGTCAAGCGCAGGCAGGTGGCATTAGTTTAATTTGGGAACACGGTTGGTTGGGAACATGGCCAGTGTGGACCGGCTGGAGCGAAGGGTCTCTTTCTGTGTAGTACGACTCAATGTACGCATGTAAAAATCAAGGTATCTTCATACCACCCAGCAGTATTCAGCAACCAAAATGGATTTCACTCAATTACTGTCCAGCTGGTATGTACCCACCAAAAGATGAGATCATGGAAGATATAAAGGAAGTTGCAATGATATCATCATTCTGCACTGTCAAATTTTGTACATCATATATCTAAGCAGTATTACTGAATAGCTGTCATCACAGGATGGAAGCTGGAACAAGCAGCTGTGAAATGAATATTACAAATCATGGGTTCTTCTTGCAGCGAATATTGGATAATTCAGAAATCTAAAGTCATGGTGTTGCCATGAATATAGAATCAATTGGTTAAGTTAGAAAGTTAATTACCATCTATGCACTTACAGATGCATGTTATGTAAATGTTGTTCAACTGTGCTAACATTGATCATTTGCGACAACAATAAAATCCATGTTAAAACACTCATTGCTTAAAAAGTGGTCACATGCACTTCTAATAAATTAATTTGATGTCCTCTTGTACACATCAACTCCTAAATTCCAAACAAATGATATGCAGTGCCATGCGTGAAATTCAGTCGAGAGTCAATTCGGCAAGACACAAATGTCAAAGGATTTCACAAAAGTAAGTTCTTTAATTATAAAGCCGTATTGTCATAAAATTCAAGTGACAACAGATAGTTCAACCTTCAGAAAGTGCTATGTCTGCACGATAACGGGCTTCCAAGAGGAAGTAGTCTGATTAGTCAGTCTCAGGATATTTGCCCAAATATCCCAGTGGGGTAATATTCACAAGTTTTTCCATTTTGGGACTAGTAATAATTCATGATTCAGACTATCTATATGCCTCAAAAGTATCAAACATCATGCAGAAGTTTATTTTTTGGGACTTTTTCTTTTTGCAGAACAATTTTTTTTAAATGGTGGTTGTGCTTGTGGATTCGTGGAGAGAGGAATAGGAGATTGAGAAGAAAAAAAACCATGGCTTGACAACATAAATGTTTTACACATCTGAAACCAATGGACAATTTTATAAAATGGGATTTTCAAAATTCCTCTACTGCCTTTGAAGTTTCAAATAATTCAGCAATATTCATCAGAACAAACAAAAACGCTTTGGAGTTACTAAATTATGCAAAATATAATTAGTGCTCTCATTGTAGCAGTGCAAATAGTACAGTCCCAAAATCTCTTATAACCAAAAGAAAATTATAAGAAACTGCTACAAAACAATTTTCAAAATATGCTTTTACCTGTTCAGTTATCCGCATGTGAAAGTCATGGAAGTCACTATAGCGGCGATAGGTCTTCCACACATCATCACTACCATCTGGATTTCTTCTCTGAACAGTGATTGCATACAGAGCATATGTCTTGCCATGGTCATTACATACTCCTGCCACAGGATATGGTTCATAGTCAGCATGGACTAGTTCACAATGAAAGAAAGGAGAGGAAAATGGGAAACAAACATGGATGAAAATGGGACAGAAACGTATTGAGTGAGGAGAAAACAAGACAGACAATAGCTTGAAAGTAATTCTGGAATGACAAATGAATGAGAGAATAAATGTTTTTGACATGTCTTTATTTTACAGAGAAGTCAATATCAAACATTTCAATTCTGGGTCCTTTAGCACACTGTCCTTTTCACCTCCCAATCTGGGAATGGAAAATAAGGTTTACATTTCTTTAGGTTAAAAATTTTGCTAGTTGGAAAAATCTTATAACTGATTTGGTTGGTTTCAGTCTGGCTTCTCCAAATTTGAACCCACAGCAGAATGTGATCTTTAACTAAATATAAAATTCTTAATTTCTTAGAAGTAGGTACAAGTTGGCTGATGTGAGAAATGGGAGATTGCACTCTGACAAAGTGATTTAGGCTAGGATAGGATTGAATAAGCATCTATTTAATTGTTGGATGTACAATCTTTAACCTGGGGTGGCAAGACACCGTTTCAATTTCAAATTCCCAGGACATCCTTCTATTCAAAAAGGAAATTTTCATTTCACTTAATTAGTACATAGATATTGAACAAAGTGTTTTTTTCCCCAAAATAAGTATGATGCCATATAAAACAAAACAAGGATTTATGTATTTTTTTCAGAAAACAGATATTGTTTTGATAATGGCATTTTGAGAACAGTGTTATGATTGCGGATACCAGATCGGACAGAAAATTGAATCAATAGTAAAATAACAGTTTAGAAAATAGGTATATTTGGTTAATATGGGATTCAGGATGGGATCTTTAAAATCTTTCCTTTTTAAACTTTTATACTGATACTGAAGAGGTAGAACTTTGATCATATTGTCCACCCTTTTAATGCAGACATAGTACACGGTCTTTGCACTTCACAAAATTGTTAGAAAAATTTGATTTAAAAAGATTCAAGTAATCAAATCAATTGTAGACTAAGTAGATCCATCTCTCAGAAAAGATAGCAAAAAATGTGTAAATAGACATTAAAACAGATCATGAAAAATGAACAGAAATGTAAACATATAAAGCAGGAATGATAATTAGGAACAGGGAGAATTGTATAATCTAATTACTGCCACATTAAAATGAACAGATCTTTTAGAACAGTACATACTTGGTAGGTCAATCAGATTACTGCACAAATGAAGCATTTTTCCTTAATGCACCTATTACTATTCATCCAACATGGAAAGAAAGTATTTTTCCCCCTTTTACAATTACATATTGCTGACTGCTAAATAGGGGATCTGGTTTGACAAAGAAATAATTTGTAGCTCCAGAGGAATT
The DNA here is from genome assembly GCF_020745735.1 of Hemiscyllium ocellatum. Taxonomy (NCBI): domain Eukaryota; kingdom Metazoa; phylum Chordata; class Chondrichthyes; order Orectolobiformes; family Hemiscylliidae; genus Hemiscyllium; species Hemiscyllium ocellatum. Next base: position 44,834,071 of record NC_083405.1, on the reverse strand, counting down.
CTACTGACTTGTAGCAACTATAGTGAATGATTTGTTTTTACCAACTAATCCCTCAAGTGTATTCAACGAGAAAATCATAGGTAGAGACACATATCGCTATTGCTTGGTACTTTTTTTTTCTAATAACGATACTGAGATCTTCCCTCAGTGCAAGTAAGTCTCATTATCAAAGCAGCATGCATGACTTCGATTGAAACAGCTGTTCTGTGACACAAAGCTTCATGCATGCAACAAATGCATCTGCCATTATTAGCAATATTTCTGAAATAACTCAGTGGCTAGGTGGCATATATACTGAAAACAATTATTCACAGAATTATGCTTTCACTCAAATTGATATTTGTAATATTACTTACCAGTGTCACTAATGGATACTTGCAGTTGCAAAGAATCTTCAGAGCTGGTATTTGAAAGATCGTCGAGAGACTACAAAACAAAAATATAGTGCTTTCATTTCTCATAATGTGTATTTTGATCTAAAGTCTTTGATGTAACAAAATGCACTCTCTGCATTTCACATGTGTATTATAAAACAATAATTTGACACAAACCATACAAATATATTAGGACAGATGGCCTGAAGCTTGGTCAACCAAACAAATTCTCACCAATGATAGAGCAATTAAACCAGGGAATGCTCAAATCAGAATTAGATGAACAGAGATCGTGGGAGTTAGTGGTGCTGAAAATAATTGGAGGACGGGAGAGAAGACGAACATAGGAGCAGGAGTAGGCCATTCAGCCCCTTGAGCCTGTACACCTTTCATTGAGATCATGGCTGATCCGTGGCCCAACTCCATATATCTGTCTCTAGACCTGATCTCGAAATACCTTTGCTTTAACAAAAATTTATCTTAGATTTGAATTTAACAACTGATCTAGCATCAAAGCCATTTGTTGAAGAGAGTTACAAATCTCAACCACGCTGTGTGTGTGTAGAAGAGTTTCCTATTATTTCTCCTGAATGATCTGGGTCTTATGTTTAGATTGTAATTCTATAACTTGGGTGTACAATCAGTGGAAATAGTTCATCTTTATCTGACCTGTTTTTTCCTGATAATATCTTGGGAACTTCGGTTTGATCACCCCTCAACATTATAAATTCTGGAGAAATCAGGTCCACTTTGTATTCTCTCTCCTCATTACGTAACCCCTGAAGTCCAGATATCATTCCTGTAAACCCATGTGGTGCTCCCTCCAAGGCCAATATATCAAAACCTCACCTCAGGGTTCAATGCAACATTAAGGCTGTCACCAGTCTAGCTTAAGCTCAGTAGTTGCCAAGGAGAAGACTGGAATTGATCGTCAGGAAACAGTACACAGCAGAGAGGAAAGACCCTGTCCTCAAATTACCCAATATTTAATTGGAGGAAATTTCTGCACACCAACTACTGGACGTTGGGCAAGTAATCTGACAATTTTAACAGTCCAGCTGTTTTACAGAAATTGAGAAAAGTGATGGTGCTGAGGTAGAGCTGAGTGGTGTCAGTTCACGTGAAAAATAATGGAATGGCTTTTGATGATGTGGCCAAAAGATAACATAGAGAAATGAAAAAGGAAGGGACCAAGCATTATTCTTGAGGGAAAACTCAGAGATAATTTGCAAGAGCAGATAAAGTCATTGCATGTGATACTGTGGCTTCAACTAGATGGAAACTTGAAACCAAACAAGTGCAGTCCCACCCAGTTAGATGACAATGGCTAAGCACTAGAAAAGGATTCAGACAGGTTGATAAGCATGAAAAGAGAAATTTATACTTTGCAGTCATGTGATATATCACTTGTCACTTTAATTTGAGCCAATCCATAACAGGGGTGGAAATCACTAGAGCAACAGTTTTCAAGAATGGGCAAGATGGAAGGCATTTTATTTCCAGGAACGGATAACAGCAGATGTTAAGAAGATAGGGACAGTAGTTGAAGAGATCAAATAAGAGTATCAGTTAACAAGGGGACTAGGAAGGGATCCTGATGATACACAGTTGGGTGGGATTAGAGTCGAGGGAGCAGGGGATTATTCATAGAGAAGGTGATTTTTGCTGTTAGGTTGGGGAAATAGGTGAGAAATAAGCAAATTCTAAGTTGAGACAGCGGTTGAAGTTTGACAATAATGGACTAGGTGAAGGAAGGGGAGTGGCAGAAGCAGCTGATGGTTACTATGCAAACAGAAGAATTCCTGGAAAAACTCAGCAAGTCTGGCAGCATCTGTGGAGAGGAAGCAGAGTTACAGTGTTGGCTCTAGTGACTCCTCTTCAGAATATGAGCTTTGAAGAAAGGTCACTGGATCCAAAATGTTAACTGAGCTGAGATTTTCCAGCAATTTCTGGTTTTGCTTTTTATTTCCAGCAGCTGCAATTTTTTTGGATTTTTTTTTGATTGCCACAATGGTTGACACTACCAAATGGAAGTCATAGGTTCTTTGTGCTGATTAGAGAAGGGCTTTTTTTGGGGGGGGTGGGGAGGGGAAAGAGGGGCAGTGGTGGGAAGAGAAAAAAAAAAGCTTCTATAGAGTTTCTAATATGACTGCAGAGAAATAGTGACTGGTGTTATCTATGCCTTCCAGGATCATCCTGGAATAGTGAGCAGTTTTAACATTCAAGTGCTGGATCTGGTATATGCACCACTTGCTTCAGCTGCACTTGACACTTGACAATCTCAACAAGTTGTCTTTCATTTGCATTTAAGGCCTCGTCCTCTAGATTTAAGTACATACCAGAGGAGCAATAACATAGTATAAAAGCTTTATTGGGGAGGACAGCAACATTAACTTCTATTTACACAACACCTTGAAACTTTATGAAAATCCAAAATCAGTTGACAGGAGTGTTAGATCAACTAAAATCAAATAGTCTACCACAGGTTTACAAACTGCACTATTTAATGAAGACAATACAGACTCAACATTTCAGCCAGGCCAGTTACTGTCCTATAATCTGGATTTTTGATTATAAATCTAATCTTTCTTTCAAACACTTTGAAACTAAAATCAAATGCTCAAAGTTGCAATTACATGATGCAAATTTTGAGACTTATATGTACCACATTTTAAATGGATAATACTGACATCAATAGCATATTATATATTGAGATTAGTTTGTCAAAGCTCCATACCAAAAAATAGGAATTAACCAATAACCCCAATATCACATCATTTTGAAACATTTTCTTTCCATTTAATACTTCCCATAATTTTATTGTAAATATCAATTAATTACAATGCATATGTTTTGACATCTGCTAAGCAGCAAGGGATATAGAATGGGTTAAATTACAGAAACACACCGACATTCCATACAGCCATCGACTAATCATAGCTTGAACTGTTTTATGTCACAATGAAGCAACAGAGTGTATTATTTAAGTAGGTATCCTTTCCAGACATGGAACTGAGCCAGAATAAGCTAATCTATAGATATTAAAACACCTGCAAAAGTACTCTAAATCTAAGAACCCAGTAAGTAGGCATCAAAACACAAAAATAGCAAAAGAAACAGTGGCTTAAGTTTGTGGTTGACAGACTGAAATTAGTTTATTTCATGATGTAAACAAACATTATCAGTACGTGACCAAGATTATGTAACAGTCAGTAGCACTTACCGAATTTAAACTGCCAGTTGGGGAACCATTGAAAGACTCTAGAGGAAAGAAAAACTCAGAATGTAAAAAAATTGATTTGTGAAGTAATCTGAAGGACAGTAGGTCATGCACTTGAAATAAAAATTTCAAAGTACAATTAAACACTAACAAAGGAAAATGACCAATTCATGGCAAAGTGCCAACATTCGTGCTACAATACCCAGAGGATTCCTAGTAAAACAAATACATGCACCTGCAGTTTGCCAAGAACAGGGCAGCCGTGCACTAGAGAGTAGTTGATCTATGATTTTAGGTTCATAATTTCAAATTAAATTGTCTACTTTAACACTGGTATTTAAAATATGATGCAAGACAGTGTTCTGAAAGCAATTTCCTTGATTATTATTTTCCTTTTATCTGAAATTAGTATGTGACTGGGTCTGTTAAGAAATTGTTTTCCACATTCAACTTGTTTTATATATACTTCTGAAGCAATAAATGTTTCAAAAACCTGTTAACTTTGCCAAATGATTGAACTTTATGCTGGATTTCAAAATCAACATGGTATAGCTGTTTCTATGGAAGTATATTATGTACAAATGTGACACAGCCATCAGTGAAAAACCTCATTCTTCAAAGGTTAATACTAATTAACAACTCAATACTAATACATGTTTAGTGCAGAATCAGCTTATGTGGGTGTAGGTTTACTCACTGAGCTGGAACGTTCCTTTTCAGATGTTTTGTCACCATACTAGGTAACATCTTCAATGAGCCTCCAGATGAACAAGCCAAGACACATAAATAGCAAGTGGGACAGAACACCAACACTTCACTGGAGGCTCATCTCGCATGGTGACGAAAGATCGAGAATAAACCTACCAGCTCAGAGAGCAAACCTAAAACCTGATCCACAACTGGAGCTATTAATCTTCTCCAAAATCTCAAAGACCAAATTATCTCCCTCACCTTAATGGCTTTATCAGGCTATATGTTCAAAGTAATATTACTTTAAATGAGAATGGATCTAGAAAAGTAACATTAAAAATGGCTGGCACGACAAAAGTAGTGACATTCCATAGCAAAATGAGTCAATTTTGTTCACATGAAAACAATGCACTCTGAGGGCATAAAACAATGGAAAATTCCCTGCAGTACTTTTCCTTCATCACTAGAGGTAAATAGAAAGCCTTGTAAAGTACCAACCGTGGAAACAATGCAACAAATCTTTTGGCAATTTGTCAACCTATGTCTTGACCTTCCATCAACTCTAATTTGATAGATGATTGAAATTTCCTTTGATTCTGTTTAAAATTTCTTGAATCTCAGGTCTGGAATGTGTTCAACTCAAAAGTAGCTCTATAGTTGGCCATTATAAACACCGGAAATAATCAAAACAGTATAGAAGAAAAGTCTTTTAATAATAACCAGAGTTTAATAGTAAATTAGATAATCGACAGAACATCAATTCTAATTTTAAAATCCTATCTGTCCTTAAATTGACAGCATACAGGCCTTATTCTGAACAACTGAACCAAGTGACAGAATAATGGAATCTGTTTTAGCTCATTTAATGTCTATCCATTTCCCCACATTTATTGGATTCATTGTCTACTTAAAAGCAACTGTGGGAACTTTCAACTATGAATGTTTACATAACTAATATTCAGAAAAAACAACTTCTAAATCCACTCCATGAAGCTCAAATTTGCACATCTAAAATTATTCATTTGTTAAAATGCAATTAAGCTTGTCTGGAGTGTACTAAACAAGCACTAGATCCACCAATTATTCAAATTAGCATGCAAGAAACATGTCTAAGCAGTAACTGGTAAAAGCTTCATAATCTACAGATTGTTAGCACCTACAAGATATCTTCACAACTAAATATTGACTTGAGCACTGTACTGCAATCTTCTGCATGCAGATTCTTACTTTAAATGATTTTTAAAAAGTTATAACTTAGGTAAATATTAGTAAGATTTGCTTGGATCTTATGTAAATGTCACACAGATACATGACATTTCAATTAACTACTCCTAATCAACGTCGTGATACTATAGTATTGAAAGTGACAAAGCCAAAATATACAAGGATAAGATTAAAGGTATACAATTGCAGTTAGTTATAAAGAGTGAGCGCCCTTTGTGATTCTTCTTACAGTCACTATGGTACTAGTCATGCCTCCTTTTCTACTGCTTATTAAACTGTCCATCACCAGTCAGAACATGATATTGGTAGAAATGCAGAGTTTTAACCCAATCTGTTGGATATAGAATCACTTATCTCCATCTAATGAATACTGCAGCTACTGTTCAACTACATGCAGTCATGTTCTGAAGCTTCACCAGGTTGGCATAGCATTTTTAGATATGCCTGGTGCTGCTCTTGCCCAAATGTTCTACCTTTATTTAACCAGATTTGTCCGATAGCAACAATACAATGAGGGATACATCAGGTTATAAAGTTACAAATTGTGGTAGAATATAATTCTGCAGCTAATAGAACACAGGGCTCGTGGATGTCCAGTTTTGAGCTGCCAAATCTGTTCTGAAACTATCCTATTTAGAAAAATGTAATGTAACCAAACCTAATGATGGATACCTTCATAGTGAAAATTAAACTGTGTGTCTGCACTGCAGTAATTCCTCTAGGAGAAAGTGAGGACTGCAGATGCTGGAGATCAGAGCTGAAAATGTGTTGCTGGAAAAGCGCCGCAGGTCAGGCAGCATCTAAGGAGCAGGAGTCGACGTTTCGACTCCTTCCTGAAGAGTCCTTCCTAAAGAAGGGCTCATGCCTGAAATGTCGACTGTCCTGCTCCTTGGATGCTGCCTGACCTGCTACGCTTTTCCAGCAACACATTTTCAGCTCTGCAGTAATTCCTACCAATATAATGATGGACAGATGCCTCGTCTTCATGCATTTGCCTGTAGTAAAGTTTAAGTAGCTTTCTCTGTCCTGTTGATTGTTTCTTTAACAGCCCATTCAGGCAGCTGTGCCCTTTAGGACTTATGGCAAGTGATGGCCTAGTGGTACTATTGCTAGACTAGTAATCCAAAAATCCAGTTAATATTCTGGAGAATCTTGCCATAGTAGATAGTGAAATTTTAATTCAACTTCCTGAAGAAGGCTTTTGCTCGAAACGCCGATTTTCCTGCTCCTCTGATGCTGCATGACCTGCTGTGCTTTTCCAGCACCATTCTGATCTAAATTCTGGTTTCTAGCATCTGCAGTCCTCACTTCTGCCATCTGGAATTAGGAGTCTAATGATGACCATGAAACCATTATTGATTACCAGGAAAAACCCATCTCATTCAGTAATGTCCTTTGGGAAGGAAATTGATGCCCTTGGCTGGCCTACGTGTGACTCCAGACCCACAGCAACGTGATTGACACTTAATGCAATTAGGCATGGGTAATAAAAATGTTGGCCTGGCCAGTGACACCTACATCCCGTGAATGATGTAAAACAAAACATTGCTAGTTCAGTCAGAACTGCTACTAAAGATGATAGAACACAGACATTAGGAGCAGGGAAGGCCATTTGACCTCTTGAGCCTGTACCACCATTTGATAAGATCATGACAGATCAGATGATGGCCTTAACTTAACTTTCCTGTCTTTGCACATATAATTCAAGGCTTCCTCGCTCAAAAATCTAATTCAGCTTTGCATATATTCGATAACCTAATCTCCACTGTTCTCTTAAACAGAATTTCACAGATGACGGCCCTCAAAAAATATTCTTCTCACCTCAGTTAATAATTGGATGTTTCCCATTTGAGACAATCTCCTGCCTCTCGACTCTGTCACAAGATGAAACATCCTCAAGGTACACTCAGGGTTTTATATGTTTCAGATTCCCTCTTGTTCTCCAACATTACAGTGGGTACAGGACAAAACTGCTCAACCTCTCCTTAGATAACATTTCCACTCTGGAAATCAGTCAACTGAACCTTCTCTGAACTGCTTTGAATGCAATTCTAACTTTCAAATATGGAAATAAAAGCTGTCCACAGTATTTTGGAAGTGGTCTCACCAAAGCCCTGAATTACTGAAGCATAATTTTTCTACTTTTACTCATGATTCCTCTTGCAATAAAAGCCAATACAGAGGAATCTCAATTATCCGAATAACACGGGTGGGGAGTATTTTATTCGGTTAATCAAATGTTGGATAACACAGTTTAGCCAAGTATCGGATCCTTGCATCTTGCCAGATAATCCTAAATTCGGATCTAATTTGATTTGGAAGGCAAACGGAATACAGAGGAACCTTGATTATCTGGCACTTGATTATCCAAATTTTGGATTATCTGGCAAGATGCAAAGTCCCGATGCTTGGCTAAACTATGTTATTCAGCATTCGATTAACCGAATGAAATACTCCCCGCCTGCGTCCTTCGGATAATCAAGGTCCTCTATATTTCATTTGCTTTCCTAATCAAATGGAAGCATTTATCATTCATACAATAGGACACCGATGGTATTAGCTCAGTGGCAGTAGTTCCTCGTTGAGAGCAGGATGCCTAGGTTTAAGTTCACCAGATGTACATAACATGTCCGAACAGGCCCATGAAAAATACCTACACCATGACACCCAGATCTCTCTGTAGAGTTCTGCAGTCTATTAGTTTAAACAATACACGACTTTTTAATCTTCTTGCAAAGTATATAACCTCAAATTTCTGCACATTACACGCCACCTGCCAAATATCTGCTTCCTGATTCAGTCATTTTTTAAATATACTAATGGATCTAGGTGTCACTGGCTGGCTCAGCATTTATTACCCATTCTTAGATGACCTCAAGAAGGTGACAGTGAGCTGTCTTCTTCAATTACTTAGTCCTTTTGGTTTAGGTCGATGCTCGATGACATTAGGGAGAGAATTCCATGATTTTGACTGATCAACACTGAAGGAATGGCGATACGTTTCCAAATCAGAAGAGTGAATGGATTAGTGAAGAAGTTGGTGTTCTTGTGTATCTGTTGCCCTTGTTCTCAATGATCATGGTGAGATATTTAGAAGGTACTGTCGAAGGAGCCTTGGTGAATTTCTAATACACACTTACTTCTACTGAACATCAATGTTGGAGGGAGTGTATCTTTGTGGATGTGGTGCTAATCGCACAGTCATTCTCCTGGATGGCATCAAGATTCTCTCATGTTAGTGGAGCTGCACTCATTGAGGCAAGTATAGATGATAGATGGGCTTTGGGGTGCCAACAAGTAAGTTACATACTGCAGAACTCCTCGTCCATTAACTGTTCTTACAGCCACAGTATTTATATTGCGAGTCAAATTTAGTTTCTGGTCAAGTGACCCCAGGATGTTGATAGTCACTGCATTCATCACTATCATACGACTGAATGTCAAGGGACAATAGTTAGATGCTCTCTTGTTGAAGATGGTCAATGCCTAGCACTTAAAAGCATCTTGGATGTAGGTTTGCTCACTAAACTGAAAGGTTCACTTCCAGATGTTTCGTTACCTTACTCGGTAACATCGTCAGTGGACCTCACGCGAAGCAATGCTGAAAATTCCTGCTTTCTATGTTTGGGTTGGTGATGTCATTTCCTGCGGTGATGCCATTTCCTGTGAAGTCACTTCCTGTTCCTTTTCTCAGCGGGTGGTAGATGGAGTCTAACTCGATGTCTTTTGTTGATAGAGTTCTGGTTGGAATGCCATGCTTCTAGGAATTCTCGTGTATGCCTTTGTTTGGCTTATCCTAGGATGAATGTGTTGTCCCAGTCGAGTGGTGTCCTTCCTCATCCAGATGCGAGGATACTAGTGAGAGAGGGTCATGTCATTTTGTGGCTAGTTGGTGTTCATGTATCCTGGTGGCTAGTTTTATGCCTGTTTGTCCAATGCAGTGTTTGTTACAGTCCTTGCATGATATTTTGTAAATGACGTTAGTTTGCTCATTTTCTGTATAGGGTCCTTCAAGTTCATTAGCTGCAGTTTTCCTGCGTTTGTGGGCTGCCACGATGCCCCAAACTCCCTGGTGATCATGGTAGCCCACAAACCCACCAACCCTGGCAACATGCTTGTAAATCTTTTCTGAACCCTTTCAAGTTTCACAACATCTTTCCCATAGGAAGGAGACCAGAATTGCATGCAATATTCCAACAGTGGCCTAACCAATATGCTGTACAGCCGCAACATGACCTCCCAACTGCTGTATTCAATACTCTGGACCAATAAAGGAAAGCATACCAAATGCCTTCTTCACTATCCTATCTACCTGTGACTCCATTTTCAAGGAGCTATGAACCTGCACTTCAAGATTTCTTTTTTCAGCAACACTCCCGAGGATCTTACCATTAAGTGTATAAGTCCTGTTAAGATTTGCTTTCCTAAAATGCAGTACCTCACATTTATCTAAACTAAATTCCATCTACCACTTCTCAGCCCATGGCCCATCTGATCAAGTTCCCGTTGTAATCTGAGGTAACCTTCTTCACTGTCCACTACACCTCCAATTTTGGTGTTAACTGCAAACTTACTAACTAGATGTAGGTTTGCTCGCTGAGCTAGAAGGTTCATTTCCAGGTAACATCTTCAGTGGGCCTCTGAAACAGTATTGATGATTCCTGCTTTCTATTTATATAGAATCATAGAGACATACAGCATGGAAACAGACCCTTCAGTCCAACCCGTCCATGCTGACCAGATTTTGCAACCCAATCTAGTCCCAACTGCCAGCACCCAGCCCATATCCCTCCAAACCCTTCCTATTCATATACCCATCCAAATGCATCTTAAATGTTGCAATTGTACCAGCATATACCACTTCCTCTGGCAGCTCATTCCATACACGTACCACCGGATGCGTGAAAAAGTTGCCCCTTAGGTCCCTTTTATATCTTTCCCCTCACACCCTAAACCTATGCCCTCTAGTTCTGGACTCTCCGACCCCAGGGAAAAGGCTTTGCCTATTTACCTTATCCATGCCCCTTATAATTTTGTAAACCTCTATAAGGTCGCCCCTCAGCCTCCGATGCTCCAGGGAAAACAGCCCCAGCCTGTTCAGTCTCTCCCTATAGCTCAAATCCTCCAACCCTGGCAACATCCTTGTAAATCATTTCTGAACCTTTCAAGTTTCACAACATCTTTCCGATAGGAAGGAGTCCAGAATTTCACGCAATATTCCAACAGTGGCCTTCTTTGGGTTGGTGATGTCATTTCCTGTGGTGACATCAAGTCCACAAACCCACCAATACACTAAAACAGCAGCTGATAAACTTGAAAGACCCTACACAGACAACAAGCAAAACTAATGATATTTACAAAATTCCATGCAAGGACTGTAATAAACACTAAATTGGACAAACAAGCAGAAAACTAGCCACCAGGATACATGAACATCAATCAGGCACAAAATGACATGACCCTCTCTCACTAGTATCCTTGCATACAGAGTGGGACAATGCATCCATTTTAGGACATGCCAAAGAGAGACATGCATGAGAATTCCTAGAAGCATGGCATTCCAACCGGAACTCTATCAACAAACACATCGAGTTAGACTCTATCTACCACTCCCTGAGAAAAGGGACCGGAAGTGACTTCACCAGGAAATGACATCATCAACCCAGAGAGACCCAAACATATAAATAGATAGCAGGAATTTTCAGCATTGTTTTCTATGAGGTCCACTGAAGATGTTACCTTGTAAGGTAACGAAATGTCTTGAAATGAACCTTTCAGATCAGTGAGCAAACCTACATCCAAAACCTCAACCTGAGCTACAAATCTTCTCAAAACTCACTTAAACGCATGAACGTTGCTTGCCTCTTGTCAACCCAAAGCTGGACAGCTTCCGGGTTTTACTGTGCTCTGCAGACATCAGCAAACAGCCCCATTTCTGACCTTACGATGGAGGGAAAAATCACGGATGAATCAGGAGAAGATGGTTGGGCCTCAAGAACACCTGCAGAGATTATCTGAAACTGATATGACTGACCTTCAAAAAACACAGACATTTTCCTTTGTGTCAGGTTTTCTCTGGAGTTTATTGTCTACTTAATAACTTAATTTCCTACCTACATTTGAGACTGCATCAACCATACATTTAGTCCCTTCACATCAATTATTCAAACTGATTTTATATACTTGAAGGCCCAGCACTGATCCTAATTGCACTCGGAGTAAACTCTTGAGAACCCAAAAATGAATCATTTATGGCTAGTCTCTCAATCTTATTAGCATGGATAGAGGAGTACTTCGCTAATACATCCTGCACCATAAGCCCTGATTTCATGTTGCAACCTTTGATGTGGCACCTTGTCAAATGCCATTTGAAAATCCAAGTACAAAACAAAGCTGTCCTTGACCCATGTGGTTGTTATTTCCTCGAAGAACTCTGAAAAAAAGTCACACATGTTTTTCTTTTGACAAATTGGCCCTGGCCAATTGCATTAAGGTTTTCGTCTTGCTTTGTCACCTCCTTAATTATGCTATATAACATTTTCCATTTAACAGACATTGAACTAACTGAGCTATAGTTTAGTGCTTTCTGTCTACCTCTGTTCTTAAAAAGGGTATTACATTAGCAATTTTCCATTTCTCCAGAACCTTACCAGAATATAGAGCATTTTTGGAAGACAGGAGATAATGTCGCCACTGCCACTTATGACATAAGACTAAGTCATCAGGTCCAGGGATTTGTCAACATTTTTTTCACCAATAGCTTTCTAATAAAGATGATTATTGCTGTAACTTCCACCCTCCCTTTTACCTTCAATTTTCACATATGCTTTTCATAGTGTCTTCTACAGAGAAACTGATGCAAAATATATGTGCAACGCTTCTACTTTTCCCTTGCTCCATCTTAATTCTCCAGTCTCAGCATCTAAGGAGACACTGTTCATATTAATTACTCTTCTTCTTTAAAAAAATTTTCAAAACTCTTCCCATTACTCAGCTTTTATGCTCTAATTTCGCTCTCTCAATTTTAAAGTTATTCTTTGCTGGTTTCTAAAATCTAAAATCTGTCCACTTTTCTAGTTTTCCACTAATCTCAGTATGATTTTCCTTTCAATTTGAACTTTTAGTTATTGGATGATGCATCCTTACACACTGTATAGCAAATGTTTTATTCACCAGCACCTATGGAGTGTGCAGTTAATCAAATATTCCGAAGAAACAAGTGGTCCACATAGCTGCTGTGAACCCTGACCAAGCAAAGTTCCAAACAGCTCCTTTACTGCTTGAGTCAACTCTGTTTATTAGTTGATCAAGTTCTTGACTGTGTTCAGATGATATGTAAAACAAAGAAAATACAGGGAGACAAAGACCCCTCAGTGTCCGTGTACTTAGCCAGGCAAACTTCAAGCTGATCGGAGATGAAACCAGTTTGTTCGGCCAACGCACTCTGTCCACCCAATCCCCCATAAACGCAAACTGAGCGTAGCACCAAAAGGATCATGCATGCACCATACGCAATTGGTTGTGAGCACCGCACTCTGCACTGTGACTATCTCCAACCTCTCTCCCCTCTCCAATGGCATGGCTATTTCTCCTCCATTATGGAGGACACCCTCAGGTACTGTCATTCAGTGTGGCTGTAGCTGCCATCTTCTTAACCTCCTTATTACCTGGAGGGCGATTCACAAACCATGAACATGGCTGCTGTCTGGTCGTCTTGGTCCTCAGCCTCACTAGTTCAGTCAGTATGTCCTTCTCCTGTTGCTCATTGAGTTTATCTTCTCCACTGCCACAGCAGTATTGATGAGTTGGTGGTGTTTGTGTCCTTAGCTTTCTGCTGGCATTCTGATGTACAGCATAAATACTTGGACACCACAGTAGATATTATACAATTTTTACTAGTTTATCAAGAGTGCTGGTTGATAAAGTACCAGTTAAAACAAAATTTGCTGTATTTAGAAAGAAGATTTCTATAGTTGATGAGTGTTATGGAACATCTCATTAAGTGTCTGTTTCTGGTTCTCTTTCTGTATGGCCCTATTCTTCTAATCAACATTCTAATCTCAACTACGTAGATAAAAGTAATTACAAGGGTAATTAGTCTTCAAGCTGAATATGAAAGTCTAACATGGTATAAATACTATTGCTTACAGCCTCCTTTGCTATGAGGCCATTCATTAATCCCATCCCAGTGCACTTTATGAAGTCTAAAACAGCTTGCTCCCTAGCTGGCACGAGAAACTAATAGAAGACGGTGTCCAACTGCAGCAAAACCAAGACAACATGTAGCTGGGGCTGATAAGTGGCAAGTTAGATTTGCACCACAACAAGTGACAGGCAATATTATTTTAATTAGATTAGTCATGATCTTACTCAATGGTGGAGCTTGTTCATATATTTATAAGTGAGAATCTAAATACCACTCCTTGACATTCAATAGCATTACCATCATCCAACCCCCCACTAACAATCATTTTGGACTTTCAATAACCAGAAACTCAACTAGACCAGCTTTATTTCATATTGTGGCTAGAAGAGCAGGTCAAAGGTTAGGAGTTACTGAGTTCCTCATCTTTCATTTTTCTAATGTCCATTCATCATTAACAAGGCACAAGTTGGTGGGGGGGGGGGGGAGATGGAATATTGATTATCTTTCTGGCTGAGTGCACCTCTGACAATACTCAAGACCGTTTGAGACTGTTACTCAAATATTCCCAATGGTCACTTGCTTCTCCCGATCTGTATAAACAATCCAAATCCTGGTGTGCAGGGGACAATTTCAAAATATTGGACAAGGCGAAATTTGGGAGAATTATAAATTTTGAGGAGGAAAGTGTAGATGAGAGCTATGGCACGTTTGGAGGAGTGGGTGAGTAGGTGGCAGATGAAGCTCAATGCAGAAAAGTGTGTGGTGATGCACTTTGGTACAAAGAATTTGGAGAGACAGGATAAAGGGTAGGATCGTAAAATATGTGCTATAGCTTTAAAGATAAATCAGAGAAGTTGGACTGTTTTCCTTGAAAAGTGAGAGCTGAGAGGAGATTTGACAGAAGTTTTCAAAAATGAAGGTTATCAACAGAACAGATCGGGAGAAATCGTTCCTATATGTAAACAAATCGAGAAACAGAAGTTGAGGATTGAAATAGTTTGCATAAGCAAATGCAAGATAATTTTTTCTCCACACAAAAAAGTATTTCCTGGGAGTGTGGTGGTGGGAAGTTCAGTTGATTGATTGACTGATTGATTTATTATAGTCACATGTACCGAGACACAATGAAAAGCATTGATTTCCAAGCTATACAGGAGATTGTATCATACAAAATGCATCAGGGTAGCAGAACAGAGTGCAAAATATGGTGTTACTGCCACAGAGAAGACACAGAAAGTGTACAGAATTAATGTTAAAAATCACACAACACCAGGTTATAGTCCAACAGGTTTAATTGGAAGCACGAGCTTTCAGAGCGCTGCTCCTTCATCAGGTGGTTGTAGAGTACACAATTGTAAGACACAGAATGATGAGAGACTTAGCAAACAATCAATGTATTTTTCAATGTATAATTTCAGTTACGTCACACTGTAAACTTTTGCTACAAATTCTGTATCTTACAATTGAGTACTCCACAACCACCTGATAAAGGAGCAGCGCTCTGAAAGCTAGTGCTTCCAATTAAACCTGTTGGACTATAACCTGGTATTGTGTGATTTTTAACTTTGCATACCCCAGTCCAACACTGGCATCTCCAAATTCAGAATTAACATTTGAGAGGTTTGTTCAAAAGTAGGGTAGCAGCCAGGAAGAAGCTGCTCTTGAATCTAGTTGTATGTGCATTCAAACTTTCATGTCTTCTGCCTAACAGAAGAGGGTGGAAGAGAGTACAACCAGGCTAGGAGGGGTATTTGATTATGCTAGCTGCTTTCTGGAAGTAGTGAGAAGTATAGATGGAATCAATGGATGGAAGGCTGGTTTGCATGACGGACTGAGTTGTGTTCAAGACTCTTGAATTGAGGCATTTAAGAGGTCATTGGATAATTACTTAAAAACACGCAAGGTTACAGAGAAAAGGCACAAGGGTTGGCACTTAACATAAATTGACATTGAAATGCTCAGATAGCATCACCTCCCTCCAGAACAATAAATGCTAGCCAGTGAGATCTACATTGCAGGACCAAATATTTAAAAATTAAATTGTCCTGAATACATTTTATGACGTTATCATTCAAGATATATTTCACTGGAAAGGACAGAGAAGAGACACTGAAGTTCTTCACTCAGTACATACTGCCCTCTTGCTATCATCAGTGTCACTGTGGAGTTGTACTGATTCATCGGGAGAATTGTTGTTTTTAATAGGAAGTTGAATTGGCTATTGACTTGAGGTTTGAAATGTTATTGAGTCTGAAGACAATTCTGGATAAAACAAAGAGACAGAAAAATGCTAGAAATTACATAAATTGAAAAGGTGGTTTGAAAAAAAACCAAAGAATTCCTTGGCTTTATTGACAAAAGCATAAAGTACAAGAAAGGTATGCAAAACATTTATAAAATATTGACTAGGCCTCTAGTGAAGTATTATTCTCAATTCTGGGCACTGCACTTTGTATAAGGTAACTACTTTCATGGTACTTTCGCGATAGTCACAGGTGAGGTGCCGGAAGGCTGGAGGTTGGCTAATGTGGTGCCACTATTTAAGAAAGTGGTAAGGACAAGCCAGGGAACTATAGACCAGTGAGCCTGACGTCGGTGGTGGGCAAATTGTTGGAGGAAATCCTGAGGGACAGGACGTATATGTACTTGGAAAGGCAAGGACTGATTAGGGATAGTCAACATGGTTTTGAGCGTCTCACAAACTTGATTGAGGTTGTTGAAGAAGTAACAAAATGGATTAATGAGGACAGAGTGATAGACGCAATCTATATGGACTTCAGTAAGGCTTTCAACAAAGTTCCCCATGGGTGACTGGTTAGCAAGTTAGATCTCACGGAATACAGGGAGAACTAGCCATTTGGATACAGAATTGGTTCAAAAGGTAGAAGATAGAGGATGGTGGTTTTTCAGATTGGAGGCCTGTGATCAGTGGAGTGCCACAAGGATCGATGCTAGGCACTATTTTTTGTCATGTATATAAATGATTTGGATGTGAGCATAAGAGGTAGAGTTAATAAGTTTGCCAGTGACAACAAAATTGGAGGTGTAGTGGACAGTGAAGAAGGTTACCTCGGATTACCTGGGATCTTGATCAGATAGGCCTATGGGCTGAGGAGTGGCGGATGGAGTTTAATTTAGATAAATGCAAGGTGCTACATTTTGGGAAAGTAAATCTTAGCATGACTTATACACTTAATGGTAAGGTCCTCGGTAGTGTTGCTGATCAAAGAGACCTTGGAGTGCAGGTTCATAGCTCCTTGGAAGGAAAGTCACAGGTAGATAGGATAGTGAAGAAGGCATTTATTATGCTTTCCTTTATTGGTCAGAGTATTGAGTTCAGGAGCTGGGAGCTCATGTTGCAGCTGTACAGGACATCGATTAGGCCACTGTTGGAATATTACGTGCAATTCTGGTCTTCTTCCTATCGGAAAATGTTGTGAAACTTGAAAGGGTTCAGAGAAGATTTACAAGGAGGTCAGAGGATTGGAAGATTTGAGCTAGAGGGAGAGACTGAAAAGGATGGGCTGTTTTCCCTGGAGTGTCGGAGGCTGAGGAGTGACCTTATAGGAGGTTTATAAAATCATGAGAGGCATGGATAGAGTTTTTTCCCTGGGTGGGGAAAGAATCCACAACTAGAGGGCATTGGTTTAACTAAGGGGGAAATATTTTTAAAAAGAGACCTAAGAGGCAACTTTTGCACGCAGAGGTTGATGCGTATGTGGAATGGGCTGCCAGAGGAAGTGGTGGAGGCTAGTACAATTGCAACATTTAAAAGGCATCTGGATGGGTATATAAATCGGAAGGGTTTGGAGGAATATGGGTCAGGTGCTGGCAGGTGGGATGAGATTGAGTTGGGATATCTGATTGGCATGGCTGAGTTGGACCAAAGGGTTTGTTTCCGTGCTGCACATCTCCGTGACTTTAGCAGTGATGAGGCACTTCAGTTACATAGACAAAAGTATTGTGGGTAATTAGTAGATGGGACAGAATCTGAGAAGAGAGAAATTAATACTGTAGGTTATTGACTTTGTGTTAGAATAACAACTTGCATTTATGTTGTATGTTTAATATGGTAAAATGCTCTGAAGTAGTCAAAATCATAAGTAATAAAGTCACTGTTAATATAGAGTCACAAAAGATATTAGGACAGATTTGCTTAATAGAAGGTGGATTTTTTTTTTAAAAAGATGCACCTTCAAAAGGGGTCATAAAGTTAGAGGTGTTTAGAAAGTAAATTCTGCATTTTAGGGCCAAGTCAGCAGAAGGCACAGCTTTCAAAAACAGAACAATGAACATCAAGGATAGGCGTTCACCAAAAACAGAAGAATACTTTATGTCAACCATGTGGCTGCACACCAGCTATGTTGTACAGTGCAGGCCTCTTTCTTTGGCAGGAAACAAGTGATACTTGCACCTACAACCATACTGAATCTATGGATTATTTTAGCATTCCTCACCACACTGATTTTTCATTATTTTATTTTATCATTCTTGCTTTGGAGATGTGAAATTTGGGCTGTGAGCTAAAAGGTAACATCGTAAGCAGCTTGTATTTTCTTTTAAACGAAGAGAACAAACAAGCTGTTACTTGTTTTTGAAGCCAAGTCTGAAAGTTAATTGCAGATAATTTCTCGTTAAAAAGTCCATACAGACTTCCAGAGAAGTCTTATGCTCAAGCAAAAGGCATTATTGAATGTTAACTGGAATTTCATTGGGAAGGAGTCAGTTTGGCACGGAGAGGCCATAGTTTGAAATGGTATTTCAACTGTGTTTGGGTGAAAAGGATTGTGCCGATTAAAGCAACAGGACAGAGGTTTGATTGCTTCCTGGGTGTCCTCTCCTCATCAACTTATTCAAAATTTGGCGAACAGTATATCAGTAACAAAAATTAAATGAATACTCCTCAGAGCCCACTGGAAGATAGTTGCATGCACTGATATTGTCAGAAATCAACTGAGAAATAGCCAGCTGTACCTCTTTTCCCTTAACTTTGAGTTTGGCTTTGTGAGAGAGTGGGGGCTAGAATTAAAGAGGATTGGGTTTAAAATCATAGACGTTAATCGGATTGTTTTGTGGTTTAATGTTGCTCTGCTAAAGCAACTGGTGTGGTATTGGTTATTCACAAAATCTGATCATGATCATTCGAGACGACTGGTTAGGAACCACTGGGGTCAATTTTAAGGATTTTCAAAGATTCTACTTTTACTGTGTTATGAATACAGAGGTATGCAGGCTGTTTTGATTGCCTGTTTCCATGTAGTAACACCAATTTGAAATGATAATTACGATCTTATCTTTTGAAAGGCAGGTGCTATGGCGATTCTACTGTTACATTTTTCAACATCCTCTTAACTTTTTCAAATTTGTAGCTACTTTGGTGTTCCTCTGCTTGCATCATAGTTTCTTGTAATTTAATCACTCCTGCTTTCCAACCGATTAAACCTTATTAGTACTTTCCACTCCTCCCTCTTTCCATGCACATGTACTTGCTCAAAACCTATTACATCTCTAAAGTCTTCTAGTTCTGACAAAAAGTAAATGACATTCAGCATTGATGTTGTTTCGCTTTTCAGAAATGCTGCCTGACATGCTAAATGATGCTAGAGTTCCATCTTAAATGAAAGCAAAACTGAAGCGGAATAATTGTTTGCAAGTCACATCACCTGTTCTTGTGTACAAGAATTACACTGTAAACATTACCCTGCCCTTCCACTGAAGCCAGTCTTACTTGTAGCTGTAAGTACCCATATTTGCTGAAGCCTATCACTAGAACCACCGTTCCTCCAAATCAATTTTGTCTGGGAATGACACAAAAACTTAAAAACTGGGACTTTTAAGGGTGGTCGGCGGTGGTGGAGTTTAGGGATTGTGGCTGGAGACAAACAAAGAATAAAGGTAATTTCACCCAAAATGGCATGTTAAACGGAAGTGCAGAGAATGGAGTGAGGTCACCAAAGGTGACAAGAAAAGAAACTAAGTCCTTGGCTTTATTAGCAAGAGTCTAGAGTATAAAACTCAAGTAAGTTCCAATGAGCCTTTCTCAAACATTAGTTTGGCTTCAGTTGAAATATTGTGGCTAAATCTGAGTACTACAATTTAGTAGTTGATCAGGCCTTTGAAGATGCAATGGAAATTGACTGAAGGTGCCAGGGATGAAAGACTTCAGAACACGGAACTACTAAAGAAACTAGTATTTTTTGATTTATAAAATTAAACAACTGCATATCCTGTGCTTCTCATATGCATTAACTGGTATTTGTTAGACTCAACTAATACAATGCTCTCTTGGTCAGCCATCTCCCTCTTATGCACAATGAATAAGCCCATCTCAAACACTGCTACACAAAGGGAATCTCATTCAGCCACTTTCCTTTCATTGACTAAGCATCCAGTCCTCCAATTTAAAGAACTATTGTATTCATGAAATCCTTTCATCCCTCACTCAACGAATATGCAGTGATTGTGGCGTATCCTCTAAAGTTGACAGTGAGCACATTTTCTGAACTCAACTTTGAGCACTCTGAAAGTGCTCCTATCCAATGTTTCCTCTCGGTGGTGAAAGAATGTGGCCCTGTAGCAAATGGAATCCACCTTACAGGGAGCGAGCAGGCAACATCAACACTATTAAATTTGAGGTCTGATTATATAGCAGATTTTAAAGGACAGTGCAGGACAGATAAGCCACAAATAGCAAAAAGAAATTACATGGAATATTACTGTTAAGGGGAAGTGTGAGTCCAGCCTGTTTTGTGAACGTACTAGCACTGTAAGCTTTAAAATCTGTCTAACAATGGTAAGATTAAACTACACAAAGTACAGACAATGAAGTACTGTAAACTTACACACTAAAGACCAATGGTTCAATGTTTCTAGTTGTTCAAGGAAACCAATCAGAAACCAAGGTCAACAAACTTGTGGTATACAAACACAGTCTCCTCTATGTCTTAGACTTATAAATTCCCAGAATTAAGATTTTGTGGTTTATCTTTTAGTTGCATCTGCATGTGCCTTGCTCTAGTAAAGATGGTTCAGATACATGCAACAGGTATTAAAGTTTAAACATTCAATATGAAGTACAGCATAAGTACAGTAGCAAAAGATCTCAGTAGATAATTTTGTATTTAATATTACGTTTACATTTAACAGTTGCAACAAAATATTATCTGTATTTATAAATTTTTCACATACCCAAGTCGCCATCATCTGACCCTCTGATGCTTGGATCTTTCAACATGTCTAACTCAGCTAACATCCGCACATAAAGCGGATTTTGCCTGAAAGAAGGGTAGAATTGCTCATCCTTCAGCATAATTTCATAGACCTTCATAAAAAAGTAAACAAATATTAGTTTTCTAAGACATAATACTTCCTACATTTGTACATAAATCTTAATATTTAACATGCAATGTAATTCAGCAAACATTAATGGCCAAAATTTGCCAATCAAGGCCAGAATTCCTAATTCTAAGCCAGATCAGACGAAAAATCATTTATCTGCACACATCTTTTGAGGCCTGATTTATGATGCAGGATCCTTCCCAATCCAGGCAATATAGTGAATCATGCATACACTCAAGAATACATTTTCTCAGAAGCCATCTCCTCTTTTCACAACACTTCCTACTGTACTCCAGTAAGTAAACAAAGTTCAGAAGTTTGCAAAGTTTCTTTGACAAGCTGAGAGAAGTCACATAGATAAATGCAGGTGTGTGTACGTGACAAAAGAGAGAGAGAGAGGGCTACGTGACAGATAGGTGAGGGATTAGGTATGTAGACAGTCAGATGGCAAGGTTGTTCAGCTATTGGGAGGAGAGGGAGGATGTTACTCAGCTGTGGCGGGACAGGGATTTGGAGTGACTGCAGTATTGTAGTTTAAAACAAAGTTTCCTGATTAATGATCAATGGAAGTGAATAGGAATCCTTTGAGATCTTCAACTCAGTTGAATAGAGTTTCGGAACGTTCCGCATACTGGCTAATAGAAATTCAAGCTTCCTTGGCAATTCCAGTGTAATCACTGCACTGGAACTAAAGAGGGTTTCTGATGTTCTGTTCCATCATGGTATGGACCGTGTCTGACTGTCTGGAGTTGGGAAGACGTGAACTAATAATTTCACACTCATGATTCCTTAATATGTCAAACTCCACAGATAGCCACAAAATAAACAGAAACGAATCATGTGGAAATTTAGCATCTTGAAAAGGCTGGAAATAGAACAAATTTTATTGATGCTCTTAGCATAATATAGAGAGTGGACAAGCAGAGTCAATGTGAAGCCTCACCAATTTTATTTGGCCCTCATCTGCACACAGCTTCTTGGTTTCCTTGGAGTAAATCACAGTCTGGACAGTGTAAGGAACAGAATTCAGACTGGGAGAAAGCCAGAATTGAAGACCAACGCATACAGTTCCCAGTATTAAGATAGTTTGATTGGCAGGAATGGCATGCAAAGGAGAGAGAACCGAAAGCAATCAAAGACCCAAGATTTCTGGAGTCCAGAAGAGCATATATTCTCCAGTGGTTTGAACAACTAATCCTACTTCTCCTGGTCAACAGAGAAATCCAAACAAATTACCTCAGTGGACGACTTCTATCCCTCAATATAGCTAAAATAAAAATTCTAATCTAACTCGCATGTTACATGCAACACCTCATTATTTTCTAATGGGTGTCCAATGTGCTAACATAAAATGACAGAAGGGAGAAGGATCCTTTGAATCTAGTGTGATGTAAACTGTGTTTTTTTAAAAATATATATTTTAAGTTTGGATCCATGGCTTTTGAGTCAGTAATCAATGAGTTTTCATAGTTCTTAAATTCAGACACAAACTTGAAACATTTCTGTTGCCAAGACAGTTTCGTTTACTACAATATTTGAGGCCTGACTTCAGAGTGAATTGAGTTTTGGGCACCACTTCTAATTTATTATTTATCTTTAATTGTTCTATAATCTGCAAAGGCTTCCAGAACATTTTTTTTTAAGATTAATTATAACACCCATAGCTTACAGAAGCAGACTTCTGGTTTCCCTCTAACTCTGCCCTAATCAAAGTCATTGGTTAAGGATGTTTGTAGAGACCACTGCTTCTCAGTAGAGAAGGATACAGTGAACTAGATGATGTTAGTGTGAAGAGTCAGTGTCAGTGTCATTGTTCTTAACTAGCCACACCCCTAAACTGGTTTCTGAAGTCCAAAATAACCCTTACTATTCAGTGGCATGTTTGAATTTCTATTTATAAATTGCCAAAAAATCAGATTTAAATTTTATGATACGTAGCAGAAGTAGTCCATTTGGCTCTTCAACCCTGTTTTTCCATTTAATAAGATCAAGGTTGACTTGCAAAATATTTGACTTGCCCCTAGTTTAGGTCCTTTTGGATTTTTGTTCACCAAATGTACCCTCAATCTCAGGCTTAAAAATTAACAATTAACTTGCAGAGAATTCCAAACTTTAACCACCTTTTTCATGGAAAAACACTTCCTAACTTAATTCCCAAAAGGTCTAGATCTGACTTTTTAGAATATGCCTCCTCTACATTCCTCCTCCTCCTTTTCCCCCTTTCCCCAATCAGTGAAAAGGGTCTTTATCTATCCCTGATTTGGAGATGCCAGTGTTGGACTGGGGTGTACAAAGTTAAAAATCACACAACACCAGGTTATAGTCCAACAGGTTTAATTGGAAGCACACTAGCTTTCGGAGTGATGCCTAATGAAGGAGCGTCGCTCCGAAAGCTAGTGTGCTTCCAATTAAATCTATTAGACCATAACCTCGTGTTGTGTGATTTTTGATTTATCTACCCCCATTAGTATTAATATTTTCTAAATTTTGACCACATCATCCACAACCCAATTTGAAAAAAAAATCACTCCCTTAGTTTACAGACAACCAATGGGATTCCGACGAAGATTCATTGAGCCGGAAATATGAACTCTGTTTTTTCTCCACAGATGCTGCCAGACTTGCGCAGTTGTTCGAACAATTGCTGTTTTTGTTTCTGATTTCCAGCATCCGCAGTTATTTCAGTTTTTATTGCCTTAGTTTATGTAGTTTCTTCTTGTAATTTAATCTTCAGAGTTCAAATATTGTGACAAATCTGCACTGTACAAAGGTGTGATGTCCAAAACTTCAAATGCAGTCAAACCAATCCCCAGCACAACTTTAGCGGAACTTCTACTTCTAGAAATAAAGTCAGCATTATATTAGCCCTTTTGATGTTTCCTGTTCTGGTGTATGATATTTTAGTGATCCAAGTGCAATGGAACCCCAATCATCTTTGGATCAGAATTATTTCTAGTGTTATTCAAATTGGAAAATACTTATTCCATTCTTTTTAAAACCAAAGTAAAGAGCCTACACTGAAATGGACATGCTGATATCACATTTTTGCTTAATTTATTAATATTTCTTGGCAATTTTATGCTTTTACATTCATTTATTATTGCTGTTAGGATACAAGACAAATCTAAGCAGCATCACGAATGGCAACAAACCATTCAATACTCAGAAAACTTACAGTTTGAAAGAGCTCCAACTAACATTCAGTCCACTCTTATGGAGGTAAGTAATACAGCGATTTATTAAAATGTAAAATTGCTAAAACCTTTGCTCTACTGTAAATATAACCCTCCTTCACTCAATCACAGAGCAACCTTTAAGGTGGCAATGGAAAATTCATCTGCAAGCACAAGTATAGAGACCTAACAAAGATGGAAGGCAAGTAACAAAGGGAAAGCTTTTCTTCAAACCTACCTTTCGTTGAATATCATCAAAAATCTCTGGTGTGGTATCCTCGTAATTTAGTTTTTCTGCCAATTTAGAAACCAAATTATCATCCACATGGACTCTTGGAGATGCCTGGTGAAGGAGGAAAAAAATTGATAATTCAACAATTTATGAACCACTACATAGTTTGTTTCTGCATTAACATTAATAACATTGATTTTTCAAATACATGATTGAACCAGACCTAACTTGTTGCCATCTGTTCACCATGACATGTTCCTTTTTTTCAACAGGGTACTGCTCCAAAAAAATTATCCTATCTCCCAAAAAGAGAAATATCACCTTTCAGTTTACAATGGGTAATGGTTAAGGAGGTCTTGCCTAAATGATACAAGGCACTGGTCAGACCAAAACTGGAATACTGTGAACAGTTCGGGTTCACTTATCTAAGATATACTGGCTTTGGAGGGTCACTAGGTTGATCCTGGGTAGTGAAGGATTTTATGGGGAGATTTTGTGCCCATTAGTCTTGCATTCATTAGAGTTTAGAAAAATGAGAGGAGTCCTAATTGGAAGATATACCTGCCTTTGGCCTATATCTCTTGATAGCTTTACAGTCACAGGGAAAGCTTTGCTTAACAAAAAACATCTCAGAATTAAAATTTGTAGAAGAGAGTTCCTTTGTATGTAGAAATGCGTCCAAACATCTCAGCTGAATGGTCTGGCCTTAATTCTCACATTCTGCCCTCAAGGTCTCGATTCCCCAACCAACGGAAATATAGTTTATCTTTACCTACTCTCTTTTCCTGTTAAAAAACATGAAGATTTTGATCAGGTCATCCCCTAACCTTCTAATTTCTAGAGAAAACAGGCTACAGCTTTTAGTGGAACGTCTAACAATAAATACTAATTTGTTTTGATTTGGAGGAAATATTCAGCATGGCCATCAAAAGTTTGGTTGTATTGGCAGAAGATGGAGTGATAAAGAATGTAGCCAGTGAATTCAACGGAACAAAGCTATGCACCTGAAAGCATGAGATGGTTCAGAGGTAGAAAAGAACAAGATTATAAAGGAATTTAGATCAAGAATTAGAAATAGGTATTTGCCTCAAAAATATCTGGGTGTGAATAGTGGTTAGGAATGATATTGGTGATGAACGAGCAGAACCTCGTGCAGTATAACACAGGATAGGGTATAGATAGTATAATTTTTGATTAGCTTCTATTTATGGAGATTTCTGGACAGGAAGTTGCCAGTCAAGTCTTGAAGTGACAAAGGATTGAGTCAGGGATTCAACTGCAACTGGACCAAGGGAAGGGAGGTTGTGGACAGTGGGGGGAAACTTTCCAGACATAGACTGGGACCGGCACAGTGTCAAGACCTTAGGTGGGGAGGAATTCGTTAAAGTGTGTTCAAGAAAATTTTCTTTCAAAGTTTGTGAGAAGATTTGTAGCTCGGGTGCTCGTTGTTGTGGTTCTGTTCGCCGAGCTGGGAATTTTTGTTGCAAAAGTTTCGTCCCCTTTCTAGGTGACGTCCTCAGGAGCCTCCTGTGAAGCGCTTCTGTGCTGATTCCTCCGGCTTTTATAGTGGTTTGAATCTGCCGCTTCCGGTTGTCAGTTGCTGTCCGCTGCAGTGGCCAGTATATAGGGTCTAGGTCTTGAACCAGACCAAGTCCTGAACTATGAAAGCAACCACCCCAACACACACAAACGAAGTTGCATCAGGACATTATTCAAAAGGGCCACAACACACTGAAGCACACCAGAACTACAAAAAGAGGAGGAAGAACACCTATACAAGGTATTCACCAAAAACGGATACCCGCGCAATTTCATCAACAGATGCCGAAGGGAAAGACAACGAAATGAGGACATGCTACAACCTAAAGGACTGGCCACACTACCATATATCAGGAGCATTTCTGAACTGACAGCCAGACTGCTGCGACCACTAGGACTCATAACAGCACACAAACCAACAGCCACTCTCAGACAACAACTCACCAGGACAAAGGACCCGATACCCAGCATGAGCAAAACCAACGTAGTGTACAAAATCCCATGCAAGGACTGCACAAAACACTACAAAGGACAAACAGGAAGACAGCTAACAACCCGCATCCACGAACACCAGCTAGCCACGAAACGTCACGACCAGCTATCCTTAGTAGCCATACACTCAGATGACAAACAACATGAATTCGATTGGGACAACACCACTATTATAGGGCAAGCCAAACAGAGAACAGCCAGGGAATTCCTAGAGGCATGGCACTCATCCACAAATTCTATCAACAGACACATTGACCTAGACCCTATATACCGGCCACTGCAGCGGATAGCAACTGACAACTGGAAGCGGTAGATTCAAACCACTATAAAAGCCGGAGGAATCAGCACAGAAGCGCTTCACAGGAGGCTCCCAAGCACTGAGGATGTCACCTAGAAAGGGGACGAAACGTTTGCAACAAAAACTCCCAGCTCGGCGAACAGAACCACAACAAAATTTTCTTTATTAAGTATGTAGATGTACCTACTTCAATTATACAATTAGGTCTTGGCAAGACTATACTCAGGAACATGCTTATGTTGGAGATCAGGCAAAGAATAGATTTCTAATTACTCAATCAGGTGACAGCGCAGAGCCCAGGGACGATTCTTAAGAACATAATTCAGCCCCTTGCATTGTTCTACCATTTAATACGATCATGGCTGAATCAGCCTCAACTGAACTTTCCTGCCCACTCCCAACGACCCTTTAACTCATTACCAATTAAAAATCTATTTTCTCCTCAATAAATTTATTTGGTATCGAGCATCCAGTACACACTATGGTACTGAATTCCACAGATTCACAAACATTTCAGAAAAGTAATTCTCCTCATCATGGTTTTAAACCTGCCATTCGTTAGCCTAAATACTGTTCAGAAATCATTAGTTGTATTGATCCATGTGCACAGTGGTTCAATGGTGAGTACTGCTGGCTCACAGCACCAGGGACCAAGGTTCAATTCCAACCTCAGGTGACTGTGTGGAGTTTTTTCTGAATACACATGGCTGAATGAGAAATGATTGCAGTGGAACATAAAACGTTCGTAAAGGGCTTGACAGTGATACTGTCAATGCTGGGAAGAAACTGCTATGGCTGGAAAGTCTGGAATAGTGGGCCACAAGCCTCAGGACGGGGAGATGATAGTTTAGCATTGAGATGAACAGAAATAACTCTTCGTTCAGTGGGTTGCAAATACAAGTCAAAATATTTTCCTTGCCCTCAAAATCACTGGATAAGTTATTAAATTATGATGACTCCTTATTGTTCTGATGGAGAATTAACTTGACAGTCACAAGTTGCTAGTCCAAGTTCAAACAGTTCATTGAGGTTACCACTTCGATTAACCTAATATTACAAGGAACAGAAGATAAAGATAATATTCAAACTTGAAATACAACATCATTCCTTCACAAGAGCATTTTACAGCAAGACATTCAGCCCCACAGACAACAAGGAATTAAATGATATGATAAAGTGTCTTATTTTTAAGATTGATTAATGAATAAAATATATTAGCCAACTATTCAAGAGGAATTCCCTTCTCTTTTCGAAATCATAAACATGGAAAATTGGAATCAGCAACCAGGTAAAGATTTCAATCAAAAGACAACATTAAAGTGCTGCATAAGTGTCCAGCAAGAATATACTTTCAAGTTTCTGAAGTAGAATTCCAGTCATAACCATTTGACTAAAATGATAAGACAGTCTGACCAGTAAATGTAGAATGATACTAGGAAGCATATTAAGGAGTCTATTTCAAGCCAAGAGAATAATATAAATTTACCTTTTCTGACAAATACTGATCATAAACACCAACAGCTGCAGCACGCAGCAATCCTTTGGTTTGATTGCTCTGTCTTTTTCCATCCTTTTGCGCACTTCGCAAAACGTCGAGCTGCTGCTGTGCAGTAACTCTGTATCCTTCTACGGTTAACCAGAAGAAGAGATGTGCCTGCCCCCCAGTTTGCTGCATATAATCTGCAACCAGGAAAATAGTCACATTTTAATGGTCTATGGCAATTTAATCAGTTTCATTTAGTAAGTTGACCCAATTAAATAATTTCTTGTAAATGTTTTATTAGTTTTACATTTAATAATATAAATTCTAAGTTAAACAAACAAAAATAAAATCCAAAATAAATTGAACACTGTAGGAAAATTAAACATTTGCTTCTTGCAGAAGACTGGAAAGTGTCTAATGTAACACCACTGTTTAAGAAGGGAGAGGAGGCAACAGACCGGAAACTATGGACTGATGTTAGGGCTGCCCATGGCAATGTGGTACAGAATGGCCAACAACTGCCCCAGACTAACTGCAGCAGAACATGGCTGACAGTAGATAGTGAGCCTGGGGAAAAATATTTTCTTCACGTAGTGTCAGCAAGTCGATCAATAGCAAGACTGTTCAATCAAGTTACTGGCTAGGATGGAATGTACAACTGCAATTTCTTACATAGATAAGGACATTTTACATTAAATAATTCAAGAACAGCAACTGTTTAATCAACCTATTACACTATTAAGAGTAGGTTTTAGTTAAGATTCTTCAGATAATCATAGATGTGGATTCCACAGTAGTTATGATCCACATATATAAGAAAAATCACCAAAATAAAATGATTCAGGCAATAGAAGTGTTGCCGTCCCCACCCCCCAAACATTAAAATCTGTGAAATCCTCACGACTGGGTCTGGGTGACCAGCATGACAATCTCTTTAAAGGTGCTGTACTGGAGAGCCAATCACAAAGGAAAACCCTACACCACTGACCAAGAGCATCAAAAAGAGGGGCATGTATGCTTTAATTTTTTATGTGTCTTAGAAAAGAAAACCTAAGCTGTAACAAAGTTGTACCTGAATCTACCACTGGACTCCGACTCTCATTGGAAAACATGAGATCTAACACCTGGCCTTAGTTGCTGGTAAGATTTTACAGTTCATTAATAATGATGAGATTGTGGAGTACTTGGATATGATGAAATGGGATTGAGTCAGCATGATTTCATCGATTGTGTGTTGGGGGTGGGGTGGGGGTCCACACCTGACAAATCTGTTAGCATTTTCTGAGGAGATAACAAATAGACAAAGGAGATCGAGTGAAATGTGATCTATTTGGATTTCCTAAAGCCTTTGACAAGGTGCCATACAGGAGGCTGTTAAATAAGGTAAGAAGATTCTGTTATGGTTAACATGTAGGTTTAGTTAGCAGTCAGAAAGGCAAATGCAACGTTTGCATTCATTTCCAGAGGGCTAGAATTTGAGAGCAAATATGTACTGGTGAGACCTAAAAAGCCCTTGGTCAGGCCACATTTTGGAATATTGTGAGCAGTTTTGTGCCCTGTACCGAGGGAAGGATGGGCTCATGTTGGAACTGGTAGAAATGAGTTTGACAAGAAGGATTCCTGGAATGAAGGGCTTATCATATGAGGAGTGGTTGCGTACTCTTGGTCTGTACTTGGAGTTTAGAAGGATAGGGTGTTGGGGGTGGGGGGGGGTGGAATCTGATCAAAGCTCACAGAATACTAAGAGGCCTGAATAGAGTGGACTTGGAGATATTTCCAATAGTAGGAGAGACTAGGACCTGAGGCACAGCTTCAGAGTGAAGGGACAATCCTTAGAACGGAAATGAGGAGGAATATCTTCATAGTGTGGTTAAATCTATGGTACTCATTGCTGGAGAATGCTATGAAGGCCAAGTCACTGAGTGTATTTAAGTCAAAGATAGATTCTTGACTGGTATGGGGATAAAGGGTTATGGGGAAAAGGCAGCAGGATAGGTTTGAGAAACCTAACAGTCATGATCAAATGATGGAACAGACTTGATGGGCCCAATGGACTAAACCTGCTTTGTGTCTATGATCTTATTTTATTCAATACCATTCTAAAGCAATAATAAGGCTGCTCCTTTCTAGTGTTTACATGCAGTGACATGCCTTTTTAAGTCAAACTGTGTAGAAACTTTGCAAGGTATAAGTTACTATCTTCTGCACCTCCAGAATCAACATTGATGATGCCTGACAGGTTTTCTAAAGCATAGACATACAAATCTCAAAAGAATAGATTTTTAGCTCAAAAGAATAGATTTCTAGCAATAAGTTGTACCAAATGATAACCCCACTCTTTTGTCATGCTTATCAGGTTCCATCATCTCATCCCTACCTTATAGGCCATTACCATTCTTCCCATCAGCCCAAGGTAATAATGTTGGTGGACTCTCCTTAGCTTCCTGTACTTTTGTTCTCCATCAATACTCCATCTTGCTCCCACAAACAATTGTTAGCCATTACAATGTATCAAGCACTCTGAACCACTGCTAGTGATAGGTGCTGCCCGCCAAATAAACCCAGGTACCTTTACCGAACAATTAAAGTAGGCTGGGTGAAATGAGCATTATTGCTGTTATGACAACAATTCAATTAGAATAGCACTTAACCATTCAAACTCAAAAGGAATATGCATCAAGACAATTTAATTTGTCTTTAAAATGGTACTTCTTATAGCTTGGCATTGTTCTGATAAATGGGCATCATACAACTCCTAGGACAAACTTATTTTTTATGATCTTTTTATGATCTGCACAATGAAGTCTCAACAAATTCTGCATAACTTAAGCATCACTCTTTGTTATTTGAAACCCCTTGTATTAAAGAACATTTCACAAGTTCAACTGCTTTCTGTACTTGCGCACATTAATTCATGGAAACACAAACCACTTTGCATGTCCACAGCTTAATTTTTTTTACAATGCAATATGGCTTGGAATGAGGTGAGCAGGAGAATCTTAGGGAGTCAATCTGTTTCTAAAAATTTGGTAGGTCTGCATTTGCCATGAAGCATTAACAGTAAACATTAGTCAAAGTTTACTCCAACCTTCAGCAGGAAATACATTAGCTACATTAATTTGGTTTCTGCAACAGCATAGCTGGCTCTAGAGTTCCTGACAGTTCAATACAAAGTGCAAGTCAGATTCAGTTTAGTTTGGGCTGAATGAGAAGCTGAAAGTTTAGTAAATGAAGGAGTTCGATGAAGGCAGGAGGTTGGAGGTGGAAGGAGGTGTGATGCTTTATGTATTAAAGGTGCGAACTTGAATCTGTCCCAATGCTGAATCAGGGACATGAAGAGCCTGACATGAATTTATGCAGTTTTTGGGTAAAATAATGTTCTGAGGCTCGGTACATTGGCAAGGCCGAGCAGACACTATGACAACTAATGAATGGACTCCGTACAATGATCACCAGACAGGAGCGTTCCTTCTTAGTTGGAGAACACTTCAGCAGTCCGAGGCATTCAGCCTAGGATCTTCGGGTGACCATCCTCCAAGGCAGACTTTGGGACAAGCAACAACGAAAAGTGGCTGAGCAGAGGCTGATAGCCAAGTCTAATACCGATGGGGATGGCCTCAACCAGGACCTTGGGTTCATGTCACACTACAGATGACTCCACTGCGCCACACACACACACCTCCATCTCACAGCCTCACTCAGAGTCTTTCTCATACACAAGCTCTCTCGCATGCATACACCCTCTCAGGCTTATACCCCATTACACACACACACACACACACACACACACACACACACACACACACACACACACACACACACACACACACTCTATCACATGCACTCACACCCATATACAACCCATTCTGTCTCTCCTGCACATGCACATATATAAATTTATGGGGTGGATCTGTAGTTGCAGAATTGCATTTTCTTTAGCTCAAAAACTGCATAAATCCATGTCAGATTCTGAAAGCACCAGTTTAAGAATAAAACTGACTCAACATTGGGACAGACTTTAAGTTCACATCTTGAATACACTGTCTGAGCTAAAATAACATCTTTTGTTAGATAAACCGATGCTACTTTGAAAATGTAACTTAGAAGGAGTTTTTGAATTTACATATTAAAGAGCCTAAACCAGCACATCCCATCCAAAAAAATACAAGACTTAATCTATGTTTATTTATTGTATTATTACAACTCCGTGACACTGTAACCCTTTTGCTATAAATTCTATGTCTTCTGGTCCTCCTCCACAACCACTTAATAAAGAGGCAGTGCCTCAAAAGCTGGTGCTTCCAAATAAACCTGTTTGGGCTATAACCTGGTGTTGAGAGATTTTTAACTTTGCACACCCAGTCCAACACCTGCACCTCTAAATCATAATAATTTATGTTATTTCACAACATGGCAGCTTGGCCAAGTGAAATTTGAGAAATTATGGATGCATCATTTGATTTAAACAAATGGCCTTACAGAGAAACATGAACAATTGCAGAAGCCCAAGCTCCAGATTTTGGAACTCAGCAATAGCTGAAGTTATTGTGGTACACTCAAGGCAGTGAACAATGTGAATGACATTTTAAAAAAAAAGTGCCCACATCAGTAGAGGAGCATACATGCAGTCTAGGAAAACCAGGCAAGTATTGCAGGAGTCTCAAAGGAAGCTCACTTGCTAACCATTTTCAGTTTTGGAATTGGCAAAGGTGTTGATTCTCCAGCCAAGACCATGACATTACAGGGGGCTCAAATGCACAGGAGGGGAAGAATCAGAGTAGAAGAGCAAAAGTATTGGAGGATTTGTTAGTTCAGGATAAGAATCAGGTTTTACTGCACCTATAGAAATGAATAGCTGTAAGCTAGTCAGCCCATCCAGTCTGCCCAACCATTCTGGATCAGAGCTAATTGTGTACTCAAAGCTGCTTTCTCTCATTACCTTGAGATACCTTGATATCATTCAACTCGAGAAATCTATTGATTTCTGTCTTGAATCTGCGGAATGGAGCTTCTACAGCCCTCTGGAGCAGCCAATTCCAAAGATCCACTATCTTGCAAGTAAGAAATTCTCCCTCACTTCAGTCTTAAATGGCCTGTCCCTTATTCTGAGATTATATCCCTTGGTTCTAGAGTCAACAGCCAGGGGCATAATCTATTGATTATAATCCTGTCAAACCTTATGAAAGTGTACAAATTTCAATGTGATCACCTCTCATTTTAAAAACTACACTGAATACAAACCTATTCTCATAATACAATTTCACTATTCCAGAGATTATTTGGTGACCATCCCTTGAATTCCTTCAGTGGCAAATGTGTCCTTCTTTGGCTGAGGAGACTAAAACAGGACACAATACTTATGCTATGTCTAATCACAGCACTATACAACTGCAGCAAGCCACCTTTACTTCCATATACAGTCATTTCTTCTATAATGCGACAGTTGCGTTCTTATGCAACCCCATGCTATATAAAATTCACGCAATAAAAATAGCACTTGAAATGTGGGTGATACAAACGCATTACAGGTGACACGTTTTAAAAGTTCATGCTTTAGAAACATCATTCCCTATTTATCAATAATGTTAATGAAACACACGTAATAGCTGAATGACCTGTACACTCATATCCCCATAAAACAATTTGCTGTCCTAATGGCTTGCTGCCTCTGCATGCTAACATTTAGAAGCTCCCTTGGACACCAGCACTTCACAATTGCTGACTACTTTCAAAACATTATGTTTCAGTTTTTTCTACCAAATATTTTAAAAAATCCTTTTAAAAGGAAAAGTTTACATCTCGTCGCATTATATTCCATCGGACATGTTCTAGATCTGTTAACTTGTCCAAGTCCACTTGAAGCCTGCTATATCTACCTCAATATGTGTTCCATTCAGTTTGGAGTCACCTGCAAATTTTGAGATATTACAATTGTTTTCAACATTCAAAGCCTTCACATAGATCGCCAATAATTGTGGAGTTCACACTGGCCATTGTAGTATTCTGCTAGTAGCAGCCTACCATCCGGAGAACCATTTGTTTATTTCTATTTTGTGTTCTACTCATAAACCAATTTTCAATCCAAAATGAAAATATTCCCTTTGATCCGATACACCATACTTTTATTTACGAACTTTCTCTGTGGACATTATCAAAAGCTTTTTGAATATCCTAATCCATCATTTCCACTGGTTCTTTACTGTTTAGGCTTCAAGTAACATTTTCAAAAGTATTCCAAGTACCTCAGAATCAAAGGAAAAACTCACATTTGGGCAGTATCATACCTAACACAAAGAGAGATTGCTGGGATGTTGGGCCCAGTCATCACAGTCTCAGGGTATCATTGCAGGTGCTCCAAAGGGTTGTGTCCTAGGCATAACCAGGTTTAACTGATCCTTCCACCACAATAATGTCAGGAGCAGGGTACTTGCTGATGATTGCAGTGCTCAAAAGCATCTACAACTCAAATATTGAAGCAGCCTGTAACTATACACAGCAGGATGTAGGCAGAGGCTTAACTAAACCAGCCAAATAAATATAGGCTGGGAATTTTAAAAATAAGTAACACATCACACAATCCATCTTAACTTAAAGGCACTATATTATTGCAAGATGTTGGAGTCTAGTTCAAACCAACCATCAGCACCAGGAATGCTATGTATTAGGTATTTGATAAGGACATTTTTTTTGCTGACAAAAAGGTTAAACAATTTGCAATGGGGCACAGATCCCTCACACTATGTACTGCTATAGCATGTGAACTGCAAACAAAAACTTTCAAGTGACATTTTCAGTGATCTTGGTCTATTCAAAAATGGAACTTCCTAGATGTGTTGAAGCACGGGCAAACATGCGCAGAGGCTTCTTGCTGAATCTCAAGCACAGCTATCACAAAAATTAAAAGAAGCATGAGACAAGCATACAGCCTTGAAAGACATAGTGGACAGTCACTTCACAGAGCCAGGGTAACTTTGTTAAATGCATATGATGCATGATGACGACTAACATTGTACAGCATTGTAGAATCCCTACTAGGTCGAAAGAAAGCATTCAGTCCACTGGTGAGGCAACAGCCCTTTGAAGAGCATATCTGCCAGTCAGTCAGTCAGTCTCTCTCTTTATTTAGCATGGGCAGTTCACCAATCTTTGGATTGTGGGGACATTTTTGTTTTCTAAGATGATAATGCAATTTTGGATCATATTATTTGTAATGAAGAAAAAATAATTATAATCCCTAATAAATTTCATGAAAACTTAAAATTTAGGGAGTGTTCTTGAACAAAGAGACCTTGGAGTATAGGTTCATAGTTCCATGAAAGTGGAATCGCAGGTAGATAGGATAGTGAAGACAACGTTTGGTATACTTTCCTTTATTGGTCAGAGCATTAAGTATAGGAGTTGGGAGGTCAGGTTGCGGCTGTACAGGACATTGGTTAGACCATTTTTTGAATATTGCATGCAATTCTGGTCTCCTTCCTAAGGGAAGGATATTGTAAAACTTGAAAGGGTTCAGAAAGGTTTTACGAGGATGTTGCCAGAGTTGGAGGATTTGAGCTTTAGGGAGAGGCCGCATAGGCTGGGGCTGTTTTCCCTGGAGCACGGAGGCTGACGATTGACCTGAGGTTTATAAAATCATGAGAGGCATGGAGAGTATAAATGGACAAAGTCTTTTCCCTGGGTGGGGGAGTCCAGAACTAGAAGGCATAGGTTTAGGGTGAGAGCGTACATTTTAAAAGGGACATAAAGAGGCAAATTTTTCACGCAGAGGGTGGTGTGTGAATGGAATGAGCTGCCAGAGGAAGTGGTGGAGGCTGGTACAATTGCAGCATTTAAAATGCATCCTGATGGGTTTATGAATAGAAAGGGTTTAGAAGCATATGGGCCAAATACTGGCAAATGGGACTAGATTAGGCTCTTATATCTGGTCAGCATGGACGAGTTGGACTGAAGGGTCTGTTTCTGTGCTGTACACCTCTGTGACTCTCATGCTATTTGCACTGTAGAAATACTTCAGAATCAAAACACTATTTAACCAAGATATCATGTAGAAATAAACATTTAATATTTATACCCCTAATTATTGCTGAATGCAGGTATTTAAGAAGGCACTTACCCATGAAAAACTGTAATGCAACATTGTTCATAAGAATACTGTCTAGGGGTATCGTGCAAAGTTTTCCAAAGTTCGCAGCAAGCTTGAGCCTATCTACTTCCTGCAGATTAAAATAAGATGTGAATTAACAGTTGAAAATTTGCCACACAGCAACATTTGAGAAATGTTGACTCAGCCACACACTCAAAACCTTGCAACAGTTGCACAAACTAGATTAGAAAAACAATAAACCCAAAAGTCCTATAGTATGTTACATGTAAAGTAAGGTGACCCAAAAAGACCACGGAGAGAAAACAGGGGAATGTTTGGTGTGAGTTGAGGTGACAGCTTAAATTTTTAAATAGTATATTTTATGTACTCAAGACATTCCAGAGTGTTTCAAAGACAAAAATATTTTTATTTTTATATTGCTGTTATTTAAGTCAAACTTCTGCCTACGTACAAATAGGTTTGCATGTTGAAAAATAAATCAAATACTTATATGAGTAAATCGGTGAAATACTGTATCTCTGCTCTCAAAAAGAGAAAACAATGAAGGCGCACTATATTGATTCTTGGAATGAGGGCGTTTTCCTATGACAGACTGAGTAAGATTGATTATATTCTGTGAATAAAAGATCAACTCTTCAAAACATAACATCATTCTAGAAAGGGTCAAAACTTTTTTTGGGCTAGTGTGTCTTAAACTTAGGGGTTGGGAGGTGGGGCATATGGTCTCAAGATTGGGGGTGGAACATTGAATTGAAATGAGCAGAATTTTTATTTTTACTTGGAAGATTAGGAACC
The DNA here is from genome assembly GCF_020745735.1 of Hemiscyllium ocellatum. Lineage (NCBI taxonomy): Eukaryota > Metazoa > Chordata > Chondrichthyes > Orectolobiformes > Hemiscylliidae > Hemiscyllium > Hemiscyllium ocellatum. The sequence continues at coordinate 44,796,963 of NC_083405.1, read as the reverse complement.
TTTCAAATTCTCCACTCGAACAAACTCTCCATACTCTGCTGTTGAGTTTAATTAAAGATGAAAACCATAGATTATTGGGCTCGAAAGGAATCAGGGGGTATTGAGATAGTGTGTGAAGATGAGGTGAGATTAAATATCAACCAAGACTTGATTGAATGATATGGTGGATTTAAGGAGTTTGTGACTTACTCCTGCTTTTATTTTTTTGGCCCTTTAATTATCAAAATTCATTCATCACCTGGGTAGAATCTGACTTATCCTTATTTGAAAGTGGGTAGTGAAAGAAAATGGAAATGGTTTCAATAACTCTCCTTGTGAACACTTGCCTTTGGTTTGTCATTACTATAAATAATGGGATGGTTTCTTTCTGAAAAATGTAAACAATTCTGTCTTGTGACCACCAAACGCACTGTATGCCAATTCAGGAACATTTCCAGTGTAGGAGCTATAATTATGGCATAACTGATGACTACGATGCACAGGCTCCTCGTGTAGTCTTGTTTAACACAAAGTGGATTGGAAATTGCCTCATTAAATACTAATGAATAAGTGATTGATTTAATAAAATTACGTTAGCTCCAAAATCATTTTTCTTCTTATTACAATCTGCAGGGGAAATTCACAAGTTTGAAGAGCAGGCTCCAAGTTGACCATGACAGAGATAAAGAAACATTCTCTTTTAGTTCACAGTAGTATCCCTTTTTGTCCTTTAATTGACCACACCTTCCATCTGAGGATACACACTTGCTTTTATTATTTCCTAACCTTCAACTCTTTTCCCTTGTTTCTGGTTTTGACAAATTGCTAAATCTTTGTCTTTTATATTTTTGTTGAAAGTGACCTGAAATGTTCACTGTCTCCTCAGTTTCAGACACTGTCTGATCTCTATTTAGAGCATTTTCTATTTTTATAACATAATTCACAGATGCCTTATGCATGTTCAGAATCAATTATTTCATTTCAGATACATAAAAGTCAGTTTGTTGTAAGATGGCTTCAGTGTAGCAATGAATAGTGCCTCAAGAGCAATATGTAGTATTGTTACATAGATTCAACATTCCACAACAATTGTAAAGGGCTTTTTACATCATAGATGGTAGGTTTTATAGATGATAGAAAAAAAAAAATATTTCATAAAAATATGAAAATAAAATGCTGTTTTTATATATATAATATATATGTACCAATAGGACATAAATTGAATTGACAAAGTACTTGGAGTCAGAGAGTCATAGAGATGTACAGCACAGAAAGTGACCCTTCAGTCCAACTCATCCATGCCGACTAGATATCCCAACCCAATTTAGACCCACCTGCCAGCACCCGGCCCATATCCCTCCAAACCCTTCCTATTCATAAACCCATCCAGATGCCTCTTAAAATGCTGCTATTATACCAGCCTCCACCACTTCCTCTGGCAGCTCATTCCACACACATACCACCCTCTGAGTGAAAAGGTTGCCCCTTTGGTCTTTTTTGTATCTTTGCCCTCTCACCCTAAACCTATGCCCTCTAGTTCTGAACTCTCCCATCCCAAGGAAAAGACTTTCTCTAATTATCCTATCCGTGTGGGCGGCACGGTGGCACAGTGGTTAGCACTGCTGCCTCACAGCGCCCGAGACCCGGGTTCAATTCCCGACTCAGGCGACTGACTGTGTGGAGTTTGCACGTTCTCCCCGTGTCTGCGTGGGTTTCCTCCGGGTGCTCCGGTTTCCTCCCACAGTCCAAAGATGTGCGGGTCAGGTGAATTGGCCATGCTAAATTGCCCATAATGTTAGGTAAGGGGTAAATGTAGGGGTATGGGTGGGTTGTGCTTTGGCGGGTCGGTGTGGACTTGTTGGGCCGAAGGGCCTGTTTCCACACTGTAAGTAATCTAATCTAATGGAAGAATTGCACGCAATATTCCAACAGTTATTGCGTTGGAATAACCAATGTCCTGTACCTAACCAATGTCCTGTACAGCCGCAACATGACCTCCCACCTCCTGTACTCAATACTCTGACCAATAAAGGAAAGCATACCAAACACCTTCTTCACTATCCTATCTACCTACAACTCCACTTTCAAGGAGCTATGAACCTGCACTCCAAGGTCTCCTTGTTCAGCAACACTCCCTAGGACCTCACCATTAAGTGTATAAGTCCTGCTAAGATTAGCTTTCCCAAATTCAGCACCTCACATTTAACTAAATTAAACTCCATCGATCACTTCTCAGTCCATTGGCCCATCTGATCAAAATCCCGTTGTACTCAGAGGTAACCTTCTTCGCTGTCCATTACACCTCTAATTTTGGTGTCATCTGCAAACTTACTAACTATATCTCTTTTGCTCACATCCAAATCATTTATATAAATGACGAAAAGTTGTGGACCCAGCACCAATCTTCGTGGCACTCCACTGGTCACAGGCCTCCAGTCTGAAAACAACCCACCACCACCACCCTCTGTCTTCTACCTTTGAGCCAGTTCTTTATCCAAATGGCTAGTTCTCCCTGTATTCCGGGAGAGCTAACATAACTCACTAGTCTCCCATGAGGAGCCTTGTCGAATGCCTTACTGAAGTCCACATAGATCAGGTCCAGCGTTCTGCCCTCATCAATCCTCTTTGTTACTTCTTCAAAAAACTCAATCAAGTTTGTGAAACATGATTTCCCATACATAAAGCCATGCTGACTATCCCTAATCAGTCCTTGCCTTTCCAAATATATGTACATCCTGTCCCTCAGGACTCCCTCTAACAACTTGCCCACCACCATGTCAGGTTCACTGATCCATAGTTCCCTGGCTTGTCCTTACCTCCTTTCTTTAACAGTGGCACCATGTTAGCCAACCTCCAGTCTTCTGCCACCTCACCAGTAACTATCAATGATACAAATATCTCAGCAAGAGGCCCAGCAATCACTTCCCTAGCTTCCCACAGAATTCTAGGGTACACCTGACCATGTCCTGGGGATTTATCCACTTTTACACATTTCAAGCACATCCTCCCCTGTAATATGGACACTTTTTCAAGACTATTTCCCTACAATCTATATCTTCCATGTCCTTCTCCACAGTAAATACAGATGCAAAATACTTGTTTAGTATCTCCCCCATTTTCTGTGGCTCCACACAAAGGCCACCTTGTTGATCTTTGAGGGGCCCTATTCTCTCCCTGGTTACCCTTTCGTCATTAATGTATTTGTAAAAACCTTTTGGACTCTCCTTAATTCTATTTGCCAAAGCTATCTCATGTCCCTTTTTGCCCTCCTGATTTCCCTCTTAAGAATACTCCTACTGCCTTCATACTCTTTTAAGGATTCACTCGATCTATCCTGTCTATACCTGACATGTTTCCTTCTTTTTCTTAACCAAACCCTCAATTTCTTTAGTCATTCAGCATTCCCTATACTACCAGCCTTTCCTTTCACCCTAACAGGAATATAACTTTCTCTGTACTCTCATTACCTCGTTGTGGTTCTGTTCGCCGAGCTGGAAGTTTTTGCTGCAAACGTTTTGTTCCGTGGCTAGGGAACATCATCAGTGCTATTGGAACCTCCTGTGAAGCGCTGCTTTGATGTTTCTTCCGGTATTTATAGTGGTTTGTTCTTGCCGCTTCCGGGTGACACCACTATAAATACTGGAAGAAACATCAAAGCAGCGCTTCACAGGAGGCTCCAATAGCACTGATGATGTTCCCTAGCCAGGGAACGAAACGTTTGCAGCAAAAACTTCCAGCTCGGCGAACAGAACCACAACAACGGACACCCGAGCTACAAATCTTCAACCAGACTTTAAACTCTCATTACCCCATTTCTGAAGGCTTCCCATTTTCGAGCCATTCCTTTACCCGCGAACCTCTGCCCCCAATCAACTTTTGAAAGTTCTTGCCTAATGCCATCAAACTTGGCCTTTCTCCAATTTACAACGTCAACTTTTAGATCTGGTCTATCCTTTTCCATCATTATTTTAAAACTAATAGAAGTATAGGCGCTGGCCCCAAAGTACTCCCCCACTGTCACCTCAGTCACCTACCATAAGAACATAAGACTTAGGAGTGGAAGTAAGGCCAATCGGCCCATCGAGTCCACTCTGCCATTCAATCATGGCTGATGGGCATTTCAACTCCACTTACCAGCATTCTCCCCGTAGCCCTTAATCCTTTTTGACATCAAGAATTTATCAATCTCTGCCTTGAAGACATTTAGCGTCCCGGCCTCCACTGCACTCTGCGGCAATGAATTCCCCAGGCCCACCACTCTCTGGCTGAAGAAATGTCTCCGCATTTCTTTTCTGATTTGACCCCCTCTAATTCTAAGGCTGTGTCCACGGGTCCTAATCTCCTCGCCTAACGGAAACAATTTCCTACCCTTTCTAAGCCATGGATTATCTTGTAAGGTTCCATTAAATCTCCCCTTAATCTTCTAAACTCCAAAGAATACAATCCCAGGATCCTCAGCTGTTCCTCGTATGTTAGAACAGCCATTCCAGGGATGATCCGTGTGAATCTCCACTGGGCACGCTCCAGTGCCAGTATGTCCTTCCTGAGGTGTGGGGACCAAAACTGGACACAGTACTCCAAATGGGGCCTAACCAGAGCTTTATTAAGCCTCAGTAGCACAACGGTGCTTTTATATTCCAACCCTCTTGAGATAAATGACAACATTGCATTTGCTTTCTTAATCACGGACTCAACCTGCATGTTTACCTTTATAGAATCCTCGACTAGCATTTCCAGACCCCTTTGTACTTTGGCTTTACGAATTTTCTCACCGTTTAGAAAGTAGTCTATGCTTTTATTCTTTTTTCCAAAGTGCAAGACATCACATTTGTTCACGTTGAATTGCAAGAGCCATTTTCTGGACCACTCTCCCAAACTGTCTAGATCTTTCTGAAGCCTCCCCACTTCCTCAGTACTACTGCCTGTCTACCTAACTTCATATCATCGGCAAACTTCACTAGAATGCCCCCAGTCCCTTCATCCAGATCATTAATATATAATGTGAACAGCTGCGGCCATATCACTGAACCCTGCGGGACACCGCTTGTCACCTGCTGCCATTCTGATAAAGAACCTTTTATCCCAACTCTCTGCCTTCTGTCAGACAGCCAATCCTCAATCCATACCAGTAGCTCACCTCGAACACCATGGGCCTTCACCTTGCTCAGCAGCCTCCTGTGTGGCACCTTATCAAAGGCCTTTTGGAATTCTAGATAGACCACATCCACTGGGTTTCCCTGGTCTAACCTACTTGTCACCTCTTCAAAGAATTCCAACAGGTTTGTCAGACACGACCTCCCCTTACTAAATCCATATTGATTTGTTCTCATCAGACTCTGCTCTTCCAATAATTTAGAAACCTCATCCTTAATGATAGATTCTAGAATTTTACCAACAACCGAGGTTAGGCTAATTGGCCTATAATTTTCCATCTTTTGTCTTGATCCTTTCTTGAACAAGGGGGTTACAACAGCAATCTTCCAATCATCCGGGACTTTCCCTGACTCCAGTGACTTTTGAAAGATCTCAACCAATGCCTCCGCAATTTCCTCAGCCACCTTTCTTAGAACTCTAGGATGTATCCCATCGGGGGCCAGGAGATTTATCAATTTTAAGACCTTTTAGCTTTTCTAGCACTTTCTCTTTTGTAATGGCAACCATACTCAACATAGCCCCCTGACTCCCTTTAATTGTTGGGATATTACTCATGTCTTCCACTGTGAAAACTGACGCAAAGTACTTGTTAAGTTCTCCTGCTATTTCCTTATCTCCCATCACTAGGCTTCCAGCATCAGTTTGAAGTGGCCCAATGTCTCCTTTTGCCTGTCGTTTGTTTCTTATGTATTGAAAGAAACTTTTACTATCATTTCTAATATTACTGACTAGCCTACTTTCATATTTGATCCTTTCCTTCCTTGTTTCGCTCTGTTATCCTCTGTTTGTTTTTGTAGCCTTCCCAATCTTCTGATTTCCCAGTGCTCTTTATAGGATCTCTCTTTTTCTTTAATACATTTCCTGACTTCCTTTGTCAGCCATGGCTGTCTAATCCCTCCCCAGATAATCTTTCTTTTCTCGGGGATGAACCTCTGTACAGTGTCCTCAATTATACCCACAAACTCCTGCCATTTGTGCTCTAATGTCTTCCCCGCTAGGCTCTGCTTCCAATCTATTTTTGTCAGTTCCTCTCTCATGTCCTCATAATTACCTTTATTTAACTATAACACCATTACATCAGATTTTGCCTTCTCTCGTTCAAACCGTAGACTGAACTCTACCATATTATGATCGCTGTTTCCCAAGGGTTCCCCTACTTTAAGATCTTTTATAAAGTCTGGTTCATTACATAGCACTAGGTCCAGAATAGCCTGCTCCCTTGTGGGCTCCATGACAAGCTGTTCCAAAAAGCCATCCCGTAAGCAATCCATTAATTCCCTTACTTTGGATCCACTGGCAACATTATTTACCCAGTCCACATGCATATTGAAGTCTCCCATGATCACCGTGACCTTGCCTTTCTGACATGCCTCCTCTATTTCCTGGTACATGTTGCGCCCCTGGTCCTGACCACTGTTAGGAGGTCTGTACATAACTCCCATTATGTTTTTTTTGCCTTTGTGGTTCCTCAATTCCACCCACACAGACTCCACATCATCCGACACTATGTCATTCAGTGCCATAGATTTAATTTTGTTCTTAACTGACAAGGCAACCCCACCTCCCTCTGCCCACTTCCCTGTCTTTTCGATAAGTTGAAAATCCTTGGAGGTTTAACTGTCAGTCCTGAACCCCCCCGCCCCCGTAACCACGTCTCTGTGATGCCTACCACATCATAATCATTCACTATGTTCTGTGCCATTAGTTCATCTGCTTTGTTACGAATGCTACGAGTATTCAGGTAAAGTGCCTTAATGCTAACTTTATCATTAGAGATATTGTAAGTCATAAGAAGACCTAAGTTATCCTTCCTTTTTGCTGCATTCCCAGTCTGCCTCGAGTTTAAATCTGCCCTGCCTTATTTTCCAAGAGTACGCGAAGTTTTGCACCTTCTCTAGTAGGTACATCCACATATTGAATCAGAAACTTTTCTTGTACACACTTAACAAGTTCCTCTCCATCTAAACCCTTAACACTATGGCAATCCCAGTCTCTTATATTAATTTGGTATTATGTTACACATTAAGCTTCTCAAACTTTGGCATTCAAACATTTCATCAAGTTGATTGCGATTTTCAAAGATATCCGCCATTGCCAGAAATTACTTTCCCTTTATCCCCTCATGTCATACAGTACTTCAACAGGATTACAGATCTCCTTCACTTTCTGATATCAATTGCATGCTCTGCCTGTCAAAAAGCTAAGTTGATGAACTACCTTATCAACACAGGTAAATGTGCATATTATTACGACAGTTGAGAAACAACTTCTGATTTCACCACTGTAATTCATTAGTTAACATTCAAAGAAATGTTACAAGTGGGCAAGATCCACAGATCTGTTTACCTGTACTCATGCGGTTAAGTTTACAAGGTAACGGTTTAACATTTGGATGTTACGCAACCTTATGAGACACTGAAACCATTTGATACTAATGACATTACAAGTCATGAACCAGAATTTAGACCCTTGAATCTTCTCCACAATTGAAGGAGAATACAACTGATCTGATTGTGGCCTCGGCTCTACTTTTCTATCCACACTATTTACATTAAGCATTGGAGTTTAATTTAGATGCTGTATCTTGGGAAAGCTAATCTTAGCAGGATTTATACACTTAATGGGAAGGTCCGAGGGAGTGTTGCTGAACAAAGAGACCTTGGAGTGCAGGTTCATAGCTCCTTGAAAGTGGAGTCGCAGGTAGATAGGATAGTAAAGAAGGCACTTGGTATGCTTTCCTTTATTGGTCAGAGTATAGAGTACAGGAGTTAGAAGGTCATGTTGTGGCTGTACAGGACATTGGTTAGGCCACAGTTGGAATATTACATGCAATTCTAGTCTCCTTCCTATCGGAAAGACGTTGTGAAACTTGAAAGGGTTCAGGAAAGATTTACAAGGATGTTGCCAGGATTGGAGGATTTGAGCTAGAGGGGAGGCTGAAGAGGCTGGGGCTGTTTTTCCTGGAGGTTCGGAGCCTGAGGGGTGAGCTTATAAAAGGTTTACAAAATTATGAGGGGCATGGATAGGGTAAATAGACAATGTCTTTTCCTTAGGGTCGGGGAGTCCAGAACTAGAGGGCATAGGTTTAGGGTGAGAGGGGAAAGATATAAAAGAAACCTAAGTGGCAACTTTTTCACACAGAGGGTGGTACGTGTATGGAATGAGCTGCCAGAGGAAGCGGTGGAGGCTGATACAAATGCAACATTGAAGAGGCATTTGGATGGGTATATGTTGTGGTTCTGTTCGCCGAGCTGGAAGTTTTTGTTGCAAACGTTTCGTCCCCTGGCTAGGCGACATCATCAGTGCTTTGGAGCCTCCTGCGAAGCGCTTCTTTGATGTTTCTTCCGGTATTTATAGTGGTCTGTCCTTGCCGCTTCCGGTTGTCAGTTTCAGCTGTCCGCTGTAGTGGTTGGTATATTGGGTCCAGGTCGATGTGTTTGTTGATGGAGTTTGTGGATGAATGCCATGCCTCAAGGAATTCCCTGGCTGTTTCCTGTCTGGCTTGCCCTATGATAGTAGTGTTGTCCCAGTCGAGTTCATGTTGCTTGTTGTCTGCGTGTGTGGCTACTAGGGATAGCTGGTCATGTCGTTTCGTGGCTAGTTGATGTTCATGTATGCGGATTGTTAGCTGTCTTCCTGTTTGTCCTATATAGTGTTTTGTGCAGTCCTTGCATGGTATTTTGTACACTACATTAGTTTTGCTCATGTTGGGTATCGGGTCCTTCGTTCTAGTAAGTTGTTGTCTGAGCGTGGCTGTTGATTTGTGTGCCGTTATGAGTCCTAAGGGTGGCAGTAGTCTGGCTGTCAGTTCTGAAATGCTCCTGATGCATGGTAGTGTGGCTAGTCCTTTTGGTTGTGGCGTGTCCTCGTTCCATGTTCTTTCTCTTAGGCATCTGTTGATGAAGTTGCGCGGGTATCCGTTTTTGGCGAATACCTTGTATAGGTGTTCCTCTTCTTCTTTTTGCAGTTCTGGTGTACTGCAGTGTGTTGTGGCCCTTTTGAATAGTGTCCTGATGCAGCTTCGTTTGTGTGTGTTGGGGTGGTTACTTTCATAGTTTAGGACTTGGTCTGTGTGTGTTGCTTTCCTGTATACCCTTGTGGTGAATTCTCTGTTCGGTGTTCTCTGTACTATCACGTCTAGGAATGGGATTTGGCTGTCCTTTTCTTCTTCTCTCGTGGGTATATGAATAGGAAGGGTTTGGAGGGATATGGGCCGGGTGCTGGCAGGTGGGACAAGATTAGGTTGGGATGTCTGGTCGGCTGGACGGGTTGGACCGAAGCGTCTGTTTCCATGCTGTACATCTCTATGACTCTATAATAGGTCTAACACAGTCTTAAACATCTTCTATGACTGTCTCCATTGAACTCTGGACAAAAGAATGACTGGAAGTTAGTTCAAACATCCCATTAATACCTAAAGAATAGGAGGCAAGAATTAAGGACCATCACCATTATTAAAATAGGGTTAGAGACAGATATGCCCTAATGGTTTGTATCTTTGGACCATAAAAGTAATGGCTACCGAGAAAGTGGATGCATTGATAGCAATTTTTCAAAACTCTTTGGATTCTGGAGAAGTATCAGAGGATTGGAAAACTACCAATGTGATACCCTTATTCAAAAAGGCAGGAAGACAAAAAGCAGGTAATTACAGTCCAATTAACCTAACATCTGTTGTTGGCAAAATGTTGGAATCCATTAAAGAAATAACAACAACGCATTTGAAAAATCATAATCTAATCAAGCAGAGTCAGCATGGTTTCATGAAAGGGAAATTTATTAGAGTTTTTCAAAGAAATCCAAATCATAGTAGACAGAAGGAAAACAGTAGATGCATTGTATTTGGACTTGCAGGTGTTCGACAAGATATGTTACAAAAGGTTAAATCTTAAGATAGCAGCCTTCAACTTGGTGTTAGAGGTAGTACACTGGCATTTACAGAGAATTGGCTAATGGGAAGGAAACAGCAAGTGGGGATAAGGGACTCTTGCTCAAATTGTCAACCTGTAATCTGTGGAATTTCACAGGGAGCAGTGTGGGACTGCAAGTGTTTACAATGCATATTAATGACTTAGAGGAAGGAAACAACTGTACTGTAGTCAATTTGCAGACAACATAATTGCTAGACAGATACAAACAGTTTTCAGAAAGAGATTGATAGGTTGAGTGGACAAAAAGTTGGCAAATTCAATAAAATGTAGGAAAATCTGAATTTGTTCTTTTTGGGAAGGGAGAATTAAAGAACAGAATCTTACTTAAATGGAGAAAAACCGCAGAAAACTGCAACGCAAAGGGCTTTGGGGATTCTTATGCATGAAACGGAAGGCTAGCATTCAGATGCCAATAGTAATCATTAAGTCTCATGGAATGTTGGCCCTTATTTCAAGGGAATTGGAATATAACAAAAGAAAATATTACTACAACTGTACAAGGTGTTGGTGAAATCACAGAGTACAATAAGCAGTTTTTGTCTTATTTAAGGAAAGATACCATTCAATTGGAAGCAGTTCAAAGAAGGTTCACTAGGACGAGCCAAGATATGTCGGGATTGTCTTATGAGCAAAGGTTAAACAGTTTTGGACTCTACTCACTGGAGTTTATAAGATTGTGAGGTGATCTCTTTCCAGCATTTAGCACTCTGGGCTTGACAGGGTAAATGTGGAAACAATGTTTCCCTCAGGGCAGAGTCTAGGATCAGAGGGCACAGTCTCAACATAAAGGGGTACCAATTTAATACTGAGATGAGGAGGAATTTCTTCTTTTGGAGGGTTAAGACTCTTCGGAACTTCTTGCAGGGCACAGTCCTTGTGTATATTTAAGGCTAAAGTAGATAGATAGATTTTTGATCAATAAGGGCATCAAGAGTTCCGGGGAAAATGTAGGAAAATGGATGTGAGGAACATTAGCTCAGCTATGATCCTAAAGAATAGAGGAGGCGGCTCGAGGAGCTGAACGGACTACTCCTATTCCTATTTATTATGGTCTTATGGACTCCTTACAAGGGAAAAAAAAACCTCATCATCTCTAGGTAAAATGGGAGGAGAGTTATTTTTAAATGGAGTCCCCTGGTTGTAAACTCCTCCAAAAGGAGAACATGCTTTCTGCACCTACCTTGTCAAGTCCACTAAGGAACTTCTAAGCTTCGAAGAAGACCGCAACTTATCTCTCTAAATATAGAAATATAGATTGATATAAGCTGAACCAGTTCAACTTTCTGTCACAGATAACCTCTTCATTCCATAGAACAATCGAGTAAACCTCTTAAACAGTGGTACCACTGTTTAAGAAGGGCGGTAAAGACAAGCCAGGGAACTATAGACTAGCGAGCCTGACCTCGGTGGTGGGCAAGTTGTTGGAGGGAGTCCTGAGGACAGGATGTACATGTATTTGGAAAGGCAAGGACTGATTAGGGATAGTCAACATGGCATTGTGTGTGGGAAATCACGTCTCACAAACTTGACTGAGATTTTTGAAGATGTAACAAGGAAGATTGATGAGGGCAGAGCAGTAGATGTGATCTATATGGACTTCAGTAAGGCATTTGACAAGGTTCACCATGGGAGGCTGATTAGCAATGTTAGATCTCATAGAATACAGTAGAGCTAGCCATTTGGATACATAACTGGCTCAAAGGTAGAAGACAGAGAGTGGTGGTGGAGGATTGTTTTTCAGTCTGGAGGCCTGTGACCAGTGCAGTACCACAAAGATCAGTGCTGGGTCCTCTATTCTTTGTCATTTACATAAATGATTTGGATGCAAGCACAAGAGGTACAGTTAGTAAGTTTGCAGAAGACACCAAAATTGAAGGTGTAGTGGACAGCGAAGAGGGTCGCACCTTATCTTCCACCTAGGAACCCTCCAACCACAAGGGATGAACTCAGATTTCTCCAGTTTCCTCATTTCCCCTCCCCCCACCTTGTCTCAGTCCCAACCCTCTAACTCAGCACCACCTTCCTAACCTGCAATCTTCTTCCTGACCTCTCCGTCCCCACCCCCACTCCGGCCTATCACCCTCACCTTAACCTCCTTCCATCTATCTCATTTCCAACACCCCTCCCCCAAGTCCCTCCTCCCTACCTTTTATCTTAGCCTGCTTGGCACACTTTCCTCATTCCTGAAGAAGGGCTCATGCCCGAAACGTCGATTCTCCTGCTCCTTGGATGCTGCCTGACCTGCTGCGCTTTTCCAGCAACACATTTTCAGCTCTGATCTCCAGCATCTGCAGTCCTTACTTTCTCCCAAACGTATAGACTGACCTATGAATCAGCCATGTGAGAAACAAGGAAATTTTGGCCCGAAGTCAGTAAAGAGGTGACCTTTACATGAGATTAACCATCTCTCAAAAATGCAAGATGACGAAACCGAATTCAGTGCTTCAGATATGCTCTCATCAATGCCCTGTTCAACAGTTCAAACAAAAGTCACACCCTACTTTTATAATCTTTTCCCTTGCAATGAACAATATTTCATTTATAGGCATGCAAAATAAATCATTCATGTCTGGCATAATGAGATTGGTGGAATGGGAAGGCAAAAGCTCTATGGTCAGGAAAGGTAATTCAGAGAGGTGAAATAAATGAATCATAGAACAAAGGCAATGCTCCTGGACAGAGGCCAAACCAAGAACAACCAAAGGACTAATTAAATAACAAAAAAAAGTCAATTTTAAAGGGAACCCCTACTGGATTATTTAAATCTAGGGCTGTGAAATATCTAAAGGCCTAAAATGTAACGGATAAGCATGTTCAAAGATGTGGCACCTGGGATCAAATAGAACTGTTTGATTTCTGTTAAGAATACTGTGCAGGTGATTTCCAAGACTCATGAAAAGACAGAAACAGTAAACATGCTTTGTTTTGAGAACTTGTAGATACCTCGTATTTCTATGAATTGTCCAAAGTTGGATGCAGTGCAAGGAAAGAGAGGTGTAAATGCATTTGATTTGATCATTAACACATTTAGATCTAATTGCTTGTAAGAATTAGCATTAACGACAATTTCTCCTACAGATTCTTACGATCAAGGTAATATGTGGGTGGTCAATACCGTCACAAATAGTGACTCATCCAGGTCTTCAGGTGTGGTGGAAAGAAGAAACAAAACCTTTGAAAATGAATTGAAATGTTGCCTACAGATAAGCACACAATGTGACACTACACTCAATGGGCTAACACTTACATAGACAGTAGGTAAGCTGTTGTGGCTTTACATCATTATATGGTAACATAGAATTGAGGAGGGGATGTTACCTCAGGAGGAAGATATATACAGAATGAGCCAGCAATTGAGGAATTAGTGGGAGCTGCTAGACTACCGGAGGCAGTAGTGATAAAAGGTTACAGCACATCAGAAGGGAATAGACCCTGTTCAACCGGATAACCAAAACAACAGCAGTTGAGCCTGAAGTGATGAATATAGTCCACTTCCATAGTGTGGGATTGTGTTCAAATAATGAGCAAAATAGGTGAGTGGTGAAAATAGCCTCTATATTCAGCAACCGCAGTAGCACAAGCTTGAGGCAGTGATGGAACAATAAAATGCAGTTCTTACATATATTGAAATTCCATCACTATGGTGTTACATTGTTTTATCTACAATACATAAAGGTTTGAAGGACTTCTGTCCTGGAGAGACAGGAGATGAGTTAAACATCAGTTAAATAGAGGTTGTTACTTCTGATGGAATTAAGACCATCTATCTGGTCCACTTGCATAATTAAAGAGGTGTTAGTCCTTTTGGCTTTTAAGTTATCAAATGTTAGTAAAAATACTAGGCTAAATGCTCGAAACAAATTAGGAATTATACCTGTATTTAACTAAAGAATAAAGGACATTAAACTGATTCTTGCAGCTGGGTTGTGAGATTTGTTTACTATTTGCCAGTGTGAGTTTCATTCATTCATTTATGCATGCAATTGCATACAAGTGCTGTTTGAATAGTTAGTTCCTTAAAGGGATGGCAGTCCAGTTATAAGGTTTTAAATGGGAAATAGAAGGGAAAACTGTTTGATGTTGTATAAGCTTTCAGGTCCGAGAGAAGGTTGGTAAGGGCTGATTAATACTATAATGTTTTGTGGAAATTTGATGGGAATGGTATAATTTACGATACTTACACCTATTCAGAAGTAGCTTTTGATGTAGAAGTAGGCCTGGTAAGGGTCAAAGGTGTGAAGAAGCAGTAATGGGTTTGGAAGTAATGTTTTAATTTTAGTCTATCTTGCAATAGTAAAATGTAGTACAAAACTGTGTTTTTATGAATGAATCAGTGTTATGAATGAATGAAATGGGAATTCAGTGTTCGCTTGTGAATGAGTTAGTAAAGCAGTTATGAATGAGTAAATATAAAGCGTTTGTAAGTGGGTTAGTGAAGGGACCTACAGTACAATATCTCACAAGAGGGATATGGTAGAGGAAAGAAAAAGTGATGGGAAGAACAAACAGGGTAAAAGCTGCCAAGTACATTTGAAGAAGAGGGGAAAAGGTGGTAGCACCACACTGCATTTAGCATAACCTCATGAAAATGTTGAGGGCATACCATGAGAGAGAGGCCACATTTGGAATGATAGGCAGATACTGGTGGTGGCAATGAATTGGAACAGGCATGGCAAAACATAGTCAGCAATTCTGGTATATGCCCGGACTGACCTGGGAAGGCAAGTCAAGGTCCCATGTTGTGTCAACCATATCGAATGGGGCCATAGGAGCAGCTACAAATTGATCCTTTCACAGAGTCAGTGGGGGAAAAAACTTGTAGTTTGGTCACATTAACCAATTTATAGGGTGGGTGTAAGTGTATCCTACACACAACTGAACAATGAAAATGTTGCTTGAATAATGTCAGAAGAGGTAATCCCAATATGGGGATTAATGAAATCAAATAGGAAGTAAGGGCTACAGGACGAGTGATTAAACTGCAGTAAGCAATTAAAAAGGCACATGGAATTTTTGCCTCAGAGTATAAAACTAGGGAAGTCTTGAACAATGCAGGGTGTTGGTAAGGCTGCATGTGGATTACTGTTGCAAATGTGTTGCTGGTCAAAGCACAGCAGGCCAGGCAGCATCTCAGGAATAGAGAATTCGACGTTTCGAGCATAAGCCCTTCATCAGGAATAAGAGAGAGAGAGCCAAGCAGGCTAAGATAAAAGGTAGGGAGGAGGGACTAGGGGGAGGGGCGAACTCACTTCCCTCCAAGGCCCCAAGGGATCCTTCCATATCCGCCACAAGTTCACCTGTACCTCCACACACATCGTCTATTGCATCCGCTGCACCCGATGTGGCCTCCTCTATATTGGTGAGACAGGCCGCTTACTTGCGGAACGCTTCAGAGAACACCTCCGGGCCGCCCGAACCAACCAACCCAATCACCCCGTGGCTCAACACTTTAACTCTCCCTCCCACTCCACCGAGGACATGTAGGTCCTTGGACTCCTCCACCGGCAGAACACAACTACACGACGGCTGGAGGAGGAGCGCCTCATCTTCCGCCTGGGAACCCTCCAACCACAAGGTATGAATTCAGATTTCTCCAGTTTCCTCATTTCCCCTCCCCCC
Source organism: Hemiscyllium ocellatum (assembly GCF_020745735.1). Lineage (NCBI taxonomy): Eukaryota > Metazoa > Chordata > Chondrichthyes > Orectolobiformes > Hemiscylliidae > Hemiscyllium > Hemiscyllium ocellatum. Next base: position 44,781,280 of record NC_083405.1, on the reverse strand, counting down.
ACCTTGTCTCAGTCGGTTCCCTCAACTCAGCACCGCCCTCCTAACCTGCAATCCTCTTCCTGACCTCTCCGCCCCCACCCCACTCCGGCCTATCACCCTCACCTTGACCTCCTTCCACCTATCCCACCTCCATCGCCCCTCCCCCTAGTCCCTCCTCCCTACCTTTTATCTTAGCCTGCTTGGCTCTCTCTCTCTTATTCCTGATGAAGGGCTTATGCTCGAAACGTCGAATTCTCTATTCCTGAGATGCTGCCTGGCCTGCTGTGCTTTGACCAGCAACACATTTGCAGCTGTGATCTCCAGCATCTGCAGACCTCATTTTTTACTGTGGATTACTGTGTACAGTTTTGGTCCCATACTTGAAAAGAATATACTGGCATGAAAGGCAGTTCAAAAGAGATTCAACTGGCTAATTCCTGGGATGAAGAGGCTTAATTAACTGATAACAGTTGGACAGATTAGGTCTTTATTCATTACAGTTAAGCAGAATGATGGGTGATTTTTTGAAGAAATATACAAGAATCTGAAGTGATTTGACAGAGTAGATGCTTCCATTTGTGGGGGAATCTTGAAGCAGGGGACATAGTTACAGAATAAGGGATTAATCATTTAAAACTGAGACATAAGGGAATTTCTTCTCTCAAGTGGTAGTGAATATCTGAATTACCCTTATTGCTTTCTTGATCTAATGTCTTGTCATTCCCTTTTTATTCCCATTTTCCTCATTAGAAATATTAACTTTCATGATCCATTTTCATAACCCATAAGGCAGGATAGTGGCTCAATAATTAGCATTGCTGCCTCACAGTGCCAGGGATTAGTATTCAATTTTAGCATTGGGCGACTGTCTGTGTCAAGTTTGCACATTTTCCCCACGTATGCACGGGTTACCTCCTACAATCCACAGATGTGCAAGTTAGATAGACTGGTCGTGCTAAATCGCCCCTAGTACCCATGGATATATAGGTTAGGTGGATTGGCCATAGGTCATGCAGGGTTGTGGGGATGGGGGTAGGGGTTAGGTCTGAGTGGGATGCTCATCAGACATTCAGCATGGATGCTATGGACACTGAGCCAAGCTTCCACATGGTAGGGATTTTATGATTCTACATAGGAGAGTAGCATATACTGTAATCTACACAAAGCAAAAAATCCTTGCCCAGAATCTGTGCAAATGGGAGGTAGCATGAGGCCAGCCAGTTTGGAATCCTAAATGCAGCTGTTATCCCCAGTTGAAGGTTTTATTGACATGAATAATTTTCATACTCAACCCAATCAGCAGTTCGCCATCAGCTGCAATGTATTGAATTCATACTTTATATGAAAACATCTGATCGCTTCTTATTGCATTTAAATGCCACCTGAAGGTCAGGTATAAATCATAAGTTAATTTATTCTTTTAATGCAGATTTCAACTTCCACATGTTATTTCATAGGGAGATACCCTGGGACAGAAGCCTTTAAGAGTTTTGCACCCTGCGTCGTGAGATATTCAATACTATTCCCATTTTGTCAAGGCCTGCAAATGTATATTGTTTGGAGGAAGCAGCAAAAGTCTCCCTTTAACTCTCTGTAGCAGGAGCAAGAAAATACATCGGAGACAGTAAAAACTGAAAAATGTCTTGGTGTAAAAATTAAAAGAAACAATAGCCTTCAGATCACAAAGATTACAATGGAAGTTGAGTCAAATGCAAAGAATCAGCAAAACCCCAGATTCATCAAGGAATAGCACCCTCACACAGACTGCCACTTTTTTTTTCTATTTTAAAAAAAGGTCACTCTACATTTCTGATAGGAGATTTTGATCAGGGCTCCCTCAGAATCACTGAGCCAAACTTTCACAATAACACATTGTTTGAAGTGCAGAATTGTTGAGAAGTGCAAACCATATTCTTTCCACAGGAGTAAGCAGCATAGCCTGAAATTTGAAGGTACATGTAAATTGGTTACCAGAGGGGAAAGATTCAGCTCATGGGGAATGGGGTGGGGATAACTGGCCTGAAGTAGGCAAAATGAGGAGGGGGCAGCTCTCAGAGAATGTCAGGTTAGATCCTGAGAGTTGTAAGGATCTGAGGGAGATGTTTAAATTGGAATTAGATTAGAATCCTTCCAGCATGGAAACAGGCCTTTCAGCCCAACAAGTCCACACCAACCCTCCAAAGAGCAACCCACCCTACACTTAGCCCTGACTAATGCACCTGACACTATAGCCAATTCACCTAACCTGCATACCTTTGGATCTTGGAGTAAAACGGAGCACCCAGAGGAAACCCAAGCAGACAAGGGGAGAATGTGCAAATTCCACACTGACAGTCGCTAGCTAATTATGGGATCAGCTATTTAGTTACTCAGGAGCTAACTATGTACTTGATCTAACTGTTCTCAAGAAAGTACTCACTTTCTTTCATCAGAACAGTTAAATTTAAATGAATACTTTGAGAGTTCCAGACGTAAAGGAAATGCTAAGAAGGATCCTCAATTTCCAGGCAATTCTTTTGAAGTGCTGATGGGAATTCTGCAGGGTTCACTTTCTATTTACTCTGAAATAATGACTGGCCATTGAAAGATCCAGGTCAATTTTTTTTCCCCCTAAGTTACTCAATATGTCTGTGCAAAGTATTGATCATACTGAAGATTATAGCATATGGGAATATAGCATATTTACAAATCAAATAAACGGATACAGTAAAGTCCAATGGTACATCAAACTATATTTCAACATAATATATGATCCAACCACAAGTACTGTACACTCCCCACAGATTCTATCCACATCCCCAACAGTTTCATTGCTGAACCATACCTCAAGTTTGATGTCCATTTCAACTCCAAGCCAAATTTCTAAACTCTTGTTTTTTCTGTTATGAAGATTACCTTACCTTAGTTTATTAGTCATTGTAATTATCATATTGCCTTTATGATCTCTAGACTGAATAATTCAAATGCTCTCCTAGTTTGTCTCCACAACTTGAACTTACTTAAAAATCTGCTATCAGTAATTTATCCTTCACCAAGAAATGTTGATCCATCACTAAACTAAGCTAAGCTCCTAACATTTGAAATTTAAACTCCTATCCTCAGGTTGTAATCCATTATCATATGTTCAATGCCAACCTCTTTATGCACAAAACTAGACAAATTCTCTTCTCTGACCACATTGTTTTTCTAATCCTTCCTCTCAACGTATATTCTCTAAATGGTTGAACCATCTGTTCTCCAATACAAAGGACTCCCCTATCCCATCCCACCTCCTTCAGTTTTCAGCACATCAATTGATCCCGCTATCACATTCACCTTCCACCTAGATCCCTCTTTTAGCATCTTACCTGCACTGATCTTTCTTTTAAAATCAAGAACTGTTAGCATGCTGTTAGCTGCCTTACTTTCTCTGTTGCCCTCACCCACTCTAGCCTATTTCCTGGCCCTGATTACTTCTTCTTCACTAAGCATATCCAATCCCTCGATATCCTACCATGCCCCAGATGATTTCTGCTTCAACCTTGAACAGAAACCATTTACAGCCCCCTATAATCATCACTCCCTGCTGCCTGCTTCTCCTTCAACTCTGCTCACTTCCTCCAAAACAAGAAGTGTGGCTATGAGTACCTGCATGGCATAATGCCCAGCTTATTGTAAATTATGTGGAATATTGCTTGTTCTACTCCTTTTCACAACCTTCTAGAATCAACATGGAGTTCAGCAAAATCAGTTCACCAATTTTGCTCTCCATTTTGATGCCTTCATCTCTCCAGCATCTCTACCTAGTTTTCATAAAATCATAGAACTAGGATGGTCTCATTCAGAGTCGAGAATGTGATGCTGGAAAAGCACAGCAGGTCAGGCAGCATCTGAGGAGTCCTCAATTTCTCCTGGTCCCATTCAGCCCTCATATCTGCACTGGCTCTCCAACTAGCACTGACTTCGTGCCAGTTACATAACTGCTTCCCATATCTTTGCACATAGTCTCCATTCAATGCTTGAACGCCTTCATAGACTCTGCCTCCAGGTAATGCATTCCAGACCTGAACCACTTGACGTGTGAAAAAGAAGTTCTCTCGTCACATTTGCTCATTCTACAAATCACTTTACATCTGTGCCCTCTTATTCTTGATCCTTTTACAAGTAGGAACAGGTTCGCCCCATTTACTCTACACAGAGCTCTCATGACATTAAGGACAAGTATCACATGTTCCCTTAGTCATCTTCTCTCAAAGAGCAACTGTCACAACCTTCCCAATCTACCTTGATAACTGAAGTTTACATTTTTGCTGAGAGTCATAATTGACCTGTATTCTACTATGACATTTATTCTGGACCAATGCTTTCACTCTTCTGTTCAACCATTACCATTTCCTTCGCTTTTTTGGTTTTAAGATACCTTTGATTTCTCATTTTTGTCATGTTTTATACTTCCCAGAACTCTTCTTTGTTCCACTTGCCCCAAAACCTCTCTTCACAACAAATAACTCATCAAAATTTCCAGCTCTCATTTGTTCCAAAGAAGTCATATTCAACTTGAAAATTAACTCTGGTTCTCCCTCCATAAGCGTAGATCAGATCAATAGATTGGCTCACTGGAGAATTATTAGCATGGACAAAGTCTTAATATAAGGGGCCAAGCAGTGAAGCCTGATGAGAAAACAAATCATGTAAAGGTTTGCAATTTTTTTGAATTCTATGAAAACTCCTTGAATGTACTGAAAGCAGAGATATTTAGAATTTCGATCGTTAAAGAAAATCAGTCATGATCATATTGAGCACACCAAGGATCATATAATCCACCCATTTTACTCCTATCCCTATTTAATCTGTTCTTATATAGCATGCTTCTTTCATTTCACCTACAGAAGTTGTGCCTTTATTCATCTAAACCCCACTTTCTTCTGTTCATTCCTTTTTCCATTCCAGATACATCCATTAAAGATTAAAAAACACTTTGACCATCCCTCTCAACATCTTTGATTCAGTATCTGTTTGCTGCAATATCTCAACAGCGTGCCTCATAACGTTTTCTTACCTTAAAAGATGTTACGTAATGTAGATTTTGATGTATAATATTGAACAGACAGAATGTGGCAGGATGTTCAATTTAAAGCCAAAATATTGAAGTGTGACTTCAGGAAAGTGTTCAAAGCTTTAAGCAGACACTCAAAATTGAGGTTTTAAAGAAGATTTTTTTAAAAAGTGTCAGTTCAGAAGAGAGAGTGGAGTTGCTGTTAGAAGCAATTCAAAATTATGAAGAACCAAAAGGCACATAATAAGGTGGGTACAAAACTTGTTCAGTATTAGAGATATGAACCGGATTCAAAATGAACAGGTTTTAGTAAAAGGATTGAAAATAGCAGAATGCCTTGCCTCTACCAGCTAACATGTGGGAAAATGTTTCAGCAAAAGCTGTTCATGCTGTGAACACTAATACTTTTGAAGAATTTTGTACAATTCTCTTTGCGAAAAAGAAGGAAAATTATAGCAATGATACAGTTCTTCAAGCCTCGTCACAAGTGCTAGACAATTGGCAACAGTGTCTATTTTCAGCCTCAAGGATGCTGTATCTGGAGGTTCCAAAGGGGAAAAAAACATTCAATTAAGATATTTCAGGAGACCAGAAGAGAGCCCAGAGAATTTCTTGGTCATTTTAAAAAGTATTAACTGAAATGATCAAATATAACTCTCCCTATTTCGATTAAGGAAACATTAACCTGTTTTTCATAATTAAATGACTATGCATTTTCAACATGTTCTGAATACCTTCCAAATTAGCAAGATTTTCAGCATTATTTATTTTTCAAATAGATCTATCATTGCTTGGTTTGAAGGGGTTGGTGGCAGGAGGAAGTTTGAGCACATAATCTGGCATGATTAAATGACGAACATGTATGCTCATCTTGAGTGTTAACGATTTCATTTTTGAATACTGGATCAATAACAATATGTACATTTTATGGCAGCATTGAACAGGTACCCAATCTTGTAAAATCCTTAATTGAGACAGACAATTTTCTTTCATTTTAATTTTACACATACTTGCATGTTGGGCAAGCAAATGTAGAAAATTCAACCACATGAATTGATTTGGTATTGTTCTCTCATTGTTAAATTAATACTTTAAAATCTTCAATTGAAAATGATAGGAACTTTGGCTTCAAGAAAAAAAATCAAAAGTATTTCAGTGATAAATATGGAAATTAAACCAGTTACCTTTCCTGAGTTTAATCTCTGAACTCTCGTTTCACAGATTTTCTTCACGAACAGTAAACTGTTTATCTGATTCTTTATAGTGCTTATATCTGAAATTAAAGCAGCAGTTATTCAAAACCTGTAAACTCAAAATTCTAAACTTATTTAATACATTTGTTATATTTCATAGAATAACTAAAACATATACAGAAATACAAGTTAAAAATAATACACAAGAGAAACTGTAATGTTAATAGCTAACTTAGCAGAGTTTAAGCCAGATTGTGTAAGGACTGAATTGGCAAAAACAATTCATTTAATTTTAATTTCACAGATGTGGCTGTCACTGGAAAGCCCAGATTTGCAAAGTTTTATTTGAGACAAACCCCTGTCCAAACAACAATCTTCTTAAGTATTCAGGCAAGTTTGATTATACAGGCTGATCTAATGACTCAAGGTTTATTTAATATATGGTATTTTTATTTGGGATCAGGAAAGAGTTTTTCTTTAAAAATTCTGGAAATTGTACACTTTAATTGATACACCACAGAGTTTACGATGTTGAGACCAATTTTGCCAAAGGTGAGGGAAAAGAATTCGTTGGGGCATGGTCCATAGAAACAACTGGTACAGCGGAAAAAAAAAGGATCTACTGTGGCAGAAAGCTGTCATAGCCAGACTTATAGTAACAGGCACAAGAAATAAAAGCTTCTTCTTCTACGTTCAGACCTAGTACCAACCTCACCATATTTCATCACTCAACAAGATGGTTAATCTTTAAAGTATCCTACAGAAATCCATCATTACGCCATACTTCGTTCTCCAATATTTTCTGACCAGGAGCAGATTGCTTCATTTTCAATAATTTGAAATTGTGTTTTCACAAGCAAAGACAATCAATTATTCATAGTTTTTATTCATCATCCCTGCAGCAGCTACTTCCTCATGCCCATTGTTTCTTTAAAAGTTGTGTACGGATGGTGTGTCATCTTATCAATATAGGATTTCTACTAAAATAGATTAATACTTGATTACTTTAAGCATGGCTAACACAATTTAATCAAGGCCAGCTGGGTAGATTCTGTTTAAGCATTGCTGCATTAAAACTAGTCTTTATTAGAGTTGGTCTTTAAAGTAAAAAAAGTCAGGTCTTGTTGGGAATTGTTAAAATCAAGCACATGCAAGAAGCAGGATTTGTCCCAGGAAACTTGCGCTATTTCTTTAATCATTTTGGAACTGATCACCACTGAAAAATACAGCATTCATTGCCCATGCCTGACTGTCTTGAGGAGGCAGTGGTAAACTATTTGCTGCAGTTTATTTGTTGTAGGCATGTCCATGAGCTGTGGGGAAGGAAAGTCAGATTTTGTGTCAACAACATGAAAGAACAATGACATGATAACAAGTCAGAACCACATGGGGGTTGGAGATTAATCTGCGGATGATACAGCTGATGTCTATATTCTTCTAGATAGTAGTGGTCACAGGTCCAAGCCTGAATGTTACCCAGGTATTGAAACTTTAGTTTTATGAGAAATTACAATTGCGTGAACACTACACAATCATCAGCAAACTGTATTGTTGCCTGCAAAATACAGATGGCTGTGTTGAAGTGCCCATGCCAGCTTTATCTCTAAATTGCACAGTAAGGCTATCATAATGCAGTTTACAGCCGGAAACATATAAACTTGAGACATTTGCAGCAGATTGCTTATTGGTAGAAATTCCAAAGTTGTTAAACAATGAAATTTCAGATTGAGATTGAAGCCAATGACTTTGAACCAGCAAGAGGTTTCAACAATCCAAGACAAAAAGGAAAGAACCTTGAAAGAGACTTCAACCCCTCTTTAATGCAATTGAGTGAACCTGCAGAGGGAAAGATCTATAAATCTGATGTAAAATTTGAGCAAACATGGATGGGTCTCAGTTGACAAGAAAATAGTATCCCCAACGTTACCTTATAGTAAATGTGTCAGGAAGTGGACATCAGCAGCTAAACCTTTTAGCTACCATTATAATTCAATCAATCCTACAACACTGTCACAAATGAACAACGAGATGTAATGAGTTCTTGAACACCTACTTTCTTCGACAGAAACCTAGCAGCCAGATAATAGATTTGGCAGTCAGAATCACAGATTTGGTTTCAGGAGTTGTACAGTGCATTAGTAATGGCATCAATGGGGGAAGGTGCATAAAAAGTCCAATCTCAGTTACTAAGTTGAAAGCATTTCCTCATGATTGTAAAATAAAAAGCAGCAGACACAACAAACAGAGATTAAAAGGTCTTAGTTGCAGATATGGACAGTAAAATGATGCAGAGACTGTTTTGCCATTTATTTGTGAATGAGAAGGTCAGGAAATTAAATGAATGCATATTGGCGAAGGAGAATGTGTTCACCATTCCTCCTGGTTGCAGTGTTGCTTCTGTACCAACATTTATTTTGCTCAATTTCTGCACATGACTCTGGCCTCAAAACCTAAGTCCTTCCTATAAGTAAGATAGTGAAAATCATACATTATTCTCTTGACTAACATAGACACTCATACAACATGTATCTCCTTGGCATTAACAAATGTCATTGCACTGATGTATGGACAATTCAGTTCTAACGTTTTTCCAATGAAAGATACATCAAATTAGCTTACTTGACTGTCCATCCTCAACTTCCTTTCTATATTTTCTCTTCTATTATATACCTGAATTTTTGTAATATGTCTTCTGGAATTCACTTTTTTTTAGCATTTTTATTAGTAATCACATTGACCAATTTTTGGCCCCATATGGATAACCCTTTATTTACCCATGAAAAAGACACACAAACCATTCAGTGTCATGACGTAACCAGGAAGTATTCAGCAAGCTATCATAAATACAAAGATGGTGACCAATTTGACTGACTACTACTCAGGAGAAAAGCAATTTATACCAGGTTTTATCATTAACAGAGAATAATTATTTATCATAATATTCTTAGTTTTAACAACTAGCAGAGATTAAAATAATTCCTAATCTACTCTCACACAATTTAAACTACATCCGTTTAAAAACACCAAATACATAGATACCCATTTGCAATTAAACCATACAGAAGACAGATGATTTCACATACATTATGTGTGGAAAGCCTGTAGATGGGGAAGAAAATTATGTAGCTCAAAAGCTTCATATCAGAAGGGTAGGTTAAATTGGCTCTCGCCATTTATTCTTACTTTTAGCATTACAGATGTTAGCAGGTCATTGAAGATATAGTTGTTTTTCACTTTTACAATGGACTAGATCTTTTTAGAATTCTTTCCTCTTGATTTTTGTCTCTTTTCACCCACACAGAAGGGGCAAGATTTCTCCAGTTCACAGGGTGTCTCTGGCAGTGCTGCTTTTACAGTTTTGTAACAAAATGAAGCTCAACTAGACAGCTGTCATCTGGCAGGCTTTCCTCACAGCAGAAATGCTGGAAGCAACCAGGTCAGCTCAAAGTGAGTGAGCGAGAGAGTGATAAAAGCATAAGTCAATGTCCATGAGATATAATCTTGCCTGGTCTGGAAGCAAGGTTCTCTTGCAACAACATTGCAATGATAGTTGCTGGTTTGCCTTGGAGTGAAGCATTGCTATACAGGAGTGTTGTTCACGTGGATCAGAGATATGCCACAATGATGCTGAGTGGTTGGTATGTCTGATGTTAAGGTCAATGGATATGTTGCTGCTGCCAATGAGGCATGCCCTGGTATACTGGTGCCCAGTGTCCAAAATAGAGGTCTTGAAATGGAAGAAGTGAGCTGGAGTGACCAGACACCCATGCACTTTCATGACAGGAAGTTTTAGCATCTAGTTTCCTTAGGGCAACTAGTAATTTATGAAGCTGTATATTAATGAGGTAAGATCTGCAATTATTGAGAATAACAATAAGCAATAGCTCTTGTTAATATAGGCATCTTGCCCCTCCATGGCAAAAAAATCTCGATTCAATGCCTAGAATTCAGTTGGAAAATATAATCCATTGTTCTCCATGTCGACAAAGACCTTGTTAGATTTCTCACGGTTTTCACAGATCTCATGAGTGTTTACATCACTTTGGCTTGTATTGAACTCTGTCCTCTGTGTCAAAGTATCTTCCTCACTAATTCAAAAACAAACAAGTCTGTCGCAGTGAAAAGTGGTGCTCCACTTAACTTTTTCAAGTGATAACCTCTCCTGGTTTCATCTATAGAGCAGTGTCCAACTTCAATTTCAACATAATCCAAAAAGGAAAATTTACTCCCTTACATCAACAATTCGTCTACTTTTCATCAAGGCAGCATAACTTATTGCCTACAACAGAATGCAAGAAGGCAAGCAAAACCACAAAGAAACAGATGTTTACCATCACCAGCAGTATCTAAAGATCGGAGATACTGCAGCTCTTCTGCTGCTCGATCCCTCACTGCTTCTAGTTCTACGACCTTGTCACTTAATTTGATAATATTCAAAAAGGCTTCATAATTACAATTGGCATCGCGGATCTGAAATAAAGATTTTCAGTCATTTACAAAATAATTTTATCAAATAAGTTTTAAATGTATTGAATATCCAAAAAGAGAAGGCACAGCCAAAAGTCATTGAAGAAAAAAAACCTAATTTATAATTGTTAGCAAAAATACATTCTGAAACTTTTAAAATATATGTTTTACTGTTTAATTTTTTTTCCCTGGCCCTTCATCAGGAATCATTCAAACAGGCATCAATCCCCAGCGCATCATTAGAGCAGTTTTGCACCTCCAAGCAAATGGTAACTGCATGAATTTAATTAAGTTTGATTGCTTTACTCTCCCATAAAGGAAAATTTAGATCCTGATGTCCCTTCTAAGCTCCTTCAAGTTGATTATTACTTTACCCATCATTGGAGAAAAATGACAATGAAGACACAACCATCCATTCCCTATATTTATTCCACACATACAGATTCATATATTACAAGAACACATTGAATCAAAATGAAAACTCTATTAAAACTATACGTTCATGGTACATAACTCACCAAACATAATAGGATTCCAACAGATTCAAAATTCTTAATATCATGCTTGTCACTTACCAACCATATAATATACTGATTAATGTAGTCAGGATCACTTAGTTGGTTGATTAACGGCAAAAGAATACCTTTTGCCAAAGTTTCCTGAAAAATAAAATAACTTATTGAAAAGGGTTATTTTAAAAGTCATAAGTAAAATGTGTCAGTACACCTGGAAACTATACACTTCATAAAATATGCACAGTTAAGTTCTTTGCTAGCCTACTAAAAATTCTATCCCAAACTGTGCGATAATAAAGCCAAAATTATTTATCTGTGAGAGTAACAAACCATCAACAGAAAACATATTCACGAGTCAAGTTTATATATATTATAATACAGAAGTTTTCTTAAAAATTGTCTTCAAATTCATCTGCACCTAAAAAGCAGGTATCAATTCGATGAAAATTTCGAAAACTTTGCTCAGTTTTTTTAAATTGAAACAATGAATTACACTCTTGCAGTCATTCTTGGATATAAACACATTTATTTTTAATCACCACAATTCTATACCCACTTTAACAGTCTGATATATTGATGAGTGCTCATCAATAGATAAAGCACACAGAAGCAGTTTTAGATAAATGACTTGCACTTGAAAAACTACACCTGCTATATGAAGATGTAGATTTTTCAAGGACACTGGAAACTGAGGATACTGAGCAATTTAAAAAAGGCTGAACAGTTTTAGTCACTTAAGATAATTATTTGACTTAACATCACAATGAAAAAGTGAAAATGTGCAACATAAGTTTATTTGTACACATGTATCTAAAATAAAATCGTCATTTTAATGTTTTGGACACAATAGTATTAATTGTGAAATAACTACTATCCGTGTACAAGAACAACAGAATAGAATTCCCACTTTAGGTGCAATTCATGACTCCAAGACTGTGTGTTCACTTCAAAAAGTGCCTTTTTCCTGCTACCATCCACAATCCAGTTTCGTCTCAAATGCATTTGCATTTGCCAAATTCGAACTTGATTAAAATCAATGCTATTGGAATCTTTCTGAAGAAATCGTTTTTAAAAATTCTTTGTTACTTTTAAAGCAAGAATTTGATGATGTTTGAGTACTATAGCTGAAGATGGGCTCAAAACAGAAAAAAAGGACGATAACATTCAATTTGTCCAATGTTAAGTGATGAGAATCTCCACTTGGGTTACAGTGGTCAGTTTCACAGAATCATGGAATCACTGCCATGTGGAAGCAGGTCATTCAGCCCATCAAAATGTCCTCACTGATCCTCCAAAAAGCATCCCACACAGACGCACCCTCCCCTATCCTTGTAACCTTGAATTTCTCATGGTTAATCCAATTAACCTACAATCCCTGCACACTATGGGCTATTTAACATAGCCAATCCACATAACCTGCACATCTTTGGACTGTGGGAGGAAACCTATACTGACATGTGGAGAATGTGCAAACTCCACATAGACAGACAGTCACACGAGGATGGAATTGAACCCGGGTCACTGGCACTGTTAGGAAGCATTGCTAATGACTAAGCCACAGGGCTGCTTCTTTTCACATGTGTATAAAAAAACAAAAGATTCAAAAAACTTTTAACAGTTATGTTTTTATACCCAAAAGGTCCAGCTCAATTTTTGGATGCCTCTGGAAGGCTTGCAAATAAATATAATTAGCAGAAATTGTAAATGGCAGTGAATTTAAATTAGGGAGAGCCAGCTTTGCAGATGGACCTGCTTCTTCATGAAGTTTTCAAAACTAATATAAAGGACTACTGTTATGACATAAGGTAAACCCCCCTGCTTAATTTAAATCCAGAAATACAGATAAAATTTATCTTTTGCAGTGATCTAAAATTTAGAGAGGCCAAGAACTACTTAAAGTAAAAATTAACAACTTTATTTCTTAATGTATAACAGAGAATAATTAACTAACAACTATTTATAACTCCTTCCTCTAACCTACTTTCCCTTCTATAATACTATTCCGATAAAACCCCAATTAAGATTTACCAAAAATTCAAAATTTTCAAAACCAGCCAGATCTTCATCGGTCTTCTTTTCTTCTTCTTTGGGATTTCTGTTTCACAGGTCACTGATCAATAAAGGTACCTTTAAGAAAGCTATTCTCCGGGCAATCTGCAAAGAGTGATGGTTTAGGATTTCTCCTCCTAACTGTTCAATTTTACCCTACCTTATATCCCCAAAGCATCGGATTGTGTCATTGACTTTTAAGATTGTCAATATACTAAATTCAAACTTGATTGTCATTTGGTATGTTTTGGGGTTTAATTTAAACTGATTGACCTAATTCGAATCTGTTTTGTTGTTTCCAGGCAACCAGCTACCCTTAGCTACTGGACCAAAGGATTTCATTGTAACTTGTTCTGAACACTTGGTACTGTCAGGTAGCTCTGCTAACTTTTAACTCTTAAAAAGGTACAGCACGCCCACATCTTCATAACATTATCAAAAACCTGAGGAGTTGCACTGAATGCAAATCGAATTGAAATGGAATGTTGATTGGCCAAGGTCTTGCTGATTTTGGACGAACTGTACTTAAAAATCAGCACAATTGAGGCTCATGATTATTGAAAAGAAAATAGCTTATATACGATTATACAGTGTTTTTAAATACACTCTTCCAAATTGCACAATGCACACTTCATCCAACATCAGGTATGCAGGGGTGGGGAATAAATAAATTGCTGGAAGAGTATATTCCCATGCTTTTACTTCTCAATGCCCACAGTTACACAGGAAGCCTGTCACAGGCCTTTTTTTTTCTAATTTACATCATCCTAAAGTAGCAATATTTGAAGACATGGGTCCAGTTTCCACATGTAAACTATCACACAGTATTACCTTGTGACCAATTCCCTCAACCATACTATTGTTTCTTCACTATTACATTATTTATTCAATATCTTGAGATGAAACAGCTTCATTTTCTCCAGATAGCTACCTTTTGATATCTGATCTGTTGGATAACTACTGCTCATATCACTTTTATTAAGTATAAAATAATCTCAAAGTTTAAAAGTCTCACCCTCAGGAAGTATCTCATGTTTTTGTTATGGAAGTCTCCAGGAGGTAGAAACAAATACAATAATATCTCACAAAGATCCCTCAGGAATGCTACAAAAAGGAAAAAAAATTTGATATCAACAATTTGTTTTAACACACATATCGAAATTCTCCAACAGGTCATCTTGCTTCAACAATAACTTTTTATTTATCTAATGAAATTGAAAAACTATAGGTAGCACCAGTACCCAAGAGTCGTATTGCACCTGGAGGACATTATAGAGCTGGGTGAAGGCTCAAGGACGGAGTGAAGGCAGCGGAGGGAGTTGAGAACAATGACGAGATTTCTAAAATGAAGGTGTTGTTTAACATGGAGCTAATGTGGGTCAACAAAGACAGGGCAATGAGTCATTACAATCTGTTGGCCTTAAGAACATGGTGTTTGGGACGACCTTAAATTTACAGAAGGAAGAATGTGGAAGATTGTCCTGAAGTACAATGGAAAAGTATGTCTTTACCTTCTGGAAAATAGTTCAAATTGCTTCCCATAAGGCTGAAGGAATGCAAGAGAAATGGATGCTGTATAACACCAGACTCCAAACAAAAACCATATAATATGCCTCCAGTTCAAAATGAAGGCTCAGCATTAGTCATTTATGCTAAAATATGTCATAAAAGAATTCACAAATAGTATTATTCATAAAAATAAGCTGTAGCCTAGTTACCTCAAATAAAATGACAGCATGGGGTGTGCAATCTTTCAAAATTGAAAGGTAAATGTCCTAGCTTAGTGATTTGTTTAAAGATCTCGCTTTCAGTTTGGAAAAGGTCAGAAAATATGAGTCTCTATTCAAAGTTCGGGAGAAGATTTGTAGCTCGGGTGCTCGTTGTTGTAGTTCTGTTCGCCGAGCTGGGAGTTTGTGTTGCGAACGTTTCGTCCCCTGTCTAGCAATGAGCAAAACCAATATAGTGTACAAAATCCCATGCAAGGACTGCACAAAACACTACATAGGACAAACAGGAAGACAGCTAATGACCCACATCCATGAACACCAACTGGCCACGAAACGACACGACAGCTATCCTTAGTTAGCCACACACGCAGATGACAAGCAACATGAATTTCACTGGGACAACACGACTATTATAGGGCAAGCCAAACAGAGAACAACCAGGGAATTCCTAGAGGCATGGCACTCATCCACAGATTCTATCAACAAACACATCGACCTGGACCCAATATACCAGCCACTGCAGCGGACAGCTAGAACTGACAACCGGAAGTGGCAGAGACAAGCCACTATAAATGCCAGAGGAAACATCACAGAAGCACTTCACAGGAGGCTCCCAAGCACTGAGGATGTCATCTAGACAGGGGACGAAACATTTGCAACTCAAACTCCCAGCTCGGCGAACAGAACCACAACAACGAGTCTTTATTTTAATAATTTTCAATTTAAGACTTCAAAGAATGTCAAATTTAAGTGAATAATAATCAAGGTTTTATTGTGGGAACAGGTAACCGTAAATTAAAACCTAGCAATAGTTTAAAAGTATAAAAGTTTTACTCTATTTTCAATTAAGTACAGCATTGAGTTTTACAATTTTATAGAGTGCTGAAGTGGTTTGATTTCTTGTGGGGAATTTAGAGATTTTTGTGGAATTCAGTGACTATTTTGTTATATGAAATGTAGGATCTGAACATTTTAAATATGGCTCATGTCACTGGGTGGCTCAGTGGTTAGCATGACTGCCTCACAATACCAAGGGACGAAGGTTCAATTCTACCCATAGACTTCTGTTTGGAGTTTGCACATTCTTCCCAAATCTGAGTGGGTCAGTGTATACTGAGAGGCTGAATAGTCTGCTTCCACAATGCAGGGATTCTACTATCCTTCTCCTCGGTCAGTCATGCACTGCTAAAACTGTTAGGAACTTGCAGCATTTTAATCCAGTGGGTTTAAGAGCTCCGCAGAGCTTTACTTGCTTTCAGGAGTAGTCAATTTGCTTTTATAAAAGATCTATGTACAATTCTTGATTCTGTAAAACAAAAACGCTACACACCAAGTTTGATCAAAACCACATCTAATATCACATAAATCAAGGAATGCTTTGTTAAAGCTGTTAAAGAGTGATTTGGTGAAACGTACCTCAGGCTCAGTGTCCTGACTTAGTACCAAATACAGAGATTACTACAAAAGATACCCCTAATAGAAAAGAGAATTGACAAGAAAAAGACTGCAAACAAATTGCATTAAAAAGCAACCAACAGGAACATCATGGAAGAACACAAAATTGCACAAGATATGAACAACTAACCTAATACTATTTGATTTAAAGCAGCAACAGCAGGACAGGCTGGCACAATTTCAAAAGGCAAAACTCTCAGAATGTGTTTTTAACAAATAAATAATGAGCATAACATGACATGGGTTTTCTGAGTATACTAAAGGTATACTTGGAATTATTTAAGAAAGTTACAGACAGACTCTGGGATTCAGACAGGCAAGTAAGAAAGAAACAAATAATAGGTTTGTATTAATTGAATAAGCTAAAATATGAAATAACTTCTCACTTCTTTATCCATATTTAGCCATTATAGTAGAAATGTTAAAAAAACATGGAAAATAAAATAAACCTTCTTCATCTTTAACTGAAGTACAAATCAGGTCACGGCAGACTTCTTTCTCCATTTCCACTTCAACTTCAAAAAAAGTGTCAACAAATTCTTCTGAAGCATCTGAAATGACAGGATTGTTGTTCCAATTGATATATTTAAACTCATTAAATGTTTGCAGTTATTTTAAGGCATTTTTAATTAATTGTAAAACAGATAGTTAGATTGGCAAAGTTGGTTAAAGGTAACAGACATGACTGCAAAGAAATACACAAAGAGATATTCTAACTCATTATAAAAGTTTCTAAATCATAAAGTTTGTAAATATACAGTAGACCATCTTTCACCATTCAGGTCACCATTCACTGATAAATAATGATTGATCTATATTTCAACTCTACCAATCTGCTTTAGCTCCACCTCTTTTCACATCATTGTCTGAGAAAATAATCATAGATCTCAGATTGGGAGTTAGTCAGTGAATAAGCATCTTTGCTTTCTGTGGGAGAATTTTCCTCACTTCCATCAACCTTTGCACAAAGAACTACTTCCTAACTTTTATTAAGGTGGCATCCCCTACCCATGATTCCAGAAAGAAAATCTCATTATACTGAATCAAATTCTTTCAAAATTCTAAACAAAATTAAATTAACATTACCTATTTCAAGAAATACAAACTTAGTTTATATATTCTTTGGGTTCCAGTTAACATTCTGGTGAATTTATGCTGCACTTCCAAAGACAACATACCACATGGAGTCCAGATATGGTCTAATCTAGTGTTTGTATAGCTGCAGCAAAATTTCTCCCCATTCTATTCAAATCCTCTGGCCACATATGCTAAATTCCAATAGGACATTGGATAGTTTTCCAAGAGGAATTATATTTTCATGATCTGTGTACAAAGATCCCCAGATATATCTGCATCTCTGCTGTTCACAGTTTTCATCCTGCAAACAATATTGCAAACTTTCAAGTTTTGACTGAAAATGGTTCAAATTCTGGGTAATGCAAGATGGAACAATTTCTGGCTGTAACAGGCTGCTCCTTTGAGATACTTTAGATGTTGGAGGTGATTTTCTCGAATTTCAAGAGGAACAAATACTATTTTATATGCTGTTGTATTGTTTTAGATCGAGAGAGAGAGAGATCGAGAGAGAGAGATCGAGATCGCGATAGACCGAGGTCGAGAGCGAGATCGAGAGACAGCGAGAGATCAAGAAAGCGAGAGATCGAGAGAGAGCAAGAGATCGAGAGCGAGCAAGCGATCGAGAACGAGAGATCAAGAGAGATCGAGAGAGCGAATGATCGAGTGAGAGCGAATGATCGAGAGAGCAAGAGATCGAGAACGAGAGATCGTGAGAGCGAGAGATTGAGAGAGCGAATGATCGAGAGTGAGAGCGAATGATCGAGAGCGAGCAAGCAATCGAGATCTAGAACGAGAGATCGAGAGAGAGATCGAGAGCAAGAGAGAGATCAAGAGAGAGATCGAGAGAGGGAGAGATCGAGAGCGAGATATCAAGAGAGAGATCGAGAGCAAGAGAGAGATCAAGAGAGAGATCGAGAGAGGGAGAGATCGAGAGCGAGATATCAAGAGAGATCAAGAGATTGAGAGAGCGAGAGATCGAGAGAACGAGGGGGGGAGAGATCGAGAGGGGGGAGAGATCGAGAGGGGGGAGAGATCGAGAGGGGGGAGAGAGATCGAGAGGGGGAGAGAGATCGAGAGGGGGAGAGAGATCGAGAGGGGGAGAGAGATCGAGAGGGGGAGAGAGATCGAGAGGGGGAGAGAGATCGAGAGGGGGAGAGAGATCGAGAGGGGGAGAGAGATCGAGAGGGGGAGAGGGATCGAGAGGGAGAGAGAGATCGAGAGGGAGAGAGAGATCGAGAGGGAGAGAGAGATCGAGAGCGAGAGATGGAGAGCGAGAGATCGGGAGCGAGAGAGAGTGAGAGATCAAAAACAAGATCGAGAGAGATCAAGAGAGCGGGAGAGCGATAGAGCGAATGATCGAGAGCGGGAGATCGAGGGGGAGAGGTCGAGGGGGAGAGATCGAAGGGGAGAGATCGAGGGGGAGAGATCGAGGGGGAGAGATCGAGGGGGAGAGATCGAGGGGGAGAGATCGAGGGGGAGAGATCGAGGGGGAGAGATCGAGGGGGAGAGATCGAGGGGGAGAGATCGAGGGGGAGAGATCGAGGGGGAGAGAGAGATCGAGAGGGAGAGAGAGATCGAGAGGGAGAGAGAGATCGAGAGGGAGAGAGAGATCGAGAGGGAGAGAGAGATCGAGAGGGAGAGAGAGATCGAGAGGGAGAGATCAAGAGCGAGAGAGAGTGAGAGATCAAGAGCGAGAGAGAGTGAGAGATCAAGAGCGAGAGAGAGTGAGAGATCGAAAACGAGAGCGAGAGATCGAGGGGGAGAGATCGAGGGGGAGAGAGAGGTCGAGAAGGAGAGAGAGGTCGAGAGGGAAAGATCGAGAGTGAGAAATCGAGAGCGAGAGAGAGTGAAAGATCGAAAACGAGATCGAGAGAGATCAAGAGAGCGGGAGAGCGATAGAGCGAATGATCGAGAGCGAGAGATCGAGGGGGAGAGATCGAGGGGGAAGAGATCGAGGGGGAGAGATCGAGGGGGAGAGATCGAGGGGGAGAGATCGAGAGGGAGAGATCGAGAGGGAGAGAGAGTGAGAGATCGAAAACGAGAGCGAGAGAGCAAGATCGAGAGCGATCTCGAGATATCCAGAGAGAGAGAGAGAGATCAAGCGAGAGAGAGAGATCGAAAGAGAGAGGAGAGCGCGAGATTGAGGGCGACAGAGAGATTAAGAACGAGATCGAGAGAGAGCGAGAGAGAAAGCGAATGATCGAGACCGAATGATCGAGAGCGAGCAAGAGAGAGAAAGATCGAGAGAGAGATCGAAAGCGAATGATCGAGAGCGAGCGAGAGATCGAGAGCGAGCGAGAGATTAGAGCGAATGATTGAGAGTGAGAGCGAATGATCGAGAGCGAGCAAGAGAGAGAGAGAGAGAGAGATCGAGAGAGGGAGAGATCGAGAGAGGGAGAGATCGAGAGGGAGAGAGATCGAGAGGGAGAGAGATCGAGAGGGAGAGAGATCGAGAGGGAGAGAGATCGAGAGGGAGAGAGATCGAGAGGGAGAGAGATCGAGAGGGAGAGAGATCGAGAGGGAGAGAGATCGAGAGATCGAGAGAGAGATCGAGAGAAAGAGAGGTCGAGAGAGAGAGAGATCGAGAGAGATCGAGATCGAGAGAGAGAGAGAGAGATCGAGAGAGAGAGAGAGAGATCGAGAGAGAGATCGAGAGAGATCGAGAGAGAGAGATCGAGATCGAGAGAGAGAGAGATCGAGATCGAGAGAGAGAGAGAGATCGAGAGAGAGAGAGAGATCGAGAGAGAGAGAGAGATCGAGAGAGAGAGAGAGATCGAGAGAGAGATCGAGAGAGATCGAGAGAGAGATCGAGAGAGAGATCGAGAGAGAGATCGAGAGAGAGATCGAGAGAGAGAGAGATCGAGAGGGAGAGAGATCGAGAGAGAGAGAGATCGAGAGAGAGAGAGATCGAGAGGGAGAGAGATCGAGAGAGAGATCGAGAGAGATCGAGAGAGAGATCGAGAGAAAGAGAGAGAGATCGAGAGAAAGAGAGAGAGAGATCGAGAGAAAGAGAGAGAGAGATCGAGAGAGGGAGAGAGATCGAGAGAAAGAGAGATCGAGAGAGAGAGAGAGATCGAGAGAGAGAGATCGAGATCGAGATCGAGAGAGAGATAGATCGAGAGAGAGATCGAGAGAGAGAGAGATCGGGAGAGAGAGAGAGATCGAGAGAGAGAGATCGAGATCGAGAGAGAGATCGAGAGAGAGAGAGATCGAGAGAGAGAGAGATCGGGAGAGAGAGAGATCGAGAGAGAGAGAGAGAGATCGAGAGAGAGAGAGATCGAGAGAGAGATCGAGAGAGAGAGGGATCGGGAGAGAGATCGAGAGAGAGAGAGAGAGATCGGGAGAGAGATAGAGAGAGAGGGAGAGAGATCGAGAGATCGAGAGAGAGAGAGAGATCGAGAGAGATCGAGAGAGAGATCGAGAGAGAGAGAGATCGAGAGAGAGAGATCGAGAGAGAGAGATCGAGAGAGAGAGAGAGAGATCGAGAGAGAGATCGAGAGAGAGATCGAGAGAGAGAGATCGAGAGAGAGATCGAGAGAGAGAGAGATTGAGAGAGATCGAGAGAGAGAGAGATCGAGATCGAGAGAGATCGAGATCGAGAGAGAGAGAGATCGAGAGAGAGAGAGAGATCGAGAGAGAGAGAGAGATCGAGAGAGAGAGAGAGATCGAGAGAGAGATCGAGAGAGATCGAGAGAGAGATCGAGAGAGAGATCGAGAGAGAGAGAGATCGAGAGGGAGAGAGATCGAGAGAGAGAGAGATCGAGAGAGATCGAGAGGGAGAGAGATCGAGAGAGAGATCGAGAGAGATCGAGAGAGAGAGAGAGAGAGAGAGAGAAAGAGAGAGAGAGATCGAGAGAGGGAGAGAGATCGAGAGAAAGAGAGATCGAGAGAGAGAGAGAGATCGAGAGAGAGAGATCGAGATCGAGATCGAGAGAGAGATAGATCGAGAGAGAGATCGAGAGAGAGAGAGATCGGGAGAGAGAGAGAGATCGAGAGAGAGAGATCGAGATCGAGAGAGAGATAGATCGAGAGAGAGATCGAGAGAGAGAGAGATCGGGAGAGAGAGAGATCGAGAGAGAGAGAGAGAGATCGAGAGAGAGAGAGATCGAGAGAGAGAGATCGAGAGAGAGAGATCGAGAGAGAGAGGGATCGGGAGAGAGATCGAGAGAGAGAGAGAGAGATCGGGAGAGAGATCGAGAGAGAGGGAGAGAGATCGAGAGATCGAGAGAGAGAGAGAGATCGAGAGAGATCGAGAGAGAGATCGAGAGAGAGAGAGATCGAGAGAGAGAGATCGAGAGAGAGAGATCGAGAGAGAGATCGAGAGAGAGATCGAGAGAGAGAGAGATCGAGAGAGAGATCGAGAGAGAGAGAGATCGAGAGAGAGATCGAGAGAGAGAGAGATCGAGAGAGAGAGAGATCGAGAGAGAGAGATCGAGAGAGAGAGGGATCGGGAGAGAGATCGAGAGAGAGAGAGATCGGGAGAGAGATCGAGAGAGAGGGAGAGAGATCGAGAGAGATCGAGAGAGATCGAGAGAGAGAGAGATCGAGAGAGAGAGAGATCGAGAGAGAGAGAGATCGAGAGAGAGAGATCGAGAGAGAGAGAGAGAGAGATCGAGAGAGAGATCGAGAGAGAGATCGAGAGAGAGATCGAGAGAGAGAGAGATCGAGAGAGAGATCGAGAGAGAGAGAGATCGAGAGAGATCGAGATCGAGAGAGAGAGATCGAGAGAGAGAGATCGAGAGAGAGGGGGATCGGGAGAGAGATCGAGAGAGAGGGAGAGAGATCGAGAGAGATCGAGAGAGAGAGAGATCGAGAGAGAGAGAGATCGAGAGAGAGAGATCGAGAGAGAGAGATCGAGAGAGATCGAGAGAGAGATCGAGAGAGAGATCGAGAGAGAGATCGAGAGAGAGATCGAGAGAGAGAGAGATCGAGAGAGAGATCGAGAGAGAGAGAGATCGAGAGAGAGAGAGATCGAGAGAGAGAGATCGAGAGAGAGAGGGATCGGGAGAGAGATCGAGAGAGAGAGAGATCGGGAGAGAGATCGAGAGAGAGGGAGAGAGATCGAGAGAGATCGAGAGAGAGAGAGATCGAGAGAGAGAGAGATCGAGAGAGAGAGAGATCGAGAGAGAGAGAGATCGAGAGAGATCGAGAGAGAGATCAAGAGAGAGAGATCAAGAGGTCCAGAGAGAGAGAGAGGGAGAGAGAGAGGGAGGGAGAGAGAGAGGGAGAGAGAGAGGTCGATCGAGAGATCGAGATCGAGAGAGAGAGAACGAGAGAGAGAGAACGAGAGAGAGAGAACGAGAGAGAGAACGAGAGAGAGAGGGAGAGCGAGAGAGAGGGAGAGCGAGAGGGAGAGCGAGAGGGAGAGCGAGAGGGAGAGCGAGAGGGAGAGCGAGAGGGAGAGAGAGAGGGAGAGAGAGAGGTCGATCGAGAGATCGAGAGAGAGATCAAGAGAGAGAGATCAAGAGAGAGAACGAGAGAGAGAGATCGAGAGAGAGAGATCGAGAGAGAGAGATCAAGAGAGAGAGATCAAGAGAGAGAGAACGAGAGAGAGGTCGAGAGAGAGGTCGAGAGGTCGATCGCGAGGTTGATCGCGAGGTCGAGAGAGAGAGATCGAGAGAGAGAACGAGAGATCGAGAGAGAGAGAGGTCGATCGAGAGGTCGATCGAGAGATCGAGAGAGAGAACGAGAGAGAGAACGAGAGAACGAGAGAGGTCGATCGAGAGGGAGATCGAGAGGTCGATCGAGAGGTCGATCGAGAGGTCGATCGAGAGGTCGATCGAGAGGTCGATCGAGAGGTCGATCGAGAGGGAGGGAGATCGAGAGGGAGGGAGAGAGATCGAAAGGGAGATCGAGAGGTCGAGGGAGAGGTTGAGGGCGTGGTCGAGGGCATGGTCGAGGGATCGAGAGAGAGATCGAGAGAGAGATCGAGAGAGAGATCGAGAGAGAGAGAGATCGAGAGAGAGAGAGATCGAGAGAGAGAGAGAGATCGAGAGAGAGAGAGATCCAGAGACAGAGAGATCCAGAGAGACAGAGAGATCCAGAGAGACAGAGAGATCCAGAGACAGAGAGATCCAGAGAGACAGAGAGATCCAGAGAGAGAGAGAGATCCAGAGAGAGAGAGAGATCGAGAGAGAGATCCAGAGAGAGAGAGAGAGAGAGAGAGATCGAGAGAGAGAGATCGAGAGAGAGAGATCGAGAGAGAGAGAGAGAGATCGAGAGAGAGAGAGAGATCGAGAGAGAGAGAACGAGAGTGTGATTGAGAGAGAGAGATCGAGAGAGAGATCGAGAGAGAGAACGAGAGAGAGAACGAGAGAGAGAACGAGAGAGAGGTCGAGAGAGAGATCGAGAGAGAGAGAACGAGAGTGTGATTGAGAGAGAGAATGAGAGAGAGAGAGAGAACGAGAGAGAGAGAGAACGAGAGAGAGAGAGAACGAGAGAGGTCGAGAGAGAGGTCGAGAGAGAGGTCGAGAGAGAGGACGAGAGAGAGGACGAGAGAGAGGGAGATCGAGAGAGAGGGAGATCGAGAGGGAGATCGAGAGGGAGATCGAGAGGGAGGGAGAGAGATCGAAAGGGAGATCGAGAGGTCGAGGGAGAGGTCGAGGGCGTGGTCGAGGGCATGGTCGAGGGATCGAGAGAGAGATCGAGAGAGAGATCGAGAGAGAGATCGAGAGAGAGATCGAGAGATCGAGAGAGAGATCGAGAGACAGAGAGATCCAGAGATCGAGAGAGATCGAGAGAGAGAGATCGAGAGAGAGAGAGAGAGAGAGAGGTCCAGAGAGAGCGAGATTGAGAGAGAGAGAGAGATCCAGAGAGAGAGAGAGAGAGAGAGATATCGAGAGAGAGAGAACGAGAGTGTGATTGAGAGAGAGAGATCGAGAGAGAGATCGAGAGAGAGAACGAGAGAGAGAACGAGACAGAGAACGAGAGAGAGAACGAGAGAGAGAGAGATCGAGAGAGAGATCGAGAGAGAGATCGAGAGAGAGAGAACGAGAGTGTGATTGAGAGAGAGAACGAGAGAGAGAGAACGAGAGAGAGAGAGAACGAGAGAGGTCGAGAGAGAGGGAGATCGAGAGAGAGGGAGATCGAGAGGGAGATCGAGAGGGAGGGAGAGAGATCGAAAGGGAGATCGAGAGGTCGAGGGAGAGGTCGAGGTCGAGGGCATGGTCGAGGGATCGAGAGAGAGATCGAGAGAGAGATCGAGAGAGAGATCGAGAGAGAGAGAGAGAGATCGAGAGAGAGATCGAGAGACAGAGAGATCCAGAGATCGAGAGAGAGAGATCGAGAGAGATCGAGAGAGAGAGATCGAGAGAGATCGAGAGAGAGAGATCGAGAGAGATCGAGAGAGATCGAGAGAGATCGAGAGAGAGAGAGAGAGAGAGAGCGAGAGGTCCAGAGAGAGCGAGATTGAGAGAGAGAGAGAGATCCAGAGAGAGAGAGCGAGAGGTCCAGAGAGAGAGAGCGAGAGAGATCGAGAGAGAGAGATCGAGAGAGAGGGAGAGAGATCGAGAGAGAACGAGAGAGATCGAGAGAGAGAGAGATCGAGAGAGAGAGAACGAGAGTGTGATTGAGAAAGAGAACGAGAGAGAGAACGAGAGAGAGAGAGGTCGAGACAGAGGGAGATCGAGAGGGAGATCGAGAGGGAGAGAGATCGAGAGAGAGAGAACGAGAGAGAGAGATCGAGAGAGAGAGATCGAGAAGAGAACGAGAGAGAGGTCGAGAGAGAGGTCGATCGCGAGGTCGATCGCGAGGTCGAGAGAGAGAGAGAACGAGAGAGAGAACGAGAGAGAGAACGAGAGAGAGAGAGAGAGATCGAGAGAGAGATCGAGAGAGATCGATCGAGAGGTCGATCGAGAGGTCGATCGAGAGGTCGATCGAGAGAGAACGAGAGAGAGAGAACGAGAGAGAGAGAACGAGAGAGAGAGAACGAGAGAGAGAGGTAGAGAGAGAGAACGAGAGAGGTCGAGAGAGAGGGAGATCGACAGGGAGATCAAGAGGGAGATCAAGAGGGAGATCGAGAGGGAGGGAGATCGAGAGGGAGGGAGAGAGATCGAAAGGGAGATCGAGAGGTCGAGGGAGAGGTCGAGGGCGTGGTCGAGGGCATGGTCGAGGGATCGAGAGAGAGACACTCTACTTCCTATATCACTAGTCTGTGTGAGAACGCATATAGGATATAAATCAGGCAGGGAAAAAGTTCTGAGAGTTTTGTGAAACAAGAGGTGCGGCTGAGCATGACTCAGAACAGGTAAGAACTTACAGTTAACAATGGGGTGCTGGAGGCAAGAGTAATGGGTTAACAAGGTGGAAAAGCATTCATTATGTGAAGCTACTTAAGAAAATGAGGTAGCTTTCAATATGTAACATCAGTTAACAAGATGAAAAGTATTCATTATGTGAAGCCAGTCATTCATTGTGTAACAGCAGATGACTTGATATTTACTATTGATCTTCGTCGATTGTAACAGTCACTCAATTTATACGTATGTCCCTTATCTGGATGCTCCTCCCTATAAAATGACTATACAGTTCATTGAGAAGCTGCTCTTCCAGAGAAGACCATTAACTCATGTCTCTGGGTACATAGGTGATCATTCTCTCTTTCTTCAGGGCCCAGAATAAAGATGAAGGAGGTAAAGCCACTACTGTGTCTCTGTGCATTTTGCTTTGACTGGGACAGAGTGGAATGAGATGACATGTGTCTTAAGAATTATAAAAAAAAACGTATTTTATTGATGAGACCTGAAGCATCTCCTTCTTCATGATGCTGCACAACCTGTGGATAGCTTCTTGTTTGTTTATAAATTTAGACATTTCCTGTTTTTACATGAGATCGGAAAATAGAAAATGTTCAGTTTTCTGCTGACTTAGGTATTAGGCACAAGTATAGGTTTTTTTTCATGTTTCTAAATGGCAAATGCCTATGCCAACGATTTTGGTGAATAAAACAAAATACATGCAAAGACATAAACGAGCTACACTTGCAGCATTCCCTTTCCTCACTTCTTGCTCCAAAATAGGCAAACAATTAAACAGCAATTATCTTTCTCTTTCAGATAACAAGTGTGAATTCTCCAACATTGATATATCTTCTGACACAGGACAAACAAATTGTGATTGTTTGCTCTCAATAACAACTATTGTGTATCCAACATTAATGCCAACAAAAATTTTCCTCTGGGAGGTTGGCTACATTAGAGTTTACACTCATACATTACATTAACTCATATCTCCTTCCTCCCCTCCCACTGCAACAAGTAGGGAGCATGGCCTTATGCATTAAATACTAGTGAGGCAAACATGGTTACCCACAAAGAAATCAATAACAAATCAAGAGGATTGTTTGTTAACAAGATTATTCTAAATGTGTCATTCAACTGAACAGCATCTATCAGAAATGATGATGGTCAGATTTTAATTACTTTGAGCCAAGTTAAAACAATTGACAATTAGTTAAGGATGGAAAAGACACATTCAAGAAAACCACAAAAGCAAAATAAAGTGAACTGAAACATACTAGTCATTTTCCTGCGATATCATGCATAGAGGTGGCACTAGACTATTTCTCCAACTGATGGCAACAATCAGATAAGTCTTTCAATTCTATAACATTCAGTAATTCTATTATACAGCTTTCCCCTCATTCGAAGATTGCTCAGGTGAAAATCTACCATTGCAAATTCATTTTAATGACATAATTGCTCTCTTTGGAGAAGAGGCTGTTTGCTGAAAGGAGATAAAAGAGAGATGTTGAAGTCACGAAGTTCAGTTAGAGAAGGTGGGGAGATATGTCCAATTGGCAGAAAGGGCAAGAATCAAAGAACATAAGGAATAAGAGCAGTAAACCTTTTAGCCCATGATTTAATCAATTGATTAAGAAGAACATGGCTGATCCTGGACTTCAAATCTGCTTTGCCACAACTCTCCATACTCAATTCCGGGTCAAAATATTTACCTCTCCAATCCTCAAATATATTCAATAATGGCACATTCACAACCATCTGGGCCAGAGAATTTCAATGATTTAACTCTGAGCAAAATAATTCACAGGTTTTGCACGTTTTAAAAATGTTCATTTCTATTTTTACAACTGAAGTCAACAGCTTCACAATTCTGCATATTATGTCATCTGCCATCCTGCTGCCCACTTAATGGATATGTATTTGCTTGTTGTCACCCTCCATGTAGCTTTCCATCTAGCTTTGTACCATTATAAAATCTGTCTCTTCATCTAGATATTTTCTATTCAATCTGTTGAGAGATGTTTTTGCACACTACTGGAGCAAGTGGTACTTGAACCCGATCCTCTTGGCTCAGAGGTAGAAATACTACCATTTCATCACAAGGGACCCCATGTCTCTCAATCAAGTCATTACCATCAATTGTAACAGCACTGATCACTGCAGCATTTCACTGGTCAATCTACCAACTTGGAAACACCCCATTTATATCCGTTGTCTGCTTGCTGTCTGTTAATCAACCTTCTATCCATGCTAATATTACCTCCCAGCTCCATCAACTTTTGTGTGGCCCCTTTTTGGACATCCAAGTGTATCACATCTCCTGTTTCTTCTCCAGCTTCCCCACTTGTAACATCCTTAGACTCCAATAATTTAGTCAAATGGGGCTTCCCTTCATAAAAAGAGTTGATTTTCTCTAATCATACTTAGTGCATTGTTAAAACTTTCTCAACAATACATTTCAGCATCTTTCAATTGACTAATATTAAGTGAACAAAACAATAGCTTCCAGTTGTTCCTCTCCCTCCTTTCATGATAGGTAGTATTACATACAACTCCAAATTGGAGGGATTACTGATGAATTTTAAATTCTGGAAAGTCATAGTCAGCGTATTCACTATCTTAGAGAATAGGGCTTTTAGAATCCAAGGGTGTAGACCATCATGTTCTGGATTTGTCAGATTTTAGTCCCTTGGATTTCTCCAATACCATTTCTCCACCTTGTTATGTCTTTTTAGTTCCTAGGTACATACTCTGCATGACTTCTCAGTAGAAGGCAAAATATTTATTCAATGCCTTTATGATTTCATCATTCTCCATGAAAACTTCTCCAGTCACTACATGTAAAAGAAGAGTGTTTATGTTATCTATTCTCTTCCTTTGTTCATACTTAAAGTTCTTACAATTTAATTTTGTATTTCTGTTCCGTTTCTACTTTTGTTTTTTTGTTGTTAGTTTTCTCTCATCAACTTTTTGGTGGCCCTTGATTCGTTTCTGAAACACTCTGAATTCAAAAACACAATACTATTCTTTGTAACATTCCTATTTCTACCAATATAAATTCTACTTCAGAATTTTGTGAAGTCAAATCGTCTCTCACTAATGTCTTCATGTCATCCTTCACTCGCAGGGGTGTCTCTTTTTTTTTGCTATTCTGTCCTTATAAAACACTGTAACAAAGAATATTCATTTTCCAACTTTGGTCAGCTGGCAACTATGTCTCTATAACAGTGATTAAATCTAAACCATTTGCCTTTATTTGCACGCTAAATCATCTATCTATTTGCAGGTATTTCATGTATTCAGATAAAGAGCCTTGAATTTATTTTCTTTTATATCTATTTCCTTCAATTATCTTACACACGATGTAAAATTTACGCTGAACTCTGTACTCTCCTGGCCTACTTTTCCTAAGTAGAATTTCGAGTTAGTGAAGGCAATTTGAAGTGAGAAAGTTGAGTCTCATCAATAAAGAACTCCAAAACACTGAAGGTGAAAAATCTAAAGTAAGGGGGTATTCATTTGTTTCTTTCGCAGGATATCCAAGTGGGTTCAAGGACAGAGTCAGTGCTTAGTTAAATAGTCTAATTGCATGTACTTCAAAGATAACAGAAGTTGATTCTCAATACTCAGCATCTGCTTGCACTGTCTCTGGGCAAATGACAATGAAACTCCTTTATGATCTGTACCTAATAAATCCTCCATTCAAAGATGAGCCAAGATTTTAAAAATTAGCCAAAACTGACATGTAAACTGTCTACTAAAAATGCTGGCTTATATTTATGATCTGTGCACTGCCAAAATGAATCTTCTCTCATATCCCTCTTAATGATCAACCAGCATGGGATTGTGGGAACATGAGTAGATTTCAGGCTGGATCAGCTCAAAATATATTATTTAAGGCAGATACAAAAATCAAAATTTAAGTCATACTAATTTTAAGAAAGAAAAATAGCTGAATCAGACTCCAATATTTAGCATCAGGGTGAATTTTCCCAGGAAAATTTTACACTTCTCGTTCATGCATATGGAGTTTTGTTACTTATCACTATCACTTTTAGCAAACAGTCTACAGTTGCTTCCAGTTAAAAATGGGTTCTCCCATACCCCCACTTAATCAAGTTACAAATTGGAGTTTCAGATATCATAGTAAATTACATTTTGTTGATTGTTCTGATCACAGCTAAAATTAGACAAATCTCCTACATTCTTAGATTGCTGCAGGCTGCATTTCTATGACTCGAGATAGTCTTCCTCCCACATCTGGCTGTGGTAGCTGTAAAGTTAAGCAGTCTTTTCAACTTGCTGACAATGCAGAATTATCTGAGAGATTTATTGAATAGATAGAGTAATCACCTGACCTCAAAACAGCTTGCTTTGATTTCTTAACCGTGGAGACATGTAAGATTAATGCATTGCATTCAGGAAGAACTACTTCGCTATTGTTAATCCCAAATTTTCTTTCATCTTAGAAGTGAAGGTATAGCTTAGAGTACTACTGTTTACAATCCAGTATCTATAATATATTTCTAAGATTTCAGAAGACTGAAAGATTGAACATCGAAAAAGTACAGAATTCTGCCACTGCCTCAGAGCATAAATATTTCAAGCTCTTTTCATCAGTAAAGCAATCCAAGCCTTTCTTTGAGCTCTTATCAAACATTGAGACTCAGTGTCAGTTAGACTTAAGAAGTCATATGACTCCCCTCATTAGCAAACAGACTTCATGCACAAATGCATGGAGGACCGCATACCAAAAAAGTTAATCCAAGTGTTCTCCAATTGAAAATCTTGGGTGAACCAGGAAATCCATTCCCTACTGAAGACCAAATGGGCAGCATTCAAGTCGGATGTCCCAGACCAATACAGGAAATCCAGATATAACCTCTGCAAAGCCATCAAGGATGCCAAGAGGCAGTACCAGACAAAAACTACCAAACAGAACAACATTTCAGGATACAAAATGATGCAGAACAAGATAACTAACAAAGACACAGCCCTCCCTGATGTGCTCAATGCCTTCTGTTTGAGCAGAATGCCAGCGGCACCATGATGTCTGCCCCAAGAGCTCCAGATACACCTGTTCCCTCAGTCATCACTGCAGATGTCAGATCGGTCTTCCTTGGAGTCAGTACAATCAAAGCGATGGAGCACTCAGATCCTCTGTGGACCAACTCACCAAGGTATTCACCAACATCTTCAACCTCTCCATCTAAGCGAAGTTCCCACCTACTTCAAGACAACCACCATCATCCCATACCGAAGAATGCACGTGCCTTAATGACTACCATCCAGTGGCTCTGACTTCATTCACCATGGAGGTGCTTCGAGAGGCTGGTGATGGCCCAGATCAACTCCAATTTCCCATCCTGTCTTGATCCCCTATAATTTGCC
The DNA here is from genome assembly GCF_020745735.1 of Hemiscyllium ocellatum. Lineage (NCBI taxonomy): Eukaryota > Metazoa > Chordata > Chondrichthyes > Orectolobiformes > Hemiscylliidae > Hemiscyllium > Hemiscyllium ocellatum. The sequence goes on along the minus strand of NC_083405.1, from coordinate 44,750,152 downwards.
TACTAATATAACAGGTCCACAGCAGATGCCATATTCCTAGCTCTGTACTCATCTTTGGAACATCTGGAAACAAGGATACCTACATCAAACTCCTGCTCATCGACTACAGCTCCACCTTCAACACCATTATCCCCTTTGCACTGATCTCAAAACTGAGACCTTGGTCTCAGCTCCCTCTGCAATCAAATTCTCAGCTTTCTGATCCACAGACCACAATCAATGAAGACAGGTAACTGCACCTCCTCCACAACAATAGTCAACACTGGAGCACCCCCCCCGAGGATCCATCCTCAGCCCACTACTGTATTCCCTGAACACCAGTAACCAGTATATTCCGAACAAGCGACATCTGCAACTTCACTGACGATACCACCGTAGCAGGATGGATATCTAACAATGAGTCAAAATACAGATGGGAGGTAGAGAGCTTGGTGACATGGTACAATGATAACAACCTCTCTCAAAACTAAAGAGCTGATCATGGATTTCAGGAAGAAAGGAGAGGAATGCACCCCCATCTACATCAATAGAACTGGTGTTGAGAGCTGAACAGCATCAAGTTTCTCGGAGTAACAATGACCGACAACCTGTCCTGGACCTCCCACGTAAATGCAACAGTCAAAGAGGCATAACAATGCCTCATCTTCCTCAGGTATGTCCCTAAGGACCCTTACCAACTTCTACAGATGCACCACTGAAGGTACACTGTCTGGGTGCATAACAACCTGGTATGGAAACTGCTCTGCCCAGGACCATAAGAAACTACAGAAGATGGTATTTACAGCCCAGATCATCACTGAAGCTAACCTTCCATCCACAGACTCCATTTACATGGCTTGCTGCCGCTGAAAGGCTGCCAATACCAAACACCCGTCGCATTCCAGAAATGATTTCCTCCAACCTCTTCCATCAAGCAGAAAATACAGAAGTCTGAACACAAGCACCAGGAGGTTCACGAATAGCCTTTTCCTGGCCATTATTAGACTGATGAATGGACTCTCTAGCCTCAAATAATGCTGATCCTACTAATGCTAACACATGCCCTGTGTAATGTAATTTATATGCTTCTAGGTTTTTCTTTAAAAACGCCTGATCCATACATTTTTGCTTATTGTGATCTGCCTGTACTGCTCCTAAACAAACCTTTTCACTGTACCCCGGTACAAGTGACAATAAATCAGTTACTCTTAAAATTTATAGCTACAGTTCCAAAGCACCAATTCAATAATTTCCAATCATTACACGTTTTCTATTGTCAGCAAACTTTGAAATTTTCCTCTTGGTATCTCCACATAAGTCATTATAACAGATTGTAAGTAACCAAGATTTCATCCTTAGAGCCTATTTGAAAACACCCCATTTATTCCTAACCTTCTCATCAGCTAGCCAATCCCTATCCATGCCTGTTAATCTAGAAGCAAATCATACATGCCCTATTCAAAAGGAGCTGAAATGTAGGTATGGCTTTTGAGCCCAGACATCCACATACCCAGGTTATCTCTGCAAAAAGGAAAAATTGAAACGCAATATCAAAATAACAGAGGAATAGAAAAGACTAATTCCACCCCCCACAAAAAAAAATTAGTTGGCTTGATAATTATTTCATACCTTTCTTCTGCTTTGAGTCTTCTATCCTTTGTTGAGCTTTTCTGAATACATGAAGATGTGCAGCAAAATCATTTACCAACCGTGTAGTAAAATATGGTTGCCAGTCTACCTCCTTTGACCTGTTGATTAGTAACAAAAGACAATGAAATAAAAGCCATAAAATTATAAAGAATATTTTCTAAAACTGATTTCCTTAATGAAACTAGAAATGTTATTGTCCTATATTTACCAGTTCCCATGGTATTAACTTTCCGCAGACTAATCCTCTACTGAAACATGGTTGACATAGAGACTGGACTGGATGCTCAACATTCCAGAGTTTTGTTGTTTTAAACAAGGTAGAGAGGTACGTAAAGAGGCAGAAGAGTTGTCTTATTAACCAGGGAGAATGTCACATCTGCACTCAGGACATAATGGAGGGTTCATCCACTGAGGCAATATGGTACAGTTCAAAAATAAGATGGGTATAATCACTCTGATTTGGGGGGGGCTATAATGCAATCTCATTAACAACAGAAAAACTGAGGAACAAATATGTAGGCAGATTATGGAAAGATGCAATAAAAATCGGCTGTCATAGTGGGTGACTTTAACTTCCCCAATATTGATTGAGACTCCCTTAGAACAAGAGGCTCAGACTGGGCAGATTTTGTTAAGTGTATCCAAGAGGGTTTCTTGAAACAGTAGGTGGATAGTCCAACTAGATGATGGATCGTACTGGACCTTCTATTGACTAATGGCCTTTTACTGCTCCTCGGATGCTGCCTGAACTGCTGTGCTCTTCCAGCACCACTAATCCAGAATCTGGTTTCCAGCATCTGCAGTCATTGTTTTTACCTAGACAGGTGACTGACCTTTCAGTGGTAGAACACTTTGGAAATGGTGATCACAGCTCCTTAAGTTTTAAGATAGCTCTGAATGAGGTCAGGACTTTGGGGGAAGGCACTAAATTGGGGGATATTAGGTAGGAGCTAAGGAGCATCAATTGGGAAGAGCCGTTATCAGGCAAATCCACATTTGACATATGGGAGTTGTTTAATGACTTGATTAGAGTTCAGGCCAGCATGTTCCAGTAACGAGGAAGAACAAAGATGGCAAAGTAAGGGTCCCTTGCAGAACAACGGACGTTGTGAATTTAGTCAAAGGAAGAAAGTAGTACATGTAAGGCTTAGGAAGCTAAAATCAGACAGGGACTATGAGGAATGTAAAGAAAGCAGGAAAGAAATCAAGCAAGGAATTAGCAGAGCAAGAAGGGGCCAGGAAGTAACCTTGGTAAGTAAGGGTAAAGAGAATCCCAAGACATTCTATTCATACATTAAAATAGGAAGACAGCTAGGATGAAGTTTGCATTACTCAAGGATGAAGGAGGGAACTTGTGCTTGGAGGCAGATGACACGGGCGAGATCCTAAATCAGTAGGGCGGCACGGTGGCACAGTGGTTAGCACTGCTGCCTCACAGCACCGGAGACCCGGGTTCAATTCCTGACTCGGGCGACTGACTGTGTGGAGTCTGCACGTTCTCCCCGTGTCTGCGTGGGTTTCCTCCGGGTGCTCCGGTTTCCTCCCACAGTCCAAAGATGTGCGGGTCAGGTGAATTGGCCATGCTAAATTGCCCATAGTGTTAGGTAATGGGTAAATGTAGGGGTATGGGTGGGTTGCGCTTCGGCGGGTCGGTGTGGACTTGTTGGGCCGAAGGGCCTGTTTCCACACTGTAAGTAATCTAAAAAAAAAAGTAATCTAAAAAAATTAGTACTTTGCATTAGCATTCACCCAGGAGAAGGATATGAAGAATAATGAGATTTGTGTGGAGCATGCTAACATGCTAGGGCATTTTGGATCAAGAAAGAAGCCGTGATAGGTCTCATGAAAGTATTAGGATGAATAAGTCCCCAGGGCCCACAGGTTATTGACAGAGACTAGAAAGGAGACTGCTGGGGCCTTGACCTAGATTTTTGTATCCTTGTTAGTGACTGGAGAGGTTCCAGAGGACTGGTGAGTTGGTAATATTTTTCCTCTGCTGAAGAAGGGAAATAGGGATAAACCAGGAAACTACAGGCGGTGAGACTCTTATCAGTGGCTGGGAAGCTATTAGAGAAAATTCTTTAAGGATAGGATTTCTACGCATTTGGAAAAGCATGGCCTAATTAGGGACAGTCAGCATGGCTTTGTGTGGGGCATGTCATGTCTTACTAACTTGACTGAATTTTTCAAGGGGGTAACAAAGGTGATCGATGAAGATGGAGCAGTGGATTTTGTCTACATAGCTTTTAGTAAGGCTTTCGATAAGGTCCCAGACGGTAGACTCATCCATAAAATTAAGATGCATTAGATTCATGGTGACTTGGTTCATGGATTCAGAATTGGCTTGCCCATAGAAGGCAGAAGGTAGTGGTGGAAGAGCGTCTTTCGGCTGGAGGTCCTTGACTACTGGTGTCCTGCAGGGATCCATACTGGGACCTCTGATGTTTGAGATATAAATGAAAATGCGGATGGGCAATTTAGTAAAGTGTGCAGACAATATAAAGATCAGTGGAGTTGTGGATAGTGTAGAAAATTATCAAAAGATATAGCAGGATATAAATCAGTTGCAGACATTGGCTGAAAAATGGCAGATGGAGTTTAATCCAGCTAATTGTGAGGTGCTGCATTTCAGGAGATCAAATTTAAGGAAAGGTAAACAATTAATGGCAGGACCCTGAACAACACTGACGTACAGAGAGATCTTGGGGTTCAGGTCCATAGCGCCCTGAAAGTAGCCACACAAGTCGGTAGGGTGCTTGCTTTTATTGGTAGGGGAAACTGAGTACAAGAGTCAGGATGTCATGTGACAGCTTTATAAGACTTTGGTTAGGCCATACTTAGACACTGCATTCAGTTCTGGTCACCACATTACAGGAAGGTTGTGGAGGCTTTGGAGAGGTGCAGAACAGGTTTACCAGGATGCAGCCTGGATTAGAAGGTATGAGTTATACAAGAGGCTAGAAAAACTCAGGTTGTTTTCTCTGGAGCAGTGGAGACGGAGGGGAGACTTGATAGAAGTCTATAAATTTATGACATGCACAGAGGGAGTTGATGGTCAGAATCTTTTTTCCCCCAAGTGTTGAAATGTCTAATACTAAGGACATGCATTTGAGGAGAGGTGGGGGGGGGGGAGGGGGGTAGTTCAAAGGAGATGTGAGGGGTCAGTTTTATTTTTACACAGAGTGTGATAAGAGTCTGGAACATACTGCCGAGGTGGAGGCAGATATGTTAGGGGTATTTAAGGATTTTTAGATAAGCACATGAATACGCAAAGAATAGAGAGGTATGGACCAAGGGCAGATAGAAGGGATTAGTTTAATTTGGCGTCATGTTTAGCACAACATTGTAGGCCGAAGGGCCTGTTCTACGTTCCTACTAATTGTTCTGATGAAGTGGCTTAAGGTTGTAACGAATTTTGACAAATTTACAAATAATTCATTACCACTAGTGGCTGATTTGGTTACCAGAAGATGCTAATTTAAATATTATTGGCAGAGAAGAGGTGAAGAAAAGTATTTTTCTTACAAAATTTGTTTTAAGCTGATAAGTTCTACCCCAAAACAGTGGTGGAAGCAGATAGTGTAAAAGTTAAATCAAAAATGGAAAACAAATAAAAGGACAGAACAGTAACAGGGAAGGTTAATAAAAGTATCATTCATTAAAGCTAGTAAGCCACAGGGTCCACAAAACATTAGTCTAAGTTGCTGAAAGAAATGATTTTTCACAAGGATTGAGAATTGATTAACAGACTAGAAAGAGAGAATGGGAATAAATAAGTCTTTCTTTAAGTTGTAGAAAGTGACTACTGGTTTATCACAGGGGTCACTGCTTAGGCCTGTGATTCATGAATTATACAGATGTAAATGAATTCAATGACGAAACCAAATGCACTATTCCCAAAAGTGTGTGGATGGCACAAAATGAGGTGGAATTAAGAGTTGTGCAGAAAATGCAAGGAAACTTCAGGGCAGTCGAGATGAATTGTGTGCGTGGGCATACACTTGAGATATTAAAGGCATTAAGGAGTGTGGAAAGAAAGTGAGAGGATGTTGAGGTATTGGATCAGCTATGATCATATTGAATGGTAGAGCATTCTCAAAGGGCCAGATGGTCTACTCCTTAATCTTGTTTCTACTTGACGGTCTACTCCGTAGTCTAGTTCATTAACAATTATGACTTTGGAATTAAAAACATAATTGCTAAATTTGGAGAACAGTCAATCCTGAAGACTGCAACAAATTACAGGAGGAAACTAATAAACTTGCATAATGTGTAATTGACAAATAAAGTTTAATTTTAAAAAATGCATGATATATGTTAGTAGAAAAAGGTGGTCACATTTGGTGCAAGTCTAGGTAAAAGGACAAAAGCTTCAGAGTGTCAATATATCACTTAATGATGGACAGCAGATTAGCAAGGCAACAAAGAAAAAATACACCAATGTTAATTTCAAAGTGTTTTGGAAAATAGGGAAGATATGCTGAATCCTGTTCAAATAGATTTAAAGAGGACTGAGAGAAAAAGAGAAGAGAAACATTAAAAGGTGCAGAGAAATGCAAGGGTTTACATTTTAGGAAAGGATTGCATGCGGTCAACTCTTGGGAGAGCCAAAAAGGCTGACAGGTGACCAAGGGATTTTGATAAACTAGATATAGGAAAAATGGCACTGTGGGAACAGCATAGCTAGAGGCTATGATTATAAAGACAGGCCTTGGATTGTGAAGGGTTCCATTCTGAAATCTGCTCGCAAGTGGATTGTATGCAAGTTGGAACACCATGTAGGACAATTAACAAAAAAGGAGCAATTAATTAGTTATCAGGACATCTAACATGTACCTGAAAAGAAACTTTACACAAAAACACAGTAAAGGTTGCTACTACAGGAAGTGGTTAAATGCTTACTCCTGCTCTCTAATTTGTATGTTCACATGTTCAAGTAGTTCAGATGCAGGCTAAGTGGATTAACCAAAGTAAATGCAGGGTTACAGGGATAGGGGCTGGATCTGAACGGGATACTCTTTGGAGGGTCTATGGAGACGCAATGTACCAAATGGCCCCTTTCCATACCATAGGAATTCTATGGCCTGTTTGGAACAAATAAGGTATTGATCATACACAGCTGAAAATGTGTTGCTGGTTAAAGCACAGCAGGTTAGGCAGCATCCAAGGAACAGGAAATTCGACGTTTCGGGCATAAGCCCTTCATCAGGAATGTTTATGCCCGAAACGTCAAAATTCCTGATGAAGGGCTTATGCCCGAAACGTCAAATTTCCTGTTCCTTGGATGCTGCCTAACCTGCTGTGCTTTAACCAGCAACACATTTTCAGCTGTGATCTCCAGCATCTGCAGACCTCATTTTTTACCCATTGATCATACACAATCAGCCCACACTTGCAAAACTCAACAATATCCAACATGAGATGTAAATTCGCAAATCAGACAATATGTGGTGTATAATTTACAGTGTGGGAAGATTGATGCCAATAACCAATTCAGGATCGTCGTAGAAATTTCTTGTATTAATACACAGGATATGATCCTTTGCAGACAGGAAAGGCACATACATGCACGACACTTACTTTAACTCAACAAGATACGAGAAAACCATTATGAACCTATACGAATCAATCTACCTCATGTAAAATTTAAGCAAAGCCTAGGTGTTAAATACCAATAATTTTTAACTTGTATATTTTCCATGGCAAATCACTTACTGATCAGTCTAATTGTCAAGCAATTAGCACCATCTTCTCATATGGTATAATTGTTCATCTTTCTCTAAATTGATGTTCTTGTAAATTTGTTCTGATGAATGCATGATAAAAACTTTTACAACATGACCCTTGATCATCAATTCTCAAGTTCTGTGCTACCAAATAACTAAACATTAACTTGTTATGATGCAACAATGGTGGAAGCAGAGATAATCAAGGATTGCAAAAGTAAATTCAGTGGGCTTTTGGGGAAATACATTTGTAGGATCCAGGAATAGAAAGGGAGAATAGGACTGACTTGATTGCTCTACACAGTGTATGGATCTGATGGAGATAAATGGCCTCCTGTTGTTTTGTAATGATTCTATTAGAAAGCTTTTGTTTATTTAAAGTGGCCACAGGGAAAGGATGAATACTTATTAAAAGAAGGAACAAGAACTTAGTACTGGATTTTAGAATGAAACATGTCTTTCATGACCTATTAACTGTGCTTCAATACTGAAAATTCAAACACAAAACTGTTCACTATTCTACAATACTCTGCAAAGCAAAACATTATTTTTCACTGCACCTCAAATCAAATGAATTGCTTTCCTACTACAGAATAAATCCAATTTACCTTGTGGCAAACTGAACAAGTGCATTTTGTGTAGTTTTTCTGACTTCGAGTAAAAAAGACTCATCATCACTTAGAGTATAATACCAGTACTGAATATAGTCCCTTAGTGCAAACTGGATGACCTGAAAATGAGAAAAAATAGATTATACCCATTCATTTTATAAGGCTTCACTGGATGGTGCTAGAAACAAATTCAAGCAAAACAATTTAACTGTTAATACTAATTCTCACAATGCATGCCTTGCACATTCATTCATTGTTATATTTAATAGTATACATAATGATATTAACATTCCTACTTCACAGATAACAAATAACATTGTTAGCATCAACACTTCTACATCTATAGATAACAAAATATCCATAAAATTTAACAGACATGTCACAGAAGTACACCACAAAATGGACATGGAAAACCAAACTTCTATCATTTCACAACAGTGCTTCAGACCATCATGAAAAATTTGGTACTCCCAACTGTCTTTCACAATCTTACACTTTTGACAGTTTCAATTCTGCCCAATACTTCAAGAAATATCAGAGACTCTACTTTGCACTTGTTGCCACAAATTATGTTCCTGAGGAAGGGCTTATGCTCGAAACGTCGAATTCCCTATTCCTGAGATGCTGCCTGGCCTGCTGTGCTTTGACCAGCAACACATTTGCAGCTGTGATCTCCAGCATCTGCAGACCTCATTTTTTACTTTCATAGGCAATAACTAACTGAACCAAGAGGAGACTGAGGAAGGAGGGATTTTGTATCTCAGTGGTAGTGTCCTTACCTCTGGCCCAGAAGGCCTAGACTCAAATCCCACATGCTACAGAAATGTGTCGTACATGTCTTAACAGGTTGTCTAAAATAGCTGAAGAAATTTTCTAACTAACCTGTCCAACATACAACAACTATACTGAGGAAGCTTATTGATGATGCAGCTGAAGACAGTTGAGCCGAGAACATTACAGTAAGGAAGTGGTTCTTCTGTGGTGCAGTTATAGTATTCCTACCTTTGAATCAGGAGGCTTGTGCTGAAGTCTCAGCTGCTCCAGAGGTGTGTCATAATCCTCTGGAGGATAATCCCTCCACCATTACCTCGATAAAAGAATTATGATAAATTTGTCAGGCATGATTTCCCCCCCCCCCCACCTCATGAGGCAATGCTGACTGTGCTTGGTCATCTTATATATTTCTAAATGCTGCAAAATTACATCCTTTATAAAAGGCTGACATTTTCCCAAGAACAAACGTTAACTGGCCTATAGTTATAATTTTATTTTCCTCTGCTCTTTTTGAATAAGCATGTCACACTGCAGTTTTGCAATCCTCCAAAACTTTTCCAGCATTGAAGGAATCTTGGAACATTAGCTACAGAGATAGTGGCTGCACTGACAGTAGTTCCTTTAATAACTTCAGATGCAATCTATCAGGCCTGAGGACTTAGCAACCTTTATTCTCATTAGTTTTCCCAATACTTTCTCTGTAAAACGTTACTGGATTTATTTCCACCCTTCCCTTTGTCTCTTAATTTTGTATTATTTTTGCTATTAGTGTACTGTGAAAACTGACGCAAAGTATTTATTCAACTTTTCTGCTATTTCCCTGTTCCCATGATTCTTTCCTTATCCTCGTGCTTTAAGAGTCTTTCTTTTCCTTTTTTTAAAATTTAAATAAGCTCAATATTACTTTCAAATTTACCCTCAAAGTTTATCTTCGTCCTTTTTATAACCTTCCATTGATTTTTAAAAGTTTTCCCAATCCTTTAACAATCGTTGCCATATTGTACATCTTTATTTCCAATTTGATACCATCCTAAACTTCCCTTAGAATGTTTCATTCTCTCCGAGATATATCACCGTGCACTATTTTCTTAAACGTATGTCAGGTGTTGCTCAACTGCTTTTGCTGCTCACCTCTCTTCCCACCACTCCAGCTAGCTCTGATCACATTCCTTTGTGATTACCCTTATTTAGGCCAAGGAGAGTTGTTTCTGACCTAAGCTTTTCTCTCTCAAACAGAATACTAAATTCTACCTAGTCATGGCCATTATTTCCCTGGGGATATTTTACTCAGATCATGTATTAAATCTGTCTCATTCCATAGCACTAGATCTACAATTGATTAGATCCAAAAAATATTGTTCTGAGAAAGTATCCCAAGTATATTATAAATTCTTCCTCATGGTTACTTCTGCCAATCTACGAATAAAGTCACCTACTTTTTTTTTAAACAAATGACCTCATTACTTCACAATTTACTGTCAGTCCTACTGTGCAGCTACTGTTAGGGTACCTGTACATTATGGTTAACAGCATCTTCTTCCGTTGGTTATTTTTTATCTTCAACGTTTCGGGCCAGAGCCCTTCATCCTGATGAAGGGCTCTGGCCCGAAACGTCGAATTTCCTGTTCCTTGGATGCTGCCTGACCTTCTGTGCTTTAACCAGCAACACATTTTCAGCTCTGATCTCCAGCATCTGCAGACCTCACTTTTTACTCTATTTCTTATCTTCACCAATATGGATTCTCTATGTTCTAATCCAAGATAATTTCTTGCTATCATACTTATTTCATTCTATATTAACAGTGCTACCTCACCTCTCTTTCCTTCCAGCCATTTTGAATAGTCACATACCCTTGGGATATTTATCTTCCAGCTTGGATTTCCTGTAACCATACTGCCATGATGGCTATAAAATCAAAGATTCAATCCCAGCTCCTTGATGCCAGAGAAAGCTTGACCCCAGCTTATTAACGTTTCAAAGACAAAAGTGACAAAAGCACTTTGTAAAATCTCCATCATCTCAATTAAGTGCTGACAATGGAGTTTCACATGTAAATGAGTAATAACAAAAGCCAAGTACCACGAATGCTGGAAATCCAAAACAAAAAGTGCTGAAAAAGTGAGGTACGGCAGCTTCCATGGATGGAGAATCAGTGTTAACATTTCAGTATTTGTCTGAAGAAGAATCACACTGGACTTGAAATGCTAACATTTTCTCTCTCCACAGAGGCTACCAGATCTGGGTCTCTCCAAATCTTGGTTTTTACTCGATAGTTATAACTTAATTTGTACGGAAACTTCCCTACCAAAAAAAAGCACATTGTGAAACCATAATTTAAATTAACTTATATCAATCCCTGTGCTTAAGATCATCAATGGAATCTCGAGCTGAAATTGACATTCCAAGATAATGAAACATTGAACCCTGCAACACGCTGCACACCTTACAATGGAAAAGCAGTACAAAAAAGAGACCAATTACAACCACAGACACATTTTCCAAGAAAAATAGCAATGTTTAAACTGTGGGGGTGAGTGTTAGCATTGGCGGTTTCACTTACAGAGTCAGATTATTCGATTTAACTTTACTGAGACAAAACATTTTGATTTATGGGTTTTTCCACCACTGAACTATGGACAGACATCACCTTTACATGTGATGCAATCAACTTGTAAGAATGATAAATGCAAAAAACAAGGGCAGTTACTAAATTTAATTTGGAATTACTTTGGCTGTAGTCAGGTGCAAGAGAGACATATTTTTCCCCAACTCTGAAGCAGTTCTCATGAAAGCAGGATGGCTGGAGACAGTACTGAGCAAATTGGAGTATTGTGCCCCAGCTTTGCTAAAAGTGAAGCAATTGAATGACCTCACTAGCTCAAGAGAAGTGTGCAAATTTGTTGTTCTGACCATATCCTGTGATTTAAGCTAACCTCGGCTCCAATCTTAAAACTTTGACTTGTCAAATGTACTCCTTAACATGACCCAAATTTCAATAGACCCTAGGGTTCACTTTCTATCTTCAAATCTTCCCAATTTATTCAACTGCCACTGTCACTCACCTCAATTCAATGCATAAGTCCAATTAATCATCACCAAATAACTGCATCCATGAGATGAATATGGAACCTGTCACACCCAGGCCGTTTTTTTTGTGTCTAATAAAACAGTGTGCAAAGTGCAAGGTTAGAGAACTGGGAATGGGCTCACACAGATAATTCAGCTTTCAATTGTAAAAATAATGCAACAGAGCTAATTGTCACAGCAACTGCCATTGAGAGAGCTAAGAAGAGTCAGGAGGGGACATGAGAAGTAATTGGCAGAACAGAGTAAAGAAAATCTAAGGTTTTCTGTGGGTATATCAGGAATAAAAGAATGATTCGAGTAAGATTAGGGCCAATCAAGGATAGTAGTGGGAAAATGTACCTGGCGTCAGAGGAGATAGGGGAAGCGCTAAATGAATACTGGTTGTCGAGGAGAATACTGAGATACAGGCTACTAGACTGGACGGGATTCAGGTTCACAAGGACGAGGGGTTAGCCGTTCTGGAAAGTTTGAAAATAGATAAGCCCCTGGGCCAGATAGGATTTATTCAAGGATTCTCTGGGAAGGCAGGGAGGAGATTGCTGAGTCTTTGGCTTTGATCTTCATGTCGTCACTGTCTACAGGAATAGTGCCAGAAGACTGGAGAACGGCAAATATTGTTCCATTGTTCAAGGAGGGGAGTAGAGACAACCCTGGCAATTATAGACCAGTGAGCCTTACTTTGGTCGTGGGTAAAGTGTTGGAAAGGGTTGAGGGATACAATTTATAATCATCCAGAATTGAATAAGTCAGTTAGGGATAGTCAACACTGTTTTGTGAAGGGTCGGTCATGCCTCACAAACCTTAATGAATTCTTTGAGAAAGTGACCAAACAGATGGATGAGGGTAAAGCAGTTGATGTGGCATATATGGATTTCAGTATGGAGTTCGATAAGGTTCCCCATGGTAGGCTATCGCATAAAATACAGAGGCATGGGATTGAGGGTGATTTAGTGGTTTGGATCGGAAATTGGCTAGCTGATCGACGACAGAGGGTGGTGGTTGATGGGAAACATTCATCCTGGAGTTCAGTTACTAGTGATGTGCCACAAGATCTGTTTTGGAGCCACTGCAGTTTGTACAAATGACCTGGATGAGCGCATAGAAGGATAGGTTAGTAAATTTGCAGATGAGACTAAGGTCAGTAGAGTTGTGGATAATGCTGAAGGATGTTACAAGTTAAAGAGGGACATAGATAAGCTGCAGAGCTGGGTTGAGAGATGGCAAATGGAGTTTAATGCAGAAAAGTGTGAGGTGATTCACTTTGGAAGGAGTAACAGGGATGCAGAGTATTAGGTAAATGGTAAGAATCTTGGTAGTTTAGAAGAGTAGAGAGATCTTGGTGTCCAGGTACACAGATCCTTGAAACATGCCACCCACGTTGATAGGGTTGTTAAGAAAGCATACGGTGTGTTCAGTTTTATTGGTAGAACGATTGAGTTTCGGAACCACGAGGTCATGCTACAACTGTATAAAACTCTGGTGCGGGCTCACTTAGAGTATTGTGTACAGTTATCAGATGTGGAAGCTTTGGAAAAGGTTCAGAGGAGATTTACTAGGATGTTGCCTGGTATGAAGGGAAGGTCTTACGAGGAAAGGCTGAGGGACATGAGGCTGTTTTCATTAGAGAGAAGAAGGTTGAGAGGTGACTTAATTGAGACATACAAGATAATCGAGGGTTAGATAGGTGGAACAGTGAAAGCCTTTTTCCTCAGGTGGCAATGGCTAGCACGAGGGAACATAAGTTTTATATTGAGGGGTGTTAGATATTGGACAGATGTCAGAGGTATTTTTTTCTATTCAGACAGTAGTAGGGGCGTGGAACGCATTACTTGCAACAGCGGTAGACTCGCCAAATTTAAGGACATTTAAATGGCTGGGAATGGAATAATGTAGGTTAGATGGGCTTCAGATTGTCGCACTGACCTGTGAAATCATCGCAGATTGAAGGGCCAATACTGCACTGTAATGTTCTATGTTCTATATTGGTCATGTACGAGGCTAATTCCTCAAAAGATGCACAATCACAGGACACACAAGCACACACTAAAATACTTATCTTGGAAGAATCATTTCAATTTAAATATGATTTTCCACCCGGTAAATCACATTTCACAGGCAAGCTCAAGAACATAATGTCCTGCACACACAGTACTCAGTTAAGCAGAGATGAACATTCAGTACCACTGTTGAGAACTAGAATGCTAAAGGAGCATCAGGAATTTTGAGAGGTAGTGGCAGATCTGTTCCCCACAACAACAGTGGAAAGGCTTGAAAGTGAAGACTTGAGACTTGGTCACTGATGGATTGATGTCAAAAAGCCTTCCTGGTTATCCAAACAAATCTCTCATGCAAATCCATGCATCCCATTTGCACAACAGTGCCAACTTTAGATGTCACAGATCTGTCACCTTAAACAAAATGGTTGATTCCTTACCCTCAATCTTCAGCACTCCAAACTGTAGCAGTGTGACAATAGAAATATGGTATGGTTCAACAGAGCAATAATGGTAATGAGGAACACAAAACTGAGAACTCTATTTGCAACACTAACACTTCTCACCCTTTTGTCCCATACCCAACCAGAGGCAATACCAAACAAGCTGTCTCTTTTCCCAGTGTAGAATTCTGCGCCTTTACAGATGCAGATGGAACAATTACAGTGCAGGGAACACAAGGGTCTCTGAACCAAGAGGGCATTGGTTAAAAGCCTCAGCAGTCTTGGCAGGAATTTGAGTACCCTGGTCTCTATTTCTGTTGAACACATATTGTATTCACCACATACAAAATAGTAGTAAGTGTAAAAGAAAGCTACTGTAATGGACCAAGAGAACACACACAGGTGGTTCAGAATTTATCAATCAGCACCACTTCCACTTTCTGCTCATGACATTCAAAATGGAATTCAGCTCTTCATTTCTATGTTCACAGAATCCCTACATATGGAAACAGGTCATTTGGCCCAGGGAGTCCACGGAGATCCTCCGAAGAGCAGCCCACCCAAATGCACCCCCACCTAGCCTGTATATCTTTTCACTGTGAGAGGAAAACAGAGAACTTGGAGGAAACCCATGCAGACATGGGATGAATGTGCAAACCACACGCAGACAGTCGCCTGAGGTTGGAATTCAAACAGGACCCCTTGCACTGTGAGGCAGTAGTGCTTACTACTGAGCCACTATACCACCCTGTTGATGAATGGGCTTAAGCACACATGCCTTATCAATCTGCAAATGGGTTACCGGTAGACGTTGGTTGAAGGACTGCCAAGGGAGGAACAAGGTTTGGTGCCTGGTGGAAAGACTAAGGGATTATTATTTGTGATGTCCTTATGTGCATCACCACTAGCTAAACCTGCAAGTGAGAGGGGTATCCTGAGCAACAGTCAATGCAGCTGGTCTGCAGGTGCAACAGGTTTGCTCCTCCAAATTAATTGTTTTCTTTATTTGAAGACTAGTGATAAGCACTTTGTCATCCTCCACCTTGCAATCCTTTCTAACTGGGTGATCTTGTGCCTTTCCAGGACTGCCAATCTGGAAGGACTGCACTCACCTAGTTTCTTTCTAATTATTGGTGGAGAATCTCATGAATAGCTTAATTTCCTATTCCTGCTAGCATTATCTTTGTCCTCAAACATCCATCCTTGCCTGCCCCAAGCTCTTCCATGTCTCCTCTGCATGCTGCGCCAGACATTTGAAAACAGCCACTTTTTAACATGCACAGTGATGCATTCAGCTCTATCTCACCATGGTCTCTCTCAACTCCTTCAAACTTCATGAAATTATCAGGCTTCCTATCTAACATGTAATACTGGATGAGAAGGAAATTCTCTAACTTGATATTGGTAAAATTGAAGTCACTGTCTTTGGTTATCGCGAGACTAATTCATATGCTTCGTTCCGTTTCCCTAATATCTTGGGTTGAATGAGATTGCTCAACTTTGTTGTCATATTTGACCCCCAAACTCCTTCTCTCACTTCCTATGTCTCCCCCAAGATACACCTTCATTACATATCCTACAACATACATATTAGTACGACAGTATATTTGTTCATCTGTGCTGATTTGCTAAGACCTTATGTTCAAGATGAAATGTAGCTAAAAACAAATCAATGCATTCCTGGCAGGTCTCTCTCATTTTACACATCATGAACTCAATGTCATCCAAAATTCAACCGCCAACACTCTTACACCAAGTGTTATTCCCTTATCACCCTGCTCATTGACCTATGTTGGACCTATATTCAACAAAGCTCTGACTTAAAATGCCATCCCAGTTTAAAATTTTCCATGCTTCCATCTCTCCATCTAATGCACTCCATAATAATATAATTCAGGCCAAAACAATCCAGGCCAATGTGCACTTTTTATTCTAGCCCCTTAAGCATTGCCAACCTGAAATGTTCCACCAGTCTTCTGCTGCCAAGGAACTAAATTCTGGAATTTTCTTCCCAAACCTGTATGTCTCTCCTCCATTTTCCCCTTGCAGCCCATCAGCCCCAAAATCTCCTTAAACAGTATGGAATGAAATTTTGAGTTATAAAATCCCTGTGAAACAAAATGGAGCATTTTGTGATGTTAAATGTGCATTTTAATATAAGTTGTTGTTGAAGGATGCAACACACGCTTATGACTGCAGAGCCCTCACCTTTAAATCTAAATAGACACTCGAAGTGTGTCTTAAACATTTCAATGGCTTGCTTAATGAATCACCCGGTGGTCATATAGCTCTTTGTATTTTTTTAAAAATTTAACCTATTTTTCTGATCAACTTATTATAAAACACCTCTAGAGCAGGTGAGACTTGAATCCAGGCTTCCCAGTCTCGGGGTTGGGGTTCTACCATTATACCTTAAGATGGCCTCATGTTGTTTATTGATATGACTCCTCACTGCTATCATTAGACAAAGTTTGAACAGAGTATCCAGTGCCTCTTGTAGGTCAGCCTTTAAGTCTAATTGCTGGAACAAAAAAGTTTTGAAATGTTGGAACTAGTGCAATTAAAAACGTCAAAGGCTGAACTAAATCTGGCACAGACCTGCAGGAATGTCATCTTGTGACTGCATTCAGTATTGATGAAATACTGTGACAGAACTTCTGGTCAATCTGGTAGTATTTGAATTATTATATCTGTGTAATTGATGTTACCATGCACTTATGGGAAACTAGTCACAGAGGTGAGAGTGAATGCTCATTCTGGCTTGCTTCAAGCCAGGCAATTAACATAATTCCAGCTTACGCACACATGCATCAGTCACCAGCCTCATGGTGTTTGCAGAGTGTAAATACATTGATCCACAAGGTATTGCCAGTTGCAGTTGTGATAGATATAGAGGCAAAGTGGATTTTGGAAACAAAAGTAATTGGTCATTATCTGGTTCAACAGGGACCACAACTATGTGATCACCTGACCTGATGAATTTAGCCTACAGAAGCATTGATTTTCCATGAGGTTAAGGAGGCCAAACCTTTCAGTACATCCAGTTGTAGCAGTAATTTCTCCCTCTTCAGTGAACCTGTTCGTCACAGGACAGAATACCTTCCTTTAAGGTGCACTTCAATACCAGAGGCAGCTTACATCATACTGGCATCCCATTTTAAACCTCTAGCAATAACTTGCAAGGCTTTCAAGATACAGGTGGTTCTTCTATAACATGATGGTTGCGTTCTTACACAACTCCGCTTTATAGAAAAATCACACTTAAGAAACAGTGTTTAAAGTTTTGGCGAAGTAATTGCATTCCAGCCAATACACATTTTTAAAAAGTTCTTGCTTTAGAAACACAGTGTCCTCAATTCATCTATTGCATTACAGCAAATTAACGTTAATGAAACACACGTTATAGCAGAATGACCTGTATCTTTGAGACAATCAGGCAAGGACAATGTCTGGGGGTGTGGGGGTGTGGTGGGATAAGAGTAGTGGGGTGGAGGAATACAGAGGGGGTGGAGGAGGAAAGAGGGATCACGGGAGGGGTGATGAAGGAGATGGGGTGTGCGGTGGGAAACATGGAAGAGAAGGGAGAACAGGGAAGGGGAGAGAATAGGGACAGACAGCAGACAGGGATGAGGTCAAGGAATTGTGGGTGCAATGACAAATTGGGGGAGAATGAGGAATTGGGAGGGGGAGAATGAGGAATGGGGGGAGAATGAGGAATGGGGGGGATGGGGAGAATGAGGAATGGGGGGGATGGGGAGAATGAGGAGAGGAAGTAAAGTAAGGAGGAGTAGGGGAAGAGGGTGTGGGCCACAAAGGAATTGGTGTTTGGTGGGGGTGGAATAGAGCAGGGCAGGGGGAGTTTCCAGTTCCCTCTACGGTTAATTGATACCTTAATGGGTGGGGCAGTGCCAGGAGGAGGGAGCCAGTGCTAGATTCTTTGTTGAATTAGCACAACAATATTTGGACAGTGACTTGACATTTCATGAGATCGCATGATAAAGCAGCGATCTTTGCTCCCTGATGAAAGAGATATTAGCAATCGAGAGAGTTCACCCAGCCATCAAACTACTGCAGTCAGCTTGGAAGTCAAAAGGATCTAACTGTGATATCTTGAAAGGAAGAGGAAGACTTTCTTGTAACCTGCTCCACCATTAAGTTCACCGAAAAAAAAATCCAATTCTGGAAAAATCAACTTTAGAATCTTCACAGTTACTGAGAAATCTCTGCTTTTGCAAGGTTTTCACGATAGCTGAACAGCAACTCAAATGAGAAACAGCAGGACTGCAATGGTATAGCAAAATGGTATTGCCTATCTTCACCAGAATCTAAAGTTTTGAGAGAGAGAGAGAGAGAGAGAGAGAAAGAGAGAGAGAGGTAGGGAAGGCAAGTCAAGTGCATGACTGAGAAATCACATTTAGACAAGCTTTCAAGCAAAGGTGAGTGAAATAAAATAAACTTTTACTTGAAATATACAAAAGCTTACTGCTGAGTTATTAAAATTCAGCCAAGCACTAAGGATAGAAGAGACACATTCACATAAATTTATTGGTCACACGCAAATAGTAGGAAACACCAAAATGTTATTAGTGATAAAGATAACTAAGGATGGGCAATAAATGCTTGCAATGTCCACATTCAGAAAAATGTACATAATTTTTAAAATTGTGTGGAATCTTTGTGCAGCACATTGATTCAATGTAGTCAAACATAGACCTTAATCAGCAGAAGGAAAACTTCAAACAAACCCAAGTATGGAACTTTTTTGCAGGTCTAGCAGCAACTTGGAAGAGGGAAACAGTTAAATACTGGACTCAAAACATTAACAGAATGTCGCCACAAATGCTGCCAGAACTGCTGAGTTTCTGCAGAATTAAGTGTTTCTTTCAGATTTCCAGCATCCACAGTGTTTTGCTTTTATTTAGAAAAGGAAAACTTTGATTTGGCAGGCTACTCCTGTTGCATTCAACCAAAAACTTTTTACAACAGGAGCACAATGTTACTTTTGTTTTTATGCTTCCTGAGGTTTAAAGTTAAAATTGTCACTTTAGAGGGCAATTAATTGTTCAATAGAGGTGTATATGAAGGAGTATAATGAGGCAGTGTCATACTCAAACAGTAAACAAAAAGGATGTTTTGTTTCTTTGCTACTCACCTGCTGTAGAGGTTCATCAATTATACTGGAACCAGTCAATCGCCTGTCAATCTTTATTTGTCTACTTTCACGTTTCATTTCTTCTAAAGCCTGAACAGAATAGTTTGAGAATCAAAACATAATACCAACTAAAAAAAACACAGAAATTTGTTTTCCTGCCATTTGTAAAGGTTGAAACTCTGTCAAGAAATCACTGCTCACCTTTCCCAGAACTCCCTGCTGAATCCCCCAACTCAAGGCTACCCAGCTGTGATCCTGAAATGGCTCTCAAAGTCACAAATGACATCCAAGTGACTACAAAGGTAAACTATCCCTCCTTAGCCTGGCTGTCTTCTTTGACATAATTGAGTGCCTTCTCCTTCCTCCTCTCATACCTCTCTCATCAAATCTAATGCGGTTGCACTGTTTCTGGTTCTATCTTTATTTACTCATCAATGGATTGCCTGTAATGGTTTATCTCTCCATTTATATATAGTTATATTTAAAATGCAAGAATGCTCCTGCCTACTTTTCAACCGTAAGTTGCCCATCAGTAACTTCATCCAAAAACAGCTTCAGTTTTCAAATGAATACTGATGATACACAATCAGTCCTAACCTCCAATGCACATAACTTCCTCCATTGTCTTTACATTGCCAGACTACTCATCAGGCACCCAAAACTTGTACAGTGAAAATTTATTCATGTAAGTATTTGTGTGACTAAAACTACCATTTTTGGTCACTACTCCAAACTTTTGTTCAGCTCTGCTCTCATCTTTCCCGGGTAACTGCCCAGGACTGAAGCAGAACATTCATAGCCTTGATTTCATGTTTAATTCCAAGGTGAGATCTCAGTGCATATCATGCCATCAGATTGAGTGTGTGTGAACTAACAACAGGCTAAATCATCTGCAACATCAAATCTAGTCTAAGACAGTCCACTTACTCTGGGGAGAGCAGTTGGTGCTGCAGGAAGGAAAGAATGCTCACACCTTTCAAGATATTTCTCGGAATTTATTTTTCCAAAGAGCAGTGTGACTGCAAGACCCCTGAAAAATAGGACACAAATTTTCAGAACTGTTGTGCTCAAGCACCAATTTCATTTGAACAAAATTTAAATGATAATATATAAATCATAGTTATAGTTTCATTTGCACCCATTCATCTTTAGAATTTTACATAAAGTTAAAAGAATCAGTGAATTGTTGAATCACAGTCAGTCAATGAAGATATCAAAAGAAACAATTTTATCACACTGCAATGAAAAATCAGTGGATAGGGTTGCATCTTTTCATATCCTTTACTTTAATTAAAGACACATCGACCTAGACCCTATATACCGGCCACTGCAGCGGACAGCAACTGACAACCGGAAGCGGCAGATTCAAACCACTATAAAATGCCGGAGGAATCAGCACAGAAGCGCTTCACAGGAGGCTCCCAAGCACTGACGATGTCACCTAGAAAGGAGACGAAACGTTTGCAACAAAAACTCCCAGCTCGGCGAACAGAACCACAACAACGAGCACCCGAGCTACAAATCTTCTCACAAACTTTGAACTTTAATTATTAGCCAAAAACAATATAAACTAAACATGAATTAACAAGTCACACAATAATAATAAATGACATACTCAATTGCAGATACAAGCATGGATTGCTCAGATTTATTGAGTTTCTATTATACCACTTTCAGTCACAGACTTCCAAAATCTGTGGTCCTCTTCATATACAGTTCAATTTTCTTTTCTTCAAAAATTCAACCACCGATTCTCAACCGACAACAGTTCTCCTCAAACCAAGTTACACAGATGCTATCTTCAGGAAAATAGTACACTTCAATGCTTTCAGCTCTGGACAATCCACAAATATTACCTCTGGCCCAAATGCCAGTGACAACCATGCCCAATATAGCTCATTCTGGACATTTGTTTTGAAAAAATAACTAACAGCTGCAGTCGCATTGCTTTTCTCTGTTTTTTCTAATTTTTTTTGGTTTGGAACTATTACTTAAGTTTAGAATTGAATTTTGAACAGCAAACTTAAAAAAAACAGATGTTTGCAAGTGGGAATTGGCCTGGAAAGATAACAATAAGTTAATTATTGTTTTCAGAACACTGCAGACATTTCAGCACCATGATTTGTTATGTTCAAGGATGAGCAGCTCATTAAGTGGTACACTGATTAATTAAGGAAATGCCACTGATGGCTACCTAGCTAAGAGGACACATGAAAAGGATGCATGAAAAGAAAGAGAGAGAAACCACATATTGAACTGGATTTGATTAGGTATTTTGAGCTGAAGGCTAGATACTCAGAAGCTTCTGGCCTGGGAAAAAAGTGTTGAGTTTACCTTCAGATTTAGTACTCTGTTGAAGAATTATTGAATGTTCTCAGAAAAGAATTCTAGTTTATAAGAGAGGCAAATATTTCTCAGAGCCAAAGAAAACTGCTGGAATCCAAAGTAGACATACAGGAGGCTGGAAGAATATAGCAAGCCAGGCAGCATCAGGAGGTGGAGAAGTCAATGTTTCGATGTCAATCCTTCTCCAGGACCTGCTGGTAGCTGTTTGCATTGACCAGTGACTTCCAAATTCAAGCAGATACAATCACATTTGCATGTAATACAAGAATTACTCAAGGATTTCATAAAGATCTGATACTTATCATTAAAATGGTCATTGAACTGGCCAGTTACAAGTTTTATTAATTTTTTACTTTATCCCTTAACTGTTTGAGAGAAAGCGCAGTGGTTATGGTCAAAGAAGACTGGATTTAAATCAAAGACCTGAATTAGATTAATTTGTTTAGCTTTATTCTACTAAGCTTATAATATGAATAATAAATTTTTCATTTCTGTTTAAGTTAAAAACTTGGTGCCTGATGTGTTATTCTTAAAGTTTGGTCAAGAACATAAGCAATTTTGAGGATCATTGACTGTTTTAATTTTACTGTCCTGCAAATTTAGAGTTCGCAAGCCTGATTGGATCTTGTTTGTTATCCCTGTGTGATAACAACGTTTTTTCTTTCTGGATTCCGTCATGCTCCCTTTCTCAAATGAGGCACAACCTTTTTCTACAACACTCCTGGTCAGTTGGGGCTATTTTTTCAGCAAGTATCAATTAAAAAGAGGTGATACAGAAACATGTACTCTGGCAAATGTTTGACAGTCAACAGCAAGTGTGTTCATCAGTCCAGTCTTGTCCTGCTGTATCCCCGTCTGCTTCTATAACCTTTACTTAGCTCCCTTGGCAGAGAGTCTGATCCCAGGGCTGGTACTAGGCTTGGTAGCATCTTTTGGGAAATCCATTTCACATAAAAGGCACCCATTGCAGCTGCGTAGAGATCCTCAATGCAACCTATGGGAAAGACAATGCCCACAGTTCCATTCTTTTTGAGTGTAGCATCCTACACACACCTCAAACCATGGATCCTATTATCGCATCCTAAGTTGATCACCAAGTTTGAGAAGCCTATTTTCTTACTCCATAATTTGTGCAATTGTGAGAAGAAAGGTATAGTTTGAGGGTTTCTTCAAAACAAAAAAATCTGATACCAAGCCCACCAACAGTTAAATGCACCTACCTTTTGTTAAAAAAAATCAACAAATCCAAATAACAACTTCTCTGTGTTCAAAAGATCTGTGCTGTGTCCCGAGTTTCTTCCAATAAATGGCATACATGAATTTGAGGGTAGATAGAGGCATACTGTTATGTCAATGTCATATGTCTACAAGTCTCATGAAAATAAGTAAATAGTTATACTTCTAAAAGGTGTTAGCAACTATTCTGTAAGCAACTATGTATATTGTACCTTAAAATGTAATAAAGCATCCTAAAGCAAAGAACAATACAGCATAGTATTATGGATAGGCCAGACCCCTCAAAATATTTTAAGAGGGCAGCCAGAATCCTAACATTTCTTTTATTTTAAAGATAGATGTGGAGTGCGTACTCCAGAAGTAATGCAATTGGTCAAACTACTCAACATTAAGCAACACAATTTATTTAAAAGTTATAGTTTAAATATAAGCAAATAAAAGAGAGGAATTTAAAATAACTACTGTTGGAAAACTTAACTGAATAATAGATACAGTATCCATCACTAATTAACTGTTCCAAAATAATAACACTGCATAAACACAATCCTTTGCAAAATGGCAAATTCAGACACCGATTCATTTATGCAATTCTCTAATCCAGGAGGAAGAAACGTCAAGAGAAAATTCAGAATGTGTAGCAGTCAAGAGACATTCTTTGAAGGGTGGCACGGTGGCTCAGCGGTAAGCACTGTTGCCTCACAGCACCAGAGACCCAGGTTCGATTCCACTCTTGGACAACTGTCTGTGTGGAGTCTGCACATTCTCCCAGCATCTTCATGGGTTTCCTCCGGTTGCTCCTGTTTCATCCCACAGTCACAAAGAGGTGCTGGTTAGGCTAGCCATGCCAAATTGCCCATAGTGGTCAGGGATATGTGGGTTAGATGTTTTAGTTAGCTGAAATAAGGAGTAATAGATTAGGGGAATGTGTCTGGGTGGGATACTCTTCGGTGGTCCAGTGTGAACTTGTTAGGCCAAATGGGCTGTTTCAACACTGTAGGGATTCTACGAAGCTTCAAACTCTTTTGAGATCTGAAACAGCTTCTGATGTTACTGAAAAAAAACAAAATCCAGAAATCTGGATCTGACAGAGCTAAAACTCTAAATGCCTCATGAGTTGTTTGCTTAAGTCATCATCACGAAACTAGTTCAGCACCTCTACCTTACGACCTCTCAAAACAAAAACCCGGGACAAAATTAATGTTTAAAATGACAGCACTGTTACACCTCCATCCTTAAAAAAAAAACTTGTCAATATGCAAAGATGGCTTCATTTTTAAAACCCTTAGTTTTATCCTACTGGTACATTACAATAAATGTATACTACCTTGACTCTAAGCATGCAAAAATTCAATACTATATTTTATTTCAGTCCACGTTCTCCCGCCAATGAATGCCTCTGCCTTTCTTCATCAAAGCTACGACAAATGCATTGGCAATTGTGTTTTCTCATCCTGCCACATTTATACAGTTGTCCCCCAGTACATGTGGGGATCCATTCCAAGATCTACCGTGTTAGCCCAAAACAGTGGATAGGTGAGAATCCATTCATTTAAATGGAAGGTTGCCTGCAATATGTTTGGGCTGCAGTAAACCGTGGGTAACTAAAACCATGGAAAACGATTCTGCAGATATGTGGGTCGCCCTGTAATTTTAAAATTGAATGGCTGTAATAATAAACTCTATCAAAACAGTCTGGAATTTCTGTCCTTCAATTTCTCCAAAACCTTTAATGGGTTATGATCTGCATATATAATTAGTATATACAATTGTCTCAGACACATTACCTGCAACATAAATGTTGAAATGTTGTAACGCCTAAACCAAGTTCAAGGTTTCCTACTCAATCATGGAATATTTGTGTTGGTGAGTATTCAATTTTCTGAAAAAAATACTCCAATAGGTTGTTCCATCTTATCATCATCCTGTAAGCATCCTGTAAGAGTACAGCACCAACACCCATGTCACTCGCATCGAAAACTGCCTTGAATGGCTTCACATAATTAGGTGTGTCTAACACTAGGGCAGTGGTTAACACAGCCTTCAGGCTGTCAAATGGCTTCTGACAATCCACTGTTCACTGAAATTTTCTGCACATCAATAAAGCAGTCAGTGGAGCAACCATATAGCTGAAATTTGGTCCGAACTTACGATAAAATCTACTCAATCCCTTTGTCAATGGCACGGAACTTTTATTTTCACATCCCGTGGGGCCACTTGTCCACGTCCAGGAATGTGGGTTGGGCTTTTTGCGAATTCACTCTTAGTCAGGTGGACCACCAAGCTTGTCTCCAAAACGTTGACTGAACTATTCCAAAAAAAATCCTGCAAATGTTCTGTTCATGTGTGACTAAAAATCACCAGGTCATCAATGTACACCACACAATTGGTTAATCCAGAAATAACTTGATTGGTTACTCTTTGAAATGTGGCTGACGCATTCTTCATACTAGATGATATGACTTTAAATTGATATAATTGAAAAGTGTGGCATTAGAAAAGCACAGAAGGTCAGACAGCATCCAAAGAGCAGGAAAGTCGCATTTTGGGCACAAGCCCTTCAAATCAGGAATTTGGGTGGGGGTGGGGGCGGGAAAGATGTGGAAAAAGAGACAAAGGGGGCTGACAGATAAATAAGAGGGAGGGGGTCAGGGTAAGGTAGCTGGGAAGGTGATAGGTAGAGGCAGGTGGGAGGTGATAGTCATAGATCGGGTTCTGTTCATATCCAATGACGTTATATAAATGACGAATGACAGTGGACCCAGCACCAATCCTTGTGGCACACCATTGGTCGCAGGCCTCAAATGGCAGAGAATAATGTGCTGTTTCCGGAGATTAGTGGGATGCAAGGTGAGGGTTATGTCTTTGTTGCGGTTGGAGGGCTGGGGTTCAAGGATGGAGGTGCTGGAGAGCATTGTTGATCACATGGGAGGGGAAATTGTGGTCTTTCAAGTAGGATGCCACCTGAGATGTCCTGCAGTTGAATTGCTCCTCCTTGAGCAGAAACAGCAGAGGTGGAGGAATTGGGACTAAGGGATTGCGTTTTTACGGGCATGGAGGGGTGCGAGGAGAAGGTGGGGTTGAAATAGATCGAGTTGGTTGGCGGAGTTGGAGACAGAGAGGTCCAGGAAGGGGAAGGAGATAACTGAGAGGGTCCAGTACAGTTGGAGGGGTTGTGTTTAAGGGCAGAGGTGTGGGAAATTAAGTTGATGAGCTAGAAGACATTGTTGATCACGTGGTGGGGAAACTGTGGTCCTTGAAATTGCAGTTGGACAGTTCAAGGGTGGAAGTTCGGTGTCACGAAAGCAAAAAACAGAAATTGTCTTCACTCTTTCGGATAAATGTACCTGCCAGCATCTTCTGATTAATCCAACTTAGAAACATAAGTTGCTTGTCCCAGGATATGAATCAAACTTTGTAACTGCATTGACTTTGCAATAGTCCACACATGATCATCAGACATCATATGGTTTCAGCATCTTACTATGAGTGAACTCCAGTCACTGCAACTCGCTTTGATTGTGTGGTTTTTGAATATGCAGTCAATCTCTTTTTGAACCTGTGCCAAGTTTAGAGAGTTAAAGCTATAAGAATGTTGCTTAACTGGAACAGCATTTCCTATACCTACATTATGTGAAATTACATTAGTACCTCCCAGCTTATTCCAACAATCTGCCTGTGTGATAGTAATAACTCTTTCAGCTAATTTTGAGTTTGCGTGGAAGGTAACTCAATAATTTATCCCAATTTTTGAAAACTTCCTGATTGTCAAAGTTAATTTGAGGAATGCCCAATTCAGAATCCTCTGAACTTGGTTCTTCACTCTGCATTGTAACCAGTAACAAATTCTCCTTTTGATTTCCTTCCCATGAACATTGTCAGATTGAAAGAAACTTCAGAACGCGTTATGTGACTATCTTATCAAATATCTCACCTTACTCAATCTCCTTTCAATATGATAAGGTCCACTAAACCTTGCTCGTAACGGTTCACCTATCACTGGAAGTAACACTAATCTCCACTAGCAAAATTGTGAATTGTTGATTTCTTATCTGCTTTGTTTCATCACCTGCTCTGCTACCTTTAAATGCTGTTGAACTAACTCACCTGCTCTATTTAATCTTTCCCTAAATTTGGCACACAATCCAAATATGCGGTCTCTGAATTCCGACTCACCAATTTCTCCTGAATTAATTTCATTGGTCCTCTCACCTCATGCCTAAAAACTAATTGAAATGGACTGAATTTGGTTGATTCATTTGGTATATCCTTAATTGTAAAACATAGAAATGGAATTCCTTTATCCCAGTCCTTTGGATAGTCTTGACTATAAGCCCTCAATAAGATCTGTGATAAATTGGACTTCAACTTCCTTTTCTTCACTCTTAGATTTCTCCTCCCGCTTCAACATGTAAGCTTTGCGATCTGGTTATCAGAGTCAGGAAAAATTCCAAGACATACTTCCTGTAATAACTCAGTGGCCTCGTTTTCCATTACTTTTTCAACCACAGTAGGCAGCATTCCCACCTGTAATCCAGCTATATCATTACTAAGGACAAACTGTATTCCTGGAGCCAAGAGATCCTCCAGAACTCCTACCAGCACTTCTTCATTTTTCACCAAACTTACTTTACATAATGGAGCACTACTCGTCTCACCATGCATTCGATCTATGACCATTTCTTTTCCAACAATACAACTTCTGAATTACATATCTTCTCCTCTCCCAATATCAAAGATTGACATGCACCCGTATCTCTTAAAATTGTACTTTCTTCACCTACTCCTCTTGGCATATGCAAGTAAACATTACCCATTGTAAAAAAAATGGTGTGAGAAGATCTGACACTTCCTTCTCCATCAACCCTGGTTATATACTCTTGTACAGCGTTTTAGCTTCCATTGTATTTTCCTTTACCACTTCAACAAAATTCATTAGCTTATCCTGTTTTAGCATCTCGGTCTTCCCAGTGCTTTTACCAAACCACCAACGTTGCGACTTCATGTGGCCACTTTATGGCAGTGAAAACACCGGAGCCTGTTTACTTCTCTTTCCCCCTCATGGGTTTCCCTTTTACTGTATAGTACACCACCTTTACGATCTTCAATGAGCTTTCCTTTCCCTTAACACCGGAAGATTTCTCTTTTCTCCAATTTCTATCCCTCACAGATTGAATTGATTTTGGAAGCTAAACTTTGATTTATGAACCAAATCATAATCATCTGCCATTTCAGCCACTAATGTTACAATTTTAACTCTCTGCTCTTCCACAAGTTCTCACTACTTCAGGAAGTGAATTTTTCATTTAATCCAAAATAATCATCTAAGAGCATCATACATTTGGTCTATTTTCAATGCCCTTATCCACCTAACATAATTACTTTGATGCTTTCAAACTCATATATGTATGACCAGGTCTTTCCTTAGATACCCAAAACTTTGTAGGCTTCTGGTACTAGCTCATATGCACTTACAATGGCTTTCTTCACCTCCTCATACTCCACAGATACCTTTTTTGTGCAAATACCTCACTAGCTACCAGCTTTGTTTGGATCAACAATATCCAATTGGTCAACAGCCACTTCATTTGTGTAGCCAGTTTCTCAAATGAAATGAAAAAGGCTTCTACACCCTTCTCACTGAATTTAGGCAATGCTTGGACATACTTAAACAGATCCCCACCAGGCCTTTGGCTATGATCAGTTTGCTTGTCATGACTATTCTTCTCATTAAGCCTAACATCTGCCTTCACTTCTGTCCTTTTTACATTGACTTTCCTCTCTTAATTGCCAACTTCTGAAGTTCAAACTCTTCTGCTTTCCTTCTGCTCAGGCCTTCCATTCCTTTTTTTTTCTCTGCTTTTAATCTTAATTCAAACTGTTTCATTTTCTTTTTCATGTTCAAGTTGTTTCATTAGCAATTGAATTCTAGCCATTTCCAAAGATTCTGATGGCATTTCCAGCAATTTTAAAGGTTGCGCTATTGGCGCAACTACTTCCCTTTTCTCTCAGACAACGGCAACCCCACCTCCTGCTTGTCTGCTAATTCAAACAGCTTTACCTTGCTCACTTTTTGGAAAACTCCCAAAGACATTTCTTCTACTTCTAGAAAAATCTTAATGATCAAAAGAGCCGGTACTACACAAGGCACATCCTGTTGAAACCAACTGAATTCAACACCCAAAATATAAGATACTCACACCTACCACTTACCGCTTTGGAGTCCAACAATCCAAAACCCAACTTGGAATCATAGATTTCGATCCTGTCAAGAGCCCCCAATTTGCTATTGGCCAGACCAGAACCCCTCAAAATATTTTAAGGTAGCCTAGACCCTAACTTTAAAATAAAAAAAGTACATGTTGCAGATGTGATGCGACTGGTTAAACTACTTGACAGTCAGCAACACCATTTATTTAAACATTATAGTTAAAATATAAACAAAAGAAAGAGGAATTTAGAATAACTTAACCATTGGAAAAAAACTTAAGCAAATAATAGATACAGTATATTAACTGTTCCAATACAATTATGGGCTACACCGTGGCTCAGCAGT
Organism: Hemiscyllium ocellatum; assembly: GCF_020745735.1. Taxonomy (NCBI): domain Eukaryota; kingdom Metazoa; phylum Chordata; class Chondrichthyes; order Orectolobiformes; family Hemiscylliidae; genus Hemiscyllium; species Hemiscyllium ocellatum. The sequence goes on along the minus strand of NC_083405.1, from coordinate 44,720,600 downwards.
TAACACTGCAGTCTCACAGTGTCAGGGACCCAGGTTCGATTCCCACCTCGGGCGACTGTCTGTGTGGAATTTGCACATTATCCCTGTGTTTGCATGGGTTTCCTCTGGGTGCTCTGGTTTCCTCCCACAACCTAAAGATGTGCAGGTCAGGTGAATTGGCCATGCTAAATTGCCCAGAGTGTTAGGTGCATTAGTAAATGTAGGGTAGGGGAATGGGTCTGGGCGAGTTACTCTTCAGAGGGTTGGTGTGGACTTGTTCGGCCGAAGGACCTGTTTCTGTACTGTAGAGAATCTTATCTAAACTAAATACAGTAAATCCCAAAAACACACCCCTTGGCAAAAAGACAAATTCAGACACCAATTCTTACATGCACTTCACCAATCCAGGAAGAAGAAACATCAAGAGAAAATTCCTGTTGTGACTGCACTGTCACAATGGCTTCTATAACCCACGAAGCCTGTGTCAATACTTGATGTCTTTCTAGTCAAATAACCTGCGGTCGACATCCCTCCATTCTCTGCCTACTCATGTACATGTCAAGGTGCCTCTTCTAAGTTATTACTGTATCCACTTCCATTACTTCTTCTGGCAGTGCACTTGCCACCCTCTGTATAAACACCTGCCTCTCATCTCTTTAAAATGTTTCCCCTGTAACCGTTAATCTACATCCCCTAGTAATTGACATGTCTCCCTTTGGGGGGGGGCGGCCTCTGACTATCCATTCTAAATCACACCCCTCATAATTTTGTTAACTTCTACCAAGTCACTCCCCAGCCTCGGATATTCAAGTGAAAACAAACTAAGTTTGTCCAATCTCTGCTTATAGTTAATACCGTCCAAACCAGGCAACATCCTTGTAAACCTTTTCTATACATTCTAAAACCTCCACATCCTTCTCATGGAATGACAACCAGAATTGTACACAATATTCCAAATATGGCCGAAAAGTTCTATACAGCTGCAACTTGCCAACTTTTATACTCTCTGCCCCAACTGATGAAAGCAAGCATAGCATAGACCTTCTTGAACACCTTGTCCATTTGTGTTGCCACTTTCAGTGAAATGTGGACCTGTATGCTGAAATCCCACTGCATGTTAATACTAAGGGTATTAATTCAAACTGTTTCATTTACAGAATACTTCACTCCTGCATTAGACATTTCAAAATGCATCAGTTTGCATTTGTCTAGATTACATTTCATCTGTAATTTCTCCATCCAAGTTTCTAGCCTATCTATATCCTGTTTCGTCTGGCAATTCTCCTTACTATTTGTAGCTCTCTCCAATCTTTGTGTCATCCATAACCTTTCTAAACAGGCCACCTACATTCTTCTCCAAATCATATATATTTACTAGAAACAACAGGGGTCCCAGCACTGAACCCTGCAGAACATCACTTGTCACAGATCTCCAGTCAGAAAAATAATCTTCCCCTGCTATTGTCTTCTTTGACCAAGCCAGTTCTGTATGCATCTTACTAGCTCCTTGCAAATCTCATGTGACTTCACCCATCATATCAGACCATCATAAGGCAACTTGTCAAAGGTCGTGCTAAAGTCCATGTCGACTACAAACCAGCCCTGCCCTCAATCATCTTTGTGACTTGCTCAAAAAATTCAGATCAAGTTTGGGAGACACAACCACCTCCACAAAAGCCTTGCTGGTTGTCATTAATAACTCCATATTTTTCCAAATGTGAGGAAATCATGTCCCCAAGAATCTTCTCCAATAATATTTCTAACAATGATGTAAGGTTCACCATCCTGTAATTTTCCAAATTATCCTTGTTGCTTTTCTTGGACAAAGGAATAACATTGGTTATTCTCTAATCCTCTGGGACATCTCCTGTGACTAAAGAGAAAAAAGGATTCATTCAAGATGCCATTAATTCCCTCCCTCATACAATTCAGCATTCTGGGATAGAATCCCATTAGATCCTGGGAACTAATCTCAAAGTTTTCCAAAACACCCAACATGACCTTCATTTTTATATATAATTTGCATGCCCTAACATATCAACATACTCCTCTACAGACTCATGTAACAATACTATGGCTTTAAGAGGTATATTTTGTCCTTTTTTTCCAAAGAGAAGTTTCGACCCATAGGTTTCTACCTATCTCCTCGTGGCAAATAAAGTAAACAGCTTGTGAGGTCTTGAGTTTTTTTTTTAAAAGTTAGAAGAATAGAAGCAGTACGAATGGATGAAATCAGACTCCCATAGAACCAGGGTATAGTTTACGTTTTGACAATTGTTGGGTTTTTGAAGTAGTCTGTGGAAACTGTTGTATCTCTCTCTCTATTACAGGAAAAAGCTAGAGTTCTCTCTGCTGCTAGAATTGCATCTCTAGCACAATCTACTTCCTGAACTTACATTTGCCAAGGATGTGTTTAAGGGGTGTTGCTATATTGCAACAGTTACTGTTTAGTAGTTAAGTAATCTATTATTCTGTTAAGTTTTCCAACAGAGTTGGATTTAAAGTTATACCGTTCTTCTTCCTTTTGTTTGCATTTTAACTGCAGGTAAGATTAAAAATGTGCTTTGCCTAAAGCCAAGTAGTGTGACAAATTGAATTACATCTGGAACACGGCACCTTATACTAGTCTCAAATAAGATAAACTTTAAATATTATAAAAGTTAAGGTTTAAGATATCCCCTTGATATATTTGCAGACAGTTGGTCTGATCCATCCACCAAGTCCTTCTCTTTAGTGAATACCAAGGCAAATTATTATTTAAGGATCTCACTCACTTCTTCCAGCTTCATGCATTATTTCCCTCCTTTGTCCTTGTGCGGACCTATCCCTTTCCCTAGCTACCCTCTTTGTCCTTATATACATACAATATATCTTGGGACTTGTCTTAATCCTGTTTAGCCAAAGACATTTAAAGTTATTTTCTAATTTCTTTATATTCCTTTTGGTTTATCTGTCTTCAGTTTCCTAAACCTTATGTATGTTTCCTTTTTCTTTTTGAGTGAGCTCACAATTTCTCAGGTCATCCAAAATTCCCAAATATTCCCATCCTTATCATTCGTTTTCACAGGAACATGCTGGTTCTGAACTCTCATCAACTGGCCTTTAGGATATTCCCACATAACAGATATGGATTTATTCTCAAATAGCCACCCCGAATCTGCATTCCCCAATTCCTGCCTAATATGGTCATAGTTAGCCCTCCCCCAATTTAGTACTTTCACCTGAAGACTACTCTTTCCTTATCTACATGTAAACTTATAGAATTATGGTCACTACTCTCAAAATCTCCACCACTGAGACATCAATCACGTGACCAGGCTCCTTTCCCCAATACCAGGTCTAATAATGGCACCTTCCAGTTAGACTCTTCACTATGTATTCATCCAAACTTTACGTTCATCTGCCCTACCAGTCACACTCCTCACAATAAAATAAATGCACTTCAGTCAGCTAACCCCGCCATGTTTAGTAACCTTTCCTTGTCTGTTCTTCCTCTTAGCCTTACTGGTCTTTGTCTCAACTCCTCCTCAGCTTTTCACTTGCTGACCTATTGCTCTGGTTCCCACTCCCTTGCCACACAAGTTTAAACCTTCCCAAGTGACACAAGCAAAACTCCTTGCCTGGACATTGATGCCACTTCAGTTTAAGTGCAACCTGTCCTTCTTATATACATCCCATCAGCTCTGAAAAACATCTCAATGATCCATATGTCTGAAGCCCTCCCTCCTAAACCAGTTTTTTAGCTGCATATTAATCTTCCTATTCTTTGCTTCCCTGGCACTTGACACAAGGATTAATCCCAAAATTACAACCCTAAAGATCCTGCTGCCTAATACCCTCAGCTCTCTGGGGACCTTGCCATTCCTCCTACTGATGCTGTAAGTACCGTATACCATGACTGGCTGTTTGCCCTCCCTTTAGGGAATGACATGCATCCGCTCAGGCACATCCTTGACTCTAGCACTAGGGAGGTAACACACCATCCTTGAGTCTCTTTTGCAGTCACAGAAATGCCTGTGGCCCAGACTACACAGTCCCCTATTAGTCCTACTCTATTGCACTTTAACTCTCCCTCCTATACAACAAAGTCAGAAATTCTTGTGTTTATTACCAAATATCTTAAGGCACGACCACAATAGTGGAGCTAATATAAATAAGGAATGCTCAGCAGGAGCAATTAGGTGAGCACAGGTATTTTGGAAGGCAATAATACTGAAAGAGATTTTACAGAGAGGAACTTAAAAGCAAGAGCGAGAATTTTAAATTGAGCATTGTTTAAGTAGGCAAAATGTAGGTCAGTGAGCACAGCAATGATGGACGATGGCATTTAGCAATTTAAGATTTGTAGAGTTTTACATAACATCAATTTTATAGAGGGTAGAATGTGGAAAGCCAGCTAGAAAATGCCCTCGAATCGTTAAATCTACTAAGAGATAACTATGGCGGAGATGAAAATATTGGTAGGAGAGCTAACCAAGCGGTAAAAATTAGCAAGTTTATAAAGTGGAAACTGGCTGTGCTAATCATAGCCAAGGATGTGGATGACTGCTCATCTCAAGGTCAAACATGATACCAAAGGTTTGGAACTCTTTCGTTCAACACAAAACAGTTGCCAGAGATAGCTGAAGGAATAATATTTGCAGAGGGGACTGAAATTTTGGCTTCAGTCTTCAGAATTCTTATCCACAAATGGAAATGGAGTAGCTGTTTAATGGTTGGTAAGGGGAAAAATAGCAGTTCCCTTTTCCTCGCCAGGGATCTTCTATCTTGCTTAAGCAGAGTTAGTCCTTGGATTGATTCTTCACTAGATTCCACACAAGGTGAATTTATTAACTGAGTAAGGTATAGTTGGGTACTGTTGCCCAAAAAGGAGCTTTAGTTCTGAATGTAAGTTTGCTCGCTAAGCTGGAAGGTTCATTTTCAGATGTTTCATCACCATACTAGGTAACATCATCAGTGAGCCTTCAGTGAAGCACTGGTGTTAGTGACCTGCTTTCTATTTATGTATTTAGGTTTCCTTGGGTCGGTGACATCATTTCCTGTTCTTTCTCTCAGGGGGTGGTAAATGGGATTCAAGTCAGTATGTTTGTTGATAGAGGTCTAGTTGGAATGCCATGCTTCAAGGAATTCTCGTCTCTCTCTCTCTCTCTCTGTTGGCTTGTCCAAAGATGGATGTATTATCCCAGTCAAAGTGGTGTCCTTCTTCATCTGCATGTAAGAATACTAGTGAGAGTGGGTCATGTCTTTTTTTTGTGGCTGGTTGATGATCATGTATCCTGATGGCTAAATTTTCTGCCTGTTTGTCCCATGTAATGTTTGTTACAGTTCTTGCAAGGTATTTAGTAAATGGCATTATAGTTTTGTTTGTCGTCTATATTGGGTCTTCCAAGTTCATTAGCTACGGTTTTAGTGGGTTGGTGTGTTTTAGGGCTACCATGATGCCAAGAGGTCTGAGTAATCTGGCAGTCCTTTCCAAGATGTCACCTATTATAGCGTATTCAAAAAGAACAGGTACCCAATGAACACAGTAAAAAGTGAGGTCTGCAGATGCTGGAGATCAGAGCTGAAAATGTGTTGCTGGTTAAAGCACAGCAGGTTAAGCAGCATCCAAGGAACAGGAAATTCGACGTTTCGGGCCAGAGTCCTTCATCAGGAATGAGGAGAAGGTGCCAGGCAGGCTAAGATAAAAGGTAGGGAGGAGGGACTTGGGGGAGGGGCAATGGAGATGTGATAGGTGGAAGGAGGTCAACGTGAGGGTGATAGGTTGGAGTGGGGTGGGGGCGGAGAGGTCAAGAAGAAGATTGCAGGTTAGGAGCGCGGTGCTGAGTTCAAGGGAACCGACTGAGACAAGGTGGGGGGAGGGGAAATGAGGAAACTGGAGAAATCTCAGTTCATTCCTTGTGGTTGGAGGGTTCCCAGGCGGAAGATGAGGCGCTCTTCCTCCAGCCGTTGTGTTGTTATGTTCATAACACGACGGCTGGAGGAGGAGAGCCTCATCTTCCGCCTGGGAACCCTCCAACCACAAGGAATGAACTAAAATTTCTCCAGTTTCCTCATTTCCCCTCCCCCCACCTTGTCTCAGTCGGTTCCCTCAACTCAGCACCGCCCTCCTAACCTGCAATCTTCTTCCTGATCTCTCCGCCCCCACCCCACTCCAACCTATCACCCTCACCTTGACCTCCTTCCACCTATCACATCTCCATCGCCCCTCCCCCAAGTCCCTCCTCCCTACCTTTGATCTTAGCCTGCCTGGCACATTCTCCTCATTCCTGATGAAGGGCTCTGGCCCGAAACGTCGAATTTCCTGTTCCTTGGATGCTGCCTAACCTGCTGTGCTTTAACCAGCAACACATTTTCAACCCAATGAACACAGTCTGCCGATTTCTCACAACAAACCCAAACAAGCAGACAAAACACACCCAGAAACCCTAGCTACTCTCTCCTACATGAAAGGCATCTCGGAAATGAATGCCAGACTACTCTTGACAGCACGGTAGCCCTTTTTTTTAAGGATGGTCTTTGATCCATTCCTCCCACCCTCAAACTTCAATTATATAATTGTCACTGTTACTTAGGAGTACCTTCACAGTTACATTATTACTCCAATTTTATTGCGCACAACAGATCTAATATAGCCTGCTCTCTTGCCAGTTCCAGAATATGCCGCTCGAAGAAACTATCTTGAAAACATTCTATGGATTCTTCATCTAGGCTATCCTTGCCTATCTGACATTTCTGGTCAAAATGTAATTTAATCTTCCATGCTATTACCATGCTTTTAAAATAACATTTTTTTCAAAAATGCTCCACTCCAACAAACAGTTAATGCTGGGAATCTGTAGTCTACTCCACAGACTTCTTTCTTTTATCATTTCTCATCCCTACCCAATCTCTGAACATCTTTGTTTCCTGAATTTAGGTCATCCATATTTATTATGCTAATACCATTTTTAATTTATAGTGCCACCCTCTACATTTCTGCTTATTCTGATATGCATTATATCCTAAAATAAAGAAGTCCTGATTCATGTCATCCTGTAGCCATATCAATATCAATGACCAAATTTCGATTTGCACTTTCAGTTCGTCTATTTTGTTTTGGATCCGAGATGCATTCAGATAAAAGCTGTAGGTTTTGTGTTTTTACTCTCTTAATGTATTCTTACCTTATCTGTTATTTCACCCTTAGATTTAAATTAGATTTAGACTCTCCATTCTTTCCTGTCATGGGCTGTTTAACATTTCCCATATCAATACATTTTCTTTGGCCTCTGTGATTCATCACATCTTTCTAAACACGACCTTTGTCTCCACTATTTTGATAAACTTTCATTATCCACAGTTCTTGCCAAAAACTCATGGCATTAGGTTAAGATATTAGCATGGTATCATGATTCCTACTGAAAGAAATCTAACCAAAATGCAATCCAACTTGATAGATCATAGTTTGTTATTTTCTAATTTAATGTGGTGGTCTTTTACTGAGCCATAAACTCACAAGACTGCTGATCTGATTTTAACAATAAAAGTTTATTAGATAAGAGAAGCAATACAAGAACCAAGCTATATCTAATATAACAGTTTAAAAGACTTTAAATCCTCAGCAAAACACAATCCTACCATTACCTAACACTATCATTTTATGATAACTCAAAGTCCAGAGAAATTTTCCTTCCTTGCTACATCTGTATTTTGACTCAACTGCTTCTTTGTTGTTCTAGTCAATGAGTTGCAAAGTCTTTTTTTTGATTCTCACAGCTGAGATCCTTATCCTGAACTGACTTATCCCCTTAACTGCTCTCAACATGTTCCTTTTGCTAGGGGTAACTAATCTTCCAAATGATTTTGTTCTGGTCTCCTTCAAACAGAGAAAAGCTTTGTGTTTTCTAAGTTAAGAATCAATCTTTGATTATTCTAAATCCAAAAGAAAGTAAACTCAACAAAATAAACAAACTTCATTAACTTTCCACAAAGCTTTTAGTCATCTCTTCTCTGACACATTCTAGCTTAACATCATTGTTCAGAAAAGACGGACCTAGTTAATTATTAAACACATTCACAAAAACAAAATAGACCAACATTAGTATGTCATGAGTGTGAAATCCAAACAGTTTTTTTAATATACATAAAAGTCACCATTTTAACTAAAATGGATCATGAAGAAACAGTAGGCCCAAATGGGACATCTTTGCATTTTAAGATGTAATGAGTAGAGTGTCATTGGGAAATAAACTGGAATCTGAACTATTTACAATCTATATCAATGACTCAGATGAAGGGACGGAATGTATAGCAGCTAACTGTGCTGATGACCCCAAAGAAGAGGTAAAAACAATGACTGCAGATGCTGGAAACCAGATTCTGGATTAGTTATGCTGGAAGAGCACAACAGTTCAGGCAGCAGCCAAGGAGCAGCGAAATCGACGTTTCGGGCAAAAGCCCTTCATCAGGAATAAAGGCAGTGAGCCTGAAACGTGGAGAGATAAGCTAGAGGAGGGTGGGCGTGGGGAGAAAGTAGCATAGAGTACAGTGGGTGAGTGGGGGAGGGGATGAAGGTGATAGGTCAGGGAGGAGAGGGTGGAGTGGATAGGTGGAAAAGGAGATAGGCAGGTAGGACAAGTCCAGACAAGTCGACACACTTCTACAAAGGCACATAAGCACATAAGTGAAAAGGCAAAAGTCTTGGCAATTAGAGAGTACGTTTGTGAAAATGTGAATTGGTCTACTTTTTCTAGGAAGGGTAGGAAAACAACATTTTATTTCAATGGGGAAAATATGGCAGAACATTGCAAAACAGAATGATCTGAATGTGTTTAAGGTCTCAAAATGTTAATATATTCAGAATAGCAAGTGATTAGGAAGGCAAGTCCAATGAGAAATAGAATGTAAAAGTAGGCAACTTTTTGCTATAGTTGTAAGCAATGGCGGTACGGTTTTGATCTCCTTATTTAAGAAAGAATGAAGTTGCATAATGGTATTAAGGTTGAGGGACTTCAATACTTCAGTTGAGTAGAAGGACTGGGCTAAGAGGAAGCTTGAGAAATATTCTAAGCAAAAAGGCTTTTTTTAAATAAAAAGAGATTTAAATAATAACTTTCAGTGGAAGTTTTGGAATAACCCACTTGAAAGTATGGTGGAAGTAGGTTTGATCGTATCATCTCAAGGTGGGTCAGGTGAACATTTATCAGGAAAGAATGTGCATTACTACAGACAGCGAGCATGCGATAGAGAGAAGAGAGAGGGAGAGAGGGAGAGATGGTAAATCTGAGTAATGAAAGAATGAGTGCTCACACTGACCTTTTCACAAACTAAAATGAGCTAAATATCATCTTTGTCTTTTGACTATTATATCATGACAAAGATTACAATTTGAACAGAAACTCTGTTGCTTATCTCCTGTACCAAGCATTGGTTCTGATGAAAGATCATGGACTTGAAAATAACTCTCTCTCCACTGATGCTGCATGACCTGCTCAGCATTTCCAGCACTTTGTTTTCAGAAGTTATAAACCTGCCAATATCATAATGTCAGGCATTTTCATGATTCTAAAATTGTTCTGAACATTCTCATATCCAAGCTCCATCTCAGCAATACTCCTAGAGTCATAATCTTATCCTAATATACACTGACAACACATTTCCACAAAAAAAGGTTTTATTTCATCCTGAGTCACCATTCTCAAATCAGATCCGAGTTAAGATAATTAGATTCTGGCCTCTTTCCAGCTCCAAAGGGGAGCCACTAATGTTTAAGAGTAAGTGTCTCTAATACTAAAAGCCTTATGCACCTTACACCCAACAAATACAATGCTATAGGTACAGCATGCAGTGCTGGTACGATTGAGACATGCCAAAATAAGCAAATAAGTCAATAAGCAAAACTGAATCATCATTGCATGGTACATGTGCATGCAACAAATCAAGATATAAGATAGACATTTTATATGATATTCCAAGGACACGTGCAGGGATAATGTGGCATCTACTTTGTTCATCAGGGGCAACTGGCTGTAATGTCCAGCGGCACATTAGATAGCCTGGTTGCGCACTCATCTTCTTTCCATAAGACAATTCCTTCAACTCAGGAATTGGCATCCTGAAACTATTCGTTTTTTTTTTCCTTTTCTTTCTTTTTTATCACCCAAATGGTCCAGTGACAAGCAGTGCTCTTACACTCCTTTTTTTTAAACCCCCGCACTACCACCTAACTGCGGTAGTGCTAATTTTTCCCCAGCATCCATGGTGTGTGTGTGTGTGTGCGCGGTGTGAGACACAGTGAGAGACACAAGGTGCACAAAGCTTTATTCAATTTCCACCATCAGGAAGATAGGAAAACACCCGAGTGGCCAGTGACAAGCAGTGCCCTTCACATCAAAGGGCAGTGCATCTCCTGGTTAGTTTTTTTTAGTGAGACACACAAAGTGTCAATGAAACTATTCTACACGGTCTTCAGTTAGAGTACATTCGGGTGTCAGGAATCCAAACTGTATACAAGGCACTAGTGCTGTCACAAAAAATGTTGTACAGTTGCAGTAATACAGACTGTTATACATCATGCCCCTTAAAATATAAATCAGCATTTTCAGCACATTCTCCCAAAGTCTGCATGGGTTTCTTGCAGGTGCTCCAGTTTTCTCCCTCAGTCCAAAAATGTGCAGACTAGGTGAATTGGTTACGCTAAATTGCTGATAGTCCAGGGATGTGCAAACATTGGTTACAGGAATGGGGGGGTGCTTACATGAGGTGGTCTGGGTGGGATGCTCTCAGGGTAGGTGTGGATTTGAATGGCCTGCTTCGGCACTGTAGGCATTTTATGATTCTATGAAAACTTGAAGGATTTTAAAAAATTGATTAGCAGCCCTTTTAAAAGTTGAGCAAAGTAACTTGAGAAAAGCAAGCCAAACATTTAATACTCAAATTGCAGTCATTTGGTCTCTCCCCAACACTGGTTATTCAAACTGATTATTGCAATGAAATCAATTTTGCTTGTGACTAAATCAGGTTGTTAAAATAATTTTATGTATCACAGAATTAACTCATTTTGTCCTTTTTTTATTACTTGGAAATTTAATCCTGTTCAAAATTAGAGAAGCTGTAGAATATAACAATTTCTACTTTTTAAAAAAAGAGCAAAGTTATCTATGTATCCAAACCTGGAAGGAAAAACATGTCTACGAAAGAAATCCTGAATTCTGTTTTGAAACAGATTATAAAATGTTTGTCATGTCCCTAGCCAAATAAACTAGATCAATATTTTGGATTAGTGGTGCTGGAAGAGCACAGCAGTTCAGGCAGCATCCAAAGTGCAGCGAAATCGACAAAAGCCCTTCATCAGTAATAAAGGCAGTGAGCCTGAAGTGTGGAGAGATAAGCTAGAGGAGGGTGGGGGTGGGGAGAAAGTAACAGAGTACAATGGGTGAGTGGGGGAGGGATGAAGGTGATAGGTCAGGGAGGAGAGGGTGGAGTGGATAGGTGGAAAAGGAGACAGGTAGGTAGGGCAAGTCCAGACAAGTCATGGGGACAGTGCTGAGCTGGAAGTTAGGAACTAAGATGAGGTGGGGGTAGAGGAAAGGAGGAAACTGTTGAAGTCCACATTGATGCCCTTGGGTTGAAGTGTTCCGAGGCAGAAGATGAGGCGTTCTTCCTCCAGGCGTCTGGTGGTGAGGCAACAGCGGTGAAGGTGGCCCAGGACCTCCATGTCATCGGCAGAGTGGGAGGAGGAGTTGAAATGTTGGGCTATGGGGCGGTGTGGTTGATTGGTGCGGGTGTCCTGGAGATATTCCCTAAAGCGCGCTGCTAGGAGGCACCCGGTCTCCCCAATGTAGAGGAGACCGCATCGGGAGCAACGGATACAATAAATAATAGTGGTGGATGTGCAGGTAAAACTTTGATGGATGTGGAAGGCTCCTTTAGGGCCTTGGATGGAGGTGAGGGAGGAGGTGTGGGCACAGGTTTTACAGTTCCTGCGGTGGCAGGGCAAAGTACCAGGATGGGAAGGTGGGTTGTAGGGGGGGCGTGGACCTGACCAGGTAGTCACGGAGGGAACGGTCTTTGCGGAAGGCGGAAAGGGGTGGGGAGGGAAATACATCCCTGATGGTGGGATCTTTTTGGAGGTGGCGGATGATTTGGTTTATGCGTTGAATGCAACTGAGTTGAATGTAAGAATAAATGTGGACTTCAACAGTTTCCTCATTTCCCCTTCCCCGACCTCATCCTAGTTCCCAACTTCCAGCTCAGCACTGTCCCCATGACTTGTCTGGACTTGCCCTACCTACCTGTCTCCTTTTCCACCTATCCACTCCACCCTCTCCTCCCTGACCTATCACCTTCATCCCCTCCCCCATTGTACTCTATGCTACTTTCTCCCACCCCCACCCTCCTCTAGCTTATCTCTCCACGCTTCAGGCTCACTGCCTTTATTCCTGATGAAGGGCTTTTGCCCGAAACGTCGATTTCGCTGCACTTTGGATGCTGCCTGAACTGCTGTGCTCTTCCAGCACCACTAATCGAGAATCTGGTTTCCAGCATTTGCAGGCATTGTTTTTACCTCCAAACTAGATCAATAACCTAGTTGGCTTGTCCAAAACACAGCTGACGGGAGGTAAAGTGGCTCGCAGAAACGGTGCATCCTGATGGAGAGGGAGAGACCATGCAGAGATACTCCATTTACCCAGAGGGTAGAGATTTGGGTGGTTTGTACTTATGCAAGCAGCCAAGTGAATCAGACGGACAGCGCGCACGTAAACACATATAGTCTCCTATAATGCCATAACTGCATTCCAGCAAAACCTCACGTAATATAAAGAATGGGACCTATAGGAAAAGTGCGGTTAGGAGCAGACCCGCAAAAGAAAAATCACTCATGATCACTCGATAATCACCCAAAAGTCTAACACAAAATATAGCACAAAGACGGAAATCATATTTATTAATGAAACAAAAATAACTTTGACAGTTATTAAATATCAAATAACTTTGATATTTAAAAACATGCAAGAAAGCTGCTCTCTGAGAATTACCTCTCCTGCAAAGCTGCACGATATCACGACAGAGCATGAGCAGAGCAACACAAAGACACTGAAATGGCGCATGCGCGAAACAGCATGAAGCTGAGCATCAGCATCACATGTGCAGAATGGCACCTGCACTTTGTACGGATATCGGTGCATGCGTAGAATGGCATGCAGATTTCAACGCAGACATTAGTGCATTCACAAAACTAAGTGCCAAATTGTTCCACAATGGAATTGCGCTATTGAGAACAGAGGTAAGCAATCTGAAAATACGGTTCCTATTTCCTGTGACATTACAGACAAATAGCACTGCCGGGATGTGCGTTATCCAAGAAATAATTGTGTAACCCAATCCCCTTCTCCTGTATCATCGATCCACAAAGCAGGCTCCAAGAGGCAGAAAATCTAGATTGAAAAGCAAACTACTTTCCAAGCCTACACTCAAGAATGCATCGAACATAGTTCAGAGTGCGCAACAGAGATGAAGGGAAGGTCTGTAGACATAGCTAGCAGTGTTCCCTGGTAATCAGGGCTGGAGTCTCATCTTTGCTTTAGTTTTGCAACTTAATTGAAAATGCAAGGAAGGTTTTAGGTAGCTCTGGTATTTTCCTCTTAAACTGTATCTTTATGGAGTAATCATTTATTTTTAATCAGAAGTTCAACTCATTGCTTTGACTCTTTTTAAGTTCAAGTTAGTTATGCTTTTTCTTCATATCTCAACTTTTACTTTGAAATTCACCTTCAATGTTGTACCAAATTGTTGATCATTCCAGACCACTCATTGGCTCCTTGAGTGAGGAAAAAAAATTAAATGTGACCCCTCCCTCAATAAGGACAACTATGAATACAACCTAAAATTCCACCAATGCAATTTGAAAACTTGAATTCAGTTTACCATCTGAAAGCATTTTTTTAAAAAATCACAACACCAGATTACAATCCAACAGGTTTATTTGGAAGTACTAGTTTTCAGAGCACTGCTCCTTCACTAGTTAGCTAGTGGGGCTAGATCACAGGACACCGAATTTATAGTAAAAGATCAAAGTGTCATACAACTGATGCGATAAATTTTACAAACCTAGAATGCTGTTAAGTGTTTCATCTTTTAGAATGAGTTGCTTGTTTTGATTCATTAATACGCAAATCCTAGAACCTTTTCAAGTCATGTTCCTGAGATAACTTAAAGGTGACATCTCAACTTAGACAATGCCTTGAATGTATGAGGTTAGAGTCTGTTCAACCACTAATGCAGAATCTGTTCAACCTTGAGTCAGACCAGTTCTATTTCCAAGGTAGGTATTTATAAAATGTCACATGGACTGACTGCCTACAGATTCTGTACTCTTTGAACAAAACAGCATCTATCTGCAACTACACATCATGTAGGTGGTGTGGTTCTGTTGCCTCGCTTGCTTGGCAGTGTCTCGTAAAAGTACTGTTGTACTTGAGTGCAAGCTGAAAATATGGACTTCATCTCGATTTCAAGGTTATGGCGCCTGCTGTAGATTAGACTCAGTTTAGATTAGATTCCCTACAGTGTGGAAACAGGCCCTTCAGCCCAACAAGTCCACACCGACCCTCCGAAGAGTAACCCACCCAGACCTATTTTCCTCTGACTAATGCACCTAACACTATGGGCAATTTAGAATGGCCAAATCACCTGACCTGCACATCTTCAGGTGCTCCGGTTTCCTCCCACAGTCCAGAGGAAACCCACGCAGACATGGGGAGAATGTGCAAACTCCACACAGACAGTTGCCCAAGGCTGGAATCAAACATGGGTCCCTGACGCTGTGAGGCTGCAGTGCTAACCACTGAGCTGTGCCGCTCTGGTAGAGTTGGTGTATGAAATAACTGAAGAGTTTGCAAGAGGTGTGATAGTATAGTCTCTGCTGTAGGTCAACTTGAGTGGGTCCGTGGTCCATAGTCCATTTGGGATCCTTTCCACTTTCTTGCATTTCTGCAGAAACTTGATGTATGTGTAAATGTGTGTGATCTTCTTGGAGATACTCTCCACTTTGAGCTGTCAGTTGGTAGTGTTGATAGCCATGATGTGGAGGTGCCAGTGTTGGACTGAGGTGGTCAAAGCTACGTGGACATTAGCTACCTGACAAAAAAATGCGGCACTCTGAAAGCTTGTACTTCCAAATAAACTCTTGGACTATCATCTGTTGTGTGATTTTTTTTAAACTCTGTCCACCCCCTTCCAACACCTGCACCTCCACATCATCTGAAATCTGACAGTAAATTAAAGACCAGAAGTAATCATGAAACTGCTGGATTATCATTTCAAAAAGTATAAAATGGTTGACATCAGTTGACTTTATCCAATCTATCCTAAACATGTCTCTTGACCTATATAGTGGCAAACCCTTAATTGCCCTATAAACAGTTCATTTTTTGAAGTACTTTGATACTATAGCAGCTTGCTCAGTATTTCAAAGTAACAGTCCGTGGGCGGCACGGTGGTTAGCACTGCTGCCTCACAGCGCCTAAGACCTGGGTTCAATTCTCGACTCAGGCGACTGACTGTGTGGAGTTTGCATGTTCTCCCCGTGTCTGCGTGGGTTTCCTCCGGGTGCTCCGGTTTCCTCCCACAGTCCAAAGATGTGCAGGTCAGGTGAATTGGCCATGCTAAATTGCCCGTAGTGTTAGGTAAGGGGTAAATGTAGGGGTATGGGTGGGTTGCGCTTCGGCGGGTCGGTGTGGACTTGTTGGGCCGAAGGGCCTGTTTCCACACTGTAAGTAATCTAATCACTAATGTCTCAACATCAACTACCAATTAACATAAACATTGGCCATCCTTGCGAAAGAAACATTCAAAAATTGAAATTAACAAATTACATTTCCATCTCTAAACAGTTGAATAGGTTCTCACTTTTCCTTCAAATTTCAGAACTATATGTAAAGTTATCAACTCCACCCTGGAGGACAATCCATAATAAAACCTTGTGACTTAATAAAAATGAATACAATACATGTAAGCATTGTAAATCAGTTCACATGATCCTTTGTCAGCATGAACGGATCATATTATGCAGACATTTCCACTAATGAAAGCAAAATTAAATTACTGTAGCTTAATTTCCAGCAGCTGAAATAAACAAATATTGAATTAAGTTACATTGAGTCGACAGTACAGAAGTAGACTTCTCTCCCATATGGTCTATGCTGATGGTTAGCTCCATCAGAAGCTGCTCCCTTCAACCAGACACACTGTAAAAACAGGAGAACGATGTGGGGTAATTTTCCCCTTTTTCTCATCCTTCAGCTGACTGCAGTAAGATGTATTTTTTGACATGTAGTGTTTTAATCCCCTCAAGCGCTGTGACTTTTAAAAATAGATACAGCAGTTGGCTTTCTTCTAAGTTTAATTTGGAAGAAAGGCTAAACATTTATCTGTACAATAGCATGAATTTAATTGCAACCAAAATTCATTTTTACAGCCTCCATTAGGTCACTCTTCAGCTTTATCTTTATCCTGACTCTTATATCTTTCCCAATTTGTTGCGACCTGTCAGTTCTGGTGTTATCTTGTAACTATTTATTTGCACCTTTGCCAAGGTCTCCATATCCTTGCATTGAGATGGAATCATAAATTGATACATTATATAAAAGGATGCCATTTAGACTGCACCAGCTTTTAAGAGCAATTTTTAATTTAGACTTATGCTCCTGCTCTTTTCCATTGCCCTGTAATTTCATTTCAAATATTTATCCAATCTTCTTCTGAAAGATACTTGTCAGTCTCTGCGCTCTTGAAGTCTGCTGTAATTATACTTGGTTTTAGTTGCAAACTTTGATATTATGCCCTGCATTTCCAAGTCCAAGTTATTAATATATATTAAAAAGAGCACTAGTCTTATCCACACACAACATCATTGGAAATTTTCTTTCAAAATTTCAACAATAGCTTATGAAAAGGGTGGAATGCAAAGACTAGGAGTTCATCAACTGAACACCAAGACTTCTCACAACATTCAGAGTTTAGTCTAATCAAAGTTTTGTAGTGGTTTACTATGACATAGTAACTTTTCAATTCTAACATCTAGAAATAGATCTTTTCTAAGAAACATTTACCAATATTATTGTTTTTAGGATTAAAACAAAATTGACAAGCAATTTATGATCATAAATACTGTTCAAATATAAACTAAGTAATTGTCTGTTAAGGTAGCTAATTAAACAAAAGCAAGAACAGCAATCCCTTAATTTCTATCATGGTCCTAGTGTGAGAGGGGGTTAAAACTAAACAGTGGAGTTAGATGTGCTTTCATAAAATTAACAACGATCCAAGATCTTGTACAAACTGCCTATTTGCTGCATTAACACACAATGAGGTACAAATTTGGCATACAATTTTCTAAGAAATACATGGTAGTTCAAGAGTGGGTTCTTGAACTACCATGTAGTCCCACCTGCTCCAGAGGCATATCATAACATGTCTGAACAGGTTGGTTAGACAATAAGCACATTGCCATTCAATGTAAACCAGAACAGGGATGGAGGCTTAACAAGCTTTTGAAAAATTTTCCAAGAGGTAAAGGACAACTTTAGAAGACTGTCTTACTGACTGCTAATAAAAACAGTTGAATAAGTTGAGAATTATTGCAAACTGAAAAATCACAAACTTTCAGTGCTGATCAATAAGAAGAGGCTATGTTTTCTGAAATTAAAATGAAAGTTCAAAAGTTAAACTTGCTTGTTCTATGTTACACTTTGGACTGTGCCACATGTACACTCTAAACTGCCCCTCGTTAGTGTTGGAATAACTTTTTTGGGTTAAGCATCGGCAATGAATCATATTACTATGATGTAAGTAAACAAAGTAGCTATACTACATTGAGATTTGGGTCGTCCTTAAAGCCTTTCAAGTATAACAAAACCCAACAGAAAATTATATTGTATTATGAACCCAAATTGACTCCTGGTCACAAGTTTATTTATACAAATCATTTTACTTGGAATGATTGCCTAGCCAAACAAATTAAATCTGTAAGCATTTCTTATACTTTGAAACAGATTATGTGGCATGGTGGCTCAGTGGTTAGCACTGCTACCTGACAGAGCTAAGGACCCACGTTCAATTCCAGTTTGCACGTTCTTCCAGTGTCTGCGTGAGATTACTCTGGGTGTCCTAGTTTATTCTCATCGTCCAAAGATGCGCAGGTTACAAAGATGTCTTGGGATGTGTAGGATAAGGTAGGGGTTTGGGTCAGGGTGGTATACTCTTCAGATGGTCGGTGTGGACTCAACCGACCACACTGTAGAGATTCTCTGATTATGCCAAAATTTAATTTCATAAAAGTATAATCTATTACTAAACACAATGTACTGTTTGAAGTGGAGAACTTTTCTAGGCTGCAAAGGATCCCACAAAACGTGTCCAAAAGCAATGGTAATTAAATTAATCCATAAAAGAGTGCATAATAAAATGAGGAAATGATTCTTTCCCTAAAAAGCTGGAGATCTTCTTTGAAATGAAATCCTATAACTCCAAAAGCATACACGATCTTTTTATTAAACAAAAACCTGACCAGCTTAATTAAAGCTGATTTATTAAGCACATAACTGTGCCAAAATTATTCAACTATGATACAAAGCAATGCTCAGTCTTCACATTTTTATAAAGAGATGCCAAAGCGGTGCAGCAGTAACGCCCTTACATCTAGATCAGGAAACCTGTGTTCAGGTTCCATCTGGTCCAAAGTTGTGTCATAATATCTCTGAACAGGTCCATTTGGCCTATACCAGTGTTTCGAGTCCTCTTATGATATAGTGGTGGAGCCCCTACCCCTGCATCAGGAGACCCGGGTTGAAGTCCCTTCTGTTCCAGAGGCATGTAAGAATATCTCTGAACAGATAGATTACAAAAGTTTAGCAATTCAGCAGTGGTAATGCCATTGAAAGTCAAGAGAAAACACTTAGTTTTGCTTCTAGTTTAGCATAGCCATTACGTGACAGTTAGAGGCAAGTAACAGCAACACCACCGATCAAAGCCTGGATGCTGTCTAGGTGTTACTGTGCATGGAGCGGAGCTGCTGAATCACAAATTGCATTGAAACTTATGTAATCATCAGCAAGTCTCCCAGTTGTTATTATGATGGAAGGAGTGTCACTGATGAAGCATACAGAGGTTAGGCCAAGGCCAATACCCTGTCAAACTCCTGCAGTGATGTCTGGGACTGAGAGGAGTAATCTTCAACGAACATATCCATCGTCCAATGGCTGTGAATCCAAACAGTAGGGAGAGTCAATTTCTATCTCATGAGAATTCCCAGATGCCAGACTCAATTGAACACTGCTACAAGAGCAAAGGCAGTCACCATCATTTCACCTCTGCTGTTCAGTGCCTTGGCTTATTTTTCAACTAAAGGTTGTAACAAGGTCAGGAACCAAATAGTCCAAGTAAAACCCACATGGGATGTGTAGGCTAGGTGCGTTGGTTAGGGGAAATATAGAGTGGTAGGGGAATGGGTCTGGGTGGGATATTCTTTGGAGGGTCAGTCTGGACTTGTTGGGCCAAATGACCTGTTTCTTAGTTTGGCCTGAATCCAAAATAAATAATGAATAGGTTATCACTCAGCAAGTGACAATGATGCTTTCCGTCATTGTGCTGATGAAGAGGACTGGGAAAAGGTGGTAACTAGCCAGGTTGGATTTGTCTTGCTTTTTTTGTGCAGGACAAACCTGGCTAATATTCTATATTGTCAGGAAGATGCCAGTGTTGTAGCTATACTGCAAACGTTTGGCTATGGGTGGAATTCGTTCTGGGACACGAGTCTTCGATGCTATTGCTGGAATGTTGTCAGAACTCAATCTTTAGAATGTCCAGTGCCTTCAGCCATTTCTCGAGAAGATAGTGATATACTGTTAATGTCGCTGGTCTAATAATCCAAAAACCAAGATACAGTGACAAGGGATTAAATCCCACCACGGCAGCTAGTTGAATTAAAATTCAAACAAATCTGAAATATAAAGCTAGTCTAAGTAAGGTCAACCACTAAACTATAATTGACTGTGATAACATAAATTTGGTTCACGAATCTACTAAATTTAAAGAAGAAAATTTATCATACTTAGTTGGTTTGGCATGCATATGACTCCACACATAGGTTTTTAACTGCCCTCTAAAATTGTTGACCAAGCCATTCAGTTTAAAGGCAATCATGAATGGCTAACAAATGCTGACTTTTGTTATCATTGTAATGAAACAATAAAAAAACAAAATTTCTAGATGTCACTCTGACAAATCAAATTGGTTGAAGACTGACGTGTAATTCTGGGAGCTCAGGAAGAAGAGAGATGCAATTGGATCAGTGTTCTCTTTTGAACTCATGTGCTAGGGCTCTGTCATCAATAAGGATGGGGTTATTGTGAAGACTTCCGTTATCTGTTGAAATATTCACCATCATTTATAACCAGATGTGACAGAACTGGAGAGCTTAAATCTGATGTACTGATTGTGGGATTGCTCAGTTCTGTACAGTGCAAGTGACTTCCACTGTTTGGTATGCAAGAAGTGCAATGTGGCAGCTTCACCACACTGACACCTTATTTTTATGCTTCTACTGCTGCGACATATGGATGTTTCTGTGATTCGCAGACTGGCCTTTCTTATTTTTGTTGTTTCCTTTACAACCTGCCACAGGTGCATTCCAAAAGTTATCTCCTTTTGACAGGTCTCCTAATTTTGGCATAAAAGCTACTGCACAACAGGAAATCATTAGGGCAACAGGGTTAATTTTCCATTTTCATTTCCAGTGCTTAGGTCAATACAGAATAGTCTGCACTACTTCAGAAGGTATAGCGGTTTGATACAACTGTGTGGCTATCAGGACCATACGAGAAGAATTAGTTAGTCAGTCAGTCAGTCACATTTTGGTGGATTTGGAGTCAATGCAAGCCAGACCAAACAAAACAGCAGATTTCCCTCACTAAAAAAAAAGTTAGAAAGCCAGATTTATTTTTCAAACAAATTAACAATGGTTACACAATTGTCATTCGACTAAGTTTCAATTCCAGATATCATTGGATTTAAATTTCAATATCTGCTGTGGTGGGATTCAAGCCTGCATTCTTGCATTACTAGTCCAGTGACATTATCACTGCACCACTGCCACTCCTTTTTGTGAGCAGCTACTCTAGTATTTTTATAATATTGAACCAAAGAAACATTTTTACTACCACAGCTAGATTTTAAATCATTGTTAAAATTAAAATTTCTAGCAAGATACTCAATTTGAAAGAAGATTATGCAGCACAGACATAAATGAGTCAAGAATTAAATACTTCCGTGCATCATTTTCGATGAATAGCCACAGACTCAAATAGTTAATACAGCAGACATCCACAAGTAACATCGTTTTTATCTACAGAGATAATAAGAGGATACAATGTTGTAATAAAACATTATACTTACCCACCAAGAAAGCACAGGATATAGAACGCAAAGTAAAATATAGCAAAAGGTCCAAAAGTGACTACAAAAAGAACGACGCCAAGGCCTCCCCATCCCCATATGGAAACACCAGCCTGAAACAATAACAAAAAAAGCATGTGTGAGGAAAGAGAACATAAAGGCATGTCCAACAATATTTGATAAAAACTGGAGTAATTTACAGCATATATAACTCAACAGTAAATTACAATCCAACTGTGGGAAGTAAAACCAATGAACTCAGGCACGAATGTAGACACAAAAAAATAGAGAAAAAAAATGTTCTTAATAATTTGCACCACCTCTGGTTACATGCTCTGGGCCATCATGAAAGGCATGCAAAAGACACGTTAACAATATGAGCTCTTGGGTGGGTGGGGTGGGGGAATTCAATAAATTTCTTGATATTATCATGCAATATGTCAAAGCACTGTATAATTCAATTCAAGTTCAAGATTTAGGTACACTAAATGAATTTCCACAAGTAGCTTACATGACCCATAAACTTTTTTCTGCCTCAAATAGCACAGATGATTTGTAATTACTCTTAAACCAAGACACTGTGCTGGTTTATATTAATTGCCCACCATACATCACTCCCATAAGCAGAATTATACCCAAATGTCTAATTAAAGCCAAACTGTGTTGGACTCATTCTTTGGTATTAGAAAGCACACAAATTAAAAAAAAGTCAGATCCAGTCAGCACCATTACATATAAAAGACCTCAGACTGAAAAAAAATTGAAAAAGAATTTTGAACATTCTTTTCCAAGATTTATTTTGACAATAAGATGCACAAACATTGACTTGGATTCTGCAGTTAGCAGCGAGGTAGCTCACCACAGTCCTTGAGAAAAGTCACCTATAAAAATCCAGCGGTGTGGATTTCATATTTTCTGTGATTAACTTAATTCTAATTTCATCTGAACAGATCTCGGCAAGCAGCATAAATACCCAACATTGAAAAGTCTTCAGACAAAAACCACCAAGTAAAACGATTGGGATATACACATGATTAAGGCAGAATTTAAATTATCATAACTTAAATCTTTATATTTGCCATGATACAGTGATGAAGAAATCCCACCTTTTATAAATATAAAATTAGTTGATCTTATGAATTTAGGTTGCTAAGCAGTAGGGGAAAGCTCTTAGAGTCTGCTCTGCCATTCAATAAAATTATGAATTGATTACTCAACAATCCCACTTACCCTTCTTATCTTCCATCTCATTACTTATCAAGAAACTGCCTTTGATTGCACCACCAGTGGAACAGAGTTCCAAACGCTAAGAAAACAAAATTCTCATTATGGTACCTCTTACACCATTAGCTCCTTCTTTGTGCATTAATATTTTACGTGATACCTTGATAAATGCATTGTGGAAATTCAATTACAGTACATCTACAGAGTCCCCTTAATTATCACCAAATGACACTCCCTCAAAAAAACTCCAATACATTTGTTAAACGTACTGTTCCTTAAAAGCCTCCTTCAAGATCAACTTTAACATCTTCCCTATGACAGACATGCGTCAAGTTCACTAGCCTATAGCTTCCTCCCTCTTTCATTCAAGAAAGGATTGATGTTTGCTATTTTACAAAGTGCTGGAATGTTTCTAAAATTTGCTGGAGTCTGGAAAATCACCACCAATGCATCTACTCTCTCATAAGCCACCACTTTTAAAACCCTATGATGAAATCCATTTGAAACTAGGGATTTGTCAGCCTGCAGATCCATCAGTCGCTCAGTACTTCTTTGCAGATGATTGAAATTAAATCAAACCCCTTAATCTAGGGGAACAGACCATAGAGTCGAGCCCTGCGTCACAGAGCTGCTCAAGAAGAACCTTTTCAAAAACAAAAGTATCGTACTTCAGACCTTCTTTGCAAAGGCACATTCCAGAAGACGAGTGACAGTTCCTTCTCCCAAACCCCACCATTGCTTCAATGGCAGCATGCAGTGTCCTGGGATCGGGTATACAGAGCCCTTCTCAGGATCAGCCAAGCAATATCATGGTGCTAACTGGGACGTTCTGGCAATGAGGCATACTGCCAAATTACTTTGACAGTCTGCTCAGGGAACCACCCAACACGATCAACTCTCTCTTTCTCCCGCAAGGTTAGAGGATGCTATGTGCTGACCATTGCCTGATGGACTTGTAGTCAAGTGTTTTCCTTTACAAATTTTTCCACAAGAGACAGATGATACAGAATGATCAAACTATTTGCATTCTGCAGCAACAAGGCCAGGCTAATCCTTTGTAACACCAGGGATAGACAGAACATCAGTATACAGTAACATTTAGCTTTTGCATACCAAGGGTCTCTACACAGTCTGTTTCAGCTGATGGTCAAAGATGGCCATCATAATGAGGATGGCATTACATATCAATGCTGATGAGGTAGATGTCCATTCCCCTGTCCTGCATGTAGGCACAAACAGCACGGTCTCTCAATCATTCCTGTCCTCTGTCACTCTGGTTTTAAACAACAACATTCAGGAAAGGCTGGACCAGCTGTTATCTCTAGGTGAGCTGACCAAAGCCGTTGAGTCCTTTGGAAAAGAATAAATCTCCCCTAAGTGATGACTTATCAGCCGTGTTCTATTTAGCTCTGTGCGACTTGGTGGGTCAGGACTTGCTGGGGGTGTACGACAGTATGCTTCTGGTAGATAGCTTTGCACTCTTCAGGGATTTTCCTGTCCAGTGCAGCACAGGAGTGGTTGGGGTGAATCACTGATCCCAGAGAAGACCTGACCTAATTGGCATGACTGTACACAGGATTTTATAATCCGCATTCAAAAGTGAAATTGGTCGCTAAGTTCCAAGTTCCTTCCTCTTGTCTCTTTCCTCATGGATTCACACAAGCTATCTACCAGAAGCATACTGTCGTACACCCCCAGCAGGTCCTGACCCACCAAGTCGCACAGAGCTAAATAGAACACAGCTGATAAGCCATCACTTAGGGGAGATTTATTCTTTTCCAAAGGGCTCAACGGCTTTGGTCAGCTCACCTAGAGATAACAGCTGGTCCAGCCTTTCCTGAATGTTGTTGTTTAAAACCAGAGTGACAGAGGACTGGAATGATTGAGAGACCATGCTGTTTGTGGGTTTTGGGTCATGTAGTCCAGCATAAAAGGATTGGCTGAGCTTCAGGATGTCAGACTGATATGACATTACAGACCCATCTTCTTCCGTCAGGCTGCTGACCACAGAACTCTCCAGGTGCACCTTCTGGAAGAATAAATGCAAACATGTCTCATCCTACTGCATGGACCAGACCCTGGATCAAATATTATTTTGGAGTCCTCAGACAAAGTGTGGGTTGCTGGCACTTCACCACGTGACGTCCTCCTTGACACCAATTCCCATCACTTGCAGCAGGAATAGGTTCGGAAATCGTAGATTCATTTGGTTTTCGGCAAGTGTTTTGTCGCCTCACGAGGTGACATCATCAGTGCATCTTCAATATGGTATTGGCAGTCTGACCCACCTGTTATTTGTGTGTGTCTGTTTTTTGGTACTTACAGTTCTGTATCTGAGTGGTTTGTATATGATGTCCTGTTCAATGTGTTTGTTGATTGAGTTCCGGTTAGAGTACCAGGTTTTCATGAATTCTCTCGTGGGTCTCTGTTTTGCCTGTGCTAGGATGGTTACATTGTCCCAGGTGAATGTGTTGTCTGCGTAGTTGGAAATAAAGTCAGAGATGTACAGCAAGGAAAAAGACCCTTCGGTTCAACTCATCCATGCGGACCAGATATCCCAACCCAATCTAGTCCCACCTGCCAGCACCTGGCCCATGTCCCTCCAAACCCTTCCTACCATCCAGATGCCTTTTAAATGTTGCAATTGTACCCGCCTCCACCACTTCCTCTCGCAGCCCATTCCATACACACACCACCCTCTGCATTAAAAAGGTGCACCTTAGGTCCCTTTTATATCTTTTCCCTCTCGCCCTAAACCTATACCCTCTAGTTCTGGACTCTCGCAACCCAGAAAAAAGACTTTGTCTATTTATCCTATCCATGCCCCTCATGGGCGTCACAGTGGCTCAGCAGTTAGCACTACTGCCTCACAGCACCAGGGTCCCAGGTTCAATTTCAGCCTTGGGCATCTGTCCGTGTGGAGTTTGCACATTCTCCCAGTGTCTGCGTGGGTTTCCTCCAAGAGCTTTGGTTTCCACCCACAGTCCAAAAATGTGCAGGTCAGGTGAATTGGCCATGCTAAATTGCCCATAGTGTTGGGTGCATTAGTCAGAGAGTCTGGGTGGGTCACTCTTCGGAGGGTCAGTGTGGACTTGTTGGGCTGAAGGGCCTGTGTCCACACTGTTGGGAATCTAATCCAATCCAATCAAATCATGATTTTATAAACCCCTATAAAGGTCACCCCTCAGCCTCCGATGATCCAGGGAAAACAGTCCCAGCCTATTTAACCTCTCCCTATAGTTCAAATCTTCCAACCCTGGCAACATCCTTGTAAATCTTTTCTGAACCCTTTCAAGTTTCACAACGTCTTTCTGATAGGAAGGAGACCAAAATTGTAAGCAATATTGCAACAGTGGCCTAACCAATGTTCTGTGCAGCTGTAATATGACCTCCTAACTACTGTACTCAATACACTGACCGATAAAGGAAAGCAATAACAAATGCCTTCTTCACTATCCTATCTATCTATAGCTCTACTTTCAAGGAGCTATGAACCTGCACTCCAAGGTCTCTTTGTTCAGCAACACTCCCTAGGACTTTAAGATTTGCCTTCCAAAATACAGCACCTCGCATTTATACGAATTAAACTCCATCTGCCACTCCTCAGCCAATTGGCCCATCTGATCAAGATCTCGTTGTATTCTGAGGTAACCCTCTTCGCTGTCCACTACACCTCCAATTTTGGGGTCATCTCCCAACTTACTAACTATAGCTCTTAAGCTCACATCCAAAATCATTAAAATAAATGACCAAAAGTAGCGAACCCAACACCGATCCTTGTGGCACACCACTGGTCACAGGCCTCCAATCTAAAAAACAATCCTCCACCACCAACCTGTCTTCTACTTTTAAGCCAGTACTGTATCCCAATGGCTAGTTCTCCCTGTATTCATGAGATCAAACCTTGCTAACCAGTCTCCCATGCGGAACCTCGCCGGACACCTTAATGAAGTCCATATAGATCATATCTACCGTTCTGCCCTCATCAACCCTCTTTATTACTTCAAATAAACTCAGGTTAGTGAGACATGATTTCCCATGCACTAAGCCATGTTGACTATCCCTAATCAATGGAGAGGGTGGGACTGGAAAAATACAGATCAGGCAGCATCTGAGGAGCAGGAAAATCAACATTTTGGGTAAAAGCCCTTTATCAGGAACTCTTTTTATACTGAATCAGTCCTTGCCTTACCAAATACATGTACATCCTGTCCCTCAGGATTCCCTCCAACAACGTGCCTACCACCGACGTCAGGCCCACTGATCTATAGTTCCCTGGTTTGTCCTTACCACCTTTTTTAAATAGTGGCACCATGTTAGCCAACCTCCAATCTTGGGGCACCTCACCTATGACTATCGATGATACAAATATCTCAGCAAGGGGCCCAGCAATCACTTCCCAAGCTTCACAAGTTCTACGGTATACCTGATTGGGTCCTGGAGATTTATCCACCTTTATGCGTTTCAAGACATCCAGCACTTCCTCAAGCACAATCCAAAACAAATGTAACATGGACATTTTTCAAGATGTCACCATCTATTTCCCTACATTCTATATCTTCCATGTTGTTTTCCACAGTTAACACTGATGCAAAATACTCGTTTAGTATCTCCCCCATCTCCTACGGCTCCAAACAGAGGCCACCTTGCTGATCTTTGAGGAGCCCTATTCTCTCCCTAGTTACCCTTTAGTCCTTATTGTATTTGTAAAAACCTTTTGATTCTCCTTAACGCTATTTGCCAAACGTATCTCATGCCCACTGATTTCCCTCTCAAGTATACTCCTATTGCTTTTATATTCTAAGGATTCACTCGATCTATCCTGTCTATACCTTGCATATGCTTCCTTCTGTTTCTTAACTAAACCCTCAATTTCTTTAGTCATCCAACATTCCCTACACCTACCAACCTTTCCTTTCACCCTACCAGGAATATACTGTCTCTGCACTCTTGTTATCTCATTTCTACAGACTTCCCATTTTCCAGCTGTCCCTTTACCTGCTAACATCTGCCCCGAATCAGCTTTTGAAAGTTCTTGCCTAATTCCGTCAAATTTGGCCTTTCTCCAATTTAGAACTTCAACTGTTTGATCTGGTCTATCCTTTTCCATCACGGTTTTAAAACGAATAGAATGGCCCCAAAGTGCTCCCCCACTGACACCTCAATCACCTGCCCTGCCTTATTTCCCAAGAGTAGGTCAAGTTTTGCACCTTCTCTAGTAGGTACATCCACATACTGAATCAGAAAATTTTCTTGTACATGCTTAACAAATTCCTCTCCATCTAAACCCTTAACACTATGGCAGTCCCAGTTTATGTTTGGAAAGTTAAAATCCCCAACTATAACCTATTAGTCTTACAGATAACGGAGATCTCCTTACAAATTTGTTCTCAAATTTTTCTATGACTATTAGGGGGTCTATAATACAATCCCAATAAAGGTGATCAGCCATTTCATATTTTTCAGTCCCACCCAAATAACTTACATGGATGCATTTCCGGGAATATCCTACCTGAGTACAGCTGTAATGTTATTCTTTATCAAAAGCGAGTGTGTACCGATCATATCTAGCAGTGGCAAGTTGATTTTCATACATTCACATGGTCAGTTTTCTTCCTGTTTGTCCTATGAAAAGTGTTTTCACAGTTCTTGGAGGGTATCTTGTAAATTAACATTTGTCCTATTGGATGTGTGTGTCACTCTTTATGAGGAGCCAGTGTGGAAACACATCATGTAGTGGTTTTAAAGTTACACATGTTAATGTTAGCAATTTTCAAACCTATTATTTCAGATGGTTTTACATTATCAAGTGTCCAATATGCACTCACCATGGTATTGTCACTGTGCAAGCTCCTCCACCTCCATGGTGGACTGTTGCACCCTCAGGGCTGAGTCAACTGTCCTGTTCCTCTCTAGGGTTTTTGCCCCGATCCAATGTCATTAGAGCAAGTACTAAGCCAAGAATATCAGTTCTGAATTGGACAGAGCTGCCATCGTATTCTCCTCCATGCTGCCCAGAGCAGTGATGTGGCTCTCGAGGAACAGGGATTATGGTTCACTGGGCCACTCACGAAGTCCACCATTTCAAAGTTTTGGGATGGGCTCCTAATGTCTTTTTTTTTGTTGGTGGCCATCCCTCTGGATATCTTCTTCATGGGAGGTATGCCCTTCATGCAGCTGTCTCTTCCAATTTTGCTGAGAGCTTGCCAGGTCCGATGGATTTTCCTTTATCTGTTGTTCTCCGCCCTTGTTCACTCCCCGAACTAGTTTGTTTTCTCCTCCTCAATTGCCTGTGAATTCTCGGTGGAGGTTGTGCTGCTGCACTGGATTCCTTTCTCTCCTCGACATCCTTTCCCGCCCTATGAATCACCTTTATTTCACACTCACCTTGTCCTACACTTACTTGTCCAGATCCCAAACAAGTGCATCATACCAACGTGTTGCCTTCCAACTGCATGTTCCTTTTCAGGAAGGTCAGAACATTTGCTGCCAGGATACCGGGGTCATACATGTGGATGGTAACTAGCCAGCATTTCTGCACAGGTAGGATAAACAGCAGTGCTGCTGACAAGATGAACAGGGGACCCTCACCATCTTTTTCTTCAAGTACTTCAGGAGGAGCTTGCAATGGTTTCATGCTCCAGAAGGTCACATCAAAATAACCCCCGCTGGGGAAATCCTGAAGTCAGTAGATTATGGAACCCGCAGAAATTGAGGAGGAGGATCTTTTTCACGAAGAAAGGTCCAATCGACTCGCATTCCTCCTTTAACTCTCTACACAGCCACCCTAACTGTATTACAGACACAAAAACAGAAGTTGCTGGAAAAGCTCAGCAACAGGGCTGGCAGCATCTGTGAAGATAAATCAGAGTTAATAGTTCAGGTCCAGTGACTGTTCCTCAGAATGGTTCCAGACACCCTGGCCTAAGGTGCAAGTGCTTGTATCAGTCATAGCTCTGGTTGGCTATAAACCGAATTGTCATTAGGCGAAAGCCAACATGAAAATTCACTAATAGCAGCTGAGTCCAATGCCCAATCACGATCCATTGATGATCTTAGAATCTCCTGATGATGCGCAACTCTGAGCTTACATTTTATCTTAGCGATTCTGCACAAGCGTGATTTAAAATGGCACATGGCATGAATGCACTGTTGTCAACAAATACAACCTTTTTAAATATATGTAATAACACTTGCTGGTTTTCTTTTACTCCGACGTCCACCTACTGATTAACCTTGAATCATTCTGTTTTTTTTTACCTTCTGTCTAATCATCAGCTACTCGTTGTAAAACTGAATCCATGTTTAAATAATAGTCGACATGCTGAAAAATATTTTAAAGTCTAACATGTTAAAGATTCCTGCTTAAGTTATTTAACAACAGGCTACACTATGCTAGCCAACAGTTTCTTATTCAGCTTTTCTCCAAGCACTCCTAGAACATATAATTTTAACAGGTTTTCTGTAATGTATATAATGTATTCAAAATAAATGATATGTTGAAATGTATGAGAACAAATTATTTTCAAATAAATCTGATAACATAGAAGGTTCACAGTAAGAAGATCATAACGTAGTGGTGACATCACTGGACTAACAATCCAGAGGCCAAGGTTAAAGCTCTGAAAACCAGTTATAATTGTATCATGATGGAATTTAATTTCAATGAGTAAGTTAATAGGCTTAAAGTCAGTGGCAGCGATGTCATGAAAAACACTGTCATAAAAGCCCATTGTCCCTCCTGGCCTAAAGCTGCATACATGCAATTCCAGACCCTTGATAGTATGATTGATTAGTGAATACCTTCAGCATTTGTGATTGGGTTTATCAGTAACTCCTACATTCCATAAAACAAAAAAAAGTGATTTCCCGCAAAATAAAAGTTACTGTTTTATCGCCTTCCAAAATGTGACAAAACATATTTAAACCTGAATTTTGAAGGCTGGAACAGTTTTGAGCAGTTTTATTTACTGGCTAGCACTTAGTTTTATTCCATTAAATTTCCCAACATTCACTTCAGTTGCTGATATTTATCAGGAGACTAATAGCTGACTACTCAGCTGCTCGAGACTGAAATAGCTTTTAGATGACAAGGCAGTTGGCACACAGAGCTAAAGAAATAGTTGAGGAGAAAACCAATTATGCTACTAATAGCACTTTTTGATCACAACCAAAAGTGTAAAAGCACAGACTGTAAGGTAGCTAAATATTTATAAGGCTATGAGAAATACCAGTGCAACATGGTTATTGCCTCAGTTAATGTGCTCTTTCGGTTAACTTGCTTCCACCCACACTGTCCCATCTCTATTTGTCAATGACATCTCTGTTTTAGTCTATCTCAAGAAACAACACAAAAGGCAACAAGGCATTTAATCCTGCAACCTCATACTCAAGCCTAATCCACTTCCATCAATGGAACTGTACAGCAACAGTAGCTTTGATTACTAGTGGTCAATATAACTGCATACTTTTTTCACATATGCTGTTACGGTGCTCAATTCCATTTTAAAGAGCCACAGAGTTTTCTGTAGCACCTTTGCTAATGACACATTCTTTGACCCAATAACCCTGCTGTCTTATTGACTCAGCAAGTAGCAGTGGAGATTGTTTTGAGAAGGTAAATCTGTCATAACTTTGAATATTTCAATCAGATTTCCTATATTTCTTCACTTTCCAGTGGAGAAAAATACCCAAACTGTTCTTTGTTCATAACTGAAGTGGACAATTGGCTAGACAGATGGTGACGTTCAAATTAGCATTAATATAATGGATCAATCCCTGTTTCAGCTCAGGAATATATGGGATAAAAACAAAAAATTGTTGAGAAAACAGGTCTAGAGACCAAAAGAAAACTGCAGACGCTAGAATCCAAAGTAGAAAGGTAGGAGGCTGGAGGAACACAGCAAGCCAGGCAGCATCAGGTGGTGGGAAAAGTCGATGTTTCGGATGTAACCCTTCTTCAAGGCTGGGAGTGGGTGTTGGGGAACTGCAGATAAAGGGGGTGGTGGGGGCAGGGTGGTGGTGGGGATAGGTGAAGACAGGTAGAGGGTACAACCTGGTTGGTCAATGGGAGGAATGAATCCGGTTGGTGGCAGGGAGTGAAAGGGAGGGGGAGGGGAGCGGCTGAGGTTAATTGAAACTGGAGAACTCAATGTTCAATCCTCGGGGCTGTATGCTGCCTAGGCAGAAGTTGAGGTGTTGTTCCTCCAATTTGCAGTTTGTTTTTTTGTGGCAATGGAGGAGATCAAGGATGGTCATGTCGAAAAAAAGACTGGGAAGGGGAATTAAAACGGGTGGTGACCGGATGGTCTGGTCAACCCCTACGGGCCCAGCTGCAATGCTCGGCAAACCATTCCCTAAGTTTATGTTTGGTTTCCCCGATGTAGAGAAGACCACATCATGAGCACCTGATGCAGTAAACTAGGTTGGAAGAGAGGCAGGTGAACCTTTGTCTCACCTGGAAGGACTGTTTGGGGCCCTGGATAGAGGTGAGGGGGATGGTTTACCAGCGGGTTTTGCATCTTTTCCAATTGGAGGGGGAAGGTATCTGGGGGTTTGGGTGGGGTTGTTTGGTGAGGAGAGTGGCACAAACCAAGGAATGTCGAAGGGAACGGTCCTTGCAGAAGGCAGAGAGGGGCAGGGAGATGTTCTTGGTAGTGGGGTCTAATTGGAGTTGGCAGAAGTGTTTAAAGGATGATATGGTGGATACGGTGACTAGTGGGGTGGTCAAGGAAGATTCTGTCTTTCTTGTGTATGAAGGCGGCGGGTTTAGAGCAGTGGAACAGGGAATGTAGGTGGTGCGGTGGAGGGCTGTCTGGATGACAGAGTGAGGAAAAGTACATTGTTCAAAATAGGTGGACATGTGGGATGCTTGGGAGTGGAATATCTCCTCATCTAAGCAGATACAGTGGAGGTGGAGAAATTGAGAGAACGAAATGGAGTTTTTGCAAGATACTGGGTGAGAGAAGGTGTAGTACAGGTAGCTATGGGAGTCTGAGAGTTTGTAGTAAACATCCATCTGGATATTGTCACCGATTAAAATGGAGAGGTCAAGAAAGGGGAGGGAGGTGTCTGAAATGGACCAAGTGAATTTGAGGGCAGGGTAGAAGTTGTGAGCAAAGTTGATAAACTGTTCCAGTTCAGCCTGGGTGCAGGACGCTGCATCGATGCAGCCATTGATGTAACAGCTTAAGATATGGGGCACAGTGCCTGTGTGAGTTATGAAGAGGGATTGTTCAACACAGTTGACAAATAGGCAGGAGTAGCTGGGGCCCGTCTGGGCATTGAAGGCCACCACCTGGATTTCAAGGAAATGGCAGGAGTTAAAGGACAAGTTGGGAAGAGGGCTGGCTTGGCAAGGCAGAGAAGCGTACTGGAGGAGGGGGACTGGATGGGTCTGTTGGAGAGGAGGAAGCGGAGGGCCTAAAGGCCACCCTTGTTGAGTATGGACATGTATAGGATTGCATGCCCATAATGAAGATAAAGCTAGGGGCACAGAGGATCTGGAAGTTACTGAAGAGATGGAAGGTGTAGTTGATGTCACGGATGTAGGTGGGAAGTGCCTGAACCAAGAGGGAAGAGGATGAAGTAATTAGGACTAGATGAGTTTGGTGGGGTGGAAGAATGCCGAGATAATGGGTTAGCCAGAACTCCCAATGTTTTTGATCCCTTTTACAGTATAAGCACATTGCTAAGGCAAGAACAAATTGAAAAATGAAGGACATTTACACCCATTTACCAATTGTCATTGTTTTAAAAGTTAGGTTGTGGTGTAGACAAATCAGGCTACATAAGTGTATCTCCCGCAATATCTTAAAGCTCCTCATTAAGTTTTGGGAGGGTTCCCTACAATTCAAGTTATCATTATTTTACAACTTCCAAGTTGCTGCATTGATGTTTTGCTTCTGTTGATTGAGCGTCTATTCCAATTTCAATATTAGTTTCTTACTAGCCACTTCCTCAACTGTAAATGTTCTCAGGTTAAATTATTCAATGTATTCACCATTGAAAACACACAACAGTAATAAAAACGCAAAACAACTCATTTTCAATTTTGTTTTACTCAATACAGTTGTAAATGTCTTTTTTGCAAGTTTATTTTCACAGTCTTTTTTGTGACAGTATTTGTCATTTTTGCTATTCCTCCTATAGTCCTTATTTGTCTGGATACTACTTCACTTTGCTACTATCTGCATTTGTTTACGCTTTTCCTTTTAGATTTATATTGCCTTTCTAATTCTTCAGTTAACATGAGTTTTGGGAGGTCAAAAGTTCTTGCACCTTTGGTGAGCATAAACTTGCTCCAGATCATATTGAATTACATTTGCCAAATGTCTGTTGTCTTACCTATTAACCGCTCGCCCACTATTATGTGCACAATCTTTAACTTTTCCACTGAAGTCTACCTTACTTAAATCTAAAACCTTAACATTTCACATTTCTCCCTTTCAAACCATCATTTGAACTTGATGATATTCCAAGTGTTAATAAAAATATCTATCCGCAATTTGTGTCCTCACCAAAGCTAATGCAGTATGCTCCATTGTTGGCTCAACACCACTGTAGTAAAAAACTTACCTTGGACACAAACAAATTAATATGCCAGTATATCTATATTATGTGGAAGTCAAAGTGCCCATTAAAAATATTGTCTTTGCTTTATGTTGCCTAACCTCTACATTTATACTATCTACTTTTTATAGTCAATCGTACCACAATTACTACATCTTACAGTACTGTTCTACACAAGTACTACACAGTCTTAATTTTTCTCAATTTGATCTATAAAGTCTCCACTTACTTCACATTACGTCCCTTCTCTTCATTTATGTGGTGTCATCCTTAAGCATCCAGAGTTTTCCTCCTATGTTATCAAATTTTCCTGTATACTTAAACTTATGTATTCAATACCCCATTCTGACCATTTTGTAGGCATGTCCTAACTTCCAACCTAAAATAAATTACAAGAATTGTGCCCCTTATAATCCAAGCACCTACTCAAATAATGCTTCTTTGTGCAATTCTAACTTCCCCTTCCATTATAATGTCTGACTCAATGAAAAAAATTCCTTCCTACTGGTTTAATTGCATTAAAACTTAAAATTTCCTATTTATCTGTAGCACAAGTTATAACTGCACTCTGAGTATATCTGATTCTTCATTTTTCCTTCCAAGCTCTAGTACCTCCCACTTCTTGTGACTATGCCATTTAATCTTTCCACAAAAATCCTGGTTCAGATGGAGCTCCCGAAGAATAATTGTTAAGGCCATAAGACACAGGAGCAGAATTCAGTAATTCAGCTTATCGAATCTACTCTGCCTTTTAATCATAGCTGATATGTTTCACAATCCATTCACCTGTATATGCTCCATAACCTTTGAGCCCCTTACTAAATCAAGAATCTCTGTCTTAAATACACTGAATGGCCAATCTCTAGTTGAAGAAATTCCTCACCTCTGTTCTATAAGATCATCTCTTCACTCAGCGTCCAAGTTGCTAGTGGAAACATCTCCACATCTACAATAGGATCTCAGTATTTTGTAAGTTTAAATCAGATACTCCCCCATCCTGCTAAATTCCAGCGAGTACAGACCCAGAGTCCTCACCAGCTCATATGACAAGCCCTTGATCCCTAGGATCATTATTCTAAGTCTCCTCTGCTATTCTCTTTAAAATTGTGACCTCTTGTTATTGATCCTTCAGTTAAGGGGGAACAGCTGCTTTTCATTCACCCTCTCAAAGTCGTATACACCACTACCAACATTCTTTTCTCCAAAGCTAATCCAGCCTCTGTTCATAACTGAAATGGTCCATCCTAGGCAACATCCTGGTGGATCTCTCTTTTGTGCAACCTCTAATGCAATCACGTCCTTTCTGCAGTGCAGTGACCAGAACACAGTCCCAACATGATCATTAAATGCACAGGAGATATTTCAAGCTTTGTTTGGTGAATGAGGGATTTTACATGGGTTCCAATCCTTTAGTATGCTATCATGAGTGTTGTAGCCAGGGCTTTTACACTGAAACACATCATTTATCACTTATGGAAAAGGAGAATATTTATCCTGTCCAATAGTACCTCCCATGGAATGCTTGTTCCCACAATACTCTTTCCACTACATTTACTTCTAATCTTATGTTAATCTTAGCTACATACAAATTGGTGTTCGGATAAGAAATTATACCCTTCAAAGTGCTGTTCTTTAATGTGATCACCAGGGTCCAATTCAAGACTGAAGAATTTGCAGCACTAAAACAGAGCCAATGCAAAGATTAGTAATATAACTGGAAGGGTGAATTGATCTTTCAAAACTTAACATGTTTAATGGCATTTATGGGTTCTATTGTTTGCTGCATATTGAGCAATTTGCAAACTACGCATGTATAACTTTAAGAATACAAATTGTTACATGGGATAAAAACAAGGTTGTCAAAAATGCATGGCCTTCCATAATCTAATGCAGAAGAAATAGTTACATACTGGATCACGGTAAGTAACATTCAAAAGGAGGGAGAAAAATGAGGAATGACCTAGACTTTCATTAATCCAACTTTGCAACATAATGTGCTTGTTTTAGTGAATGTTTTGGAGGGATCAGTTGAAATTTTTACCATTGACATTCAAGAAACTGCAAAGAAAACCAATGTGTGACTCCAGCTGATGTTATTACTAATTTTATCCCAGACCTGAAACCTGACTTCATAGGTCATATTTTTGTTTAAACATGGTATCTCACTGAACCATGACCACACAATGTTGCGGATTAACAATGAAATTAAAGATTAAGCCAAAGAAAAGATGGTAAAATAGAATAGATCAGACTGTTTTATATATGTCTTTAAAGATTTTGAAATACATAATAGTGTCTTCCACTCCACAGTAACTATCATCCCGCTTCTGAAATGTGTTCTTGCAAAACAGTTCTCAAATCAAATGCTTAAATTTTCATCAAGGTTCAGCCCAACCACATATTACGCAGCTCCCTATTCTTTTGGCAGCCCCCAAGGACACACAAAGAAAGTGCAAGTATTGCTAAAGGATCATATACTCAAAATATTCTCATTAGTCTTCCTAAAGTTTGCCGATCTTCCAAAGAAACAGTTGTCAACAACAGTATTGCAGACTGACACATCAAGGTCCAGGATCAAGCCTTGAAAATGCACTAATGTTAGAGCAGACTGCCATTCTCCCTATCAACTAAGTTGCAATTCAGTATTTGTTTGTAAGACATGGTGATGAGGTGTTTCTGCCAAATAAGTTTAGCCGTCAGCATTGGGTACTATTGGACAGATAAATATTCTCCTTTTCCATAAGTGATAAATGATGTGTTTCAGTGTAAAAGCCCTGGCTACAACACTCATGATAGCATACTGAAGGGTTGGAACCCATGTAAAATCCCTCATTCACCAAACAAAGCTTGAAATATCTCCTGTGCATTTAATGATCATGTTGGGACTGTGTTCTGGTCACTTCACTGCAGGAAGGATGTGATTGCATTAGAGGTTGCACAAAAGAGAGATCCACCAGGATGTTGCCTAGGATGCACCATTTCAGTTATGAACAGAGGCTGGATTAGCTTTGGAGCAAAGAATGTTGGTAGTGGTGTATACGACTTTGAGAGATTTTGAGAGGGTGAATGAAAAGCAGCCGTTCCCCCTTAGCTGAAGGATCAATAACAAGGGGTCACAATTTTAAAGAGAATAGCAGGAGTTTTAATAGGGGAAATAACAGAAAACCTTTTTCAGCCAAGTAATAGGGGTCTGGAATGCACTGCCACGGAGCGTGGTTGCGGCAGGCAAGCTCAATCTTTCAAAAAGTACTTGGATGAGCACTTGAAATGTTACAGCATTCAAGCCCATGGCCCTAGTGCAGAAATGTGGGACTAGTATAGGTAGTCAGTTCTTTTCATGGCACAAACTTGATAGGCCAAAGGGCCTCTTCTGTGTTGTGACATTCTATAGTGAAATTGTTTAATTAATTTAACCATCATCCATTCTGAACTCCTGAAAATTGCCAGCAAACAAACAGCTTCTACAAAACAACAAGTAGCAAACTCTTTAAGATGATGTTTTGTATGCTTTCCTTTATTGGTCAGAATATTGAGTACAGAAGTTGGGAGGTCATATTGCAGCTGTACAGGACATTGGTTGGGCCACTGTTGGAATGTTGTGCGCAATTCTGGTCTCCTTCCTATCAGAAGGATGTAGTGAAACCGGAAAAGGTGCAGAAAAGATTTACAAGGATGTTGCCAGGGTTAGAGGATTTGAGCTATAGGGAGAGGCTGAATAGGCTGGCAGTGTTTTCCCTGGAGTGCTGGAGGCTGAGGGGTGTAGAAAATCATGAGAGGTATGGATAGGATAAATAGACAAAGTCTTTTCCTGGGATGGGGGAGTCGAGAAGTAGAGGGCATAGATTTAGGGTGAGAGGGGAATGATATAAAAGAGACCTAAGGGGCAACTTTTTCACACAGAGGGTAGTACGTATATGTAATGAGCTGCCAGAGGAAGTGGTGGAGGCTGGTACAATCACAGCATTTAAAAGGCATCTGGATGGGTATATGAATAGGAAGGGTTTAGAGGGATATGGGCTGGGTGATGGCAGGTGGGACTAGATTTGGTTGGGATATCTGGTCGGCTTGGACAAGTTGGACCAAAGGGTCTGTTTCCATGCTGTACATCTCTAGGATTCTCACATCATAGCTGAAAATTAAATGTGTGTATACTATTAAAGTCACAACATCAAATTGTACTAGGTATGAAGGAGATAGTGTAATGCAGAGAAGTTTGTTTTTATATTTTCTTAGCAACCTTTTCAGAGATGCCATACTTTTGAAGCAGGTTTCCTGTCAGAGATAGGACACCACCATGCACCCAAAGAACCCGCAAAAGCATTGTCCTTACAAGGACCTGAACCTGGATCCTCAGATTAAAAGTATGACACCCTATGGACTGAGCTATTTGTTCTCGCCAAGTTCCACCTTAAATATTTTCAAACACACACACACTCAACATGCTGCAACCTGTTTGATATTTTCAAATAGCTGATCCAAGTAAGAGTTCACAATCTAAAGCTCCAATTATTCAAATCTTAAAACATAATTTCCTTATAGCATGGGCTGGTTTATTCACTGAAGGGTGGCGTCCTGCACACAAATATAAATGTGTGGGTAGGGAAATATAGTCTGCAGCTGAAAACTGTGTTGCTGGAAAAGCGCAGCGGGTCAGGCAGCATCCAAGGAGCAGGAGAATCGGCGTTTCGGGCATAAGCCCTTCTTCAGGAAAGCAGGTGAGTGAATCTGTGAATTAGGGCACCATGCCATTAGCTATGTATCCACTGCTATCTACCCTTGCCCAATTGTTTATGCCCGAAACGTCGATTCTCCTGCTCCTTGGATGCTGCCTGACCTGCTGTGCTTTTCCAGCAACACATTTTTCAGCTTTGATCTCCAGCATCTGCAGTCCTCACTTTCTCCTAAATATAGTCTGCAGCATTCTAATTTTTTCAGACATGGTGAGGAATGATCAAATTACAGGGAGGAGTCTCCAACTGGTGCCGGGAGCTTGGTACGATGCATGCCTTCTCCACCCCACTCATTCGATTGGCCAACAGCCCCAAAGACCATAGGCCTCTTCCACTGCCTGTTGATTAAAAGCAATGGTGGGATCCTAACTGAACATACTTACACACTTAGTAGCTTCACATGGGCCACAAGCACATGGTCCACTAGATGCCTCCCGCACTCCTGTAAAAATCACAGTTGGGCAAGGGTAGATAGCAGTGGATACATAGCTAATGGCATGGTGCCCTAATTCACAGATTCACTCACCTGCTTTCCTTAAAATTCAGGCCAATGAATTTGATGCTTACTAAAACCATTGACCCCTTGCAATGTCTCAATTTCCCTTAACTGATATTACTACTCCCAAGTGATTCCACGTTTAAAAGAGAAAGCAAGTTGTTACATTAATATCATTTATCTGAATATTAAGCAAGTGAGGTCACAAAACATGGAACTCTGGTCCTGTCAATTCTTTTATATATGAAAAAAACATGAACTCCAAGAGGCTGGCATTTTTGTCAGCGTCAGTTCTCCTAATATCTCATGCTTTCCTAGGTTTGATTTTCAAGTGAAGTTTGAAAGACACTACCATTCTCCTTACACACTGACTAGTATAAGCTAAGGACATTATCTCTAGATATTATTTAAATTGTTCACATCTTCTGGAATAATGTCCAAAATAACACATTAAAATGGCTGTGTGTTTGCAAGCAAAATACAAAAATAAAATTTAACTACTAACATTTTGAAATTGTATGTCAACACAAAATATTTTTTATTTCCAATCTAGTAATACTGTGAAGCACCCCAGGTTGTTTTAAATGTAGAACAAGGCAAAAATAGATGCAAAGCAAAGAAGATATTAAAAGAACAACAAAAGACATATGTAAAAATGTGAGTGCAGCAATCAATTTGGAAGATTAATGGACTGTTACCTTTAAATCAAAAACAGGATCAGAATACAGAAGTAGTGAAGGCTTGCTTCAAATTGTACAGGAACTTGGTTGGACCACACGTGGAGCACTATGTATAGCTTTGGTTCCACTACAGCAGGGAAGTTATTGGAGAGAGTGCATTGTAGGTGTATTAGATTTGTTCATGGGATAGTGGGTTGTTAGAGTTATATAGCACAGAAGACAACGCTTTGGTGTCACCGGTACGTGCAAACTAAACTAGTCTCACCTGCCTGCTCCTGGCTCATATGGAAAACTGAGCTGTTATTATCTAAATTTTTGAACAATGAGTAGTGAACTCATTAAAGACTATAAAATACTTAAGGGGTATATAGAATAGACGCAGTTGAGATGTTCTCCCTAGTTAGGAGTTTAGAACCAGTGGACACAACTTGAAAGCCCTGAAATAAGTCTTGAACAGAAAAGATGCACTTCAGAACTGAGTCATGATGGAGTTAGAGCAGTGGGGAGTTGAGGGTACCACCAGTATGGAGGACATTACCCAAGAAGTAGAAGTGAGGCAATAACAGAAAGCAAATTGAAAAAGCTTTTGATCAAAGCAAAGTTAAACATTCAAATGAATGGGACTGAAAATTACAATGATAAACATTGACTAACAGTCACAACCAAGATTTGAAGATCACCTGATGAAAAAGCAGCACTCCAAAAGCTAGTGTGCTTCCAATTAAACCTGTTGGACTATAACCTGATGTTGTGTGATTTTTAACATAGTCTCAACCAAAGTGGTCAGCTCACAACACAGCTAAACTACACCATTAATCTTTGATCCCTAAATTGTATGTAATCACCCAGACTCAGACCAAATGTTTAACTTGGAGGGTTCTTATGGCACAGAGGTACAGTCTCTGCCTTTATGCCAGAATGCCTGGGTTCAAGTCCCCCAGCTCCAGAGATGCGTAATAACTTTGAAGAACAGGTCGATTAGAAAATACAATTGTTTCATTTGAGACCAGATTTGAAGGCAGCAACTTGTTATGCATCCCTTCTCGCCTTCAGCTGCCAAAGATAAACACAGAAACATAGAAAACAGGAGCATACCCTGTATTGTTAGAATGTCAGCCTTGACAAACTCTATAAATAAACTCTCTAAATCTCTTGTTTTAAAGAAAAGCTTAAAACATCCTTGTTGAACAAGCTTTTGGTCACCTGCCCTAATAGTTCATACAGCACAGTGCCAAGTTTTGTTTGATAACACTCCTATTAATTGCCTTGGGACAACTTCATTAAAAGCACAATACAAGTTTTCCTATATGCTTCAACTATTATGCACATAATGAAGTACACAGAGGTAAATTGGCTAAACAGAATGTTGACAGCACAGTGTACCAAAACAAATATGCCACAACAACATTCTGGAACTATTTTTTCAGTTCAGCTAAAATTAAGCTTTTCTTTAAAAAATATATTTCCAAATCAGCACAAGGTAATTCAAACAACAACAGTAGAAAATATTCTTTCAGCAAATAAAAATACAATGGAATAAAACTCCATGTAAAATTTAACATTTAAATTTGGATTGTATTGATGCAGTACAACCAAAGTTACAGTGCGACATTAAAAGGCACCAAAGAGAGTGAAGTAAAACATTTGTAATTATATAAAATTGCCATAAGATCATATGAGTAGGCCAATCAGCTGCTTCTGGATTATCTCAAAGAAAATTCTGGTAGATGCTAAACTTATCCTAAACTCTCATTTTTTAAAAAAAAACAGGGCAGTGGTTTCTTCAAATTTTCTTTTCAACTCTTTTAAAAATAGCACATCATCCTTTACAAATTGCCAAATATGCGGAATAAAAGCAAACACACTGTTGAGTATAAAAATAATATAATTTTTTGAACTAATTGGAAAGATCTTCAACTAGAAAGTAAATAGCAAGTTTGAGAATTGCAACAATGCCACAATCATTTAGGAATGATCGTAATTGTATTGGGGGAGGGGGGGTTCACAGCTTCAGGAATAGAAAAGCTTGAGCATGTACAGTTACATCAAGATTTCACACACATCAACATACAGTTGAACAAAGAATACACAAACCGAAAAGTAAAAACTATTCAACAGCAAGTATGGATGGGCTGGGTTTCCAATCACATTTACTCCATCATAAAGAGTTTACGTTCAACTCAGTTGCACAGAGATCTCCATCACTCCTTCAACCCATGTGTTGTAAAAAGATTCATTCCTGGTTTTGCTCCTTGACCAATCCAACATTCCTTGACCCATCACTTTCTATCATCAAAACCTGAGCTCAACACTTGCTTATTTTCTAACATGCACAAAGTCCAGCTTCCTCGCCCCCCTATGCTCACCAAGGTCCACTGACTCTAAAATCAACAAAACAAAAAAAAAAATAATTTTGACCCTTGGTCTCAATGGTCTTACTTGAACCCTGTAGTACCTCCAATCTTGAAAACACCCTGCTCCTCTCACTCCACTTCATCTGAAGTAGTGGCTGTGCCTTCAAACCGAGAAGTTCTCTCTCCAAACTACAAGACCTCTCAGTATTTCATTAAGATACTCCTTGAAACCTACTACTTTGATCAGGTTTTTTAACACTTCCTCTCATACCTTCTTTCCTTTGGTGTGTTACAACATTAAAAAGCACATGTTATAGGCACACATGCATATCTTTCTACCCTTTCGCCATTGCCTACCAACAGCAGATGGGTTTACCACTCTTACCACAAAGATCAACTTCAAAACCAAGATTTCCTGTCAGATGTCAAATGTCAACATTGATTTACAAAATCGAAACAATAGGTTCCTCTACAAATACAGGCAAGCTTTCATTCAACTGACCTTCAAAATAAACCCAAAATCCATCAGATAAAGGACAAAATGGAAAGAAACTCGAGATTTTGTTCCGAGACATGAAAATGTCACGA
The DNA here is from genome assembly GCF_020745735.1 of Hemiscyllium ocellatum. NCBI lineage: Eukaryota > Metazoa > Chordata > Chondrichthyes > Orectolobiformes > Hemiscylliidae > Hemiscyllium > Hemiscyllium ocellatum. Next base: position 44,677,543 of record NC_083405.1, on the reverse strand, counting down.
AACCACGGGAAGGAGCAGAGAGAGAGAAGACGTCAACTTAAGTGTTTTAGGACGTACAGAAGAAAAGCTTACTCCAGTGGGCTGCAAACGGCAGATTTGCTGCTCCCAGCTCTCATGCAACTGGGGATTTTGACAGTAGCTAAGAGGGCAGTGGGGAGGGAGTGGGCTATTGGAGTGGCCCAGAGGTAGCACGTATAGGATGCAGCAGGGGGAGGGGGAAATCAGAGATGGCCAGGACTAGACGATCTTGCCCCCACACACCCCAATCCGAGGGGAGAATGGGCGTGGCGCGCGACTGCAGACAATGGAAGAGGCGGCGGCAGTGGCGCGCGCTCACACCGGCCACAGATGCACCAAGCCTGAGCTTGGAAGGGGGCATTAACACCCAGGCCAGCTCCCGGGGAGGGTGGGGGGAAAAGACGGAAACAGATGACCACCAGCACCCCACCCACCCCGATCACCGCCGCGATCCTCCCAAGGGGCCCGACACGAACGTCCGATCCCTGTTTCTCCCCCCCCACCACGAGAACACCCTCCCCACAAAGACAGCGCTCACCTCTTGGCTCATCCTTTCCACACCGAGCTGCTGTCAGCCGGCACAGCACATCCTCGCGCCTGGCTGTCCTGACTGCGGAGAGGTAATGCTGAAGTTAGAACTGTCAGGGCCGATCTCGCTCTGCTCGCTCGTTGACCGTTACTCTTTCCGGAACAGCCGCACCGCCGCCATCTTAACGCTGCTGACGTTAGGTTTTTTAAAAAAAAACCGTTGTCACGGCGACGCCGTTGCTGATTGGCCCAGACCGACGCCTCGTGGCGGACGCGACGTCAGCTGAGGGCCGCCCACCTGCGCTGCGGAAAGCGCGTGCGCGTTGCCCGGAGAGTTGGAGCTGCGCGAGCGAGATGGTGCAACGGCGGGGTCGCTTGTACTTTAGGGAAATCCGCGTGGGTTCTTGGATAAAAAGAGTTGTATTTTCTCCCTCCGTTAAAAGTTCAATCCTTTGAAATAGTTGGGATTTAATGACAGGGTATGGAGTGTTCCCAGAAATGCTTAATCCACCCGTTATCAAATGGGTTATGACTCCACTGGAGTAGGTGGGTTTTGTCGTCGAGCCTTCTGGTTCAGAGGGAGGGATACTAGCACTGCACCACAAGCGCCCCAAAAGAACGCGTATGTATTTGCCAACCCACAGCTATTCCAACTGTATGTCTCAGCTTGCTCGTGTTTAGCAAGAGAAAAATGTTATTTTTCTGATTGGAATGAAGATTAGTAGCACCAACCAATCAGCCTTCACGTAGAAGGCTGCAAGACCTGTCAACAACCGATTATCACATAATTGGTTAGACTCTGCTGCAACATGAATTTCTACCATAAAGCTTGTCAGATGAGCTGTTGGCTTTATGGTTTAAAATATGATTATATCATGGTTAACAGCATATAGCAAGTACTTTCCAAAATTGAAAGATGAACACTCCAGAGTAGGAATAATAATCGGGGCAAAGCCACCTACTGTGGGATATGAGTGGATCTTCAACAAATAAATTGGAGTTAAATGTAAGGAGAAACATTAGCTGAACATTTTCAAAGGAGGGATGTTTGGGCACAATCAAGGTATATTCCTTCAAGAGAGAAAGGGAAGGCTCACAAATCCAGAGCTCCCCAAAGAAATTGAGATTAAAAGTGTGCCATTGACAGATCTCAGGGAGAAAATACCAATGAGTATCCTGCAGTATACATAAGATTCAGAAGGATTGTGAAAAAGCAGGATTATGAGAAAAGCATGATAGTTAACATTTTAAAAACAGAAATCCCAAAGTCTTATACAGGTATACAAATAGTTAAAGGGTGGTAGAAGTGGGATCAATTAAAATGAGCCATCATTTGGTTATTAAGGGAAAATCAGGTTTGTTTGTTTAATTCACTGGATTTTTTTAAAAAGGTAATAGAGTTGATGAGGGCTATGCTGTTGATAAAATTTACATTATATTTGATTCAGTGCCACAAAACAGACTTGTGAGTGAAGTTATAGCTAAAAGCATGGAAATGATACCAAATTGGCTGAGTGACATGAAACAAAGTCGCAGTTAATGGATGTTCTTTGGAAGATGGTTAAAAAGGTGTTTAGCACGTTTGCCTTCATTGCTGAGATCGCTGAGTATAAGAGTTGGGATGTCATGTTGCGGCTGTACAGGACATTGACGAGGCCACTTTTAGAATGCTGAGTACAGTTCTGATTGTCTTGCTATCAGAAGCATATTAATAAGTTGGAAAGGCTTCAGAAAGGATTTACAAGGATGTTGCTGGGATTGGAGGGTTTGAGTTATACGATTTGGCTTGGACTTTTTCACTGAAGCATGGGAAGTTGAGGGGTGAAGAGGATGGTTCATATGTGGAATGAACTGCCAGAGGAAGTGATAGATGTAGGTACAGTTAGAACATGTAATGTCATTTGGATAAGCACATGAAAAGGGAAGATTTAGAAGGATATAGGTCAAACACAGGCATTATTCTAGTTTGGGAAACTTGGTTGGCAGGGACAAGTTGAACCGAAGGGTCTGTCTCCATACTGTATGACCAGGGAAGGTTAACAGTGAAGTTCCCCAAGGGTCATTACTGAGACCTTTTTATCCTTGATATATATCGATGATCTAGATCTTGATATACCGGTTACAATTTCAAAGTTTATGAATTATTTAAATCTTGGAACCATTGTAACTTGTAAGGAGGATAGTGTTGAACTTCAAAAGTTGGTGGATTGGGAACATTAGTGATAGTTAAGATTTAATTTGAAGGTACATTTTGGTAGAAAGAACATGAATAGACAACATACAATAAAGGGTTCAACTCAGAGAGGTGCAAGATCAGAGGGACTTAGCTGTATACATGGATTCATCATTTAAAGGGCAGAAATGATGAGAGAACAGTTAACACTTAAATCTAGTTTTTTTTTAATTGTGGGGTATAGAGTTTGAGAGCAAAAGGGTAATGTTGAACTTATTTAAGACTTAAAAAGTGTGGCACTGGAAAAGTACAGCTGGTCAGGCAGCATCTGAGGAGCAGGAGAGTTGACGTTTCGAGCATTAGCTCTTCATCAGGAATACGGGGGGGATGGCATGGGGGCTGAGAGGTAAATGGGAGGGGGATAAGGTTGACGATAAGGTAGCTAGGAATGCGATAGTTAGATGAAGGTGAGGAGTGATGGTGATAGGTCAGGGCAGAAAGGTGGGAAGGAGGATGGACAGTTCAAGAGGGCGGTGCCAAGTTGGAAGGTTAGATCTTGGATAATGTAGTGGGAGGGCCGATGAGGAAATTGGTGAAATCGACATTGATTCCATGTGGTGAGAGGGTTCTAAGGCAGAAGACGAAGTGTTCTTCCTCCAGTCGTCGGGTGGCTAGTATTTGGCTGTTTAGGAGGCCCAGGACTTGCATATCCTTCGCGGAGTTGAACGGGGAATAGTGCGTGTGTCCCAGTGATGTTCTCTGAGATGTTCCACAAGTTGGCGTCTTGTGTCCCCAATGTAGAGGAGACCACATCAAGAGCAACAGACACAGTAGATGAGGTGTTTGGCTGTGCAGGAAAATCTCTGCTGGATGTGGAAGGATCCTTTGGGGCCTTGGATGAAGATGAGGGGGGGAGATGTGAACGCAGGTGTTACACCCTTTGCAATGGCAAGGGAAGATGCCAGGAGTGGAGGCTGGGTTGGTGAGGGGCGTGGACTTAACGAGGGAGTTGTGGGGGGAATGGTCAGGTTGAACATCTCACCTTCCACCTTGGGAACCTCCAGCCACATGGAATCAATGTCAATTTCACCAGTTTTCTCCTCTCCCCATCCCAGATCCAACCCTCCAACTCAGCACTGCTCTCTTGAATTATCCTACTTGCCCATCTTTCATCCCTGCTGCAAATGTGTTGCTGGTCAAAGCACAGCAGGCCAGGCAGCATCTCAGGCCAACACATTTGCAGCTTACATCTTTCATCCCACCTAGCCGCTCCAACCTATCACCATCACCATCACGCCCCCACCTTCAAGTACCTATCACGTTCCTAGCTACCTTTGCTCCAGCCCCACCCATCTCCCATTCATCCCTCAATCCCCAGCCCCCTACCCCCACCATATCTGATGAGAAGCTTAGGATCAAAACATCGACTCTCCTGCTCCTGCTGCTGCCTGACCTGCTGCACTTTTCCAGCACCACACTTCTTGATTCTGATGTCCAGCATCTGCACTCCTCACTTTCTCCTTATTTAAGACTTGTTAACCTAGTTTGACTTCCATTAGAGAATTGTGTTCAGTTCTGGATACTGCACATTAAGAAGAAAGTGAGAACCTTGGATGGAATATGGAAGAGGTGAAAGAATGATTCAAAGGATGAGGAATTCCAGTTGTTAAGATTGATTGGAGAAATTGAGCCAGATTTACTTGGAGAACAGAAGCATGAGAGGAGATTAAACAGAAAGATTTCAATTCATGGAAGATCTGAACGAGTAATTGGAAGAAAATGCTTCCACTCTTAAGAGATGAAACATGAGATGTCACTCCTTAAAGTAATTGATAAAAGAAGCAAAGGTGATTGGAAATATTTTTCACACTGATTACGGTCTGGAATGTTCTCCTGAAAAATGTGGTGGAGGCAGGTTAAATTGGGACTTTCAAAAGCGATTTTGATGGTTGTTTACAAATGAAGAATGTGCAGAGTTAATGAGAACAGCCAGGAGAATAACACTGTGAGATATTTATCTGAGCTGGCACAGACACAATAGTTTGACTTGCTCCCCCCTTTCTACGTTGTAATAGTTCGGTGAATTCCACATTATTGTTATTGCGCTGGAAGGGACATTCTGGGAAATTGTGAGTTGTTGCCTGATGCAAAGATTTATTATGGTCAATTAATTTTTCACTTCTGTTACATATAGAGATAAGAGGATCAGAGATTGTTTTTAAAGCTAAGATATTTAGGGGCAGATTTAATAGAGGTGTCTAATCGTGAAAGACGTTTGATAATTGTTAAAGTAAGTAAGATAGTTATGTATTGGGACACCATGTTAAATTAAGGAAAATTGAAAGGCATCATGTGACTGGTTTGTCTGACAGTAAGGCGAAATAGTTTGAGATATTTTGCAGTCAACCTAGTCTGAGATGTTATGACTCATCTCTGAAGCATGTGGGACTTCTGAGATATAGGACTCAACACCCAGGAATCCTGGCTCAGAGGCAGTGACACTGTGCTACATGAGACCCACTGCCCCCTACCAAGTAGTTTGATTGCGAGAGATTAAATATGGGGGGGGGGGGGGGGTCAAATTAATGTATTGGCAAGAATGTGCAATTTGTTTGCATTTGGAGGCAAAAATCAGCATTTATATTTCACAGAAGACAACAACTGACAATTTCCCAGAATGTTCCTTCCAGAGAAATAAGGTTGGTGTGGAATCACCGAACTGTTACAGTCCCGAAAGGGGTCAGTTCAAACTACTGTGTCTGTGCCATCTCACAAAATAATTATCTCCCGTAGTGCCGTTCCCCTGGCTCTCCTCATTAACTCTGCACATTCTTCCTTTATAAACAACCATCCAATTCACTTTTGAATGTCTCAAATTAACCTGCCTCCACCATACTTTCTGGGAGAACATTCTGGACTGTAACCATTCATTGTGTGATAAGCATTTCCAATCAGTTATGTTTCTTTTAGGAATTAATGTAAGGTGTGCCAACTCATATTTATCCTTTTATAAGTCATCTAAATTATGTTGCTGTACCTCGGGGAAATATTTTAAAGATAGCTGCAAAAATTCTCAGTCAAATTGTGACTACCAGGACTCAGGAAAGAAACTATAAGCATCAGAATTCTGGTTCACTACAAAGAATTGCAGAGGGGCCTCATGCTCAGATTGAAAAGATTAAATTCATGTGGATTTTAAAACGAGGCTGGAAGATTTGCCGAGCTTCCTAAAATGTGGGTTCGACCTCCAATGTGGTTGCCAGCCCAATCTTTGAGGTTGCAAGCTCTGATCCAGCTATCGTCCTCAATTTATTTAAATATCGATAAGACAATTGAACAGCTTTTCCGATCATCAAATAACCTGTGACAAAGTAATTGTCTTCATTTTTTAAAAATTGTTCAGAGGTATTACTACACATGTCTGTGCATGTGGGACTTGAAGTCAGGCTTCTTGGCTCAAACATTACTGCTGTGCCACAAGAGCCCTCCAGCAAGTTCCTCATGGAGTTTTGAGGCCCATTTAAATCACAGTTTAAGAGTAGACAAGACCTGAATCTTTTCACAATTACATTAAGAGGAAGATAGGGCTTTCTATTTAAAGACCTGTGGATTAACAGCTTTACTCTTGTTGTCGAATTCACTTTCCTACCATCCCAAACTCTCTTACCTCAGGGGCATCTCACTTTCTCCCCACCCTCTCAAACAGACATCTCATTTACTCCCCGCCCTGTGAATTCTCACCCTCAAGCAATTTTCCAGTTATAGGTGGAGGCCAGTATTATTCTCTCACTGTATTGTAAAACTGAATACATATTCTGCAATGAAAACAAGGCTGCTATTTAAACAGATACTTATAGATTAATTGCTGTTTTTATTTTACTGGTTGTTGCTCTGATTCTACAAGTGTTTTGATATTTTGCATAATTGTTTCAAGTTTCACACACCTATACAAAGTCAATTGATAAGTGCTGAAGCACTTTTTGTTGACTTCAAGGCTTCTGCACAAACCAGCTGCTCACAAACATGGGTGCACAGGTTGGCCTTCACCTTGGAATAGAGCATGGCTTGGAGGATGAGCAGAGGATATATGAGCTGAACTATCTGCTGGAAGTGGGAGGAGGAGAGAAGCAGTCATGGCAGAAGGTTATATCTGCTGAGCGTGTTCAAGGAGGAGATTGCAGACCAGTAGGGAACATCTGAAATTTAGCTATAATGTCTTCACTAGAATCTAGTGCCATCTGTATCCACAAGTTTAGCCTCAACTTTATTTGCTTCACAACTGCCTATACTTGCAACAGCTGGTGTGGGAAGGCAATTTCGTCAGAGGGGAATGGGATGGATGGTGATAGGGAATGCAGGCTGGGGCAGGCAGAGATTCTTGCTCAAAAACATTCAGCGCCTGATCACACAATCCATCTTCAGGAAGGCAGAGTCATCGAGACGTACTTCTGCTCTTACTGCCAAAATGGGTGCCCCACACTCCCACCCCTTCTGAGCAGTAAACTACCTTGCCAGAGTGAAACATCTGAATCAAACCAAGCTTGTTGGCATGGTCGAGGTGGACCAAAGGGTCTGTTTCCGTGCTGTACATCTCTATGACTATAATAGAGTTGACCACCAAGGCACAATCCATTATCATCTGACAAAGACAACTTAAAATCAGTGTAAAATAATTGTATTTGTGGTATGCATTGTGCATATTGTTTTGTTGGAAACTGAATTGTTTGAAATTTTCTGGTGTTTTCTGATTGCATTTGGAGGTCTATAGAGTAAAAATTATTGTTTTGATTTTTTTTAAATACCAGTGTGAAATATTGTTAGCTAATTCACCAGAGAGTAAGGGTTGCTGCTTCACTTATAAAAGATCTGTGACTTAACAGTTAAAAGTTGCAACTCAGCAACTGCTAAGGGCAAATAAAATGGTTTACTTAGGGCACAGAAAAGAGAACAGAGAAAGCTTCTGAGCTGGTGGGTGGTTTAATGGCTTCTCTGTACCTGGTTCACATCCCTGACTGTTCAGCTACTGAGAACCACTGTTGGCAAACAAAAGGTCTATGTGATCAATGGCTGTGGACTAGGACCAGTTAGTCAGCTACTTCTACCAACTGAAGTTCCATCTGTCTACCACCCTCAGTTCCAGTTCATCTGCAATCATATATTAACTAGTGTTTGAGCAAGCAGCTGAGTACGTGGTGTCAGGTCACTTGCTTTCACAACATGAAGTAATCCTTGGTTTTCGAACTGCACCTTTCACATTTCTGTCCACAATTAAAAATACAAATAAAAATACACAATCCTTACAGCCAATTCAAAAATGAACGTGCCAATTACACTTTCTTTGAGTGAAAGAAAGTAGAATGTCACTGCTTATTAATCCTGAGAGTAATAGCAAAATATTATGATTTGGAGGTGACGGTGTTGGGCTGGGGTGGACAAAGTTAAAAATCACACAACCCCAGGTTTATTTGGAAGCACAAACTTTCGGAGTGCTGTTCCTTCATCAGGTGGTTGTCCATCATGTTATCAATGAAGTCAAACAATTTTGCATATTTTATGCTCCTCCATTCAGTAAGATCACCATTGGTCTGTTTGTGTTTTGAATTCCACATTCTCACCTACCCCGATAACCTTAAGATTCTATGCTCAAAAAGAATTTATCTAAATCTGTTATAATTCAGTGAGACACGGCCTCCACCATCTTCTGATGCAGAAAGTTCCAAAGTTCCATCCTGAAAGGGAAACTCCTGATTTTAAAACAATGTCCCCAGTTCTGGATTCACCCAAGAGAAAGTGTACACGTTAATGAGACTATTCAGGATTTATACACTTCAATAAAATCACCCCTCATCTAAACTCCAGTGGAAACTATTCTAGCCTGTGTGCCAGGTAGGTAGGATATCAAACGTGTCAGGACTAGGATGCAAGGTGAATAGGATACCAGGGTGCAGGCGTCAGGACCAGGTAAATGACGTAGTTTTGGGTAGGCTGGGGTGGGTGGGAGAAATTGGGTCATGTAGAGGGGGGCATTATTGTTGTGAGTTCTGGGGTGGAGGTGAGGTCTGGCCATGGGGTAAAATCTCAAAAGGGTCGGGGGATTTTGGTTCCAAGGATGGTGGAGGTGGAGTTAAGTTGGGCCCTCAGCAGGGGAAGGGAGTTTTCGGCTCCCGGGGTTGAAGGGGATGGTCAAAGCTGGTGTATGTGAAGGGGGATCAGGTCCAAAACGAAGCATGGGGAGTCAGTTGACCCAGAGTTCAGGGTTGAAGGGCAGTTGTGCAAGTGAAGGAGGCTCAGGTCCGAAACAAGGAAAGAGTACAGTAAGGGGTTCAACTGCCAGGGGATGAAGAAAGTTCATGTCCAGAGTGGTAGACGGTGATGGTGTCCTTAACACATGAATGTGGGAATAGGTTGCTGGGTTGGGCAGTGAGGCAAGGAAAATGTTGAGCCCAAAGTTGGCAAATGTGTTGGGTTAGGAATTGGGAGAGATCTGGGGGAGTTGTAGGCAGACCTATGTGAGATAAAATATGGGGTCAGTTAAATAGTTACTCAGGATTATTAAAGAGACTAACTTTTCCTGAGTAATTATTTGATTTTCTTGAAACTAAATTCTCCGATACAAATGGAGCCTTCAGAGTTTCAGGCATAGAGAAACTGTGCTACGGAATCTTCAATTTACCAGGCAATCCCTTTGGAGTTTGCTATGATGGAGATTGTATGCAACTCTGATTTATGCTGGAGTAATGATTAACTGACCATCAGAAAATCCAGCCTACCTTCAACCTCAACAAACTTCAGCAGAAATTTATGTATCTCCCATATCAGCTAATATCATTAAGGCATCGAAATGAATCTGCTAACCTGTGAATAAGCTTTAAATAGTAGTATACAATAAGCTAAAACCCTAGCAATGATTCAAAGTAATTTGTTGTGAAACTCTTCCAATAAAACTTATACATATTTCATTTATTAAAGTAAGATTTCCTTCATTAGGATAAAAGTTAGTGTATAAACAATTAATTTGCTAAAATAAAAGAATGCCTGAAAGTGTTAATGGTGAGTAATGCAGAATTTTTTAAATGTCTTTCTCTTTTTCTTCACAATGACCTTATGTCTGCAACCTCTTGTTTGTAAGGAATGTACCAAGGTTGAAGTGTTAAAAATGGAGATACATGTTCTAATGTTTGTGATATTAATCTTGAAAATGTAATGTCATGTTTCATTATACAAATCCTTCATGCTGTTTTAATCTGTTCCTGTATTGACTAAGCAGATTACATTCTCAGGAGCATAACATACAATTACTAAACCGATAAAATTTTATTCAGCACCTTCAGAAAACAACATATAAGCCAATAAATCATTATTGTACACCAGTCAAAATTAAACCGAGCATGATACTTGCAGTATTGTGCACAGTTTTGGGCCCCATATCTCAGGAAGGATGTGCTGGCCCTGGAGCGTGTTCAAAGGAGGTTCACAATGATGGTCCCAGGAACAAAAAACTCACCATATGAGGAATGTTTGAGGACTCGATGAATTTAGAAGGATGAGGGGGATTATAATTGAAAGTTACAGAATACTGAGTGGCCTAGGACAGAGTGGATGTTGGGAAAATGTTTCCATTGGTAGGAGAGATTAGGACCCAAGGGGGCAGCCTTAGAGTAAAGAAAAGACATCTTCAACCAGAGAGTGGTGAATCTATGGAATTCATTGCCACAGAAGGCTGTGGATGCCAAGTCATTGAGTATATTTGAGAATGGGATCGATATATTCTTATTGTCAAAGGTATCAAAAGTTACAGAAGAAAGCAGGAGAATGGGGTTGAGAAACTTATCAGCCATGATTGAATGGTGGAGAAGACTCAATGGGCTGAATGGCCTAATTTCTGCTCCTATATGTTATGGTCTTATGACATTAATTAATCCTTTTGAGCAATTAACAATAGTTTTACTATTTTCAGTCAGTTAGAATACATGCTCAAAATGAATGCTATTTATTGGACATTCAAGGGGCCTTGTAAAATAGCACCTTCAACTTGTTTGCTGTTCTCATGCATATTACGCTGGATGCCATATTGGGGAAGTAATTAACACAAACTCAGCAAGCAAACTCAGTCAGTAAGTCAATACTACAGGAGAAAGTGAGGAATGCAGATGCTGGAGATCAGAGCTGAAAAATGTGTTGCTGGAAAAGCAACCCACAAAGAAGGGCTTATGTCCGAAATGCGATTCTCCTTCTCCTTGGATGCTGCCTGACCTACTGCGCTTTTCCAGCAATCAATACTGCAGTTGGTTTCTAAAACTGATTTGATTCCAACAATGGCATTTGGGAGCTTAGCAGTCCTGTTTATACCACCTTTTCATCTATGAATCTGATGGTAAGAGGCTGACCCTGCATGATTAAGGTCTGAGCTTCCACTGCAGCATCCAGATTTTGGAATGATTTCTGCTTGTGCTGTAATGGAAGTTGAGACATTGGCCATCAAATCCTGCATCAGGGGTCAGTTCACAAGTGTGCCAATAAAACTGTTTACCTACTCCATATTGGAAACGCAGAGCTCAAAGGTTTTCATCAGCATAAAGTTTTTGCTAGGCTTCTCAAAGCTTCTTGATATTGAACATAAGAACAAGGAGCCAGATTAGGCAATCCAGCCCCTTAAACCTGCTCTGCTATTTAATACAATCGTGGCTGATCTCGTCTCTGCCTCCGTTCCACTTTTCTATTTATTCTTCATTACCCTTTAATCCATTACTAATTAAAAATCTGTCTATCCCTATCAAATTTATTCAGTCTCCTGGCTTCCACAGCATTCTGAGCTAGTGAATTCCAGGTTCATTGAGAGAAGTAATTCTTCCTCATCTACTTTTTAACTCTGTTATCCCTTAGCTTACAACTACCAACTCTCATTCTAGATTGTACCACAAAGAGAAAAATCTGCTCAAACCTGCTTTGCGCAATCCTTTCTGGCATCTTATGTATCTCCATGAGATCTCCTCTCGTTCCTATAAAGTATAGTGAGTATAGACATAAAGTGCTCAGTCTTCCTTCAAGCCTTTTATCTCTAAAATTCATCTACGTGAACCATCTCTGAGCTCCCTCCAACACTTTTACATCCTCAAGTAGGAGGACCAAAACTGTTTGCAGTACTCCAGATGTGATCTCAGCAGTGCCTTGTAAAGTTGCAGCTATTGTTCCCTATTTTTATACTCTATTTCGTCAGCAATAAATGTTAAAAATTCTCTTAACTCTCCTCACTACCTGTTGTACCTGCATACCACAAATTTGCAATTCATGCACAAAGATGCATTTTGAAGTTTTTTTTTCTCTCTATTTAAATAATAAGTTCATTCTTCTGACCCAAATGGACAATGTCACACTCATCCATGTTAAATTGTCAAATTTTAGCTTATTGACCTGACCTATCCATATCCACTTGTGAATTTCTTGTTTATTTACTTCACAGACTTTCTGAAGGCTTCTCCTAATCACCAAGCATTTTCTTGTGCACACCTATAATCATTCTTCTATAAGCTATCTCATCAAAGTGCACACTTCATAATTTTCTTCTGTTGCAGCATCAGTATGTGTGACCTTTTTTGGGAGCTGGCCCCTGACCCTTGCTCTGTGCCCTGGTTTCATGACACATATGCCTGATATCTTACCACATGCCCATTCCATCTCAGAACTGTCCTTTAAAGTATTTCCGTTATCTGGTGTTTGAGCTGGTGCCTACAGGTGAAAGCTTAAGAGAAGATGTTCCTTCATCATCACAGGCTTCCTGTTCAACCACCAGTTTGCAGTAGTTTGGCATTATATAGAGGGTAAATTAAGGTGTTCTTTCTTGCACCATCTACAGTTTTTGTACAATGAGATCAGATGGGATGTCAGAGAAAGGGTTGCAGATGGGAACACCATAATTCTCCGAAATTTCAGTCCTATAGTTAATCACACCCTTAGCAATGTCTGCATCAATGATGGCAAGCACTGGTCTTCTCTGTGGGTGTAGAGCATGCAGCTGTGATTGTCCTCCTGCTGCCTCTAACTGTGCAGTGCCTCGTGCTTCAACAGAGATGGAAATGTGTCAGCTAGTGTGAGTGAGTTTTGTTTAGGTAATGCTGCCTGACATGGTTGAGTAGCTTGAAGATGTGGGTGAGGCTTCCAGCAGGACTCAGTCTGCAAAGGTGAACATCAGTATGATTGTTGATTGTTTGAGGATGAATGATGATGATATGGTGTATTGAACATTATCTGAAGCTGTTGATGCAGTTAGTTGAAGATGACGTTTGAAGACACATTCAGTGACCATAATTCATTCGTGGTCATTGAACGTTCTGTTGTACTGCATGCAGCTTGACACTCATTATTGAACTCTGTGACTACTTTTTATTGCCTTTTAATTAATTCTCTGGAGCGTCTTTCTGGTCCCATGGGTGATCAACATCTCTCGTCCTCTGCTTTCTCTTGACCAAGGCTTCCAATGCAGTGTAAGGGCCTGCAGTTTCCAATTTAAGTGAGTTTTAAATGTTTCCCAGATTAAAATGGTAAATGAATTCCAATGGCCCTATTTCAGCCAGAATGCACTTCCCCTTTAAGGATTGCAGGATAGCTTTATTTGGTTCTTGCTCTGGCAGCTTTGGGACTCCTGATGAGACATGCAGCTCAACAAGGTACTTAGCCCTGGCTGCAGACTGTGACCATGCCAATTAACAAGCAACACAAATCCAATGCACGACCTGCATCAAAATCAGCATATGTGAGATAGCTTTGTCAAATATAGTAAAGGAGAATCCAAAGGGTTTTTACAAATACATTAAGGACAAAAGGGTAACTAGGGAGAGAATAGGGCCCCTCAAAGATCAGCAAGGCGGTCTTTGTGTGGAGCTGCAGGAGGTGGGGCTGATGCAAAACACTCCCCCCCCCCCCCCCCCCCCACCAACCCAACCTCCACTCCCAGCACCTTCCCCTGCAACCGCAAGAAGTGCAAAACTTGCCCCCACACCTCCCTCCAAAGCCCCAATGGATCCTTCCATATCCATTGCAAATTCACCTGCACCTCCACACACATCATTTACTGTATCCGTTGAACCTGATGTGGTCTCCTCTACATTGGGGAGACAGGCCCCCTACTTGCAGAACGTTTCAGGGAACACCTCTGGGACACCTGCACCAACCAACCCAACCGTCCCGTGGCTGAACACTTTAACTCCCCCTCCCACTCCGCCAAGGACATGCAGGTCCTTGGCCTCCTCGATCGCCAGACCCTGACCACACGACACCTGGAGGAAGAGCGCCTCACCTTCCGCCTAGGAACCCTCCAACCACACAGGATGAATGTAGATTTCTCCAGCTTCCTCATTTCCCTTGCCCCCCCCCCCCACCTTATCTCAGCCCCAACCTCCGGATTCAGCACCGCCCTCTTGACCTGCAATCTTCTTCTCGACCTCTCTGCCCCCACCCCCCTCCAGCCTATCATCCTCACCCTCACCTCCTTCCACCTTTCATATTCCCAGCGCCCCTCCCCCAAATTCCCTCCCTCCTACCTTTTATCTCAGCCCGCCAGGCACACCAGCCTCATTCCTGAAGAAGGGCTTATGCCCTAAACGTTGATTCTCCTGCTCCTCGGATGCTGCCTGGCCTGCTGTGTGTTTCCAGCATCACATCGTTCGACCCTAGTACTATGCTAATAAATTTGTCCTGTCTTTACAGACTTTACATCCTTTCTAAAATACACAGTTGAAAATAAGCCTCCAACTGAGGCTGATAAATGTTATAGTATGTTGTTTCAGCAATGCCATTTCTGAAAGGGCCTTTAAACAAGGAAATGTCTTTATATTTTACAGTATTCAGTAAGCCCCTATATCTATGAAAATGAAAACTTGAATTTATATAGGGTCTTTAATGATTTCAGGATATTGCACAATGTTATACACTCAATGGAGTACTTACAAAGTGAAATCACTATTGTAACACAGAAAGTGTGGCAACTAAACTGGATAGAGCAAGATCCTACAAACATCAGTCAAATAATGATCAAATAATGCTTCAGTGAGATTGGCAGATAAAGATCAGCCAGAACACCAGGGAAAATTCTCCTGTCATTCCTTGAAATAGTATCAGGTTTTCTTCCTTGCAATGAAGAACTGCAGGGTCTTTCTTTGAGAAATTTCCTTGGGTCATTTATGATCTTACTTTGTGCTCTTTCATTTTAAGACATACCGTCTGACAACACTGAACCCAAATAATACCAGAGACATCATGGATAGTTTACCATCGATAGGATAATGATATTCGACCATCAGAATGATTCAGGATCTCATGATTTCATATGGAAAAATAACAAAGTGACTCTGTGCAACTGACACAAAATCAACACCCAAGGTGAATATTAACCTGACATCTCAGAAGTGAAGTGCGTTGTTAAGAATAGAGGCAGGTCATTTAATCCAATAAAACCTATCCCTCTATTCACATAATTCATGGTTGATCAAGTCTCAATTCCATTCATTTACTTTTTCACCATATACTTTGATACTGAGACTTAAGTAGTCCTTCCTTCAGCAGCCAAGCAGGAAGTTTAAACTTATGCGCCCCCCGCCCCACCCCGTTGTCAGTTAGAATACCTGATGAAACCATTTATCTGCATTTACTCTATTGAATCATTTCATTATTTTTGAAAGCATTGATTAGATCATCCTTCAAATCCCTCCTCCCATTCCCCCCCCCCCCCAATAAGAGAATACAAAGCAAATTTATACGAATTCATAAGTTAACCTCTAAACACTGCAGTCATTCTGGTGAATCTGCACAGTAGACATTTCAAGGTCAATTTATATTTCTTGTTTTATTTTATTTTCAGGAAATTTGTTCCCAAAACCTTGTACAATACTCTAGAATGTTATATTAACAATGTTCTGTGAACAGAAGCTGCAGCTCCTTAGTTTTGTATTCTAAGCTCATGATCAGAAATAACATTCTATTAACCATTTTCATTACTTTTTGTACCTCTGAACTAGGTTTTATTGATTGGGACGCATGGAGACCTAAATCCCTTCGCTTCTGCAAACTCCTAGCTTGCATCTAATAAGAAAATATTCACATTCGTTTTCGTCCCGAAGTTGATAACATCACGTTTCTCCACATTGAACACCATCTACCATAGTTGCACATCCTCACATAATCTGTTTATATCCCATCATAATCTTCTGCTCCCAACTACACAATTTACTGTTCTTCCCAACTCAGTGTTATCAGCATACTTGGATATATAACTGTCTAATCCTTTAACCAAGCCATTAATATATATGTTGAAAAATTTAGGCCCAAGGATGAATTGTGAGAACATCATTTGGTCTATTCTACATATCTCACTAATCAGAGTACATTTTATTACTTGTACTTTCAGTCTTTTGCCTCCAATCAAATTAATAATAAGGGATGATCTCTATTTCTGTGTGCTTTCATTTTGGTGAAAACTTATCAATTGCCGTCTAGTAGCTCACCTAAACACCATCTATTCAGCAGGTGAATGACCTTCAAACTTCAAAGAAATTAATCAAACATGATCTACCCTTCAGAAATATTATGTACTGCTTTGATCAGCTGGTAATTGCTTATGAGTTCTGACATCTACCTCTAATGATAAATCAGCAAGACCACTGACAAATAGCAAGCTGTCTCTACTGCAACACTAAATTAAAATCTGGTTTGGGATCTCAGTGAGTGTGAGACATGTTTGGCTTGATTATAACATGTTTTTCCTTTAAGGACCTAATAGGTTCATAGCAATATTTTAAACCAATGTACCATAATACATGATACTTAGCATGGAGGCACATGGAGGTTACTTACCCTGAATAGTGCTTTGATAGGATCCAATAAATGATAGAAAATGGATACTAATCCAAACATCTCTGCTCAGTTACTCCAAACAACAGTTGAATCCAAACTAGTTTTCAGGCTGTAGTTTTTTTTAAAAATAACATGATTAGAAGAGATTATTAATATAGTGCTAGGTTTACTTTACAATCCAATGATGTGACAGATTAACAGTTTATCTGTACTTGTGATTATGACGTTACTGGCCAATGTCACATATGTGCTAAACATTACCCAGCAGAGTAAATTTTTAAAAAAACAATCATTTATTGTGAAGGAATTACTACAAAAATTATTCTCGGTTAAAATAAATTCTAACAGATACTCTCTATAGCCATTATAACAATCCAAAACTGATCACACCTCACTTTTCTCCTATATTTTCCTCTACTGTAAATATTTATTCTGTGGCTCCTAAAAAACATAATGCGCTGTCTCAACCTTTCCTCCACTCATAACTCCAAAAATGATGTAAACAAACCCGCCCTCTTCTTTCTCTCCTTTATTGTTCATTATAAATTGATAAAGACCCAAACAGATGAAACAGACTTCTGTTTACTTTGTTATGACTCACAACAATTTTATAATCTTCTTTTAAATCCAGTCTAAACCTTTCTTACTCCAAGAGTAATAGTCCAAGTATCCCAACTCTCTCATCACAACTACAGTTTCCCATATCTATGCCTGTACATAAAAATAGTGTTTCACTGGGTGTTCTTGCCTGTTAAACTGGCAGAATAATAGTTCTAGAAGCCCCATAAACAAACCTAAGCCATATAAACCTGATGAAGGGACAGGTTTCTGAAACCGGTGCATAATTACACAGATTTATAGTCAGTAAGCAGCTCAGTCAGAGAGACTCGAATTAAATTGAATTATTGTCGTGTGTATTTCACAGTACATAAGAGTGTGATATAAAGTGAAAAGCTTCAGCTGTCACCACAATCAGGTGCCATTTTGAATAATTAATTCAAAGAAATAAAAAGATATAATAGAAAATGAGTCTGTCATTGTTCCACCTCCTCTGTCATGAGTCCTGGGCCAGCTCAGTAACTGTAGTAATTGTAATGAGGTCAGCCAGGTGGGAACCTCATAGAATATGAATTCCCTGATTGGGGCTGTTAATCTAGTCCAATCAAGAAGCACTGGCTGACAGAGAAGAACAAGAGAGTCGGGGTTTGATGTTTGTCCTCATTTGCCTGAAAACTAGTGGAACGGTAGGGTTTGGGGCCTGGCTTTGTTGCTCCTCTCCCTTGTAAAATTGCTGTTTCTCTCTATACAGCTGTTAATGTTCACTGTTTTGTAAACTGTATATTGTTTAATAAAATAAGAAAGAAGAACAGGAGTGTCAGACTTCCTGTTCACTCTAAGAGATGGCTCTGAGGGAGTTGGATGACTCTCTACATGCAACTAAAGGGTGACTTGGTGACAGAATATTGGTCTCTGTGGAGGTATTTCAGTGGTGACTAGAGTGGATGAAAGATGTAACTATGTAAAGCAACTGTTCGCTGAAGCCCAGCTGGACTTCAAACAGGCACCACAACTGGCTATATCATTAGAAAATGTGGCAAGTGGAACATATGAATTGCAGTGTATTCTGATGGAAGTGGACATCCTCACCAGTCCGGCTGAGCTTGGGGAACACCACTTGACTGAAGGCAATTGCATAACCTCACACAGGATATATCCTGAACAGAGGGACTATAGGTCAACCCACAACAAAGCCTTGGCAAAACGGTCAAATGTTTCTTCAGGATCCAGGCCAGCCAGCCATTGCATTTGCTGATGGAATGCTGACTCAGGATGGAAAAAGAATCCCACTAGGCCTAAATTGAGTAAGAGAACTCATAGGCCTGGATCCAGGAGAGTGCACACTCTGGAAGGCCCTCTTACATCTGGCTTGCAATTGCTTTGCAAAATCCAAATTAGAACTAATCAAAATAAATGCCTCGTTAAATGGTCACCCAGTTCTAATAGAGATCAGAACTGGCGCAGCTCTTTTGCTGATCACAGAGCCCGTCTTTAACTATATTAATTCTGGATTCTAACACTTAAGTTTGTGCAACACCTCGGCTAGACTGAGAACCTGTATGGGGAACTTTTATAGATTAGGGGTACAACTTCAGTTCTGGTCTCTTATGAGAAGCAGCTTGTTTAGTTACCACTAACTTTAGTAAAAGACTCGGGCCCAAGCTTGATAGGGTGAAATTAGTTGAGAAACATTCACTAGATTGACTCAATGTTTTTCGGTAGGATATGGATGCCTGAGTGAAGTCCTCGTTAAATACCCAGAAGCTTTTCAGGAAGGTCTGGGGACTATCAAAGGAACCAAGGCCACCTTACATGTTGACCAGGAAGCAATTCCACAATTCTGCAAGATCCACCCAGTGCCGTTTGCCTTAAGGGCCAAAGTGGAGGCAGAAATCAGAAGGCTGGAAAGCAAAGGAATTATTAAATCAGTCCAGTTTGTGGAATGGGCAGAACTGGTTGTACCGATTGTGGAGACCAATGGGTCAGTTTGCCTTTGTGGGGATTTTAAACAAACATTAAACTGCTTTTCACAGCCAATACATACTTAGTCTGTCACATAGAGGATTTATACACAAAGCCAGGAAAATCAGATTTAATCTGGTACGGGGTCTTTTCCCCTTTAGCAACTCTGCTGGAGCTCTCCCTGTACAGCTGTTGCATGAAGGGCGATCCTATGATTAAATAAGAACCGGGACAGCTTGACATGTAGTGAAGATGTAAGTTGTCTCTTTAAGTCTGCCTTCAAATTTTGGACTGGTCTTTCTGCCAGACCATCGGATGATGAATGATATGGAGCTGTCCTATATGTCGAATACCATTCAACTTTAGGAAATATTCAAATTCTCTGCTGGTAAACGATGGCTTGTTATCTTTGACTAATACTTCTGGGATAGTGTGTATTGAAAAAGTTGTGCATGGTTTTCTATCATCATCCCTGTGTTTGACAAATGAACTTGATGCACATCCAGCCATTTTGAGTGGGCATCCACAATGACTAGGAACATTGAGCTAATGAAATGACCTACATAATTGACATGTAATTAAATCCAGGGTTTACCCAGCCATCTCCATGCATGTAGGGGAATTACTAATGGGAATTTTTGTACTTGTTGGCACTTTGGCCATTGCCCCACCAACATGGCAATGTCCACATCCAATCCGGGCCACCAGACATAACCTCTCACCAAAATCTTCAAAGCGGACATGGTTGCACCTCAACCCGAGGTCTCCCAATGGGTGAGGAGCAGGTCCCAGGCTTAATTCCCCACTCGTAGCTGAGCTGAAACTCCGGGTCTGCGAATAGACCCGGGTGCTTGATGGCAGAGGCGGTGACAAGTTTGGTCTCAGTGCAGGACACTGTGGTACTGACAAGTGGATGCTTCAGTAAGGTCAGCTCAGTGTGAACTCAAGGCAGTGGCAGCATTGGTGAAGGTGAGATGGCCCCAGAGAGTGACGATGCAGCAAACTGCAGTTGCAGCAATGTCATTGGTTTAGCACCTGGTGGAGGAACCTGTCTCCAGCCCATGGCTGAGCCTGAGGTGGGAGCTGTTCCAAAGACCATCTAACCTTATTGAGACAAGACTGTAAAATGGACTTCATTGTTTTGTTTGTGACTTTATGATCTGTGTTTTTGATTTACTTTTTAAGTGTTTTAAGTTGGCACTGGAGAGTGGCAACACTAAACAACACTTTTCACAGTATTTTGTAATAGAATGCACATGTCAATAAATAAATAAACAAAACTGAATGGAGAGGGGACTCATAGGCTTATAAAGCACAAGGAAATGGAAGCATTGCAGGTTAACTATTAGGAAATGAACCAGCATGGGACAGGAAAGGACAGAGTAGATAAACATATAAAACAAAACAGGAAACAGTATCAAAAAGGTCAAAATTGTAAAAAGACAAAATTAATGGCTCTTTCCTGCAATGCACATAATATTTGGAATGAAATAAATGAATTAATAGCACAAATGGAGGTTAATGGTATGATCTTAAACTAATTGCAGAGATGTGGTTGCAAGGAAATAAAAGCTGTGAACTGAATCTTTAGCGGTTCGTAACTTTGTGGAAAAAAAAGGCAGGATGGAAAGAGTAATGGGTAGCGTGTTATTTCCGAACAGAACACATATGAAAGCAAGAAGTGATCTTGGATCAGAAAAAGTAGAATACATATGGGTAGAGATAAATAAAATGGGGAAAAACTACACTGGTGGGAGTAGTCAATCGCCTTCATGACAATAGCTATATTATAAAACAGAGAATAAATCAGAAGGTAACAAGAACACGTAAAAATGTCAGTACATTAATCATGACTTTAATCTTTTGGCAGATTGAGAAAATTAAATTGACAAAGGCAGCCTCAAGGATGAATTCATAGAGTGACATTGGGACAGTTCAGGGAGAGCATTTAGAAATGCCTAATCAAATAAAGTAGAATCAACATAACTTCATGAAGGGCAAATCATTCTTAAAACTCTTATTACAATTCTTTGTAGAGGTAACAAACAGGGTTGATAAAGGGGAACCAGGAGTTTGAATATACTTGTATTTCCAAAAAGTGTTCGATGAGGTAACATACATAAGGTAGCTTAATAAGTTGATGTTGGTGGTAGGATATTAGGATGAATAGAGGGCTGACCTACTAATATAAGACAGTTTTGAAATATGGGGGGGGGGGGGGGGGGGGGGAGTCCTTCAGGACAGTAACCTATAACTAGTGGAGTGCCACAGGGATCAGTATTGGACCCATAATTAATTACAACATAGATTGATGATTTTAATGAGGGCAGACAATATACCAATGCTAAGTTTGTGGATGAAACAAAAATAGGTGGGAAAACAAGTGCGGAATATTACAAACAGTATCTGAATATGAACATAAACAGGTTTTGTGATTGAGCAAAACCTTGGCGTATGGAATATAACTTGTGAAAATGTGAGATTATGCAATTTAGCATGAAGGATGGAATGGCTGAGTAGTAGTTAAGTGAAGAGAAACTGTAATAAGCTGCAAAGGGATTTGGGGTCTTCAGTCGCAAATTCTAAAAAGCTAGCATATATGTTCAGTGGGTTTTAGGAAAGGCAAATGCCTACATTTCAAAACAAATGGAATATAAAAATAATGAGGTCTTATAATAATTATACAAGACACTAGTGGCACCATACCTGTATTACAGTGAACAATTTTGGTCCCCTTATCTAAGAAAGGCTTTAGTGGTAGTCCAGGGAAGATTCACCAGGTTGATTCTGGATATGTAGGGATTGTCTTATGTAGAGAGTTTTCAGTAGGTTGGGCTTGTATTCATTGGCTCTTAAAAGTATATGAGGCAACTTCATAGAAACATATAGGATTTTCAGTGGACTTGACAGGGTAGATGTGGAGAAGTTGTTTCTCTTAGTAGGAGAGTCTAGGATCAAGGGGCATAATCTTAGATTAAGGGGTTGCACATTTGGGAGAATTTCTTTTTCCTCCAAGGGTTGCCAACCTGTAGAGTTCTTTATTGCAGAGGACTGTCGCGGCTGCATCATTAAGTACATTCAAGGCAGTGATAGGCAGATTTTTAATCAATAAGGGAATCATGGGTTGTGAGGTAAAGTCAGGAAAATAATGGTGAGGATTTTCAGATCAGCCATGATCTGATTGAAGGGCAGAGAAGACTCGATGGCCAAATGGCCAAAATTTGCTCCAATGCCTTTTTGTCTTATGCTCTTATTGGATATACGACAAAAGTTAGATTTCTCATGAATTTTGGATCTTGCTTTACTGTCAGCAGATGGACACAGAGTTTCACCGTTTATAATATGCAAACGAATGATTAAAAATTGTAATATATCAACATCTCGAAAAAAAGCAAAAAGGTTTCCTGGGAAACATCACTAGCAATACATGTGCAAATTGACTACATTGGGAAGATTACTTAACCTCATAGTTCTGTAGATAAATTTAAGGGCAAAAATCACAAGCCTCAACTAGCGGTAAGAGGTTCTTTTGAGAATAGTTACAAAGTTTGTTTTGACATTTCGCTGTGGCACCTGTGAAGGGAAAAAAAGGCTGATTATACATAACTGGAGTCTATCTTTCTGAGTTAAATATATGTTTCTTACGAGGAATGGCTACTTCTGTAATATTGCAGAGACACATTTGTTTGCTAAAAATGTTAAGATAGCTATTAGCTATCAGTTAAATAAATCAAGTTTGAGGTAAGGATTGAAAATCTGTTTTGGTTTCTCCCAGGTATGTAAACTTAAATGAACTGCTTAGCCATTGTCTTGTCAGTGAATGTCAACTTTGTTGTGCTTTTGGATGATGTTAGCAAAGGACAGCATGTAAATGAGAAATAGGAGGAATAGGATGACTTGAGATAATTGAAAACTGATTTCAATGTCCTTAGTAGCATTGTTTCCTACTTACGTATTACCTTCATGTTGTCCAATATACCATGACTACAGAGCAAGCAACACCCTGATTTTTAAAACTGTTGTCTTTATTTCCAAGTCCATCAGTGGCTTTACTCCTCCAGGTCTCCACAATTTTCCAGCTCACTAACCTCCAAGATATTTGCACTCATTTAGTTCTGGGCTCTTAAGCAACTCCAATTTTTGCTGCCATGCTTTCACTTACCGTAGCCCTGGAATTTCCCCCCTAAACTTTTCTTTCCTCCTTTTTAGTGCTTCTTAAAATGTACCAAATAGACCAAGCTTTTGGCTTTGATGTCCTAAATCATCTCCTGTGAACTGGTGTCAAAATTTGCTGCGAGATATCTTGAAATGATGTTCTGTTATACATTGTTGTCGCTTCCCCTTGTTGAGCATTTGTGTTAGTATGGCAGACTGTCACTTTAAGAATCTGATCATAATGATGTTATTAGCCATTTTGGGCTCAAACACATTTCTACCTTTGCTGCACGCAGACTGAACACCTCCAGAATAAATCTCCTGCTGTTTAATGCTTTCACCTCCTGATCCTTCTTGGAACTTAACACAAGAGGAAAATTGGTGATGAGGTTGGGATAAAAATTGCTTTGTGATGCCAGGTCAATCGATGATTTGTCATAAAAAATAATCACCACAGAGAACAGGATGAATAGTGCAGAAAAGGTTCATTATGTGCTCCACCCTGAACAAACATTGTGAGTAATGAGTATGCTTTACGGAAATGTCATGAGCTGGGGGTGTAGACTTGGAGAGAAGCAGGCAGCTTCAGTATAACCTTTTTTTTAATGGGAAGAAGTAAGGAAGGGCTACAATTTTCACAGTATATCTGTGCTACACGAGCCCTTCCATTTGAAAAAAAGTAATAAACTTTAGTTCCATGGGACCATATAATGAAAATACAGAGTCTAGATTAGAGTGGTGCTGGAAAAACACAGCAGTTCAGGCAGCATCCGAGGAGCAGTAAATTCAATGTTTTCGAACACCTGATGAAGGGCTTTTGTCCAAAACATCAATCTTACTGCTCCTCGGATGCTGCCTGAACTGCTGTGCTTTTCCAGCACCACTATAATCTAGACACTGGTTTCCAGTATCTGCAGTCATTGTTTTTACCTGGTTGATCTGAATGAAAATACAGAGACCTGGAATTCCAATACAGAGTGATGTTTAGTTCAAGCTAATAAAATTGAAGCAGATGTAGTTGTTCTTACCTTCCTAAGTATTAATGGGAGGTGAGGGGGAATTTTGAACCTCCTGAGGAGTCTGCTACAGTCAGAGAATCTGTGTTCCAAAACTTATGAAGAAATAGTAGGACTCCTACTGAACTACTTCTAACCAATAGATGATTGCTGAAAGGTTCCAATTCCACAAATGCAACCAGCATGATGGCAAAACTATCTCCCAATTCATAGAAGCTTTAAAGACATCAGCAGAATTGCTGCAGGCACCAACAGATACTGGGCCACTTCCTTATTGATATGCAAACCAGTAAGAATGTAGGTGGACACTGGAACAGTGGTTTCATTGATAACTGAAAATGTGTATTGGAGGGAGCTGAGTCACTGCAAGCTTCAAAAATTACACAAGAATGGACGCCGGTGAAGTGGTGCCTTTAAAGGGTTGTCTCAATATGAACATTTAGTTATACGGTCGGTCTGAAGATTTGTCCTTCTCTGCATGTTGTCCAGGAAATTTTCCAGATTTATTTGGAAGAAACCTGAACAAGAAGGATGGATTGCACCTAAATTGGAAGGGAACTAATACACTGGCAGGGAAATTTCCTAGAGCTGCTCGGGAGGATTTAAACTGGTAAGGTGGAGGGGTGGGTCCCAGGGAAATAGTGAGGAAAGAGATCAATCTGAGACAGGTACAGTTGAGAACAGAAGTGAGTCAAACAGTCAGGTCAGGCAGGGATAAGGTAGGACTAATAAGTTAAACTGCATTTATTTCAATGCAAGGGATCTAACAGGGAAGGCAGATGAACTCAGCGCATAGGTAGGAACATGGGACTAGGGTATCATAGCAATTACAGAAACATGGCTCAGGGATGGGCAGGACTGGCAGCTTAATCTTCCAGGATACAAATGGTACAGGAAAGATAGAAAGGGAAGCAAGAGAGGAGGGGGAGTGGCATTTTTGATAAGGGATAGCATTACAGCTGTGCTGAGGGAAGATATTCCCAGAAATACATCCAGGGAAGTTATTTGGATGGAACTGAGAAATAAGAAAGGAATGACAACCTTATTGGGATTGTATTATAGACCCCCTAATAGTCAGAGGGAAATTGAGAAACAAACTTGTAAGGAGATCTCAGCTATCTGTAAGAATAATATGGTAGTTATGGAAGGGGACTGCCATAGTGTCAAGGGTTTAGATGGAGAGGAATTTGTTAAGTGTGTACAAGACAATTTTTTGATTCAGTATGTGGATGTACGTAGTAGAGAAGGTGCAAAACTTGACCTACTCTTGGGAAGTAAGGCAGGTCAGGTGACTGAGGTGTCAGTGGTGAAGCATTTTGAGGCCAGTGACCATAATTCTATTAGATTTAAAATAATGATGGAAAAGGATAGACCAGATCTAAAAGTTGAAGTTCTAAATTGGAGAAAGGCCAATTTTGACGGTATTAGGCAAGAAACCTCAAATGCTGATTGGGGGCAGATGTTTGCAGGTAAAGGGACGGCTGGAAAATGGGATGCCTTCAGAAATTAGATAACGAGAATCCAGCGAAAGTATATTCCTGTTATGGTGAAAGAAAAGGCTGGTAGGTATAGGGAATGCTGGCTGACTAAAGAAATTGAGTGTTTGGTTAAAAAAAAGAAGGAAGCATATGCAAGGTATAGGCAGGATAGATCGAGTGAATCCTTAGAAGCATATAAAGGAAGTAGGAGTATACTTAAGAGGGAAATCAGGAGGGCAAAAAGGGGACATGAGATATCTTTGGCAAATAGAATTAAGGAAAATCCAAAGGGTTTTTACAAATACATTGAGGACAAAAGGGTAACTAGGGAGAGAGTAGGGCCCCTCAAAGATCAGCAAGGTGGCCTTTGTGTGGAGCCACAGAAAATGGGGGAGATACTAAATGAGTATTTTGCCATCAGTATTTACTGTGGAAAAGGATATGAAAGATATAGAATGTAGGGAAATAAATGGTGACATCTAGCAAAATGTCCATATTACAGAGGAGGCAGTGCTGGATGTCGTGAAATGGATATAGGTGGATATACTCTAGCTCTCTGTGGGAAGCTAGAGAAGTGATTGCTGGGCATCTGGCTGAGATATTTGTATCAACGATAGTCACAGGTGAGGTGCCAGAAGACTGGAGGTTGGCTAACATGGTACCACTGTTTAAGAAAGGCGGTAAAGACAAGCCAGGGAACTATAAACCAGTGAGCCTGACGTCTGTGGTGGGCAATTTGTTGGAGGGAATCCTGAGGGACATGATGTACATGTATTTGGAAAGGCAAGGACTGATTAGGGATAGTCAACATGGCTTTGTGCGTGGGAAATCATGTCTCACAAACTTGATTGAGTTTTTTGAAGAAGTAACAAAGAGGATTGATGAGGACAGAGCGATAGATGTGATCTATATGGACTTCAATAAGGCGTTCGACAAGATTCCCCATGGAAGACTGATGAACAAGGTTAGATCTCACGGAATACAGGGAGAACTAGCCATTTAGATACAGAACTGGCTCAAAGGTAGAAGACAGAGGGTGGTGGTGGAGGGTTGTTTTTCAGACTGGAGGCCTGTGACCAATGGAGTGCCACAATGATCGGTGCTGGGCCCTCTACTTTTTGTCATTTACATAAATGATTTGGATGCAAGCATAAGAGGTATAGTTAGTAAGTTTGCAGATGACACCAAAATTGGCGGTATAGTGGACAGTGAAAAGGGTTACCTCAGATTACAACAGGATCTTGACCAGATGGGCCAATGGGCTGAGAAGTGGCAGGTGGAGTTTAATTCAGATAAATGCGAGGTGCTGCATTTTGGGAAAGCAAGTCTTAGCAGGACTTATACACTTAATGTTAAGGTCCTAGGGAGTGTTGCTGAACAAAGAGACCTTGAAGTGCAGGTTCATAGCTCCTTGAAAGTGGAGGCGCAAGTAGATAGGACAGCGAAGAAGGCATTTGGTATTGAGTACAGGAGTTGGGAGGTCATGTTGCAGCTGTACAGGACATTGGTTAGGCCACTGTTGGAATATTGGGTGCAATTCTGTTCTCCTTCCTATCGGAAAGATGTTGTGAAACTTGAAAGGGTTCAGAAAAGATTTACAAGGATGTTGCCAGGGTTGGAGGATTTGAGCTATAGGGAGAGGCTGAACAGGCTAGGGCTGTTTTCCCTGGAGCATTGGAGGCTGAGGGGAGATCTTATAGAGGTTTACAAAATTATGAGGGGCATGGATAGAGTAAATGGGCAAAGTCTTTTCCCTGGGTTCGGGGAATCCAGAACTAGAGAGCATAAGTTTAGGGTGAGAGGGAAAAGGTATAAAAGAGACCTAAGGGGCAACGTTTTCACACAGAGGATGGTACGTGTATGGAATGAGCTGCCAGAGGAAGTGGAGGAAGCTGGTACAATTGCAACATTTAAGAGGCATTTGGATGGGTATAAGAATAGGAAGGGTTTGGAGGGATGTGGGGCGGGTGCTGGCAGATGAGACTAGATTGGGTTGGGATATCTTGTTGGCATGGAAGGGGTTGGACCGAAGAGTCTGTTTCCATGCAGTACATCTCTATGACTCTAACGTGGTTAGAGAAAATCATATTCAACTGGACTGAAGTAAATCGCAGATTCTGAAACTAAACTTTCACAAATTCTAAAGAAACATGCTTCTGTGTGGTTTTGGGAATACATAAAGTATCTCCGTCAAATTGAAAATCCAGGGTGAAAATCAAGCAAAATGTTGCAAGGCCATTTCAGTGCCATATGCAGTCAGGCCAAAGGCTGAGGCAAAACTTTGAGAGGCTGGTCAAAGTAGGATTCTTTGAACCTGTAAATGCGAGTGATTGAGTCATGCCTATCAGTTTAGTAATGAAGAAAGATGGTGCGGTATGTATCTGCAGGGTTTTCAATGTTCCTATTAATCTCGTATGTGTGCTGAGTAGTATCCTTTGCTTTTAAATGGTGACCTACTCAATGGACTAGCTAGAGGTCAATTTCCGGCAAATTAACTTTAATCAACCCTACTCCGTGTAAATGGAGATCCTAAGAGACAGAAATACTAAATGATTGAAACACGCAAATGACTATTCAAATACAAGAGATTTCCACTTGGAGTCACATCTACACATGTGCCATGACTCAGATTATAAGTGAATTGGAAGGAGTCCAGTGTAACCTAAATGTTATTTTCGATACAATGGAAACAGAAAAGAGCATCCCATAATTTAGAAGATTAGATTAGATTACTTAGAGTGTGAAATAGGCTCTTCGGCCCAACAAGTCCACACCGACCCACCCATACTCACTCCCCTACATTTACCCCTGCACCTAACACTATGACAATTTAGCATGGCCAATTCACCTAACCTGCACATTTTTGGACTGCGGGAGGAAACTGGAGAACCCGAAGGAAACGGGGAGAATGTGCAAACTCCACAAAGTCAGTTGCCTGAGGTGGGAATTGAACCCGGGTCTCTGGCGCTGTGAGGCAGCAATGCTAACCACTGTGCCACCGTGCCACCCACAATGTGCCACCGTGCCACCCAATTTAGGTACAACCCCACAGAGACTTGAAGAATGTGGCCATGGAGTGAGGAAAGACAAATGTCATTTTTTAAAATCTTCCATTGAACATTTCATCTATCTCAGTGATGCTATACACAAGTCACTTTCAAAAGTGAAAACCATAACTGAGGCACAAGTACCTAGGAGTATGAGCTAACTGCGATCATTTTTGAACTTGCTAAATCACTATGGCAGTTTTGTCCCAAGTCTTGTCACCATTCTTAAGCAGTTATCCAATTTACTATGTCAAAACAAAAATCAGAAATGGGAAGATCAAGTGAAATAGCCTTTACACAAGCTAAAGAGGGTTTATTAAAGTCAATTTTGACTCGAAGTTACTATTGCAACAAGCATGCAGTGGGAGCAGTTATTTCTCCAATGGTCAACAGAAGCCAATATTGTTTGATGTTAATCAAAGTAGAAATGGTCAAGAAAGAAGCTTTCAGAATCATTGTTGCGTTAAACAATTTCACCAATATCAATATTGCTGGAATTTACACTACTATGGATCATTGACCACAATATTGGTGCCTCATACAAGGATACTTTCTGTAGCAGTGAGCCATATGCAAAGGTAGACATTATTTCTGTCAGCTCACACTTATACAATTAAGTATCAGCAATCCAATTACATGGGAATGTTGATGAGTTCTCTAGATTACTTTTGCCAAGTGTATTGACGACAAACAGTCCGAATGTGAAATTCTCTATTTCAAACAAATATAAAACATTCCAGTAACAGCAGCACAAGTACACCAGAATTTTTCCACTACTATTAAAAGTGATGGACATGGTGTTTTCTGTAAGATTGTAGGAACAGCTGCAAACTGAAGCCATACGTCAAACAGAAGCTACAATTAGCTGTGTAAGCAAGATGTTTCATATGGGAAATGAGGGTCATCATTCCATCACAGCGAAGGAAACATGTGTTATATCAACTATACAAAGGAGATAGCAGTATTATCAGAATGAGGAGAAGCCAGAAGGTATTTTTGATTGCCAGGTTTGATTCCAAAGTTGAGGATAAGGTGGGTATATGTACACCTTGTGCAAGAGCTCAAAATCTACATGCATTAGTGAATGGCTTGAAAGGCAATGACAAAGAATCTATGTTGACTATACTGGACCTTTTGTAGGTTGAATGGTTTTCATATTGTTTGATGCACATATGAAATAACTTGAATTTGCCATCATAAAGATGATACCTTCAGAGAAAACCATTGGAAGTTTGGGGGAGATTGTTAAGAGCTTTGGTTATCCAGAACAACTTGTTAGTGACAATTGTCCATAGTCTGTATCACAAGAATTTATGGACTATCTGAAACAGAATGGAATTCAACATATTTGATCAACTCCTTCTTACCCAGCCACAAATATTTTGGCTGAAAGGTTTGTTCAGACAACAAAATGTTCCTTAAAGGTAACTCAAGAACAAGGATCACCAGTTTGGAGCTAATGTTTGGTAACATATGGGAACACAATTTACTCATCTCTCATGGTAAAGTGCCATTGTGCATGGCATTTGATTTGCTGAAACCACAAATGGAAAAAACATATTGTTTACAGGATAAAACATAATCAGGATTTCCAATGAGAGAACTGGTCTAAACATCATAGTTTCCAAAAGAGTAATGTTGGTGAGGAATTACATCATTGTGAAAGTGGGTACCGGCCATCATTGGACTGGTTTCCTGCACCATACAGATGAGAGATTATGTATATGGAGAAGACATGAAGATTAATTGAAGATCCTCAGGCAACTGTGCCAAACAGCCACCTTGGTAATACTGAGGTCAGACAGGTGATGTTCCTGATGAAGGGCTTTTGCTCGAAACATAATCTCTCCTGCTCCTCAGATGCTGCCTGACCTGCTGTGCTTTTCCAGCATCAAGCTTTTGAATCTAATCTCCAGCATCTGCAGTCCTCACTTTCACCTAGATGATGTTCCTAGTACACCTAAAAAAAGATTAAAGCCAATGAGTTACCAAAGGATTGCCAACAACCTCACAGGAATCAATGTCCTTCATAATCTTAGCTACCAACTGCTGTACATAAGACTGTAAACCATTGTGAAAGTTTTCATTGCAGGAATCTTTGACATAAAGGGAAGGAATGGTGTGTATTTTTTATGTTGGAATGGTGGACTATCACTTTAAGAGTCCGGTCATGAAATGTAATGAATATATCATCAACTGCTTTGATTTCAAACAGTTCTCTCTAAGTTTGCTGACTGTTGAATAAATGCCTCCTTAATAAAGCTTTGATTGTTGAATGCTTTGGGGTTCTTTCATGGAAATTAACAGTCTTCAGACTTGCAGACTACACAGACAGTTGCGGATGTGCTGAATTTATGCAGAAAAAAGAAATGCAGTAAATCGATCTAACTGTGGTTGGTGGGCTAAACACTGCGCAATGACATTTAACTTCGATGCATGTATTCCGCTTGGGCAGGGTCAGTTGTTACTTGCACAAATTAAAGTCTGTTGAGTGGAAGGTATCTTGGCATTATAGTTCATAGCAACAATTTAATGACTGATGCCAAGGAGTCATAATCAAAGCAGGCTGGTTATTAGGTCGCAAAATTAGAATAATTTAAGTTAAAACCAAATAAATCAGCACAGACCTTGACAAGAAATTGATTAACTGCACTTGTAATATTGCAACTAATCAGGGAGAAGAACCAGAATGTTTAAAAGACTTCAATTATTCAGAAATGCTAAAACGTTGGGTGTATTTCCTTGAGCATAAAATAGAATTCCTACACTGTGGAAACAAGCCATTTGGCCCAACAGGTCCACACCGACCCTCCAAACAGCAATCTACCCAGCCCCATCCCCTACCCATTCCCTGTAACCCTATATTTCCCATGGCTAATGCACCTAACCTACACATCCCTGGACACATATAGGCAAATTAACTTGTATGTTTTTGGTCTGTAGGAGGAAACCAGAGCACCCAACGGAAACCCATACAGACAAGGGGAGAATGTGCAAACTCCATCTAGACAGCTGTCCAAGGATAGAATCGAATTTGGGTGCCTGGCACTATGAGACAGCAGTGTAAACCACCTAACCACCATCCTGCCATTTAGAAATGTCGGGCATAAGGAATTTCTGACAAAGATAATTGTGGTCCCCTTGAGAAACAACTTCAATAATATAGTTATAAAAAGACAAAGGGTGGAGCTAGGTAAGCTATTTATCTTTTACCAGGGGTTAGTCAACCTGGTAAACTGGTTCATGTAATGAGTGCAACATTTCTGCACATCCTCATGAAAGATCAACAGGTTCCTCATTGGTGAGAATAAAATTGAGAGAAAGAATTGAGTTTATATTGTGGACATATATGGATATGGATTGCTTTTCTGATTGAATCTGAGTGATAGGCAGGTATGGTGCTTATGGATGGTTGGGGATATATATCTGATGCTCCAATTCTGGGGTGCAGGTTCGGTGAACCAAATGGTATTTCCCCATGTGTCACTTTGAATATTTTGATGCAACGAGAAATTAGCAGAGAAATGTGATTTCTATACATAATTTTATTTGGTCTTCCTTTGGTAGTTTAAGATATTGTTAACTGATTATAATACTTTGGTCAAGAAATGTATTCATTTCTTTTGATTGATTCAAATTGTACTGAAGTACTTAGATAACTGGAAAACTGGTTCAGTCACCAACCAGTAAAGCAATTATCACTGTTGAAACAATGCAAGCATAAATTTTCAGAGACCATTATTCAACTAAGATTTCAAGCTGCCAACAAGATACATAGACATGTCTTAATTAAAATTTTTCTTTCCTGAAAACTGGATTGGATTTTCTCAGCTTTCTGAGAATGGGCTGGAATGTGGAAGAGACCTGCAATATGGTATGGGAAAGTGGGGATATGGTGTCTGTAACCTTGTGCTATTTTAGCAGCAGTGGGTTTGGGGGATGGGCATGGGGAGGTGGGGGGGGGGGTAGGTGATGGTGCAAGATGGCCAGAGGCCAATTGAGCCACTTAAGTGACCAATTAGGAGCCTTTCCTGCTAATGGTTTTTTTTTGTTACTGGAGCCAGGCCGGCTCTCTGCAGCCACTGGTGAATTTTGGCAGTCTCATTGTGGGGTTGAGCATGGGACTCTCCTTATTAGGCACTGAGGGGCCTCAGCAACAATGCCTGCCTCCTTAGCAGTTCCACCCTTTATCTCACTGATGTCTGCCTGACAGGCAATCTTAGACCCCACTTATAATGAGGGAGTGGATGTTCTGGTCCCACGATGCTATCATCTTCCAGGTGCAGCTTCACCAATGGTCACTACTTCTGGTGGCACCACTATATCTGCTGAATAGGGGGCCACAGCTTCTAAGGGCAGTACCTGCATGACCATAGACCATAAGAAACAGGAAGAGAAGTAGGTCACTTGGCCCCTTGAGCCTGCTCTGCCATTCAGTGGCTGATCCGATATTCCTCACATCCACTTTCCTGCCTTTTCCCCATAGCCCTTGATTTGCCTAATTATCAAGAATCTATCTCAGCCATAAATAAACACAGGAACTCTGCCCCACAGCTCTCAGTGGCAAGGAGTTCCAAAGATTCTCAAATACAAGAAATCTTCCTCATCTCTGTGTTAAATTGGCACCCCCTTTTTTTTCTAAGATGATGCCCTCTGGAGCTAGAATTTCCCATGAGGATAAACATCCTCTCAGCTTTTGACCTGGTAAACCTCCCAAGAATCCTATCTGTTTAAATGAATATATTTTATTCTTCTAAATTCCAATAAGTAGAGTCCCAACCTGTTTAACCTTTGCTCATAAGACAATCCACCATCAGTGGTGTAGACAGGATAGATAACAAGACATTTTTTTCCCAGAGTGGGGGACACAATTACTAGGGGTCATAAGTTCAAGCTGGGAGGGAAAACTTTAAGGGAGAAATGCGTGGAAAATTCTATACGCAGAGGGTGGTGGATTGCCAGCTGAGATGGTAGAGGCAGGCACGATACCATCATTTATGATGTATCTAGACAGATACATGAATGGGCAGGGATCAGAAGGATACACATCCTTAGAAAATACATGACAGGTTTAGATCGAGGATCTGGATCGGCGCAGATTTGAAGGCCAAATGGCCTATTCTGCTGCTGTAAGTTTCTTTGTTCTTCTTTTGTTCTTAATCCCTCCATACAGGGGATCATTCTGGTGAACTGTCTCTGAACTGCCTCCAATAAAATGATTAGATTAGATTACTTACAGTGTGGAAACAGGCCCTTCGGCCCAACAAGTCCACACCGACCCGCCACCCACCCATACATATACCCCTTACCTAACACTACGGGCAATTTAGCATGGCCAATTCACCTGACCCGCACATCTTTGTGACTGTGGGAGGAAACCGGAGCACCCGGAGGAAACCCACGCAGACATGGGGAGAACGTGCAAACTCCACACAGTCAGTCGCCTGAGGCGGGAATTGAACCCAGGTCCCTGGCGCTGTGAGGCAGCAGTGCTAACCACTGTGCCACCGTGCCGCCCAAATGCCTTTCTCAAAATAAAGGGACCAAAACCGTTCATAGTACTCCAGATATTGTCTCACTAGCACCTTGTACAGTTGCAGTAAGACTTCCCTACTCTTATACAGCAATCCCCCAGAAATAAGGGCTAACATTTTGTTATCCCTGCCTTTCAATGAATGGGAGCACCCAACAACTCCATTCCAGCAACTACTTAATTGCAGTACAGATATTGGCAGAGGCCTGGGAGAGAGTCAGCAAGAAATACATGAACCAGGAAGACAAAGAGAAAAACAGAAAGCGATGTTATTAATAAAGAAAATAAAATCATCTGCCTTTCAAAAAACATTTTAAGATGTTCAACATTTTGAGATGTTTAACTGTGCCATTGATCTGAACAAATAGAGATCAAAACATATTGAGAATGCCTTGGATGGAGGTGACCATTCAGCCTGGTTTGTCTGTGGCAGCCAAAGAAGAGCTTTTAAATCTTTGCCACTTCCCAACTCTTGGTCCGTACCCCTGTAGGGTCCCATTACTTCAAATGGATATCAAACATTTTTTAAATACAATGAGAATTTCTACCTCTGCCACCTTTCAGATGATAGTTCTTGAGTCGAATCACAAAACTTTTCAATGCATTCTAACCTTCTTTATAGAATAATTTAAATCCAGGCACATTGCTTGTTGAAATAAAAACAGAAAATGCTCGAGAAACTCAGCAAGTCTGACAGAATCTGAGGAAAGAGAGAATCAGAGTTAACATTTTGAATTGGATCTGAATCTTCATGTTGCTGATGTGCACCATGAGAATTGAGACTGTTTGTTTGGGAATGGGTTGTTTATTCAGATTAGCTCCATCCAGAAGCAGGAGAGAAAATTGTTATCAGAAAAATTCCATTTACCTTAAGGATAAATTATAGTTCAGGGATGAAAGCGATTTCAAAGTACCTTCCTTATGGAACTAATTAACATATTAAACAAATATCTTTAAATCTGGAAGTATAATTTTCCATAATGATAATGCTAACATCATTCCCAAAGGCATTTTCTGTTAATTTGATACAGTATCATTTTATTACCAATTGTGTATGTTAATCATTAATTACATGGGGGCCATTGGCTGAATCTTAATTTTGTTTTGGAAGAATGTCATTTTCTTTGAGTCTCATCGTTGGTTTCTCTCCATGAGGACTTCCAAAGTTTCTATTGCTTTCATTCCAAATGTACCTCATTAACTACTTCTCATGTCCCTATGATGCCCTTCTTGTCCAGTGTGAACCCAATTCTCTCAATCGCTAGCGCCAGAATTAATAACACGGCATCTGTTTTTAACCACATCCCTCCTTACAACACTCTTTAAGTCAGTGTTACTCTCTAACTATTGCCCATTATAGCTCAACAATTTGGAACCATCACAGAGAGGGAGTACTTCAGTCACTGCAAAAAAAGTCACTTTTATTTACAAACACCAAAAGTGAAGCTGCATTTGCCTCTCAGAACAGAAACAAAATGTATCAAAAACCAACTGTTTTACAGTCCTGGATTTTTAGTCATAAGGCCATACAGAATGCAAACAGACCTTTGGTCCAACTGGTCCATGCAACCAGAAATTCCAATCTGACCTACTCCCATTTGCCAACATTTGGTGCATATCCTTCTAAACCCTTTCTATTGATATATCCATCCAGATGCCTTCTAAGTGTTGTAATTGTACCCGCCTCCACCACTTCCTCTGGCAGTTTATTCCATACATGCACCACCAACTATGTGAAAAAGTTACCCCTCACATCCTTTTTAACTCTTTCCCCTCTCAGTTTAAACCTATGTCCTCTAGTATTGGACTCCCTTACCCTGGGGAAAGTGACCTTGTTATTCATTCTTTCCATGCCCCTCATGTTTTTATAAACCTCTACAAGGTCACTCCTTAATCTCTGACACTCCAGGGAAAATATCTCCAGCCTAATCAGTTTCTCCTTGTAGCTCAAACCCACCAGCAACATCCTTGTAAATCTTTTTTGCACCTTCTCAAGTTTAACGACATCCTTCCTATAGAAGGGTGACCAGAATTGTACGTATTTTTCTAAAAATGGCCTCAATAATATCCAGTACAGTCAATGTCTTGACAATGAATGTTCAGTGCACCCTGCTCACATCTATCTGAATCGGATGTCAATTAAATCCTGCCTGGCTTGTTAGCACTCAGTGCAGATCTGCTGTTTCATACGGGTGTTCCTCCTGTTCACTGCCATTTTTCTCAGCAGAAAAAGAGTGCTCCTACTCTCCCAACTCATGACCATCCATCTTATCCCCTGTTTGCCTTCTGCAATTATGCAGGGCAGAGCATGCTAGGATTTTGTGGCATACTCTATCTAGAATATAGCACAATGCCTGAAAGGGCCAACTTAAGCAGGGGACTTCATCTTCAAGAGGCCTATTATCTGCTCCTCCATGGCCTGGGTTGAAGAATAGCTGCATCATTTCTGCACTCGGCTTCAGTCAGAGGGTTGTGTAATGGGGTACAGTGAATAGCATTTGTCTCCCAATAACCATCCTGGTAAGGCGTCTGGATCCTTAAATCCAACAGGGTTGCAAAAGTTCTCAAGAATAAAAACATTGTGTCAGCTCCCAGGGTACTGCATGCAAACTTCTAAGGAACTTCTGATGACAGACCATTTGACAGAGCTGCATTATGATATGGCTCTCTCAGTGCAACATGTGTACAGTTTATCGCATCCTGCACTTGGGGAATGCCAGCTATATTGCCAAATTCTTTTGCCCAGGCTGCCCTTGTCCTGTGGCAACAAAATTAAGCAGTGTGGTCTGGCGCAAATGGCATTGGTTTCAGTCTCGATGTATTGTGGGTAGATGATCCAGAGCTGTCAGAGTAGTTCCTCCTGGCTCGCTGGAAGGAGCCAGTCGCATGTAAATTCAACACAGCACTCACTTTAACAGGCACAGGAACAGGATGGCCACCCACTCCTTCAGGACACAGGCTCCACTCCAGCAGTTGGTGTAGTTCTGTAGCAGGGCCCTGGGACAACCTCAGTCTGTAAAAACACCGCACCTCACTCATCTGGAGGAAATATCATGGAGGACGAAAGATTCTGGCCCTCCTAGAAATTGTGCGCATCCTGAGGGGCTCTTCACTTGTGATCACTTCACGTGAAACTGTTCACCATCAGCTGGAGGTTACTGTTCCTTCTGAGCTTGCTGGTGAATCTTTTCCTCCTCCATGTCTCTGCACCTTCACTACATCACCAGTCATACCTGCTGTGGTTAGATCTATCAGTCACACTTCCACTGACTCTGTGTCGGGAGTAGGAGAAAAAGAGCAATGAGAGCAAACATCATTTGAATCATGAACAAATGACAGTTTAACTTATTCCTTCATGTAATGGAATGTGGGACATCCAGACAAACAGGGTTATGGAATGACTTATGATGATACTTTGACTTTGGACGTATTCCAATGAATGCACCACAGTGGCAGAGGGAGAGCAGGAGACTGTCATTTCTGCATCTTTCTTTCCCAGCCCACATCACCCATGGACTGTATCATTGCTTATCGAGAATTTTGTATTATAAAGCAGTTGAGGGCACCAGTTCTGTATTTCTTTTAATTCCACTTAGATCTACAGTAAATGTGTCCTTTGCGGCCTTCAGGTGTTTCCTTTAAGGTCACTTTTGATTACTTATGCATAACAAAGATGTTTATCTTTGCCTTGCAAGTTCAATAAACAACATAGCTTGTGACAAGCAGTTGCACCCTATACGTTTATACACTGCAGTTCACATGACAGTGATACATAATTTCAAATGTCTTAAACCTGACTCTAATTAAAGGTCCTTCACATTGCTTAGAAGTAAAGCCTGGTTTTTGATCAGCAAATTACACTTATTCTGGGCATAGTTGCTGCCATTTTCCATTTGTGGGTCGCATTTTGCACTCAACAGATCGTGGAAGACAACAACGATCACACTCGACACCATGGATTTGTCTGGTCGTCACCTTCCTCCCCAAGACCCACTTCCCACAGAACTTCCACATCCCTTTCTAGACAGCCAATCTCTACAGAACATGCCTGTTCCCACCCATCAGCCTGAAATATGAATCTAACTCTCGTCCTCAGCCATTGTAGCCTGTCACTATAGTTTGGCCATACAGCACAGTTCCCACAATGAGGGCACATTGATGGTGACCATGTATTATCATATCCCAACCTCCCCCACCACAATTTCCAAATTACTACCAACTCCCTCCCTTATATATCAAATTTATCCCCTCACTCTCCTGGCTCCCTCTACATTCAAAGATGCTGCTTCCAATCCCTAACATTGAGTCACTCACACCTCCAAACCACAACATTCCCAGATACCCATGATACTCATTCCGCTGACCCCCAGGGCGAATGTGCTCAGCCCACCCCTTGAGTGATGTGAACACAAAGCCCCAGCAGATAACTGACCACACCTTGTATCTCTGCTACTGATGATCCACTAATCCCCTGATTTCTATTGGAGCTGCAGGTCTGACTTTTCCCAACTGTTTGGACTGTAGTGAGTTGGACCCCTAACATAGACCACCCTAAGCAGACAGACTGGCCATGTTCAAGACCCTGGATTGATCATGGATCTTATCAGACTGCAGCAGGACACCTCTGACTGGTAGCAGTCCTCCAATTTGGCAGAGCAATCTGTGCAATTCTGAGACATGGCTGTTTGTTTGATTCACTTGTAGTGTGTTTGTCATATGATGGGGCATGCTAGAGATGTGACATTGATGGAGCATTATGCTGCGCAGTGACATGTCTAGCCCCTTGACTAATAACTGTTGGCAAACTGCCTGGCTTTGTGTCTATATTAAACATCAAGATAAGACAGAAGTATTCTGGGCCTCTGGCTGATGGGGCAAAACAAGAAAAAACAAAGCAGACATGTTGTGACAGTACAGGTACGTGCTAGGGGAATGAGCACTAAGCAAGCAATCCTGAGATGCAGCTTTGTCTAGTCCATGTGCTGGGTGTCTGTCTCTGTGGGCAAATTATCCAGGCAACAACATTGCATTGGTAGCTGCAGGAGTGCCCTAAAGTGCAATGTGGTTGTGCAGAGGTGTACTGTACGTGGATCAGAGATGTGCCAGGATATGCGGAGAGGCTGCAATGTATCAGATACTGGAATCCAAGGTCATGGGGCGCTTGCAACGGAGACTGCTCTGAGACATCAACGGCGGCTGACTATGGTGGCTATCCGGAGGAACAAATGGTGAGATGGAGTCACCTAATGCCCATTCTGACTTTTATCAAGAAAATCCTTGCTGTCTGGTTTCTATCCAGTGGGTGGTAGAATATAAGAGTACATATTAATGTGGTGAGATTAAGTAATAATGAATGTGGTATTGAGTGATAATTCCTGTTAATAGGTCTCTCACCACCAATGAGTGAGATTCTTGTCTTTATGTCTGGTACTTATTTGAAAATGTGACTTATTACCTCCAATATTAAGTAAAACCTCACATGACTTCTCACACAATTCTTCTAAATTTCTTGCCATTTTACTTCCGACAGGAAAGTCATCTTACAAGGAGCTTTACTCAACAGCATCATATCTCAGAATTATTTCTGACCAAACTCTGAGCAAAGGTTCCTCAAGTTGTCACAGCTCCAGAAGGGATACCATAAACTGCCAACTTCCTGGGTGAGGAGGGATGAATTGGGTCCCCTTCACAACGTCCTTCAATTAGTCTCAACAAGATTAATTTACAAAGGAACCCCTCCTTTGTAGATATATTTCTTCCTGGCCTAATAAGTTTGCGTTTTAAAAGGAGCCAATTTAAGCAGGCTTTCTTAAGTCAACAAAAGAGGAAGTTAATTAGTTACTAAATGAAAAAATAAATAATTACGCAACCTATGTACATACAGATTAGAAATAGGATGTGAGCCAAAAATAGATAGAAGTTAAATGATCAGTCTCTAGAGGTTATTTGTGATATTGCGGTTAATTGTAATAATCTACCACAGTAGTGTTGAATACATTGTTTTAGATAATTTATTCAACCATAAACAGGAAGAGTGTTTTTGAGGGCTAACATGAATAACTTTGAGGAATACAAGAGAAAGCAGTATTTACATTCATTTTTTTTGTCATGTGGGCATCTCATTATCCAAATTTCAATCTTGCTTCATAAATACATAAAAGACAGATGTTCATTCTAGATCATAGGTTAATGTTATGAATGTTTTCTCCTTCACCTAATCTGGTAACAATTCATCTTATCGTAGATTTTTTTAAACATTTCCTATCAGTGTCTGGAACCTGCTGTCTCTCAAACTGTCTCCAAGGCCTACCTAGAGGGTTTTGATCACACAAATTGTTGTTTTAAAATTCTTGCTGACACTATCCCCTAGAATGCACAAGCCTCATCTATTCCAAGATTCATTAATTAAAGTGTGCTCC
The DNA here is from genome assembly GCF_020745735.1 of Hemiscyllium ocellatum. NCBI lineage: Eukaryota > Metazoa > Chordata > Chondrichthyes > Orectolobiformes > Hemiscylliidae > Hemiscyllium > Hemiscyllium ocellatum. Next base: position 44,636,811 of record NC_083405.1, on the reverse strand, counting down.
CTAGTCTTTCCCAGTTTAACTCTTGCAGCCTAATTAAATCTAGCAACAAAGAGTAAACAATGGAAAATGGATAGGTGAGCTATCAATTTTATAATACTTGGCTTTGCAGGTTAATTGAATTTTTTTTTTGTCCTGGTTCCTTTCAGTGGTGGTTAGCCAGCAGCACTCAGAGGGAGACTATTCAGAGGAGTCTCGAAAAAGCACAGCTGGTCAGGCAGCATCCAAGGAGCGAAAGAGTCGACGTTTTGAGCAAAAGCTCTTCATCAAGAATCTCCTGTTCCTCGAATGCTGCCTGATTGGCTATGTTTTTCCAGCACCGCACTTCTTGACTCTGATCTCCAGCATTTGTAGTCCTCACTTTCTCACAGTTCTCCTTTTGTCCTGTCACCTTTTGATTGGATTGCTGGCTGGCTTTGAGCAGTCAGAGCAAATGATCCTTTTACCAACAGTACTAGGGTAACTATTGGCTGGTTCTTCTACTGTAATCTTCATAAGACACCAGTGCTCAAACTCAGGCTAATATGCAAAAGTACTTTACCCCATTGGCAAACATGAGCATGTCAGCTCACTAGCACAGCTTCTTCCACTAGCATAGCAAGACGAGGGTTGAACTAGTTGGAACCATTTCTTACATATTCTCAAAAGGGGAAGACACAAAACATGTCTATCATCAAGACTGCTGTCTTTCCCTCCACTATGTTCATGGTCTGAGTTAAGCCCCAGGAGATTGCAATTTGATTTGTCTTGCATTTCTCTCTTTTAAGTCCATTCCTATGAAGCTTTCATGACACATTGTCAACTGTGATATTCTGTGATCTCACTCTCCAGATAGCCAGTTAATTTATATCCAAGACCACCTCTTGGCTCTGTGTCCTATCTTTAACAAAAATGTGCGGTAATTAAAAGTTCATTATAGCTGTCGGAACTTTTTTGTTCCTCCATCGTCTTGACTGACAATCATGATTTTCTGACCATAATGATTGGGAACTTGTTATTGATGTGTGTTCAACATTCTAATATATGCTGCTGATGAATGATATTATCAATTCAAACAATATATTAATAACACTATCATGATAATCTTTTTCAGAATTTCAAGTGTTGTCTTTTTTAATCACATGATTGTTGCTCTCCTTATTATTGCCTCATTATCCTAGGTTTAATCTGCACATGAGCTCAATTATCTCCATATTCAATGCTGCTTTTATATTTTTAATGTTGCAAAGTTCTAGAATACTAGCCAGAGATCCATTTATTCATCTGAATTTACTACACCTCACTTAAAGATTCTGCTATATGATTTGTATCAAATTCTTGAAATAAGCTTGATATGGAAATAAAATACGCGCTTCGGCGGGTCGGTGTGGACTTGTTGGGCCGGAGGGCCTGTTTCCCCATTGTAAGTCTAATAAGTCTAATAATAATAATAATAATAAATATAGTATATCAGTGTTGGGACCACAACTATTTATGTTACATATAAATGATTTAGAAGAAGGAACTAAGGGAATTATTGCTACTTGTTACAGATGGCACAAAGATAGTTGGAGGGAAAAATCAGGTTGAAGAAATGGGGAGGCTGCAGAAGGACTTGGACAGGCTAAAAGAGGGGGCAAAGAAGTGGTGGATGGAATACAATGTGGGGAAATGAGAGGTTATACACTTTGTTGAGAATAGACTTATATACTATTTTCTAAATGAAGAAGGTTTCACAAATCTGAAGCACAAAGAGACTTGGGAATCCTAGTTCAGAATTCTCTTAGGGTTAACATTTGGGTTCAGTTGGCAGTTAGGAAGGCAAGTGTGATGTAAGCACGCACTTCGAAAGCAGTGATGTATTGCTAAGTTTGTGTAAGGGTCTACTCAGACTGCATTTAGAATACTGTGAGCAGGTTTGGGCTGTATATCTAAGGAAGGATATGCTGGTGTTGGAGTGTATCCAGAGAAGGTTTACAAGAATGATCCTAGGGTTGAAGGACTTACCATATGAGGAGCATTTGAGGACTTTAAGTCTGTACTTGATGGGGTTTAGAAAGATGAGATGGTACTTGATTTAAACTTACAGAATACTGAGAGGTCTAGATTGAGAGGATGTGGAGAAGATGTTTCTGCAACGAGGAGAGACTATGACCTAAGGGCATAGCCTCAGTAAAGGGACACTCTTTAGAACTGAGATAGAGGAAAATTCTGCATCCTTTAATGAAGCAAGTTAAGAAGCAACCTTCTGAAATGACATGAATGGACTTTGTTTTCTGATTTGTGAAATGAACCAAATGGTGCACAGGCAAGCTAATGGTACTACACAAAGTTGTGATGACCTGACACAACTGAATAAGATGGTTGTGAGAGAAATTCACTTATTGTCTACTGTTGATATGAGATTAGTTAAAAAATCCTAGAAGTTTTTTTTCACAACTTGTTCCTAATAGTGGATTCTCACAGGTGCCACTGCATAACAATCAACTATATTTCTTACTACATTCTTTTTCAAATCAGATTTTGTTTGGGATCACTTCAGTCTCAGATTTTTCAAATAACTAGATCCAATATTTTATGGAGTCATTTGCTATATGGATGGCATATTGATACATAAGGAAGTGGTTGAAAAGCATGAGAAGAGTGCAAGCAATCTTTAAGTTCTTATAAGTAGAAGGATTGACACTAACAACCAGTGTGAATTCTCCAAATAATCTATTTAGTTCTTGAGCTATATTGTCTGCAGTGAATATATAATGGCTGATCCAAAGTTGTCTGAAGTCTGAAATCAGTCTAGAATTTCAAAAGATTGTTTGGGATAGGTAAACTGTTGGTGAAATTTTTGCATTACTTGGCAATCACTACAGAATACTGCTTGGATGACTCCTCTAGAAGACACAAGGATGTTGTTGGAGTCCAGAAGATCAATAATATGCTACATGCACAAATGTCTCAGTGCACTATGATCTGTCCTTTCCAACCATCATTGCAGCTGATAATTCAACTAAAGCTTGGGAGCACGGTACTTCCAGAGCATACAGTTCATTGTCACGATGTAGTCCATTATGTACCACATGAATGATCAGACAGAGAAACATAGAACATAGAACATAAAACAGTACAGCGCAGAACAGGCCCTTCAGCCCACAATGTTGTGCCAACCATTGATCCTCATGTATGCACCCTCAAATTTCTGTGACCATATGCATGTCCAGCAGTCTCTTAAATGTCCCCAATGACCTTGCTTCCACAACTGCTGCTGGCAACGCATTCCATGCTCTCACAACTCTCTGCATAAAGAACCCGCCTCTGACATCCCTTCTATACTTTCCTCCAACCAGCTTAAAACTATGATCCCTCTTGTTAGCCATTTCTGCCCTAGGAAATAGTCTCTGGCTATCGACTCTATCTATGCCTCTCATTATCATGTATACCTTAATTAGGTCCTCTCTCCTCCTCTTTTTCTCCAATGAAAAAAGTCCGAGCTCAGTCACCTCTCTTCATAAGATAAGCCCTCCAGTCCAGGCAGCATCCTGGTAAACCTCCTCTGAACCGTCTCCAAAGCATCCACATCTTTCCTCTAATAGGGCAACCAGAACTGGACGCAGTATTCCAAGTGCGGTCTAACCAAAGTTTTATAGAGCTGCTACAAGATCTCATGACTCTTAAACTCAATCCCCCTGTTAATGAAAGCCAAAACACCATATGCTTTCTTAACAACCCCGTCCACTTGGGTGGCCATTTTAAGGGATCTATGTACCTGCACACCAAGATCCCTCTGTTCCTCCACACTGCTAAGAATCCTATCCTTAATCCTGTACCCAGTTTTCAAATTCAACCTTCCAAAATGCATCACCTCGCATTTATCCAGGTTGAACTCCATCTGTCACATCTCAGCCCATCTCTGCATCCTGTCAATGTCCCGCTGCAGCCTACAACAGCCATCTATACTGTCAATGACACTTCCAACCTTTGTGTCATCTGCAAACCTGCTGACCCATCCTTCAATCCCCTCATCCAAGGCATTAATAAAAATTTCAAACAGTAGAGGCCCAAGGACAGAGCCCTGTGGAACTCCATTCACCACTGACTTCCAGGCAGAATATTTTCCTTCTACTACCACTCGCTGTCTTCTGTTGGCCAGCCAATTCTGTATCCAGACAGCTAAGTTCGTCTGTATCCCATTCCTCCTGACTTTCTGAATGAGCCTACCATGGGGAACCTTATCAAATGCCTTGCTGAAGTCCATATACACCACATCTACAGCTCGTCCCTCATCCACTTTTCTAGTCACATCCTCAAAGAACTCGATAAGGTTTGTGAGGCATGACCTGCCCCTCACAAAGCTGTGTTGACTGCATTTAATCAAGCCATGCTCTTCCAGATGGTCATAAATTCTATCCCTTAGAATTCTTTCTAACACCTTGCAGACATCAGACGTAAGACTTACTGGTCTGTAATTGCCGGGGATTTCCCTATTTCCTTTCTTGAAGAGAGGAATTACATTTGTCTCTCTCCAGTCCTCAGGTATGACTCCAGTGGAAAGCAAGGATGCAAAGATCTTCGCAAGTGGCGAAACAATTGCATTTCTCGTTTCCCAAAGCAGCCGGGGACAAATCTGGTCTGGGCCTGGTGACTTGTCAATCTTAATGTTTGACAAAATTTTCAGCACATCAGCTTCCTCTATCTCTATCCATTCCAGTATGCACACCTGCTCTTCAAAGGTTTCATTCACTACAAAGTTTGTTTTTTCGTAAAGACAGAAGCAAAAAACTAATTTAGGGCCTCCCCTACCTCCTCAGACTCCACACACAAATTCCCTGTGCTATCCCTGATCGGTCCTACTCTTTCCTTGACCATTCTCTTATCCTTCATATAAGTGTAAAATGCCTTTGTGTTCTCCCTAATCTGTTCTGCCAAGCCTTTCTCGTGCCCCCTCCTGGCTCTCCTCAGACCATTTTTGAGCTCCGTTCTCACCTGCCTGTAATCCTCTAGAGTTAAGATTGACCCTAGCTTCCTCCACCCTATGTAAGCTACCTTATTCCTTTTGACAAGAAGCTCCACCGCTCTCGTCATCGAAGGGTCCTTTACCTTACCCCTTCTTGCCTGTCTCAGAGGGACATATTTATTCATCACTCGCAACAACTGTTCCTTAAACAGTCTCCACATGTCTATAGAGCCTTTACCATGGAACAATTGCTCCCAGTCCATGCTTCCTAACTCATGTCTAATCGCATTTTAGTTTCCTCTTCCCCAATTAAATATCCTCCCATTTTGCCTAATCCTCTCCTTCTCCATAGCTATGTAGAATGTGAGGCAGTTGTGGTCACTATCACCAAAATGCTCTCCCACCACAAGGTCTGATACCTGCCCCGGCTCGTTTCCGAGCACCAAGTCTAGAATGGCCTTCTCCTCGTCGGCCTGTCAACGTACTGAGTTAGGAAACCCTCCTGAACACACTTTACAAAAACAGTTCCATTCAAATCTTCTGCTCGAAGGAGGTTCCAATCAATATTGGGAAAGTTAAAGTCACCCATTACAATAACCTTACTATGTCCACACTTTTCCAAAATCTGCTGACCTATGCTTTCTTCCATCTCCCTGCTGCTATTGGGGGGCCTGTAGTCAACCCCTAATGAGGTGACTGCTCCCTTGCTGTTCCTAATTTCCACCCATACTGACTAGGTAGGCAGATCTTCCTTGACAATGGAAGCTTCTGTAGCTGTGATACCCTCTCTGATTAGTAGTGCTACACCCCCTCCTCTTTATCCCCCCTCCCTATTCTTTATAAATGCTCTAAACCCTGGAACATCCAGCAACCATTCCTGCCCCTGAGAAACCCATCTCTCTGTTATGGCCACAACATGATAGCACCAGGTACTGATCCATGCTCTAAGTTCATCACTTTTATTCCTGATACTCCTTGCGTTAAAGAAAACCCACTTTAACTGATCCCTTGGTTCCTTCCCAGGAAAATCCTTCCCACCAGCTGGTCTACCTCTTGCTATTGCCTCATCTGCATCAACTCTCACCTCCAGTATACAGCTCAGGTTCCCACCCCCCTGCCATACTAGTTTAAACCCTCTCGAACTACTCGAGCAAACCTTCCACCCAGGACATTGGTCCCCTTCCAGTTCAGATGCAACCCGTCCTTCTTGTACAGGTCCCACCTTCCCCAGAAGGCACCCCAATTATCTACATATCTGAAGCCCTCCCTCCTACACCAGCTGCACAGCCACGTGTTAAGTTGTGCCCGCTCCCTGTTCCTCGCCTCGCTACGTCGTGGCACCGGTAGTAAACTAGAGAACACTACTCTGTTCGTCCTGCTTTGCAGCTTCCATCCTAACTCCCTGAAATCACTTTTTATATCCTCAATCCTTTTTCTGGCTATATCATTAGTGCCAATATGTAACGATTTCTGGCTGCTCGCCCTCCTCTTTTAGAACCTTATACACCCGATCGGAGACATCCCGGACCCTGGGAGGCAACATACCTTCCGGGAATCCCAATCCTGACCCACAAAATCTCCTGTCAATTCCCCTAACTATCGAGTCCCCTACCACGAGTACTTTTCTATTCTGCCCCCTTCCCTTCTTTGCCACAGTGTCAGGCTCATGATATGATGTAATTGGGAAGGAACCTTTCTTCATTGAATGGACTTTCAAGAGATTGTCAGACCATGTGTCTGGTTGGAAAATTGTCAAAGAGGAATCACAAATTTTGTTTCACTATTGGGTGAGAAGAAATATCAAGAATACCTTTATGAATGCAAATATTTTGCCTATTTCAGGAGGTTCACCCATGAAATGGTATAAATCCACGCAAAAATGCAGACAACAGCAGATGCACTGTCTAGAGTAATCTTGTCAGACATGATATTGAATTTATTCACAAAATTCAGCCATACAATCAGTCCATCCAGCACAATGAGCAGAAAAACCTTCTAGTACAGCTGACTGCTATTGTAGCAAAATAAAACAAAAACCTAATCACGTCAGAAAAATATGACATCAGGAATAATATTGCCAGAAAGAATTAAGTTTAGATGGGTCAAAGAAAACATGAAATTGGACATTCTGGAGAAACAATTATTGAGATATAGGACATAAAACATCAAATAAGAGCCTCTGAACTGAATAGTAAGTCAGAACCTGAACAAGTAAATACACTTTTATTCACAATGGGGAGTATAGGTGATGTTATTACGCATGAAGAGTAAAATAAACAACAGACATATTTTTGAAGAGGTAATTAATCCATTTGACAATTAGATATTTTAACCTCCAGAACTAGGGTAATTCTTGAAAGAGCAACATTTAACAGAAGACTTCAACATCCATCCGTCTATCAATAAATGATTTCATTTGTGATTTTTATAGACGAATGCAAAGATGTGGCTTTGACTCAATCACAATTTATAAAAGACTAAGTTGTTGTAGGTGTTGCTGATGAAACTTTCTCAGATTTATTACAGCCCAAAGGAGACCTAACTCTAGAGAAATCCATTCAGAAGCAGCCCACATCAATGCTAAGAACGAGAAGCAAAACTTGGAGAGGAAAAGGTACACATGATCTGCCAATAAAATGGATAGAGCAGGCACCAATATCCTTGCCAATGTTGTGGAGCAAAGAAATCTCACAATGTCAAACAGTTGTCCAAGTTTTATAACCAATTGCTTTCAGAAACCAACAGTCTTAGAAAATCAAAAAAACACAAAGAACTACCCATACAAGTATGTAAATGAGGTAGAAACGTCTCCATTAGAAGACAAACCCAAGGTTTTCTTAGTGGAAATATTTTGGCAAGCTGACATTTATGTCCTTTGAATAAAGTGTCACATTGTTACAAAATGAGCCCATGTCTGATAAAACACTATTTACAGCCATCAATTGTTCACCTATATCATCCGGGGGGCTTTGAAGTTACAAATAAAGCCAAATAACATTCAAAACTATTGGGACACCAAATTCGTGAAAACCTGCTTGTACTTCACAACCAGGGACTCTCATTCCTGAGCAGAAGGTCAGGCATTGACTTTGTCCTCATTCAAAATCTAAAACTGATTGAAATACAGAAGATCCCAGAAAAGCTGGTCAATATGCAGCCAGCCATGGAATAGCTGGTGGAAGATATTCATTAGCTTACGGTGGAACCTGAATAAAGAAGAATTCCGTAAGGTTAATTACATTGAAACAAGAAACTTACTTCACATCACTGAGTTGGAATGCTGTGACTATATTGGTTTGATGGAAATGTCTTCAAAACTGAGAAGAATTGAGATTTCAAGTGCAAACAGACTTCAGGAAAATAACCAAACAAAGATATAACAACTGGACAGTGTGCCTGACTGGACAATTTACGTGTCTGTAACTTTTTGAGTCAAATTGCAACAGAATACTGTCAATAAATAATAACATATCTCGGTGATGCTTGAGAAAAGGAGGTGATGAGGAAGAGGAAAGTCACAAATCTGATCTCCACACATTCCAAACAGGTACCCCCAACAAGTGCAGCAGATATCAAACCAAGCAAAAATAAATCTTCAGGTAACGCAATTGAGAAAGTGAACAAGATGCTTTTTACCAATAGTTCAATTGCCGAAGGAATAAAAAGTCCAAACTAATCAAAATATTGCAGTAAAATGTCTAACTATTTGAGCACAAAACTACAGGAGGATTGAGAACGAAAGTCAATTGACTCAAATGGAAGACATAATCTATACAGCTCCATTAATGACACCACATAAAAGTTACATGCAATTTCTAAAGATTCAAGATTCTGTCAAGAAAGAAGTGCCACCTCTCTCTGAACAACATCCTCTGAAAGTTATACAAGAGGCAATGAACTTCAGTTTCAAATTGGCAGGAAAACAGTCCAAGACTTAAAAAATGTTGTGGTTGTTGGTCAGGCAGCATCCGAGGAGCAAGAGAGTCGACATTTTGAGCATAAGCTCTTCATCAGGCATGTCGGGGAGGCCGAAGGGAGTTGAGACATAAATGGGAGGGAGATGGGCTGGGAAGTATGATAGCTGGGGATGGATAGATGCAGGTGGGGGGTGACAGTGATAGGTCAGAGAGGAGGATGGAGTGGATAGGTGGGAAGGAAGATGGACAGGTAGGACAGTTCAAGAGGGTGGTGCTGATTTGGAGGGTTGGATCTAGGATAAGGTGGGATGAGGGGATATGAGGAAGCTGATGAAATCGACTTTGATCTCATGTGGTTGGAGGGTCCCAAGGTGGTAGATGAGGCATTCTTCCTCCAGGCATCAGGTGGTAAGGCTTTGGCAGTGGAGGAGGCCCAGCACTTGCATGTCGTTGGCAGAGTGGGAGGGGGAGTTGAAGTGGTCGGCCACGGGGTGGTGGGGATGTTGAGTATGTGTGCCCCAGTGATGTTCTCTGAAACGTTTTGCAAGTTGGCGTCCTGTCTCCCCAATGTAGAGAAGACTAAATCAAGAGCAATGGACACAGTAGCTGATGTGTGTGGAAATGCAGGAAAATCTCTGTCAGATGTAGGAGGATCCTTTGGCGGGTTGGATAGAGGTGAGGGAGGGAGGTGTGGGTGCAGGTTTTACACCTCTTGCGGTGGCAAGGGAATGTGTCAGGAATGAAGGGTGGGTTGATGGGGGTAGTGGATCTAACAAGGGAGTCATGGAGGGAATGGTCTCTGCAGAACACAGATAGGGATGGGGAAAGAAATATATCTCTAGTGGTGAGGTCTGTTTGTAGATGGCGGAAATGGCAGAGGATGATACATTGTATTCCAAAGGTTGGTGGGAGCACCACAAGAGTTCTGTCCTTGTTGTGATTGGAGGGATGGGGTTCAAGGGCAGAGATACAGAAAGTGGAGGAGATACACTGGAGGGCATTATCAACTACGTGGGAGGGGAAATTGTGGTCTTTGAAGAAGGGCCATCTGGCATGTTTTATGGTGGAATTGGTCCTCCTGGGAGCAGATGCAGTGGAGGGATTGGAAGTAAGGAAGAGTGTTTTTACAGGATGCAGGGTGAGAACAGTTGTAGTTCAGGTAGATGAAGGAGTCGATGGGTTTGAAGTAGATGGCTGTGTTGAATCAGTTGCTGGAAGTGAAGATGGAAAGGTCCAGGGAGGGGAGGGAGGTGTCCGAGATGGTCCAAGTGAACTTGAGATAAGGGTGGAAGGTGTTTATGAAGTTGACAAACTGTTCAACCTCCGCGTGGGAACAAGATGATACAGTCATTGATGTAGCGGATGAAAAGGTGGGGATTGGTGCCCGTGTAGCTGCGGAAGATGGACTGTTCTACGTACCTGAGTAAGAGGCAGGCATAGCTGGGGCCCATGCGGGTGCCCATGGCTATCCCTTTGGTCTAGAGGAAATGGGAGAATTTGAAGAAAAGATTGTTGAGGGTGAGGACTAGTTCAGCTGATCAAATGAGTGTGTCAGTGGAAGGGTACAGGTTGGGTCAGTAGAAGAGGAAGAAACAGAAGGCTTAGAGGCCGTCCTGGCAGATAGGTATGTACAGAGACTGGATGTTCATGGTGAAGGTAATGGGGGCCAAGAAACCGAAAGTCATGGAGAAGGTGGAGGACATGGGTGGTGTCACGAATGTATGTGGGGAGATCCTGGACCAAGGGGGACAGGACAATGTCAAGGTATGTGGAGATAAATTCAGTGGGCAGGAGCAGGCTGAGATGATGGGTCGACTGGGCAGTCAGCTTTGTGAATCTTCAGTGGGAGGTAGAATTGGACGTTGCGGGGTTCACTGACAAAGAGGTTGGAGGCTGTTGTTGGGAGATCCCCAGGCGTGATGAGGTTGTGAATGGTCTGGGAGATGATCATTCGGTGATGGGAGGTGAGGTTGTGGTCAAGGGCGCAGTAGGAGGAGGTGTCTGTTGGTTGGCGCCTGGCTTCAGGAATGTAGAGGTCGGTGTGCAAACTACCACTGTGCCCCCCATTTGTCCGCTGGTTTGATGGTGAGGTTGGGGTTTGAGCAGAGGGAGTGGAGGGCTGTCTGGGAGATGATAGTTTAGTGCCTCCAACAGCCTCCAACCTCATGGTCCAGGAGCCCCCTACATTCATGATGAAGAGCTTATGCTTGAAATGGTGACTCTCCTGCTCCTCGGATGCTGCCTTACCGGCTGTGCTTTTCCAATGCTGCCCTTTTTGACTCTAATCTCCAGCACCTGCAGTCCTCACTTTCTCCAATGAAAACAATCCAAGACCACTATCTAGAAACTAGCTGACAACATTCCCTTGAATGCATTTTACAAATTCTCTGCATACTCTATGCCTTCTTAACTCTAAATTTATTGCAATTATTATCAGAGTCACTGAAATTCCTTACAATCACAGCCCTATTGTTTCAGCATTGTGCCAACATATTTGTTCTTCTGTCTCCTGATGACAGTTTGAGGGTGTATATATAATATAAAGATGTAAAATTAGGAGCAAAATAGAACCTTCTAACATGTTTTGCCATTCAATAAGATTATGACTTGATTGTGGACTCAACTCCACAATAAGTTGTAACATCTTTGTTAGCAAAAGTCTATCCACCTCTGTCTTAACGCTATTCAGTGACAGTGATTTCACTCCTCTCTAGGAAGGGAAGACTCAGGGCCCACGGAAAGAAACAAAATCCTCCTCCTCAGTCTTCTACACTGTCAGGTTTTGCCCATTCACTTCACTTACCTATATCATTTTGCAGAATCTTTATGTTCACTTCACAGGTTACTTTCCTACCTATTTTTCTATTACCAGCAAATTCAATAACTATATTTGATCGCTTCATCTAAATTAGTGATGTAAATTATAAATCATTGGGACTCCAACACCAATCATTATGCCACTTCGCTTGTCTCATCTTGTCAACCCAAAAATGACCAATTTCTTCCTAACTTGTTCATTGTTCCCTTTACATGCTAATATTCGACCTTGTGCATTATGAGCTCTTATTTTGTGGAATGACCTTTGATATGGCACCCTGCCAAATATCTTCTGGAACGCTAAGTAGAGCAAATAAGTTCCCCATTATCCATGTCTATTTTTATTACTTCAAAGAACTCCAATAAATCAGCCAAACCTCACTTCTATTTCATAAAGCCATGTTGACTCTTATGGATTACTTGGAGATTTTTTAAGTGCCTAATATAAACTCCTAATATATTTCAGCATTTTCTCAATAATAGATATTAAGGTGATTAGCCTTTAATCTACCCTCGGCAATGCCACTTTTTTGGCATCCCTCAGTTCAAAAGGGATGGCCTCATTTGAAGATCTAACTGGTAAATTATCCCTCATCCCAATTGTGACGGATCCTTCAACGCAATCTACCCACCATTTTTAATGGCTGTTTCTGTGCTATTTCAAAACCCTGTTTCAACAATAGCAAGATATCATACTTATACACATTTATCTGTGGCCTCCACTCATCTGACATTTTACTTGAAGTATATACTGGTGTTAAATGATTCGTGTTATTTAACATATATTTCGAGTTAATTTAGATTAGGAACATTTCCCTGATAATTTCTGTCTCCTGAATTCAAAACGATTAATCCCAGATGGTTTTGGATCTGTAGGATTAATATAACAATTACACAGTAGAACAAGCTATTCCAGAATGTTCCCTTCCTCCAAACAGCCTACTGAATTTAAATAAGCCTCAGCACTGCTGTCTATGTCCCAGATATTTTAAACATCTAAAATTTCTCTTTGCAGAATATACACTTTCCCCCTTAAAGAGTATATAAGAGAAAGGCTTTTCCATGCCCCCTCCTAGCTCTCCCCAGTCCATTTTTGAGTTATTTCCTTGCTACCCTGTAATCTTCTAAAGCTGTGCCTGATCCTTGCTTCCTCAATCTTAAGTAAGCTCCTTCTTCCTCTTGATGAGAAGCTCCTCTGCTCTTGTTATGCAATGCCCCTTCCCCTTACTATACCTTGCCTGTCTCAGTGGGACAAAGTTATCCCACACTCGCAACAAGTGCTCCTTAAACAGCATCCACATTTCTGTTGTGCCTTTCCCGTAGAACAATTATTCCTAATTTATATTGCACAGCTCCTCTCTAATAGCAATATAATTTCCCCTCCCCCAATTAAATACCTTCCCATGCTGTCTGCTCCTATCCCTCCCCATGGCTATGGTAAAGGCGAGGCAGTTGCGGTCACTGTCACCAAAATGCTCTCCCCCATGGTAGGCTCATTCAGAAAATCAGGAGGTATGGGATACAGGGAAGTTTGGCTGTCTGGTTACAGGATTCGCTGGCTGAAAGAAGACAGAGAGGGGTAGAGAATGGAAAGTATTCCGCTTGGAGGCGGGTGACCAGTGGTTCCCGCAGGGGTCTGTTCTTGGGCCTCTGTTCTTTGTGGTTTTTATAAATGACTTGGATGAAGAAGTGGAAGGGTGGGTTAGTAAGTTTGTCAAAGACATAAAGGTCAGTGGTGTTGTAAATAATGTCAAGGGCTATTGCAGGCTACAACAAGATATTGACAGGATGCAGAGAAGGGCTGAGAAGTGACAGATGGAGTTCAATCTGGATAAATACAAAGTGATTCATTTTGGACGGTCAAACTTGAATGCTGATTACAGGGTTAAAGTCAGGATTCTTGGCATGTGACTCATGTCCTGGCTTGTTACCAAGCACCAAATCTAATATGGCCTCCTCCCCTCGTCAGCCTATCTACATATTGAGTCAGGAATCCCTCCTGGACACACCTGACAAAATTGGCTCCATCCAGACCATCTGTACTAAGGAAGTTCCAATTGATATTGGTAAAGTTGAAGTCATCCATAACAGCAACTTTGTTACATTTGCACCTTTCCAAGATCTGCCGTCTAATCTGTTCTTCCATCTCTCTGCTGCCTAAAGAAAACACCCAATAAAGTGACTGCACCTTTCCTGTTACTGACTTCCACCCAAATTGCCTCAGTAGACAAACCCTCCTGAACAACCTTCTTTTCTGCAGCTGTGATGCACTCTCTAATTAACAATGCTACTCCTCCTCCTCATTTAACCCCCTCCCTGTTTCCCAGGTGTCCTTGGAGAAGGAGCACGCGGTGTCCACCAACACTCTGGAGTTGTTCAGGGAGAGGTGGGCGCCGCAGGGAGTGGAGTGTGTCATTTCCCCCTCCAACTCTATTTTGATTTAGTCCCTGCCCTCCCCTTCACTGTTGGATCACACAGCATTGCCCTTTGTGAGGGGCACTGCTTGTCACTGGACCACTTGGGTGTTTCCTTTCTTCCTGGTGGTGGAAATTGAATAAAGATTCATGCACCTTATGTCTCTCACTGTGTCTCACACCTGCACACACACACCATGGGTGCTGGGGAAAAATAAGCACTACCGCAGTTAGGCGGTAGTGTGGGGGTTTAAAAGAAAAAAAATGAAAAAAAAACCCTCCCTGTTCTTTTCAAAAGATCTAAACCCTGGAACATCCAGCAACCATTCCTGCCCTATGAAATCCATGTATCCATCACGGCCACAACATCATAGTTTCAAATAATGATCCATGCTCTAAGTTCATCACTCTTATTCCTAACATACCTTGCATTGAAACAGACACACTTTAATCCAACCTTTTGCCCTAACAACTGTGTATCCTTCCTGACAGACTCTCTGCATTCTATTACTGCCTGTTCAGCAATTACCCTCGCCTCTGATCTGTAGCTCTGGTTCCCATCCCCCTGCTAATCTAATTTAAACCCTCTCGAAGTGCTCTAGCAAATCGCCTGCCCACGACATTACCTTTGTGTACAGGTCCCACCTTCTCCAGAAGGTACCCCAATGATCTCTGTATCTGAAGCCCTTCCTCTTGTACCAGCCCTGTAGCCACGTGTTTAGCTGCACTCGCTCCCTGTTCCTTGCCTTACTAGCATGTGGCACCGCTAGTAATCATGAGATTAATACTCTGCTTGTCCTGTTTTTTAGTTTCCAAACTAACTCCCTGTGATCACCTTTTAGATCCTCATCCCTTTTCCTGGCTATGTCATTGGTGCCAATGTGCACCATGACATCTGGCTGCTCACCCTCCTCCTTCAGAATCTTGTAGACTCAATCAGGAATTCCTTAATTATTTGACAAATCATCCTTTATGAAGTTCTATGCCTTTGTCTAGTCAATTGGTTTGTGATATTTTATGCTGTGGTATTATGAAGATTTCTTTTAACTGTCCCTTATTCATTTCTCTTAAAAGTATAAGTTAAAGGTTTATCCCTAAAAGGCTGTGTCTTTTCTGTGTTTAGCTTACCAATTTGTTTTTATTATGTGTGTGGTTTGATTCTGGTATCTAATGGCATTCATGTGATAAAAATCTTTGTAAACCTTATCAGTGGGATACTTTTATCACAGAATCTCTGCAGTGTGGAAACAGGCCATTTGGTCCAACAAGGCCACGCCGACCCTCAGAAGAGGAAACCCAACCAGACCCATTCCCCTACATTTACCCCGGAGTAATCCACCTAATCCATGCATCCCTGAACACTATTAGCATGGCCAGTTCACCTAACCTGGTAAAAACAATGACTGCAGATGCTGGAAACCAGATTCTGGATTAGTGGTGCTGGAAGAGCACAGCAGTTCAGGCAGCATCCAACGAGCAGCGAAATCAACGTTTCGGGCAAAAGCGCTTCATCAGGAATAAAGGCAGTGAGCCGGAAGCATGGAGAGATAAGCTAGAGGAGCGTGGGGGTGGGGAGAGAGTAGCATAGAGTACAATGGGTGAGTGGGGGAGGAGATGAAGGTGATAGGTCAGGGAGGACAGGGTGGAGTGGATAGGTGGAAAAGGAGCTAGGTAGATCGGTCACGACATGGTTGAAGAGCTTCAGGGCCGAGGAAATGACCTGGGAGTTGCAGTGGGAGAGAGACTCCCTGAGATTCTTGTAGAGAGAGGAGGAAAACTTCTACAAGGCAGGCATCCTTGCAAGAGGATTAGCAGTAGGGTTAAAATCAACGAAGTAAAAACAATGACTGCAGATGCTGGAAACCAGATTCTGGATCAGTGGTGCTGGAAGAGCACAGCAGTTCAGGCAGCATCCATCGAGCAGCGAAATCGACGTTTTGGGCAAAAGCTTGTGGGAGGAAACCGGAGCACCGGTACTGATTGCAGTACTTCTCCTTTAGATAACATTCCTTCTTCGCACTTAGGTATGATGGTACCATTCTTTTTCAAGGCACACCTTTGAGATTAAATTATTGTTTAAGCCTTTGTATTTTGTCTGTGGTGAGAACTAGTCTATTAATTTAATTATTATGTATGTTGTTTCCATGTCCCTTTTTAGGATTATCCAGATTTAAAACAGACTTTTCCAGCTTTTCCTTCTAGCTGAGATGGAATGCTTAATGGTTAACTCCTTTTTCTCCATAAATGCTTATCTTTAAATATTTTTAATATCTTTGTGTATCCTACCTAATTAATTGTACTTATTTTTAAATCAAAACAATATTTCTAACCAGATATTTTTTGTAGCTGAACAGTTATATTATTGTCAATTTTCTGTCCTTTGTTTCCTCTGTCTTTCACACTTGCTTGCAAAGGTTCTGCCTTCTATTTTCAATTTATGTTGTCTTTTTCCTCTGCATGTGTTGTGATATCATTTTCTGAAATTCCTTCTGTGTTTGTTTGCTGTGCTTTGTGTGTACTGATAACACACTCTGTTTACATTTCAGGCCTCTACTTTGGTACTTTGTGTTCTGTTGTTGAGAACTTTGCAGCTTTTTACTGCAGGGCTTCAATTCATGCAGGATAAAAATCTTTGGTGGCTCAGTGGTTAGCAGTGGTAAACTGGGACCCTGGTTCAATTCCAGCCTTGGGTGACTGTATGGATTTTGCGCATTCTCCCAGTGTTTGTGTGGGTGTGCTCTGGTTTAATCCTACAGTCCAAGGGTGTGCAGATTAGATGAATTGGCTGTGATAAAGTGCCCATAGTGTCCAAGATTGGGCAGGCTATGTTGGCTAGCCCTGGGAAATGCGGGGATACAGAGATAGGGTGGAGGAGCTAGGATGCTCTACAGAGGGCTAATGCAGACTTGATAGACCAAACGGTCAATATACTGCACTGTAGGGATTCTGTGATTCTATTCTAAGTGAGAGATTTGGAAACAAATGATAGAATTTTATGGCATTTCTTTTGATGTACCTGAAGACAGGAGGGGCATTTAACTTGTGGTATGGTGCTATGTCTGAATTAAATAACCAGTTCCTATTCCTTTGCTAGAATTCTGTCAGGTACAGAAGGCTTTTGGTCAGATTTCCTGCCCTACTAGTATTGAGACTCTAAAGCAAACAATGAATGATGGCAGAATGCGTGTGACATTTGATCAATGAAATTATGGCACAAACAGCATCCTGACATCAGCCAACATGGGACTCAAGTACTGAAGAGCCCTGTAAAATCCAGGATGGTGTGTCACATTGCCTGGTTGGAGGGGCTTATCATTTGAATGCACTCAGTGCATGCTCAAGGGATGTGACATCAGAAGGAAGGAGTTGAAATGGATGGCCTGGCCTTGCTACTGAATCCCTGTAACTCTCCTCATCCATCAACCATCTCCCTGCAAAACCTCTCCTTCCACAAGACTTACCTGTGGCAATCCTTGGTTAGTGTAGTTCCAGGAGCAGACATGGCATTCCCAATATTGCACTCATTCAAAAGAGTTGGCAGCCTCTGATTGAGCCACAACTCTCGGTGGGTCCTTGATCCTGGGAAAGGCCATTGATAGCCACTTGGCACTTAATACCAGTGTAATATTGTGGAGAAAGCAAGATGATGAGCCAAAGAATATAGGCCATTTGGCCCATTGAGCCTAATCTGACATTCAATGAGATCATGGCTGATCTGATAATCCTCAGCTTCATTTTTCTGCCTTTTCCTAATAACCCTTGATTCCTTGAGTAAAGATCTGACTCACTCAGCCTTCAATATACTTAATGATGCAACCTCAAGTGGTGAGAGTTAGATAGGTTTATTACCCTCTGAGAGAAAAAGAAACCTCCTTATCTCTGTCTTAAATGGGCTCTGGCTTAGTCTGAGATAATACCCGCTGGTCCTATATTCTCTCTCAAGGGGAAACAATCTCTTTGCATCTCTCCAATGAGTACAGGCTCAACCAACTCATCCTCTCCTTATAAGCCCAGTGAACCTTCATTGGATTGCACCCAATGCCAGTATATCTTTCCTTTTTTAGGTGGACCAAATCTGTTCACGGTATTTAGGTGTGAACTGACTTGTCCCTTCTCTAGTTTTAACAGGGTTTTCTTTTTGTTTTCACTTGTGGTTCATGAACAAGGCTTCCCAAATTCTCCTGTGCTGCAGCGTTCTGCAGTCTTCCTTGATTTAAACAAGTTTCAGCCCTTCTGTTCTTCTTGCCAAAGTGTATAACCTTCCATTTTCCCACATTGTATCCCATTTGCCATGTTTTTTGCCCTCTTGCTTATCCTGTCCACATCTCTGTAGATTGTTTATGTCATCTTCACTTACTTTTCAATTTAGTTTTGTTATCCGCAAACTTGGCAATACCACCTTGACTTTCATCATCAAAATCATTTATATATTGTAAACAATTGTGGCTTCACTGCTTCAGCTCAGGACTCAACATTGAGATCAACAACTGCAGAACATGTCCTCTATTTTGAAAACATCCTCTTCCCAGCCTTCAGTTCTCCCCTTACCCCTCACCAAAGTTTGTTTACTCTCAACAGAGCTGAATGATTTTCCTCTATTCACAAATATCATTTGCACTTTTTTCTTCATCTATATCTCCAATGTGTGACTTTTAACACTCTCTTTGCCTTTTGTTCTGAATACCATCATCATCTCTTCCACTTGCTCCTCCTCCCATTTACCAACAGAGTAAAATTCTTCATTTTCCAGCTCTCTTCTCTTCTGATGAAGATTCATATTGGACTCAATGTTTACTCTGATATTCTCTGTATAGATGCTACTAGACCTGGGTTCTCCTGCACTTTCTGTTTTTCATTTGGATCTCAATCATAGAACATAGAACATAGAACATAGAACATAGAAAAATACAGCGCAGTACAGGCCCTTCGGCCCTCGATGTTGCGCCGACCAAATCCTACCTAACCTACACTAGCCCAATAACTTCCATATGCCTATCCAATGCCTGCTTAAATGACCATAAAGAGGGAGAGTTCACCACTGCTACTGGCAGGCCATTCCATGAACTCACAACCCGCTGCGTAAAGAATCTACCCCTAACATCTGTCCTATACCTACCACCCCTTAATTTAAAGCTGTGTCCCCTAGTAGCAGCTGACTCCATTAGCGGTAAAAGGTTCTCAGTGTCTACCCTATCTAAACCCCTAATCATCTTGTACACCTCTATCAAATCTCCCCTAAACCTTCTTTTCTCCAATGAGAACAGCCCCAAGTGCCTCAGCCTTTCCTCATACGATCTTCCTACCATGCCAGGCAACATCCTGGTAAACCTCCTCTGCACTCGTTCCAACGCCTCCACATCCTTCCTATAGTATGGCGACCAAAACTGCACACAATACTCCAGATGAGGCCGCACCAGAGTCTTATACAACTGCAACATGACCTCAGGACTCCGGAACTCAATTCCTCTACCAATAAAGCCCAGTACACCATATGCCTTCCTCACAGCACTATTTACCTGGGTGGCAACTTTCAGAGATCTGTGTACATGGACACCAAGATCCCTCTGCTCATCCACATTACCAAGTAGCCTACCATTAGCCCAGTAATCCATCTTCTTGTTACTCCTACCAAAGTGAATGACTTCACACTTAGCTACATTGAATTCCATCTGCCACCTTTCTGCCCAGCTCTGCAACTTATCTATATCCCGCTGTAACCTGCCACATCCTTCTTCACTATCCACAACTCCACCAACCTTTGTGTCATCCGCAAACTTGCTCACCCAGCTTTCAAGCCCCTCCTCTAGATCATTTATAAAGATGACAAACAGCAACGGTCCCAAAACAGATCCCTGTGGTACACCGCTAGTAAGTGCACTCCAAGATGAACCTAGTCCATCAACTACTACCCTCTGTCTCCTTCCAGCCAGCCAATTCCTAATCCAAACCTCTAATGCACCCTTAATGCCATACCTCCGTAGTTTTTGCATTAGCCTACCATGGGGTACCTTATCGAACGCCTTGCTAAAATCCATATACACCACATCTACTGCTTTACCCTCATCCACCTCCTTAGTCACCTTCTCAAAGAACTCAATAAGGTTTGTGAGGCACGACCTGCCCTTCACAAAACCATGCTGACTATCCTTGATCACATTATTCCTATTCAGATGTTCATAAATCTTATCCCTTACAATTCTCTCTAAGACTTTGCCCACAACAGAAGTGAGACTCACTGGCCTATAGTTACTCGGGCTGTCCCTACTCCCCTTCTTGAACAAGGGAACCACATTCGCTATCCTCCAGTCTTCTGGTACTATTCCCGTTGACAATGACGACATAAAAATCAAGGCCAATGGCTCTGCTATCTCCTCCCTAGCTTCCCAGAGGATCCTAGGGTAAATGCCATCAGGCCCAGGAGACTTATCTATTTTCATCCTTTCCAGTATTCCCAAAACCTCCTCCCTACATACTTCAAGGCCATCCATTCTAAAAATGGATGTCATTCTAAAAATCTGTCATTCTTTGTTTTTATTCCCTCTTGGATGCAATTGGTATGTAATTTGTGAGTTATGTAAAAATGAATTATGAATTGTTTTTAAGCCTTAGTTCTGGATTTAACAACAAGAGCACCTACCTTATAAACCGTTAACACCTCACCACTGAAATAACATCTCAGAGGCTGGTCCAAATTACCCTTTACTTACATTTGCACAATACTTGACGCTGGTCCTGCTTCCTCAGAGCCAGCTCTCAGAGAGAGCAGAACCTCTGACATTCCTGTTTATACCTGTCAGACAGGGCTCCCTGATTGAACCTGGTTAGCCCCAATCAGAGAACTCATATTCTATGATGTCCACCTGGCTGACATCATTACAATCACTGCAGCCAGGATTATCAAGGCAAGTGCACAGTGAGAAGAGCTTCTTCATTGAATCCTATCAGCTGGCAAATCTTTGGGCGGCACGGTGGCACAGTGGTTAGCACTGCTGCCTCACAGCGCCTGAGACCCGGGTTCAATTCCCGACTCAGGCGACTGACTGTGTGGAGTTTGCACGTTCTCCCCGTGTCTGCGTGGGTTTCCTCCGGGTGCTCCGGTTTCCTCCCACAGTCCAAAGATGTGCGGGTCAGGTGAATTGGCCATGCTAAATTGCCCGTAGTGTTAGGTAAGGGGTAAATGTAGGGGTATGGGTGGGTTGCGCTTCGGTGGGTCGGTGTGGACTTGTTGGGCCGAAGGGCCTGTTTCCACACTGTAAATAATCTAATCTAATCTAATCAGTGGAACATGATCCATGGCCAACTGAGAAGCTGCTGTTCAAAGCACTTCTTCTCCCACTTCTTGTCATGTGATAATCAACAGGTTGGAATGCATCTTACCTCACTAGTATTTCATTTCTCTTCAGTTACACTTCTACAGTACCAGTCTTCACCGTGGCATTGCAACAGCTCTGTAGCTCCACCTTTCACATCTAATGAGGACCAATTGGAAACACAATAAAACTGCCAATAACAACAGTAGCAGCACTAGCTGCTTTCACAACAGTCACATGATCATTCCCCAAAGTAGATGGGATACATAGACACTGAGATACAGCTGGAAGGAAGTGATGCCATTAGCACAGAGTCTACAGATTGTTTCTCTTTCTGTAAATGTTGTCAGACCTGATAACTTACTCCAGAAGTTTATGTTTGCCCTTCAAATCGCCAGCATTTGTAGTACTTTGATTTACAAAGAAATCAAAACTGTTCCAAACATTTTCAAACGGTGACCCAATGCATGGGTGACCAGGAACAAGCGACCTTGATTGCTCAATGCCAGGCATTTGCTGACTGGTCCTCAAGGTGTTCACTAAAACAGCTTGAGGTTCAAAGTAAGGTCATTTCCATGTAATTTGCACTTGTTGAAAGTGTTGCAGAAAGTTTTGGGAGCTTTTATGGAATGTTTTAAATTCATGTGTAACTTGTTTTCCTAATGCCAACATTATCCTTAATACACTCGATGACAAAGGCATACTGCCATTATATTTAAAAAATTATAAACTGGAAAGGTAGCGCTTGGAGATATTTCAAGGATTTTTGTGATGCATTCCAATCAATGCTGAATGCACAATGAAGTTAAAAATCTCATGCGCTCCCCACATAGTTTGAAACTTTAATTCACATATATCTTCAAATTTGTGCAATTGTTTGCAAGAATCATTTATAAGATAATGAAGAGTATTGATGCAGTAGTGAAACTCAGAAAACCCTTTCGAATAATTGGATTGGCTTTGGCTACGAGGTTGACTTTCCCATTATCCCAAAACAAACAGAAGCTGGGAGCAAGGCCATGTTTTCACTTGTACTGTTGACTGCAGCAACCATTTAAGTACTTGAAATGTGGTTTCAGGTTTGATGGATTAGTGTCAATGCAGGTGAAGCTAATGGACTGTGTGAATCAATGCTGGTTCACTTAGCCCATAATACATTATATATTGATTAAGGTATACTTGAAGGATAAATGTCATGTACCAAAATTTACTGATCATTAACAGTTTGTGTTTGGTAACTAATCTCTTATTGTGGATTATCAACATTGTAACATGTGAAAGATTTTTTACGTTGTTGGAATGTAAGCATCAGTGAAACATACAGCATTTATTGTCCATTTCCTGCTTTTCTGAGAAGGTGCTGGTAGGGCAGTTGACTGGCTTGTTATTCTAGGGAAGTTAAATATTTGTCATGTGACAGGAGCTACATATGTAGGTCAGACCAGCTAAAACAGGTTTTCTTCCCGAAAGAGCATTAGTGAAGTATTTGGAATGTTAAACTTTGAGGCAATTTTTATGGATTCCATTTTCCATTGCCAGAATTTTTAGAACTGAACTCAAATTCTCAATTTTCTAAGATGAATTAATTCATTTAAGACTGTTAATTTCTGATCCAGTTAACTGTTACAATGCCAAATACGTAAATACGACAATCATGTCTCTGAATGATGTTTGTCTACTTTTATCAGGAAAATGGCAAAACACAGGCAACTACAATCAAATGTAAAATGTGGCGAAGTGGGAAAATTAAAAGTGAAAGCATCGCCAGCTCCAATAGTTTGGATAATTGGGATCAGCACGGTGTCCTCATTTTCTATATTTTAAACTAATAGCAGGAGCACATCTGTGATTCTGTCAAATACAATTCTACATTTGTTTTCTGAATCAACTTGTTCAGATATGCTGTGGTACCTCTGGAACAGATGGGACTTTTGCCTAGGTTGTGTGACCCAGAGACAACCACTATCATTGTGCCATATGAACCTCTTCAAATGCAATTCTACACTGATGGAAGCAAGATGACGTGACTTCAGTGGAAACAAAAATCCTCTATTTAAATGTGCGATGAACTTTCAAATTGCTTTCAAATCACAGAATAATCGATACCAAATAATTCCTGTGTTCCAGCCACATCACTAAATCCATGTTTATCATATATATATATATATATGAAATTTAAACTTGTGTCTAATAAGAGGAATGTCAAACAATGAACCTTGAATTTAGAAGATATGATTCTATGTAATCTTGAACTAATAAGTTGACGTCAAATCATGTTTCTCTGAAGTGTAGTTTGACACAAACGATAGTTATTAAAATATATATTGACATATGCATGTTTTGTGAATTAGCAGAATAATTGTATAAAAGGTTTTGATAAAATACAATGGAAAGAGATTAATCTGGAGTGTGAATATTGGATTGGACCAGGTTGGCCTGAATGATATTTTTTTTGCAGTATATTCTCTGTAATTAACAGCGTAATTGTATTTAGTCAGGTGCACACTATTTTCCTTGCTCTTTTTTCTCTCCTTATTAATTCATGGGAAGTAGGCATCACTGGCTGGGCCATTATTTATTGCCAATCCCGAATTGCCCAAAGTCAACCACATTGCTGTGGGTTTGGAATCACATGTAAGCCAGACCAGGTAAGGATGACATACTTCCTTCACCGAAAGACTTTAATAAACCAGATGGATTTTTCCTGATAATTGACAACAGTTTCAGGTCATCTTCAATTCCAGGTTCTTTTCAAACTCAATTCAAATTTCACCATGGATCATTTGTAAGGTAATGAAGAGTAATGATGCAGTAGTGAAACCCACAAAACCCTTTTGAATAATTGGATTGGCTTTGGCTACGAGATTGACTTTCCCATTATCCCAAAACAAACAGAGTCTGGACCCAAATTCTCAGAGCATTACCTGGGTCTCTGGATTAATTGTCTAGTGACCCACTAGACCATTGCTTTTAGTGAAAGTGTTGAGACTTTGCTGAACTGTAGTTTTATGGATATTGGTCAGCATTATAGCTGAGATGCTAGTAGTGATATGAGATTTGAAAGTTAATGTCATATTATTAACCTTCTTACCACAACAAAATGTTTGCCTGTTCCAGCTGCAGCCTAGAGTACACACACCTTCAACAACTATTTGCTGAACCATGGTTAGTGATAGAACTTCCTTGTAAGATTCAGAATCCCTGTGTCAGACTCAAATGTGTGCTATAACCACACACGCTGTCATTCTGGAGTGGTCAATTAGCAGCCAGAGGGTGAACTAGCCATAGAATTAAAGCTGGAGAGTCAACTCAAGAATGTGCAGTAGAATGTAGGGGGAGGTGCCCTCTCTCAGAATTTTAAAAAATAAGCAAAACTATGCTTTTGCATCCGGGTGATAATTATGGGATGCGAGGAAACCTCATCTTCTATGTGACCTGCAGCTGCTACACCCTCCAGGGCTGCACAGCCTGTATGCTAACCTGGTGTGCTGCCCTAACACTCACCTCGCCCTTACCCTACATGGGGGTCTGTCACTTCTGTGACAACCTGGGTATCTAATGGAAATCTTCAGCTAGCTTCCTTTAGATAATTTTAAAACAACACTTAACAAGTTTGATTGGCTAATCTACTACGTGCGGGTGGGTAGCATGGCACACTGTTTCAAATTCCAAACCCATCTCTGGGAAAATAGCTCAGAGACTTGAAGAAGTTTGGAAACCAACATTCAGGCCAATGTGCTTCCGCTCCAAGAGTCTAAAAGCCAGGCCCGAGGCATTGGAGCATTTGCTGTTATTTTAGTTCACTAGCCCAGAGGGAAATGTTTGTAAATATACTCGACTGCAATGAATTAATTTACAGGGCTTTTGGGATCAATGACATTAGTAAGAGTCTACAGTGATTGGAGCCAGATGGATCTTATTGACTATGAGATCTTTGATTGGAGTTGTCAACCTGGGCCAATCAGGGAGCACTGGCTGACAGATATAGACGGGAGATTACTAACACAGTTAGATGGTAGTGTGGGGGTTTAAAAAAAACACATGTGTGTCTGAAAAAATAGACAGGAGATTCAGAATCTCTTCACTTTAAGCACTGACTCTGAACTGGCAGGCCACAGCCAATGTACTATGCACATGCAAATAAAGGGGGACTTGGTGGTGATGGGACATTAGCCTCTGTGTGGTTATTTCATGGTCCAAATGCTTATTGATTATAAACTAGCCTGCTGAATTTGTTTGAGAATTTAATTGAAAGTATTAACATGTCGCTAAACCACCAAGAGATATGCACACTTTCACAATCATATGATACTGGTCACTTTTTGAGTCTGGCTTATATAATACCAGTAGAATATGATTTCTGGAGTGCATTTTATTACAGTAGATTCATATGTCTCACTCCTTGAGCATGGTAATTCCTTACTGATCTATTCTTTTCATTAATATAAATTAATTAATAATGGTCCCTAAAATGAAATGTGAAGGATTGCCTAAATGAAGTGCCTAATTTACTTGAATGTCAGAACTTAATGATATAGGTTAGCTGGGTGAAAATATTTTCATACAATGCAACAATTTGTGGATTGAATGATAAGATTGGCAAAAAGAATGTCAGCAAATGTTAATTTAATAAAGGACTTTTTTTCCCAACGTTGTCTGATCATGACTGTGATGTGCAGGATTTGATGTCAGGCTACCTTCTGTGTATTTAATAATCAACAGTGGCACTGGTTACATTTACAGATAATTTAAAATTTTGCAATAGCTCTGGGATCTTTAAAAAAAAGACTTACATATGTATAACGACGAGATTTCTGTGTTCCATCTTTTTCCCACCTGATTATTCAAGTTCCTTATGTTATTGGCATTGCTAAGACCCTGCTCCCCCCAGTGGACACTATGCAGTTCACGTATTGACCCAACTGCTCAAAAGATGATGCCATTCCCACCACCCTCCATCTGGTCCTCACTCACTGGAGAAGAAGGACAGTTACGTCGGATTACAGTTCATATTCTTCAGTTCTGCATTTAACACTAACATTCCTCAGCACCTGATTGGAAAGCTGAGTCTGCTGTGCCTAAATACCTCCCTGTGTAACTTGATCCTGGACTTCCTGACTGGGAGACCTCAGTCAGTTCAGATCGGGACACAGCATCTCTAATACCATCACATTGAGCACGGTGGGGGGCCCCCAGGGCTGTGTGCTCAGTCCACTGCTGTTCACCCTGCTGACACACAACTGTGCTGC
This sequence comes from Hemiscyllium ocellatum, assembly GCF_020745735.1. Lineage (NCBI taxonomy): Eukaryota > Metazoa > Chordata > Chondrichthyes > Orectolobiformes > Hemiscylliidae > Hemiscyllium > Hemiscyllium ocellatum. Next base: position 44,610,180 of record NC_083405.1, on the reverse strand, counting down.
GATGTACAAGATTGAAATACATTATCAAATTTGCTGAAGGCATGACTGTAGTGTGTCTTATCAGCAGGAACAACGAGTCAGCTTATAGAGAGGAAATGGAGAAGCTAACGGACTAGTGCAGAGCCAACAACCTGACTTTGAACATGGACAAAAGAGGTGGTTGTGGACTTCAGGAAGGCGCAAAGCGACCACTCTCTGTTGGACATCAATGGCTCCCCTGTGGAGATTGTGAAGAGCACCAAATTTCTTGGCGTCCGCCTGGTGGAGAATCTCACCTGGACCCTCAACTCCGACTCCATAGCCAAGAAAGCCAGCAGCGTCTCAACTTTCTATGCAGGCTGAGGAAAGCCCACCTCCCACCCACGCCATCCTCACCACATTCTCCAGAGGGTTCATTGAGAGTACCCTGAGCTGCTGCATCACTGCCTGGTTCGGGAATTGTACCATCTTGGATTGTAAGACCCTACAACAGATAGAGAGGACAGCTGAGAAGATCATCGGGGTCTCTCTTCCCCCCATTACAGACCTTTACTCCACACGCTGCATCTGAAAGGCTAAGAGCATTGTGGAAGACCCCCACATACTCCTCACTCTTCTCCCTCCTGCTATCTGGCAGAAGATACCAGAGCATGCAGGTTCTTACGGCCAGACTGTACAACAGTTTCTTCCCCAAAGCCATCAGGCTCCTAAACACAGTATGATCAAATGCTTTCCATTTGAAATTCTTTTGGATTGCTGCTAGTAAAATAGCTATCATTCATCATTCTTCTGAACACTGTAACCTACGTGGTTTGCACTTTATGCTGTGTATGATTGTATAGTTTATGCTGTTCAGGTAGAAACTTGGTCCTGGAGAAACAATGTCTTGTTTTTACTGTATCAGTTGCATATGGTAGAAATGATATATAAAACTACTCTACTCTACTAAATGGAGTCAAGAAGTCAAAGCTTTTCATCTTATCATCGGAATGATAATTCAAGAAACAGACTTGAGATAAAGAACACTGTTTTGTACAGTATGAGAAGACGGTCCTGGTTAGTGGACCATCACTGTCAAGGAAATGGAGCAAGAACAGTTAACTGTCAGTTTTCATTCTCAGACCAGGCTGATAGATTCTGATTGGTCAGGAAGTTGCTATGGCAATGCAGCAAACATTGGCAGTATCTACTATATGTTTTTTCTCATGAGAAATGTGTTGCGTTTGCACAAATTCCTGTTTGCCTACATAAAACATATGTAATAATTTACGCATATTGCTTTTAGTATATGCAAATAAATTATACTGTGAGTTGGACTGATGCTTTTAAATTGGTTTCCTGTATAATTCTTAGAACCCTCTGGATTATTTAATAAAATTATTTAATCTGGATTTCAAATAAGAAAATCACATTTAATGTTGTCATACTTTTCTGAGCCTTGTAAAAACAGGCTGGTGAGCCTGATCGTTACCAACTTAATACTGTGTTATTTGATACAGTGTGCAAATCATTGCATCATATTGTGTACATACCTGACTTTACACCAGCTCTGAAACTCTTGTATCACATTTCTTATCTGTGTGGTTGACAAAACATCTCTTTGGCATGACAGCAGCATCCTGTTAGTACAGAAAGCTGCTCTTCTGCTTGCTGCATAATCGCAGTGTGATACAGATAGTTTCACCTGGCGTTCAAATGTTTGAGACTCCTTCTGCTTCCAGAGAAACCTAAAGGTGGACCAGGTACTGCTTGGGTTAAAATTAATTCAGCCTTTTATTGAGATTTCAGGACATCAGGCGAGAGATAGTTTAATCAGTTTATCACTGTTACATAGCAGTTTGATTTACTCCATCTCAGTGACAAACATACATGCAGAGCAGACAGTTAGAACCTGATCAGAGTGTTGCTAATAAGATTAATCTTGCAATGTGTGAAACAGTAGGAATCCCAACATGCAGAGTGACAAGTGCATGACGTATTTCAGTGCATTGTAATTGAGAATCCGTCGGCAGACCTTACAGCTGATACATTGAGGAAAAGGGGCTTGTTCAATTGCTTCATTTCAATGGTAAATTTGAGTGAAGGGTGGAGTTTTTTTTAAGCTGCGACAAGAAATTATTTGATACAGCTGCAGCTTCAAGTATTGCAAATATGTCACCTGCATATCGGAGAATGCAAGGGGCAGAAGTCTGGTGGTCATTTCATCAAGGATGCACTTCTCAAGTCAGCCAACAAAGATGTTAGCAAGAGCTGGATCCAAAAGGGATTCCATGACAATGCTATCTATTTGGGTGTATAGAGTTTCATTGAAACTAGATCTAGATAGCCATAATAAAGTGACATATTGTCAACTTCACTGGCATCTTTGAATGAGTTATTGGTAAATAAGCAGGCAAAATGTACGACATGAGATGTCACCCTGCTAATAGAAATGATTTATTAAATAATTTGAACTGGATGAAGCGATACAATGGAAACTAATCCAGATCATCAGTTGGGTTTAAGTGTAACAAATTTGACTGTGCTAGAAGCTGCATATATGAATACAGAGGACACTGTTTTATGTAAGCAAAAGGGATTTGAATATTCATTACATGTTTTCATTTTTAAAATATCATGAAGCAATTTTCTGACTCAGTGTGTGGATGTACCTATGAGAGAAGGTGCAAAACCTGACCTACTCTTGGGAAATAAGGCACGGCAGGTGACTGAGGTATCAGTGGGGGACCACTTTGGGGCCAGCAACCATAATTCTGTTACTTTTAGACTGGATCTAAAAGTTGAAATTCTAAATTGGAGGAGGCCAATTTTGGCAGTATTAGGCAAGACCTTTCAAAAGCTGATTGGGGGGCAGACATTCGCAGGTAAAGGGATGGCTGGAAAATGAGAAGATTTCAAAAATGAGATAATGAGAGTCCATAGACTGTATTTTCATGTTAGGGTGAAAGGAAAGGCTGGTAGGTGTACGGAATGCTGGATGATTAGAGAAATTGAGGTTTTGGTGAAGAAAAAGAAGAAAGCACATTAGGTACAGGCAGGATAGATTGAGTGAATTCTTAGAAAAGTATAAAAGCAGTAGGAGCATACTTAAGAGGGAAATCAGGAGTGTGAAAAGGAAACATGAACTAGCTTTGGCAAATAGGGTTAAGGAGAATCCAAAGGGTTTTTATAAATACATTAAGGACAGAAGGGTAACTAGGGAGAGAATATGGCCCCTAAAGGTCAGCAAGGCAGCGTATGTATGGAGCCGCAGGGGATGGGGGAGATACTAAACAAGTATTTTGTATTAGTGTTTACATTGGAGAAGGACATGGAAAACATAAATGTGGGGAAATAGATGGTGACATTTTGAAAAAAATGTTCATATACAGAGGAAGGAAGTGCTGGATGTCTTCAAACGCATAAAAGTGCATAAATCCCCAGGCCCTGATCAGGTGTACCCTTCTGTGGGAAGCTAGGGAAGTGATTACTGGGCCTCTTGCTGAAATATTTGTATCATTGATAGCCACAGGTGAGGTGCCGGAAGATTGGAGGTTGGCTAACGTAGTGCCACTGTTTAGGAAAGGTGGTAAGGACAAGCCAGGGAACTATCGACTGGTGAGCCTGACGTCGGTGGTGGGCAAGTTGTTGGAGGGAATCCTGAGGGACACGATGTATATGTATTTGGAAAGGCAAAGACTGATTAGGGATAGTCAACATGGCTTTGTGCTTGGGAAATCATGTCTCACTAACTTGATTGAGTTTTTTGAAGATGTAATAAAGAGGATTGATGAGGGCAGAGTGGATATGATCTATATGGACTTCAGTAAGGCATACAACAAGGTTCCTCATGATCGACTGGTTAGCAAGGTTAGATCTCATGGAATTCAGCAAAAACTAGCTATTTGGATACAGAACTGGCTTGAAGGTAGAAGACAGAGGGTGGTGGTGGAAGGTTGCTTTTCAGAATGGAGACCCGTAACCAGTAGTGTGCTACAAGGTTTGGTGCTGGGTCCACTGCTTTTTGTCATTTGATAAATGATTTGAATGTGAACATAGGAGGTATAGTTACTCGGTTTGCAGGTGACACCAAAATTGGAGGTGAAATGGACAGTGAAAAATGTTACTTTAGATTACAATGGGATCTTGATCAGATGGGCCAATGGGCTGAGGAATGGCAGATGGAGCTGAAAATGTGTTGCTGGAAAAACGCAGCAGGTCAGGCAGCATCCAAGGAACAGGAAATTCGACATTTCGGGTATAAGCCCTTCATCAGGATGAAGGGCTTATGCCCGAAACGTCGAATTTCCTGTTCCTTGGATGCTGCCTGACCTGCTGCGCTTTTCCAGCAACACATTTTCAGCTCTGATCTTCACCATCTGCAGACCTCACTTTCTCCTCGAATGGCAGATGGAGTTTAATTTGGATAAATGTGAGGTGCTGCATTTTCCAAGGCTAATCAGAGCAGGACTTATACATTTAATGATAAGGTCCTAGGGAGTGTTGCTGAACAAAGAGACCTTGGAGTGCAGGTTCATAGTTCCTTGAAAGTCGAGTCTCAGGTAGATAGGATAGTGAAGAAGGCAGTTGGTATGCTTATCTTTATTGGTCAGATAATTGAGTATATGAGTTAGGAGGTCTTGTTGAGGTTGGAGAGGACATTGTTAAGGCTATTTTTGGAATATTACATGCAGTTCTAATCTCCCTCCTATCAGGAAGATGTTGTGAAACTTGAAAGGGTTCAGAAAAGATTGACAAGGATGTTGCCAGGGTTGGAGGATTTGAGTTATAGACAGAGGCTGAATAAGCTGGGGCTATTTTCCCTGGAGCGTGGGAGGCTGAGGGGTTTCTTTTTTGAGGTTTATAAAATCATGAGGGGCATGAATAGGATGAATAGCCAAGGTCTTTTCCCAGGGTGGGGAAGTTCAGAACTAAAAGGCATAGGTTTACAGTGAGAGGGGAAAAATTAAAAGGCATCTAAGGGGCAACATTTTTAAGCAAAGGGTGGTGTGTGTGTATCGAATGAGCTGCCAGAGGAAGTGGTGGAGGCTGGTACAATTACAACATTTAGATGGCATCTGGATGGGTATATGAATAGAAAGGGTTTAGAGGGATATGGGACAAGTACTGGTGAATGGGACTAGATTAGGTTAAGGTATCTGCTCAGCATGGACGATAGGAAAGGTGTGTTTCCGTGCTGTTAATCTCTATGATTCCACAAGTCTGCCAACCTCTGCCCTACCCATGGTGACATTTTGACTAATCAGAATCTATTTGCCTGGTCTGAGAATTAATATTGATGATTAACTTTGCTTCGTGTATCTCCATGTCACTATTGGCCCACCTGTTTATAAATTGCTGCAACACTTTCCACATCTGTTCCTTGCATCATAATCTTGATGGGCATACAATGAAAATGTTTCTCTTCCTGGCTCCTTTTAACAATGCTTAGGTTCTGTATTCACAACTTTAATACATTGTTTGAGTTGAGATATTCCCTTTTTTATATATAAAACCTTAATTTATCTCGAGAATGTGATATAAAAGAAGTTCTGGGATTTACATATTAATGAACTAAAACCTCCAACCCATTCTAAAAGATGAAAGACTTAACAGCAATCTAGGTTTGTTCAATAGTTTTGTTTTAATTGTATGGTACAGTGATCTTTTGCTATAAATTTTGTGTCTTATGATCCTGCCCCACTAGTAACCTGGTGAAGGAGCAATGTTCTGAAAGCTAGTACTTCCAAACAAACCTGTTGGACTATAACCTGGTGTTGTGTGATTTTAATTTTGTCCATCCCAGTCCACCACCAGCTCCTCCACATCATCGGTTCTGTATGATGAGGCATTTATTCATGGTATGGTTCATGAGCAATGCTACTTGTTTTGCTATATATTGGATAGTGAAGACATTTCCTATTTTATAAGTAACATGGATTTGCTCACTGGAGTGATTGGTAACATTGAATCTGAGACAGCATGAATTGCAGGCCTGGAATTTGTGATGGTTAGCTTTACAGGTCTATGTCTCTTCATTTTCCTGTCATAATAACCCAGAAGCTGGCCCTAGACAGTTGTTCCAGTGAGAAATCCTGTTTCAACCAGCTTTCCAGAAATAAACAATTCCTCTACCTCATTACAAAAGGCAGAGAACATTTTAACACAGTTGGCAACAAGAAATAAAAATGTATCCCCTCGGATTTACTGTATTAAATATTCATGAACTGCATGATAAATTATTAATCATAAGTGAAGTGTAATCTTAATATTATAGTTCTTCTACATTATCTTATTTCTAGTTTTCTGATGCAGTTGTCTCCTGGCTATATTTGTTTATTTGTTTGTTTGCTATCATAAGATGTAATTGGCATGTTTTACTCTGCTCGTCTTTTGTTTCTCCTTTATATACTGCTCACTTATTTAAAATGATTGAACATTCCGCGTCTAGTCAGTTAATGACTCATTATTTCAAGCAGCTTAAAGGTGCATTTAACATCGTACAGTCAGTCATACAACACAAAAACAACTCGTCCATGCTGACCATAATCTCAAACTAAATTCGCCCCCACCTCTCTGCACGTGACCCATACCTCTCCAAATCTTTCTTATTCATGTACTTATTCAAATGTATTATAAACATTGTAACTGTACGTGCATCTACTACTCCCTTTGGAAGTTCATTCCACACATGACCCACTCTCTGTGTAAACAAAATTGCCCCTTATGTCTTTTTTAAATCATTCTCCTCTCACCTTAAATGTATGCCCCTGGTTTTGGAATCCCAGAGCATTGGGGAATAAACATCTCCCATTCATCTTATCTATACCCCTCATGATTTAAAAACTTCCATAAGGTCACCCTTCAACCTTCTATGCTCCATGATAAAAGTTCTGCCAATTCATCCCCCCCCACCCCCCCCCCCCCCTCCCCATAACTCAAAATCTTCCATTCCTGGCAAAATCTTTTCTGAACCCAGTCAAGCTTGATAATATCTTTCCTGGTACCAAGGTGACCAGAAACGGATGCTGTACTCCAGAGGAAGCCTCACCAACACCTTGTCCAACTCCAACATGTCTGTCCAACTCCTAAAGTTTGAGCAATAATGGCATGTGTGCTCAATGACTTCTTAACTACCCTGGATTAGTGGCGCTAGAAGAGCACAGCAGTTCAGGCAGCATCCGAAGAGCAGTAAAATCGATGTCTCGGGCAAAAGCCCTTCATTCCTGATGAAGGGCTTTTGCCTGAAACATCGATTTTACTGCTCCTCGGATGCTGCCTGAACTGCTGTGCTCTTCCAGCACCACTAATCCAGAATCTGGTTTCCAGCATCTGCAGTCATTGTTTTTACCTCCCTCTTAACTATCTTGTCTACATGTGATGCAAACTTCAAAGAATTATGACCTGACCCCCTAGTTCTCTCTGTTTGATAAAACTAACCAAGGTCCGACGTTTCATTGTATAAGTCCTGCTCTTATTTGTTTTACCAAAATGCAATACCTCATATTTATCCAAACTAAACTCCATCAGCAACTCCTCAGTCCATTGACCCAATTGATCAGGATTTCTTTGTCATCTTAGATAATCTTCTTCACTGACAACTATACCACCAACTTTGATGTCATTCGCAAATCATTTATATAAATGACAAACAAAAGTCGACCCAGCATCAGTTCCTGTGGAACGCTGCTGGTAACAGGCCTCCAGTCTGAAAAACAACACTCTCTGCCTCCTGCTGTAAAGCCAATTTTGTCTCCACTTAGCAGGCCCAGCCTAAATCTCACATAATCTGACTTTACTAATTAGTATACCATGCAGAACCTTGTCAAAGACTCTACTAAAGTCCAAGTAAACAACATCTACTACTCAGCCCTTACCAATCTTTTTGGTTGCTTCATCAAAAACTCAACCAATTTTGTGAGACATGATTCCCCTTGCACAAAACTGTACCGACTATCCTTAATCATTCCTTGACTGTCCAAATGCGTATAAATCCTATATTTCAGAATCACTTCCAACGACATACTCATCACTGAAGTCAGACTTACAGGTCTACATTTCCTAGGCTTCTCCTTACATCTCTTTTTATGAGAGGCACAACATTAGCCACTCTCCAGTCATACAGCATCTCACCTGTTTTTATATATGATGCAAATACTTCTGGAAGGAGTCCCACAATTTCCTCCCTAACTTCCAACAATATCCTGGGATACACTAGATCGGGTCCCGGAGATTTGTCCACCTTTATACTTTCTAAGATTTCCAGCATGTCCTCTTTACTAATGTGAATTGTTTCAAAAACATTAAGATTTTATTTCCCTGCATTCTCTAGTCCCCATTTCGTTCCCCACAATAAAAACTGATGCTAAATTTGGGACAAGATATCAAATATGATAGGAAACAAACACCATCACTGGAATATTATGAATGCTCTGGGTTAGAAATGGATTTGTATGATTGGAAGATCCACTATACAGAGGTTCACTGCACTAAGAAGTATTAACTCATATTACTCTTGAAATATTCAAACCCGAGGAACATTTTTTTCTAATTTTTACATCTTGTTCAGTTCTTTGTTAATTCAAGCTACAAAATAACAATAAGAGCTTGGAAGAATGTCCTAGGTAGCATACACATACACCAATTGTGAAATGACAATTTGCCATCCTCTAAGTCCTTTTATTAGGCTCCATCTCTGTTTCATAAGATTTGAAGCTTAGAGTATCACTGGCTGGATGACCATTTTTCTGGCTTTAAGCAGGTACCTAAACCTTCAAAATAATGGATTGGAAGCATGCAATCATTACAATCCAAAGATTGATTTCTCAACAAATATGTTCAGGGACCACAAGAACAGGTATTAATTCCTTTGCAATCAGGCCAGTGTGTGAGTGGAATCATTGTTATTTATGGAAACGAGTAGCTAAAAGTACTTTCCCTCCTCATGGTTGGTGCACATTGATGGTTCCAGGGCAATTATGAACATTTCCTTTATTGTGAGCAAAGCATTTTTAAAACATTTTTTGTTCATGTTTTATTAAATGCCCATGTTAGTGTTATTCACCACTCTGTTGGATATAACTGAACTGACAGGCTCAATCGGCTTTACTTTCTATCAACTGTAAAACAATTTGTTTGAGATATTTCACAGGAAGGTAATTGAGATATTGCAGGTGAACTCAAAACCCTGAGAGGAGTCTGTCAGGAAACACTCTTGGTTGAACCATGTTTGGACAGTAATAATACTGTCCTTTAGGTTCCCTCATTTTCTTACCTTGACTGACATCAATTGTCATACTGGGGGGATGAATGATGAGTCCTCATCATTGGATATCATGTTGTATGTGCTGGGTGACTCTTGGCCACTATAAGGTTATTTTCTTATCGCTAACTCCACTTAGGTTCAAATCTATAAGGCCTGCTTTGTTTAGGACAGGAAACCCTTTAGGGAGACTGACGAAAAGGCTTTTGTCTTAAATAAGATGCACTTCATTGTATACTGATGGATGGAAATTAAATTGATCTGCTAGCAGTTATTGCTAAAATTTATGAGGAGACCTGGTTATCAGGGCTATCTGGTTAAGATCCAGTGCTTTTCTTCCCATTCATCTGTCCCCACCAATCCTTATGACCCCATTATATTAGGTGGATTTTAAGGCACTCCCAGCATTACCCCTTTCAGAACCAAACACTATACAACTGGAGACACCTTCTGATGACAGGAAAATGCTGTGTACAAGCACTTCCTAACAGCATGATTTGCACACTGTGCCATTTAAGCTAAAACCTTGATTAACACACATCAGCCATTTCATTCTTCTTCATGTGCACTTGGATCAAGGATTACAAATGCTCTTCTTCAGTGAGTAGTGGGGTTGGATATTTAGATTTGTCCTGGGCTGAGCTAAACTGATCTCTGTTGACCAGGGAGTCGAGAGTTATGGGATGAGGAAATGAAAGTGGATCTGAGGCCACAACTGGATCAGCTATGATTTTATTGAATGGTGGAGTTGGCTCGAAGGGACAACTAGCCTATTCCTACTCCTAAGTCAAATCCTCCTATGTCCTTAACTCTGTGGTCAACCACTTCATTTGTGGTATTGTTGGCTAAACCTACCCCATCACAGCAGAATTGATTTGCTGCATGTTCACCACTTTGTACTGACAGAAGGATGCTACTGATGTTGCTGTACTTGAAAAAATGATTTCCAAAAGATGCGCAACAGACGGCTGATATGTATTGGCACATAAACTTGTGCCACAGTGCAGATAAGAAGTATATTTAGCTTATTGATTCCTTGAGTTGCATTGGAATTCCTAAACTAGGGTTACGATGGTCCAGTTTTATTTTTCTCTGCTGCCTCCCTCAGGTTGTAACATGGATAAGTCTCATTGCTTTCTTTGGGTCTCCATATATGCTCAATTAAAAAAAATCACAAGTACCCTAGTAAGCATACTTAATAAGTATTTCATGTGAGTTACATTTTATTACCAAATTGCTTTTTTTTGGTTTGTTGATACACATGAAATATTTATTCATTGATAACAAACCAGTAAGATGTTAGCATTATAGATAATGGTCAGATTATATCCACCACAAATCAATAACTTTTAAAATCTATCGATTCAAACATTAAATATATCATTGAAAACAAATATCTGCTTCTCATTCTAGATATTGTGGCAGTTGAATTGACAATAAATTATAAAATTAATTCACACTGGAAATTAGAATGTTACGTTGTATCCTTGGAAGAATAAGGGAACACTTCATTAAAAGATGACTTTTTAAATGAAATTTGAGTACGACTGTTAAAGTTTATTTTATAAGATTGTTACACAGCAAAACTAATTTGTGTTCAGCTTTTCATGAGAATAGTCCCTCATCTGTTAGTACAATTTTAGCAAGGTTGGCGTGAGAGATGAATGCCAGAAATCTGCTCTTTTACTTATGTTTTCTTGAATAGTTAAATTTTTTCTTTGTTTGACCATTTTTCACCACTAATCCTATTTGCATTAGTCAGGCACTAGTTTGACATTCGACAAGATCCCTGATTGTATGCTGGTCTAGAAGACTGCATTTGACAAAGTCCCACATGGTAGGCTGGTCCAGAAGATTAAGTCACATGGCATCCATGGTGAGTTGGCAAGTTGGATACAAAATTTGCTTGGTCATAGAAGACAGAGGGTACCATCGGAGATATGTTTTTCTGACTGGAGGTCTGTGTTTTGCAAGGATCAATGTTGGGACATTTGTTTGCTATGATATATACATATGGACTGTAGACAACACGAAAATTGATGGAGTTGTGGATAGTGAGAAAAATAATCAAAGGATACAGCAGGATAGCGACCATTTGGAAAGTTGGGTGCAGAAATGGCAGATGGAGTTTAATCTGGACAGGTCTGAGGTGATGCATATTGGAAAGTCAAAAGCAAGAGGAAAGTACACAGTATTATGGCAGGATATTTAGGGGCATTGAATTAGAAAGGGCCCTTGGGGTTCAAGTCCACAGCTACCTGACAATATTAAGTGGACAAGGTGGTAAAGAAGATGTATGACACGCTTGCCTTCATTTGGTTGAGGCATTGAATATAAAAATCGGCACGGCATGTTGCAGCTGTATTAGGCTTTAATTAGGCCACAGTCGCAGCATTGTGTGCATTTTGTTGGTCAGGCTATAGATAGGATAGGAAGGCTTTGGATGGTGTACAAAAAAAGAGTTTAGCCAGGACATTAAACTGAAAGAACTGCAGATGCTCGAAATCTGAAACAAAAACAGAAATTGCTGGAAAAACGCAACAGGTCTAGCAGTTTCTGTGGAGAGAAATCAGAGTTAATGTTTCAGACAGACTTTATGTAGAGAAATCAGAGTTAACATTTCGAGGTCCAGTCTCCGTTGTTTAGAACAGGTTTTCCAGGCATTTCGGTTTATGTTTTACCAGGATGTTGCCTGGATTGGAGAATAATAGCGATGAAGATAAACTGAACAAACTAGGATTGTTTTCACAAGAACATTGAAGGGTGAGGAGGTAAACTAATAGAAGTATATACAATGGAGAGATATGGATAGTTGGAGTCATTTTCCCAAGGTGGAAATGCCAGAAACTAAGAGGAATATGTTTTTGGTTGAGAGGGTGACAAGTTTAAAGGAGATGTACAAGGAACTTTTTTTTTAACAGAGGATTGTAGGTACTTGGAAAGCACTGCCAGGGAAGGTTGTAGAAGCAAATACAATTACAGCATTAACAGACGTTTCAGTAGACACATGAACAGACAGGGAATAGAGCGACATGGACTGTGCAGCTGGAATTAGTTTGGAATGGCATACGGTCAGCACAGACCTGGTGCTTCAAAGATCCCATTTCTGTGCTGTGCTGTTCTATGTCATTGGTCAGGATGGAAAGGATATAAGCTGCTGCTCTGCAGCTCAGAGGAAATCCCAGGCTCTGATTTCTGCCTCTAAATGATCAACATAACCAGGTGACATAAAATGAGTAAAAAGAAAATCTAAGACAAGTATTTGGAAGAAGTCTTTACTTAGAAATAATAAATGAGTACAATATTAGGGATGATATAATGTTCTCAATGGGGAGCCACACTTGCAAATTGATTACTTGCATTTATATCGTGCTTTTCACAACCGCCAATGTGTCAAAATGCTTTATAGCCAATGAAGTGTCGACACAATTGTAATGTAGGAATTCCATGGGCTTTGTGTTATTTATTGTGCTGTATTGTCTCGACCTCTTTATGGGCTGCTGGTTCATCCAGCTCTGACTTCACTTCTCTCTTGGGGTTCTTTGCAATGGGCAACTACTGCCCCATTTGCTAGACATTAAACAGGCTCTTAAAGCATTCTGAGCATTGGTACAGGATGAACACTTGACCAAAGGGTTGTGTCTTCCAAACATATTAGCAGTGGCTACTACTGTTAGAAAGATTGGCTTACAGATCTCAAGGTTTTGTAGCAGGATCTCATTTCTTGTATATTTATATACATTTGTATCCTCTGAATGAGCCAATTATCATTATTTCTTTGGTGTAGCTAAGTTAAATCCTTAGCACTTGTTCCCTAACAGCATTACAGGTGAACAATTCCAGTGGCTTGGCAGGCAATCTCATCCAGGAGTTGTGGTCTCAGCCCAACATGGTGGTCTTCTTCAGCAGAGGTTTCCTGCTAGTATTCCAGTGGCCTGGCATGGTGGTCCTGTCCCAAAGTGTCAGTCTCGTCCTGGAATGGCAGTCTCATCACGACTGCTCCTTCAGGGGATTCCATTGTTCTTTAATCGGCTTTCCCTGAGCCCAGTTTAGATGAAACTTTGATGACCTTTGTCTTAATCTTACTTTTTAAAAAATTATCATGTACAACTTCTGTCATTGATGTAGGTGCTGCGATGGGGCGACTTATAAAACTTTTCACTGTATTTTTCATGTAAAAGTATGTGACAATAAATTTCTATTCTATTGTAATCAAAGAGATAGCTCACCACCACCTTCTTGCTGTGTATTTTTCTTCACTTCTGTTTGAAATGTCTACGCTGTTTGTCATTATCATGGACAGGCCTGAACTTGCTCATCAAAAGAATGCACAGTTCTGGGCTGCTTCTCACACTCTGGATACACTCACCTCTCCTCCCCTGTATGTGCTTCAGCACAAGTTCAGAACTTCTACAAATATTTATAATTTCCTCAAGAGTCAGATTCTCTTTTACTTTCATTACTGCACTCTCATGGTAGTTTCACCTCTACCTAAATATCTTTTAGATTATTTTTTAGGTAACTAAATTCCCTAGATTCTGTGAGCTGTTTTAATGCAGATGCACATCTACCAACATGTTTTTTTCTTACTTTGTTAGTACATACTGTTCATATACTATATCAATTTAAGTTTAAAGCACTCCTTCAACAAATCTGTTCTTCAGAGAGACATTGGGTAAAACACATTTTGTAACAATCTCTCCCCAACACTGAGTAATGCATAGACACTCAAGTTTGATAATTAACTTGCATGTGTAAAATTATTAGTTCTGTTTCATATCATAGTTCATTTCAATTAGAACTATGACAGTCAAACTTGCAGCCGTTGTCTTGCCCACTGCTTCCAGATGTGGCTTGTTTCTTGTGTGGATTAGAAACTTTCAACAGCACTGAAAAATCCTCTAGTCATCGTTTATCAGCTGTGATCCTGTCGAGGTTTTCAGCACTCAATCTCAATGCCACTTATATATATGTTCAATTCGTAGGGATTGCCACCTTACTTGCCTCTGCAGGTAATATTCTCGACATTCTCTGTCAACTGCAGGAAGACTTGATTTTGCAAACTTCTTATTCCCAACTAAGTACATCATGTGAGTTATTCCTGCAACTGTCTCCAGAAGAGGAAGTTTCCCACGCCTTGAAAACTAAACATTAATCATTTAGAACAATTATTTTAGAATATTATTACAAATTTACTTGACAATTTTGGCAACATATCAACATAATACCGAAATTTGTTATTTCGTTTCTCATGTCTCTACAGCAAATCCTAGAACATAATTTCCATTTATGCCATTTCTATTGGCTTTTTGTAGATCTTCCATTGAAGTTATGAAGGGTGTGTGAGATAATATCAGCTTAAATAAAAAGCTCTGACATAGAGTAAAGATCAATACCTGTTGCAAAATGCATTTTTGCCCACTTGATTTTTATCTTGCACATAATGGGTTATCGCACAGTCACATACAATATTTCTTAACAGAATAATCATCAGCTCAAAGTTCAGGCTGCATGGCCTTCACAAAGCATGATCTAACAGAGAAAATGGGGACAAAAAAAGGAGATAAGCAGTATTGTTGATACGATTGAAACCATTAACTTCGCTCATAAACTTTACAACTGACAACAGTTGGCTCTCTTCCAACACTGATGAACAGATTGGCTGGGACTTTCCAATAGCCAGTAATTGTTTTTCTAGTATAGATATAAGCTGTGGTGTGGGACCCTGGAGAATCATAGCAGACTCCATAGCAATTGCTTGTTAAATTTAAGGTAGTAATGGGCAATTCCCTTCTGCCTGAAACCTTCCAGAAATATCCATTTATATTGGAGAATTTGGAGGGTTTCACTGCAGTTTAGGTAATGGTTACCCAGGAGAGGGTAGACAATTAAAAACCCAGGGGGAGAATTTTCCCAACCCCTGAATGATGCTGGCGATGCCAACTCAAGTTCTTTCAGTTTTTATTTAGGTTGGGTGAGAATGTGGGGAAGAGCAAAGCCAAAGGGGTTGACAGAGCGGGCAAGGCAGAAAAGAACATGACGATTTGAGGTAGTCATCAATCTGAGAGCCTGACCCTGTGACTCACTCTGCAATAAAGGTGAAAGAGTCCTCATTATTTCTACCTCACACCTTTCCTGTCACTGTGTACGCAAAAGGTTTGAGTTGCATAAGTCAGAGCAGCAATGTGATATACCCAGCGAGAGGAACATCCATATCCCAATGTTTGGGGAATTCTGTTCAACAGTTATTTGAGTGTGCTCCGACTGCTGAGTGATCACTTTACCGAGGAGCTACTTTGATTCCGACATTGCTAACACAGGCTGATTGGAGCTGAACCCAGTGGATCCAGCACAGAAGCTGCTGCCGTTTGGAAACTGCACTAAGGGCTGCTACCCTCATAGGTGCATTTTTATAGGACCAGCATTACTTTCATCCTTCTTTAAAACTTCCAATCATAAATGAGCCTCATGTTGCAGCGAAGCTTTAGTTGCTCTCCTTCCATAGAATACTATAAAAGTGAGGGGTGGTGGCATACACACTCTGTCCAGAGGTGGAAATGAGAACACCATGTCCTGATGCCCACTGTACCTGCAATACATCATCTTCACCCACTGGGACTACCGAGGACCATGGAATGGCTCGTACACATCAGCTTTCCATCCAGGTCATCAGTAGGGCTTTGTAACAGTATCGTCCAATCAGAGGAAGCCACTTGAGCTGGGCAACACTGCTCCAGAAAACTGGAGGACGCCGTGAGTCTATGGGAACGATGATCAATTGTATTGGGCTGAGTGAGAACTGAAGGAAATTCTTCAGATGAACAGCACTTGAATCAGCATCCCATCGCACAATCTTGCCGACCAAAGCAAAACAGGCCAAATGTTTTTGGGAACCTTCTTGAATGGAACTGAGTTTGTGTGAAGTCATCTTTCACTGACAAAATGTTTCTTTTTGAAGTGAGGTCAAGGTTCCGCGTCACCTTGCCATTGGTGCTAAGAACCAATGTCTAGAGTGATGCAGTGCAGGTCTGTACATATGTCCAGCAGACACTGAGGGTGCTGGACCTGGCTCTCCAGCGGTGTATCCAACCTGTCCACACTGGCAAACAGGCACTCGAAGCAGTGTGATACAATTAGGGTTGGTAGACTTCTCCAGCCTTCAAGTCAGTTTCCCCAACGTATCCAACAACCCTGCCGTGATGCTCTTATGTCTACTTGTGCATTTGGACAAAATTACAAATGACCAAAACCATGAGGTCCTCCCCTGTCTGGGCAGAATGACTGCCTCTCCTTGGAAAATCTGCCCCACTGATTCTGTATGACATCAAAGGATTTAAAATTACCTTTTGTGGATAAGCTGGCATGAAAGTGGCAATCAATCTATCGTTTCAAGTTACACCCAGTTGTTAGAATGATCTGTGTTTAAGTTTCATGTCAATCCTCAAAGTAATTTGGTGAACTAGTAAAATGCAGATAAAAGGGAAAATGGGGGTATATATTGCCTCACATGTAGTTTGTTGTAATGTATCATTCATGTTTTTATTTTATCTTGTGTAAATAAAACAATTTGTTTCCAATTCTGTTTTTTACTGACTAGAAAATACTGCAGATACATGTAATGCATTATAGCCTTGATCTATGGAGTAAATATTTTGTGCTGATTGCTTTGTGTCCTGCAGTGGTTTACCTGGATATGAGTCAGAAACAGACACTCCAAATCAGGATGTGAGCTCCACCTACCTGGCTGGCTGATGACAATGACCTGACAAGAGAATGTGCAAAATCCAAAAATGTGACAGCAACCTGCTTCCAAATTCCCTCCGCCTCCATCACCAGCTACAAAATGTTCTGTTAGCTGACAATGCTGAGAAGATTTGCTGGATTTATGACCATTAGTCAGTATGGCGAGTATCAGTTGAAACTACTAGCACCAGGTGGGAGAGCTACTCCCACAAAAATTCCTCAGTGAATAATAAATCAACTTATTACACATTACTTAGCTCATTACCTTACAACTCAGATGTAAGATCAGCTCTTTAGAGACCATTAGATGACTGATTTAGCTACATATGGTGAACACTAACAGTAACCATTGAAGCACTGCACACATCCAAGTGAACAAATTCTAGTAAACAATGTAATAATCATAACAAAAGATTGGTGAGATACAAAGTAGTTAGTGGAGAGTAAGGGTTAACGGACATCACAAGACCAAATCTGCTACTCAAAGAACTGCCCTTCAGAGCAGTTAATCAGTACACTATGAGTGAATTTTTGACTTCCTGAGAGTCATAGAAGTCTACAGCACAAAAAAAGACCTTTCAGCCCATTGAGTCTGTGCTGGTCCCAAACAAGAATTGAACTATACTAATCACACTTTCCAACATTTGAACCATAGCCTTGTACTCCTTAGCATTGCAAGTGTACATCAAAATACGAAAATGTTATGAAGGCTTCTGCCTCTACCAGGTTCCAGATTCCCATCATCTTCTGCACGATCAAAAGATTTCCTTGCATCCCTTCTAAGCTTTCTTAAATCGATGCCTCCGGTCATTCATCCCTTCCACCAAGCGGAAAGCTTCCTTCCTGTCTATCCTATCAATGCCCTTCATAATTTTATGTCTATCAGTATGTACCACCTCAGTTTCCTCTGCCCCAAGGAATACGAACTCAATTTGTCCAACACTCTTAATAGTGAAAACGCTCCAACCCTAAGCAACTTCCGGGTAAATCTCCACTGCACCATCTCCAGTACAATCACATCCATCCTATAATGTGAACTGCAGAAATGCACACAATATTCTAGTTGAGGAGTAACCAATGCTTTCTACAATTCAACCAGAACCTACCTGCTCTTAAACTCTATGTCTTGGCAAATAAAGCTAACTATCCCCAATGCTGTCTTAATCACCTTATCTACCTGTTCTGCTAACTTAAAGGACTGGTGAACATGCATACCAAGGTCCCTCTGGTCTACGGTGTTTCCCAGAATACTATGATTCATCATGTGTTCCTTTGCTTTGTTTGTCCTGTCCAAGTTTATCAACCATCTCCCATTTGTATGGAATGAATTCCACTTGCCACTGATCAGTCTATCTGACCAACTGATTTATCATCCTGTAGTCTGAGGCTATCCTTCTCACTATGTACCACCCCAATGAACTTCCTGATTAACTACCTACATTCAAATCTAAGTCATTTATGTAGATTGTGAACAGCAAGGGCCATAAGACCATAAGATATTGGAGCACAATTTGGTCATTCAGCCCATCATATATGCTCTATCATTCAATCTTGGCTGATATGCTTCTCAATCCTATTCTCCCACCTTCTCCCTGTAACCCTGATCTCCTTATGAATCAAGATGCTATTGATCTCCGTCTTAGATACCCTCAATGATTTGGCCTCCACAGCCCTCTGCTGCACAGATTCACCATCCTCTGGCTGAAGAAATTCCTTCTCATCTCACTTCAAAGGGTTGCCCCTTCATTCTAAGGCTGTGCTCTCGGGTCTAAGACCCTCCATATCTACTCTATCCAGGCCTATCAGTATTCTGTAAGATTCAATCAAATCCTCCCTTATCCTTCTCAGTTCCATTGAGTCAGAGTCCTCAACTGCTTGACAAACCCTTTATCCTCAGGATCATTCTTGTAAATCTCAATGTCTCTCCAACACCAGCACACCATTCCTGAGATATGGACCCAAAACTAGTCCTCTTGAAATGAATAGGAGAAAGTGAGGACTGCAGATGCTGGAGATCAGAGCTGAAAATGTGTTGCTGGAAAAGCGCAGCAGGTCAGGCAGCATCCAAGGAGCAGGAGAATTGAAATGTCGATTCTCCTGCTCCTTGGATGCTGCCTGACCTGCTGCGCTTTTCCAGCAACACATGTTCAGCTCTTGAAATGAATGCTAACATTGCATTTGATTTCATAACTTGTAATGGAACCTGCATGTTAATCTTAAGAGAATCTTGAACTAGGATTCCTAAGTTTTTTTTGTGTTTCAGATTTCTGATGTCTTTCCCCATTTAGAAATAATCCATGCCTTCTGTTACCAAAGTGCATAATCTTACACTCCTTTGCCACTCTCCTTGAGGGTCCATGTCCTTCCACAGCCTCACTGCTTCCTCAGCACTATCTGTCCCTCCACCTATCTTTGTGTCATCTGCAAACTAAACAACAATGCCCTCAGTTCCTTCATTCAGATCGTTAATGCATAACATGTGTAGCTCTGGTCCCAACACTAACCCCTACGGAAGTCTACTAATCACTGGCTGCCATTCAGGAAAAAGACCCCTTTGTCCCACCCTTTACCTTCTGTCAGTCAACCATACCTCTCTCCATGCCAGTATCTTGCCCATAATTCCAAGGGCTTTAATCTAACTTAGCAGCCTCCTGTGTGGCAACTTGTCAAAGGCCTTCTGGAAATTCAAGTAAATCATAGATGATCTAAAATGACACAGCAGTGAACCTGCACAGTTACTGCTTTTCCTGTTTGAATTCATGTATCGCTGGACATTGGAGTATGTCTGGGAAAATTAACAAACAGTGAAGTTCACAACTGATTTTGAAGGAACTGTTTGCGTGACGTTCACAGCACAGAAGCAGATAGATTTATTGTTTTTAAGTGGGACCAACAGAAAGCCTGCAGTAGTGAATAAAGTGGGTTCTTCCTTGATTTTTTGGGGGGATATGTCTCTTGATTAAACTAAAATATAAGCCATAACTATTCATTTAACCTGGGGCAATGTTTTGTAGAGGAATAAGATGGTGCTATTTTCTGGGTCTGTAGATTATGAGGGAGAAAAAAAAAGGCCTTTAGTAGAGTGATATGTGCTTCTTGTCAGATGTGGGAGTTTAAAGAGAGTTTAAGGGTTACTATGGATTATATCTGCAAGAAATGCTGTTGGTTGCGAATCTTATCAGATTAAATGGATTGGTTGGAGAGACAGTTAGAAGCAATGAAGAATTTGAAACAGCAACAGTATGTGATGGATGGCAGTCATAGGAAGGGGGGAAAGTCTCAGATACAGTCACATAGATGGGTTAACTCCAGGAAAGGTAGAGAGGTAGGCAGCTAGTGCAGGAGCTTTCTGTGGCTATACCCATTTCAAACAAGTATGCTGTTTGGAAAATGTAGGGGATGATGGATTCTCAGGGGAATGTAGCACGAACAGCCAAGATTCTGGTATTGAGACTGGCTGTAATGCAATGAGGGGTACATGGGTTCCAAGAGATCAATTGTGTTAGTGGACTCTTTAGTCCAAGGTACAGACAGACGTTTCTGTGGCCAGCAGTGAAAAATCAGAATGTTGTGTAGCTTCCTTGGCGCCAGGATCAAGGATGTCTCAGAGAGGGTGCCAAATGTTCTCACAGGGGGAGAGGGGCCAGCAAGAGGTCATTGTCCACATTGGAACCAACAACATAGGAAGGGAAAAGGTTGCGTTTCTGAAGGGAGATTATGGAGAGTTAGGCAGGAATTTAAAAAGGAGGTCATCAAGGGTTGTTATATCTGGATTACTCCCGGTGCTATGAGCTAGTGAGGGTAGGAATAGGAGAATAGAGCAGATGAATACATGGCAGAGGAGCTGGTGTATGGGAGAAGGATACACATTTTTGGATCATTGGAATCTCTTTTGGGGTAGAAGTGACCTGTACAAGAAGGACGGATTGCACCTAAATTGGAAGGGGACTAATATACTGGCAGGGAGATTTGCTAGAGCTGCTCGGGAGGATTTATACTAGTAAGTTGGGGGGGAAGGGGGGGTGCGCAGGGAGATAGCGAAGAAAGAGATCAATCTGAGACTAGTACAGTTGAGAACAGAAGCAAGTCAAACAGTCAGAGCAGACAGGGACAAGGTACGATTAATAAATTAAACTGCATTTATTTCAATGCAAAGGGCCTAACAGGGAAGGCAGATGAACTCAGGGCATGAGTAGAAACATGGGACTGGGATATCATAACAATTACAGAAACATGCCTCAAGGATGGGCAGGACTGGCAGCTTAATGTTCCAGGATACAAGTGCTACAGGAAGGATAGAAAAGGAGCAAGAGAGGAGGGGGAGTGGTGTTTTTGATAAGGGATAGCATTGCAGCTGTGCTGAGGGAGGATATTCCCGGGATATTCCAGGGCAATTACTTGGGTGGAACTGAGAAAGAAGAAAGGGATGATCACCTTATTGAGATTGTATTATAGACCGCCTAATGGTCAGAGGGAAATTGAGAAACAAACTTGTAAGGAGATCTCAGCTCTCTGTAAGAATAATAGGGTAGTTATGGTAGGGGATTTTAACTTTCCGAACATAGACTAGGACAGCCATAGTTTTAAAGGATTAGATGCAGAGGAATTTGTTAAGCGTGTACAAGAAAATTTTCTGATTCAGTATGTGGATGTATCTACAATAAAAGGTGCAAAACTTGACTTACTCTTGGGAAATAAGGCAGGCCAGGTGACTGAGGTGTCAGTGGGGGAGCACTTTGGGGCCAGAAACCATTATTCTATTAGTTTTAAAGTAGTGATGGAAAAGAATAGACCAGATCTAAAAGTTGAAGTTCTAAATTGGAGAAAGGCCAATTTTGACTGCATTAGGCAAGAACTTTCAAACGCTGACTGGGGGCAGACGTTCACAGGTAAAGGGACGGCTGGCAAATGGGAAGCCTTCAGAAATGAGATAACAAGAGTCCAGAGATAGTATATTCCTGTCAGGGTGAAAAGAAAGGCTGGTAGGTATAGGGAATACTGGATGACTAAAGAAATTGAGGGTTTGGTTAAGAAAAAGAAGGAAGCATATGTAAGGTACAGACAGGATAGATCAAGTGAATCCTTAGAAGAGTATAAAGGAAGTTGGAATATAATTAAGAGGGAAATAAGGAGGGCAAAAAGGGGGCATGAGATAGCTTTGGCAAATAGAATTAAGAAGAATCCAAAGGGTTTTTATAAATACATTAAGGACAAAAGGATAACCAGGGAGAGAATAAGGCCCCTCAAAGATCAGCAAGGTGGCCTTTGTGTGGAGCCACAGAAAATGGGGGAGATACTAAATGAATATTTTACATCAGTATTTACTGTGGAAAAGGATATGGAAGATATAGACTGTAGGGAAATAGATGGTGACATCTTGCAAAATGTCCATATTACAGAGGAGGAAGTGCTAGATGTCTTGAAAAGCATTAAGGTGAATAAATACCCAGGACCTAATCAGGTGTGTCCTAGAGCTCTGTAGGAAGCTAGAGAAGTGATTGTCGGCCTCTTGCTGAGATATTTGTATCATCGATAGTCACATTTGAGGTGTTGGAAGACTGGAGATTGGCTAACGTGGTACCACTCTTTAAGAAGGGTAGTAAGAACAAACCAGGGAACTATAGGCCAGTGAGCCTGACCTCGGTGGTGGGCAAGTTGTTGGAGGGAATCCTGAGGACAGGATGTACATGTATTTGGAAAAGCAAGGTCTGACTAGGGATAGTCAACATGGCTTTGTGCATAGGAAATCATGTCTCACAAACTTGATTGAGTTTTTTGAAGAAGTAACAAATAGGATTGATGAGGGCAGAGTGGTGGATGTGATCTATATGGACTTCAGGAAGGCTTTCGACAAGGTTCCCCATGGCAGACTGGTTAGCAAGGTTAGATGTCACGGAATAAAGGGAGAGCTAGCCATTTGGATACAGAACTGGCTCAAAGGTAGAAGACAGAGGGTGGTGGTGGAGGGTTATTTTTCAGACTGGAGGCCTGTGACCAGTGGATTGCCACAAGGTTCTGGGTTCTCTACTTTTTGTCATTTCCATAAATGATTTAGATGCGAGCATAAGAGGTACAGTTGGTAAGTTTGCAGATGACACCAAAATTGGAGGTGTAGTGGACAGCGAAGAGGGTTACCTCAGATTACAACAGGATCTGGACCAGATGGGCCAATGGGCTGAGAAGTGGCAGATGGAGTTTAATTCAGATAAATTTGAGGTGCTGCATTTTGGGAAAGCAAATCTTAGCGGGACTTATGCACTTAATGGTAAGGTCCTAGAGAGTGTTGCTGAAGTAAGACACCTTGGAGTGCAGGTTCATAGCTCCTTGAAAGTGGAGTCGCAGGTAGATAGGATAGTGAAGAAGGGGTTTGGTATGCTTTCTTTTATTGGTCAGAGTATTGAGTACAGGAGTTGGGAGGTCATGTTGTAGCAGTACAGGACATTGGTTAGGCCACTGTTGGAATATTGCGTGCAATTCTGGTCTCCTTCCTATTGAAAAGATGTTATGAAACTTGAAAGGGTTCAGAAACGATTTACAAGGATGTTGCCAGGGTTGGAGGATTTGAGCTATAGAGAGAGGCTGAACAGGCTGGGGCTGTTTTCCCTGAAGCGAGGGAGGCTGAGGGGTGACCTTATAGATGTTTACAAAATTGTGAGGGGCATGGATAGCATAAATAGACAAAGTCAAAGAGACAGACAAAGCTGGGGTGGGGGAGTCCAGAACTAGACAGCATAGATTTAGGGCGAGAGGGGAAAGATATAAAAAGGACCTACGGGGCAATGTCTTCACACAGAGGGTGGTACATGTATGGAATGAGCTGCAGGAGGAAGTGGTGGAGGCTGGTACAATTGCAACATTTAAAATGCATTTGGATGGGTATATGAATAGGAAGGGTTTGGACGAATATGGGCCAGGTGCTGGCAGGTGGGACTAAATTGGGGTGGGATATCTGGTTGGCATGGATGGGTTGGACCGATGGGCCTGTTTCCATGCTGTATATCTCTATGACTCTGTGAATCTATGTCCACTGCCTCTCCTTTGTCTAACTTGCTAATTACCTTCTGAAAGAATTCTAACATATTTCTCAGGCATGATCTCCTCGTGATGAAACTATGTTGACTCAGCCCTATTTTACTATGCACTTTCCAGCACTCTGCAATCTCAGCCTTAATAATGGATTTTTAAATTCTTACCAATGATCAAGGTTAGTGTAACTGGCATTTAATATCCCGCCTTCTGCCACACGCCCTTATTAAACAAGAGTGTTACGTTAGCTGTTTTCCAGTCCTTTAGGATCCTTCCTGACTTCAATGATTCCTTAAAATTTTCCACCAATGTCTCTGCACTTTCCTCAGCTAACTTCTTTAGAACTCTGGGGTGTCATCCACCTGACTTGAATGATTTCCAGCCCTGTTCTTTAGTGATGGCCACTCCACTCACATCTGTCACCTGAATCTCTTGAAGTTCTGTTTACTGGTGTTTTCCACCATGATGATTGACCCAAAGTACCTATTCATGTTCCTCCGCCATGTTTTTGTTCCCCATTACTACTTCCCTAGCCTCTTTTTCCAATAGTCCAATGTCCAATTTTGCCTCTTTCTTACTTTTCATTTATCTAAAAGAATCTTGCAATCTTCTTTTACATTACTAGCTAGCTTACCCTCATATTTCATCTCTCCACTCCCATTATCTTTTTAGTTATCTTGTTTTTTAAAGGTTCACAAATTCTCTGACTTCACACAAATCTTCACGACATTGTATGCTTTTTCTTTTGTTTTTATGCTATCCTTGACTTACCTTACCACCCATGGTTGCCTTGTACTCCTCTTGCTATTTTTGTTCTTCCTTGGGATGGATTTCTGCTGTGCCTCCTGAATTACCCCGTAAACCCTACTATTGCTGCTCCACCATCTTCCCTGTTGGGCTCCTTTTGTAATGAACTCTCAGCTCAGCTCCTCTCTCATGTCTTTGAAGTTACCTTCACTCAATTGTAAAACTGTGACATCTGATTCCAACATCTCCCTGGCAAACTGCAGGATGAATTCTTTAATATATTAATTGTCACTGTCTCCAAGAGGATTCTTCACCTTAAGTTCCCAAATCAAATCTGCCTCATTACACATCACCAAATCCAGAACTGCATGTTCCCAAGTGATTTCTACCACAAGCTGCTCCAAAAAAAACCATGATGCAGACATTCCACAAATTCCTATTCTTAGGATCTACTACCAACCTAATTTTCCCAGTTCACCTGCATATTGAAATCTCCTATGATTATTGTAATAGTGCCTGCATTGCTTGTCTTTTCTAACTCCAGATTTATTTCCTTCCCCAAATCTTGACTACTGCTCGGAGACCTGTACACAATTCCCATGAGAATGTTTATTTCTTTGTGGTTCCTCAACTCTATCCACAGATATTCGACGCTTTCAGATTATATATAACTTCTCACAATTGTTTTAATTTCATTTCTTACTAACAAGGCAACTCTGTCAATCTGTCTGTCTTTTCAATGGGATACATATCCTTGGATATTTATTCCCAATCCTGATCCCCTTGTAGCCACACCTCTGCAATACTCACATGATTGTATGCACTAATTTCAATCTGTGCCTCAGCTTACATTCCTGATGAAAGGCTTATGCCCGAAACATCGATTCTGCTGCTCTTCGGATGCTGCCTGACTTGCTGTGTTTTTCCAGCACCGCACGTTCGATTCAGCTCATATACCTTGCTTCATATACTGCGTGTATTTAAGTACAACATCCTCAGTCCTGCATTGACGGATCCCCTTCTCATACTCTGCCTCTTATCTGCTATGCCTGAAGTTAGATTCCTGACCCTTTCCATATTCTCTATTCTTTTACATGTTCTGAAACATTAATAACTTCTGCTAAGCCCTGCCCACCTCCCTTTTGCATAATTTCCCCTGGAACTGAACCCATTCTCTTAATATTTAGTTTAAAGTCTAATCGACAGCCTTCGTTATGCACTTCTTCAAGACTCTCGTCCCAGCATGATTGAAAACTAATCCCTGTGAAACCCCACCAGGCACAGCTTTCTTGTCACAAAAATATTCCTTGACAACAGCCTCAGATTCCTACTATTCAGCCAATTCAGGATCCAATTAGGTAACTTTTTTTGGATCCCATGGGCTGTTATCTTTGCTACCAATTTTGATGCGAGACTTATCAAAGCCATGCTGATGTACAAATACGTCAAATGCATTGTCTTTTTCTTTTGCAAAGGATGTTCACTGCCATTGGTTTTGCAGCTGAGCATATTTAGGCTTCTTGATTGTGAAAGACAACTTAGTTACTGAAGTAAGTCATTGACTCCTCTTGGTGTTTGAATGATGTAAACTCACTTGAGATCCTTCCATTCTTGCTTGTATTCTTTTGGATAGTATCATCATTTTATGAGGTTCAATCATAGACAGTAAAGCTGACCAAACTGTTTTGTTACTACATTTTTAAACCAAAACAATTGACTGTATGCAAGGCTACCACTACCTTCTGCTGGTTGTGCTGTCAAGCGTATCAGATGATTAGGTTTTGAAGACACCCTGTGGATGGAGGACAGTTGGATAATTCCTTCAAACATATGAAATGCATCATCTCTTCATGATGTCTCAGTCGTGAAATATTGTTGCAAACCAATGTCATTCATGTCAAGTGATATCTTAATTCTTTACGTGCTACAAACATTCTTTGAGGCCTCTTAAATCTTGTTATTTTTGAGCACTATTATGTTGTTCACTAGATTCTGGTTACCATTGTGGTTAAATTATTTAATATAGTCGACAATTTTAAGATCAAAGCATTATTTTCTAGTCAGAAATGAGAAGTGTTTATTTTTAATGATGGTTGATTATTTTTTGTACCATTGGTTTCTATATTTTGAGAGTACTTACAGCATTCCTTTGATTCTGAATGGTGTTCTGCCTGCAACATGCTGATCTCTGAGAGGGTTTTAATTTCATTCTTCTCCATCAAGGGATTGCATCAGACAAAACACTAATACTCACTATGCTGCCAAGTTTGGAATTACTTTGGATGGCTGTTAAAGTGCATGACGTGTGTCATATCTGGTTCAGATGTGTCATCTGTTATTCCTCGGAAAGATTGATTCATAACTTCCGTAGGTGGCATATCTTTATACAATGATGTGAATTCTGATCAAGGAATTTCTTGGTATCTTGCATTTTTTAGATTTAGATGAGATTAGGTTCCCTACAGTGTGGAAACAGGCCCTTCGGCCCAACCAGTCCACACCGACCCGCCGGTTTTCTTCCAAAATGAATGCTGAAATGTACTAATCTCTATCTCCAAGTAAGCATTATTAGTTCTGTGGCTCATCGTTTGTTTCTGAATTTTATACCTTATCTGGAAATGTTCCTTTTCTCTTTGAAAGTTGTACTGATACCATAAAGCTGGGCATTGTGACTGTTTGCACCTTTTTAAACTCCACATCACGGAGTGGTGTGTTAGTGTTTTTGAACATTGGAAAATTTCTAGAGCTAGATTGACTTTCTGTTCCCATCGTTTTTTTTTGTGCTGTTTTTTGGATTTCAGCTCCGACTGCTTTCTGGATAGTTCTTTGCATGTGAGATCCTTTTTAGACTATTCTATCTGAAAGAAATCTCTCAGAAGTTCCGACTACAATTCTGTCTCAAGTTAATCCCGCTTGTCATCACCATAATTATAAGTCTGACAATTTTAAGGACCCTTGATAGAGTTGGCATCAGGTTCTCCTCTAAGCTAAATCATTCCTTTTAGTCTTGCCCTTTCCATCATGCAATTGATCGTTAATGTGAAGTAATTGTCAAATGCTTTTACAATATTGTTATAGTTTTCTATCTCTTGTGACAATTTAAAACTTATGACCTATCAGTTTAATTTCCTGTCTGAAGTATTGTGACTTGAAATCTGCTTTGAATTATAATCTATAATCTTTCAGATTGTTCTTGACAGGTGTAGCGCTAGAAGGGCCACAACACATTGCAGCACTCCCAACCTACAAAGGGAAGAAGAAGAGTATTCGCCAAGAAAAGATATCCCCGCAGCTTCATCCGCAGATGCCTAATAGATAAACAATGTGACAAAGACATGCCTAGCTCACTAGCCAATGCTACCTTACATAAAAATGTATCTCGGAACTGACAGTCAGACTTCCCCACCCATGGGGATTCATGACAGCCCATAAACCGACAGCCACACTCAGTCAACAACTAACGAGGACAAAAGACCCTGTAACCATCATGTGCAAGACAAATGTAATTTACAAGATTCCATGCAAAGACTGCACAAAACACTATACAGGACAAACTAGCAGACAACTAGCAATCCCCATCCACAAACATCAAATAGACACTAAATGCCATGACCAGTTCTCCCCAGTAGTCACATGCACACATGCCAAGGACCAAATATTTGACTGGGACAACACAATGATCATAGGCCAAGCCAAACAGAGGACAGCCAGAGAATTTCTAGAAACATGGCACTCATCCACAGACTCCATCAACAAGCACATAGACCTAGACCCAATATACCAGCCACTACAATGAACAACCGGAACCGGCAACTGGACGCAGCAAGAATGGAACCAAATGAATTCCAGAAGACACAGTACAGCAGCGCTTCACAGGAGGCTCCAAACACTGAAGATGTCACCTAGATAGGGGCCAAAACGTCTGTGAAACAACTTCCCAGCTTGGTGAACATACCCCCAACTACGACAATCAGCACCCAAGTGATAAATCTTTATGCAAACCTTGATTTGCAAACATTGTTCAAGAAAGATTGTGAGGCTAAGCCCAAAAATTACACATCAGTCAAATTTAATAGTAGGGAACGTTTCTAGCAAGAATTATTTGGGATAGATAAACATTGATGCAATTGGCTTCTCCAAGGCTACAAATAAAAAAGTTGCAACTTTTTTTTATTCACTCATGAGACATGGGCATCGCAGGTTGGGCAGCATTTATTGCCATCTTTCATTACCCCTGAGAAGGTGGTGGTGAGCTGCCTTCTTGAACTGCTGCAGGCCACATGCTGCAGGTTGATCCACAATACCCTTGGGGAGGAAGTTCCAGAGTTTCACCCAGTAACAGCAAAGAAGCGGGAATATTTTTCCAAGCCCAGATAGTCAGTCAGTTGAAGGAGAGCTTGCAGGTCATGGTGTTCCCATGTATCTGCTGCCCTGGCCTTCCTAGATGGAAGTCGTCCAGGCTTTGAAAAGTGCTGTCCAAGGATCCTTGGTGAATGTTTGTAGTGCATCTTGTAGATAGTATACACCGCTGCTACTGAACGTTGGTGGTGGAGGGACGCTTGTGGATGTAGTGCCAATCAGGGGGGCTGCTTTGTCCTGGATGATGTCAAGCTCCTTGAGTGTTTTTGGAGCTGCACTCATCCAGGTAAATAGGGAACATTCTATCACATTCCTGACTTGTGCCTTGTAGATGGGGGCTAGACTTAGGGGAGTCAGGAATTGAATTACTCGTTGCAGTATTCCTAGCCTTGGATATGCTTTTGTAGTCACTGTATTTATGTGGTGAGTCTAGTTGAGTTTCTGGTTAATGATTACCCTCATAATATTTATAGTGGATTCTGTGATGGTCATACCATTGAATGTCATGGGGTAGTTAGTAGTTAGAAATGGTCAATGTCTGATATTTATGTGGTAGAAATATTGCTTGCTACTTGTCAGCCCAAGCCTGGATGTTGTCCAGATTTTGTTGTATGTGAACATGGTCTGCTGCAATGTCTGAGTCATGATTCATGCTGAATATAGAGCAATCATCAGCAAACATCCCCACATCTGACCTTTGGTGGAAGGAAGGTCATTGATGAAGCACTTGCAGATGGTTTGTGCTAGGAGATTACTCTGAGGAACTCTTGGGTTGATGTCCTGGAGCGGAGATGACTAACCTCTAGCAACCACAATCATCTTCCAATGTTCCAGGTATGACTCCGATCAGAGGGTTTGCTCCCCGATACCCACTGATTCTAGTTTTGCTGGGGCTCCTTGTTGCTACATGCAGCCAAATGTGTTGTCGTTGAGGGATGTTATTCTCACCTAACCTCTCACACTTACATCTCACCATTTGTCATCCCTTTGTTGACAATGGAGGTCACTGAGATTCTCCACTCATTGATTGTTAGCTATATTTCACTCTCCCTCCCCTGACAAAAACAGTGATGCAATCACACATTTTTCCTACAAACTGCATGCACTTAACTTTACAGAAATCACACATCATCACAGGTCTATACTGAAGGCAACATTTCCAGGCAGTCCATTGTGTGGCTTAATCCCAGCATCCTAGCAACAGATATGATACTTTAATTCTGCAAGTCTGATGTGCCAGATGAAATTAGCCCACAATGACCACAAAAGGATGGCTACTGGGTGACAACAGTTCTCTGTTGATGACTTCAATGTGCAAAATATGCAAATATGCACAAAATGCAAACAATATAGCCACTGTTACCTGTGAAATATTCTATGCTTCATTTTGATCAGTTTATCACTCATAAAACTCATTGACCCAAGCGTTTTTACTATGAGACAAATAAAGACTGTGGTTCAAGCTTAGTTCTCTTAAAATACTCTCACATCAAAGAAGAAAGTTACACAACAAATTAAATTAACTTTTCCACAAACTAGGCTGACTGCCTGAAAAACACACATACTATCCAGTCTGGCTTGATTGGGCTGCTGAATTCAATTCACTGAGCTCAGTGACAGATGCTCTTCGGGACTTCTTGGTACAAGGTGGGTCTTGTGTGGAGTCTTTACTGGCTGAGTCTTAATCGTGGGAATGGCTGCAAAATTGACTTTCTGTTCCCATCATTCCTTTGTATTGTTTTTGAATTTCAACATTTACCACTCATCTGGCTGTCAGCTAATGAGTGCAAATCCAACAACATTCTTCCTATGGAGCCCCTTCAAATTTCTCAGCTATGTAATGAGCAGCTGAGGCCACTTGTCACCTCGTCTGATGGCCTATACAAAAGCAAAATACTGCGAATGATGGATTTCCTTCCTGACCAGCCAGTGCAGCCTGAAAACTAAGGGTGAGAAGAACAGCAAGACCTCGGTTGAAGAAACACCTTCACTTCACACTGTTCACAGGTGGTGGAATTATATGACCTTTAGTAAAGATTGTAGTAATAGAATATTCCCTAAAGTGTGTAAGCAGGCCATTCAGCCCATTGAGTCCACACCTCTGAATACCATCCCACTCAGACCCCTCTCCCTACCCTATCCCTATAACCCTGCTTTGTCCATGGCTAATCCTGTACATTTCTGTACACTATGGGCAATTTAGCACAGCCAATCCAGTTAACCTGCACAATGCTAGACTATAGGAGAAAACTGGAGCACTCAGATGAAACCCACATAGACATGGGCATAATGTGCAAATTTCCTATAGACAGACACCCAAGGATAGAATCGAACCGAGGTGCCTGATGCTGTGAGGCAGTATCATTAACCACTGAGCCATGATGCCACCCTCACATAGTGAGCCACTGAGCATAACTGGTCTGCACATAAGCCTCTCATTTCCTGATTCATGCCCTGCAATTACTAACACTTTAATAACTGTTAATGGCCAATAAAATACTCCCACCTGTGTTTTTAGTCACTTGGTATTTCTTTATTTGACCCAAACTGATTCTACAACTTGATTTTCCAGATAAACTTCTTTTTCTTGGTGTATTTTTTCAACTAAGTCTTTTACCTTCAGGCTACTTAAAACCATGCCATTTTCCTAAAAAATTAAGTACCAAGGAACAAGTACAAGTTTCTCATCCTGGCTACCATGCAACTATGTCTTGACTAGTTACTATGAAAGTAGTATTAATTTGCCTTTTTATGTTCGTGTTTCCCATATTTAACTGTACTTATTTTATTTTACAATGATTTAACTTAGAGCCATTGAGTCATAAAGATGTACAGCACAGAAACAGACCTTTTGATCCAACTCGTCCATGCCGAACAGATATCCTAAATTAATCCAGTCCCATTTGCCAGCACTTGGCCCATATCCCTCTAAATCCTTCCTTTTCATGTACCCATCCAGATGCCTTTTAAATGCTCTAATTGTACCAGCTTCCAGCACTTTCTCTGGCAGCTCATTCCATACACGCACCATCTTTCACGTGAAACAGTGTCCCCTTAGGTCCCTTTTAAATCTTTCCCCTCTCATCCTAAACTTATGCCCTCTAGTTGTGGACTCCCCACCCCAGGGAAAAAACCTTGGCTATTTACCCTATCTGTACCGCTCATGATTTTATAAACCTCTATAAAGTCACCCTTCAGCCTCCAACGCTACAGGGAAAACAGCCACAACCTAATCAGCCTCTCTCTATAGCTTAAACCCTCCAACCCTGGCAACATCCTTGTAAATCTCTTCTGAAACCCTTTCAAGTTTCACAACATCCTTCCTACAGGAGGGAGACCAGAATTGCACACAATATTCCAGAAGTGGCCTAACAAATGTCCTGTACAGCTGCAACATGATCTCCCAACTCCTCCACTCACTGCTCTGACCAATAAAGGAAAGCATACCAAACACCTTCTTCACTATCCTATCTACCTGCCACTCCACTTTCAACGAATGTGACTCCACTTTTATTTCTGACTGATTTTAAAGTGATATTTTTCCTGAACCTTTTTTTAAATAGAACAGCTATTGTATTACTAAGCTAATATAATATATTAATGCAATAGATGTCAACATATAAACATTGGTGTGGGAAACAGGAAATGCTACTCAATTTGTTAATGGCTGCACTGAAAATGCTTAATTTCTGTTTTAGTTTATAAACTCCACTTGGGGGCAATGTTGAAAATGCCACATGGGGGTGGTGTTGCACAAGATTGGCTGTGCTCAGCATTGAATCCACAAACACAATTAAGTTCCATTTAGAATTTCTGAAGAAACCAAGAAAAGGAAAAACACCCTCAAAAAGGCCGTTGGGGTTGAAATATCAATCCCAAAATTTGAATATCTAAAATTTTGTAATTTTTTTTAATGTTGGAAATGTCAGATTTCTATGTTATTACTTCACACCAGGCTGAATGCAAAATGGTGGAATTGTGTGAGGTTATTTCACTGCAGCCAAATTGTCTTCATGCTTCCAATAACAGGGTGGCATGGTGGCTCAGTGGTTAGCACCACTACTTCACAGCGCCAGGGATCTGGGTTTGATTCCAGTCATGGGTGGCTGTCTGTGTGGAGTTTGCACATTCTCCTCATGTCTTCGTGGATTTCCTCCCACAGTCCAAAGATGTGTAGATTAGGTGAATTGGCCATGCTAAATTGCCCATGGTGTTCAGGAATATGCAGGTTAGGTTTATTAGTTAGGGGAATGGGTCTGGGTGGGTTGCTTATTGGGTCAAATAGCCTATTTCCACAGTGTAGGGATTCTATGATGCAATGAACATAAGTGTCAGGCAATGACCATCTCCAACAAAAGAGACAAAACCATTGCTACCTGGCATTCAACAGCACGACCACTGGTGAACCTCCAACTGTGAACATGTAGGCAGTTAACCTTGACAGAACTGAACAGGATCATTCACACAAATGCTGTGGCTGCAGGAGCAGATTGAGAACTCTGCAGCAAGTAACTCACTTTCTATCTTCCCAAAGTCTGACCACTGTCTATAAAGCACAAGTAAGGGAATATTCTATTTGTCTGGCTGAACAATGTCCATGACAAAGCAGCCTATCTGATGCAGCAGTGTGTATCAGCTACAAGATGCACTGCAGCAATTTGTTATCTCTTCTTCAACATTACCTTTCAAACCCATAATAATGTGGTAAGTAACTGTGGTCCACATTAGCTCTAGGCAGCACTCTCCATTGAAGAGAAATAGAGAGTCTCCTGTCTGCAACTAAGGGGTAAGGCAGTGAAGCAGGCCTCCGTGTACTACCACAATGGGTACAAAGTTTGGACCTACACCATTGCTGTCATTGGCCATCTCATTGGCCAAACTATCTAGGTCCCTCAACTCACTCCACTAACTTGAAGAATAATGGGAGCAGGTGTATGGGAGTAACACATGAGGATTCTCACACACATCTGACTTGGAACGTTTTGTCTTGCCCTCAGTGCCCCAGGTCCAATACTTAGAGCACCTTTCCAAACAGTACTGTGGGTCTACCTACACCACATGAACTGTAGTGGTTCAAAGGGACAGCGTCTCCAGAGCAGTTAGGATAGCCGTCCAACACACATTCATTGAATGAATAAAAACAAATCCCGAGTGAGACAGTTGTTTTATATATATGTATGTATAACTCCAGAGGAGTGGTGGTTGGTCTACGGCTTTTATCTGCATTTCTCAGCAAACCACCGGGAGAGATCCACTTCACATCCAATCCGAAAGAAGCAGCGAACTGTTACCTGGATCAGGCGAAAGTGAGGACTGCAGATGCTGGAGATTAGAGTCGAGAGTGTGGTGCTGGAAAAACACAGCAGGTCAGGCAGCATCCCAGGACCAGGACAGTGAGGTTTCGGACAAAAGCCCTTCATCAGCCATTCATCCCTCTCCCCTATCAGGAGGAAGGGCTCTTGCCGGAAACGTCGATTCTCCTGCTCCTGGGATGCTGCCTGACCTGCTGTGCTTTTCCAGCGCCACATTCTCGACTGTTCCCTGGATCAGACCATTTGCCCACTCTGCCCGACTGAAAGGAATAAATTACTCAGTGCCATCGGCTTTGTCAGGGATTGGGAGACAGCAAGGACTGCAGAAGCTGGAAACCAGAGGCAACAGACATGAAGCTGAAAAGGCCCGGCAGGTCAGACAGCGGGCTGAAAACTTTCCTGCTTCCTCGAATGCTGCCTGACCTGCTGTGCTTTTCCAGCGCCACATCTTATTGTCAGGGATTGCATTGCATGAGAGAATGCTTCATCCTGCTGCTGTTCTCTCTGTGCTCCCTACAACTAATCCGGTCGATCAGCGTGTGGGTCTTTCTCTGTAACCTCGTCCAAAGACTTCTGTATATAGCCCCGGGGGCAGGGTGAAACTATCGACTCAGTTCCACATTTATTTAGCAACCGAGGAGTGAAGGTGCTGCAATGGTAAAACAAAAAAAAGCAATGTAGGTTCATATGAAGATTAATAGAATTCAAGAAAGATTTTAAAAAAAGATTCCTAACTCGGCCTCATTCAAAGCTCAAGATATTAGATATCTTTGTTGTTAATATTATCTGCGACGTGTTTATCAAATGGAAACACCCCCTAAGTAAAAAAAAACATATTTGACGATGATCTCGGGGGTTTCCGTTCGCATTTCCTGTAGCCCCACTGCTTGACATGATCGTTCACAAGATCATGGCCAGACAGCAGCCTGACCCTCCTCTTCAAAACTAAAACAAAATCCACACCATGTTCAGCTGAGTGTTAATCATTGTCAGTCGGTTTCTCGGTTTCCCGAGCCGGCTGTGGTTTGATCAGATTGGCGGCAGAGCAGACACACACGGGACAGGAACCCTCAGCGTTGCTGGCACGGGTTTCCTCTTCAGCTGGTCGGCCCTTCTATAACGGGGAGAAATCTGTGTAACGGTGGAGTGAAATCTGATGTCTAATCTATCGAAGGGTGGTTTGACTGAACGGGGCACGAGTGTGGGCATAATTTAGCCACAGGACAAATAAACAGCTGTTGTAATAAGAAAACTGCCCACGATCATGTTTGTACACGAACTATATCTATACAAGTGTGGACTGTTAAATGCGGTTAAATTTGCACCATTTCCTTTTTATGCACTGATGTTATCCATCACCAGGACAAGCAAGCACTTTCACTCCATCCAATTGTATCCATGCCGCTGCCTGAATGTGCTATATACATACTTTGTGTTTCCTAGACTCCTCACATTATTGGATTGCTATTTTTAGAAAGCTCAAACCGTGTGTTGCCACTAGTGCGGGCTCTGATCACATCTCGGTGGCAGGCTGGATTTTCAAAACATTCACTGTCTCTTCTTCCTCATCCTGCTTCCGAGGAACATGGCGGGTTCGACCTGACCGCGGCTTCCCGCCCAACTCCGCAATCCTTGCCAGGCACCTCCTCATCTCAGCCGAAAGGTCCCTCGCCGCTCCTGATGTCCACCTAACCCTGTCATGAGAGCGGGATCCGCACGCTGGGAGGTCGCCTTCGATCGCAAGGTGGGAGTGGTGAAAGGCAAAATAATCCAAACACGATTACAAAGTGAGAATATAAATTGTGACACTTGCCAGCAAGGAGCTTGACGAAGCTGGCGAGAAGCGTTCACTGACAGAAAGCGTGCCCACAGGTATTTCTGCAGTTTGTGCACTAACCATCACGGTAGCAGGCAGGAGATATAGATGGAGCGCTTCATTCAAATCAAAAGCGATTCTTTATTGTTGTTTTCGGATGAATTAGAGGGTAGTTGAGTCTGTAGTGATGCTGAGGGATTATTCCCCAACCCTGTTCCCTGGGTTCTCGTTTGCAGTCTTCAGTGTGCGGGGAGTTGCTCTGGTGTTAGTTTCATACAGGTGGGCATTTCGTTCATCCCCCTGTCGCTGGAAGTTGTCTTCATGCTTTAGGAGCAGTGTTGTGACCAATAAATAAATAGTTCATTTGATGTATTCAGATTTGTGTTAGCTACTTGCATGTAACTGGTTTTAAACCTTCTCCCTGATCGTTCAAACGACGGATATATGGCGTGATTAACAGACGAACGGCAAATGTATCACTTTGAGAGGCAATGGCAGATCCTGTGTGTTTCCTATATACACGGTTATGTACTTAATTTGCAATAGAATAAATGTTACTTAGAGTTAGGACACGCTAGCTGATATGCACCTGTCTCTGTGGATTTTAAGAATTCTAACGTACTGCATGTTCTAAGTCGTATCATTGCAAACATTAGGTTTGGGATAACGTGTTGATTCTTCCAGTGCTGCAATTGTTTGTACAAACGGGTTGGTTTGCTATTCCAACAGTCTATACAGAGGGGATATGAGGAGCAGGTGGGAGGTTGGGTTTGGAAGATGTTTGTCACAGTCTAAAGGTACTTCATTGTGGATCGTTTGATGACTAAACTTAAAGGCACTTTCACCAGAAGCACCAACGTATGAAGAACTGAATTTAACTGAGCTGCAAATAATGTTCAATATCTGCTGACAGTTGATTTATGGTATCAGTAGAAAGCAAATTAGCATTTAATTCAAACTGGGGTGTATCATTCTTTAAAGAGAATCTGAGAACACTTGCCCAGAATAAAACGTGTTTTTCCAACAACAGTGACTTTTTCTGAAAGGTAACAGAGTTTTCTTTCTCTGAGATTATAAGAAAGGTATCTCCGAGAGCCAAAATTGAAGGGGGGACAATCTCCTTACTATCCCTGAAAGAAAATGACATTGCAGCATACTGATAAAAAAAATTCATGGTAATATTCCATGTATAACTCATACATAGGAATTATTTACATTGAAAGAAAAAAAAGGGGCTATATTTCCCTATTGCAAAAGGAGTTTAATTTGAGTTTTCTGTGTAAATTGAAACATCTGACAATTGAAAAGACAGCTTTGAAAGATTTTGTTGCAATTTACTTTGTGCAGTTTGTTGGCTAGGATGACAAAAACATCAATCATGCTCACCTAACAATAGCGTTTGTAAAAACAGCTAATAAGCTAGTTAACTGCTTGAAGAATGAAGATTTAATTTGTCCAGTTGTTGAATATGCAACACTTATGGAGTAGTACAGAACGATTTTAAGAAAACTATCCTATTACCTGTGACTTGAAAGTTCATTTGATCCAAGCTTTTGAAAAGTCTTGATATCTGTTTTAATTGAAGTGATGGGGTTTGGAGGGGGATGGCTGTTAATCATGTTGAAGAAATGATTATTGAGAAGTCTGGACTTATTAGCCCAAATGCATTGAAGGAGCAATGGCCCTTCGTCAGGAATAGAGGCAGGGTGCCTGCAGAGTGTAGAGATAAATGAGAGGAGGGTGGGGGTGGGGAGGAAGTAGCATAGAGTACAATAGGTGAAAGGGTGTGGGGATAGAGGTGATAGGTCAGAGAGGAGGGTGGATTGGATAGGTGGAAAGGAAGATAGGCAGATAAGGCAGGACATGAGGGCAGTGCTGAGCTGGAAGACTGGAGCTGGGGTGAGGTGGGAGAAGGGGAAACTGGTGAGATCCATATTGATGCCATGGGGTTGAAGTGTTCCGAGGCGGAAGATGAGGCGTTCTTCCTGGTACAAAATGTGGAGGAATAAAGAATACTTGTAATTTAACAATGAGCACTGAGGTAAGACAACTAGATTACTATGCAAAATCTTATATTTGGATGCATTTTTCAAAAGGGTTTCTGCTGGAGCACACACATAAGGGGTAAAATCATATAAACATGCAAGTAATAGTCACACCTTACAAAAGCCATATAATAATCATTTTTAACAAAAGAAAATTTAACCATGTCTCGATGATGTTAAACACTACTGCCATTGCCGAAATCCTGACTATACTTACTAAATCCTTACCAGGACTTGCATGTCCTCGGCAGAGTGG
Organism: Hemiscyllium ocellatum; assembly: GCF_020745735.1. Classification (NCBI taxonomy): domain Eukaryota; kingdom Metazoa; phylum Chordata; class Chondrichthyes; order Orectolobiformes; family Hemiscylliidae; genus Hemiscyllium; species Hemiscyllium ocellatum. The sequence goes on along the minus strand of NC_083405.1, from coordinate 44,571,656 downwards.
AAGGGGGAGTTGAAATGTTGGGCCACAGGGCGGTGGGGTTGATTGGTGCAGGTGTCCTTGAGATGTTCCCTAGAGCGCTCTGCTAGGAGGCGTCCAGTCTCCCCAATGTAGAGGAGACTGCATCGGGAGCAACGGATACAATAAATGATATTGGTGGATGTGCAGGTAAAACTTTGATGGATGTGGAAGGCTCCTTTAGGGCCGTGGATGGAGGTGAGGGAGGAGGTGTGGGAGCAGGTTTTGCAATTCATGCGGTGGCAGGGGAAGGTGTCAGGAAGAGAGGGTGGGTTGTTGGGGGGAGTGGACCTGACCAGGTAGTCACGGAGGGAACAGTATTTGCGGAAAGTGGAAATGGGTGGGGAGGGAAATATATCCCTGATGGTGGGGTCCGTTTGGAGGTGGCGGAAATGTCGTCAGATGTTGTGCTTTATGTGAAGGTTGGTAGGGTGGAAGGTAAGCACTGGGGGGGTTTCTGTCCTTGTTACGGTTGGAGGGGTGGGGTTTGAGGGCAGAGGGGCGGGATGTGGATGAGATGCGTTGGAGGGCATCTTTAACCACGTGAGAAGGGAAATTGTGGTCTCTAAAGAAGGAGACCATCTGGTGGAACTGGTCCTCCTGGGAGCAGATACAGCAGAGGCGGAGGAATTGGGATTTCATTTTTGCTGGCTGCCTATCCATCATGTTGAAAATTTAACCATGTCTCGATGATGTTAAACAGCACTGCCATTGCTGAAATCCTAACTATCAACATCAATGGATCACCATTGATCAGAAAAGTAAATGGAGCAGCTATATAAATGCTTTCTCCAAGACCAGATCAGAGTCTGGGAATTTTTTTAGTGATTGACTCCTACCTTGACTTCCCAAAACCTCTCCAACATCTACAAGTTACAAGTCAGAAGATGTGGTGGAATACTCTCCACTTTTCTTGATGATTGCAGCTCCAAAAATATCAAAGCAGCTCAAAACTATTTGGGACTAAACAGACTATTTGATTGGCTGCCTATCCACCTTGTTGAAAATTAATTTTCTCCACTATCAATGTATGGGAGCAACAGTGTGTACAATCAACTAGACACATTGGAGCAATTTAGTTCAACAGAACTTTTCAAGCCCGTGTTCTACAAAATCCAGGGGGACAAGGATGGGGGACATGCGTGGGACTACTACCCAAGTTCTCCTCCAAGTCTCACGCCATCTAACTTGAAACTATGTTTCTGTTCCCTCACTGTCTCTGGGCCAAAAGCCTGGTACTTTCTTCCTAATGGCACTGTAGGTATGGCAACATCAGGTGGTCTGCAACAGTAGAACAAGTTGGTTCACCACCACTTTCTCAAAGGAAATTATGAATGAGCAGCAAATATCTTATGTGAGGAATGAAAACAATAAGTGAATAACCCAACAGTACAGTTGGCATTTGATCCATCAAGTCTGTGGGGTTTTTTTTTGCTACACCAATTTCCTTTGGCAGGGTTCCTTTCCTGAACGTGCCTGCTGTTAGAAGTGGGTTGATATGGCATTTCCTCTCACTGCCATAATCCTGTCATGACGCTAATGGCATTTCAGGTCTTGGATGTTGTGATGGGGTTTGGGGTAATTACTTCAGGAGAGTACGTTTATGTGTGCTCATGTAATAGCAATGTTCTATTTCCTTCACAGAGTGAGGACAGTCAAGCATCACTCAAACACTCAAAATGAGCATGTCTCACTTAAACATCAACCATTATTACACGTTGCTTCAGCAAGCAACTGTCAGATACAGGTGGATTTTACCCTGTTGGACCCAGGAGCTTTTTCACTGAAGAATTTCTGGGTAACCTTGCCAAATTTTGCCAACTAAGGCATTATTTGCTTCCTCCTGGCTGGATGCATTCCTTAAATGTGTAAAGGGAGACAGCTAGCTGGATCTCCTATGAAGGGCTTTTGCCCGAAACATCGATTTTCCTGGTCCTCTGATGCTGCCTGATCTATTGTGCTTTTCCAGCACCACACCTCTCAACAGCTAGCCAGATTAGGGTGAGTCAAAATCATTAAGCATTGAGATTTCTGATCTGCACCAAGTCGTTCGGTGAGAAGGGGATACAAGTTGGAGTCACTTTGAAAGTGAAAAGAGTGGGAAAGCCAAGAGTGGTGGAAGCACAAAACATCCATATGGGAATCAAAAGAATCAATCTGTTCCTGCAATCCCCAAAGAGGAAATACTTTGACTTATCTTGAGAGAGCTTCTTTTCATTCCTAACAGGTTAAGTTCATGGTTATCATGCTCAGCAGACCATTAAATACTAGCAGATTCTTATGGAAGTAATATGATTCTAATTAGCGTATATTAAAGTGACTCTGGCCTAAGTTAAGATGATGAAAAGCAGAAATGGAATGAAAAGCACACATAACATGTTAAAATATCTCAAGGTACTTCACAAAATAATTACTTCAGCTCACCCCAAAAGAATGGAGCTCCTGAGCCTGAGGCTTGTCTACTCCATTTGCATTCCTTTTCATTTTGATTCTTTCCACTTTTCTCATTTCTTTTCATCTTTTTACTTACCTCTTATGAAGAGCTTGGTCATGGCAATGGCATTTATGGCAATGAATTTCTTTATTGTTCTGTCTTGATATTCTATGTTTTGGTTTATTTTTCTGTGTTTGAAGATAGCATCGGAGAGTGGCAACACTGCACAAAAGTCTTTGCTGTATCTTGTAACAAAGTACACACGATAATAAATAAATCACAACTCTGTTGCTCATAATTCAGATCACACCAAATCACTGTCATCCATCTCTCCCACAACTGGCTTATAATCTGCCATAATTTCAAATCCCTTCATATCTTTACTCAACTCTGTCCCTGGAATCGCCACAACTATACGACTGTAAAAGATTTTGACATCTGTCAAATTCTGCCGAGTTGGGGATGAGTGATCATGATATGATAGATTTTCATGTGGTATATTTAAATCTGAAGCTAGAAGACTAATGTTAAATAAAAACAATTACGTTGGTGTATGTTGAATTAAGATGGTTGGGAAATTATAGTAAAATGTGCAGTAACAATCAAGTAATTGCTTCAGAGTTACTCATGCATTCCATGAGTAATAAAACCTCTACAGGACAACTACTACTTTTCATCATTTATATAAATGATTTGGATGTGAGCTTAAGAGGTATAGCTAGTAAGTTTTCAGATGACACCAAAATTGGAGTTATAGTGGACAGTGAAGAAGGTTACCTGAGATTACAATGGGATCTTGATCAGATGGGCCAATGGGCTGAGGAGTGGCAGATGGAGTTTAATTTAAATAAATGCGAGGTGCTGTATTTTGGGAAGGCAAATCTTAGCAGGACTTATACACTTAATGGGGAGTGTTGCTGAACAAAGAGACCTTGAAAGTGGAGGCGCAAGTAGATAGGATAGTGAAGAAGATGTTTGGTATGCTTTCCTTTCTTGGTCAGAGTATTGAATACAGGAGTTGGGAGGCCATGTTGCAGCTGTACAGGACATTGGTTAAACCACTTTTGGAATGTTGTGTGCAATTCTGGTTTCCTTCCTATCGGAAGGTTGCTGTGAAACTTGAAAGGGTTCAGAAAAGATTTACAAGCATGTTGCCAGGGTTGGACTATTTGAACTATAGGGAGAGGTTAAATAGGCTGGGGCTATTTTCCTTGGAGCATTGGAGGCTGAGGGGTGACCTTTATAGAGGTTTAAAAAATCTTGAGGGGAATGGATAGGATAAATAGACAAAGTCTTTTTCCCTGGGGTGGGGAGTCCAGAACTAGAGGGTATAGGTTCAAGGTGAGAGGGGAAAGATAGGGACAACTTTTTCATGCAGAGGGTGGTACGTGTATGGAATGAGCTGCCAGAGGAAGTAGTGAAGGCTAGTACAATTGCAACATTTAAAAGGGATCTGGATGGGTATATGAATAGGAAGGGTTTGGAGGAATATGGGCCAGCTGTTGGCAAGAGTGATTAGATTAGGTTGGGATATCTGGTCGGCATGGACGAGTTGACCAAAGGGTTTGTTTCTGTGCTGTACTTCTCTCTGACTCTATGATTCTATAGATGCTGAGGATAGTATGAAATTAATAAATTATAAACAAGAATTACAAATTATAAGCAACTCAATAAAGAATGTAGTTGAAAGTAGTATAGTGAGCCTGATGATTGAATGAGCTTTGGAAAGCAGCGAAAGATGATCAATCAATCAAAATTGAAAATGAGAGCAAACTAGCAAGAAATGTGGAAACAGATTGTACAGGCTTCTGAAAGGGATGTATGAAAGGAGTGAGTAACAAAAATAAACATTGATCCCTTTGAGACTGAGTCAAAAAATTAAAACTGGGAATAAGAAAATGGAAGAACCATGAAGCATGTATTTTTATGCTTGACTTCACCCAAGATGATATTTCAAAGGTGTCAGAAATAGTGGCAAATCAAGGATCTAATGTCAGTGAGGAACTTATATAATTAATATTCATAAAGACACTCCATGGATCACCATCTTGAAATGCTGGAGATGTGCTAATGATCCTTTGAATGATGCCAATGGAAGTTCTTTTCCCCTGGGAGAGGCACCTATGATGACAAGTGGAAGTTCCATTCAAGGTGCAGTCTAAAAGGTTATCCATGAATAGATGAAAGAGTCAGTATATTTCACTGTTTGCTCACTATCCTATTTGCAACCTTCTTTATAACGTTTCTTACAATTTGTAATTCTTCTTTATAATTTATTAAATTTCTCACTATCCTCAAATTCTGTGGTTAGCTATGGGTGGATCAGTTGTCCTGAGTAATAAAACTGATTACTCCTGCCATGAGTAATCAGTTTTATTACTCATGGGAGTGGCAGAAGGATCCAGTAATCCTCACTTGACTGGTCAATAAGATCTGATCATAATCTCAAAAAAATTGTGTGGACAATGACAGTGTTATAAGATCTCCGCATGGAACAAAGCAATGCACACAAGTCCATTGGCCAACTCCTGGAGTGATGGAAAATTGGTAAGAAGACTGGACCATATACCTACCAGTATCTAGTCAAGACTCTGAACACAGGTTCTAGATGTATGAAGATTATTGGACACCTGTGTTGGGACAGAGATGTCTTTAGACAGTAACATCTGTGACTGAACAGTCTTTTTCAGAACTTCCACTCACCCACCAAATGAAGAGGAAAAGGGGCTAGAAAAAGTGTTCTAAAAGTATGCTGTCCAACTCTTGTCCATCTCAGAACTGTACCTTCTAGGACGTCTATCATTATGGTCAAAGAAATAATGTTAAGTTTTGTAATTTGGAATATTAGAATGTTCATGGATAATCCTAAGTGTGATCATCTGGAAACAAACACTGCAAATGTATCTCATGATATATCAAGATGCCAAATTGAAATTGACACCCTCAGTATGACTTGCCTTCCAGGGGAGGAGCAGCTGAAGGAACACACAGGGGCAGTTTCTGCTGCACAGAAAAGGCTTATTGTGAGCCTTGGGTTCACAGACTTGATTTTGCCATTCAAACTGGGATCTTGAATGCACTGTCAGAACTCTTCCATTATATGAATGAAAGGCTCTTGACCCATCAGCTTCAGATCAGCCTTAATAAATCTGTCAAATTATCAGTGCTTCTGCTCTAACCCTTAACTCTGTTAATATGTTAAATAAAAGTTCTATTCTGACATTGATCAATTTCTCACTGCCATTATTAAATAAATTAGATTGGATTCCCTGTAATATGGAAACAGGCCCTTTGGCCCAACAAGTCCACAATGACCCCCAAGGAGGAACCCACCCAGACCAATTCCCCTATCCTATATTTACACCATGGGCAATTTAGCATTGCAAATTCACCTGACCTGCACATCTTTGGATTATGGGAGGAAATCCACACAGACAGTCACTCAAGGTGGGACTCAAATCTCTGGTGCTGTGAGGCAGCAGTGCTAACCACTGAGCCACCGTATCACCTGATTACTCTTCGAGGAGAATTAAACACTAGGTTTGGCTATGACTCTGATGTCTGGGGAGGAACCATTGAGGAAAGAAAAATTGTTTGGGGACAGCCATTGCAATGGTGTCTACCTGCTGACGAAGTGTGCCGACATGGCCTCTTTAAACAAACATAACCAAAAGAAACGTAAACAAAATAAGCACCCGCCTTCCACCGGAAATTCAACTATAAAAGCATGGGCAGGCATCCTTGGTCAAAATATCACTGTCTTCTGCATTATGTCCTTGTGTGATTTAAAGATCAAAGTGAATTATCTGTCATTCAACCAATTAGAGAACCGTTGCTGGCTGGACAGATCAAAGGCGTGTTAAATCAGTAATGAAAACCCACCTAGCATCCCACTCGTGGAAGAGCCAAACGTCCAAGAGAAAGTAAATTAAAATCTCAGCCCTCAAGCAGTCTAAACAAAGAGAAGATTTTCAAGGGCAGCTCACAAACTAATCTGGAAAATCTTCATACAATCAACTCAACTTCAGGGACAAATCAAGTCATGCGCACATGACTCATGTGTTAAGACCTTTAACTTTACGTGTCATTGTCACCAGATTTGGTTTGCTGAGAGCAATGCTGAAAGATGTGACCTCCTATAACACAAGCAGGTTGCCTTTTTTGCTTAAGTGGAACTATTCAATATTGCAAGTCAAGAAGGCACCATTCCAATGATTCAAGACCAACTCCTACAGATAAAGGACATGACATTTGATGAGACAGGAATGCCTGAGAGCTCTAACAATATCCTAGTCATCATGGCATGAAAAATATTTCTGAAGTCAACACGATCAATGTGAAGTGGACAACACCCTTTCACTCACAGAGTGGTGCTTTTGTTCTTAAGAATGACAATGCTATCCATCATTGTTGGGAAGAACAGTTTCAATAACTTCTCAACCCCACGTATCCACAGTGGAAAACTTTCAGGCTATTTCCAGGACCCTGTGCGGCCCCTGGCTGAACCAGCATTGGTCAGAGAGCTGCTACAAGCAATCAAATGGGTAAGATTCAAAACATCTACAGCTCTGGTGGTATTCTGGCTGAGGTTTATGCTCACATCAAGACCCTAACTACCCTACCTAACTTCTGTATTGTGACAATTTTAACTACTTTCAAGATGGAAGATAAATCACATTGTGCAAACTATCAAGCATTTCCTGCTTGTTCATAGTGGGGAAATTTGATAGACAGTTTCCTGATTCATCTACTTCCTGTGGTTTAGACTTAACACAGGAAGGCCCCAGTTGGATTTTACTTGGAGATTTCTTGTGTTGGCATTTCTAGAGGCTAAAGGTTAAGGAGTGTGGAGAAGGAGAAATCGTGGGGAGCTGAGGTAATGTATCAGACATGATCATGTTGCGTGGCAAAGTGTGTTTGATGGGCTGAAAGTTCTAATTCTTCTCTTGTCTGTTTCTACAAGGGAGCTGTTTCAAATAATCAAAATGGAGAAAGTAACAGACTTCACAGGGCTGGTGAAAATGTTCAAAATGCTGCTTCTACAATGGAATGGTCAATGTGAGTGACAAGGATTGTGCTGAGTGAGCAGCAATATTTCAGTGACGCAACCGTGTCAGATAATGTCTATTTCACCATTAGGGGGTCAGTTAGCTCAGTTAGCAAAATGGCTGGTTTGCGATGACAAGTAATGTCAATAGCAAGGGGTCACTTCCTGTGTCATGAACGACCATTGTCCTCAACCTTTCCCATCACTAGAGGTGTCATGACCCTGAAGTTAAACCATCACAAGTCACCTCTATCTCTCTCTCTCTCTGAGAGAGCAGCTGATGGTCTGATAGTATATCACCAGTCAAACCACCACAGCTTATGACTGAAGACTTTCAATCTGATCATCAACTAGTGTGAGAAGGGCTGCATATGTTTCCATGTGAGCTATAGCAGCACCCCAAATGCTGGATTTTCTCAAGCAGAAGAAATTGGCTGGTCTAAGTATCCAGATTACTGTGAAAAAGAAAATGCCTCTTCCAGTTAGAAGAATGAGAAACTTTACTGGGAATGTGACCACAATACTCATGGTCTAATGCCATAAAAATGTGTACTTTAACCTTCTTGTGCATTTGTGAAAATATGACATATAATCATTGGGGGAATTTTAAATAGAATCTGCACAGTTGCACAGTTCAGAAATCCAGGATACTGGAAGCAAGTATATGGTTCAACAGAACAGCTGACTTCTGTGATGAATATTTACAAGTTTACATATCCTCTGAATGATTTTATAAAGCAACTGCATGAGTTATCAGAGAAAAGCTCCACCTCATAGGTAATTCAGGAGATTAAAGATCCCACAGATAAGGAAATGGACCAGCAACAAGTCTAACAGTAACAACATCCTCCACAAATTATTCTCAAGATGTAATAGATCCTCCAGCAAAGAAACGATCCACAGACCAGATCCAAGATTACCAATCCTCAAGCAGAAGCCCTACATTCTCCCAAGTCTGAAGTGAATGCATACAGGAAAAATTGCGAAGCATCCAGACCACCTATATTTCTGAAGACAGACCTGTGGAGAGATGAGGTAGTGATGAAGGTGATATAGTTACATGTATGAACACATAATGATTAACTATGGAGAAGTGAGCTTGGGGAAGATTTTGTAGAAGGCAATGATTCTGAAAGAATTGTCATGAAGATGCATTAGATGCACCCAATCTGATGATGTCACACAGTCTTTGAGTGAGATGTGAGTTCTACATTAACCTTTGTAAGAAGAATATTTGTTCTGTACAACTCTCAAGAGTCTGCAGTAATTTTGATGGACCAGTAAAGTAATCTTATAGCTGTCATGCAATAAACCATCTTATCTTATTAACTAGGATAAGTACTTCTTCTGATAGTTAGGCGCAGTAGTGGTGACTGAGAATTAGTGGCAGCAAACTATATCAAACAACCCTTACACTCTGTTCATACTGGTAGAGGGGGCAGATATCATGAGCTGTCTGCAGTAGCAGTAAGGACGAATATCAAAGATTGCATATTCACATTAAGATTCTCTTAATGATTTTGTCACCTTTTCACAATAAAGTGTACAAGAAAGTTAAAATGCAATTTTTATGGCATTAGACTATGACTATTATTGTCACATTACCAGTAAGGTTTCTAATACCCATTTTAAAATCAAAAATGCAATTTGTCTCCTTTAGATCTTCAATTAATCGGACGTAGCTAGTGACTAATGTATTGGACAACATTATTTTGGACAACAATCACAAATATGATTATAAGGATTTGCTACTAAATTCTGGAAGGGTTTTCTCAATTGCCTGCATAACTTTGGGAGCACATCAGTACAAAGCTTGGTGCAATAAAGATCCATTTAAGCCATTTCTTCCTTTGGTGTTGATAACTCAGATGAGAAAGTTGTTTTGAGCCACTGTTACTTTCTTAGTCAAACTAAATGGGTTGCTTGGCCACTATAAAGGACAGTGAAGAGTCAGTCATGTTGGAGTTTAATTTGAGTCACATTCAGACCAGATTACATTACGACAGCTGGTTTCCTTCACTAAAAGATATTCTTGAACTTATTATGATTTTAATCATCATCCAACAACTTCATGATTACTGTAACTGGTATTGTGCTGGACTAAATTGCTTGTATGATTGATAACAAGGTCCAGCAATTGAAACAAATCTCAGTGTTACGGAGAAAAGACGGGAAATGAAACAGAATCATATTGCTTATTCAGAGAGCTGATGTAGATACTGAACAGTTTCTTTCTGCGCTGCTTTTTGTGATTCTGCAACTGTCTTTGCACACTTCCAGGTGACAGTCATAGCGCTAAAACTATGTGAAAGTAAGGAGTCTGTAAATGTAGATTATCTTAATATTTATACGAATCAATAAATGTGTAATTTATAATTAGATCTGTTCAAATTAGTAAGACTAATTTTCTTTCTTGAAGATATTGAATGGATGAAAGATTTGCATGACTGAGGAAAGAATATGTTCCATTGGTGTTGGATTGGTGCACTAAATTTTTGTGGTCACTTTTTCCTTATAAGGCGACAACAGCAGAAGAAAAGCTGATCCTTCTTGGTCCAGAATACACTTAACTATTGTCTCACGACATGGTAACAGAGAGAAGACAGCTACATAGGAAATATTGCACAAGAGCTACAGCATGAGCATATGTTGATGCAAGCTATCTGCATGTCACATATTATGCATGATGGATTTGCAGATTTAAGTTACAGGAAGCACAGCGAGGTGGCATTTTCAATTAGCTTTTGTCATTGTGGTGAATGAGTGTGGCAGGCGGAGAATGGCTTTGAATGGAGAACTGCTACTCTCTCAAAACATCCTTTTTGCTTGCACCATCTGCCACGATATGTTGTAAGCTATGTGTGAAATGACAATAACAGAGTTGAGCTCCAACAATAAGTTGCTCATTCTAGATGTGTTATGCAAAGATTGAGGCTGTGTTACTTTTATGTCCAGTTTCAAATACTTGAATCTGACTGGCATGCCTGTTTATTGTACTCATAAGATTTGCTCATGGATATTTTGGAATTTCTTTCCAGGCAATTGCAGTAATCATGCCTTCACTGATTCATTAAGGCCACCCATCTGGCTTCAATTTAAACTTCATCAGCAGGTCGCTCATTGTCCAAGAATATACATTGAACAGTAATGGCCTCAAACAATTATGACCATTGTACAAGTACAACTTCATTGTGCAAGCCCAGCAAGATCAGTAACCTGCAGTGACTGCCTCACAGTTTTCAGAAGGGGATGCAGCAGGTGAAGATCTACCAAAGAGGTCGAGACCCCCTGCATTGATCGACCTTGCTGTCATTTTCTTTAACTGTCTGAAAGAAAGTGCCGATGCTGATGAAGAATGTCCAGAGCCATCATCACGAAACTGTGTCAACTGCTGGAGCCAGGACTTTCAGAGTGACTTGAGGAAGAAACTTCAGGGGTCAAGAGTCTGATTCATCCTCCAGTGGGTGTGTGCTGGCACTAAACTGTATTGCTGAGAGAAAGGAGAACCTGGGCTTCACTTCGTCACCTTGGCCTTGCCATTGTTCTTGAGCATCTTTGCACATATCTGGCAGACCCTGAATGCGCTGGACCTGGGTTTCCATAGTGTTCACCAATCTGTCCATAGCTCCTTCCAGATGCATGCGTGCACTCTACTGGAAAAGTTGATGGATTTCTCCGTTCTTTGATCCAATGTCCCAAGTGCACCTGACAAACACACCTGCTGCGCCTGTACATGCCTGTGCATCCTGATGACGTAACTAATGGCTAAGACAGGGGATCATCTTCTGCTTGGAGCCTGTTCTTTGCCTGTCTTCTCAGTGCATTAGAAATGTGGTATATTTCTTTCTGACTAGCTGCCAATGATATGCTCATCAGACATTTCTACTCAGTCTAACATAGATGGAGAAAATACTGAGGTGAAAGGTTCTGAGCTGGTGGAGGTGCAGGTGAAGACCCTCCTGGAGCATCTCTGACCATTGTTTGATGTCCTCTCAGAGATTGGGGAGGGCTGAAGGTTTCTGGTTCGGGGCTATTTTTAGCAGAGATTTGCTAAGTGCTACTAATATCTACATGATAGCATAAAGGGAGTTAGTTGACTTAAGAGGGATGAAAGCCAGTGTAGATTAAGAGTGACTGAGCACATCAAGAACAGAGCAGCACAGCACACTGAAGCTCACTGAGTTAGTTCACGATTAACAGTCTCTCCATCTTCAATGAGTAGCTGTCTTGTTCTCTGGGCAAATTCAGAACTTTCACTTAATAATAAGTAAGGAACCTGATACCTAATACACTTCTCAACTGTCATGGACCTCTCAGCCTAGTAATGGGACGATTCTTCCTGAGGTAAAGGGAGGAATTTAGTGTGATGGAAGTTTATGGAAGAGGAAAGGGTGATGATGCATGAGCAGGAGATGTTCCCAGGTGTGAGAAGGAAGTGTTGAAGACAGGAAGGGGTCATGGTTTGGGGCAATTGAATGGACATGATATACATGCAATATTGAGAGTTGTAGTCCATGACCCTTGGGAACATCTACCCTTATGAAATGCAAAAGATCATTGACCTTTTGCATGCACTGCTGGGTGTCCCTTTTAACATGAGACACAGCAGTGACACAGCCTGCTATTGTTGTCTTGCTGACTGGGTCTAGTGATGTGGTCTTCCGTAGCAGTCAGCCAACGTAGGACTGCCCTTCTCTTCACTACTATTTCCACCAAGACCTCCAGGGCTGTGATCGCAAAGCAGAAAGAAGGCTTTATTTTCCTCTGTACCGTGTTTTATAGTATAGAGACTTGAACATTACACTTGAACATTATGCCCTGAATGAATAACTAACAGTCAGTACGATTGTACCACTACCTCATCTGCCAACCAGGCTGTTTGGAATCAATCTTAGCATAAAGGGAAGATGGTTTTTGTTGGAAGGCACTTGTTTCAGTCCAAGGACATGACCATATGGCTCTGTAGGATAGTGTACTTGGCCCAATCATCTTCATGAATGCTTTCCCTTTATGGAAATGACAGAATTATGACTATTTGTTGACAATTGCACAAGAATCAGCATCATTCGTGACTTCTCAGATACTGAAACAGTCCATGCTCAAAAGCAGCAAGGCCCGGAAAACAATTTGTCTTGAGCTGATAAGAGTCTGGTAACATTCATGCGACACTGGTGCCAGTTAATGACTAACTCAAACAAGAGAAAATGTAACAATTGATGTTTAATAGCAATACCATCACTGAATCTCATGTTATCAACATCTTGAGGAGTGCCATTGCTCTGAAACATTATTGGAATTGCTACAGAGAAACTATGACCACAAGAGCAATTCAAAGACTAGGAATTCTGTGGTGAGCAATTCAACTCCTGTCTTCCCATTGTGTATCCAGAACCTACAAGGCACAAACCATAAGTATGATGAAATGCTCTCCATTTGCTAGGATGGATGCAATTTCAACAACATTCTAAAAGATCAACACCATCCAGAACAAAGCAGCCCTCTTGATTGGCCCACCATCCACCTATCTTGAACATTCAGCACTGACATGAAGTAGCAGCAGTGTGTACATCTACAAGATGCACTGTAGTAACTCACTTTCAACAAGTCTTCCAAATCCATGACCTCTGCTACATAGAAGGACAGGGGCAATAGATGCTTGCCAACAACCTCGGTTGGCAGTTCCTCTCCAAGCTCAAGCATCCTCAGTTGGAATTAAATTGCTGTGCCTTCACTGTTGCTGGGACAAAATTCTTAAACTGCTTCCCAAACACACTGTGTGCTCTAATACCTCAAGGGCTGCAATAATTCATGAAGACAGCTCATCATCATTGATTATGGATTGGCAAGAAATCCATGGCCTAACTAGCGAAGTCTATATCTTATGAATACAAAAAACTTTTCTGATGAGTTATTCAATTCCAAACTGAGCTTTCAACTCATAACTGACCATTCAACTCATAACTGACCAGTACAAAATCTACTCTCTTTCACCTTCATTATGTTGCCTACCACCACCTTGTCTTAGTTCATTTGGCACTGAAACCTTTATCAAGTTTTTTTGCTATTTCCAGCCCTGACCATTTATATGTTTTTCTCAATTGCATACTAGCTGCATAAAGTTATTCTCCCTAAGTTTTCATGCTTGTGCACTGCCTCTGTTCCTGTAAGGCAATCCCTGGAACCTATGTCTTTGAGCAAACAATTGGTCATCCTTCTAAATATCTCCTTTGTTTTGGTGCATACTTTTGTCTGATTATGTCTCTAGGAAGTGCTTTTAACATTAAGGCATTCTGTAAATACAATTTGTTAATTTCTGGGAACAGTTCAAGAAATCCATGGGGAATAATGGTGTACTGAGAGATACAGGAAAAATATATTTTGTCTGCATGTTCCAAGTTGTTTACTTTGAATGTGCTCATGCTTTTGAACACCCGACATTCCATTCATACATATCAACAATACCAACTATGTTTATAAAATTTGTTATTACTTTTAATATTTTAAATTTCATCAACAGAACTCACAATGTAAGTTACAATTAAAGCTCTGTTCATAGATACATAGCAGAGGCCTATGCACACATCTATGCCTCTAAATATCTGCCAACAAATACATAGGAGTGGTACAAATGTTGCTCAGAACAATTTGATTCAGCATTTAATAACAATAAAGAACAGCAAATTAGTCATAATGTTTTGCTATTATATATGCAGTGTTTTGAGAATCAAGTAATTTAGTTTCCACAAATTGGACAGCAGCCATACTTTTTTATTGCAAAGAATGAATCTTGCAATGAGATAATAGATCTTAACAAAAAGAGAAATATGGTAAAATACAATGGATTTTTTTTGTTTACAACACACTGCAGCTGGGTTAAGGTACTTATCTCATCAACATACTGGCATTCATTGTTCAGATAATTATATTCTTGAAATGGATTTAACAGTACAGCAGTGTGAGATTGGTAATAATGACCAGACAATGGATCACTTTCATAGAATCATGCAGCACAAATTGCGGCCTTTTGGCACGTTGTGCCTATACTGACTCTGAAGGAGATATCACATTAGCTTCTCTTTCGTCCTCTCTCAACAAAGTCTTACAAATATTTCCTTTATATGTGCTACTCTAATTCTCTTTTCCAAATTACAATTGAAACTGCTTCTAGCACCCTTTCACTTAGTGAGACCCATAATGTAACAACTTGTTGCATCAAAAAAACTGTTTATTTTCCTTCAGATTCTTTTGCAATTAGTTTAAATCTGTTGGGCGTTTCTGGTGGTACATCCTTAAACCAGAAGCTGTGGTCTTAAATCCCATTCCAGGTCTTTCTTGTCAAGGAAAGTGTGTAATAAACAGTTTGAGTATCCACTGGTAAATCTTTTCAATGCATACCAGTGGCAGACAGGTAGAATGGGAGAGCTCCCTGGTCATCCATGTGATGGAAAAATCACTTTTTCATCTTCTAAAATCCATTGGATAAAGACGCATTCAAATTCAACTTTTTCTCATAAGATGAACCCTTCATCCCAGGAATCAGTTGAATGAGCCTTCTCAGAAGTTTTTTTTTCAATTGTGCAACTTCCTCATTTGGTGACGAAACTGAAATTAACAGTCTAAAAACTGCTTCTCGACAATATTCAGCTCAAAGCTTCTTCCAATAGAAAATTCCAACTTCTCCCTCTCTGAATAGCTCTAATTTTCCAAAGGTCAAGTGACCTTTTGTTAACAATAAGTGAAGCATAACACAGATCCATGTTTGACAGTTGAGTCTCACAAAAATCATATGGTAAACTTTCTGCAACCTTGTCATCGTCCAAACTTTCATTTGTTCTAATTTTAATTCCAAAAAAAAAACTGTGGTTCTCACGCTGTGATAATTTTCTGTGATTCATCTGCCAGTACGCCCAGATCCTTCAGTACCACAGTGTTCTACAATCTCTCTCCATTTAAATGACATGCTGCTTTTCTTCCTGCTAAAGTGGACAAGTTCATATTTTCTCACATTGCTGTATACTTCATCCACCATTTTTTTTCTCATTCACTCAACGTGTCTCATATCCCTTTGCAAATTCCTTATGACTCCTTCACAATTTACTCTTCTATCAATCTTTGTGTTGCCAGCAAATTTAAGTTTCATACTTTTGGTCATGTTGAAAGTATGTATATTTATACAGAAGACCATGAAAATATGTATGTTCATATGTATTTTTTCCAAGTTGCTTACTCTGAAAGTGTTCATGCATAATGGCATCCTGTATTTCATACACACCTATTAATGATTCTCACTGTGTTTATAGTCCCTGAATAACTAAATAAGAAGACAAATCTGAATCATCAGGTTACTGATAATAAAATTGCATTTGTTTTGTCTTTATGAGCAACTGACATCTCAAAACACTTCAGTCAATGAAATACTTTTGAAGTATAATCATTGTTGCAATGTTGGAAAATACCCAGAAATAATAACATGATAATGACCAGACAATCTGAATTTTTGTATGTGATATCGATTGAGGGATAAATGCTGGCCAGGACACCAGGAATAAAGTTCTTGGAAATGGTGACATGGAATCTTCTACATTCACCTAAGCAAGCAGGTGGGGCTGAGTGTATCAGATAAATGTGAGGTGCTGCACTTTGGGAAAGCAAATCTTAGCAGGACTTATACACTTAATGGTAAGGTCCTAGGGAGTGTTGCTGAACAAAGAGACCTTGGAGTGCGGGTTCATAGTTCCTTGAAAGTGGAGTCACAGGTAGATAGGATAGTGAAGAAGGCGTTTGGTGTGCTTTCCTTTATTGGTCAGAGTATTGAATACAGGAAACAAAAGAGAGAATGCTGGAAAATCTCAGCACGTCTGGCAGCATCTGTAAGGAGAGATAAGAGCTGACGTTTTGAGTCTAACTGACCCTTTGTCCAGCTTTGACAAAGGGTCAGTTAGACTTGAAACATCAGCTCTTTTCTCTCCTTACAGCTGCTGCCAGACCTGCTGAGATTTTCCAGCATTTTCTCTTTTGGCTTCAGATTCCAGTATCCACAGTAATTTGCTGTTATTGAATACAGAAGTTGGGCTGTACAGGACATTGGTTAGGCCACTGTTGGAATATTGCGTGTAATTCTGGTCACCTTCCTATCGGAAAGATGTGAAACTTGAGAGGGTTCAGAAAAGATTTACAAGGATGTTGCCAGGGTTGGAGGATCTGAGCTACAGGGAGAGGCTGAACAGGCTGGGGCTTTTTTCCCTGGAGCGTCGAAGGCTGAGGGGTGACCTTATAGATGTTTACAAAATTATGAGAGGCATGGATAGGATAAATAGGCAAAGTCTTT
This sequence comes from Hemiscyllium ocellatum, assembly GCF_020745735.1. Classification (NCBI taxonomy): domain Eukaryota; kingdom Metazoa; phylum Chordata; class Chondrichthyes; order Orectolobiformes; family Hemiscylliidae; genus Hemiscyllium; species Hemiscyllium ocellatum. The sequence goes on along the minus strand of NC_083405.1, from coordinate 44,554,832 downwards.
TCCCTGGGTCGGGGAGTCCAGAACTAGAGGGCATAGGTTTAGGGTGAGAGGGGAAAGATATAAAAGAGACCTCAGGGACAACTTTTTCACGCAGAGGGTGGTACATGTATGGAATGAGCTGCCAGAGGATGTGGTGGAGGCTGGTACAATTGCAACATTTAAGAGGCTTTTGGATGGGTATATGAATAGGAAGGGTTTGGAGGGATATGGGCCGGGTGCTGGCAGATGGGACTAGATTGGGTTGGGATATCTGGTCGGCATGGACGGGTTGGACCGAAGGGTCTGTTTCCATGCTGTACATCTCTATGACTCTATGACCTCAACTGAAATACAGCACCTCTAACAGCACAGGCGGCACAGTGGCTCAGTGGTTAGCACTGCTGCCTCACCGCACCAGGGTTCCAGGTTCGATTCCAGCCTCGGGTGACTGTCTGTGTGGAGTTTGCACATTCTGTGGGCAGCACGGTGGCACAGTGGTTAGCACTGCTGCCTCACAGCGCCAGAGACCTGGGTTCAATTCCCGCCTCAGGCGACTGACAGTGTGGAGTTTGCACATTCTCCCAGTGTCTGCGTGGGCTTCGTCCGGGTGCTCCGGTTTCCTCCCACAGTCCAAAGATGTGCGGGTCAGGTGAATTGGCCATGCTAAATTGCCCGTATCCTTAGATAAGGGGTAAATGTAGGGGTATGGGTGGGTTGCGCTTCGGTGGGTCGGTGTGGACTTGTTGGACAAGAAATCTAATCACATTACACCCTCACAGTAGTGCATTGGAGTTTCAGCCTTGATTATTACGTTCAAACCCTGGAGTTCTTGAATCCAGAACCTTGTGATTCAGAAATAATGGACACAACTCAATTTTAACATATATTCTATCAAATCAAACCAAAATGTCGAATGCTTTTTCTCTTAAAATAGATTCCCTTTGACTGGATCGGTTATGCATTTGCAAACTGAACGACACTGCGGTGCAAAACAGGCAGTATCAGATTGGCTGCCGTTATACTCCCAGCTTGAATTTCCCTTCCTAAAATGGTGGGTCATGGGTGACTGATACTGCCAAAGTTGAACTTATTTCCTTATCAGTTTATAACCGGGAGCTGATATCAAATCTGATTACAAGTTCTGGGATTAAGGTGTTTTATGGTTTTTATTTTCAAATGGACAGTATTCACAACAGCTCAGGAAGAGAGTCTCCATCACATTTTCTTGATCCACCATAATTTCAGTAAAAGATCAATGAAACTGCAGTACAAGCAGTGCAAACAGCCCATTTGCATTGTTTCTGTGGAGGTTCCCTTATCTTAATGGCAATGGTAAAACGGCAGAGTGGGAGAAATTCCAAGGATTATGTCTTATAGCATGAGATGTTCTGCTGCCAACTCCCCCAAACTCCTTAATGTGGTTCTATGTGAGGGCTGTGTAAATTAAAAGAAACAAAAGACTGCAGAAACAAAAATAATAGTTGCTGGGGAAACTGCAGAATTCTGAAAAAGGGTCATTGGACTCAAAATATGAACTTTGTTTCTCTTCACTAATGCTGCAAGGCCTGCTGAATTTCTCCAGTAATTTTTGTATTTGTTTCAGATCTCCAGCATCCACTATGTTTTGTTTTATAAAAGACTGCTTAATCTGATGTGTGGGTTATTTTGTAGGTTTTCAATTTCAAGTTTAAATATTAAAAGTAGATCTACTAACCTGTAGAGTAGATTTCTGCTTTTAACTGATGCTCAGCATTTTTGGAAGTTAAGTACAGTACCTTTTTTGCATTAGTTTATAATAATGTACACTGCTGACCAGCAATTATTATCTAATTCCTCACTTCCAAACTGAAGTGTTATTACAAACATTACTATTAGAAGACAAAATCTGCTTTGCAATAATGTTGCTGGAACCTTTACCTGTACAGTCGATGTGTTGAAATTTATTATTGAGAGTGAAATTGGGCCCAAGCATGTCCTTATTTTTTAGATTCCTGCTGGTGGTTGATTGCACCTAAGATACACACATACCTTTCCAGGTCTTCTTGATGACTTCTTAAGTTGACTTGTGTGCTTGTGCACAAGAACTGCCAGCAGCATGCAGAGCAAGAAAATCATGATGTCAACAGTGTGCAATGTTGATTTGACACCAACACTGCCCTTTTCAAACATTACATTTCTTAATCCATTCATGGGTTGTGTCACTGCCTGGGGCAGCATTTATTGCCCATTGCTAGAAGTGTTGTTCCAGTCTATATTCAAGTTTACTTCCACACAGCTGAACCCAACATTAAATGGCATGAAGGTCACTCCTTACCAGTTCTGTTGTATAGTGGCTACTATTTCTCCCAGCTGCTTGTGCAATTGTTTACATTTTTGGATATTTTGTGACTTGGTTAAAGTTTCAGTCATCTATTTGGAATAGTTTGACAGATGTTCAAGTACATTTCTATCCATTTAGGAGCTAATGTTAAAACATCTTTTTCCTAAACATAGATAACCTAATTGGCCTTGCTGTTGGAATCAAGCATGACAATGACGAGAGGGTCTGTGATGAGAGAGAGAGAGGTAGGAGGGCAGGAATGAAAACTTTTAGTATTGAGCCCAAATGAAATAAGGATCTATGTAGAGCAATTTTATGACATCAAATTCAGTGAGGGCCAATATATTCACTTTATTAAAGACTTCACGTTGGAAATTGAAAAACTGCAGCAGTTGTAACTGAAAGTTTAGAGCAGGGCAAGGATTGCATTGCCTGAGCCTATCGAGGTGATGGTTAATGTTCATATTTATGCATCTGTCTCTTTCCTACTGCTGGTGATATAAACAACAATTCACAGTTAATTGGCATATACAGCTGTATCTGGTACACAAAGAGACAGCCTATCTTATTTGCTTGGAGACATAAGCAGGCAGATTGTGCATGCGATTTGCATTGAATTGCAGTCTTTCCCATGGTGCAGGATGCAGCTGAATGCACATACATTTAATAGATATCCATGGAAACATGGACAGCAGAAGATTCCATTCCATTGATGTGCAGCTATTTGTGGTGATAGACAGTGCTTCCTGCAGATACATACCCATTATCCAGCAGTAGTCATGATTCCTTCATTATGTTACGTTCCAGTGTATCACCTGAACTTTGATTAAATATGATGGCATTTCAAAGACTCGTTACTGGATCACAAGATTTATCCACACACTTATAACTCATGACTCGATTCTGGAACTCATGCATAAATGCCAGGATGCCTATAGCAAATGCCATGCTGCTAATAAACTATACAAAACAACACAACATTGGCATCTCACACTTTGCTTGTGCTGTTGACATGTTGGAGGAGCAGATATCGGAATAGGTATCAGAATTTGTAGTATAATGCTGCCCAATCTACCCATTATGAATGAACAGCTCTTGGTATTATTTATCATTTGAGAACCTGAAGGATTGGAGAAGAGCAAGACGGAAAGAAAGAGGACTAGATGGACAACACCCCAGTTAGCTGTGGGGTGAAGGAGATAGCTGAGGGCACTGGTAGTGACCTTTCAGTAATCACTGGAGACAGGGAAGGTCCCAGAGGATTGGAACTGGGTAATGAAGCCATCTTATTTAAGAAGGGAGGCAGAAGATGGGAAATTATAGGCTGGTTAGTCTGACATCGGTCATTGGTAAGATTTTAAGGTCTATTCTTAAGGCTGAGATTGAGGAGTACTTGGAAGTGCATGGTAAAATAGAACAGTGTCAGCACAGCTTCATGAAAGGGAAGTATGCCTGACAAATCTGTTAGAATTCTTTGAGGAGATAATGAGCAAGTTAGACAAAGGAGAACCAATGGACATGATCTGTTTGGATTTCCAAAATGTCTTTGACAAGGTGCCACACAGGAGGCTGCTAAATAAGATAAAAGCCCTTGGTGTTGGGCAATGTACTGGCATGGTTAGAGGATCAGCTGACTGGCATAAAGCAGAGAGTAGGGATATAGAGGTCTTTTTCAGGGTGACAGCTGGTGACTATTCATGTTATATGTAAATGGTCTGGATGAAGGAACTAAGGGCATTGTTGCTTAGTTTGCAGATGACACAAAGGTAGGTGGAGGGACAGACAGTGTTGAGGAAGTGGGGAGACTAGGGCAAAGACTAGGACTACAGGTTAGGAGAAAGGGCAAAGAAAGGCAAATGGAATACAGTGTGGGAAATTTTGAGGTTATGCACTTTGAGGTAGGAAGAATAGAGGCATAGACTACTTTCTAAATGGGGAAAGGCTTCAGAAATATGAAGCACAAAGAGATTTGCGAGTCCTAGTTCAGGGTTCTCTTAAGGTTAAGATTGGCAATTAGGAAGGCAAATGCAATGTTAGCATTTATTCAAGAGGGCTAGAATATAAGAGCAGAAATGTATTCCTGAGACTGTATAAGGTTCTGGTCAGACCATATTTGGAATATTGTAAGAGGTTTTGTGTCCTATATTTAGAGAAGGATGTGCTGGTCTTGGAGGGGGTCTAGAGGAGATTTACAAGAATGATTATTGAGATGAAGAACTTGTCATATGAGAAATGGTTAAGGACTCTGACTGTACTCGATGGAGTTTAGCAGGATGAGTGAGGGGATGGCAGTGGGATCTGACTGACCTTACAGAATACCGAGAGGCAAGAAAACCAATGTGGAGAAAACAGATTTGGAGAAAATATTTCCACCAATAGGAGAGACAAGGACCTGATGCACATCCACCAACAGGAGAGACAAGGACCTGATGCACAGACAACTGAGATGAGGAACAATTTCTTCAGCCAGGGGGCTGTGGAGACCAAGTCATTGAGTGTATTTAAGACAGAGATAGATACGTTCTTGATTAATAAACATCGCTCTTGTGCTCCTTACCTTTCCTCTACCAGTGACCATCAGATCATTGTCGTCAGACAGAAACTAAATCAGTAGAAAATGCTCATTCCAATCCACACTTGTACTTATTTCACACATCATTCCAAGTCCTGTTTAACTCAAAGATGAAATTTTACCTGACCTTCTTGAGTTGAGTGTATTTATATATTTTAATAGATTTATTCTTTTTATTTTTGAAAGTTTCTCCTCTGTAAAAACAGAATTATTGCAGATATGTATTGATAAGTTAACAGTACAATATATGGTTAATTTATTCAGGGATGCTGCCAGATTTGCTGAGTTTCTGCAGCAATTTCTGTTTTTGGTTCAGATCTCCTGCATTTATAGTTCTTTGTTTCATCATGTTTATAGTTGCTTAGTAATACATAAATTGAGTATTGCTGAAAAAGGAGAGATGCTATTGAAGTTATTTGTCTTCCACTAATCAAAACAGATGCAATTTGATCAAATACTGCAAGTTATACTGCATGAAATAAAGGGTGCTGGATAGATGGCAGCTGCACTCTGATTGGCTGAAATTTATCGTGGAAAATGTACCAGGAAACAACTTGCCCACATATTTTACTTAAATTCTGAAAAGACAAATAAACTCTGGTGCAGAAGTTGCCCAGATTGTCCTGAAACTTTTGTTTAATCAAACAGGCACAAAGCCTGGACAAATTCCTGTTGCCTGCAGAACACTGGGCAGTTCATGTGAATATATGTAGCTTCTGGCAAAAGTTTGTGACGAAGATTGTGAGTCCGATTGAAAATCTCAGATTGGTTGTTGGAGAAATTCTTGGCACACTCAGGGTAAGATTGTAATTTCTGTCTCACCACAGAGTTTTTAAAGCATGTGCCGATTGAATACAGTCAGCACTCTAACTGTTGTTAACAGCTGAAGGGCAGGGCTATTTGATTTAATCCACCAATCACTGGGATGTACAGCTTAGATACTTGACATCACACCAACACTAATATTCATGAACCATACTATTCCTTTGGTAGGCAGGACATCCTTCTATCTTGATGGCAGCATCCTGTTAGTGGAGAACACCATTTAAGTTGCTACTTCATAGCCACAATGTGAAATGGCCAGTGCTTGAATCACATCTCCTGCTGAGAGACCTTACCATTCTAAGATGATTCAAGACTGACTGAACACCTTTCAGGACTGGTAGTGCTGGATATAGGCTCATTCATTAGCAGTCATCTGATCAGGGTAACCATATTTGGCAACAATTGTGCACCGTAGCTTGGAACCTAGTTAAAATGTTACTAAAAAGGCCAATCTTTGAGTTTGTGTAGTTGTAGGATTTCCAATGTATACTTTGACCAGTGAAGGTAGACTTGCAGTGGGCAGTCATACTACTACGTATTGAGATATCTGAAATTCATTGTCCAGTATAATGTTTCAATCAATCAATGTCCATTTTCTAATCAATCAGCACCATGCTTTTCATACAATATAAATTGTTATTCCCTTTGGAGTTTAGCATTGGGCCTGTCGTGATGAATATAAGATGAAAAACCCAACAGCACCTTCCTTTTTCAGAAATGTACAATTTGAATGTTGCTGAGAAAAACATAATTGTCAATGTTTTCATTATGTCCTCATCTGGACAATTCACACGGAATACCAAGTAAAGGGAACACAATATTTAATCTGTATGAGGGGAAAGTGGATTGGTCATACTGAATGCACTAGTTAATGATGGCTGACTATTAACTGCCAAGCTTTGTTGAAAGACTTTTATTCAGCAATTCTACAGTTCTGTAGTACCAAATGACAATATACTCAATTTGTGCTAATCTTTATAATATTTTATTGAGCTGAGCTAGCCTTTATTTAAGTGATAAAGCATTGGTGTACACTGTTAATCTCAATGAAAGCTAACAACAACAATCTAATTATCTCTCTGTAACGGTTTTCCCATTTCATGATGCTAGCTTCAATCAGGCACTATATTCAAGGAATCTCCAGGCATCCAATATTTGCCTTGTTTGTAAGCATTCAATCAAATTGAAGTGTTCACATATACAGCAAACCAGGATTTTGCACCACTAAAACCCTTCACATAATTTTAAATATTATAGACACTGAAGTAAATAACTGAAACACAAATGGATTTACTGTAGATGCTAAAATATCGCAAATTAACCTTATCAAAAAATTGTGGTCTTTTTCATCACAGAAAACAAAAACATTCAACAAGTATAAAAGTATAGTTTTAGGGTCAGTGACATTGTTTTGAAGTAATTGAGTATTTAAAACCCCGTTAAAACTTAAAACTCCTTTACAACTCAATGATTGATGTGTAGCTTTTCAAAACAATTTCACACTGGTCCTAAACATAAGAGTGGAGCTTTTCTTCAGTTCAATGATTTTGATAATGGTATTTTAGGTGAACCTGAATATCACACCCTGTGAGAAGCGTAAAATTATTGTTGGCAACTTTTGTACTTCTGAATTTAATTGTAGAATGGACTCCTGAAACTGGTGTCTGAAGTTTTGGAAGAGGAACACAAAACCTTATGCCTGAGAGACAAGAATTCTATTAAATGAACCATGGCAGATGTGTTTTTTTTAGATTAGATTAGATTACTTACAGTGTGGAAACAGGCCCTTCGGCCCAACAAGTCCACACCGATCCGCCGAAGCGCAACCCACCCATACCCCTACATTTACCCCTTACCTAACACTACGGGCAATTTAGCATGGCCAATTCACCTGACCCGCACATCTTTGGACTGTGGGAGGAAACCGGAGCACCCGGAGGAAACCCACGCAGACACGGGGAGAACGTGCAAACACCACACAGTCAGTCGCCTGAGTCAGGAATTGAACCCGGGTCTCAGGCGCTGTGAGGCAGCAGTGCTAACCACTGTCCCACCATGCCGCCCGTGTTGAGGAAACTTACCAATTTTTTTGCATTCAAATTGCATAGAAGAAGCAGATGCATACTGGCTTGCTACAGTCATGCTGACTGCATTCATTACATTCTCTAAAAAAAGGGGCAATTAACCTTTCATTCTTTTGAAAAGAAGTAAATGCATTCCTTAGCAATTTGAAAGCTATTACCCATTGATATTCATCAACAGGCAATTGGAAAGTGTTTTTTCACATAGATTACTGCTCTTGATGTGATTGTTTCAGTCCAGTGAGACAACAATTACAATACATAGTGAAACAGCTAGAAACCAAAGACTAGTTAATTGAGAAAGAAGAAGAGAGAAATAAAGTTTGCTTGAAGAAGTGATGTTGCTGTCAACAGTACACAATTCCACCAGTTGGGTACAGAAAAATGTATCATTCCTGACATGATCTTCTTTTTCATGTGCTGTTATTAATCTTCAGAACTTGAAGTTGTGCACTAAGGATTATATTAACCTTGCTTTCAATCCCTCTGTTAGGCTTTCTGGTTTTATAACTAATGGGTATGAGATTTTATTCACTGTCTCTGAAGCTGCTTTTTTCAATCTTATTCTTTGTCACTATGAATATATTAGGTAGTGTGTATGTTAGAGGGTCTTAGGGATGTTATGATTGTGACTATCCTCTGCTGACTTCATGGTGATGCGCAAGCCTTGATCCTTACCGATGGCAAATCTGCAACCCTAGCTCAATGAAATCTGGGGTTAAATGAGGCTGGGTCTTTACATTAATTTCACCTTCATTTCCCTTGCTGTAATATTGTACCTTAGCTCCAGCAAACTATCCTCAGGAGTGGACATTATCTATATGGTAGATAGAAAACTATCAAAGCCCAAATCACTCCACCCTCAAAGAGCTTGAATGTCCAGATGATACTTTGTGCATAGTTATTCATAAATTGAGTTCCAGATCATTTTCAATGACTTCTCTGAAGCATATGACAAAATGTGTCTTTCATGAAATACTTAGGAAACTAAGGACCTCTTCTAAGCATCTCCAACAGCAAAACATTTCCTTCTGTTGGCTAAGACGAACATGGAAATCTTGGAGATGGGAACCAGGTTTTGATTCTAAGGAGCCTGCTCCAGACCAAGGCATACATTGCTTCCAGTGTGTAGCCTCAGCCTTTAGCCATCTGAGAAAAACAATCTTTGAGGACCAGGATCATGAACCTTAAAAGGAAGTTCATAGTTTGCTGGCAGCAGTGATCTCCATGCTCCTACATGCTCCAAAGACTGGGATGCCGACACCAGTCCACAGCAGCCAGCACATCAAGATAGCTCTTTGGGAACATATGTCACTGCATTGAAGACTGTGCACAAGCCTCCAAATAATCCATCTATCCAACTCATCAGGCACCACTCTTCCTCATTCTTGAGGGAAGAAGAAGAGGTGGTCCAAGCCTCAGTGGATAGATAAGTTGGTGCCAGGTTGGTCCTTGCGCCTACAAATAATGTTGAAATTGATGGTTTGCTCAGGATAGGAAATAAATGTATTGAGTAGTGGTAAGTAAACCCTGGAAATCTAGCTGTATGGTTTGACATTCTGTTCACAAATAACTACAGCATCATATTCACCGAGATATATACTTCTTTAAAAAAATTAAATGTGTCTCTTGCATTACAATATCCTTAAACATGTTTCTTACAAGGAGAATCATAATTATGACAGCTAGTTTGTTCTTTGTGGACTCTGTGAGGAGGGGTTAATCTATTGGGGTGTTTGATATATGAAGCTTTACATACCCATTTAGGAGCTGTTGGACGATTGTATAAGACTGAAAATGAGGTAGAAGTACCTAAAATAAACAAAGCTATCATGTAAACAAAATGAATGAGATTCAAGTCAAAGTCTCATGTGATAATAGGAGATGTTTTTATGAACAGATGTGTGCAACAGAGACCCAACAAAAACATTGGATGCAATTGTGGTGATTGGGGTTGACCTCTATTATGTTTTCATGTGTCTATAAAAGCAATGTAAAATGATTTTTTTGCCAGCTTTAGAAAAAAGATCTCGTTCGTCTTTTTTTCCAGGAAAGTGGCCAATACATTAAACTATCCAAAAGTATTTGATTGTAACAAGAAACAGTTTTTATTGTTGATCCACATGCTTGTACTCAGAAACTGATCAAGTGAGAAAGTGCCGGGTGATTGGACTATCCTTTTTTACAATCCAAGTCTGTGGACTGGGGGGAAAAATATACAATTTATTATCTTAAAGAGCCAGAATTCTTAGAATTCTTTGCTCTTAGTCACCAAATGTGATACTGGGAGCAGAAAGGACCTATGTAAAAGGTGAAGCCAAAAATGTAACAGTGCAAAAGGTCTCAGCTGGTTCTGGAATGGGCGGTGTAACAAGTGAAAGGCAGAGCAGAATATAGCAGCACAGGGCGATAGGATGAGATCAGGAGGAGGCCGTATCTCTTCATTAGGATGATGCTGAAAAAGCACAGCAGGTCAGGCAGCATCTGAGGAGCAGGAAAAATCAATGTTTCGGGCAAAAGCCCTTCATCAGGATGAAGAATTTTTGCCTGAAACGTCAAGTTTTCCTGCTCCTCGGATGCTGCTTAACCTGCTGTGCTTTTCCAGCACCATTCTAATCTTGACTCTAATCTCCAGCATCTGCAGGACCCACTTCTGCCTCATATTTCTTCACTGTCAGTCTGAGCCATATGGGAGGGAGAAATTAGCCAAATTATGTCATAGCTCAAGGAGTCAGGCTGGGTAAACTTTTAATTTATTTTAATCACATCTAATATATGATATTTAAAAGGTTAATATCAATTTGATAATTCTTCACAATTACAATCAATGTTCATTTAGTTTTGTAGGCAGAAGGCTGGTCAGCAAGTGAGACTGCTTCAAAATGGAGTGATATAATTGAGGAGTATCCCTCAAGCTCCATGTTATATATTTCAGTGCTAATACTTGAGATAGCTGACAGCAGCTTTAGCATCTTGTTTCAAAGAATCATCTTGTTTATTCTTCCTTGTCTAGTCTCAATGAATTGCACAATAATAGATTATCATGTATGATTCTGTCATAGAACAAAGAGCAACAGAAAAAGAAATAAGGAGGGGGAAAATTAAATATGAGGGTAAGCTAGCCAGTAATATAAAGGAAGACTATACGAGTTTCTTTAGATATATAAAGGGCAAAAGAGAGACAAAAGTGGACATTGGACCATTGGAAAAAAGACGCTGGAGAGATAGTAGTGGGAAATGAGGAAATGGTTGAGAAATTGAATAATTACTTCTTGTCAGTCTTCACAGTGAAAGACATGAGTAATATCACAAAAATTTAAGAGAGTGAGGGGGCAGAGCTGAGTATGGTGGCCATCACTAAAGAGAAGGTGCTGGACAAACTGAGTGGCCTGAAAATGGATAAATCACCTAGATCAGATGGACTTCCGAGTTCAGCAGGAAATAGCTGACGAGATAGTGGAGACAGTAGTGGTGATCTTTCAGGAATTGCTAGAGTCAGGGAAGGTGCCAGAGGACTGGAAAATCGCTAATGTGACACCCCTCTTTAAAAAGGCAGTAAGGCAAAAGACATAAAATTACAGGTTGATTAGCCTAACCTCGGTTGTGGGTAAGATTTTGGAGTCCATTATGAAGGATAAGACTCCTGAATACTTGGAAATGCAAGATAAAACAGGGCAAAGTCAACATAGTTTCATCTAGGGGAGATCATGCCTGTCAAGTCTGTTAGGATTCTTTGAGGAAGTAATGAGCAGCTTAGACCAAGGAGAGATAATGGATGTTATCTACTTGAACTTCGAGAAGGCCTTTGACAAGGTGACGCACAGGAGGTAACTGAGTAAGATAAAGGCAAAGTACTGGCATGGATAGAAGCTTGGCTGTCTGGCAGAAAGCAGAGAGTGGGTTAAAAAGGATCTTCCTCAGGATGGCAGCCAATGGCAAGTGGTGTTCTGCAAGGGTCAGTGTTGAGACCACAATTTTTCACTTTATACAATAACCATCTAGGTGACTGAACTGAGGGTATTCTGGCTAGGTTTGCAGATGATAAATACATAGGAAGAGGGACAGGTAGTATTGAGGAAGCAAGGAGTCTGCAGAAGGATTTAGACACATTAGGAGGGTGGGCAAAGAAGTGGCAGATGGAGTACAACATGGGAAAGTGTAAGGTCATGCACTATGGTAAGAAGAATAGAGGCATGGACTATTTTCTAAATGGGAGAAGTCTGAAGTGCAAAGAGACTTAGGAGGTCTAGTCCAAGATTCTCTCAAGGTAAACTTGTAGGTTGAGTCAGGAAGACAAATGCAATGATAGCTTTTATTTTGAGAGGATTGCATGTAAAAGCAGATGTACTTCTGAGGCTCTATAAGGCCTCATTTGGAATATTGTGTAAGATTTTGGGCCCCATATCTCAGGAAAAATGTGCTGGCTCTCAATTGGATTCAGAAGAGGTTCATGAGAATGGTCCCAAGACTGAAAATCTTAACATATAAAGAATGTTTGAGAATGCTGGGTCTATACTTGGTGGAGCTTAGAAGGATCCCGGGGGTTACTTGAAACTTACAGAATACTCAATGACCTGGACAAAATAGATGTTGGGAAGGTTTTTCCATTGGTAGAAGAGACTAGAATCCGAGGACATAGCCTTAGAGTAAAGGGAAGACCTTTGAGTAGGGAGATAAGGAGAAACTTCTTCAGCCAGAATGTGGTGAATTCATGGAATTCATTGCCACAGAAGACTGTGGAGGCCAGGTCATTGAGTATATTTAGGATGGAGATAGATAGGTTCTTGATTGTCAAGGAGACCAAGGGTTATGGGGAAAAAGTGGGAAAATGAGTTGAGAAACTTATAAGGCATTATTGAATCCCGGAGCAGACTCGATGGGCTGAATGGATTAATTTCTGCTCCTATGTCTTATGGTCTTATTCTAATTAAGATGTAGCTCAAAGCTACAGATACTACAACTATTTCATTCAAGTCTATATATCAAGTTTTTTTTGCTAATTATTTGCTGTTCATTTTTTAGAGCTTACTAGTATACAACTCAAAGCATTACTTTTAGACTGAAATTATTAATCAGACAATGGGAAGATTTAGTTGGCCCAATGAAAGTTATGCACACTAGTCAAAGTATTGATGATGACATCTCACAGTTTTATGGAAGAGGCACAACGTTATTAAGTGTCCTTCAGACACCTAGGTGGCCTCTGGCATGCCTTCCCTGGCATGCAGAACTCTGGCACTGGAAGCCCCTTTTGCCAAGAGCTGCCAACCAATCAGAGCCCATTAGTGTCACTGGGAGTGGTGATAGCTTTCAGTAATGAACCCACAAGAACCAGCATGGTGCCCCAGGCCAAAGTTGAGTTAGGATGGGATGGAGGTTACAGGGTAGGAATCATTAAGAGAGGTAAAGGTAGAGGGTGACTCTCACACCTCCTCCCTTGATATCCTGAATGTCTAATAACAAGGATACCCCTCTCTGTTTTTGGTGCTTATATCTGTCAAAAAATGAAATCAATGGATTTACTTTCATTTTAATGATTTTCAAGACAGTAATTTAATTCCGAATTTGAAATAGCAACTATCAATCAGTTGAGCAGTTGAGCTTTACATATAATTGCATTCCCTTCATTACTTGATTGATTTTTCGGAAGTGCTTTAGGTTTATGGGTATATAAAGCATGGCATTACCAACTTTGATTCACACTCGCTTTGGGTTTTTGTGATTGGAAGAACTTTCCCCAATGTGCATGAAGTAGAGCATTGTGGCTCATTGCTGTGTCAGATATAGACCAGATAATCCTGTTATTCTTCTTCAGTTATCTGTCTGAGACAGGCCTGACTGAGCGCCATGACAGCTCTTCCACAAACAGGGCAAGGAGGCAGGTCCCAAATGCAACCCAACCATGATGGGGATATAACACTCTCCGTTGGCACCAATCTGTTTTTCCATTTGGCAAACTTGCACCCTCACCCCAAGAAGTCCACGTTTCTGCGAGACATGCACTTTAAATGTACATTGTAGCTTGGAACTATGTATGGTGATGGCAGAGGCTCCCATTTTCTTTGGTTGACAGGGAATCTCAACTCGCTCTTCTTGCCCACAATTGTTTTGGAAGGATTTTCTGATTTATTCGCAACCTGCTTGGCCTCTATATGAATGCACCTTCCTTGGCCATCAAGTCCTGGAGTGGGACTTGAATCCAGAGCCTCTTGCTCAGAGTCAGGAACATTACTCACTAGTCCACAGGATCCCCTTAATTTTGTGCAGAGAACCTTTTTTTCCTATCCTTTTCTGAAGATGCTGACTCAAAAAGTTGTATATTTTCATGAAGGAAATTCAAGTGGCCACTCTTTTTTAGCATCTGATCTATTTCCCAGACTCATGATCTGATCTGCAAGGCTTATAATTCAGTACTGAGTAAACTGACTGTTTCTTTCCCCCCTTTTTATTCCAGGGTCCTGCAGCACCACTTTGACAAAGGTTATCTGTCTGTCTGTCTGTCTGTCTGTCTGTCTATCTATCTATCTATCTATCTATCTATCTATCTATCTATCTATCTATCTATCTATCTGTCTATCTATCTGTCTATCTATCTATCTATCTATCTATCTATCTATCTGTCTATCTATCTATCTATCTATCTTTCTATCTATCTCAGTATAGGACAGGGACTGAAGATCCATTGGAAACTGGGCAAAGCATTTAACAAGTAACCCATTGAATAATCCTTTTCTTACTACTGTTCGCTCTCAACATTACTGTCTGGCCTTTTACAGTGCTGATGGGCTAAGATATGTAAGTGCTATAATATAATGTCATGAAGTGCTCCATTTGAGGACTTCATTTCAAGCTAACTGTGCACAATAAAATAAAACAAAGAACTACAGATGCTGGAGATCTGAAACAAGAAAGGAAATTGCTGGAGAAGCTCAGCTGGTCTGTCAGCAAATATGGAGAGAGGGACCACACCATTTCTTCTGAAGAAAGGTCGCTGAACTCAAAATATTAAGTCTGTTTATGCCAGACTTGCTGAGTTTCTCCAAAAATTTCTGTTTTTATTTACTGTGAATGTCTGGCAACATCTTATAAAGCAAAGAAGCATGCATGGTAATGTTATAATTTTATTTGACTCCATTTTAAAACAAATCTTGGGATCTTTATTTGCAAGATGTAGAGAGTTCCTTAGGCTGCTTCGCTTACGTGAAGAAATTGGGTCAGCAATTATGCTTAAAGACTTCAGATGCTGCATGATTTATTTAATAAGTTTAAGTGCAGCTAAAGGGATAATGTGTATAATCAGATATTCCCATTTATTGGCTAGACTCTCAGCAGTTTACAGCTATATTTGATAAAGATAAGTGCTTTGTTATGGTTGCAAAATAACTCCACTGCACACTAGCTAATCTGCTTGATAGAGTTGATGCTGAAGAACTGTATACGCATGGACAAGAAGCCTGTCAAAATGACAGAACTGGCTCAGCAACGATTCTAAAGAAAAGCTTAACTACATTTTGTAATCAAACTCCTGACAGAATAGATAGTGTTTTTTTTTGTGGTTTGATAATATTACTGTCAGTATGCCAAGGAGATTTGTAGATGTGATGGTTGTGTTTATTTGAGCACATTCCTGTCAATGCAAGAACTGACAGTACCAGTAAATGGGTAACTGAGATCCCAAAGATTTGCGTGCTCCATAGTAAAAACAACATGAATTTTTGCAATGATACCATTCCTGTATCTGGAGAATTTTCTTTTAACTTAGCTGGTGATTCTGAATCCAGTTCGAAAAATAATTTTGAGTTTTTACAATTGCCGCAGACAAGATCAGCAAAACATTATATTCATTGTATATTTCGCTAAACGTAACATTATTTCCTTCAGAAGTTAAAAATCACACATCACCAGGTTATAGTCCAACAAGTTTAATTGAAAGCACTAGCTTTTGGAGCACTGCTCCTTCATCAGGTGGTTGTGGAGTATAAGGTTGTAAGACACAGAATTTATAGCAAAAGTTACAGTTGTAATATAACTGAAATTATACATTGAAAAATACTTTGATTGTTTGTTAAGTCTCTCATCTGTTAGAATGATCATGTTAGTTTCATTTCTTTCATGTGTATATCACAAAACTTTTTAAGAAAGTTACGTTCTCAATTGAACTTTCACAATTGCTGGCAGCCCAGATAATGTGTTGAAGGTGTTAGCCCCCTGTGTGCTGCTATCTGTGCATAATGTTTAGACTGATTCTAATCTAAAAAATGAATTAACAGAATCTTATATGGATTCATGCAGTTTTGAGCAAAGTACAATGTAACTCTGCAAGCACAAATTCACCCCACAAACGTATATGTGTATATGTGTATATGTGTGTGTTTGTGTGTGTGGTGGGGTTGTGAGTGTCTGTGAGAGAGAGTATATGTGTGTGTGAGTGTAAAGGGGTCTAAGTCTGTGAGAGGGTGCATGTATGAGTGTGGGAGTGTATATGTAGGTGTGTGTGTGTGTGTGTGTGTGTATAGTGCAATGGTGGTCACCTGTAGTGTGACATGAACCCAAGGTCCCGGTTGAGGCCATCCCTACAGGTACCAAAGAATTGTCAATAAGAACCTGAAAGATGAAATTCTATTTAAGGATCAAAAACCAGAATTCCACCTCTGACAACACTTCGAAGAACAACATTGCTGAAGAATCGAACTCTGGACACTTCCAGAGGCAGACACTGTTGGTGGAATCATGATCAAGTTCCATCATTCATTGGGTAACAGCAAGTTGGGTTGTGACGCTTAACTTGAGAGGTCTTACTTTGGTTGCTACATGCAGTAAAGTTTAAATGTTTCAGTATTTGATTGTCTATGAGACTTCTTAATAAGTAGCTGAATTAAAGGTAACTTGTGGTGATGTACCCACAACACATTCATTCCAGAAACCAGTCAAGTGAATCTGTTTTGATTTGCTTCCACTACCGTTCTTAGGTTAGGAATCCAAAATCTTATGCTATGTCCAGAAATAGTCTGACTGAAGTCCAGTAGAGCTGCAATAAAACTGCTGTACTTTTATTCTCAATTCTCCTTGCAAAAAAGGTACTAACACTGCATTTGCCATCCAAATAACCCATTGCATATGCACACTAACATTTTGTGCTTTGTGTACCTTGTTACCTTATTGGCGAGAGACTCTTACTATGAGGCTGGTACCTAATCCTGTTTATTTGCATGTTACTTGGTCTCAAATTGTCTAAAATATACTAGAATATACAGGGCTATGAAATTGTCCTGAATACGCTGTATAAATTCATCTTCAAGGCTATATTTGCTGATCTGTTTTAGCTACTCGACATGAAGAATCCATGCATTCAGACATCATATTATGTTATATTATATTAAAGGAATTGGAATGTAAGAACATTGAAAATATATTCACTGGAGTTTTCACCAGTAGCTACCAGAACTCTGGAAAAAGATCAATGGAAGTTCGTAGGCATGAGATTTTCAATGAAAGTAAAACAGAAATTGCTGGAGAAAATCATCTCTGCATCTGTGCAGAGAAAGCAGAGTAAACATTTTGAGTCCAGTGGACCCTTCAGGTCTGCTGAGTTTCTCTAGCAATTTCTGTGTTTGGTTTAGATTTCCAGCAATGACTCAAATATAATGAACAAAGAATAAAACAGCACAGGAACAGGCCCTTTGGCCCTCCAAGCCTGCGCTGCCACATTTTGCCCTTCTATATTACAACTCTCTTCACTTACAGGATCAGTTTCCCTCTACTCCCTTCTTAGTCATGTATTCGTCCAGTTGCTCCTTGAATGCTGCTGCTGTGTCTGCTTCCACCACCACCTCTGGCAACACATTCCAGGCACTCACCGTCCTACGTGTGAGAAATTTGCTTCACACATCTCTTTTAAACTTCCCCCCCCTCACACCTTGGACCTGTATTCCATAGTAATTGACTCCTCCATCCTGGAAAAAAAAGCCTCATACTTTTCACTTTATCTATGCCATTCATAATCTTTTCAATTTCTATTAAGTCGCTTCTCAACCTCCTATGTTCTAATGAAAACAAATCCAGTTTATCCCACTTTTCTTCACAGCTAAAATCCCCCATACCAGGCAACATCCTAGTAAACCTTTTCTATACCTTCTCCAGAGCATCCACATCCTTCTGGTAGTGTGGTGACCAGAACTGTATGCAATAATTAATGTTCTATAATGTTGCAGCATAACTTGTCTGTCCATTTACTCATTGCCCCTCACAATGAAGGCAATATATTTAGTATGAAGCTTGGAGCTGATTCTTGGCCACTTTCATGATGGACATAATTGCATTGCGTTCAATTAAGTAAAAAAGTTTTGAAGATTGTTTTTCTATTTGTGCATATATATTTTCTAATCTTTCAATGAAATATTAACATTATAACTGTTGTATAGAATTGGAAGGTAATCAAAGTCACTGGTAGGGAATGGATTACTATTTCTCAATGTTCTAGTGATTCATATCAAATGTAATTTTTAGAGCAGTAGATTGGGAGGAAATGTTAATCTCATTAAACCAGACTGTGTTTAAATTCAGATCCAAGAGATGAAAGGACAACGTGCTGGCCCACTGCCACCCGAAAGTCAGCTGCATGATGATGTTTCAAGATGATATGCGTCTTTTAAATTTTGAACACTTTATCCCAGTCTTAACTTTAAGTAGCAATAATTACATTTCAAGCAGCAGAAGACAATTATCTTTTAGCCTGTGAAAGGAAGACTACGATCAATGCAATCCTTTGATCATGATGTTATTGCCTGATTGTAGATTGCTGTAATTGAAGGAGGATTCCTTTCTGGATCAGTCAAAACTCATGAAACACTAATGAAAACTTTGAAAAATCTGCACTTAACAGCACCTCTGATGTGATCGAATGGGGAATATGTCGCTGTACCATTATACATGTTCATAGGTTTCATACTGTGCCTTGAAGGTTTTGTCAAGTTCTAAGTGGAAAAAAAGTAATATATTTCAGCCCTGAAATTCCCAGTCAGCTCTGCCACAGTACACAGTCATTTTGTGTTAGCACACATCACAGCATTGAGCATGTCAGCCAGGATGCTTGATTTGTGGTGCCCCTTGACTATCAGTTGTTGAAAATCAATGGGAAAAAAATTGGGAGGTCTGTAAGTCAGAATAAAGATCTATCTTATATGTATTAAATTCAGGTGTGGGAATTTCAATGATGATTCATTCCAGGCGCCTGGAGGTTTTTTGCTCCTGTAAGTGGTGCTGTGATTGTATTTTCAATGATCAAGGTACCATGCTGTGTGACATTGGTTTCTCACAAGTCACTCAAAGTGCTTCTGAATTTTATTTTCATTGCTATATTCTTTCTCATTACTGAAACGTCTATCCGATGCATTGCTATGGAGGTCCCTCAGCTTGACTGCATAAATTCAGCAGGCGAACCATAATAACACTGCAGAACCTTGGCACAAATATGTATCCCTCTATAGTTATCTAAAAGAAAATAAGATGACGGAGAGAAGGAAAATTAATAATTGACATAAATGCAAAGGAGCTAAGAAGTGTGGAAACGGAAAAGGAGACAGTAGAAAAACATGAATTGCAAGGGTTGTTTGGAGAGCTGCTGTATTCACCAAGTATGCAACATCACACACACAAAAAAAGACTATTTAACTGTAAATTTATGGGAAAGTTTTCATCTTTACAGCCTGGGAATAAAGCATTGTTTGTGTGAAGCCAAGAGAGAAAAACATTTTGGAGAAGAACTCTTGTGGTAAAATTACTATCGGAAGGAAACTCATGAAAACAGGGCGAGTATTGTTCAGTTACTGTCATGCAATCTCTTGATGAGATGTTTTTGCTCTGTTCTCTATCTAAATGATGCTTAATGTGGTAAAACACAAAAATCTATCCATATCATTTTAAGCAAGATAATCTTTCTCAGACTTCAGATCTCCAAAATGCCCTAATTAAAATCTCCCCTGGATCCTAATCTCTCATTCTTTCCTTGCTACTTTTTGAATCTGGCCTAGTGATGGAGGCTTTCCTCTCCAACAGGTAGCCAGCCTGTTAATCTATTGGACTGTTGTGGGGAAACCGTACATCCAAAAATGGTGATGCGGTTACGTCATTAAATTTAACAGGACCAGCGGGAAAAAGATTATAGGTAACCAGTGGGATGCATAGAGAGGTCAGGGTTCAGGGGAACATTGCTGATAGTTCTGGAAAAAAATCAGGAGCTGGGCCAACACTGATGGGACCAGCTGAAAAGGTTTAGAAGTGGAGTGGGTTACAGGGAAATCCAAGAATTTGGATTGGGTGAAGAAAAGGTTTCTGGAGGACATGACGGGCAGTTCGTTAACCAGAGAGATTATTGAAATGACCTCAGATTACAGATTGGCAGAGTGAAAGATATCTGATTGCTGGGGGGGGGGGGGGGGGGGGGGGGGTTAATAGGTGGTTCGTAATCATTATTCTATATTTGATCTTCTGGTCAATGATGAGGTCGTGGTGCACACTGCTGGCTGCAATTGAAACTGCATCCACCTTTACATGTAATACCCCTTAGGGACTTGCTGTTATGCAGCCTTAGCAAAGAGATCATGATAAGGTGCAGACGTTTTGAGGTCACACTGTCTTTAATGTCAACTGTACAAGCTCCATCCCATGAGGTCTAACAGGCTTGTACAGACATGCAGAGGTTTGAAAAATATAGTAGTTAAATATTTGAAAAATATTATTTTTATTCAAAGCCTTTTATTGACTCATTGAGTTTATGTAACATTTAATTAAATATCGATAGAATTATTGTTGAGAAAAAAAATACATTTATCGAAGCTTTAAACTTTGCACTCTTCAGGACATTTTGCAAGAATACAAATTCAAGGGAAAAACAGAATCCAGCTTGTATGAAAGGAGGATTATGCTTAGGAGTCCTTCATAGTTTTGCTGCTAAGTGCAAGAGCTGCCAGCCTCAGTCTTCCTCAGCTGGGATACTCCTCCCAGTCAGAAGCCCTTGTGACCAATTAGCTACCAGATAGCCAAAAATTCCAGCAGGCTTCCAGAGCCAAACAGGGCCCAGAATTCTCCCTGCTGAATCCCTAACACTTTTGAACTTAGTCTGAAGATGGGACAATTCTGCCTCTAGAAAATATATCAAAAGCAAGTAGGCCATTCAGCCTATTCTGTCTATGCCAACTGAGAAATAATTATTTCTCAAAAAGAACTAAACTTTGCAGCCAGGGACTTTGCTGCTACATCTCTAATGGAAAAAATAGGTTCCAGGCTTTGCACAATGCCCTCTGCTGCATTGGATCTGGGCTTCTCTTTGCTCTTCAGCACCGGCAGAAAGGGTTTGGCAAGCTTGCCAGTGTACCAAGCGTCTTGGTGTGCATGAACATCAGCCTTTTTATGTACATTGCCCTGCATTCCAACCATGTCATTGTCCTTCATGGAGATCACACATTACCCACTGACCTACCATGTGCAGATCCTGGTTTTATACTTGTCTCTCAGTAATGGTCTGTCCAAGAATGCACCCTCAACACTGTCATGGGTTTGCTCTTCATCATTCTTCTGGCTGCATTGAGGTTGTCCTTGGTTTGCCCATAGATCTTTGGAATTGAAAGCAAAATACAAAGTGGAATGAATATGTTGGGTATGGGAAGGAGGGGAGGGAGGTAAACAATAGATGCATAGTCACATTATTTTTAGTTTTCACCATATTTTAGAATAATAATGAGGAGCAAGTTGAGAAGGGGCGTAAGATAATCACTCACAGTTACCTTGAATAGCTTTGGTGGCATATGATGCCAAAGCCCAACCCCTGCACCCATAATTGACATCATCGTCTCCTCTATGGGAATGAGTGGATACAATCATATCAGCCTCCTGCTAGGTTACTGAGTCGCCATGATGTTGCAGGCCTTGCTGTCCTGAGAAGACAGATGTCTCATGTCACGTTAGATTATATCTGGCTGATGTCCCTGCTATTGCTGAACAACTGGAGGCATTAGAAGGCAGCGGAATAGGATGTGAGGCTGGAAACACTGGATGGTGTGTGACAGTGGGGTGGAATATGTGAATATAAGAAATGAATCCTGAGTGCCAGTGAGTGCTGCTGGGTGAATGATGCCAGTGCGGTTCTTTGAGAGCTTGGTGTCTCTTGGGATGGACTGGACATATCATTTTTGGATTTATTCACTGACCTCGATGACCCTTGTGAGGTTATTAAACTTCTCAGGGGCCAATTTCAGGCATTGACCTCCCCACTTCCTCTCTCTTTTGAGGCTGTGGGCTTCTGAACGAAACATGGCCTCCATCCTGGAGTCCAGCTGAATAGCTACTACTTTCATGGTAGCATCAGGAAATCAAATCTCTTGTACATTGTGCATATCTGCTCATCTTCATTCTCACAGACTCAATGATTGGTAGATGTTTCTCACTAATGCAGTTTTTCTTCAGTAGAAATGGCAACCTTTAACAACCATAGAGGCTAGCTGGGCATCATGTAACCATGCATGTCATTAAATCCCACTGTGCAGGCAGCCAGAAGTAAGGCAGACATTCAAACTTGTGCTACAACCTGTCAATAAGGAGGCAGCACAAAATGGACATGCCTACCTCAAAGGCTAGCATATCACAAACTTCACACCCAAAGCTACACTAGTCAAATTTTTAGCTCCTAACTTCTGGAAAGCAGCATTATGTAGATTTGTCTTCTTAAAATAAAGGATTTCAAATTTCAGAAGTCGGGGTCATCAGCAGATATAGGATTACACTTTGTCCAATCTGGTTGAAAGCTCATGGTCTCAGTTTTTAAGTGCACTCTAAATTGACAACCCCAATGAATGCATCGAATTTTGATGTTGCAGAAGTTTGACAACAAAATAATTAACATTATTTTGATCATATTAATTTAATAATTAATGACTTTTAATTGTTTGTGTCTCTTGATTGCCTGAGCTGAAAATTGAGAAATCCACGATCTGATGGGATACATGATAGGCTATTAAAAGGGTTAACAATCACACAACACCAGGTTATAGTCCAACATGTTTATTTGGAAGCACTAGCTTTCGGAGCACTGCTCCACCCGTGAAGGAGTGCCACTCTGAAAGCTATTGCTTCCATATAAACCTGTTGGACTATAACCTGGTGTTGTGTGATTTTTAACTTTGTACACCCCAGTCCAACAGCAGCACCTCCAAGTCATGGATATTAAAAGAAGTATCTACAGAGATCTTGGATATACTGGTAGTAATATTTGAAGTGTCTTTCGAGGTTTGGAAAACTACAAATATAATTTAAAAAGGTAAAGTGACAAAATAGATAACCAAAGGCCAGTTAGCTTAACATCGGTTATTGGGGAAATATAAGAGCTCATTGTAAAGGATGTAATAGCACAGCATATTGATATACATAATATGATGAAATAGAGTCAGCATGACTTCATGAATGGAAATCACATCTGACAAATTTGTTAGAATTATTTGAAGAGGTAACAGGCGTGTTTGATAAAAAGGAAGCAGTGCATGTAATATATTTGAATTTGCAGGAGGCATTCATTAAGGTATCACCCATTAGGCCACTTAATAAAGTAAGAGCCCAGTATGCTGGAGGTAGTATATTAGCATGGATAGAAGATTGGCTAATTGATAGAAGACAGATTGGGATGGGGGCAATTTTGGGCAACCTGTAATTAGTGGATTCACGATTATTTACAATATATATTAAATATTGGGATGAGGAAAGTAAATGTATTCTACCCAACTTTGCAGATGACACAAAAATAGGTGGGAAGGCAAATTGTGAGGATGCCACAAAATCTCTCCAGAGGGATTTTGACAGTTTGAGCAGTGGACAAAAGCTTGGCAGATGGAATATAATGTGAAGAAATGTGAGATTATGCAATTTCGCAGGATAAATAGAGAAAGACTGCAGAAAGCTACAGCACAGAGGGATTTGTGAGTCATAAAACACAATTTTAACATTTTATAGAGAAGGCAAATGGAATGTTGGCCTTTATTTCAAAAGGACTAGAGTTCAAAAATGGAGAAGTATTGCTCAAATGATATAAGGCACTAGACTGCACATGGAATAGTGTGAAGAGTTTGGTCCTTTTATCTAACGAAAGATATATTGGCACTGGAAACAGACCAAAGAAGGTTCACTGGTCCCAGATATGGAGAGACTGTTCTTATTAGGAGAAGTGAGCAGTTTGGACATATACTCATTGGAATTTAGAAGAATGAGATTAGAGGCAAAAAGGTTGATTCCTTATTGAGAAAGACCAGGACTAGAGGGCATAGTCTCAGAATAAGTGATCACTGATTTATGCTGAAAATGTGTTGCTGGATGCTGAAAATCATCCAGGGCTTCATCAAGGCTTATGCCCGAAACGTCGAATTTCCTGTTCCTTGGATGCTGCCTGACCTGCTGCGCTTTTCCAGCAACACATTTTCAGCTCTGATCTCCAGCACCTGCAGACCTCACATTCTCCTCCATCACTGATTTATGACAGAGATGAGGAAGATTTGTTTTCCAACAGACAGTAGTGAATCTGTAGAATCCTTTACCACGGAGGGCTGTAAAGGTGGATTTTGAAGTATATTCAAAGCTGAGATAGAGAATTTTTTAATCAGGAAGAGAATCAAACATTATAAGGATTAGGCAGTGAAGTGTAGTTGAGAATTATCAGATCAACCATGAGCTCATTGAATGGAGGAGCTCCCATGTCTTAGGGTCTAACCTCACCCTTGTGTGAATATGATGATTGATCTAAACTGTTATTTGTTTATCTTTAAGTGATAAGTAATTGTAAAAATAACAAGCAAAACATGCTTCCTACCTACACAAATGTGAATTCCATTGAGAAAACAGGTAATTTTACTTAGTTGTGAAAAAAGTGACAACGGGGTTCATTAATCGCAACTTTATACATTGATGAGTTCTGAACCACACCTCTCATATCACTTATGTGCACACATTGTTGGCAGTTGTTTTTAAGAAGTGCTGTGGCTCCAAAGATTATATGTAGTATTGAAAAAAAGCTTTTTTGTTAATTTCTGGGGCTCTATGCATACAAACGGGCATTGTAGAGTGAAGAGGAGTGACTTTGCATTGAAATTATTTTTTATAAAAAGAACTGCCTTTGAACTTACGTTGTGTACATTTGAGCTCTTGACAATTTCTATTCTAGGATTTTCTGTAAATCGAAATTGCTTATGTGAGATTTCCTTTCCCCTTTTTCTTTCAGGTACCTTTTTGCTTACATGACATAGTGCTCAATGCAGCCGTTAATAAAAGGGTGAGGCTCTAAGCTTCTGTTTGTGTGGACACTACCACGTGTACGCTATTCTATGTTCCATTGCACGAGACGTAACTAATGAATCATGAGTTCTCCAATACGCCCAGGTGAGTAGTGTAAAGTTTACATTTCTCTTTTTTGCTGTACTGAAATGGATTTTAAATCTGCTGATGTGTTCCAAGTAATTTAACTGATGGTTTTCTTACTGAAGCTTTACTTTGACAGCAATTTGACCTGATTTGCTTGGTTGGGAGCTGACGGACGTATGTGAGAATGTAGTTAGAAGCTTGACAATAATCCATGGTGTCATATTCTCTATTTGGGGTAAACAAAAGTGAGCTTCAATGATAGAAAAGTTGTTGTAAGATAAATAATAATTATAAAGCCATGTTTAATTAAGTTTTACAGCAGTTTAGTTAAGATGGACAAATTGTTGCTCAGAAAATAGATTTGTATGAATCGTACATTAATGCAAGTGTTAAGTATTGCTCAGTCAATATGACTTAATTACAATTTGTTTATGCATCAGTGGATGCACAGGGCATTCCCTTCGTTTACACCTAGATGTATGTCTAGTATTATTTCTGATGACAAGTAATTATTTATTTCATTCATTGAATGTCACAAAATAGTGTCTTTATTGCAAGTCAACTTTAAAAAGGTGTGCAGAACAAGCCTCAATGTAAAAGTGGAGAAAACAGTTATAAAATTGAGCATGTTCATTATGTTTGTCAATATATTTTCAGTAGAAGTTCTGGTGTTGCAGCAGCAACTTTTGTATTTGTATCATGTTTCAAGTTTTAAACTTTAATATAGGAATGGAATATATGCAGCAAATAACCATGTAAAGGGATGATTAAATGTTTGACTATTGCTAATTAATTGTACATAGTTACCATATTTTTTCTCTTTCTCTTTATAAGAGCTTATGGACTTAGTAATTGATCTTGATAAACATCAGTTATTCAGTCTAGTAAATGCTTAAACATGTTCAAAACAGTGTCACTAATTTACAAACATTCAATTGAGAAATTACCTCTGTACTGATTTGGGACTTCAATCAGAGAACAGCTATACAAAACATTGCAATCTGTTAAATGCTTTGCCTCCCATTAATTCTGCTCTAGGGGGCCCATTTTTAAGGTTGGAGGAGATTTTGAAAATACATGGTGACAAATCTTTTACACAGAGGGTGGTTTGCATGTGAAATGAACTTCCTGAGAAGTGGTGGATACGGGCACAATTACAATGTTTAAAATACATTTGGATAAGCACATGAACGGGAAAGATTTGGAGGGATATGGTCGAGGAGCAGGCAGGTGGAATTAGTTTAGTTTGGGATCATGTTCAGCATGGACTGGTTGGACAGAAATATCTATTTCTGTGCTGTATGACTCTATACGAGTTAAGAAGATAGTGTGATCTGTAAAAAGGAATGTTATCATGTTCGTTCCAATTAATATCTGTGATCTTATGGTAGCTTCTGAGCAATGTAAAGATCCTGAATTCACATCACTTTGTAGGAAGTTCTGAAACTGAACAGAAAACAAAATCTGGTAGTTTCTGCCTAACACATACGAGCTGATTATTAAATAAAAACTAGAAGAACTGCGGATGCTGTAAATCAGAAACAACAACAAAAATTGCTGGAACCAAAAGCTCTGTTATGGTTCTGGTGACCTTTCCTCAGTTCTGAACGTTAACTCTGATTTCTCTCCACAGTTGCTGCCAGACCTGCTCAGCTTTTCCAGCAATTTCTGTTTTCGATACACATAAGCTGTTGGATTGTTTTCAAATCTACCTTTCATGAACGGTATTTTGAGAAGAGAATTAGTTACTCACATCTAGTATGGCCTAAGTGCGACTTCTAATGTTCTCAGTGCAACTCCACATTGACAACAAATATTGGTTTTGTCAGTGTTGCTTTTTTGTCTTTCGAGTATTATAACTCTTCTTACAATGGCAGTTGTATCAGAGTGATGCCCGAGTGTGAAGGAAAACAATTGCTTCACGCTTAGAAATTACTTCAACTATCCTAGAGCTGTGTCCTTGATGTAAGTGAGCAGCAAAATGACACAGACCCTCTAAAATTACAGAACTATTACATGAGGTGGTTCATTTGACTCAAAATCTTGTTGCCCTCTGTCCAACAGACAATGGCTGCAAAACTTAATGGCCTTGTAAAGAGAGATTATGATGATTATAATTAACCAATATCCATTGCTTACAATCTAACAGCATGTAAACGTTGTGCTGTCTGATCATTTGAATGATGAGAAGGTGTCAATTGCATAAAAGGTGCTGTTGAGAAACAGCCTGCTTGTTCAGGGCACATCATGAGAGGCTCCCATAGTTTAAAGCTAACCTGCATCTCTTAATGTGGAGATTCATTTTGACTGGAGCAGGTGCTGGAGGTCATTCGAGAAGTTGACCTGCAAAGACACAAGCATGGAAAAAGGGAAAAGAAAGCAGTTCTCCAAACTGATGCTGAACTGAGACGTTGTCATCGACCCAGACAGAAATTGTGAAAGCAGTGGGATCCGATAATTATGATAGTCAATTCTGCGAGGCTGGCCTGGACAATCTAAATGCAGTGTCCTTGTCAGAGCGGAGAACAGCAATAGCCCCATAATCTGTCAAGGGTTGATGGCTTCTCCCTTTTCCTGTTCACAGCTCCAAGCTGTTCAGCTATCTGGGAGTGAATCATATGGTTGTTGCCAGGTAGAAGGCCTTTGTCATCATTAACTGGTCAGTAGTCCACAGACCATTCAACTACTTTTTATCAGCAAAATCTCCATGTGTACACAGTTCTTGGCTCCAGCTCATCTTCAAATTGCAATTGAAATGTTTCTAATGGGATTTTGTCCTTTCTTATATAAGGAGATGAAAACAGTATGAATACTCTAGATGTGGTCTCTCTGATGACCTGGGCCACTATAATAAAAAGTATCTATTTTAAAATTCTACTTCACACAAAATAAACAACAATATTCCATTGCTTTCCAAATCACTTGCTGCACTTAAATACTAACCTTTTGTCATTCATGTACCAATATACTCAGATCTCTCATTGCTACAGAGTTCTGTAATCCTTTCCTATTTAAACAATATGCAGCTTTTCTGTTCTTCTCCCAAAGTGGATACATTCATATTTTCACATGTATACCCCATCGTTCAAACTATGGCCCACTCATTTAATCTCTCTATGTCTGTTAGCAGATTCTATACCTCTCAGGACAAGTTATTTTCCTGTGTGCCTTGTTGTCATCAGCAAATGCAGCAACCATAAATTCAGTTGCATTGCCTTTAATCTTAATATTATTCTGCTAAAATCAGCATGAATGGTATTTGCTGTTTTGGGAATAACAACAAAACAAGTGGCTTTTCTTGGAAAAACATGTGCCTAATTCTAGGGGTCACATAAGCCAAACATTGCATGTTACTCATCGACACAGTTTCCTTTCACTTGCACTGCATGTCCCAAGCTTGATATATGCAAGAACTGTGTATTGCTCACTCCTACCATTATTATCATTGGCAGATGCGCCTGTTACAGGGGGATTGGTGAGGATTTTGCTGGGCTTAGAGGGTTTCCATTATAGGGAAGGCTGTATACGCTGGGGCTTTTTCACTTGGAGTGTCAGAGACTGAAGGGTGACCTTATAGAGGTATATAAAATCCTGAGGGGCATTGATAAGGCAAATAGCCTTTTTCCCAGGGTAGGAGAGTCCAGAACCAGAGGACAGGTTTAAGGTGAGAGGAGAAAGATTTAAAAGTGACCTGAAGGGTAACATTTTTCTGCAGAGGATGGTGCATGCCAGAGGAACTGGTTGAGGCAGGTTACAACATTTAAAAGGTATCTGGATGGGTATATGAATAGGAAGGATTTAGAGGGATAAGGCCAGATGCTGGCAAATGGGACTAGGTCAGATTGGGTTGTCTGATTGGACCAAAGGGTCTATTTCCATGCTGTATGACTCTATGATTCTATGACAAGATCATGTAGATTGTTTTTCTTGGATTGGTTGTCTCACCACCTGTTGAAGGGCGAGTCTGGCAGCTTTAGATTTATAGTTAATGCTCCCATTAGTTGACAATGGTGCAGGGTCTTTTCTGTTGCTAAATGTGTGTTCTGCTGTGCGGGGTAAGAGAGAGTATTAGTTGAGCATTGAGATTCAAAGTGACACCGTGGACAATAAATCAGTTTTGCCTTCCAACTGATCTGTCTACTCCATATTCTTCGGATGGGATGCCTACCGTGTTTGCTGACTCCTGCACCAATACTGGCGATTCAGGCCACAAGTAAACATGTGTTTTTGATGCCATTCTGCTGATCCATGGGTCATACTTGTAGCCTCAAGTAAATGTGGTCAAAGTTCAGTTTCTCCCTCTTCTTCCCTTTTAATTGTGGACCAATCTGCTGTATTTTCTTTGTACATTTTCCATTGCTCATGTCAAATTGCTTGTTTGTCTAAAAAATACATTGAAGTAGTCCTGGATTATTTATGAGACAGCAGAAGGCTAAAAATTATATGCTATTTAGTAAATTATTTAATTTTGTCCACTGATTTGTGTGTCAGACTAATACTGTAATTTTAAAATTCTGCATGCATTAAGGTGGCCTTGTAGACAGTGAGTTGATTAAATCAGACATTAAAGGAAAAAGTTCTTTCTTTATTCCAGAAGGAACACACCTCCTACATGATTTTCAGTAGTCATTATTATTCAGGAAGAACCGTTTTACATTTATTTTAGGTAACACATTTGTTCTGCTTTCTTTTCTGTTCAGAATTCTGCATTTATTTTTAGAACATTGCACTTTGTTCTGATTCTTCTTGTTGACTCTGGAGAATTCAGAACTGATTCCCAGTGTTGACTCTTTGTTCTGTTCTATTATGTTGTTTCTATTCGGACTTAGCATTTGTTAAGCCAAGTTCTTCATCAGGAATTAATGATCGATTGTCAGGCAACTCTATACTAACGCTTTACTCAGCCATGCACTTATATGGTAATAATAAGTAATGCAGTATTTTCTGTTCTGAGGTAGAGGCTGATTTAAGTAAAAGGTGCAGTGTATTTATTTAACTAGCTTGACTTATTTGAGCATTAGAGATGCTGGGGTGTTTGTGTGACTGCTGTTACTTGATAGAAGAAAGCTCCTTTCTATCCAATTCCACCGCAATTAAAGCTGAACGTAACCAGGGTAGTGTAGGCTGTGTGAAGACAGTAACCCCTGGAGACTTGAGGTATATTCAGCAATGTACTTCCTTTAAATTAGATCAGATACCTGCTGTGCTGCTTGCATCCACACAGCAAAGCTGGGTTTAAATTCTGTTTCACTGTGTCCTTGTGGAACACCTTGCAGCGAAGAGAGTATGGGTAGACAAAAGGAGGTGCCTGAGAAGTAAAGGCGATCAAAAGAGAACAGGACAATTGAAAGGGGGAGGATCATTCTTTTTCCTCCAAAAATATACTTTTGTAAGATTTGTGAAAATACGATTCAAAACATTTCTTTTATACTGCAATATTGGCAATAAAATTCAACTTTTCTGCATACAGTATGGTGCACGCAAAACAATTGAAACAGTCTTAATATTTACAATGAACATTCCATGTCAGGACCCATGTAACTTCAGGAGCACAGCTTTCAAATTGGCAATTACAGAAAGTGCAATAGATTATTTTACTAAACATCACTTTCCAAGGTTCAATTACTCCTAAATTTCATCAAGTATGTTCTGTGTGAGGGACACAGCTGAAGGGCGTTTCCAGTTTCCAGTCCTTTCTATACCATGATGAAGGGTCTTATATAGCTACCTTTGTAAATTGTGCCACTGCATTGACTGCCCAAAGCTTTAGAGTGTCCCTTGTCACAGAGTCCTGCACCAGAATTCAGTTTTGGAGAACTCTTGTCACCAGAAAACCAGCAAATCTGGGGGAGAGCTGATCTTTGACTCAGTGTGCATCCCTGGGAACAGTCAAGCCAGCATAAAGTCCTGTGCAGACAGAGCATAAAGAGCTGCTTGGGATGAATTTCAGGAAGTACCACTGCATCCCTCTCCAGGCCAGCTTTTGCAATGGTACAATGCTCAAGAAAGTGGTTAACATCTTTTCTCTAGCACAACCACTGAGGACAATGTGTAGAATGGACAACAACCCAGACCAGTAGTAAGAATATAATCTGAAGGGTTTCTCACCACCAGTCAAACCATTGGGTGCTTGTTCGTAAGGTCTAGTGATGAGAGTTTTTGCCAAATGACTTTGACAGTCTACTCGGGGAACCATCTGTCAGGATCTACCATCTCCTTTTCCTGCAGGGCCTTGAGAACCTTATATATAGAAACAGAGAAAATCAAAGTAGGAAAAGGTCTTTCAGCACTTTGAACCTGCTCTATTATTCAATATGAGCATGGCTGGTCATCCTATTCAGTACCCTTTTCATGCATTCTTCCCATTCCCTTTAGCCGTATGAACAATGTTTAACTCCTTCTTGAAAACATTCAATGTTTTGGCCTCAACTACTTTCTGTGGTAGAAAATTCCACAGCCTCACCATTCTCTGGGGAAGAAATATCTCTTCATCTCCATCCTAAATGGTCTAGCCTGGTTCTGTGTTCCCTGGTCATTGGGAACATCCTTCCTCTATTTACTTTAACTAGTCCCGTTAAAATGTTTCAGATTTGTATGATATCCCCACCCCAACCACCACCACCATTCTTGTAAACTTCAGTAAGAAGGATTCTGCTGAAAAGTGTGAAGTTGATCAAGAGGGCTATAAACATATCCAAAGAGGACTGGTGTGATCTGTTCCTTCAGCTTCACGTTTGGGAAGTTTGCTTTAGAAATTCTTTAAAACGTCACTTTACGGGCTGCTGTTAGGTCATATGGAAGGCAGGTTTTCTGGAATGCACCTGGTTGATTCAATAAAGCTCAATTTTGTCTTGAGTCTTGAAATAGACAACAGATTTTTATGGCATTTGTAAATAAGGCACCTTACCTCAGTTCAGACATAGGCACTTGACATTTGTATTTTAGTTGTTATCAATATGTTGGAACCATATTTCTCATGGAGAATATGCACACATGTCACATGCCATGTTAGAGCTTAACCACCCATTTTGTACTTGTAAAGTAACCATGTCATCAACAAACTTCTAGACATATATTTTCTGCAAATACATTTATTTATCACTGCATAACAAATTTTTTTGGAAGCTGCTTGTGGTTTTAAAATACACTATTAGAAAGCCAGACTTCAGAATAATTTGTGCATATTTATGAATGATTCCGCATTTTGATTGTTTCTCTATCACCTCATTTGAAGTCAGTTTCATATAAACTGAAGAAACTGTTTGCATTACACTGTTTTCAGCTTTTTCTCCTCAAAACGCTTCATCAGAAAACTTTGAACATGTATTTAAATACCATTTATAATTCATGCCTGTAAATTAATAAAGATGGTCCAATATTTTCAACTGACCATTTTTATTTATGCTGGTTTAAGTTATACAGGCGCATGTCAGTTTTTGCTCATCGGCCAGGCTATCAGGCTTCTTTTAGTTTATCACAGAATACAGCAACAGAGTATAGCTTTCTGATATCAGTGGTTCACCAGGAACAGCTGATATTAGAAAATGAAATCTAAGTTAGAAAACCTGTTCACATTTGTAAAATATATGCTCGCAGTGGATAAGTGTGTCACTGTAGGCTAGAGGGCAGAATGATAATAGCACAACAGGCAAAATCTATTTTAAATCCACATTTCTCATTTTAACCAACCTCAATGACCCAGCCCTCTTATGTCAGACCATTATAAAAATCCTATCCCTTTCTGCATATACATTGCAGTAGGTTGTCATAGTGCATTAGATGTACCTCTAACAATATTTACAGTTGTCAACATCATGTATTTCTAAGTTGATTCATTAACATTCAATAACCATGACAAATTATTTTCAGAGTGATTAACAAATGCATGCATCAACATATGTTTCATGGACTACAAAAGTTTCTTAATTAGTCATCTCTCTTTCACACCTATATATTACATTAGTATCAATACTTTAATTTTATTGGCTAGTGTTGCTCCAACTTACAGGTCTGGAAAATTTAAGTATGTTTTTAAGAATATTGAAAATGTTGAATTATAAAGTTGGATCTGTATCTGCATATATTTCCAAATCTTTTTTTCAAATTGTCTTTTTCAACGATTGTTAACAATCATAGAGGAGAGATGTAACACTTTTACATTATATTTTATTATACCAATGTCTTATTCAATAATTT
Source organism: Hemiscyllium ocellatum (assembly GCF_020745735.1). Classification (NCBI taxonomy): domain Eukaryota; kingdom Metazoa; phylum Chordata; class Chondrichthyes; order Orectolobiformes; family Hemiscylliidae; genus Hemiscyllium; species Hemiscyllium ocellatum. Next base: position 44,521,465 of record NC_083405.1, on the reverse strand, counting down.
TCAGTTATATTCTCTGAACTTTCTTGTTGGTTTTGGTTTGATGAGATATTATAGTGTTGTGGGGAAAATCATCTGCCTCAGAGTGAGAGTTAGGGTTCAACAACAGAGTTTATTGTACAAGGAAATACCGGAGCTCCGGGGAGAGAATGACACGAACATCACAGGGGTCAGCTGTGAGCCTTCTCTCAATCCGGAACACATGTCAAGATATTTTGTGATATAATAGGTCAGTGATGAGGTTATTGTCTCTGTAATATAGTTTGTTTGTTGTAAACATTGCAGAATCATAGTTTTGATGCAGTCATTGTCAGTTCCAGCACAGCCGTTGTTCATTTCGGTGTGGTCGATGTCAGTTTCAGCGCAGACATCGTCAATTTCAATGCCTGCATAGAAGTCCATTGCTGTAGTAATGGGCGCTATTCGCTCTTCCTGAGAAGGACGATTACTGCAGCCTTGGCTATTAGCACTTTGTATTGAGTCCGTATCAAACAGTTAGCATTCCTATCAAAGGTGTAGACTGGACTCAGACACTTTGGGGGTAGTGTACGCTACTCATGTGTACTCTCTCCCTCACCCACCTTAAACAATCAAGTTGTAAGTGCATTGTGCTGGCATTCTGGTGGCCCCAGGCAGTATCTGTGTTTGCTCTGCTGTCCCTCTCCATGTTGTAGTCTGGCAGCCATCTTGTGTGGCAGTGGTCCAACTTATGGCTCAGCGGCCATCTTGTGTGTCTGTGTGCCTAGTGTCACCCTGCCCAGTGCCATCTCCCACTTCAATAATCATTTTAATATGTGCAAAAAACAAAATTCAAGTTGCATACACTACAAATACCAGTGTATATCTCTGCTTAGATAGGTAGTCTGTATGTCCCAATGACACTAAGATTGTATTCAACACCAGATCACTTTGGTCTGACAAGAATGCAGCGAGCTGCACTGATTTTCATGGTGGGAATTATTGCCATCTAACTTCTTGATGGATGGGAATTTGGACTGCAGTAGAGACATGGTGGATTGAGGCTTTAAATAGATACAAATACATGGAAATGAATTCATTATTGCTCAATGGTGAGATTCTGAATTCATTTATGGCTTGAAGAGAAATTGGAATTTTTTTTAAAGTGAGTATCAGATTTTCTTACTCATGCCCACATTTTCTCACCTTCTTTGTCATTGCTTGCACCACACCAGGGAGGAAAAAAAACTCCATGATTGGCAAGTTCCATTAGAACAGGTTCCTGTTACTTTTATATCTTCACTATCTGCATAGTGATAATTTAAGAAGTTATGAAAGTAAAGGCATTTTGCCTTCCCTACAGAGGTAGTAGTCAGGAGAAGTAGTTCACTGATCTACCAGAAAACATATAAGATATTTATTCTATGGATCAATTGATCAAACATTCAGCAGGCTCCCAGGATGGGTGAAATATCCGTTACACTAATTTGAAGAATGAAAATGATCTTGAATTTGTAGGGTGATCCAATCTACCAGAAAACCAGTCCAATGAGGAAGAGAAAGATTGACCCTAATGATTCTTTTATAATTTCTCTAGATATAATGCTTGAAAGAAATCTTTCAACAATGGCCACTGCAAACAAATAAGAAGCAAAAGAAATTTATTCTCATGTGATATTTTGAATATATTCAAAATTCACATGGTCATTTTAAGATTTAGCTTTTTAGAGTATTAGTTATGCTTAAATGACACTTGCGCCTAAATCTAAAGAATATGGATTTAAATCTCTCTTCAGGTATCTGAGCACAAAATCTATCCTGGTACTGAGGAAGTGCTACAGTATTGGAGGTTGAAGTTGCTACCCTTAGATAAAATATTAATTTGGACTCCCGTGAGATAGATGCAAAATATATCACAGCATCATTTTGAAGAAGAGTGGTATTGCGATATTGGAAGTAATAAGCACAGTAGTATTCCTGTGAAGCATCTAAGCTAGTATTTGTTAGTGACTGAAGTTTTCTGTACTGTGCATCCATCAGTGAGCACCTCTCCTGAACAAGAGAAAGTTCTTACCACACAGATTTCTGATTAAGAATTTGTGTTTCTTCTGGGATTTTATTGAAACCATATGCTGCTTAATGTGTTTTGTAGGGAATGGAGCATAACAACATCTGTCTTATATTAAATAACAGCATACTGTAGCCAGCCACCTTATGCCCCCCCTCCATGTTCTATTTCTGTAACTGTTGAGTTTTTATTTTCAGAAATTATACATTTTTGGCAAAGGTCAGTTTGATGATAATTAAGATCTCAAGTTCACGATGTGAAAAAGACCAGGTTCAGCTGATAATATTTCTGAGATGGAATTCAAAGTATGCTTCATAAAGTTCCACAGTGCGAATTCAAAGCTCCTGTTCTTCAACAATTACACCAGATCTGCAACCAGAAACCTGGAGTGAAACAACAGTTCTATTAACTTTCTTACCCCTTTTAATTCATTCAATTTGTTTGCACTCATTATTGTGAAATGGAATTAGGGATTCCACAGTGGCTCAGTGGTTAGCCTCACAATGCCAGGGACATGGGTTCGATTCCACCCTTGGGCGACTGTCTGTGTGGAGTTTGCACATTCTCCCCATGTCTGCGTGGGTTTCCTCCAGGTGCTCCGGTTTCCTCCCCCCATCCAAAGATGTGCAGGTTAGGTGGATTGACCATGCTAAACAGCCCAAAGTGTCCAGGTTTGTTGCAAGGTAGGTGGATTAACTAAGGGAAATGCAGGGTTACAGATATGGGGTCGGTGGGAAGCTCTTTGGAAGGTTGGTGTGGATGCAATGGGCCAAATGACCTGCTTCCACATTGTTGTGATTCTATGATATCATAAGAAGAACATAGGAACAGAATAGATCATCTCGTCCCTTGAAGCTGTTTTGTCAGTCACGGTGATTGTGACTCATCAGTGACAACCTCATATCCCTCAATACCTTTGTTTTACAGAAATTCATCAAAGTCAGATTTTAAATTAATATTGGTTAGCATCATTTGCCATTTACAGAAGAGAATATCAAATCTTTACCATAATTTGCATGGAAAAGTGTTTTGCAGTGTGACTCCTAAGAAGTCTGCTTCTGATTTTTAAACTGCCACCTCATCCTCATAGAGCTAGAGGGGTCTATCTACACTTCAATTCCCCTTAATGCTGACAAACTTCATTCAAATCATCACATTTTGGTTTTTCAAATTCTGGGGCAGAACCATAATTTAACACTTAGAGTTCAGGTATCAATCTGGTAAATCTATGTTGCATCCTCGCCAAGGCCAAAGTATTCTTTCCAATGTGTGGTGCTTAGAACTGCTCACAGTAGTGTAACACTGGTATAACCTGGAGTTGCTGGAGCATAACTTGTGCTCTCTTGTATTCTAGTTCTTTCGATACAAATGCTGGCATTTACTTAATCTTATTTGACATTATTTTCTCCATCTGTGTATCACATTTAAATAAAATAACTGCAGGAAACACAAGATCTATTTGAACTTCTACTGTGTCTAAGCTTTTATGATTTTGAAGATACTGTGTTTTATCCTTTTTGATTACCTCACATTTCCCAAATTGCAGTCTGCCATTTTGTTTAGGCAACTCACTTAATCTGTTGAGATATCTTGGTTAATACTTCCACATATACTGATTATGGTGTAAGATGTATCATTGTCAAACTTGTGAGCTAGAATCAACAATATATTCTGGGAGTCATAATGAATTATGCAAGAAAAGTGAAATTTCTTCCCATCAGTGGGCCAATCCATTTTGCAATCTTTAATTTGTATATGTCAAGACAACTGCAATATAGAGGTAGACATGGACATTGGATGATATGTGAAGTGCTTGAACTAACTCATGATTTTTTTTCTCATAGATTTAGGCTCTACCCGAAGTTGGGTTTGTTATTTAGAAATAACATGCTTAATATATATATTATGAGACTGATATATCTTTGACTATGTATTGATCAGGTACAATGACATTATGTCACTACTGTTTTACACCACAGCATGCATTATACTGCTTCCATGATGTGATCACATCCTGGGTATAACTCAAGTGGCAGTATAACTTTGGTGTGTTAACCACTGTATATTCCAAAATGTATCAGTTTCCTATGCTTGCCATGAAGCAAAATTACATTCATTATTGTATTTGAAAAGATTTTTTTCTAATCCTCGTTAAATTTTGCAATTAATGGAACAGAGATAGTAGGAGAAGTGACTGAGGAGGATTCTGGGAGAAGTTGGCTCGTTCACCATGACTGAGAAGGGGATCATAGAGGACCTAGTACTCAACAGGAAGAAGGGCATCCAACAGAGGGAAGTAGTGAGAAGCAACTAAAGAGGATTGTGGGAGAAGTCAGCTTACTCATCGTGACTGAAAAGTGGAGTACGGATGACCCGGTGCCAAAGACATAGTGAAATGATTGGATAAGGGAAAGGGAGAGTGAACAACCTGTGTGACCTGGGGAGGGATGGCTTGGAGGACTTGAAGGATCAGTTTCAGGTGTTAGGGAATAAACTGCAAGAAAGGACCTCCAGGGTAGTAATCACAAAAATATTATCTATGCCGCGAGCTTCATTATTAAGCAAAGGCAGATCTCGGAGATAAACGTTTGGCTTGAGGGATGATATAAAAGGGAGGAGTTTCTGGGAAATTGGGATCACTTTTGGGTAAAGAGAAAACTTTTCAGACATGATGGATTCACCTAAGCAGAAATGGAATTAATCTCCTGGTCGAGAGAGTAAATAAAGTAGTGGAGATAGATTTAAACTTCTAAGACACGGGGGTATGTTGAATAATGGGCCTAGTTTTGTAAGTACCACAAAAGACAGAGAGAGAAGATGGGGAATGGAGAAAAAGAATTAAGGAAAGGCTTGAATGTTGACAATGAACAAGGAAATTATTGTGTTCTAATGGGCAAGATCTTCTAGGAGAAAGTGAGGACTGCAGATGCTGGAGATCAGAGCTGAAAATGTGTTGCTGGAAAAGCGCAGCAGGTCGGGCAGCATCCAAGGAGCAGGAGAATCGACGTTTCGGGCATGAGCCCTTCTTCCTCATGCCCTAAACGTCGCTTCTCCTGCTCCTTGGATGCTGCCTGACCTGCTGCGCTTTTCCAGCAACACATTTTCAGTTCTAATGGGCAAGGAAGAGATAAAAGCAGGGTTAGATTATATGTATGTTAATGCACGGAGTATCTTGGACAAAATTGGGGAACTGGTAGCAGAAATTGCTACCGGGGAATATGTCGATAACATTGACAGAAACATGGCTCAAGCCAGAACAGTACTGAAGACATAACATCTTGTGTTATAAGTGTTTTATTAAAAACATGGTGGGTAAAACAGGATGAGGTATAACAGTCTTGTTCAAAGGTAGTGTCATTGGCCCTTGAACAAGCTGCAGTTCCTCAATTATAATCTATGTGGTTGAAGGTGAGAAACAGGAAAGGATAAGTGACTTTGTTGGGTAAACCTCCATATTGGGGAGGTAGTAGAAGAGAGCATTTGTAGGCAGGTTATGGAAATCTGCAGGACAAGTTAGGTTATGATAGCTAGTGATGTCAATTATCCTGGGGTAGACAGTGAAAAAAGTAACTATTGAGGTAAGGAGAGGGAGCAATGTGTGCAGGAGAATTTTCTGTAACAGTACATTTATAGTCCTACCAGGGAGGGGGGCTGTGCCAGATCTGGTCCTTGAAAATGAGACAGGCCAAATGGAGAGGATCAGAATGGGGGAGCATTTGGGAAACAGTGATCATAACATAATAAGGTTCAATATTAAGTTGGAAAAAGTTTAAAAAAAAATCAATGATTAAGATCCCAATAGAAAAAAGGCAAATTTGAGGGGTCTAAAAGTTGAACTGGAGCAGGTTAATCGCAAGCACATTTTGGTGGATAGAACAGTGGATGAAAAATGGGATAATTTCAAAAGCGAGATAACCAGAATGCAAGTTAGGTACACATGAAAAATAAATACAGAGTATCCAAAGCTAAAGTACCTTGGATAATTAAAGACATTAATGAGAAAAGAAGGAAGAAAAAGAAGACATTTTGGAATAATAATAATAGAAATCAGGAAGAGTATCTGAAATGGAAGAGGGAGGCTAAGGCTAGAATAAAGAAGACTAACAGGAACATGATGAAAGATTAGCAGGTGGCACTAAAACAAATGGTAAAATGTTTTTCAAGCGTATTAACAGGAAACGATTAGTGAAGGATAGAATTGGGCCAATAAGGAACAAGCAGGTTATGTTGCGCACTGAAGCAAAGGATCTGGTAGTGATACTAAGTAAGGATTTTGCTTCTGTGCTTATTAAAGTGGAAAATAGTGACAATGGCCTTGTTAAAAATGTTGAGCAACTGAGCAGTATAGTGTTAGAGAAAGGAGAGGTGCTAGAAAAACTGGCTGCACTCCAGGTAGAGAAATCGTCAGGCCCAGATGGGATGCATCCTGAGATTGCTGGGAGAGATAAGGGAACAAATTGTGAAGGTGTTGACAGAACTTCCCAGGCCTATCAGAATTAGTCCTGGGGGACCGAAGGATAGCAAACGTGGTGCATTTCTTTAAGAAATGGACAAAGGATAACCCCAGGAGACTACAAATGTGTCAGCTTGACATCAATAATGGAAAATACTGATGGTGGTCATAATACGGAGAAAAGGTAAACATACACTTAGAGAAAAAGAAGTCAATACTGGACAGCCAGCATGACTTGGTGAAGGGCAGGTCATGCCTGACAAATTTGATTGAGTTCTTTGTTGAGATGACACAAGCAGTGGGTGAGGGTGCATCAGTGGAAGTTGTCTAATTGGACAAAATGAAAGCATTTGATACAATTCGATATGGTAGGTTGGTTAACAAATTAGAAATTTTTGGGATTGATGGGCCATTGGAAGCCTGGATTAGAAGTTGGCTGAAAGATAGGAAACAGTGGGTAGATGTTGATGCGTGTTTCTCAAATTGGGGACCAGTTGAAAGTGGTGCTCTCCAGGATTCTGTGTTGGGACCCTTGATTTTCTGATTTATTCAAATCATTAGAGATGGATGTTGAGGGCAAGTTCTCTAAATTTGCATAAACTAGGGACACATTGTGAGGTTGAGTGATTTCAGAGGGACATTGACAAATTGGGCAAATTGGCAGACATCTGGGAATGAATGTCAATGCCAAGAAATGTGAGGTAATGCATTTTGATGGAAGAAACACACAGACCATACAGGCCTCAATGTTACCACTTTGCGAGGTGAACAGGAGCAGGGGCACCTCAGGGTTCACACACATGGTTCTCTGAGGTGACCAGACAAAGTGAAACAGTTGTTAAAAAGGCTTATAAGATCCTTAGATTTATAAATAGAAGTACAGAGTATAAAAGCAAGGAAGTAATGAGACATCTCTACAAATCAGTGGTCAGACCTCATTTGGAGTATTGTGTTCAGTTCTGAGCACCTTACTTAAGGAAGGATTTCAATGCAAATTTGAGAGAGTGCAAAGGACATTTACTAGAAATGATTCCAGGAAGGAGGGATTTAAGATACAAGGAAAGATTAGAGAAATTAGGCTTATTCTCCTTGGATTGAAAAATGTGGTGCTGGAAAAACACAGCAGGCCAGGCAGCATCCGATGAGCAGGAGAATTGACGTTTCAGGCATAAGCCCTTCCTCAGGAATGAGGCTGGTGTGCCAAGTGAGCTTAGATAAAAGGTAGGGGGGAGGGAATTTGGGGGAGGGACGCTGGGAATACGATAGGTGGAAGGAGGTGAGGGTGAGGATGATAGGCCGGAGAGGGGGTGGGGGCGGAGAGGTCGGGAAGAAGATTGAAGGTCAAGAGGGTGGTGCTGAATCCGGGGGTTGGGACTAAGATAAGGTGGGGGGAGGGGAAATGAGGAAGCTGGAGAGATTTGCATTCATCCCGTGTGGTTGGAGGGTTCCTAGGTGGAAGATGAGGCGCTTTTCCTCCAGGCGTCATGTGGCAGGGTCTGGCGATGGAGGAGGCCAAGGAAATGCATGTCATTGGTGGAGTGGGAGGGTGAGTTAAAGTGTTCAGCCACGGGGCGGGGGTGGGGGGGGGGGGGAGGGGGGGGTGGTTTCGGTTGGTTGGTGCGGGTGTCCCAGAGGTGTTCCCTGAAACGTTCTGCAAGTAAGCGGCCTGTCTCCCCAATGTAGAGGAGACCACATTGGGTGCAGTGGATACAGTAAATGATGTGTGTGGGGGTGCAGGTGAATTTGCGATGGATATGGGAGGGAAATATATCCCTGGTGGTGGGGTCTGTTTGGAGGTGGCGGGAATGACCCCACCACCAGGGATATATTTCCTTCCCCGCCCCTATCAGCATTCCGGAGAGACCACTCCCTTCGCGACTTCCTCATCAGGTCCACACCCCCCACCAATCCAACCTCCACTCCCGGCACCTTCCCCTACAACCGCAAGAAGTGCAAAACTTGCGCCCACACCTCCCCCCTCATTTCTCTCCAAGGCCCCAATGGATCCTTCCATATCTGTCGCAAATTCACCTACACCTCCACACACATCATTTACTGCACCTGATGTGGTCTCCAACCCAACTGCCCTGTGGCTGAACACTTTAACTCTCCCCTCCCACTCTGCCAAGGACATGCAGGTCCTTGGCCTCCTCCATCGCCATCACCCTCACCCTCACCCTCACCTTCACCTCCTTCCACCTATCGTATTCCCAGTGCCCCTCCCCAAATTCCCTCCACCCTACCCTTTTATCTCAGCCCACTTGGCACACCAGCCTCATTCCTGAAGAAGGGCTTATGCCCAAAAGGTCGATTCTCCTGCTCCTCGGATGCTGCCTGGCTTGCTGTGTTTTTCCAGCACCACATTTTTCAACTCTGGTCTCCAGCATCTGCAGTCCTCACTTTCTCCTTTATTCTCCTTGGAACAAGGAAAATTAAGAGGTGACCTTGTTGAATAATGAACAATTTTGACCAGATAAAGAAGGATATCCTGTTTAGATGACTTGGTGTGTCAGTAACTAGGGGACCTAATTTCAAGACTGCCAGTAAGAGAGCTAGGAGTGGTTGAGGAGAAAATTCTCTAGTCATAGTTGTTAAGATTTAGAACATTTTGTCTGGGAGAATGATGGAGGCAGATTCCATAGAAGGCTTCAAAAGAGAGTTGGATATATATTTGAAAGTGATGAGGTTAGAGGAGTAAGGAGAAATGGTTGGAGAATGGAACTAGCTGGGAGCTCTTTCAGGAGTTGGTACAGACACGAGGGTCAAATGTCTTCTTTCTGTTCTGTAAAATTCTACAATTTTATTTCTTAATAATAGATCTTCCAATATGTACTCAAGTTGCAAAGATGATTGTATAGAAATTTGAAAAGACAATGCTTTTATTGGAAACACAATCCCAAATCAATTTATTAATACTGATTATTCTGCAGAGATCCTCAGATTATTTTTCTTTCCACTCAAACCAACTAATTCCTCTTTTTGTTCCTGAGACAACGATTTAGGCTGAACCGGATAAATTTCATTTGAACAGGTTGCCTGATATGTTGACATTGCAGACCAGAACTCTGCTTTTTTAAAACATAATCCCATTTCCACATATTTCTGTGTTTTTGATAATGATGTTAAATTTCCCCACTGCAGCAGAGAAAGGTCTAAAATTAATTTTATTTTGGTTTTTGAAACATAATGTGGCCTGATCAAATACAAAGAGAAAGATGTTGTCTTCAGACTGAGCAATGAACAATAAGTCATCCATCTGAAGTTGTTAATTCGAGTGAGGCAAGAGAAAGGAGAAAATCCTTGACTTAATTGTTCCATTTTCAAGAGAGAAGCAACATCCAACGCAAAGAGCTGAGTGAACTCTTTCTTTGCTGTGGATTTCTGAGAGTTAATGATGATTTGAACTGAATTGACCAGAATGGGACTATGGCTTAGGCTACAGAAATGTTTGGAATGGTACAGTGTTTTATTATAACAAGTTTCAGTAATCTTGTTCTTGATCCAAGCCTATTTTTGATATATAATTTGCGTTGTCACAAGTCTACTATCACCATTGTTTATGATAAGCTTGCCAAATACAATCATTTGAGATATCCTCTTGAAAAACTATGCAAAAAATTGCCCAATTTTGCATGTTTTTTTATTTCACTGGTACGTGAATTTCTTTAATGCTGTGCCATACCAACAATTGTGATACCATCTAAAACAAACAAGTGTAATTAGATACTAGTGTCTGAAGGAAATTTCAGATATGCAGCTGTTCCACTTTGTGATTGAGTCGAATTCCCCAATGTTAATGTGCTGACTATAAATGGTGGAATTTTCCCTAGCATCAACATAATCATTAATCCCTGGAGCTATTTGTTTGACAAAAAAAAAATCAGAATTATTCAATTAAATTCATTCTTCCAGCACTGTATAATAAGTGAGTTGTGTTCCATTATGTAAATACATATAGAAAGGGCAAGCAGATTAACATATCAGGTCCATTAAGTATTTCTTCCTTGTTCGTTATTCTCATAATTTATTACAACACAGGGCATCCCTATTTGAAGATATCCAACACTTTTTTTTAAAAACAAGCACTTCTTTTTGTTAAGCAATTTACAAAAGCTGATTACTTACATCAACCCTTATTTTTGAAATTTCTTTTTAACATTTTAAAAAAATTAAGATGAATTATCATTTCTGCATCACTCCTTGGTGAGTAGACATAGCCCTGGTTTGAATGATTATCAATATGGCATTCTATGGGTATATCTTCTTTCCCAATTGGCAATTGTATAAGAGTTCCTTGAAATTACAATAAACACATCTTTTGCTTCCACTAGTGCAGCTGTGCTTTTGCTAAGGTACTTTTACTACTTCTTTTTGATTCCCAGGTTAATGAACATTTGTCAATTTTATCGCACTAAAAACATAATGAATCTTGCTGAAAATTAATATCTATTACAAGATTAGTACACGAGACTTCACTAAAAATGACCATTTGTTCTGCATCTGGAAATCCAAATGTCCACAGTTCTAAACTTAATTTTTTTTTCAAGTGTCATATTTGCCTTCAACACATCAAAAATTACATTTCGGCATGGTGCATAATTCTAATGCTTTTGTAAAAACATAATTTGTGTTTGAATTGTTCATAGCCACCAAGACTTCCCAATCAGAGGTTTCTGCTTCTGGTGGTTTTTTAACATCTGGATTGTACTACATTCTCAAAGCTTGTTAACTATGCCTTCTACCTTCCCCCTAACCCTTTCTTGATGGCTACTGTTTGACCCTGCTGCCAACCCTAAGTCTTAATAAGTTTCCATTTAGCAGTTCATTATTTATTTCTAGGGTCATGTTCACTCATAGACCTATTGCCTGAGCTTGCATTATGCTTTCTTAATTTCCAAGTTTTAAAATTCATATTCTTAACTTCCTGTGTGTTATCTTCCATATTCAATCAGCTTTCATATTTTCCAGTGGCCTTCCCTTCTGTATTTCCAAGAAGTCTTAGTCTTCCGTTCATTAGCTCTTTCTGGCAAATATTGACTTTAATGCCCACAAACTCAATGCAACATTTGGATATGAAAAGTATATGGTTCTCTTTACCTCCTGTGACTCCTTTAAATGTGAGATTTGGTATCCAGACCACGCAACCTTGAAGAATACCCAGCATTTTTTTTGCCATATCATTAATAATTAATCCTTACCATCTCTTCCAATAACTTTGCCCCTTCATTCTTTAAGTCTCACTCTCTTATAATAAAACATGCCTTCCTGTCAAAACTGGTATCCAGTGATATTGTCATCAACTAAGGATCGCTGAAGTTTTGCTGAGACTTCTATTTTAATGCAACCCTTTCTATTTGCATGTAGTAAATTCAAATGCTCTAGAAAAGTAAAGCTAATTGTAGTCCCTTCCTAAGCTGAAGACTGATCACTTACAACTGATTGAATTTTAGGATTTTGACTAAAATCTGATACAGACAATGTCTTCTGACAATATTCAGCAATTTTGCTTTGCATTTGGTAGTCCATGCTAGGGCAATTAATAATTTACAGATTGTTGATCTGCTAAAATTTAAATAACCATGTCACGTGGTACCGAATGGTTTCCTTCACACATCCCATTACTAAAACAGCTTTCAGTTACTGAATTCATAATAATTATTGTTCATATTTGCACAAATCTCGAAATAGAGTGTCAGCAAACTCACTGCATGATCGGTGAGAAATTTAACAACTGATTCAAGTTGGTCCCTAATCACTTTCCCATTGCCTTAGCCATAAATATTTGCTCATCTTTATTGTTTATTATTGTCAACTGACTAAAATCTGGTTACCAGACTACAAATGATTATTTTATTTATCCTACACCTTGAAATCCAAAGCCACTATATTGTGAAACAACTTGCTAAGGGCACATTTACTGTAGGTTCTAATTATGTCCTTTGCTATTTTTTACAAATTTTACATCTATCACTTATCTCTGCGAAAAGCTTATTGTATTCCCCATCCCTTATTCTTATTCGTTTTTACTGTTATTTTTAATCTTTAAAGATAGATGTGTAATTGCACATACACTTTAAATACAGTTCACTTCTGATTTTCCAAATTTCTGTTCTTTGATGTCAATAATGCTTCCTTAGTTTATTTAAGGAGATGTTATCATCTATTGAAAGGAATAAATAGTGTCCCTTTGTGTAAATGTAGAGCGAGTGCAGATGAACATATGGCTGCAGCGCTGGGATAGGATGGAGGGCATCAGATATGAGGATCATAGGGGCACCTTCTGGTGAAGGTGGGACCTGTACAAGAAGGACGGGTTGCACTGAACTGGAGGGGCACCAATAAGGTGAAAGTGGGTACTGCAGATGCTGGGGATTAGAGTCAAGATTAGAGAGGTGCTGGAAACACACAGCAGGTTAGGCAGCATCCGAGGAGCAGGAAAATTGATATTTCAGGCAAAAGGCCTTCATCAGGACCTCATTGGAAGGGCACCAATATCCTGGGTGGGAGGTTTGCAAGAGCTGTTGGGTTTAAACTAGATTGACAGGGGGTTGGGAACCTGAGCTATGGATCAGATGATGGAGTAGGTAGTGAACAGCCAAATACAGCGTGCAGAGAGTCTGCGAGGAGGGATAGGCACTTGATAGGGCAAAGGTACAGTCAATGTGATAGGTTGAAGTAAGTCCATTTTCAATGCAAAAATTATCAGGAATAAGGGTGACGAACTTAGGGCATGGATCAGTGCTTGGAACTATGATGTTGTGGCCATTACAGACACTTGGATATCACAGGGACAGGAATGGGTGTTGGATGCTCCAGAGTTTAGATGTTTCAAAATGAATAGAGGAGAGATGGAGGAGTGGCATTGCTAATCAGGGATACTATCACAGCTGCAGAAAGGGAGGTCATCGAGGAGGGTTTGTCTACAGAGTCAGTATGAATGTAAGTCAGAAACAGGAAAGGAACAGTCACTTTATTGGGAGTTTTCCACAGCCCCACCCAATAACAACAGAGACATGAAGGAGGAGATTGGGATTATAAAGTGCAAAAGTAACAGGGTTGTTGTCATGGATGACATTAACTTCCCTAATATCGATTTGAACCTCCTTAGTTCAAATAGTTTGGATAGAATAGTTTTTTGTCAGGTGTGTCCAGGAAGGATTCCTGACTCAATATGTAGATAGACTGACTAGAGGGCAGGCCATATTGGTTTTGGTGCTTGGTAACAAAGCATGCCAGGTGTCAGATCTCACAATGGGAGAGCATTTCAGTGATAGTGATCACAACTCCCTAACCTTTTACTATAGTCATGAAGAGGGATAGGAGCAGACGGTATGGAAATGTTCATAATTGGGGGAGGGGAAATTGCAATGCTATTAGCGGGAATTGGGGAGCCCAAATTGGGAACATTTGTTCTCAGTGAAATGCATGACAGAAATGTGAAGGTTGTTTAAGAAGTACTCGCTGATAGTACTGGACAGGTTTGTCCCACTAAGGCAAGGAAGGGATAGTAGGTTTTAAGAACCTTGGGTGACAAGGCATATGGAACATCTAGTCAAGAGGAAGGAAAAAGCTTACTTAAGGCTGAGGAGGCAATGATCAGAGAGGGCTTTAGAGGGTTACAAGATAGCAAGGATGGAACTGAATAAATCAACTTAGGAGAGCTTGAAGGGGGCATGGTTAGCTTTCGGGGGTAGGATTAAGGAAAATCCGAAGGTGTTCTACACTTATGTGAGCAACAAGGGGATGGCCAGAGTGAGGGTAGGGCCGATTAAGAATAGTGGAGGGTATTTGGGCCTAGAATCAGAGGAGGTAGAGGAGGTCCTTAATGAATATTTTGCTTCAGTATTCTCTACTGAGAGGGACCTTGACATTTCTGAGGACAGCGTGAAACAGACTGATATGCTCAAACATGTTGATGTTAGGAAGGAGAATGTCTTGAAAATTTTGAAGAATAGATAAATCCCCTGGGCCAGACAGGATTACCCTAGGTTACTACAGGAAGTGAGGGAAGAGATTGCTGCATCTTTGGCAATGATCTTTACATCCTCACCGTCCACTGGAGCAGTGCCAGATGATTGGAGGGTGGCAAATGATATTCCCTTGTGCAAGAAAGGGAATAAAGAAAATCCTGGGAATCAGAGACCAGTCAGTCTTATGTCCTGTGGGCAAAGTATAAGAGAGGGTTCTGAGAGACAGAATTTATGAATACTTAGAATACCATAGTTTGATTAGAAATAGTCAACATGGCTTTGTAAAGGGCAGGTCATGCCTCATAAGCCTTATTGAATTCTTTGAGGATGTGACAAAACACATTGAAGGTAGAGCAGTGAATGTCGTACACAAGGATTTTAGCAAGATATTTGATAAGTTTCCCCATGGTAGGCTCATTCAGAAAGTAAGGAGGCATGGCATACAGGAAAATCTGGTTGTTTGGATACAGAATTGACTGGCCCATAGAAGACAGAAGGTTGTGGTAGATGGAAAGTATTCAGCTTGGAGCTCGGAGACCAGTGGTGTTCCATAGGGATCAGTTCTGGGACCTCTGGTCTTTGTGATTTTTATAAGTGATTTGGATAAGCAAGTGGAAGGGTGTGTGTGTAAGTTTACCAATGACGCAGAGCTTGTTGGAATTATGGATAGTGTGGAGAACTGTTGTAGGTTTCAACAGCACATTGACAGGATGCAGAACTGGGCTGAGAAGTAGCAGATAGAGTTCAACCTTGAAAAGTGTGAAGTGATTCACTTTGGAAGATTGAATTTTATTGCAGAATACAGGGTTAAAGGCAGGATTCTTGGCAGTGTGCAGGAACAGAGTGATCTTGGGGTCCATGTCACCACGTTCATAGGTTTGTTAAGAAGACGTATGGTGTGTTTGTTTTCATTAGCAGGGGGATTGAGTTTAAGAGCCAGGAGGTTATGCTGCAGCTCTACAGAGCCCTGGTTAGACCATACATGGAATATTGTGTTCAGTTCTGGTTGCCTCATTATAGGAAAGATGTGGAAGCTTTAGAGAGGGTACAGAGGAGATTTACCAGGATGCTGCCTGGACTGGAGGGCACGTCTTATGAAGAAAGGTTGAGCGGACTGTGGCTTTTCTCTTTGGAGCAAAGAAGAATGAGAGGTGACTTGATAGAGGTGTACAAGATGATGAGAGACATAGATAGAGTGGATAGTCAGAAACCTTTTTCCATGATGGAAATGTCTATCACAAGGGGGCATAATTTTAAGGTAATTGATGGATGGTTTAGGGAAGTTATCAGAGGTAGGTTCTTTACACAGAGAGTGCTGGGTGCATGGAATTCACTGCCAGGAGTGGTAGTAGATTCAGATACATTAGAGACATTTAAGCAACTCTTGGATAGCCACATGAAAGTTAGTACAATGAAGGGTATGTAGATTAGTCTGATTTTAGAGTAGGATAAAAGACTGGCACCACATTGTGGACCGTAGGGCCTGTACTGTGCTGTACAGTTCTATATTCTTTGTTCTGAAGTGTGAATTCATGTAAATTGCAAGTTCACATATTTGAAAAATACAATAACTTTGTTATTTTCCATATCCAGTTTTATGCTTTCTTCATTGATAGCCTACTTAAAAAGCAACAGTATTTTACATGGATAATATATTGTCTTGACAACATTATTGATTCCAGTTATTTTACAAGGAATTATAAGTATTTTTAATGATTTTGGCATATTAACATTCTCAAATCTGGAATTAATGGAAATTTTAAATTCATTGGAATACTTACAATCTTTATTAGTCAGAGAGTCTAAGTAGCATTTTGGCTAGTATATTTCACACATGTAGATGTATACTGGTCAATACTGCTCAAATGCGAGATTCTTCCACTAATGTATTTATCACTGAAATGGAGCTTCTCATTACCAACACAATGACCTTTCTTTGATCTAGATCTCCATCTTCTCCCTATGAATCTTCCATTTCATGCTGAGCTTTAAATACTCTAGTATTCCCTTCAGGACTGATCATGTGTAATGTTAATTTGAATCACACCTGAAACATTGATTGACTACACTCAGTGCATTTCTGGAGTTCACCCTGTTATTGTAAATCCCAATTTCTCTTTAGGTCTTCTACTTTCAGCTGCAAATTCTATCGAGATGGTCTTGCCAGTCTGTTGACATTGTGCCTTTTCACCAGCCACCCTCTTCCTGTCACAAACATGGCTGGAAAGGAATGCTTCCCACGTTTTTTTGTTTGCTTATGAAGTTGTTCCAGCAGCTTGTCTTTACCTGCAACCTTAACTCCTCTCAAAGCTAAAAGTCTGTTCACACTCAAGACTTTGGCACAAGCTAATAATTTAAATGTCAGTTCAGAGTAGGGAAATTTCAAATGGAATTTCTCTGGCTTCCCTGTAATGTACTGAGTTCTGCTCTGTTTTCTTCCAAGGAACTACTTTTTAAATTTAGTCAAAATCTGACTATGCCTCATCAACAGTAAGGATATCACTTTTTTTGATAAATTTATCCATGTAATTGAATAGTCCAAGCTTTCTTCTACAATCCAATCATCAGACTCCAGTTTTGAAAAACAACCCTTGCTTCTTATCCTGCTCCAGTACAGTAGTGAAAATGCCATGACTGTCTTATTTCTTTTTCAGTGAAGAAGTGATCTAGCCACACATGTTTACTTCAATTTTCCATTGGTCATGAGGTTCACATTCAGAAAAAGGCGTGGGTATTTTGTATTTTGATTCAACTGTTCTCCTTTATTAATACTTTTACACCAGAAGTAAAATACTTTTACAGTAGGTCCAGGCACACACATTCCTACTGGAGTTCTATTTCAATCAACCACACGTCATAAAATTCAGCCACTTTTTGGCTGAGTTTTAATGCAACTAACCATTCAGTTCACAACACCTGTTTGTCTTCTTCCCTTTAATTCCGGCATATTTGGCATCTATTAATGGAATTAGATAAGAATACTGTGAAGGGTTCACTCCTCCTGATGCTGTCATGGACAGATACAGCTGCAATAGGTATATTGGTAAATACAAGGTCAGCAAAGATTTTCCGTCTTGTTTGTTTCTCCCATTTCCAGTTGTAGATTTAGTCTGACAACTAGCTCCTTTCAGACTTGGCTAGCATGTTTAGTAATGGTGCTACCAAGCCACTTTTCGGACAGACGCCAAAGTTCCAGCAACACATCCCGTAAACATAATAGAAAAGCTATGGTTTGTCCATTAAAATTTAAATTAAGTTTTTTAATGGTGTTGCAACTGGTGTTAATTACTATCAAACAGCCTCCCTAGCAAAGTAAGTTAACTTTTTAACAAGCTTGCATTTCTTTAGAATTTAAATAATGTTGGAATGAAAATATACTTTAAGTAACAGCAGACAATGCCAGAGAAACTCAGCAGGTTTGGCAGTCTTTGTGGAGAGAGAAAATCAGAGTTACTATTTTGAGTCTAAAGAGCTTTCTTCAGAACTTGCGGAGGACTGAGACCTAAGGGAGGGGTTCTGACAGAGAGGAAATATTCGTGTTAGGGTTTGGCGAAGGAGTCCATGGAGCAGGGATAGGGGACTACTGTCCAAAGAGGTGGGCCATAGAGGTGAAGGCAATATAAGAGTTCAATGTTATATTATGCCTGAGATTCATTGAAACTGTCCTCAGAATCGTCAAGGTTGCTCTCACTAGTGAATACTAAAGCATAGTATTCATTAAGGACCTCCTCTACCTCCTCCGACTCCAGGAGCAAATTCCCTCTACTATCCATGATCGGCCCTACCCTCACTTTGGCCATCTTCTTGTTCCTCATATAAGTGTAGAACACCTTCAAATTTTCCTTAATCTTACCCGCTAAAGCTTTTTCATGCCCCCTTCTAGCTCTCCTAAGTCCATCATTCAGTTCCTTCCTGGCTACCTTATAACCCTCTGGAGCCCTGACTGATCGTTGCCTCCTCAATCCTAAGTAAGCTTCCTTCTTCCACTTGGCTACATGTTCCACATTTCTTGTCAGCCCCTTCCTTCCCTCAGTGGGACAAACCTGTCCAGCACTCTCAGCAAGTGCTTCATGAACAACCTCCACATTTCTGACTTGCACTTCCCTGAGAACATCTCTTCCCAATTAAGGCACCCCAGTTCCTGCCTAATAGCATTGTAATTACCTCTCCCCCAATTAAATACTTTGTCAAACCATCTGCTCCCATCCCTCTCCATAAGTATAGTAGAGGTCAGGGATTGTGATCACTATCACTGAAATGCTCTCCCACCAAGAGATCTGACACATGGCATGGTTCATTGCCATGCACCAAATCCATGTCAATCTACGTATTGAGTCAGGAACCCTTCCTGGACACAACTGACAAAAACTGTTACATTCAAACTATTTGAAGTCAGGAAGTTCCAATCAGTATTAGGGAAGTTAAAGTCACCTATGACAACAATCCTGTTACTTCTACACATTTCCAAAATCTGCCTCCCAATCTGCTCCTCCATGTCTCTGTTGCTTTGGGGTGTCTGTAGAAAACTTCCAATAAAGTGACTGTTCCTTTCCTGTTTCTGACTTCCACTCATACTGACTCTGTAGACAAACCCTCCTCGATGACCTCCCTATCTGTGGCTGTGATACTATCCCTGATTAGCAATGGCACTCTCCCACCTGTTTTACTCTCTCCCCTATTCCTTTTGAAACATCTAAACCTTGGAACATTCCTGCTCCAGTGTTATCCAAGTCCGTAATGACCATAACAGCGTAGTTCCAAGTACTGATCCATGCTCTAAGTTCGTCACCCTTATTCCTGATATTTCTTGCATTAAAATAGACACACTTCAACCCATCACATTGACTGCACCTTTGCCCTATTAAGTGCCTATCCTTTCTTATATGACAATGTAAAAGTTCACAAAGTCTTAAAGTAAGTCTAGATCTCAGGAGCACGTCCTTTTTTGCTGATGACAAACGTCATTAAATTTGATTTCATTTTAGAATTGGAAATTAAGGAGCAGACATCTTCAGGATGGTAACACCATATAATTGCAACTTCTCAGCAAAATTCCCTTCTTAATTCATGAGTGGCCAGTTCATTTTAGGACTACATTTGTCTGTTTCCCTTTTATTATGTATGTAATTTCAGTAAATTCGGTGTGAAATTGGTTGAGTTACCCAGAATAGACAGTGAAAAATGAGAACTTCAAACAAACCACATTAATTGAAGAGAATAGAGGATTGTTAGGGTGAGGGGGTGTTTGGGGGAGATTCAAGGACGGATTATTTATTGGGGTGTTTTTAGCCCAAAGAAGAAGCATGAGTTGCTGCATCTGGTTCTGATCGGAAATTTTACAACAACAATCGAAAAGGTGGAATCAATAATACAGTGATCAATTACAGAATGGTCAATTTCAGTTGTATAAGAACAATGTATCCAGGGTAAGTTGGGAGCAAAGATTTCCAGTTCAAACTACAAAGGGACAATATCTTTAAAGAGAATCTGGTCCAGTGAAAGTAAAATCACATAAGGGAAAAGGTAGGCCAGTCAACATCTTTGAGTCAGTCCTTGAATGACAAAATAGACAGAAAAGGTGGATATGGTAAATGCCAAGTTGGAACTACAAGCGAATTCCAAGCTGAGTATCACAAGTTCAAAAGGGAAATGCAAAGAAAAGTGCAAGAGGCAAACAGGCTGGATGAGAAAAGAATAACACCTTACTGAAGAGGGAATTCAAATCTTCTTTAGATAGAAAAATAGTAAAAGGGTGAGAAGAGGGTTCTGTTCACATCCATGTCGGGGATTTACATAGTGATGTAAAGGACAGAGTCAAACTATGAAATGAATACTTAACATCTGCCATTATGAAGGAACAAGAGAATATCAAAGTCATATTGAAAGAGGAAGTGGTTGATTTACTGAACATGTATTAAAGTAAAGGTATTAGAAAAATTGGTTGCACTAAAAGCCAATGAGTCACCAGGATGAGATGGGATGCGTGTAAGAAAGTTGAGGGATGTAAGAGTGGAAAAGGCATGGAGAGATGTCAGTTGTTGTCTGTCTCTGTGTACAAAGCAACCTTGTGAAAAGTGTGGTGCTGGCGGCCCTCCAACTCAGCACTGCCCTCTTGAACTGTCCTACCTGTCCATATTCATTCCTATCTATCTGGTCCACCCTCTGCTCCAAACTACCACCATCAACCCCCCACCAGCATGCACCTCATACCTTCCAAGCTAACTCAATTACATAATAAAGTTCAAAGTTTGTGTGAAGATTTGTAGCTCGGGTGCTTGTTGTAGTGGTTCTGTTCGCCGAGCTGGAAGTTTTTGTTGCAAACGTTTCGTCCCCTGGCTAGGAGACATCATCAGTGCTCTGGAGCCTCCTGTGAAGTGCCAGAAGAAACATCAAAGAAGCGCTTCGCAGGAGGCTCCAGAGCACTGATGATGTCTCCTAGCCAGGGGACGAAACGTTTGCAACAAAAACTTCCAGCTCGGCGAACAGAACCACTACATAACTCCCCCAGTCCCACCCTCTCCTATTTTTCTCTCAGCCCCTGCCCCACCCCTCTCCCCCCAACATTCCTGACGAAGGGCTTTTGGATGTAAGTTTGCTCGCCATACCACCAGTGTTTCATCCGGAGGCTCACTGATGATGTTACCTTGTATGGTGATGAAACATCTGAAAACAAACCTTTCAGCTCAGCGAGCAAACTTACATCCAGAAACCAAACCTGAACTACAAATCTTCTCAAAACTCATTAACACCAAACAGCTTATGCCCGAACATCACCTCTCCTCCTCAGATGCTGCCTGACCTGCTGCACTTTGCCAGCACCACTTCTTTTTTTTTTACTCTGATCTCCAGCATCTGCCATCCTCACCTTCTCTTAACCTTGCAGAGATGTCAAGTTTGCATTGCAAAACAAAACTTTAATAATATTTTGACTTTGGGTTTGAGAGTTTTGTGAGTGTAGCCTTGAGATTCCCTTATGTGGGGAAAATTGTGAAAAAGACACCCCACTATTTTCCAGTATGCCAGGGAGTTATTATAGAAAATCTATATTTTCTTTAGACTGGTGCGTTTACATTATTCACTGGAAGTTTGAGGTAAATTTCAACATTCCTCAAATGCAAGGTATGAAATACCTTATGAGGGCAATGAACATGGGCACCAGCTCCCTCAAACCCAATGGAACAGCTCCCTCTGCTTTGCTCCAACAATCCACTTTTGCTTCAGCAAAAGAGAGCCAATGGGTATTGCAGCAACATCGACTTCTTCCTATTCTAGTATTGATTTTGCATTTTTGACAAGTATCATTCACTTGGATTGAATTATGGTCATTTTCTTAAGATCAAACAGGTTCTGGATTGTGAGTGCTTGCATTCAATTAACTTATACACAGAATTTCTGGTGAAACATATTTTAACATTGACCCAAATAGATTTTCGCTGACAATAACTTTGGACAAATAGAGGTGAGAATCCCTGAATCACTAAAAAGAGTTGTTGTCTCATCAGTTTGCACTGGATTTTAAGACCCTTAACTAGAATGAAATAACTTGGCAAGTTTAACAAGTATAAATCATTCCTTTTCAATGCATCCCTAATGGGATTGAAACAATGCCTTGTTTCATTACTTCTGCATCTCTTAAATATTTAGTATCTGTATCATTCATTGCAGTTTTATTTCCTGATCTTTGAATGTTCAATATTCTAGTGCTATTTACCAGAGCATCAATTACATAATAAAGTGAAAATTTAAATTTTTTTTATAGCAAATCTTATTCTTGCACAGTATTCTTGGTGGGGCAGTCTCTGATGCCATATTAATGGCAGAGCTAGTGGATGTGATCTATTTGGATTTTCAGAAAGTATTTGACAAGGTGCTGCACAGGAGGCTGCTAAATAAAATAAGAAACGATGGTGTTTGGGCAAGTTACTGGTTTGGATAAATGATTGGCTGACTGGCAGAAGGCAGACAGTGGGAATGAAGGGGTCTTTTTCAGAATGCTGGCTGGTGACTAGTGGAGTCCATGTTGGGACCACAGTTGATTATGGTATGCATTAGTGATCTAGATGAAGAAACTGGGGGCATTGTGGATACATTTGTAGATACCACATTATAGGTGGAGGGGCGGATAATGATGAGGAAGTGGGGAGGCAGCAGGAGGACCTGAGCAAACTAGGACAATGAGCAAAGAAGTGGCAGATGGGATATAATGTGGGCAATTGTGAGGTTATGCACTTTGGTTGGAAGAATAAAGGCATGGACTATTTTCTAAATGGGAATAGTCTTCAGGAACCTGAAACACAAGGGGACTTAGGAATCCTAGTTCAGGATTCTGTTAAAGTTAGCATGCAAGTTCAGTTGGCAGTTTGGAAGGCAAATGTTAGGATTCAGAGTGAAGAGACAAGGGGATTATGAGGTGAAAGCAGGAGTATTGGGCTGTGTGAAACATATCAGCCATGATCAAATGGTGGAGCTGACTTGATAGGCCTAGTCCTGCTCCTATGTCTTATGGCCTTGTGGTCTAATATATGAAACTAAATATTGTCTGTCACCGAAAATATGTACATCATCTAAATATTATCTTATTCCATTATCTTCATATGAATAGAAGCAATAGTTCTATTGTTTATCCAAGCTGAACAGGTATTACCTACAGTGTGGAAACAAGCCCTTTGGCTCAACAAGTTCACACTAACCCAAAACCCACCCAGACCCATTCCCCTACACATAACACTACAGGCAATTCAGCATGGCCAATTCACCTAATCTGCACATTTTTGGATTGTGGGAGGAAACCCACGCAGAGAATGTGCAAACTCCACACAGAGAGTTGCCTGAGGTGGGAATTGAACCCAGGTCTCTGGCACTGTGAGGTAGCAGTGCTAACTGCTGTGCCACCATGCCGCCCACTGTAGTTCCATTGATTTCAAGGTAAACAATATTTCCATGCTTGCTTATAAATTATCTTGTCTGGACAGAGAACCTCTCTTAGTATCTCATTGTTCTTCACTGATAAGATATCATTTTTAAATCACTGCTTCCGAAGTGCAATTTATTTGTGCTTTGTGGAGGGAATGAAATATTTCACATTTCACTGTCCATTTTGATTTTTTTTAAAAACCTGGTGGTTTTATACCCACTTCAAGTTGTCCACACAGAATACAAATGTATTCACCATTTGCTTCCAAAAATTTTTATTCCATTCTGCAATACATGTTGAGAAATGTAAGAAATCACTGAACTAATCACAATATGAATGTTGAATTTTTAGAATGGGGGTTATCAGTTGCAGCACAAAAATGACATTTCCACTTTGCCACTCACTCACTTGATAATCATTCTTCACGTGTCGGCATCTAAAACATGTTCTTAATATTTAGGTAGTGCAAAAGGAATGTGATATTTATGATTAGTCTTCCTTTTAAAGTATTACTGCATTATAATTTTTTCAGCTGGTTGAAGAAAAGAAAGAACGAACACAATTCTCGCTCCTGATCCTGTCATCAGAATGTTCTGAAGTTAGTTTACCCCAAGTGACTGTTAGTTTATAGACAAAGATCTAAGACAATTTTATATAATTTAGTTTCTAAATTCAGCAAATAAATGAATGGATAGATAATCTTTTATTCAGTGAAGAATGCTGCACTATGAATGATACTCATTCTTCTTTGACACATTACATGAGCTCTTTTGTGATCAACAAAAAGACAGAAACGTTGGCTCAATAAAAGAACCAAGAGCTATATCATGTGACAATTCACCAGTTTCCCTGTGCTACCCTACACTCTCACTCTGCCAGCTCATGGTAAGATCACCAAGACTTCATGATTTATTGATGCCAGACCCATGACCCCTCAATTTCTCCTGACAATGCACAAATCTCCAAGGTGCCCTGCATGGCAGCAGTTTGTGGAGCCAGAAGTCAATGGGGCAATTGTTGATTTTGGCATGCGAGGACTCTTTGAGTGACTGCAGGGACCTTGACACAGGAAGTGGAGAGATCAAAAACCAATAGAGAATACTCTTTTGAAGGTTTAACTGAAGTTCAGTGCTGAGGTGGTGGAGATGCAGGAATTTTCTTGTGTTCTATACCTCACCTCACACTGACAAAAGTGTCTAAGTTGGAAATGGTTCCAGATTTCAACTCTCACACCCTAAAAGGACCTGAATGGATCATGCCACTAAAGTTAATGGTCTACCCTCACTATTACAAACAACATCTCCACTCAACAGCTTTCTCCTACTTTATCCTTTGCTCACTCACTGGAGTGTCTCTCCTGCTCCTGCATTATCAGCAGCACTCAAGGATGTGGAGAATGTTTTTCTGTTTGCGGTTGGTGGATCTGTGGAATTCTTTGCCCACAGAGGGCTGTTGAGGCAGAGAGTTTTTTGGTCAGTAAGAGAATGAAAGGTAATGGGAAAAAGGCCGGAAAGTGGAGTTGAGGATTATTGGATCAGCCATTGAATGGTGGAGCAGGCTTGAGGGGCTGAATAGCGAAATCGACGTTTCGGGCAAAAGCCCTTCATCAGGAATAAAGGCAGTGAGCTGGAAGCGTGGAGAGATAAGCTAGAGGAGTGTGGGGGTGGGGAGAGAGTAGCATAGAGTACAATGGGTGAGTGGGGGAGGAGATGAAGGTGATAGGTCAGGGAGGAGAGGGTGGAGTGGATAGGTGGAAAAGGAGCTAGGCAGGTCGGACAAGTCCAGACAAGTCATGGGGACAGTGCTGAACTGGAAGTTTGAAACTAGGATGAGGTGGGGGAAGGTGAAATGAGGAAGCTGTTGAAGTCCACATTGATGCCCTGAGGTTAAAGTGTTCCGAGGCGGAAGATGAGGCGTTCTTCCTCCAGGCATCTGGTGGTGAGGGAGTGGCGGTGAAGGAGGCCCAGGACCTCCATGTCCTCGGCAGAGTGGGAGGGGGAGTTGAAATGTTGGGCCACGGGGCAGTGTGGTTGATTGATGCGGGTGTCTCGGAGATGTTCCCTAAAGCGCTCTGCTAGGAGGCGCCCAGTCTCCCCAATGTAGAGGAGACCGCATCGGGAGCAACGGATACAATACATGATATTAGTGGATGTGCAGGTAAAACTTTGATGGATGTGGAAGGCTCCTTTAGGACCTTGGATGGAGGTGAGGGAGGAGGTGTGGGCACAGATTTTACAGTTCCTGTGGTGGCAGGGGAAAGTGCCAGGATGGGAGGGTGGGCCGTAGGGGGGCATGGACCTGACCAGGTAGTCACGGAGGGAACGGTCTTTGCGGACCCCACCACCAGGGATATATTTCCCTCCCCACCCCTTTCCGCCTTCCAACCGTAACAAGGACAGAACGCCCCTGATGCTCACCTTCCACCCTACAAACCTTCGCATAAACCAAATCATCCGCCGACATTTCTGCCACCTCCAAAAAGACCCCACCACCAGGGATACATTTCTCTTCCAACCCCTCTCCGCCTTCCGCAAAGACCGTTCCCTCCGTGACTACCTGAAACAGGCCTTCAGTCCAACCCATCCAAGCTGACCAGATATCCCAACCCAATCTAGTCCCACCTGCCAGCAACCAGCCCAAATCCCTCCAAATCCTTCCTATTCATATACCCATCCAGATGACTTTTAAATGTTGCAATTGTACCAGCCTCCACCACTTCCTCTAGCAGCTCATTCCATACACGTACCATCCTCTGCGTGAAAAAGTTGCCCGTTATGTCTCTTTTATATCATTCCCCTCACACCCTAAATCTATGTCGTCTAGTTCTGGACTCTCCCACCCCAGGGAAGAGACTTTCCTATCGATGCCCCTCATGATCTTATAAACCTCTATAAGGTCAAACCTCAGTCTCCGTCGCTCCAGGGAAAACAGCCCCAGCTTGTTCAGTCTCTCCCTATCGTTTAAATCCTCCTGACAATCCTTATAAATCTTTTCTGAACCCTTTCAAGTTTCACAACATCCTTCCGATAGGAAGGAGACCAGAATTGCACGCAATATTCCAAAAGTGGCCTAACCAATGTCCTCCGATTTCCTCCACAGTCTGTGCAGGTTAGGAGAACTTGCCATGCTAAATTGTCCCATAGTGTTCAGGGATGTGCAGGTTAGATGCATTAGTCAGGAGTAAATGTAGAGTAATAGGTTAAGCGAATGCATCTGGGTGGGTTACTCTTAACATGAGGGCAAGAGAAACAAGCACTCTGGTGGTACATAGGTAGCATGGGAGATAAATTGTTTAAACACACATTTGCATTTGTAAATATTACTGTGACTTCAATGGTTATTTGTGCAATTTACCATTATTTTAACTGTATAACCTAGTTAGGTGGTGACCATGTCAGAGGTAAGCAGTCTCTCCATTCATTGCAGGGAGGATAAAAGTTAATTTACTGGTGAGGCATTGTTCAACTCCAAGAAGCATCCTGCATCACATCAGATTTCACACATCCTTCAAGGTATGCACTATGTACAGAAACAATTGGTCATATACTAAGAGTCTTTGAAATGTTCATAAACTAAAATACCAAAAAGAACCTCACATGTATCACCATCCTTATCAAAATATCAAAGGATAGAGCCATTCACAACATCTCTAAGAGAAGCTTGGTGCTACACCTGGAGCCAGTATCAGCTAGGAAAACACAACTATTGGAAGATCAAAACTATGGGCTAGACTGTAGGGTGCACAGTCCCCACACCCCTGGCTAAAAAATCAGAGGGAAGAACCTACCCCTAATCTTGACAGCCCCATACAGTACATTCACTGGGAGAAGGGGAATAACTTTAAGCAAGATCCCTGCAACTACTTTAGGAAGCAGGATTTTCTTAGAGCTCTGTAGTTTCACCAGCCTCAGTGGGAGCATTGCCAATTACTGCACCAACAAACAGTCCCATCATCATGAAGTCCCCAGCTAAGTCATTGAGGTGAGTAGTTACATTCAGCTGGCCAGGGGAGGACTACTCTTGGGGGTGGGGAGCTGTGCCTCTCGTCGGCTCGAAGGAGCTAAAGCTGCTCGGCTTCCCACTTTGCATGTCAGCATGGGTACCAAACCTGTCGAATGGAACAAGGCCCTGAAATAGCTATCAATTAACCAATTATGGTCCTCAATGAACCAAAGGGTGGACTGAGTCTCACCTCCCATGACCCCTAAAATTTCAGCTAGCTCATGGAGGTTGTTTAAGTTCAGGGAAGATTCTGCTTTGGATTTTATGAGACTCCCCCTCACCTTCAAATCTATAGTCAGAAGAATATTATATTCTGCTGTATTTGTCAGATAGGGAACAGGTAGCCAGGTTTCTAGTGACTTCGCGTTTATGGAATACTGAATCACGGGATGCCAACCCAAAATGTATTGGAATAATAATGTTTAGAGATAAAAAAAGCTGCATAGAAGGGTTTCTGCAGAACCAAAGGTGAGTCCGGCCAAGTGGAAATAGACAATCTTTGTGATGTGTGGTCAGAAAATCACCTCAGTCTCATACAGGATACCAAGGTAAGTCCCAGTATAGTTCAGTCTCAGGTGTTACTAGAGGAAGAGAGGGCCAGAGAGATGGAATCAATGTCTAAGGCTCAGAGTTTATAGTTGAGACCGAAGACAATAGCTTCAGACTTTCCTTATTAACTGGACATGTGTGAATATAATGTTTTCTGTGCCACCTTGATCAATCTTGTCTGTTACCTCATCAAATTCAATCAAGTGAGGTGAATAGAGCTGAGATTTCTCTTGAGCCACTCCAGCATGCTGATTTCACATTTCTTCACGACCTGGAGAGCTCTCTTCTCGGTTAATTATTATTTAATTAAGAGATTGGCGTAGGGCCCACACAAATAAAACCCTCTTGTTTATACTGCACATTGTGATCTTGTTCTCATTTAACACCAAAAATTCATATTTAGTGGGTTTTATTTATTCTTGCATTTATGTACAAAACCAAGCCAGCTTTTTTTTAGTACTTTTGCTTTTGTAATTAAATGCTTGCACAGTATAGAAAGCCTTGAGATACAGTTATTGTAAAATATGTCATGTGAATAATAATGGCTTCACTACAATTTTGGACCTAATTTATGAATTAAATAACAAAAGTGTTATTCTATGCATTTCAGGAAAAAATTTAATTTTATGGTCTTTAATATACTATTTATTACATCTTGGAACTGTTCCTGAAAATTTAAATAACATTTCGTTTTGTTTTCAGTATTGGGCAGACTTTTCTTATAATCTACTCTATTAAAGACAGCTAGAGTATAAAGGACCACACATATTTCCTTCTTGGACTACTAACTGGAAAGGAAGTCAGACTCTGCATTTAGCTGAAATACCAAGAAACTCAAGTGGTACAAATTTTTAGCCATACATGACTATGTTGTTTTTGGAGCAGTGAAGTTGTTACATCGTTGAGTTAGAGTTGAGGCAAGGCACTTTTGAGTTGAAGTAAAACTGCCTAACAACAGCCCTTAGATTGGTCAAGCTACAGTTTACTACAGACTCTTGGATAGCGGTGAAGCTTCAGCAGTGAAGAGTGTGTTGCTTCATCAGGCTCGGGCCCGGAATGTCTATTTTCCTGCTCCTCAAATGCTGCCTGATCTGCTGTGCCTTTCCAGCAACATACTCTCAACTCTGATTTCCAGCACTATCTCCTGGAGTGTGCTGTCCCCACTGTTTTCACTGAGTCACCCCCTTATTTGGGGACAGGTTCTCTGTTCATTCAGGATGGCGGGCTATCTCTCGAATCTAGACGGCTTATCAGAGGGTATCTAGCTTGATATGAGTGTATCTCTGAATAAAGGGTAAGCAACTGAGAGAAAACTTGAACATGGAAGTGCTCCCTTCACAACTAATTTCTCTCAGGTGAAATGCAGAACCAAGAAAAGCACCCAGGTTATCATTGTGCTGGAGAGAGAGTGTAGAGGAGAAATTGCTTTCAGCGTCCAAGGAAGCAGGGGGAGTCTGTGGACCTGCCTGCTATATTGCCCTAATCTCTTAACAACCAGCCTCCAAGTAATTGAACTGCTGGAAAACCCTCATGGGCTGTCCAACAATTCCCTTAATATGGCTATTTATGAGATTAATTGGTTGCCCACCCAATATTTATGGATCCTATCTTACTACAGAGTAAAGGTTATAGTGAGCATGTGCAAAATGGGGCTTGATTAGATTACTTACAGTGTGGAAACAGGCCCTTCGGCCCAACAAGTCCACACCGACCCGCCGAAGCGAAACCCACCCATTCCCCTACATTTACCCCTTATCTAACACTATGGGCAATTTAGCATGGCCAATTCACCTGACCCGCACATCTTTGGACTGTGGGAGGAAACCGGAGCACCCGGAGGAAACCCACGCAGACACGGGGAGAATGTGCAAACTCCACACAGTCAGTTGCCTGAGTCAGGAATTGAACCCGGGTCTCTGGTGCTGTGAGGCAGCAGTGCTAACCACTGTGCCACCGTGCCTCCCTTAATGATGATATCAAACAAGATAAAACTATAAAAAAAACTAAAAGTGGACTACAACATTCTATAGTTTCTCCAGCTGATGAGTACTTTAGAACAGTTTAAAGTAGATAATCAAAAAAACTTCAACACAATAAAAGTAAGCAAGAGTTGGAAACACTTACTTGCTGAAAAGAGATTGCTAAACTATCAATCTAGCTCCTAGCAATGAAACAGTACTATCAAACCTCAGAGACGGAAAAGGAACTGTTTCTTCGTGAAATTGAACAATTACAGAAATTACTTGATAAGGTAAGAATAGGAAGCAACAAGCTCCAATTTTCTCATTCCAGAATCAACCACCAACTAACAGAAATTCAAGGACCAAGGAAGTACGTCTGCAGAAAGGTATTTAGAGAAAAACAGGAACTCATAATTAGAAAAGAAATGCTTACAGCACATTTCTACAAGTCCAGTGCACAGACCCTATTCAGTGGACACATAAAAAGTCTCTCCTTTACTGAAATTGCCCTCTGGGCACTTGGGAAGGGCAATAAATGAGGCCGAGTCAGCAGTGCTTCGTCCCATGAATGAATTTAAAATATCAGCACTTGAAGGCCACTTTGAATGATTAGCTGAGGAAAATATGCTGTTTTAATCCACATATGTTGATCTTATCTCTAATCAGAAACTCTGGAGTGAGAGAAAAGAGATCTTCATTTCAGTTTGCAGAAGATTATCCTGGAAAAAGCAAGCCCTCACTAATGAAAGACTCAATGTAGGAAGATTATGGTCTTTTGAAGAAACAATTAACAAAGCAAGTGGAGTAAGATGCAAAAACTTTAATTTTCAACATCATGTTTACTTAAACTCTTGAACATGATTAAGACAATGAGGCGTTGACAGACTGTACATGTCCAGTCTTCTGTTATCACCACAGGAAAAAAGATTCCTAGGTATTTCAATTACCATGACAAAATCTTAGGCCACTTTCTGAGTCTTCTTATTGTATTTAATAGTGACATTTTCCTGACCTTCCAGGATCCTTGAGCAAGTGCAGGAAGATTGGTCCACCACACCAACCAGGCAAGGCAAATCCTTCTAACAATCCTTCTTCGGTTCCATGAAGAGTCATATTGGACACAAAACTTTAACTCTAACTTCCGTGCTACAGATGCTGCAGACCTGTTGAGGTTTTCCAGTACTTCCTGTTTTTATTATCACAGATGTTCGGACACGAGGCCCAACCCAATTTATGGGCTTGAAGAAGAGTGATTCTCCTCCTGGGTTAATTACAACCTTAAAGCAAATTTAGTGGAGACCAGAGACAGCAGTCCATAGCTAAACTCATGGTTAAAATAACATTTTCTCTTAAGAACATTATCAAGTTGTAATATAGTTGTATAAATTAGTCCCCTGTTCTTCTGGAAGTAAAAATGAAGGGAGTGCGTAGAATGAGAAGTATGGAAACATGTTACGTATAAAAAGCCTCAATTCCCCACAATGCCACTTCCTCAGTCCACATCAGTACTGTCCTGGTATGAGAGATATTAAAATCAACCCATAAGTTAAGGAAGCACTAAATCTGCTGAATGGATTGTAAAATGAGAGGGCAACTCAAATCTACTCCACTGCTGCTAGGTGGGATAAGTTACAATTTGGGAATTCAACTTTTGCTATTTCTAATAGTTATTCATCCTGTAAGCCAATTCCTTTTACGAATCCTTGTGAAAATGGAATACAATCCTGCTCAGTATTAGGATCTGTCTGAAAAACAAATTTCAACAAAGCAATGACAGTATTCCATATGATGCACCTGACAAATTTATTAAACATTGTTAATTTAGATGCTGTGAAATGTGCAACATGTAAGTTAAAAGGTTAGCACTTTCAGCAGGAATTATGATGATGTTGGTTCATTAGCTTGAGCAACAGGCATTTAACCTTGCACTTCACGGTTTCTCAAATTCAAGAGCTCTTGTTCTAAAGAAGAGCTGCATTGGACTCAAATCAGAAACTCTGGCTCTATCTCCAAAAACACTGCCAGGTCTATTGAAATACTCCAGTATTTTCTGTATTTCTTTCAAACTTAACACAACATTTTTTATGAGTTTTGTCAGTGTGGCCACTAGATGGAGCAATGCAGGACCGTAAAATAGTCCACACACTTGGGAGGAGAAAATAAAAATGTCCCCTAAGATAAGAACCACATTTCTGAATTTCAGAGTACTCTTGCAAATTAAGTCATGCAGAGAACGAATACCCTGCCTGCCAGGCAGAAAGAGGAAGTGGAGCAGCGAAAGGGAATTGTAGGTAACTTACAAGATCAGGGATGTGAAAGTCTACTTATTTGTGGCTGTGCCTTGGACACTTTAAGTGCCTTTTGAGATCCAAAATAGCAGCTCGGGTATTCATACCCACATCTGTGGTGAAATACATCACATGCCAAACAGTGCAGAGATTAGTGTGTGTGCAGTGAATATCTGTGAGTAGAATGTGGAAAAGGCAGATCAGAATGCAATATTGCTTTGAAGTCAGCTCTTCCATGTTGGAACTTTAACATTTTATTCAAAATCCTAATTTTACTTACAACTGAAAACCTATTCAACAGCAGGAGGTAAGGACATTCTCACCCCATTTTTTATGCAAACATATTCTCAATTGCTGGTCAATTTCATCAGTACAGTCCTACAAGTGTGTGGTTCTGTCAATATTTGTTTCAAGTTGGAAAATCTTCTCAAAGGGGTATAGTACATATTTGAGTGTTTGCTGACTTCAAGGCTTTTCCACAAATCAGCTTTTCAGACATGGATACAATAACAAGCATTCCCCTGAGAATAGAGCCTGACTCACAGCATTAACAAAGGTTATGCATATAGAACATAGAACATTACAGCACAGTACATGCCCACTGGCCCTGGATGTTGCGCTGCCTTGTGAAACCAATCTGAAGCCCATCTAACCTACACTGTTCCATTCTCGTCCTTATGCCTATCCAATGACCATTTAAGTTCATATAAAGTTGGCGAGTCTACGACTGTTCCACACCCCTACTACTCTCTGAGTAAAGAAACTACCTCTGACATCTGTCCTATATCGATCACTCCTCAATTTGAAGCCATGTCCCCTCGAGGTAGCCATCACCATCCTTGGAAAAAGGCTCTCACTATTCACACGATGTAACTCTCTGATTATTTTATATGCCTCAACCTTCTTCTCTCTAACGAAAACAGCCTCAAGTCCCTCAAACTTTCCTCATAAGATTTTCCCTCCATACCAGACAATATCTTAGTAAATCTCCTCTGAACCCTTTCCAAAGCTTCCATAACCTTCCTATAATGCAGTGACCAGAACTGCATGTAATACTCCAAGTATACCCACACCAGAGTTTTGTACAGCTGCAGCATGACGTCATGGTTCCTCATGGCAGAGTAGAAAAAGCTGTTGGAAGAGGGAACGGGGACATGTCAATCTAGAGTTTTCAAGGAATATTTATCCCTTAAGAACCTCAGTATAACTTGGGCTAACTCAAAGACCTATAACCACTTTAAATGTTCTATATTTCAAAACATATTTTGTTGCTGTCTTAACTGTTCCCAAATATTTTT
Organism: Hemiscyllium ocellatum; assembly: GCF_020745735.1. Lineage (NCBI taxonomy): Eukaryota > Metazoa > Chordata > Chondrichthyes > Orectolobiformes > Hemiscylliidae > Hemiscyllium > Hemiscyllium ocellatum. The sequence goes on along the minus strand of NC_083405.1, from coordinate 44,488,007 downwards.
AATTATTTTCTTTATTCCTGTTCATGAACACAACAATTGTTTAGTGGAAACTAAACTTCCAATCCTGCCTGTTCGTTGCCTCATTGATGATTATGGCAAAAGGATGAGTGTTGTGAGAGTCATTACCAGTTCATTTGTGAGCATTTGAAATGTTTTCTATAGGGTATCACAACAATTTGGAGTAGGCTTTTGTGGGAGTGCTGAACAGATACTGATATGTCTATCATAAGCAGCAATTGATAAATATCATCAGATTTAACATTTTAGTCAGAGTCCAGTCATGTACTTTTCTAGTCAGAGTTTTACCGTTAATTCACACAGCATAAATTCAAACACCACTGAGGACTTGTGTGTTCATCTTCCAATTATGGAAATTTCAAAGTGCAATGCAGCATTTTTATTTTTTCAATATTTCATTTACCCAAAACAAAATCTCCCACATTTGTTATCTTAGTCATACTCAAGAGACTTCGAAATTGGCACCTGGTTTTGTTTGTGTGCCCGTAAAATTCAGCTGTTCTCAACTTCCTTCATTTCAGTTCTGGAAGCCATTACATCCTTTTGTGAGGCCCTACTATTCATAACTGCAATAAAGCTAACAATTTCCAAATAAGATTGCTGGTGTGAAAGAACACCTGACCCATTCTGCCTGATTTTCAATCTAACATTGTTAAAAGCCCCTGACACCAGACTCACTATTTGAATTAAAGCCAATTTGTGACAATATTTCAAATTCATTACATATTAAAAAAAATTGCTACATGCATCTTAATGATTCCTGAAAGGTGCTCTCTGTGCTGCCAGTAAAATATGACAGGGTTTGCTTTCAATTGTTGACAATCCAATTTTTATAAGACTGATCTTACTGAGGAGTATCGAACTTCAGAGACATTGTTCAGGCCATATACACATTATCCAAGGAAAACCAGGAAAATCTTCACAATTGCTTGTCATGCTGGAGATAAATTTATATTCCTATCTCAGTTCTCCAGATTTTCTTCAAAACCTTATGCCAGTAGATTTTCTTTAGTCCTAGAAGTTCCATCAAGAGACAACTTTTCCATCTATATCCATCTATGTGACAGCATATCTATCTATCTAGCATCTTTGTGCACACTTCAAACTCTCTGCAACTTTGTAATTCTTGGTGTTTGTCAGCTTCTTTAGTTTGTTTCTTAATTTGCTCATAGCCACTAAGACTTCCTGAATCCATGGGTTTCTGCTTCTGGTGGCATTTCTGGCATGTACTACATTCCTTAAACCAAAATAGTAATTGCAGTGAAAGCTCAGCAGATCTGGCAGCATCTGTGGAGAGAAATTCGAGTTAACATTTCAGGTCCAGTGACCCTTCCTCAGAATTATATTCCTTGACGTTGTTTGTAGCCACCCTGTCTATCCCTTCCTGGACTGTTAACCTGTTTGATCTTCCTCTTCAATTAAAACAATTCCTATCCACAGTTTATGATCTCTGCTTTGAGTCGTGTTGGCTCCCAGAGTCAGTGTATGAGCGTACACTACATTTTCTTGCCTTTCCCTTTTGTACATTCTGTTCCTGATCAATGGGCTTAACCATCTGCTCCTCACTCTGAACATTCAACCAGTTGTTATGCTTTCCCTGCTTTATTTATAATAGACATATTTATCCACTGACTAGCCCCTTCTAGTAAGTATTTGACTTTCGTATCCACTTTTGGTTGTTACCTTTTGGAACTAAAGGTTTCATTCTGATCACCTGAACTGATCCATCAATTGAGACAGTCTAATTCTTATAAGCTGTGCAATATATATTAATGAGAGATAACTGGCTTCTCATTACTTTCTAAAATTCATTCAATATCTGCAAAGATGTAACCAATACCCAGCAAACTTGAAGAGTGCACCTGAATAATCTGGTTTCCATGCACAACAATTATTAATATTTTGTTTTAACCAATATCCTTTCCCAGACCTTACCACTCTTCAAACCACTCTCTTTAAATATAACTGTCTCCATGATTGAATGTGGTTTCCAGTAGAATTATATCTTTACCATTGCCAAATGCTTTCTTGTCTTGGGGTCTACTGCCTGTTTAGTTTTGCATTTATGGGACTGACTTTAAAAGCGTGAAGGGATTGAGATGTATTTGGCTAATACAAAGTACTGACTGTGGTACATGTTATGATAAAGAGGTAATTTGCAAGAGGATTTTGTTGTCACTTAACGCTATATTTACTATATTTCACAGATTTGTTTTATATTTTGTGCAGCTTTTCCCCATATAACATTTTAAAGTACAACAATAACATTTTGTTACATGCACCCATTTCGCAGTGCTGTTTAATCCTTGACAGCAGTTGGGTTTTGTTTAGTTATTGTTTTACATTGCCACCAAACAAAACTAAGTTTTAGAAGTTAAATTTTAGGAGTTGAACAGTTTTTAGACATTTCATTTCTGCAATATGGTGCATTGTTGTTGAATGTAACTAAAGTTGTTTTTTTTTAAAGAAAAGGAATGTTAACCCTTTGATATTATAACACGTAATATAACTTCACTGATTGTCTTGGATCAGAAAGGGTTGCCTTTGTGCTATTGTGGGACGGCTTTTCATGTCAAGCTCATTTGTTTCTGTCTCTGTAGAAAGTTTTAAAAAAATTTCTTGTTGAGCAAGATTCAAATTTTTATCGCGAGCATTGACTCAGGGTATGATTAAAAAAAGACACAATAGAAATGGGACCCAAGTTAAGGCAGCTTTTCTTGTGATGTTGCTTATGTAAATCCAGCAGGCTTGGAGGGAAACTTGGGCAAAAGTGCCATTCTGTAAACCCTTTCTCTACCTCTTGCCTGGAATTTGGTGTAAACTGGCACGGTCAGAGAGGTGGAAACATTGGCTGATGTAGCAATCTCAGGCATGTCTGTCAGCTGCCCTGCAGCCAAAGAAGAGAGCTCAGGTGGCATCAAGCTGAAACTAGAGGAAGCCCGCATTCTGAGACTAGCCCCCTCCCAATTGCTGGCATAGTGCCATGGGAGAGATTGGCAGAGGCCCGAGATCTGGAGATGGTGTTCTGTTTCTCAGTCCTGACATTAATGGAGGAGGAAGCAGGCAGGGTCAATCCTCAATTGCAGATGGTGTGGCCAATGTGTAATCAGAGGATGGGGAGTCTCCTTGGAAGTGGGCAAGAAAGAACCACCAAGTCAGCATGAAACCGGTCTATTTCCTTCAGTTTCCACATTCCAGATTGATTAGAACTGTAGCTGGCTTGATTGACCCTGGAATTGGAGACCTAGTGTTCTTGATATTTTGTTATCACATTTAGTTAATTGCAGGACGAGGAAGCTGCCACTCTTACCATTTCTGAAGAGAAGGTCTGAATCTCAGAGATGTAGCATCTTATCATTGCTTTCTGCACTCCCTTCTCCAAATTCTCCACTCATGCAAATACTGTCACCTTGTCGAATAAGTGCTCAGGAGGTGATTCAGGGGCACAACCTGGTATCTGGGTTTGAGCACCACACTTGCATCTAACCAGCTGTCGGATGCTGTGATAGTCAAGGTCAACGACACTTGGAGGAGTGTGGGAGACCAGCCCATGATGATGGAGAAAGACCAGTTTAAAAAAAAACGAAAGCTTGAGAATGAAGTACTGGTCTAAACTTGAGTTCAATTTACAACATTACAAGACAAGTTGAGACCAGTTCCATGACCAGCTCTTCTGGTCTCTCCTTCTTGGGAGGCAGCATATGCTGCACCTACAGTGTGAGGTTAGATCTAGCAGACCTTTTTAAGTTAACCTCAGACAATGGAGGAATCCATTCAGATCAAGAACTCTTTTATCTCCCTCATTTTTTTTGATCCAGAGATTTACTTCTCCTGGAGAATCCATTCCAGCAGACAGTCAAAATTGCCCATGAGCTCAATGCAGTGATCGTAAGGGTAGAGAAGAATGAAGCATTCGAAGTCTCCACAGGTCCTCATCTTTCTCAGGTTGGTAGGATGGTACCACCTTTCATTGTGATGGAGCACTGCTCCATACACCATGGGGTTTCTCTCAGAGCATTCTGAGTCTGGACTGAATCCCTCTGACTATGACACATTTGTCTCCTGTAACCATCTTTCCATAGTAGTCTCCTTGCGTGTGTGTAAAGCCCCTTAGCACAGTCACAGTCCTCCAAGCCTCAGGCAGCCAGAGGACAGCTACCATGATCATCCCAGGCCTCAGGGCAGCAAGGTCAACAGCCTCACCACACTCAGTTCCATTTCTTTTGAATTTGTGTGGCCCTCTCCAATTCCCCAATCTCTAAGCTTCCTGCCTTTGCCCTGACGTCCACTGGTTCAAGGTAATATCCCAGCAATTCCCAGTTCTAGAATTTCTTGCCTGGAAACTCTGATGCTGGTTCAATATACTATTAGTGGGCTCATGTAATGCACAGTTGGCTGCTACATTTGCATTTAAAGTAACTTTAAATCATAGGATTTTCCAATGCAATTTGCAATCAAAAGCTGAAGGATGCTATGTCAATGCAAAACCTTCTTTCATATTTCCCATTAGAGTGATTTGAAAGGGAGTTTAAATTTTTAATGCTTATAAGAGTGTGGGATTATTTGAGAATACCATATATACTTGTGTTTAGGTCAATCTCATATATAAGTTGACCCTGTATTTTGGCCAAAAATCTTGTATTTTCCATATATCTTGTGTATAAGTTGACTATAATATATAGCACTAAATCACATTCATTCATTCATTCATACCGGTAAATCCAATCATAGCTCTTTGCTTACTATATCACATCTCTTTCCATTCATTCATAATTTTACTTACTGCACTTGGTTTACTACAGTATGTTTTGATTCATTCGGACCAGTGACTCTACTCATCACTCTTTGTTTACTATATTGCATCTCTATTCATGCATTCATAACACTACTTACTGCACTTGGTTTATTACAGCACATTTTAACTCATTCATTCATTCAGACTAGTACTAAGTGGATCAGTACTTTACTTTGTTCACTATATGGCAAAAAGTTAATATATTTAAAAAGTTAATCATTTTAATTTCAGCCCCTCAAAACTTGTGCCCCTGTATTAATTGGTTGTTGGAGGAAATCCTGTGGGACAGGGTATACATGTATTTGGAAAGGCAAGGACTGGTTAGGGATAGTCAACTTGGCTCTGTGCATGGGAAATCATGTCTCGCAAACCTGGTTGAGTTTTTTGAACAAATAACAAAAGAAGATTGATGAGGGCAGAGTGGTAGATATGATCTATATGGACTTCAGTAAGGCGTTCAACAATTTTCCCCATGAGAGACTGTTTAGCAAAGTTAGATCTCATAGAATACAGGGAGAACTAGCACATGGATATAGAAATGGCTGAAAGGTAGAAGACAGAGGGTGGTGGTGGAGGGTTGTATTTCAGACTGGAGACTGTAACCAGTGGATTAACATCAGGATCGGTGCTGGCTTCACTACTTTTCATCATTTATACAAATGATTTGGATGTGATTATAAAAGTATAATTAGTAAGTTAGTGAGTTTTGAGAAGATTTGAAACTCAGGTTGAGGTTCTGGATGTAGATTTGGGCCTCTGGGCAAAGCACTGCTGATAATTTCTGCTTCCTATTTATATGTTTGGGATTATTTGGGTTGGTGATATCATTTCCTGTGGTGACATCATTTCCTGTGATGCATTTCTTCTTTTTCTCAGGGGGTGGTAGATGGGGTCTAACTCAATGTGTTTGTTGATAGAGTTCTGGTTGGAATGCCATGCTTGCAGAAATTCTCATGTGAGTCTCTGTTTGACCTGTCCGTGAATGGATGTGTCGTCCCAGTCAAAGTGGTGTCCTTCCTCCTCTGTATGTAAGGATGCTGGTGAGCGAAGGTCACGTCATTTTGTGGCTAGTTGATGTTCGTGTGTCCTGATGGCTTGTTTTCTGCCTGTTTGTCCAATGTAGTGTTTGTTCCAGTCCATGCACAGTATTTTGTAAGTAACATTAGTTTTGCTTGTTGTCTGTATAGGGTCTTTCAAGTTCATTAGCTGCGGTTCTAGTGTGTTGGTGGGTTTGTGGGCTTGATGTCACCACAGGAAATGACATCACCAACTCAAAGAAACCCAAACATATAAATAGAAAGCAGGAATTATCATCAGTGCTTCGCCCGGAGGCCCACTAGTAGTGACAAAACGTCTGGAAATGAACCTGCTAGCTCAGCGAGAAAACTTATCTCCAGTTAGTAAGTTTGCAGATGACACCAAAATTGGAGGTCTAGTGGACAGTGAAGAAGGTTACCTCAGATTACAACTGGATCTTGATCAGATGGGCCAGTGGGCTGAGAAGTGGCAGATAGAGTTTAATTTAGATAATGTGTGGTGCTGCATTTTGGGAAAGCAAATCTTAGCAGGACTTATACACTTAATGTTAAGGTTCTAGAGCATGCTGCTGAACAAAGAGACCTTGGAGTGCTGGTTCATAGCTTCTTGAAAGTGGAGTCACAGGTAGACAGGATAGTAAAGAAGGCATTTAGCATGCTTTCCTTTATTGGTCAGAATATTAAGTGTAGGAGTTGGGAGGTCGTGTTGTGGCTGTACAGAATATTGGTTAGGCCACTGTTGGAATATTGTGTGGAATTCTGGTCTCCTTCCTATTGGAAAGATGTTGTGAAACTTGAAAGGGTTCAGAAAGGATTTCCAAAGATGTTGCCAGGGTTGGAAAATTTGAGCTATAGGGAGAGGTTGAATAGGCTGGGGCTGTTTTCCCTGGAGCATCAGAGGCTGAGGGGTGACCTTATGGAAGTTTATAAAATCATGAGGGGCTGGATAGGATAAATGGACAAAGTCTTTTCCCTGGGGTCAGGGAGTCCAGAACTAGAGGGTATAGGTTTAGGGTGGGGAGAGGGGAAAGGTATAAAAGAGGCCTAAGGGACAACCTTTTCACACAGAGCGTGGTACGTGTGGAATGGGCTGCCAGAAGATGTGATGAAGGCTGGTACAGTTGCAACATTTAAAAGACATCTGGATGGGTATATGAATAGGAAGGATTTGGAGGGATATGGGCCAGGTGCTGGCAGGTGGAACTAGATTGGGTTGGGATATCTGGTCAGCATGGATGAGTTAGACCGACAGGTCTGTTTCCGTGCTGTACATCTCTACGACTCCCTAATTTCAGTTTGAAACAAGGTTTTCAAAATTCAACCTATACATGGGAATATACGGTAATTGATTTAATGGCCTAGCCCTCTAACATTATAGTATTAAAAATAATATTCCTTGCCCCTCCACTCATCCCTCCAACTCCTTTCAGCTAGCCCTGTTGTGTTGCAGCAAGGACACTAGAGCAGAAACAAAGGCAAGATACCCACTAAAGTTATTATAATGATCCAATGATATTGGTTGGGCTTTCAGATTACAAATGTTCTGGGTGTAAGTGCTGTTCTGTCAAAGATGCTTCTGCCGTGGAGTCTGGAAGAAAGTCTTGAAGAGAAAAAGGAGAGATGATGATGATAACAGCTGAGATTTCAACAAATTTAGAGGGTCAGTTTAAACAGGAACTATAAAATTGCTCCAGTATAATTGTATTAATGACATTTTACATGATTTGTTTAATGATAATTGAGGATCATTAAAATCCAGACAGATAAAGCTACACAAAGTCCCTGAAATCCAATGCAGAAGAATGTTGGAGATATCCCTTTCTCAGTTTTCTGGCCACTTGGCTTATATTGAACTAATTTATTTACACCTAATGTTTTAAATCTTAATTAAATGTGACTGATTCCCACTGTGATTTTAAATTATCTGGCTCACTGTAACATCAGAAGAATTAACAAACAAAGACAGTGAAAATTCAAAATAGTTTCTTTTAATAAAGAAGCTTGTAGTTTGTTTTTAAAAACAAGACTCAAATTACTTCATTGTTTCAGATGTTGTGTACTAATTTAATGCAAGCTTTACTCTAGAATGTACAACATTGTTTTCTTTATCTGACAATATGTATTGAAATTGTGTAAATTTATAATAGTTGATCAGATATCTTTAAAGAGAGAATATTACAGAAGCTTTTTTTTAACAAAAACAAATTGGGATGAGAAATTAAACAGTTAAAAACTTGTTTCCATAGAAAATACTTCTACAGGTGGTCTTCAAAAGACAATCTTAAACAAACAGTAATTGTAGATTATTATTGCATTTTTATTTTATAAATATATGCCTGTTACACAGAGCAGACAAATTAGGATCCCACTGGGAAACTGTTACTGTTACTGATGGAGTTAATGCTATTTATATTTATCAAGATAACTCAATTCAGGAGATGAAATAAGTTCTACATATGAACATTCTAACCACAGAATAGAGAAGTAGCCATATCCAACAACAAACCATTGGCCTCCTGAGACTGGTGTGTGGTTTTGTGTTTGTTTTTAGCTGTTTTCAGCCCTTGCGCAGTTATATTATGTGACTGCACAATCTATTTATACAGCAGAAGTGGATTGAAGTCTAAAACTAAGTTAATAAATTGAACTAATCTCTTACTTAAGGCAAAGAAGCAGGGTTTCTGAATCCTTAACTACAGAGGAGAAAAAAATTAAAGAGTTTCAAAATTCTCAGGGTGTGGACATTATTGGTAAGCCTGTCATTGAGGAGGTGCTGAGTTGCCTTCATCTAGAACAACAGCAGTGTGTAGGGTGAAGGTGTTTTTACAATCCTGTTGGGTTTAAAGGTACAGGATTTTGACTCAGCGACAATAAAGGATCAATGATACATGACAAGGATATGGGTCTTTTAGAGAATAGCTCGGAATGAATGGTATTTCCGTGTACCTGGTGCTCTTGTCCCAGTTCGTCAATGTCACAGTTTTTAGAGAGCTGTCAGTTAACCATGAGGAGTGGCTGCAATTATAGTAACTGTTCCAATTTAGTAATATCCCAAAAACACACCCTTAGCAAAGGCAAATTCAGTAAAATAAATTGTCTTACATGCAGTTCTCCAGTTCAAGAAGAAAAAGATCAAGAGAAATCTCTGAGAGAGAAAGACAGTAGCAGCAGGGGATGTACTCCAGCTTTCAAACCCAACTTCAAGACCCCAACAACTGCAGAAAGCTAAAACTAAAAATCCTGGTTCAATGTGAGCTTGACCTCACCCATTCAGGATGCTTCTATTGTTCCAACTTGTGAAAAAAAAAGCCTTGCAAGCTGCTTACTTTATTGGCTTTCAGCAGACCCTTGGCACCTCTATCTCAACTTTTCTTCACAAAAAAGGGCAGAATGTATCTCTGAATGCCATAGTATCATCACAAAGTCAAGTCAAGGAATATTTTCAGGAAAGAGTCAAATCTTTAGATTTTAAGTGCAGTATGGAAAGGAAATGCGAATGTGGCATTGAAACAGGATCTGCCAGTATCATACTGAATGCAGAACAAGCTCAAAGAACCAAATGGCCTAGTTCTTCTCCTAGTTTCTAAATTTCTATGTTTCATCATCTGCTCATCCTGGTAGTACTGGAGATTAGCAGGAAACTGCACATATATTTGGTACTCCCATCTCAATATTGTGGGTGTAGCACAGTGCCGCTGCTTTGCCATGATACTCTGCCTTTATACTCTTCAGAGGCCCAGGGAACACTGTACCAGTAACACATGGTGCAGCCAGCCTTCTATCCTAAAGGTAATCTGTCCCTTATGAAGGAAAACCACACTGTCTAATACTTTTGCAATTCAAAATATGGAGTAAGGAGTACCATTGCAGAGAGATGGTTGAAGATGCAGCAATGAAAGCATTATAGGCTGAAGTGAGCAGGAGAAGAAAAGGCAGTGTTCTTCAGGAGCATGAGACTTTCAAGGACAATCCTCAGAACAGTTTGGAAGCAGATAGTCAGGGAGGTGAATTCCTGGTGTTTGGTCTCAAAGTCTTAGCAGCAGTGTCAAAACAACCCTGGTGAGTCATGCAGGGGGTTAAGGTTGGTGAATATACATTTGCATGATACTATTTGCCCAGCACACCATCAGCCTGTCATAATACTCAATCTATCCCACCTCCATCAGTCACTCATCAGAAACCACAAGTGCTCACACCATACATACCAATACTTCACCTCCCCCTCACTCACTTCCCAATGCTGAAACTATCATGCTAACTCTCTCTGGCTCCATGTGGCTCCAACTATTCAGCTGTAACAGGCACATCATCCAAATGCAGTGCCATACAACCTCTGGCTTTATCTGTCTTGTGGGACAATAGCAGGGATCAGTGTAGAGTCTTTGGAGACATCATCAGCTCTGTTTTCTGAGTCCAAGGAAGGACACAGATCTCAGGATTGGCTGAGACAGAGCCTTTGTCATTGGCCATCATTGAGAACATTGAGGATGAGAGTATAACTGCCTTATGACACTTCTCAACTCCCAGCTCAACCTAATCCTGACATTGGGAATGATGTGCAAGCCACTGTTGGAGCGATCCTGGGCGAATTGCTTCCCTTTCAAATTTCATCATTCAAAACTAAGTAGCATGGCCTAACAAAAGGATTTTAGATTCCATAACACTGCATCAACTGACACTGTGCAAACTTAATTTAGTCCCTGATTGTGTTATCATTCCAGTTTGATGAACAAAACACAAGGAGGTAATACCATTGCATATCGTAAAATCCCAAATACTGAAATAACTTTCTAAATAAGAATCACCTAAAATTATTTCAAGAATTTACTGATAAAAGGACAACTGAACATATTTTAAACAAATGATAAACTCGTTTAAATGAATAACTAAATAAAACCGAGCTTCAGAAATTTTTTTGATAGAAACATGGTACTAAATACTGAGTTTTGTAAATACAGATTAAATTGTACCTTTTGGTTTTGATTAACAGACAGATGAATACAGTTTAGTACATATGCAGATTGGTCATAAAACAAAGGCGATTTTTAAAAAAAATGAAATGAGATTATAAACTAGCCATTTGCAGAAATTTCCCTTGCATTTAGTTGGATTGATTCATACAGAAACTAGTATGACTTTGTATCAGTTTCATCTCAAGTAATTGCAGCAATTTTATGGAAATTTGAAGGCAAGCTAAAAATAGTAAGTTATTTTAAAGAAGAACATATGGTCTCGAAAAACAAGAAGCTGTTTTATATGGTAATGAGTACAACACTTCAAGAGAATGTGTTTGGGGAAATTTTTGGAAAAAAAAAAGTCATGTAACAGATTTGGAAAAAAATATTGCATTGTCCTCTTGATTTGTTATCGGTTAGATTCTTACATATAGCAAAGTAATGTTAGATGCATAAAATATAGAAAACCTAGGAGGTCTGAAACCCTGGAAGCATTCTGCTGGTCTCTTGCCTGATGTACAGCAGGAGATCTAACGAACCCCCAAACAATTTCAGCTCAAGCTGCTTCTCAGTTGTAGCTCGGAAGATGTGGTAGTGGTAGGGAATTAAACACCTTCCAGTTCCAATTTTTTATTATGTTGGAAATTTGAAAGTAAATGCAGTCATGCAGTGAAATATCACTTTTCTTTTCTTTATGTGGCAGCTGTGATCAAAGATAGATTAAGTTCAGAAAATTCTTGTGAATTTCAAAAGATGTGAGTTCATTATAAAATAAAATTGACTTTGCAGAAGGTTTGTAGAGACCACAGAATAAAATGTGTGCGCTCAGGGTCCCAGCATGGAATCTTACTCAGTCGAGCGTAGGTTGTAGAATTTTATTTGCACTTCTCTTATGCCAGAACAGCCTTCCAAAACTTACTCAACTTTCTTAGGTTTTCTTAGTGAATTTTTTTCTTAATATTCATTCATGGGATGTGGGCAATGTTGGCTCGGTCAGCATTTATTGCCTATCCCTAATTGCTCCAGAGGACAGTTAAGAGCAATTACATTGCAGTGGGGCTGGAGACTCATTTAGGCCAGCAAAAGTCCTTCCTTAAAGAATATATAGGAATGACTTATTCACTTGCAGATACATTAACCAAATGTATATATTATATACAAAATAGGAAAAGCCTTGCGAAGGTCATAAACCTTCCAAAAGCATCTAACTCTCTTTATGCAGCATATTTAAGAGGAGGTATTATTGCTGGACTGTTAATCCAGAAAACCCACGTAATGTTCCCGGGATCCAGGTTTGAATTCCATCACGGCAAATGGTGGAATGTGAATTTGATAAAAATCTGGAATTATGAGTTTACTGATGACTGTAATCAATTGTTGGAAAAACCCTTCTAGTTCACCATTGTCCTGTAGCGAGTTTTGAAAAGATTTGTAGCTCAGGTTGAGGTTCTGGATGTAGGTTTGCTCGCTGAGTTAGACACCATCTACCAATCGCTGAGGAAAAGAACAGGAAATGACATCACCACAGGAACTGATATCACTAACCCTAAGAAACCCAAACATATAAATAGAAAGCAGAAATCATGTACATTGCTTTGCTTGAGGCCCACTGAAGATGTTACCTAGTAGAGTGACGAAACATCTGGAAATGAACCTTCCAGCTCAGCAAGCAAACCTACATCCTGAATGTCTTGTAGGGAAGGAAACTGTCTTCCTTTCCTAGTTAGGCCTACTAGTGACTCCGGACGACAGCAATATGTTGACTCTTAACTGCCCTCTAGATAATTAAGGATGGGTAAAAAGTGCTGGTTCAGCCAGTGAAACCCTCATCGCATGAATGAATAAAAGAAAACTGTGAGATTTCTCATATTAGCTGATCCATTTGAATATGCCTATTTTTAGAACACCCACTTACATTTGGAATGGTATATGATTAAAAGCACTTATTGATGTGTGAGTTGTCCCATTTCTATCTCCAAAATTGCTGTTCTTGTTCTTCACAGTGTCACCCTTTACTCCCTTGAGACCCTCACTGAAATCAACTCTGTAGACATCATCTGATGGATGTTTCCAACACCTAATTCATCAATCAGGATAAGAGCTCATGAAGGACTTGTACAGCAATCACAGTTGTGTTGCAACCACAGTATTGACCAAATTGAATGTGGTTTCCCTCCTCCCCTCCAGCATCATGATACTAACTATCAGTAATCTGGAAATCCCAAACTGATTTGCTTAGTTCCTAACTGGTTAAAACCAAAATTAAAGCTTGAATGTATCTATCGTACTTTAAATGATTAAAAATTGTGTAATTGGATGACTCAGTGAGTAAGAGTATCAATGTGATACAGTGCTAATTTATATTAAAGATAAAGAGCACAAGATAAATTCCTGCTTTGTGTTGTGTTGACTGATCTGGCTTATGATGGGGCATCTCAGTTGTTATTATTAATTTTTAGGAAGAGGGAATAATCTACATTTGCTTTACTTGATTGTTAATTCAGTGAGCTTCTCTGAAAATTGCTTTGTGTGCTCATTGAATGAATAGAATCTTAGCTTTTTTTGTGATCTTTTCATACTCCAGTCTCACACCCGTTGTCAGTAGGTTTTTGGGTACAGGCTACTAAAAAATGAATGGATAATGCAGATAGTGTGGAAAGGTGGATTTGAGTTAGAGGATCAGCAATAATCTTATTGAATGGCAAAACAGGTTTTCCCCAAAAAGTTTTACTAGTGTTCTTAAACAACAATGAAAATGACCATTAAGAGTCAACAACCATTATGAAAGAAGAGAGGCACTTCAAAAAAAACCAGAAAATTTTGGGAATTCCACTTAATATTCAACGCAGGTCAACATCTGTCCTTTGACTTTTGAGTAAAAATGAGAATAAATATATCAAAATCATTTTATAGAAATGTGACAGAAATTCACTAATAATACATCACTCATTTTTATCAAAGCTGTTCACCTATCATAACAAAGAATAAAAAAGAACAAAGAAAATTACAGCACAGGAACCGGTCCTTCAGCCCTCCAAGCCTGCACTGATCAGATCCTCTATTTAAACCTGTCGCCTATTTTCCATGTGCTTGTATTCTTCTACCCCTTGCCCATTCATGTATCTATCTAGATACATCTTAAATGGCGCTACTGTGCCTGTCTCTACCACCTCCATTGGCAATGCGTTCCAACCACCAACCACTCTCTGCGTAAAAACTTTCCATGCGATATTTCTCCTCAACTTTTCCCCTCTCACCTTGAACTCGTGACCCCCAGTAATCGAATCCCTCACTCTAGGAAAAAGCTTCTTGCTATCCACCCTGTCTATATCTCTCATAACATTTATTCTCCAATATCATCACTTTGCAGTTAATGCTAAACTGCACAATCTGTCGGACTGATTTAACTTCTTTGGCTTAATTAGGTCCTGTGAGCTGGCAAGTTTACTTACTCGAATCTCCATATAACTAAATGTTTCTCAGTCTTATAATAATCTACAGAGGTCTAAGAAGTATCCTGGGTCTGGAAGTTTCACAAACTGTGCCCTTGCACTGAGGTAACTTATTGCCCTAATGTCTCTATGTAAGTTCCGTTTTTCTAGAAAATCTATACTTTCAACTGATTTTAGTCAGGTCTCTTTGAAACTAGCAAATGCTTTCAATTCTCTGGATTTTCCTAAACTTTTACCAATCCATGATTGTTTTAATCTCAAAAGCAAGCCAATGTCTTTCAATGTTTTCGATCTCCTGTTGTAAATCCCCACAATATAAACAAATTTCCATTATCACTCCAGGAGGCATATATCAGCTTAAGAGTATTGTTCGAGAAAAGGCTGACCTTGTTCATTTTTAAACTGATTCATGAATAATAGACTAACAACCGTATGCCATTAATTTGAAGTCCAAATTCTTAAACAACAATAAGAAATAAATCACGCACTCTTCATCACGTAGGTAATGTCAGTTGTGACTCAGATGGTAACAACCCCCTGCCACAAAGTTCACCTTCCACATCACTAATTATCCAAGATGGACGACGGGAAAAATTTCTGGCTGTAAGAGCTGCTCCTTTTATTTTTTGAGGTATTTTAGGTGTTAGAGGTGATTTCCTCGAATTCCAGGAACTGTTTTATATGCTGTTGCATTGTTTTGAAACGTTGAAAAAAAAGTCAAAACAACAGAAGTTTTAAAAGGGAGAAGAACAGACAAAGTAAGCACATGGTGAGGTCATTGCAGGAGAGAGAGAGAGAGATAACCTGCACAGTTACTGCCTTTGCTGTTTGAATTCGTGTATCGCTGGACATCGGAGTGCATCTGGGAAAATTAACAAACAGTGAAATTCACAACTAATCTTGGAGGAACTGTTGGGTGAAATTCACAGCACAGAATCAGATAAGTTAATCGTTGTTTTAAGCCTGTCAAAGAGAAAGGCTGCAGTAGTGAGTATAGTGGATTCTTTCTTGATTATATGTTTTCGGAGATAAGTCTCTTGATTAAACTTAAAATATAAGCCATAGCTATTAATTTAACTTAGGGCAGTGTTTGTAGAGGAATAAGACGGTGTTATTTTCTGGGTTTGTAGATGGTGAAGGAGCAAAAATGACCTTTGCAGTGATATGTACTTCTTGTCAGATGTGGGGGTTTAAAGAGAGTTTAAGGGTTACTGCGGATTGTATCTGCCATAAATGCTGTTGGATGCGAATCTTATCAGATCGAGTGGATCGGTTGGAGACACAGATAGAAGCGATGAGGAATTTGAAACAGCAACAGCATGTGATGGATGGCAGTTATAGGAAGCGGGAAAAGTCTCAGATACAGTCACATTGATGGGTTAACTCCAGGAAGGGTGAGAGAGGTCGGCACCTAGGGCAGGAGTCTTTTGTGGATATACCCATTTCAAACAGGTATGCTGTTTTGGAAAATGTAGGGGGTGATGGATTCTCAGGGGAACGTAGCACGAACAGCCAAGTTTCTGGTTTTGAGACTGGCTCTAATGCAATGAGGGGTACATCAGCTTCCAAGAGATCAATTGTGTTAGGGGATTCTGTAGTCAGAGGTACAGACAAATGTTTCTGTGGCCAGCAGAGAAAAAGCAGAATGGTGTGTTGTTTCCCTGGTGCCAGGATCAAGGATGTCTCAGAAGGTGCAGAATGTTCTCACGGGAGAGAGGGGCCAGCAGACGGTCATTGTCCACATTAGAACCAACGACATTGGAAGGGAAAAGGTTGAGACTCTGAAGGGAGATTACTGAGAGTTAGGCAGAAATTTAAAAAGGATGTCCTCAAGGGTAGTAATATCTGGATTACTCCCAGTGCTACAAGCTAGTGAGGGTAGGAATAGGAGGATAGAGCAGATGAATGCATGGCTGAGGAGCTGATCTATGGGAGAAGGATTCACATTTTTGGATCATTGGAATCTCTTTTGGGGTAGAAGTGACGTATACAAGGAGGACGGTTTGCACCTAAATTGGAAGGGGACTAATATACTGGCAGGGAAATTTGCTAGAACTACTCAGGAGGATATAAAGTAGTAAGGTGGGGAGGTGGGACCCAGGGAGGTAGTGAGGAAAGAGATCGATCTGAGACAGGTACAGATGAGAACAGAAGTGAGTCACAGTCAGGGCAGGCAGGGACAAGGTAGGACTAATAAATTAAACTGCATTTATTTCAATGCAAGGGGCCGAACAGGGAAGACAGATGAACTCAGGGCATGGTTAGGAACATGGGACTGGGATATCATAGCAATTACAGAAACATGGCTCAGGGATGGGCAGGACTGGCAGCTTAATGTTCCAGGATACAAATGCTACAGGAAGGATAGAAAGGGAGGCAATAGAGGAGGAGGAGTGGCATTTTTGATAAGGGATAGCATTACACCTGTGCTGAGGGAGGATATTCCCGGAAATACATCCAGGGAAGTTATTAGGGTGAAACTGAGAAATAAGAAAGGGATGATCACCTTATTGGGATTGTATTATAGACCCCCCAATATTCAGAGGGAAATTGAGAAACAAACTTGTAAGGAGATCTCAGCCATCTGTAAGAATAATAGGGTAGTTATAGTCGGGGATTTTAACTTTGCAAACATCGACTGGGACTGCCATTGTGTTAAAAGTTTAGATGGAGAGGAATTTCTTAAATGTGTACAAGACAATTTTCTGATTCAGTATGTGGATGTACCTACTAGAGAACGTGCAAAACCTGAAGTACTCTTGGGAAATAAGGCAGGGCAGGTGACTGAGGTGTCAGTGGAGGAGCACTTTGGGGCCAGCGACCATAATTCTATTCGTTTTAAAATAGTGATGGAAAAGGATAGACCAGATTTAAAAGTTGAAGCCCTAAATTGGAGAAAGGCCAGTTTTGACAGTATTACGCAAAAACTTTCGAACGCTGATTGGAGGCAGATGTTCGCAAGTAAAGGGACGGCTGGAAAATGGGAAGCCTTCAGAAATGAGATAGCAAGAATCCAGAAAAAGTATATTCCTGTCAGGGTGAAAGGGAAGGCTGGTAGGTATAGGGAATGCTGGATGACTAACGATATTGAAGGTTTGGTTAAGAAAAAGAAGGAAGCATATGTCAGGCATTGACAGGATAGATCGAGTGAATCCTTAGAGTATAAAGAAAGTAGGAGTATACTAAAGAGGGAAATCAGGAGGGCAAAAAGGGGACATGAGATAGCTTTGGCAAATAGAATTAAGAAGAATCCAAAGCGTTTTTACAAATATATTAAGGACAAAAAGGTAACTAGGGAGAGAATAGGGCCCCTCAAAGATCAGCAAGGCGACCTTTGTGTGGAGCCACAGAAAATGGGGGAGATATTAAACGAGTATTTTGCATCAGTATTTACTGTGGAAAAGGATATGGAAGATATAGATTGCAGGGAAATAGATGGTGACATCTTGTAAAATGTCCAGATTACAGAGGAGGAAGTGCTGGATGTCTTGAAATGATTAAAGGTGGATAAATCCCCAGGACCTGATTAGGAGTACCTGAGAACTCTGTGCGAAGCTAGAGAAGTAATTGCTGGACCTTTTGCTGAGATATTTGTAAAATCAATAGTCACAGGTGAGGTGCCAGAAGTCTGGAGGTTAGCAAACGTGGTGCCACTGTTTAAGAAGGGCAGTAAAGACATGCCAGGGAACTATAGACCAGTGAGCCTGACCTCGGTGGTGGGCAATTTGTTGGAGAGAGTCCTGAAGGACAGGATGTACATGTATTTGGAAAAGCAAGGACTGATTCGGGATAGTCAACATGGCTTTGTGCGTAGTAAATCATGTCTCACAAACTTGATTGAGTTTTTTGAAGAAGTAACAAATAAGATTGAGGGCAGAGCAGTAGATGTGATCTATATGGATTTCAGTAAGGCGTTTGACAAGGTTTCCCATGGGAGACTGATGAGTAAGGTTAGATCTCATGGAATACAGGGAGAACTAGCCATTCGGATACAGAACCGGCTCAAAAGTAGAAGACAGAGGGTGGTGGCGGAGGGTTGAATTTCAGACTGGAGGCCTGTGACCAGTGGAGTGCCACAAGGATCAGTGCTGGGCCCTCTACTTTTTGTTATTTACATAAATGATTTGGATGCGAGCTTAAGAGGTACAGTTAGTAAGTTTGCAGATGACACCAAAATTGGAGATGTAGTGGACAGCAAAGAGGGTTACCTCAGATTACAACAGGATCTGGACCAGATGGGCCAATGGGCTGAGAAGTGGCAGATGGAGTTTAATTCAGGTAAATGTGAGGTGCTGCATTTTGGGAAAACAAATCTTAGCAGGACTTATACACTTAATGGTAAGGTCCTAGGGAGTGTTGCTGAACAAAGAGACCTTGGAGTGCAGGTTCATAGCTCCTTGAAAGTGGAGTCACAGGTAGATAGGATAGTGAAGAAGGCGTTAGGTATGCTTTCCTTTATTGGTCAGAGTATTGAGTACAGGAGTTGGATGGTCATGTTGCGGCTGTATAGGACATTGGTTAGGCCACTATTGGAATATTGCGTACAATTCTGTTCTATTTCCTATCAGAAAGATGTTGTGAAACTTGAAAGGGTTCACAAAAGATTTACAAGGATGTTGCCAGGGTTGGAGGATCTGAGCTACAGGGAGAGGCTGAACAGGCTGGGGCTGTTTTCCCTGCAGCGTCGGAGGCTAAGGGGTGACCTTATAGAGGTTTACAAAATTATGAGGGGCATGGATAGGATAAATAGACAAAGTCTGTTCCCTGGGGTGGGGGAGTCCAGAACTAGAAGGCATAGGTTTAGGGTGAGAGGGGAAAGATATTAAAGAGACCTAAAAGGTGACTTTTTCACGCAGATGGTGGTACGTGTATGGAATGAGCTGCCAGAGGATGTGGTGGAGGCTGGTACCATTGCAACATTTAAGAGGCATTTGGATGGGTATATGAATAGGAAGGGTTTGGAGGGATATAGGCTGGGTGCTGGCAGGTGGGACTAAATTGGGTTGGGATATCTGGTCGGCATGGACGGGTTGGACCGAAGGGTCTGTTTCCGTGCTGTACATCTCTATGACTCTATGACTCTATCAGTGTTTGAGTATAAAAATCAAGGCTGATATTTCAATGTCTCACAGTGCAGCAGTGTCAAAAAAACCATTTAGATGGAATGTTAAACTGAAGCCATATCTACCTAATTGGCTTGGTAGAAAGAATCATAGCAGTACTTTAAAGAAGAGTAGGGGGAGTTATATCCAGTACCTGTCCAATATTTATCCCTCAAACAACTTTGCAAAAGTAGATAAACTGATCATTTTCATGGAATATTTGTGGGAATGGCTATGCATTGGTTGCGGTGTTTCTGAGATTATAAGAATGACGACTCTCTAAGAACTATCTCATTATCTATAAGGGCTTTGAGACATCCTGTGATTATGAAAAATGCTATATAAATGCAAGTCATTTTTAAATTCTATTTCTTTCTACTTCCATTTTAGAATCTGCTCTTGTTTATTGTCTGTTATTCTAATTTAACAGAATTTTGAAAATAGACTCTTCTTTTTGTATCACTGGAATGCGTACAGGCAGTCCCTGAGTTAGGAATAGATTCTGCTATTGAGTACATTCATAAGTGAATTAATGCCAGTCAGAACATAATATTATACAGTACAATTTAAAAAAAAGCCATTTGTAAATGTGAAAAAGCTTTGTATTGTTAAAATTAATATTAACATGGTATCTCAGTTGTAAGTATGGGCCTTTGTGAGTCAGAAATTTGTAAATCAGGGACTGCATGTAAATAAATGATTGAAAAGCAGTCTCTTTAAAACAATTAATTCTGCTTGGGCAATTTGAGAATTAGCTGAGTAACAAAGAAGCAGAGAAAGGGATTTTTTCTTTCATTATACTTGGTTTTAAAGGCTGTGTATAGTTTCACTAAATTGGTTTTGTTTTGCTTCTGTGTTGCTAAAACCAGAAAAAAAATCAAATCATTGTTTATTATGTATTTATGTGACTGTTTGATTATCTTTCTAGAAGCATTTTTTTGTATACCTTGTATTGTAGCCTTTAAGCATCTGTCCACAGATGATCAGCAAACTTCCCCGTAGGTACATTTTGTACCAAAATTTTGCTTAATTTTTCGAAGGCATTATTGGTTGAATAAATAATCTGGGGAATCCCAGATATGCTGAAACTGAACTCTACAATTTTCTTGTCCAGGAGCAGCGGAAGACAGAGTGAAAGTGACATTGGAGACCAGGAGGTTATCAGGAAGGTTAGTTGAGTTAGAGCTAAGGCTGACAATGGCAGGGGACCTCAGACCCATGGCATGTGCCTCTTGCTTGATGTGGGATGTAAGGGACATGGCTGACGTCCTTGACTCTTACATTTGCAAGATGTGTGTCCAGCTGCAGCTCTTGTTTGACTGCATGAGGCTCTGGAGCTGCGGATGGACTCACTGTGGAGCATCCGCGATGCTGAGGAGGTCATGGTAGCATATTTAGTGAATTGGTCAGACTGCAGATTAGAATTGCTGAGGGAGACAGTGAATGAGTGACCAAAAGGCAGAGAAAGAATAGGAAGGTAGTGCAGGTGTCCCGTCAAGTCATCTTCCTCCAAAACACTTTTGGATACTGTTGGGGGAGTTGGCTTACCGAGGAGGGCAGCAGTTGTCAGGATCATGGCACTGTGGCAGGCTCTGCTGTTCAGAAGGGCTTGAAAAAGACTCGTAGGGCCATAGTCATATGGGATTCTATTGTAAGGGGAGTAGATAGGTGGTTCTGTGGCCGAAAATGAGACTCTTGGTATGTTGCCTCCCAGGTGCTCAGGTCAGGGATGTCACTGATCGGCTGCGGAGCATTCTGAAAGAAGGTGGGGGGGGGGGGAGGTGGCGGTGAACAGGCAGTTGTTGTGGTGCATATAGGCACCAATGATATAAGTAAAACAAACTAGATGAGATCCTGAAAGCAGAATTCAGGGAGCTAGGAGAGAAGTTAAGGAGGTGGCCCTCAAAACTGGTGATCTCAGGATTGCTACCACTGCCATGTGCTAGCCAAGGTAGAAATGAAAGACTAGGTAGAATGAACACATGGCTTGAGGCATGGTGTAGGAGGGAGGGGTTCAGATTTCTGGGACATTGGGACCGGTTCTGGGGAAGGTGGGGCTGTTACAAATTGGATGGTCTACACCTGAACCAGACTGAAACTAATGTCCTTGGGGGAGTGTTTGCTAGTGCTGTTGGGGAGGGTTTAAACTAATGTGGCAGGGGACTGGGAACCAGAAGAGAAGACTAGTAGACAGTAAGATAGAAACTAGAGACGGTAAGGATCATGAAGTTAGCATTATCAAGGGGAAGAGTAGGCAGAGAGCAGATGAACGCAAAGGAACTAGTGGTCTGAAGTGCATATATTTTAATGCAAGGAGTATAGTGGGTAAGGCAGACAAACTTAGGGCTTGGATTGGTGCCTGGGTGTATGACATTATTGCAATCACAGATACTTAGTTGAAGGAAGGGCATGATGATTGGCAACTAAATGTTCCAGGAATATAGATGCTTCAGACAGGACAGGAGGGAGATAAAAGGGGTGGAGGAGTTGCATTGCTGGGGTCAGGAATGATATCATGGCTGTGCCAAAGGAGAACACTATGGAGGGTGTACAAAGTTAAAAATCATACAACACCAGGTTATAGTCCAACAGGTTTAATTGGAAGCAATAAGGGGCCATATTGGACCTGGTGTTGAGGAATGAGCCTGGCCAGGTGCTAGAAGTTGCACTGCGGGATTTCTTTGGGAATAGTGACCACAATTCTGTAAGCTTTAAAATACTCGTAAACAAAGATGAGAGTGGTCCTAAGGGAAGAGTACTAAACTGGGCCAAGGCCAATTATATCAAAATTTGGCAGGAGCTGGGAAATGTGGACTGGGGGCAACCATTTGAATGGAAGTCAACATTAGATATGTGGGAGGCTTTCGAAGATAGTGCAGGGTAGGCTTGTCCCTTTGAAAACAAGGGAGAGGAAAGGCAAGATTCGTGAACTGTGGATGACAGGAGAAATCATGCAACTAGCCAAGAAAAAAACGGAAGCGTGAATAAGGTCGAGGCAGCTAAGAACAGAATGGGCCTTGGAGGAATATCAGGAGAGCAGGGCAATCTTAAACAAGGAATCAAGCGAGCTAAAAGGGATCATGAAATAACTTTAATAAGGAGAATTAGGGAGAATCCCAAAGCCTTTTATTCTTATATGAGAAGCAAGAGGGTAACCAGAGAAAGGGTTGGTTCACTGGAGGACAAGGAAAGAAGGCTGTGTGTCGAACCTGAGAAAATGGGTGAGATTCTCAATGATTACTTTGCATCAGTGTTCACTGAGGAGAGGGACATGATGAATGTTGAGATTGGAGATAGAAGTTTGTTTACTCTGGATCACGTTGACATAAGCAGGGAAGATGTGTTGGGTAAGCTAGAGGTTATTAAGATGGACAAATCCCCAGGACCGGATGAGATCTATCCCAGGTTGCTGAGGGAGGCAAGAGAGGATATAGCTGGGCCCTAAAAGATATCTTTGTAGAATCCTTAAACACAGGTGAAATGCTGGAAGACTGGAGAGTTGCTAATGTTGTCCCCCTGTACAAAAAGGGTAGTAGGGATATTTCAAGTAACTACAGACCAGTGAGCCTGACATCAGTGGTGGGAAAGTTGTTGGAGAAGGTACTGAGGGATAGAATCCATTTATATTTGGAAAATAATAGGCTTATCAATGATAGGCAACATGGGTTTTGTGTGGGGGAGATCATGCTTTATTAACTTAATAGAGTTCTTTGAGGAAGTGACCAAGTTGATAGATAAAGGAAGGGCTGTAGTAAGGCATTTGATTAGGTTCCCCATGGTAAACTAATGGAGAAAGTGAAGTCACAAGGTATGCATGGGTTCTAGCTGGGTGGATAAAGAACTGATTGAGCGACAGGAGACAGAGAGTAATAGTTGAAGGGGGTTTCTTGAACTGGAGAAAGGTAACCCATGGTGTTCCACAGGGATCGGTGCTGGGGTCACTGTTGTTTGTGATATACATAGATGAGCTGGAAGACCGCATTGGTGGTCTGATCAGTAAGTTTGCAGATGACACAAAGATTGGCGGAGTAGTAGAAAGCATAGGGGACTGTCAAAGAATACAGGAGAATACAGATAGACTGGAGAGTTGGGTGGAGAATTGGCAGACGGAGTTTAATCCAGGCAAATGTGAAGTGATGCATTTTGGGAGAACTAATTCTCAAGTGAACTATACAGTAAATGGAAGAGCCTTGGGAAAAGTTGATGAGCAGAGAGATCTGGGAGTTCAGGTCCATTGTACCCTGAAGGTGGCTGCACAGGTGGATAGAGTGGTCAAGAAGGCATATGGTATGCTTGCCTTCATCAGCCAGGAGGTTTGAGTTTAAGAGCTGACAGGGCATGTTAAAATTGTACATGACTTTGGTTTGGCCACATTTAGAATACTGTGTACACTTCTAGTTGCCACATTACCAAAAGGATGTGGATGCTTTGGAGAGGGTGCAGAGAAGGTTTACAAGGATGGTGCCTGGTATGGAAGGTGCTAGCTATGAAGAGAGGTTGAGTAGGTTGGGATTGTTTTCATTAAAGAAAAAGAGATTGAGGGGGGACCTGATTGACAAAATCATGAAGAGTATAGACAGGGTGGATAGAGATAAGATTTTTTCCCAGGGTGAGGGATTCAATAACAAGAGGTCACACATTCAAGGTGAGAGGAGAAAAGTTTAAGGGGGATACATGCAGCAAGTACTTTACACAGAGGGTGGATGTATCTGGAACGCTTTGCTAGCAGAGGTAGTAGAGGCAGGCATGGTAGATTCATTTAAGATGCATCTGGACAGAGGTGTGAGTAAGAGCAGAGGAGTACAGATCCTAGGAATTGGGCGATAAGTTTAGACAGTGGATTTGGATCAGCGTAGGCCGAAGGGCCTGTTCCTGGGCTGTAAATGTTCTTTGTTCTTTATTCTAAAAATCAAGGGAAATATGCACAAGTGATAATCGTGTGGCACTCTGAGTAAGGGAGCTTGCAGGGTTGATAATCCGGGAGATGGGTTGCATGAGAGCTGCTAGGGGAAGGTGTTGCATACAGCTGTGGGAATGGTAGATCATGAGTCTTGGTGGGAAGGGGGTGTAGTAGCAGAGTTCAAGTTAGAGTGAGTGTGAAGTAGCAGCAAGAAGATGTTGGCAATTACCTTTGTGGAGCATACAAGGTCATAAACTTTCTTGTGGTATTGCTGTGCATATTGTAATAATAATACAATACTGACACCAGTAGCAGGAAGTCACCAGAGTACCAGCAACAGTGAGCACTTGTGCTGCTGGTGCGTGCAAGACAGTCAGAGTGCAGCATTGTGGGAGTTTCCTGCAAAGGTAATGAGCAACATAACATTGTGTGAGAAAACTCTCTGGAGCTCACTGAGTTAAACCTTTTTTACACTCCTCAAAATTGGCACTCAGCTAATTTTTGAGAAAATTTTGCCCAATGTCTACATCTTCTAATGATGAACTAAATATGCTGTACAAAAGAGATACTTTTTTTGAGTAAGATAGAAAAGAGAGTGGAAAAATGAGAATGGACAACATATTTATGGTTCAGAAGATGTTGTGGTCATTCCATGCACAAACTGGCCTTCATACACAAAGGGCCAACATTTTCAACTGGATGTCGAAGTACATTCTACAGTACGTATGGTCACACTGAAATTTTATGAAGGGAAATGCACTTTTCTTCCACATTCTCAACACTGCAACATTTCCTTCTGGCCTTTTTATGAGTTAGGGATGCCTTGTCTGCAAAATACACTGGCAGATCTGTTTTGTTTTTTTAAAGAATGTGTTTCCAAAAGAAAAGAATGATCTGCACCTGCTCCCCTCCACTCCCCATTCTTTAATGTATACTCAACTTTCAGATGGATATGTATTACATTATTATAATAAGTGTAAATATTCTTCTAGTGAAGCTGGAATCTCATTATGACAACTGTTCCATTGTGAATGTCTGGCTGAGTTTCATAAGTTTTAGCTTAGCTGGTGGTATTAATTGATGCAAAAGCTATAGAAAATTTTACAAGTCTGTAATAACAGATTATGCCTTTGATATGGTTTCATGCTTTTAAAAAACAAGAAGGGAGGCAGATGACCTAGTGGTATTATTGCTGGACTGTTAACCCAGAGACACTTTGGGGACCCAGGTTTGAATCCTGTCATGGCAGATGGTGGAATTTGCATTTAATAAAAATCTGGAGTTAGGTATCTAATGATGACCATGAATCCATTGGCAATTGGAGGGAAAAACCCATCTGGTTCAATAATGTCCTTTGGGGACAAAACTGCTATCCTGACTTGCATGTGATTCTGGACTCATAGCAATGTCATTGATTCTTAATTGGCCTCTGGGTAATTTGGGATGGGCAATAAATGCTGGCTAGCCAACAATGCCATCATCCTGTGGATGAATAAAGACAAAAAAAACAAATAAACATTTAAACTCTTACCTGTCCTTTATTTTATGATCCAGTGTCATAGACAGTGAATTAGAATTCAGGAATGACTTAAACACTTAAACAGCCGGTGACGAGCGGTGTCCCGCAGGGTTCAGCGTTGGGGCCACAGCTGTTCGCATTATATATTAATGATTTGGATGAGGGGACTGGGGGCATTCTAGTGAAGTTTGCCGATGATACGAAGTTAGGTAGACAGGCAGGTAGTACTGAGGAAGTGGGGAGGCTCCAGAAGGATCTAGACAGTTTGGGAGAGTGGTCCAGGAAATGGCTGATGGAATTTAACGTGAGCAAGTGCGAGGTCTTGCACTTTGGCAAAAAGAATAAAAGCATAGACTACTTTCTAAATGGTAAGAAAATTAGTAAAGCCAAAGTACAAAGGGATCTGGGAGTGCTAGTCGAGGATTCTCTAAAGGTAAACATGCAGGTTGAGTCCGTGATTAAGAAAGCGAATGCAATGTTGTCTCTTATCTCAAGAGGGTTGGAATATAAAAGCAGAGATGTGCTACTGAGACTTTATAAAGCTCTGGTTAGGCCCCATTTGGAGTACTGTGTCCAGTTTTGGTCCCCACACCTCAGGAAGGACATACTGGCACTGGAACGTGTCCAGTGGAGATTCACACGGATGATCCCTAGAATGGTAGGTCTAACATATGAGGAACGGTTGAGGGTCCTGGGATTGTATTCATTGGAGTTTAGAAGATTAAGGGGAGACTTAATAGAGACATACAAGATAATATATGGCTCGGAAAAGGTGGATGCTAGGAAATTGTTTCCGTTAGGCGAGGAGACTAGGACCCGTGGACACAGCCTTAGAATTAGAGGGCGTCAGTTCAGAACAGAAATGCGGAGACATTTCTTCAGCCAGAGGGTGGTGGGCCTGTGGAATTCATTGCCACTGAGTGCAGTGGAGGCCGGGATGCTAAATGTCTTCAAGGGAGAGATTGATAGATTCTTGTTGTCTCGAGGAATTAAGGGCTACGGGGAGAATGCTGGTAAGTGGAGTTGAAATGCCCATCAGCCATGATTGAATGGCGGAGTGGACTCGATGGGCCGAATGGCCTTACTTCCACTCCTATGTCTTATGGTCTTAATTAGAGGTTTAATGAATTTCCAATTATTTAAAAAAATTCTCAGTTATTGCATGACTTCTGAGAACTCTACATACAAGTAAGTGTCTAGGGAGGATACTTAAGGCATAATGGTGGCATGATTGACATGGGGAATGTAAGGGGCATGGTAATTGGGAGGTAGGATTGTGGTTATGAGGGGGCATGGAGTGGTATGGGAGAATGTGGAGGGGTATAGGGATTGTGATGGGGTGTGGAGTGGCAAGAGGAAATGTGAGTAAGAACAAGATGGCACGGCAAAGTGTGAGGCGGCTTGGAGTGATGGAGGATATTTGGGAGGTGATGGATGGAATGGTTCAGTTTAGGAGGACTTTAAACAAAGTTGGGAGCTGGGCTGTTGGCTTGAACAACTGAGAGGGGCCACCTCCACATCCAGACGCTGCACAAGCTCCAATGGGGTTCAGAAAATGAACTGCAAACCCGATCATTGTGTGAAAACTCCTCATAATGTCACGCAAGGGGTCGAGTTTGCACTTAGAGAATCGCAAAATTACATTGGCTAGGTTTCTCCAAGCTGAAATGAAAGTACAGCCTAATAAATAAAACTTCCTCATGCAAACTAAAGTAGGATCCCCACGCATGTAAAAGTTATTTATTTCACTGATGACGCCACATGCATGCAAAATGAAACCCTACACACGTAATCCTTCTCCCTTTACCAATCTGCTGTTGCTATAGTACTTCCTATTCTTCGTTAAACACAACCCCTCATATCTAATTTCCAGTTACCTACATTCTTCCTTGTCACATATAAAGAAAAGATGAAAATGAAATGCTGAATCAGTAAAAGTGACCATGGTGCTAATGAACTGTGATTAAGATCCAACTGGTGCATTATTATCGCCCATACATTGAAAGCTGACATCTTCATTTGCTTGGATCTATATTTTTGATTTGTGATTCACATCCAATGTAACTCTGCATCAGATCAGTATAAAGCAGCATTGGAAGTGCTCATTTGGTGCAATGATAGTGTCTCTACCTCAGAACCAGGAGGCCAGCGATCAAATCTCACCTGTTCCAGAGGTGAATAATAACATCTTTGAAAATGCCAGTTACAGAACAGCAAATAACTCATATATTATTTCTGTAGGGCTGCTGTAGCACTCTGATAGTGTCCCTACCTCCGAGCAAGGAGGCCTGGATTCAACTCCAGAAGTCTAGACATGCGGAATAACATCTCTAAACAGGGTAATTGGAAAATATCTAAAACAACATTCGTGCAAAGACCTGCCCAGTCTAAAGTAGGAGAAGAGGGGAGGTCTGGATCATAGAGTAGGGACACGGTTGAGTATGAAATGGGGCAGAGACTGATCCTGTCTAAAGCAGCATGACATTGGGTCTTCACCTAGTATATGTATTAAAACTAAACAGTTATCTGGCCTTATCAGCCTTAAATTTAAACGTTATTTCAAACATGTCTGACAATTGAAGCCTATCGTCTCACATCTGTGTCAAGCAGAAATGCCAAAACACTGTGTATCCTGGTAAACAACATATTCAGGAAATTCCAGCAACAGCTGAAATATGTCACTCAGCTTGACAGTTGACTGACATTGTTACATTGTGTACTTGAATTTTGAGGATAAATAATTTGGAACATTGTCCCGCAACAGCGACAGATTTCAGTGGAGGTGGGGATCAGTGTCTACCCGACAGACTAGGGAAGAATAGGAAGCAATCTCCTGGAAAGATTGCGCTTGCAAACTGTGATTTTAGTGTTGAATATCAGTGACAGTGAAAGGGTCCTGGTGATGAACAGTGAGAAACAAATCAACAGAACTGTGGGAGACTCAGCTGCACAGGGTAGAAGTTCAAGAAAGTGTAGAAACATTTATGAAGGGGTTAAAATGTCATGAGATGGACATTTCTGCAACTACATGCAAGTGCATGATAATCGAGATGACACAGGGAATAGTCAGAATTTGTGGTTCATGTCCAAGCCAATTGTAAGGAAAGGATTGAGGTGAACCAAGCAGAGTTTCAGGAGCTTGGAAAAAGGCCATAATCTCTGTAATATTCCAAATGCTACACAATGATCTACATAGTAAAAGCAAGATAGTGAAGGAAAAGGATGGCTGCATTTGCAGTACAAGAGGGAGGGCACTAGATTTCTGGGTCATTAGGTCCATATGTAGGGCTGGAAGGACACAGCAAGCTGGACAGAAGCAGGAACTTTTCGCAATTCACCAGCATCAACCTTGCACCAACTAGTTTTAATTCTAGATTTTGTTTGCTGTTACCATAACTAACCAAACCTTTATGATATTATGATCACTGTTCTCTAAATGTTCCTTTATTGACATTTGATTTATTTGACTCTCCTCATTTCTCTGAATTGGATCTGGCAGTGCATTGGGCCACAAATGTATTAATCAAGAAAAATCTCCTGAACGCACTTCATGAATTTTTCCAATTTTTTTCCACTAACACTATCACATTCTAAGTTAGGGTAATTGAAGTGCCCCATTATTACTACTCTATAATTTTCTAATTTGAATCTTATTGCGCACTGCAAGTTAGATTGCCCAAGTAGGGGCATTGTTATAAAATCATTATGAATCTCTTGTCAGTGCTCAGGTGGAATATTATACATGATTCTAGTAACCACACTTTAGGAAAGTGCCAATGTCTTGGAAGAATGCAGAAGAGGCTTAGCTTGAAGATATCCAGGATGAAGGACTGTCTATCCATAAATTGGAGAGACAGATGATGCTGGGATGAGAGTAAAAATAGTTGAAAAAAAGGCCAATTAGAAACGTTCAGAGTTATGGGTGTTTTAATGGATAACGTGGAGAGAAATTATTTTTTATGTCTTCTTTAGTGTTCTCCATCATTATGTGAGCATGATATCATCGATGACATAACTTGCTAGGCGCTCAGGAATTAACGATTTGCTGTATAGGCATAGCCAACAAATGTTGGCCTATGGACATCCAATGGACAAATAAAAACAAACCAAAATGTTCAGTACTCTCCTCTAAAGTTTTAAAAGCTAGGCCAAAGGAAAATTTTAAAACTGAGGTTGATAGACTTTTGCTTTGTAAAGGTACTAAGAATTACATATTTCTAGGCAGGGACATTGGGGTTAAGATAGAGATTATTCTTCCTTTTAATTGAATGACAGCAGAAGGACTGAATGGTCTCACCCTGGTCTTGAGTTTCTGAAATGTATCGCCTGCTAGTACTATTAAGTGAAGACATATTTTATCACATATAATTAGTACTTTCAGTTGCTAATTGTCACATCTAATAAAGTATATTGATTATCAAATTCCTTGTTCACTTGCTTGAATATTCTAGCTATCGGTAAGATAGTGCTCATTAACTCTTTCACCTCAATTTAATGTTCCTCTTCTTTGGAAATCCTTATCTCTGAAGAGAACCATCCATATTTCTGACCTTGAACTCAAGGTACACTATTTGTCAGATAACAGCCATTTCACTCCTGAATATGAGACATCAAGTGACGACTGGCCCCTTAAGAGCTGCTGGAATGTATAATCTGCCCCTCCATCCAAGGCACTCTTGATGTATTATTCTTAGAATACCAGTATTTGAGGATGGAAGATGATTATGTGAATTGAGATAGATTGAGAAACAGTGAGATGCAATGAGACTTGGCTGTGCTTGGACCAGTTGCTGAATGTAAACATGCAGGTGCGGCAGACATATGTTGGCCTTCATAGCAAGAGGATTTGAGAATGTTTTAATGTAATTGTATGGGGCCTTGATGAAACCACACCAGGAGCATTGTGTGCTGCTTAACATGCAAGTTCAGTTGGCAATTTGGAAAGCAAATGCAATGTTAGCATTGATTTCAAGGAGGCTAGAATACAAGAGCAGTGATGTACTGCTGAGGCTGTATAAGACTCTGGTCAGGCTGGATTTGGAATATTGTGCAGTTATGGGCACAGTATCTAAGGAAAGATATGCTGGTGTTGGAGGGGGTCCAGAGGTGGTTTACAAGAATGACCCTGGGAGTGAAGGGCTTGTCACATGAGGTGCGATAGAAGACTTTGGGTCTGTATTTGATAGAGTTTAGAAGAATGTGGAGGGATCTGATTGAAATTTATGGAATACTGAGAGGCTTGGATTGAGTGGACATGGAGAAGATGTCTCCACAAGTAAACAAGACGAGGACTGGACAGCACAGCCTCAGAGTGAAGGACAACCCTTTAGAATTGAAATGAGGTGGAATTTCTTCAGCCACAGGGTAGTCAATCTATGGAAGTTATTGCTGCAGAGGGCTGTGGAGGCCAAGTCATTGAGAGTTATTAAAACAGAGATAGAAATGTTTTGATTGGAAAGGGGATCAAGAACATGCAAGGGGAATGGAGTTGAGAAACATATCAGCAAGGCTTGACTGGTGGAGCAGGTTTGTTGGCCTAATTCTGCTCCTATACTTTAGCGTGCTAAAGTCTTATAGTTTTGGTCTCTTTATCTGAGGAAGGATGTCCTGTCTATGGAAGGATTGCGACAAAGCTTTACCCAACTGCTTTATAGGATGGCATATGAAGAAAGATGAGATTGGTTAGGATTCTTTTCACTGGAGTTTAAAAGAATGAGGCAGAATCTCATGGAAACCCAAAAGAATTCTAACCGGACCAGAATGCAGGAAGGATGTTTCCAATGTCCAGTGAGTCCAGCGGGCACAGCTTAAGGATATGAAGTAGGCCATTGAGGACTGAGCTGAGATGCAATTTCTTCACTCACAGATTGGTGAGCCCGTGAACTTCTTGGGACTAAAGTGATGAAAGATTATGGGGAGAAAGCGAGCATAATGTACTGGTTTAGATGATCAGTCATTATCAGATTGAATGGTGGAGCAAATTTGAAGCGCTAAATGGCATTTACCTGCTCCTAGTTTTATGTTTCCAGGGAGATGTGAACTGATTTCAAGCAGCAGTGCAAGAAAACGTAATAGATACAAACAAACTCATAACATCAAGCCATTATCTATTTCCCATTGTTCAAGGAATTTTATACAATGTAATGTTTTAATTCTTGTATCAACACATTTTGTATCAGTAATTAAGGAATGGAGAAAATTTGTAATTTTGTTACTAAAATGAGAAATTGGGATTTCATTGTCTGTATAATGGAATTGACAAAGTGGCTGCTGGTCTCCTGTTGTTTTGTTGATCTCATAACAGCAGGAGCTTATTAGATACAAGAATGCTCATGCAGCAATAAAAAAGACAACTCGCAGAATTTATAGATCTCATTAGTTGTATTGATTGAATTTGAAATGTCCTTTTTTCAAAGATATTGATTAAATCAGCATGTGATGTGTTCACCTGGATTAAGAGTATTATAGAATCAGAATCCTTACACTGTGAAACAGGCCATTTGGTCAAGTCCACACTGACCCTCTGAAGATTAACCCACCTAGACCCATCCCCCCATGCTATTACTCTACATTTACCCCTGATTAATGCAGCTTACCTGCACATCCCTGAACACAGTAGATATTCAATTGACACTACCATGTATGCTTGTGCCACTGAAATGACTTCAGTACTCACATTTCATGCTGCAATATCTGTCAAACATTTAATGGCAACATTGGAAACATGTGTCAATCAACAGCATTCAAGTCAGTTTGTCAACTCACACTTAATTTGTTGAGAACGCTTTGCAATTTTGGTGTTTCAGCACATTTAGAGAGAAATATTATGTGTTTTTCTCGACTTGCCTAAATAGTTGGCTTAATCCACTATAATACCCATGCATTTCTCATCAGTTAAAAGCACATTTATCTACTGTAGCAGGATAAAGGTTCATATTTAATTATTGATTAGTAGAGGCGGTGTATGGAATATCAATCACAGGCTAAGCTGTAGTCTGACAACATCTACAATGTGCGCAATGTGATATGTCAAGATCTAATGTAGATGATGACTGAATAGCTTGGTGAACAACTGCAAGAGAATACATCCATTTACAGACTTCACCATTTGTTTCTAATGCCATTTTGGCTTTGGCAGACATCATAGGCTACAGTCTGATGCCACATCTCAAAACTAAATCCTCAAGCCTCTCCAGTCGGTAGAACACAAGCAGACACATTAAGGCCAATTAATATCTTAAATAGCAATCTAGAGGTTTGGATTTTATAACTTCAAGTTCATAGCACAGATCTGAAGAGGACTCTGAAAATATGATCATTTATTGCATACTATACAACATGGGGCACTACAGGATATGATGGCAGTCAGATGTATGGACATATTATTTATTGTAGCTAATGAGGGGTTGAAGAGTTCACCTTAATTTGAGAACAAGGAATAACCACAGATACTCAGATTCAGTTGATGAACTGTGAAAATCACTTCAGGTAAATGCTACTTGATAGATGCAAAGCCGAAGCAGCAAAGATAAAAATTCTGAAATGAAACTGAAAAGTAACATAGAAATAAAGGAGCAGGGGTAGTCTATTCAGCCCTTTCACTTGTTCCCCCATTCAGAATGATCATGGCTGATCGTCCAACTTAGTGAGAACATGGTACTTTCTCCCCATATCCTCTAATCCCTTTACCCCCCAGAACTATGGTTGGATTGCTTCAATCAAAAAGTAATAAAATGGGAAGATATTTTCACATGGTTTTGTAGATCAGATGATATTATTTTGCCTGAGTGATTTCTTTCTTTTACATACATTTATAGCAGTAAATAGATGAAGGCAGTTGCAGAGAAATCTACTCCAGTGCTGGGTTCTGTTAAAACAGGTGCTCCCTTCAGTAAGTGGGAGTGTCAGAACTGGTAAGTGTAGTTTTCGTTGTTAACAAACCACTTCCTTTGATTGTTGCTTCTTTAAAAAAAGCAGCCACGTAGATCCTGAGAAGGCATTATTATGAGTGTGCAATAACAGGTTAGATGAGCCATTCTTGTGCGAAAATGAAGAGCAGGACTGGTAAGTTCATGATTCAAACTGCATTGTTAACTTCAGTGTAAATTAATGTCATGTGTAAACTGTATTTCAAGCATGATAAAATAAAACAGTGAGAAATTAATGACTGATTACAAAATAAAACTTACATTTACTATAAAAGAAATGCCGTTCCAATTCATAGCCCCTTTGCAATATTAATACAGTATAGATAATTAAAACATATTTAAACATCTCAATGAGCACAGGATTGTATCACAGAACTTTTAAATATAACTTGCACAAAGTAGTTATCTGCAAATTTCAGTAACAGTACTTGGCTCAGTAGATGTCTGAACCTAAGAAATCTATATATTTTGCAGTCTTATCAAGCATTTGACACTCTAATGAGGAGTGACACTTTACTAAGCAACTTATAATTTCAGCATTTTATCACGTCACTGTTTTGCACTGAGTGGAACCTGTGGCAGCAGATGTTCAATCGTTTGTTTAACATTATATGAATTTCAGTGAGGGATGTTAACTAAAATCATATCAAGAAATATAGCTATGACATGATCTCACCATTTTATTGACAGAAGATAAAATCTAAATGCACATCTTTGCCTATAATACGATAATTGGAGAGAAATGAATGCTTTGCTGCTTTGAGCATTTTGAACCTACTCCCCAGCTTAATTTTCAGTGTCAAAATAAGTGGGGAAAATATGCTAATTATTGATCAGGTGATACTCCTTTCCCAAAACTGCTGAGATATGATTAGAATGGTACATAAACAGAATAAGAGCATATTTTATGTTAAATATTCATTGTTTTTAGGCCTTTAATAGAAGAAGTTCATTGAGTATTGCCTTATCATTACAATGTAGATAAAAGAAAGGGGAACAATATTTTGGTAGACTCGTGTTAGGGAACTGAATTTAAAGGCAAATAGTCTGAGGTTAACATCTCAACATTAACTATTAACTTTATCTGGTCAGGATGGAGGAATGATATATGATAAGAGATTAAATCTCATTTCATGGAAACTAACAAGTTAGTGTAATATCTCCCAGCTGGTTGTTTCCACAGTTTCTGGATTTACTCTGCTATGGAATTACATCTTTGTACTTCATTGTTTCTGCTGGATTTGGTGGTGTATCGACACTGGTTTTCCAACTGTTTCTGAATGATTATTGTGTATGAATTGAGGAAACATAATCAGAAAGTTAGGTGGAGTCCTATTATGCTGGATCTCTGCCAAGTTTTGGATTTGCCTAATTTCCTCTATTTTTCCAGTGGGTCACAGGAAGTAGTTGGCCGTTTTTACAAATAAACAAACCATCCTGCAGCTCATTATGAGTTATGGCTTTTTGTTCAGCAATCCAGTCATACAGGAGCCATCATGCTACTTGTAGCTGTTGCGGTAAGTTAAGGTAATCACTGAGCAAATGACCAATGTTTCACAATCACCTGCACTCAGATGCATTTAACAAATCAAAGTTCTGTGACTCAGTCATGCTAGAAATTCCATCTCTTTCATGAAGCAATGAGTGATAGCACAACTCTCAACGTAAGCTTTTCAAGCATTGAAGGAATCAACACCAGCAATATTGGCCATTTGAGTTTACTATTAATTTGTATTCCTTATTGAATGATTTTTGGATTAGGCCAGTTTATCCATTTTTAAAACTAATCATGCATCTGCTCAAATGGAACATCTCTGTTATGCTGTCACATTGTTGTCATCTATGAATGTTGGTCATTACAGATATTTCTATTTAACGATGGACTTGATGATCACAGTAGACTGTAAGACATTAAAGGTGGAATGTTTTTGAGATAAACTTGAAAAATTCAAAATAAGCTAGATATGCCCAGATTTCGGATGCTATTCACAACCTATTTAACTATTCTGAATCTTTCACCTGTATGAAACATTTCAACACAATTATAAATCTGCACTTTAAACCTAAACCAGCTCAACACATAAAAATTCAGGGACATGTTTGCGTGTTCATTCTTAATGGTTATTTTCTGCTCTATTCCTTTATTGTGCATCATGCATCAAGAGGAAAATGTCTTGCATTTAGAGATCTCTAAATCACTGAACAATGCTCATAAAAATGTCTGCAATAATGCCTAATTTTACTTGTCCTCTTTGTCTCTGAGATTCATTACAGATCTACATGATTTAGAAAAAGGAATGTAGAATAATGTCTATTTTTCCATGGAAGATACATCTACAAAAGTTACACTCACAAACCATTAGCCATCAGAATTTCAGGACACAATAGATTGTTTCAAGTGATAGCTTGATGAAAATAGGACTAAATATATAAAATTAGCTATTAAAGAGAAGCACTAATTTGTACTGCCACTACTAATAAGACAATGTCTTTACTAGCCTACATGTGATTCCAGACCCACAGAAATGAGGTTGATTCTTAACTGTTCACTAAGCAATTAGGGATCAGCATCAAACACTACCTAGCCAGTGATACCCATATCCTCTGAATTATCTAACAGAAAATATTTTGTGCTAACAATTCCCAATACTGGGCTCTCAAGTTTTCCTGTAAATGTGTAGAATGAGTGAAATATTTTCATGTCAACCCATGCCTATGCTATGTCTTTCTGCATCATTCATAGCCACTCACTCAGTATATCCTATGGTCAAGCCCAGGACGTCTTTGTAATAAACATTAAAGGTAAACTACTAATTATCTGGTAGAGGTGTCATTCAATGAATTTAAGTGAATATTGGAAAAATAACTTATTTATACTAATCCAGAAAATGTAAATCTTCTCAAGTGGTGAATCTATTGTCGAATATGTACTTACTCAGTACACCCATGAATGATCCCATAAAAATATTTTAAAAGCCTGTAATAACCTATTCAAATAATCATCAAAAATGTGAATATTATCATTTGCTGAGATAAACTCAGAGTCTGAAACTCAACCATGCATTCATAATAGGCCCAGCTGTTAAACAAATCATTAGTAATGCCAACAATACAGTTCATTGAATTGGCAAGATAGTTGGCTATTTGATTACTGAGATGTAGCAGAGAGTAGCAAGACATCTCCTTTTGGTGTTCTAAGTGCAAGTTGTTGAAAGTATTTTTTTTACAATTCAAAAGATCTCGGAGTATTTAAATCATATCAGATCATCACAATTAAATACTAAACAGAGTTTGAATATATACCTATAATTCTCCTAGGTTTCCTTTGAACAATATTTATTAACAATTATCCATGAGGGTAAGAGTTCCATATGTGTTTTAACCTTCTAGCCAAGACGTATTACATGACCACTGAATCACCATTTCATAACAGTGTACCTCAGAGGCTCATCTACATATTCAATCATTCCTAGTTACACACATTACAATGCATCACCTGAAAATTGCTAAAAGAGGTATGAAGTCAAAACTTTTCATCTTGTTCTCATCAGGACTGAAACACAAGAAAACCAACTTTATGAAGGAACCACTAATTAATATGTCAGCTAAAGAGGCAGCCAAGTGTATGTTAGGATTGTAGAAACATAGAAGATAGGAGCAGGATGAAGCCATTCAGCCCTTTGATCCTATTGGCCCAAAGTGCTATATTCAGCCACCTCTTGAATACATTCAATATTTTGGCATCAACTGCTTCCTGTGGTAATGAATTCCACAGGCTCATCACTCTTTGGGTGAAGAAATGTCTCCTCATTTGCATCCTTAAGTGGTTCACCCTGAATCCTCAGGAGGTGACCCCCTGGTTCTGGATGCACCTACTATCAGGAATATCCTCCCTGCATCTTACCCAGTCTAATCCTGTTAGAGTTTTAAATTTCTATGAGATTCCTCTGTCACTCCTCTGAACTCCAGCGAAATAATCCTAACCTGATCAATCATCTCCTCATACGTCAGTCCCACCATCCCCGGAATCAGCCTTTGGTAAACCTTTCCTGAACTCCCTCAACAGCAAGAGGATCCTTCCTCAGAAAAGAAGACCAAAACTGCACACAGTATTCTGGTTAGCGCAATACCGCAGGGATTGGCTGTTATCATAGCCCATTCCGCTGCGAAAAAGGTACAAAGTGTGGTCATATTGTTCATGCCTGCAAAGAAAATGGCCCTGTGTATGAATAAATGTAGATTCTGGAACATAGAACTGAATCACATTGTGAGCCAGACTGATCATCTTAAATCAATGTTTAATTCTTGGCACAATCAAATTTTGTAAATGTTGTTCAACTGCAGTATCCCATCAGCTGGGCACTGCATTCTAAGCTTTGTAAGGAAGAACTACATGAGCACCTAGCAGTTGAACATTTAATAGTGACATCTGAAGTTGTCAAAACAGTTAACATTTACTTGCCAGAATGTCCCTGACTTCTCAGCAGGTCAGTGGTCATGACTTTCCCAATGAGATTGGGTTTTTATAGGATTTCCCAAGCCTCGCTAGTATATGCAAATAGTGTTGGGGGAGGGAAAGAAATTCAACTTTCCTCTCAGACTCACATTTCACTCTATAACCTCTGAAAGGTATTTGCGCGGTCATGACCCAAGAACTTCTTGATTTGCAAAGTGGCCAAACAAAAATAGTGCAGAGTTAGGAGGGCTTGGCAAATTAGTACTTCCAGAAAAAATAAATCTTACATTTTGTGCATTTCCATATCTATTCCCACAAAAACCTCGGCCATGCATACTTCAGACTGCCTGAGAAATTATTCTTGATGTGGATTTGAATAAAGTGAGGCCTAGACTGATCAGGTGTTATCTTTAAGCTTTCATACAGGAAATGCAGCACCACTTGTGACAGTTTGTGTTCTGAACTAGGGATGGTGAAGACTGGTGTCTCTGACATGTGGAACTGTTTATACACACTGCTTGCTGGATACTAATAGATGCATGCAAAACGCTGAGGTTGAAATTTCTGGAACCTCTTCAGCCTGTGGTTAGGTAACATGTTTCAAATCACAAAAGGAATACTGATCCTCACCTCTGCGAAAAGGGACCTATTGACTGACTCAGTGAAATGTTCCCATCCATGAGTCAGAGTTGGACCTTGCACCCAGTCTCAGTGTAAGCACTCTACCACCCAGTAGATAGAGATGGCCTCCATGCCCCATTCTTTGGCAAGGAATTTGATTGGCCAATATGTTGCTTTTTGGCTGTGGAATAACTGCACAGAGGCCAGTAACCCATCACCAAGTCATCTTGTATTTACTTGTGCGCAGTATATTGGCCGTGGTCAGGCAGCTCAGTCAGTCCCCTGGACTGAGGAAATTCTCATCTCCAGGTTATATTAGTCAGCCAGGGCTTTCCTAATTGACAACCCTAATCAATGACCATGTCGACAATGAGGTCAACCTGGTCCCAATCACCACAGGCCGGTATGAAGATGGCATGTCAATGCAAGGTATGTTCATGTTATTACTACCATGAAAATCTTTCCCCTACTTCACAGGATGAGAGTGATGTAACAAAATAAAACCTCAGCAAAAAATAATTCCAAAGCTAGAAGAATCCAAGAAAAAAGGGAAAAGGTTTGAAGACTGAAAGAAAAGAACTAAAGTCAAGGACTCCTCAGCAAAACAAACAAAATGTGAAATAAAATGGAGAAAAGGATGCATAAAGTATATTTTAACAAGTTACTAAAAGTAGTTTATTTTTCTCCTTTGAGAAGCCTACTTCAGCACACCAGGTCATAGAATAGTCCAAATCTGTAAAATCAGCCTGGATCTTAGATGTATAATTTAAATATTTATTTAATCTTCTCTTTGCCTACAAATTATTCATTATAAAATTGAGCACCTTACTACTTAGTTGCATGGGGCTGGACTTTTCAACCTGTACTAAATAACTGAGTGGTTTTCACAAACTTTTCCTTTTCTCAAAGGAAAGGAACAATCCTGATGGACTCGATGGCACAGGCTAAAACCCTGGTACCCAGGTTAGAAATAATAGTCATTTTTTTCATCAGAATGAACAGTGATAATGTAAAATAATGAGATCTCATGAAAAATTTGATGTGATTCTTCCCCAATTCAAGAAGTTGACAATCTCACTCAGAGCGGGTATGAAAAAAGATTTTCTGGGAATTGGAGAAATGGCACACTGACAGATTCTGCCCTAAATGCCTATCTTATGCATCTTGTACTGTAAGTCATTCCTTGTTAGGACAAGAGTTGAGTCAAACCCATTCTGTAAATGAAGTTTATTTTCCATCTGTACCTTCTCTAACTCATCCTGTGAAAGAAAATGCCATAAAGGCATTCAATTCAGCTAAAATTGTGTCTTCCTTGCATTAACTTAAGCCTATATGTTTAGGGTATGGTGTGATTCAGGTTTCAATTTTAAGTAGTAGTACTCATGAAACGCTCTGTCTATGTATTGTGTTTTGTGCCTTGGAGATATGCAGAAATTATATGCCTCCAAATTTAATATAATGCTTCAATATGTTGATTGTGTGCTTTCGGCAGCTTGTCCACAGTTTAGAGTCTTTTTCTTTGTCACCTCACTCAGGTTTAATTAATCACACCACTGAGCAGTCAGCAGTCATCAGACACACATTATCAAGCACTGAATAATTAAACACTACACCTTTTCCCTCTTGTAAAGCTAAACATAGTTTTTTAAAAAATTAAACCATACTAAACAACAAAAGTGCACAACATGTCATGTCTTAGAGTTCAAGTGTATCTATCTTCTCTGAGTACAGAAATAGGCTTTGAGATATGAAGTTCTGTCATGATGGCGTTGAGATCTATGATTTTGAAGTTGTGGTTCTGCATGATCAGCTTGGTAAGGCAGATGATCAGTATCATAGTCATTCCTGAGAAAATGGAATATAAAATGAAATGTATATTGACTAGCCCTAAAATATCCTGGTCTACTCAGTAACAAACTATTTGAGTTGAACTCTGTGCACCTTCAACAGATAAGTATTGGTATCAAGCAACCAAGTGATCTGCTTTGGCCTTGGTAGAGCTGTTCAAGTTTGTGGGTTGCAGCATGGCTGGTTGATACTCATCGAATCTCCAACTTCAAACTGTGGTTTCTTTGTACATCTTCCCTTGCTGAAAGATGCATTTGTTTAACCTTGCAATTTCTTCTGTTTTATCTCTGCCATTCATGTTAGACATCAGTGATGCTTTAAGAAAGAGCAGTAGAATGCAAAAATGTAAAACAGTCATACTTGAATGCTAGATTGGTGGTTATGGAATTTACCATAATTGTGGTTGTGATTTCCATCCATTTTTCTATGTAGGTCATGAACAACAAACAAAATATGCTGGTTGCTAGGGGTTGCTAGCAATACTCCCTTGAATATTTTTATTAGTGTACAGACTTTGAAGATTCATGTGTGGCCATGACTTTAAAATTTGGAAGTCAGTGCTATAGCCGGCTGAAGCTTGAAGCAGAGGGAACACTGATATTTGCTTTTCTTCAAAAATATCTACTTGGACTTACTGCCATCGTTATATTGACCATGGGATCAATTATAAAAATGTGATTGGTGTAGACATTACAAAGCTGAATAATATGTAACATAGTTTTGAGTTCTTGAGTTTTGAAAGACTTTGGAGAATACATCTACTTCAGATTTTGTGGAAATACCTGGAGTGCTTTTGAGAAAAGAGTTCATTGAAAATTAGCTGTGGACACTGCCGTTTATATTTTTTTTAACATGGCCTCCTAGACAAGTGCTTACTTGACTGTAGATCACTATTGTGTCTGTTTACTTTTTACCAATGATTGGTTTGGGAAAGTTCTTGTTTTATCTGGTTGATTTAGAGGAAAGCCTGCTAAGAACAAGTTGAGCTGAAGGAAAGCTTTCTAAAAATAAGCTGTCCAGCTATTGTCTCATTTCTGAAAGAAAACCCTTCTACCCTCTTGTTGAGTTCTGGATGAAACCCATTTGTTCTTTTGAAAGAATGATTGAAGAAACATCTCAAGATTGTATTTCCTGAGCAAGCTGTGTCTACAAGACTTCAGAGATAACTGTGTATTAATGACTTGACTATACATGTGAGGACAGCTGATCATCAAACTCTGGAACTTTTAGATTATTGACTGTGTGTTTTAAGCAATAATTTCACTTTTTTACTGGATCAGCTTTATTTTTATAATAAAATGCATATGTATATTCTAAACATATTTTTGAG
Organism: Hemiscyllium ocellatum; assembly: GCF_020745735.1. Lineage (NCBI taxonomy): Eukaryota > Metazoa > Chordata > Chondrichthyes > Orectolobiformes > Hemiscylliidae > Hemiscyllium > Hemiscyllium ocellatum. The sequence goes on along the minus strand of NC_083405.1, from coordinate 44,446,046 downwards.
AAGTTATTAAAATTCAAAGGATTCTTTCTGTGGTTAATGGCTGCACTTCTTCAACGAATTGCATTCAAACAGGAGCTGGGGCGATTCACGGCCCAGCATGTTATGAGGAACATTTGAGGACTCTGAGACTATACTCGATGGAGTTTAGAAGGATGAGAGGGGATCTGATTGAAAGTTACAGAATACTAAACTGCCTGCACAGAGTGGACATTGGGAAGATGTTTCCATTGGCAGGAGAGATGAGGACCCAAGGGCACAGCCTTAGAGTAAAGGGAAGACCATTTAGAACAGAGATAAGGAGAAACCCTTCAGCCAGAGAGTGGTGAATCTATGGAATTCATCGGCACAGAAGGCTGTGGAGGCCAGGTCATTGAGTATATTCAAAACAGAGATGGATTTAAGCAAAGCCTTGACAAGGTTCTACATGGAATACTAATAAAGAAGGTAAAAGTACATGGATCCAGGGTAACTTGGACTGTTTGCCTGTGTTATGTCCCTGCACATTTAAGTTAAGCATCTCATTGAGGCTAAAATAATCCCAAGTCACTCTAAAATGGCACTGTGGACGACAGAGCAGAACACTAAGACCTCATAGTCTACACAGGGACACTGCACTGATTCTCTGTCAATGTGATCTGTAAGTATCATGTTAGATGCTCTTATATCGAATGATACTTTGTGGGGCTGGATGGTTTTATTACTCATGAAGCACATGCAATGCCATACTATCTGTTTGCCGCATGACTGCTGGTGCTTTCCTCAGTATAATGTCCGATGACCGAGTTCCATACCCTCCACGTCAGAATGCTCCATGTACCATTGTATGGATAATTGTGCAAAGCCATCAATAAGGAGTGATGGAAGTGCTGACTGCTCACATTACTAAGGACTTGTTTTACTCATTCTGAACCCCTCAATATGTTCATTGCAAATGTGACTACTGGATCCAGTCACAACAAGAGTCATTATTGCGGGGCAATCCAGCAGGGAAAGGAAGTGGGAACAGATACATCGGCAAGTTCAGGGCCAGCAGAAACCCCCAGCAGATGCTGAGCTTCCACATGAAGATGTCACTGCTGAAGGGACCCTCAGGGTACACAGGAGGTACAGGAGGATCCGAGTCAATCATCGTTGAGACCACTTCCTCCAAATGAGGGATTTAAAAAAGATTGGGCAAATATTTTACACAGAAGGTAGTTTGTGTGTGGAGTGAACTTACTGAGGAAGTGAGGGATGTGGCCACAGTTACATCATTTAAAAGATACTTCTATTAGTGCATGAATAGGAAAGGTTTGGAGGGATATGGGCCAGGAGCAGGCTGGTGGGACTTGTTTAGTTGAGGATTATATTTGGTGTGGACTGGTTGAACTGAAGGGTCTGTTTCTGTGCTGTATGACTCTATGAGCAAAGTGCACTGTTGGCACAGGCTGAGAATATTCCAGGACCTGTGACCTGAAGGCATGGTTTGCCATTCTATCCTGATGGCTTTTCAAGGAGCCACTGGGGACCTGTGTGACATCTGTCAATCATTCACCCATGAACATATTCAACTATTAATGAGGTCATTATGCCAGACCACGCCACTTCATCTTGTTACCCGATGGTAAGGTCAGTGCTCCGGCAGGGGCAGTAGGATTTGGAATTCCATCAGGTGCAGGATTTGATCAACTGTACACACATCGCACTGAAAGAGCCATGTCAATGAGAATTCCTCAAATGAAAAAGCTTCCATTCTATCTATGTGTAGGTCATCAATGAGCATCAGTACCACTGCTTTCAAATTTGTGCCCAGTACCTGCCATGACGTCTAAATTCTTGAGAAGTCTCCTATCCCTGCCGCATGCGAGAAACCTGGTGCCTTACAAGGCTGGCTACTGGGAGACAAAACTCTTACTGATGACTCTGTGATCATACTGATAACTCCATTATGCAGCCTTTGACTGAGACTGGATACAATGCAGTTCACTTTTCAACCTGGCCATGATAAGCAGACATCTGGCCTCCTGAAAATGAGTTTCCAACCATCGGATTGGTCTGGAGAGCCTTGAAGTACATTCTGGACACACTGTGTGCCACTTTATCATTTCAGGCTGTTCTCTGCACAATTGGAACTGCCAAAGAAGGGATGTGATGGATGCTGAAGAGCTGGGAGAACAGCTGACCTTTTCGGAGGAGGAAGATGAGGGTAACAACCAGGCGAATCATCACATTCTGCAGTGCCCCCAGTTGTTACAAGCCAATATGGACTTAATAACACCTGGTTCCAGTAGATGAGAGCTGGGTGCATGTGTTGACTATACCACTATTGCTGCTGACCAGGGAAGCAATCCATTTCTGTTCCAAGAGGCACGTGTTTGTTTATTGCTAGTATGGTATTGGTGAATAAATCTGAATCTTTTGAACTGTTTGAAGTTTTCCCTGTTTGTGATGGATCCACATTGAACCATTACAGGATGGTGGGCTATGATGGACGTTGGGAAAGAAATAGCAGTGACTTCAAGAATTGTAAGAGGAATTGTGGCTAAGAACAGGTAAACAGTGTGACCTGGTGCTTATTCCATGATAACTGTAGGAAGTTACAGTTGTATGTGTAAAGCAGTGTTGAGAGTGTGGTGCTGGAAAAGCACAGCAGGTTAGGCAGCATCCGACGAGGAGGAGAATCGATGTTTCGGGCATAAGCCCTTCATCAGGAATGGGAAGCCATGCCTCTACTTGGTCACGAAAAGCTTTGGTTTACAGCTGCCGTGCCACTACCCTCACAGTGAAGGGCAGGTCTGGACTGCCAACAGACCAGTATATCCTGAGGTATCCTGGCAGTGGTGACTACTTCTGGCTTTGACAAGTGGGAGAATTGGGATAACATAAGAAAAAAAATATATGAGAGGGGTATAGGAGATAGTTAATGAGGCCTCAGGATGAGCATAAGAGAAACTCACCAAGGTCTCATGGAGAGAAACCCTTCCTGAAGCTCACTGAAAATGACAAAAAAGAGAAGATTTGGAATGAGCTTTCTGATAAAGGGATACGCCAAAGCATATTCTAAGAGCCAAGAAATGAAGACTCTATTTAAACAAAGAGGATTGACATTTTCAGTGGCTGACAGTCTTGGATTGGGTTTGAATTCTACTTGAGGATCTGTACCAGAGAATCACTATAAAATTTTGTTTTTGCACTTTGACTGGAATGGAATCACGGAAATGTGCTACTGCAAATGTAAAAGAACAGCAAATCAACCTTTCTAAACCTCTGGACTCTTTTCTTTAGATGAAGGATTGGAGGCTTATTATTCGGAGTCATCATTCCCAGGAAAAGCAAATGTAGGACAGAACATTTGAAATCCTTTGACTTAAACATGTACTACTTCTATAAATGTAGACTTTTGAGCGTGTGTGTTTGTAAACTATGAGAGTGGTTGTAGATATTTGTAATACAGCTATAAAATCAGGTGTTGAATAGTGTATGTTTTCTTTTCAAGCTGATGAGAAACATTATCATTTGCTCATTCCAGTCAGTTACTAAAGGGCAAAACACTTTTGTTTAAAATATGCTACTTTCACTCAGTCAGATGCTGGAGAAGGGGAAACCATCTTTTTCATCTTTGTTCATAACAAGGGCTTTAGTCTAGCTACTCTAAATTTGAACAGTAGAAAATCAATCTTGGATGTTATAAATGTGTATTTGTACATTGTGTTGTTCTAGTCAAATGAGTATAGTGATTGGAACAAGGTCAGCCAGATGGAGCTCATAGAATATGAGCTTCCTGATTGGTGCTGCTAATCGGTCCATTCAGGGTCCCCAGGCTGACAGATAAAAATGGGTGTGTCAGACATACTGACATTCAAGTACTTGAGTCTGTATAGGCTGTACTGAAGTCAAAGACTGTTCAGTAAAGGGTGACTTGGTGACAGGATACTGGCCTCGGTGGAGTTATTTCAATGAGCGTCACTAATAATTGCAGATCGTGTTCTGCTCTGACCCTTCCATGGACACTGACATCATCAAGAAAATTAAGAATCAATTCAATGACTGATAATGACAAAAGAAATGAATTTCTGGAATATACAAGCCCTGAACTTAATCCGTAGGGGGTTTTGCAGTACAAAAGCATTCCTTCATGAGGAACAAAAGCTGCAAGAAGTTGACTGGTGGTATCTGGAAATAGTTCTGTCATTGCACTTCCAGCTTTAAGATAAAACCTTTGGTCACAGCTGGAAACCAGTAATCAGAAAACTTCAAATGTTAAAAGCTAGTCTCATGGTGACTATGTAACCATTGCCAATTGTTGTAAATACCCACTTGGTTCATCATTTCCATTGGGAAGGAAATCTGCAAATCGTATGTGGTCTGGCTTACAAGAAACTCTGAATCCATAGCAAAGTGGTTGACTTTTAACTGTCCTCTGAAATGGCATTTCAGTTCAAGGGCACATTAGGGATGGGCAATAAACGATAAAAGATCTTGACTTGTTTACTTAATCTTTAACCTGCCCATTATATTAATGCATTCCCTGCAGTTCACAGGTTCTAGAGTGCATGCACTGGCATCATAGTATTTCAGTCAGCCATATGCTGGCTGACTAGTTGTTGGATCTGTAGAATGATGAGGCAGGATAGCCAGGAACTCTCCTTCCACCTCATAATGACAACTCTGGCTCTGCACTTTGGACAGCTATGGGTGCATCCACTCAGGCTGGGCAATTCCTGTGAGACCTTGGAATTTTGCTGGTTTGGCAGAGACCCAAGGCAATGATCTCTGTCTCTTCTTCTTTGTGGCATCTGGAACTGCTAATTTGCCAATACACTTTCTCATGATGGTATTCTTTTTCAAAGCTACTACATTCCTTGAAATATTCTGCTCCCATCTAAGACTTTGACAGGAGCTACTGTCACAGTTATAATAATATTTGTATTTTCTCCAAGTACACCAGCTTGGTAAGACAATTGAGTTCCTCCCAAAAGATTGGTGTAAGTAAATATGTTGGAAAGAGAAGTACACAATGCAATGACACACAGTCATGTGGGAGTTGTCCCCATTTGTACAGTCGTTAATGTGTTTTAGTTCATTATCTACGGGGTGTAACTTTCCTGGGGCTACCATTACCATTAATTGCACATCATACTCACACATGATCAGGGATGTAAACAATTGGATGGCAAGTAATTTAAAATGTACCACTTTTCTTTCGATGAAGGAACAAGATGAGTATTTGCTTTTGATTATAAGCAGTATAAGTGATCTTCCTTTCCAAGGCTCATACTCATTTTAACCTCTATTAATCTCCTTTTAACTGCAATCTTGTCATTCGTTGCATTCATCATTTTCTTGTTTTCACCTTTTCCTTCCTCTAGTTGAGCTCTTGTGATTTGGGTTCCCAATCGCTAATTGAGTATATATTTATCATTTGGTATAGTTTATTTATTTCACATCCTCACTTTCTCCACTAGTGACCCACCCATCAATTGTCTTCCCATCTTGTTTTGATGTGCAACTTTGCCTTCTTATTTGATGCCAATAGTTAAGAGGTGCTTTCCGGTGATTGCAAGGTTCTCCAAAGGTCCACTGCAGCCCCCTTCAATAACATATAACTAAAACACTGGAGGAGGTCAGATACTTTAGCATCTATTTTTAATTGCCATTCAGTCTTCAGCACACCAAGATTGTGCCCATTACTACACACACCACTGATAAAATGTGCAGTGACCATCATTTTAGTAAACAGGTTAGTGTGCATGGCTAATGATTGAGACAATCATATATACTGCAACAATCATTGTACAATTCTGATTCAATGTGAGAACTGCCATCTTTGAACTTGCTCCAATCTATGTCCTTTCTTTAACTTACAGAGCTGAATGGTAAATGGTTTGTAAAAGCCCCAACCAGCATTAGTCAAAGTGATCATAAACCTCATACAGTCTCCATATAGGATTAGTTATTTTGGCTCATGATAAAATTTAATCATTTTTCTTTGTAACTTTTCTATACTTCTCTATTGTTTTAATGGTCTGCTTTACGTTGTATTTGAACATTGTCATTTTCCTGAACTAAAAAGAATTCTAATTTCTTAATGTAAAACTGATGAGCTGGTGAAAGCCTGTGATCCTGGCAGTAACTAATCCTTCATTCTAAGGTAGGCCTTTGCACGAGCTCTGGTCAATTAACCACTGAAAGTCAATGCTGGATACAGGGTGACAATGGTTACCTGGTCATAACATAGATCAGGATCCTGTCCAAAATCCATATCAACACACATAGCAGGCATACAATGAGAGCCAGGCTTTCACAAGGATCCTTACAGAGCATATCTTCAGAATCCACTAAAGATGCTTCAACATTTAAAGCAGTATGTATACTGTACAGCCTAGCTATTAAGACACAATAGCTCTTTCCATTACCCAACAGGCAAGACGTTGAGGATTAAGAACATAAGAAAGGAAAGACGTGCAACAAGAAATGGTTGATTAGGAAGGGGAAAGGAGTATACAACTTTTACATCTCTTTTTACCTATGTCCTGTCAATTACTTAAACCACACATTCATATTTGCAAACACCATCTCCTATTTTACCTTTCCTCTATCTCTGGTCATCTTAACAACACAAAAATGGAGGCCAACAGAAAATGCACACACCAATCCAAATTTAGGGATTATTTCATGAATTAATGCATTATAAATGCAAATTAATTTCTACTGTCCAGTTGCTTATGCCTTATCAGTGTGCATGACAATTCACAAAGTGATTTCCCAGAGGCTACAGCATAGACTGTAGGGCATAGGTTGCTAACCCTCACATAAAAAGATATCCTTGAGGGATGAGCTCAAGTATAGGAGTTGGGAAATTATGTTGAGGTTGTACAGGATGTTGGTGAAACCTCTTCTGGAGTATGGTGTCCAGTTCTGGTCTCTCTGGTGTATGAAGAATATTATTCAGCTGGAGAGGGTTCAGAAGAGACTTAACAGGATATTGCTGGGAATAGAAGGTTTGAGTTGTTAGGAGAAGCTGCATAGGCTGAAATCTTTTTCATTGGAGTGTGGGAGATTGAGTGGTGACCTTACTGACATTTATAAAATCCTGAGGGGTATAGGTAAGGTGAGTGGCAGATTTCTTTTCCCTGGGGTGGGGGATTTCAACTCTAGTGGCATGGTTTTAAGGTGAGAGAAGTAAGGTTTAAAACAGATATGCGAGCAATTTTTTTCACACAGAGGATGGTTTGTATGTGGAATCAACTTCCAAAGGAAGTGGTGGATGCAGGTATAGTTAAAACATTTAAAAAAACATTTAGATAAGTACATGAATAGGAAATGTTTTAAGGGATATGGGCCAAGTGCAGGCTGGTGGGACTATTTTAGTTTGGGATTATGGTTGGCATGAACGAGTTGGACGGGTTTCTTTCTGTGTTGTATAGCTCCATGACTCTAGGACTCAAAGCAACTGTTCAGCCTAAAAGGACAACTTTAAAAGCAATGCCTATCTTGCACCATCAAAATAGTCAATTAGATTAGTCAGGTACAATCTGCTTTTTACAATTTTGTGCAGGCTTTTCTTGATTAACTCAAACTTCTGTGTATCGAGAGTCATAGCATCTCATAGTAAGGAAACAGCCCCCTCAGTCTAACCAATCCATGCTGACTTGTTGAATTTATTCCCCTATTTATTATTTCCAAAACTCAGCTGCCACTGATATTAAACTAACTAGCGTAAAATAGGTGGCACACCCCAATCCTTTGATGGCTCCCCTGTATGTAGTAGCCCTTCTGCTATCTCCATTTTCACTTCTTTTTGCAAACCTAGGATGGGAGCCATTAGCACATGTGATATATTCATTCTGAGTTTAGCCAGCATTTTCAGTTTTTCATTTCTCTTAATTTTCATTCTGCTTTGACTGATATTTAGCAGTTTTTCTCTTCCTTAGTAAACATTAGTTCAAGGTACTCATTGAGTATTCTAGCCTTGCTTTGTGTGTTCCTAATATGACCCTTTTCACCTTTTACAACTAGATACTATTTACGTGCTGCTTGAAAGTGTTTGGGCTCCCTATTCTATTCTCTTATTGTCTCTTTGCCAGTCTTATATTCCCTTAACTTCCCCTTCCAGTCTGTTGAATTTAGTCTGACTCTTGCATGAAAAATTCCTCAGAAATGTATCATACACATTTTCTTTGATCTATTATATTCTCTCTCTTTTGTTATCAAATGAGTCTTGGCTTGGGTTCTTTTACTTGTCACTCATGTTGAAATATATCTGAAGTACTTCCTCTTCAAATGATACCCGTTGTTCCATTATAGATTTTCCCATTGGTCTTGGGTTCCTTTTCTCTTCTGGCAAGATCCCTCTCATCCCACTAAAATTGCTGTCGTCCAATTTAACTATTCTCCTTTTAGATAGGCCCTTGCTTTTCCACATTACCAGTCTAAACCTTTTGATACTATGATCATTTGTTGCCAAGTGTTTGCTCATAGTTTTGTTTTCACTTCCTTGGACCAGATCCAGCAGTTCTTCCTTTCAAGTTAGCCTTGGCCAGTGAACAGTCTGAGGATAAACCAAGGCAAAAGAGAATCAAATATCTTCAAGAACTATCTTGAACATCCATTTACTTGGACCAAGAGCATAATGATGAAGCAAATTCTTTTGAACACATTCCAGAAATTAATGTCCTTCCTTACAGATTACTGTAACCTTATTTCAATTGATGTTCAGGCAATTAAAGACTCCCAATATCACCACATAGCAATTCCTACACATCTCTATGGTTTTCTTGCAGATTTGCACATCTATCTCTATTTCTCTGTTGTTTCCCCAAGTATCCCCTCAGTATTGTGACCATACCCTTTTTGCTTCTCAGCTCTAACCAAATGGATTTTGCTTTGGCCCTTTTATGATATCCACACTACAATATTTTTCCACATCAGTATTACCACACAACCACTTTCTTTTTGTCCTTCTCTCCCTTTCTCTTCAGATCACTTTGGATGCTTGATATTAAGTAACCAGCCCCCATCATTTTAAGCTATGTTTCTATTATTTCCACTGCATCATGTTTTCACACAGCTATTTGTGTCTGTAGTTCACCAACATTGTTCACCACACTTCTGCATTTACACACATGCATCATATACATATCTTTGCATTCCTCTTAGTGATTCTTTGTCCACTGTATCACATATAGAACTACTCCATTTTCCATTGTTGTCCATCTCTTTCACTTTATGTACTATATTGCCATGTTCTATTTCCATACTCTTTTGCCCTACCCAACAAATCTAGTTGAATCCCTCCCTAAACCATACTAATGGAATTCTCCATGAGGAGATTGGTCCCTATCCTATTGAGGTATAGCCTTTTGCAAAGGTACTTTCTACCTCAGAGCTGGTCCCATTGCTCCAAATTCCAAAAGCTTCAGGTCATATTTTGATCTGTTCTATTTTCCTATTTCTTCTCTCATTAGAACATCGCTGCAAATGTGTTGCTGGTCAAAGCACAGCAGGTTAGGCAGCATCTCAGGAATAGAGAATTCGACGTTTCGAGCATAAGCCCTTCATCAGGAATAAGAGAGAGAGAGCCAAGCCGGCTGAGATAAAAGGTAGGGAGGAGGGACTAGGGGGAGGGGCGATGGAGGTGGGATAGGTGGAAGGAGGTCAAGGTGAGGGTGATAGGCCGGAGTGGGGTGGGGGCGGAGAGGTAACGGGTCTGTTTGAGAACGTGGCTGAAGAGCTTCTGTGCAGAGGAGATGACCTGGGGGGTGCAGTGAGAGAGGGACTCACTGAAATCCTTGTAGAGGGAGGAAGAGAGCTTCTTCAAGGAAGGCATCCTTGTAAGAGGATTCGCAGTAGGTTAAAATCTTCGAGTAAAAAATGAGGTCTGCAGATGCTGGAGATCACAGCTGCAAATGTGTTGCTGGTCAAAGCACAGCAGGTTAGGCATAAACCAGCAATGTAATAGATAGTACTGCAAGGGAAGCTGAGACATTGTCCATCATGTTGGAGTACAGAGGGGTGCTCTTAATGTAAATTCAGTCTTTCGGAAAGGTTTTCCACTGCTTCAGTCATTTTGATGTGTACAATAATGAGGCCTTCTTCAGAGTTCTGATGATAGGTTATTGACCTGAAATGGTGGTGGCACAGTGGCTCAATGATAAGCACTGCTGCTCTGCAGCGCTAGGGGCCCAGGTTTGATTCCAGCCTCAGGCGACTGTCTGTATAGAGTTTGCACATTCTTCCTGTGTCTGCGTGGGTTTCTTCCGGGTGCTCTGGTTTCCTCTCACAATCCAAATATATGCAGGTTAAATGAATTGACCATGCTAAAGTGTTCAGGAATGTGGAGGTTAGGTGCATTAGTTAAGGGTAAAATGTAGAGTAATGGATTCGGGGAGTGGTTCTGGGTGGGTTGCTCTTCTGAAGGTCAGTGTGGACTTGAAGGGCCTGTTTCCCCACAGTAGGAATTCTATGAAACCTCCACTCTATATTTTTCTCTTCAATTGCCTCAACTACTGAGGACCTCTGGTATTTTCTGTTTTTATTTTCCCTTCATTTCTTTGTTGTAAATAACAAAGAAATGGAATTCCAAATATAAAACGAATTGGAAATTCAAACAATAACAAAGAATTAAGAGTTATTAATATCAAAAAGCATGGTGCTGGATAAGCACAGTTGGTCAGGCAGCATCCGAGAAGCAGGAGAGTCGACCTTTCGAGGAATGAAGAAGAACTTATGCTCGAGACCGGCTGCGCTTTTCCAGCACCACTCGTTTTGACTTTGATCTCCAGTATCTGCAGTCCTCACTTTCTACTTAGAGTTATTAAACATGTACAGCAGATAATCTTTGCTATTTTCCCCATTATCACTTTGTTGTTGGAGGTGGAGACAATTGTATCTTTAAAGCAAACATTTTTAAGGAAAATGTCATGTTTTGGAGAGATTGGGGGTCGACGAGATCAGGTCTGAATGCCTTAGCGAAGAGCCAACATAGAAATTGTGAGCTAAGTGGCGAATCTCAGTAGCTTCATAATTTTGTAATATTAATATTATATAATATTAATTGAGGTAGTGTCTTTAGAGACAATTTAAATGAAAGCAATGATAAGTTGTGTTAGTTTATCACGAATTTAGCTTGATGGTTCTAGTTTCAGTCTTTTTGTCACCAAATTTGTTTGTGCTTTAATAAACATACTTTTGTGAGCAGTACATTTGGTATAAATATGAATAAGCAGTTTCTAAATTACATATATTTCTCGTAGAGGAATACAAATGTAGCATTTTAACTGAAAGATGCTGGATTATTAGACAGACAGCAATGAGATATCTAACTATTAATCTTAACTTCCCAGCTGTCACAGACGCAGTTATAAATGGAGAAAATCTGATTGGTCACGTCTGTGCTATTAACATGGATGGGAGAAAGGTATCTTACTAGCCAATATTGGCCAAACATGCATCTTGTTTCATTTGGCTTGTTTTAAAAGCATAAATATGTTTCTATCAGAAAAATGTTTTACAGCAAAAGTTGCTTTATCTTGACAGTTTACATCATTTCCATTTTTAAACTGTTGTAATAAGCTGTGTGCCCTGAAAATGTATAATGTGATGCATGCCCACCTCCAGATTAAAATCTTCGAGTAAAAAATGAGGTCTGCAGATGCTGGAGATCACAGCTGAAAATGTGTTGCTGGTCAAAGCACAGCAGGCCAGGCAGCATCTTGTTTTCCTGAGATGCTGCCTGGCCTGCTGTGCTTTGACCAGCAACACATTTTCACCTCCAGATTAAGGCCAGTTTGCACAAGGGTTTCTTTTGTGTTTTCCACATGTGAATGACAAAAGAAAAGTTTAATTAAGTAAAGATTATAAATCAAAACCAGTGAAGTATCTCTTTTTGATTTGAAAATACAACCACTGAGGAAATTTGCATAAAATATTCATAAACTGTGCTCTCTGTCTAACCAAAGTAATAAGTTTTATTCATCATTGATTTCTGTGACAGCCCAGAAACTCAGGCTATTTGGAAATTAGGGGTTTTCAATTTTCTATTTTGAGCTTCTAGGAGTTTGATATCATTTACTCAGTGAACTCTCACAGTTATGCATCAGTTTGTCACAATTGTCGAGTTGGTGATTAGTTATATCTTTTAACTTGCATGCACTATCGAAAAGAAAAACATGGTTTTGGCCTAGGATCAGTGCAGCCTAGATAGGGAGGGCTGAGGTTAACAACACAGAATTGAACACCCAGTTATATCTCAATAATTCAGGTACACTGTTGGCGCCTGTCATGTCTCTACAAATAGGACAACCATATCCATTATGATAGACCAGTGGTATCATTAGACCAGTGATATCATGAGCAGTGATCTTCAAGCAGGTACACTCCCAGGAAGAGTTACCAGGCAATAATTTCATTCATGATGGAATGAGCTGTGAGAATGGTGTTTGTTGGAGCCCTGGAATTATAATACTGCTTGATGTTACCATATCTCCTACCACACTGTTAGCAGATCAAAATATTTACAAATAAATAAAAATAATCAAATACATAAATGAATGTTTTTTAAAACTTGTTCATTGCAAGTATGTAATCCCATCAATGGTGGTGATTCTGCTCACAGAATATGTGAATGCAGTGCTAAGTACATTTTTTCAGATAAATAGGTGTATACAGAATAAAATCTGAGTTGATAATAAAAGTAGCAACACTAAAACACACTACTTGGTCCAACTAGCTTGTGTGTGCATTTATTGACCATATACATGATTAGTGCTGACAACATTTACCCATCCTAAAATTGTTTCATCCCTTTTTCCTTAATTCACCAAATCAGGCTCGTTAGGATGTGTTTTCAAAGTATAAGACTGAGAGGTAGCCTATTATTTCATGGATCTAATGGGATTATGTATTCTGTTGATCCATGATAGCTGCTATCTATCAGCTTCTCTCTGAGAAATCATTCTTTTAAAGTTATATAGTGATGCAAAATTGCAGAAACACAGTTGTTATAATGCTGAAGGAGGTCATTTGACTGTCCAAATGATCATCATAATTTATGTTATTCTCTTGCCTTTCCTCATAACAGTGAAAGAGGTTCTCTGGGAGAGAAGACATGTGTATAAGTGAGTTGGGACTGAGTTGATATTGGAGCTATAGAAGGCCTTTGGGAATGGATGAAGGAGCCTGGATTGGCATGGAAAGAATGAGGGTGGGTTGGAACAGCTGTTGAGATGTTTTGGCTTAAGTGGAACATGAGGAGTGAATGGGGAGAGAGGGGATCTAAGGGCCTAATATTGAACAACACAATGGAATGAAGTACCCTAGAGTTGATGAGGGCCTGAATTGTCTTGTCTCCGTGGACAGATTTTCTGATAAGGCCCAGAATATCACAGATTAAGCTAGTTTGCAACTTTGGTCTTGGGTATTCTACAGCACACTAGGTGTGATGACAGAAGAAAAGATAAATGTTCATCAGGTCTGCAATTTAAGTGTTAAAAATGTTAATTTCATCTTTCACACCATGGGTAGTGATTGGGTGTTCACACCTCAATTTGTAGACAGAGTTCATGAAGGGAAAGATGGCCATAAAATTTGCCAAATTTGGAGCTCAAGAAAGAAAACTCCAGTTAGTCTCTTTGTGGATATTGCAGCTGATATTTGGAAACCACTGAAGCCAGAGGAATTGCTAATAGTTGGCACTTTTAAGCACTAGAAAGATACAAAGATCTTATCAGCAACTAAAGAGTTTTTCAGATTTTGAAATCATCCAGCAAAAAGGCTGGTGAGTCCACTCTTGAAGTGAGGAGTCCACAATAGTGCAACTTGAAAAAACATTTGCAGGGTTACCTTGCCAAAAGTTAGTGCATAGATTCCCATGAATCTTCATACCTTATAAATAGCTGGAACTCTAAAAACCAAAGTGAATTCTGAAGAGCTGTGGCATATCTTGGTTTGGTCACAGGAAAATTGAGTAAAAATATTACCTTGTAGGGGTAAACTATTGGATCGAAGTAAATTACCAGAGGTGTAAGGCATAGGTAATTACAAAATATTGTATTATTTAATCATGCTTTTTGTAGTAAAGCTTTTTTAAAATATAAAACTTTGTGGTATAATTCTTCAGTTAATAACTGGGAGTTTTTACATATATTTTTTACCTTAACAGCCTCTATGCAGGTCATAACAAAACTAATCCACTATAGCACAGGAGTGAAAGCTACATAAGCTTATTTACAAAATTGAGACAAGCTATTTGTTCCTTTACAGTCAGCAGGCCCAATGAGAGAAACCAATTTTCAGGGGTTCTTGTAGCACATAGGTAAGTCCTAACTTCTGAGCTAGGAGGCCTGAACTCAAGTCACAGCTGCTTCAGAGTTGTGTGATAACATCTCGGAATAATTTGGTTAGAAAAAGTCTAGAATCTAATTTTAGGTTCTCTATCTAGCCAGGATGTGGAGGTGCTGGTGTTGGACTGGGTTAAAAGTTAAAAAACACACAACACCAGGTTTTAGTCCAACAGGTTTATTTGGAATTACCTACTGTTGTGTGATTTTTACCTTACCAGGAACACTTCTAAGATAAATATTGGGGAGGATCAGTACTATGGAGAGGTGGTAATATAGTGACAATGTAATCCAGAACCCAGGCTAATGTTATGAGAACATAACAGATAGTGAAATTTGGATTTAATGAAAATTTGGAATACAGTGGAAACTCAATTATCCGAATACTAATTATCTGAAAATTGGATTATCTGAAGGAGATCTCGAGGTCCTGATGGAAACATTACTGCAATTCCCCACTCTTCCCCAGATAATCTCTCCAACATTGTTCTGTAGAAAGCAAAGGTGGAACCTGCCAAAAAGTTGCAATAAAAGGTGTGTGTATGTGTGTATGTGTTCTCTGTTTGGAGACTTACCCCACAAAGGAAACTGCAGCATCAGCAGTCTTGTTGTGGGTGTCCAGTCCAGCTGCCCCGGAGAGTGGGTGGGCATGTATGAGGGAGGGGGGTGGTGTTGGATGGGGTTGGGGAGTGTTGCACGGGGTTGGGAACAGGGGCTGGTGTTGGACGGGGTTGGGAACGGGGGTCGGTGTTGGATGGGGTTGGGGGGCAGAGGGAGGGGCAGTGTTGGACTGGGTTGAGGGGCGTGTAGCATGGGAGCGGGGGGCGGCGTTGCATTGGTATGTGGGGACGGGGAATAGTGTTGAACGGGGTTGTCAGGCAGGGCTCATGCACTCTGTGCTGCTGCTAGTCTCCTGAACAGGGAGCAGACTTTAAAAGCTCTGAGCTCCAGATGAAAGGCATTTGATCAATTAACCGATTATCTGAATGAAATAGTGCCCATCCATCAAGTTCGGATCATTGAGGTTCCCCTGTAAATAGCTAGTCCAATTGCTACCGTGTAACCACTGTCAATTACTGTAAAAGTCAATCTGGTTCATTAATGTCCTTCAATTCCTTCCTTGGGAAGGAATTCCAACATTGGTTTGGCCTACAAGTGACTCCAGAGCCACAACAGTGTGACTGACTTACAATTGACCTCTGGGCAATTAGAGATGAGCAACAAATGTAAGTCTAGTGATGCCTTCATCCTGGGAGCAAAACAAAAGTGCTTTAATTATGAATTTATCTTCTTCTGTTTCCTGGTTTTTAAATCAAAAAGGTTTCCGGTCTTACCTTTATTTGACAGCTACTGAGAAATCATCAGCTTCATGTAACAGGGACTGCATTCTACAGGAATCTTCAACTGGTTCTAAGCCATTAATTAATCTTTTCAAGTGGTCTTTTGTCTGGTTTGAAATGGATTGTACAACTGGGATCAATGCTGAATAGATTAGGTGACAAAATTATGATTTACACTCCATGGAGGGTAGAAATACAAATTCTTATCTAAACATATATGCATAGGAGCATTCTATTTACAAAACATAGTGACACAATTGTTTTTATTACTCAGCCAGGGAATGCAATTAGATTCCTGCATACATAAATTATAATGCACATTTCTGACAGGTTGCCTCGCAAACATCAATTTATAGTCTTGCAGTTATCAGGAAGCTTCAAAATCTTGAGTGTTTTCTGGAGAACAGGTTAATGACTAAGCAATTTTCTACAACCCATGGAAGGTTATACAAATATGGTGCATTCAAGCTAACTGTCTAGAATTTCTCGAGTTAATTTGTTGATATGCTACATAGCAATTCAATGAAACAGAGTGGTACAAAGCGAACAGGGAACCTCTGACATGGTGTGATGTGATTATCGAGCTCACTGAGTTAAAAATAGATGGTACAGACATATTATTCAGACAGTGTCATACCATCTTCAGTGGACAGACAGGACAGAAATAGGTTTTTGAGCATTTCATGTTCATCTTGCTAGAGTTCTGAGTAGTATTCTTATTTTAAGATGCTACTGATGTTAATGCAGAGGAATTACTGTTTACAGTTCTAATAGTTGATGTATTCAAATGGCAACTCTGTACTTGCTGTTTGAGGCACTAACTCATTTAAAATAAATTAGTTTATGTTAAAGCCGTAGCTAGTGGAACTTCAGACAGTTTAATGCTAAGTCTCTGTAATTGATACATAAGAACATAAGAAGTAAGAGCAGCAGGCCATTCAGCCCTTCAATGCTCCCATACAATTCAGTTGAGGCCAAATGTGTGCTCTGAAACAACTTAAAATATCTTCAGTGAATTGCATGATTTTATGGAGGAGGTGTCAAAATAATTATTCCAATCAGTTTTAAATCTTTATTGTAAATCAGAATAAGAAAAATATTTATCACCTGTGAGATGAAGAACTACATTTACACTATGCCATTTTAAGTTATACCCGAACACTATGAATGAACAGCCACTTTTATATCCCTCCTGATATTCCTGTCCATAGCACCACCACCAGGATTAAGTTCACCCCATTATTTCTGACCTATTTTGTGTCTGTGAATGAAAATCCATTGAATATCTTCTATCAGCTTCAAGGAAGAGGCTGGTGGATGAAAAACAATTTTATTTATATTTAGCTGTGGGTTTGCAGGCAGAGAAGTACAACTGTTGAAGTAGCATGCAGAACTTTCCTGTTCTTGTGTTCAGTGGTTTTCTCATTTTGCATTAAAGTTATTCTAGAAAGAAAAAGAATGGACTACAATGCAGAAGTACATATGAAGAAGCAACTTGCAGATGCAGCAAGATTCACCGGCTTAAGCAGAGGCTTTGATCCATTAGCAATTCCCCTGTCTTGGCATCAACGCCAGGGACATGGTAAGTGCTTATTTAATGATAACAAAGAATGGGAATCAGCAGTGCATTTTGTGACCTTTACATTGAAGGCTTATTGTTTCTGATCAGTGTGCTTGTGGCTTGAGCCAAATGCAAATGAAAGAACACAAGTTTTGAAAGCATATCCAGGTACACAATTGTTTTTATTACTCAGAGGACGTGGGCATCACTGGCAAAGACAGTATTTATGTTCCATACTCAGTACTGTGGAGAAACTTCTTCTTGAACTGCAGTGGTCAGTGTGATGAAGTTATTCCCACAGAGCTGTTAGATAGGGAGTTCAAGGATTTTGACCATGCAATGAGAATGCAATAGTGATTTACTCCAAAGTCAGAATGTTGGGTGATCAGGGAATTAACTTGCAAATGGTTGTGTTCCTATTGGTCTCCTGGCTTTGTCCTTGTGAATGCAAGCTTTGAAGTTGCTGTCAAGAAATCTTAATGAACTGCTGCTGTGATTTTTCTAGATGGTCCATGCTTTAGCCCATAGTTCACCACTAATGGAGGGAATTGATGATTAAGATAAAGGATAAAATGCCAAATAAGTGGTCTGCTTTGTCTTCGATGGTGGCAATCTTCATGAGTTTTGTTGGAGCTGCACTCGCAATTCACATAATAAGATGAAAAAGCTGAATTTTAAACAATGTAACACCATCAGGTGTCTTCATGATCATAAACCAACCACAATTAACTTCATTTGATTTTCGAAAGTGGCTTTTATAGTATGATAACTACATTGTAATCATTAAGTTGCTGTTTTAAATGTACTCAGTTTCAAGAGAAAATATTTGATTGAATCTCAGGCCAGCTGCTAAAAGCAAGGCAATGAGAGCAGATAAACTCCCTCTTAGTGCAACTGCCATCAATATAAATTAGTGGCAGAAAAACAAATGACAGTATTCTGACAAATAGTAATCATGTATAATGTTAAAATTCAATCTAATACTTTTCCTCTTCTTTTAAGTTATTGTAACTTGATTTCATTTATTGGAGACCTCTATGCTATTCCAGTAGGTTCCTGCACTTAAATGTTCAGTTTTGATACTGAACAGTGCTCAAATATGGTACATCATAAAACTTAAAAACAACCAACGTTGCTCATATTTTGCTATTTTATTGCACAATATTGATTAAAAAATTCAGTTACAGGTGTCTTGGTAAAGATGAGATACTGTGATTTTGAAAACCATTTATGTTGAACAGTTCTATCCCTTTTGATCTAGCATAATGTACCTTATTTTCTGATATAAACACCGTGGCAATGCTTGATAATGTGAATTATGTTGTGTATTCTGAATTTTTGCAAAGCTCTGGTGAAGCCATATTATCAAATATGGATCTGGTCATCAGATTTTGGTGCTTGGAGGGGTATGGAGGAAATTTACCAGCATAGTTCTGGTAATGAGGGCACTGAGCTACAAAGATAGTGTAAGAAGCTGAGATTCTTCTCTTTATAGCAAAGCAGGTTGAAAGTAGATGTGAGAGGTATATAAGGGTTCAGATAAGGTTGGCAAAACAAAATATTCCTATTAGCTGGTGTTGGAAGGAGTCCAGATTTAGATTTTGGGGAAGAGATGCAGGGGAATGTGAGGAAGAGCTTTTTTTACTGCAGCACGTGGTAAGGACCTGGAACTGCTTCATAAATAAATTTCTGCTGCTAACATTGAAATAATTGCAATTATTTTACAGATTTCCTCTTTTCATACTTTCTTCATACCCTTTGGTTACATTTTATTATTTTCCTGCATTTCCACTTCACTGTTCATTTATGTACACTTTTTGCTTCACTTGAAGCTCCCTCATATTTATTTATTAGCCAACAACACTTAAGCGCAATGGACTGAAATATGAGTCAAGATTAGAGTAGTGCTGGAAAAGCAAACCAGGTCAGGCAGCCTCTGAGGAGCAGGATAATCAACGTTTCGGGCAAAAGCCCTTCATCAGGAATTAAATATGAGATTGCACCTATTGTTGAGGTTCATATTTCTATATTTTAATAACTCTAATCAGAGATAACATTATATCGTGAGGCATACAGAACACATAGGTACAAAAAGCGGAAGGTATTACATTATTTAATAAATATTCTTAAACCAATGATATTTATAGGTTCTGCAGTATAATGCATGGCTGATATATTGTGAAGCCTATTGTTCTCTGATCAGTTAAACTATTTTGCTGTAATAAGGATGAATAAGGAAATCAACTATTAGACGATATTTTATGCATTTTTTTTGTGAAACTTATAATTAATGAAAATGATCACTCAAATGTAGATGAATGTTTTGCTGGTTCTCTTGTGCTTTGTTTAGCTGCAATAGGAATACCCTACTCTGTAAAGGTAAAGTCAACTCAGTCCTCATGGGTCATAGGGTTGTCTCTCATTAGGAAGAGGCAACTGATGGTGGTTTAACCTGAGGATCAATACACCTCAGGTTAGGGGAGAGATTGAGAACTAGTGTATTTCATAGTAACTTTATCCGGTGTGGGAATTGAACCCATGCTATCGTCATCAATCTGCATTGCAAATTAGCTAAGACAATAACCGATGAAAGATATAGGCATGTGATAACTTTTTTTAAGGGCAAGCTTTTATTCAGCAATTTTATTAAGTGAAATGACTTAATATACTTTGCTATGGACCATTACTACTAGTTAAGTCAGGAAATGAGAGCAGAGGTGAGAAAGAGCAATGAAAGCAACTTATAAAGTGTGAAAATGATCGACTACTAATTTAAGCAGTACCTTAAATTAGATAAAAACAAAATTAACGTAAAAGACGTTGGCTGGATACATTCCATTAAGTGGAGTGGCCTTTAACTGTGATTGTGAAAGCCTCTTTAGTAACTGTGAACTATTGTATGAGATGGGTGAATAAAATCATTGCCTGTTACAGATTAGACAATTAAAATAAAATAAGTCGTAATTTTTGTTTACATCTCCACGGTCGCCAAAGATTTGTCTTTTCTCTCTAAAGCTCTCAGAAAATGGAAGTGTAAAACTCACTGTTGAAGTGAAATGAAGGGCCATATATCTTGTCTTAGTGACAGTTCTTTTGTTAAGTGTAAAAGGATAGATACAGGTTTCGTTTTTTGTACAGTTATTTTTCCAATGTATATGTTGTTTCCTGGATCCCTTTCTGACAGGATCCAAGTTTGTTTCTGGTTTTATTTAAAGGAAAAACCAGTCAAGAAAAACTTGGAAATTAACATACTGGCTGGCTATACTAGAGCACCATTTTGAGGTATGCAAAACCAGTATTCATAATTCACAGGTTGTACTGGTTTCTCCTTATTGTTCCCTACTAATGTGTTGTCACCCATATTGTACAAACAGTCTTTCTGATGTTCTTCTGGCTTTCTGGGGAGGAACCTTCCATTCTGGGCTCAAGAGGAGTCTTACCATTTTCATCCCACATTGTGATCATGACTAGACCTTGAAAAGTACTTCAATAGTTTTAAGATGCTTTGAGATACCCTGAAATTGTGTGAGAATCACTCAATAAATGTAAGTATGTAATCAATCAAAGAACTGCGGATGCTGTAAATCTGAAAGAAAAATAGAAATTGCTGGAGAAACTCAGCAGGTCTGGCAGCAGAATCACTGGGCCTCAAACATTAACTTTGCTTTCTCTCCACAGATGCTGCCACGCTTGCTCGGTTTCTTCAGCAATTTCTGTTTTTCTTTCAGATTAATAAAAGTCTGCATTCCTCTCTCTTTTTAATTCATCTGTTTGCCCCCTCTGCCCACACTGCTAGATTCACGCTGCCTTTACTAAAGAAAAAGAGCATATGCAAATAACATCTTGAGAACAAACTAGAAAGCAAGCAGAAAATTGGACAGGTTAAAGGGCAAAATGGATAAATCCTACCATCTGGCAGATGATGCAACCGTGACAATGGGATATTAATGACATCACAGAGGAGTATGTAGGACCCTTTTTCAAACTGCATCAAGCTCCAGTGTAGAGTAAATTTCCCATGACAAAAAGGGAAGTGTAGTCAAAAAAAAAGAATCCCACAACCTCTTTCATGGAACCAAACCTGAAGTATAAGTTCAGTCAGAGGTTGGTGAAATGAACCAGACTGGATGATTTATCTAATTTTAAAAGGGTGTGTGGTTCTGTGGTGTTGCTGGTGATAAGTCAGAGGGTATGCTATTTTATGAAGACAGGAAGCTTACACCATGAGATCATGCAATGTTTTATGTAATCTTAAATTTCCTGTGACGCAACTCCGATTCCATAAAAGATGGAGTGAGTTGCTCTGACACAAACTGTGGCAGGACTCCCCATCCATATCTGTGCCTTGGCTCGGATCTCACCCCAAATTCCAGGAATGAGGTTAATTGAATGGGGAGATGGTTGCACTGGAGAATTCTTGTTGCAATTTTTACATTGGTTGAAATGTTGAAAGGAAAAAAAAGTATTGATCATTCCTCGTATGGATTTATGTTGTTCTTTTCATGGTAATTGACCATTCTAAGTTAGGTTATAAACCATGGAGTCTACCTAACTTAAATGATTAAGGTGCCTGCAAGAATTGTTCTCCAGTCACAATATTTCAGTGATCAAAGTAAGGGCAGAATCAAATACCATCTCTATAATGGTTGAAATATAAATATGTAAGTTAGCTTGCTGAACTGGAAGGTTTGTTTTCAGATGTTTCATCACCATGATTAGGTAACATCAATGAGAGTCTCCGGTGAAGCACTGCCTCTCTATTTATAGATCTTGATTTCTTAAGATGGGTGATGTCATTTCCAGTTATTTCTTTCAAGGGAAGGTTGGTAGGATCTAAATTGATTCGTTTATTGACAGAGTACTGGTTAGAATGCCTTTAAAAGTTCTCATGAGTATCTTTGTTTCGCCTGTCCTAGGATGTGTGTGTCATCCTAGTCAAAATGGTGTCCTTCTTTGTCTGTATCTAAAGAAACTAGTGATAGTATGTCATGTCTTTTGGTGACCAGGTGGAGTTCATGCCAAGGCGGTAATATTTCTGCTTATATAAGGGAGAACTCCCAACATTTCACCTCTGCCAGCAATAGCTCACTTTAAAAAAAAACCTAAAATGCTACCTAACATAACTGTAGGTTTTGCATTATCACAGGATTTGGGACTCAAAATTAATTAATAAACAGGTCCTGGGCCTACACTTGCCAACAGCAGTACAGTTCTAATGATTTCTCCACAGACATCTGCTCCGTGTTGGCTGCCTGCAAGTCTGTCAT
Organism: Hemiscyllium ocellatum; assembly: GCF_020745735.1. Classification (NCBI taxonomy): domain Eukaryota; kingdom Metazoa; phylum Chordata; class Chondrichthyes; order Orectolobiformes; family Hemiscylliidae; genus Hemiscyllium; species Hemiscyllium ocellatum. The sequence continues at coordinate 44,423,560 of NC_083405.1, read as the reverse complement.
CAGATTAAGAAAGATAATATATATAACTCATATATTAGGTGCTCCTGATGTTACCTACTCAATCAGAAGAGTTGGAAGGAATCTGGAAGGAACCTCAAAATGAAGGAACCCAAGTAAAAGTATAAATTAAAAGTCCAGGTGCCTGAGTGGGCAAAGACAGTTGGATGATTTGGTGGAGTCCCCTAGGACTGCCTTTCGAAATGTTGCCTTTCAGTAGAGCATGGAGCCTCCAGCAAGAGTCTGCCCTCTAGCTTTAACAGATGCATTTTTTTGCTCACTGTTCTCATTTTTTTGCTCAGTCGCCAACATTTCTCATTGTGGTGACTAATACACCCTGTTGATTTCTTTTGCACTGTTTCTTTTTCACTTCCCCTGCAACACTCTCTCTCTACTATTTTCTTTCTCTTTCACATACCTAGCTGCTTTGTACAATTGCTTTTCTAGTTGGGCAATCCAATATCATTCTAATTAGTTTGTTTAAAAACTGTCTCTTCCCTCTGCTGAGTTAATTAATATCAATGAAGCCTTAAATGAGCTACCTTTCTTATTTAGAGCCTAGTGTTCCTCACCTATTTGTTCCATAGACCCAACTACTGATGGGGCCTGTTTAATGTTTGTTTACTTTGGTTACAGCCAACCTAGTCCTCTGTTTAATTAATACTGGGTATTTGCAGACACTTTTGGTGTTCTTGTGGTTTAATCGAACAGCTTGCCTGTTTGAGCAGGTAGGATGCAACTTAATTTTTAAAAGGTGTAATGTTGCACATTGAGAACTCTAGCTGCTAGCCTGGCCTTGCTCACAAAACTGACTTCCTATGAATGAATAAAAAAGTGCAACCAATTGTATCCTAAAATAGTGAGAAAACCCTCAACCAAATTGTAAACATGATCTGTTTTTCTGGGTCAAGCTGTACTAAACATGCAAGGTGAGCTACCAGCAGGATCGCAGCCATACAGAGGGAGCCTGTCACTGCCACGTAATAGAATATAGTGATATTGGAGTGAGTTATGAGTTAGATGGAGGCTAGATCGCTGCTCAATGGGAAATAATGCCCTTAACCGTTTATTTACCATTTTTATTAAAATAGGTTTTGCAATGGTTATCCCATATTTTATTTGTGGTGATGCAGTGCAGTTTGCAATATTTTTGAGAGTGATTGGTTCTTGCTAATTGCCATTGTAGAGGAGGTAACATTTTTTTAAAAATGAGATTATTCTGTTTCTTAATTGCTTCATAGTGCTATATCTCCCAACAGCTTTGCTCATTTATGTGCGTATTTATAAACAATACATTTAAGCCATTTTTCATTTTAAAGAAAAATATACATCAACAGGATCTGGTGTCCATTTGTGACTCTGTGTAAGACAAATTGAGCTTGTATATACATAAATGGACTTCCTACTCATTTTCTCAGATTGGAGATAAACCGTAAAACCATAAGACATAGGAGCAGAATTAGGTAATTTGGCCCATTAAGTCTGCTCTGCTATTCAATCATGACTCATGTTTCTCAACTCCATTCCTTGCCTTCTCTCCATAACTCTTGACCCCCTTCCTAATCACGAGCCTATCTATTGTTGTCTTAAATACATTCAATGACTTGGCCTCTACAGCCCTCTGTAGCACAGATTAACCACCCTCTAGTTGAAGAAACTCTTGCATATTCCAGTTCAAAAGAGTCGTCCTTTCACTCTGAGGCCCAGCCCTTGGGCTCTAGTCTCTCTTACTAGTGGAAACACTTTCTCCACTTCCACTCTCCAGGTCTCTCATTATTTTGTAAATTTCAATCAAATCTTCCCTCATTTTTCTAAACGGCATCAAATATAGGCCTAGAATCTTCAACCATTCCTCATATGACATGCCCTTCATCCCCAGAATCATTCCTGGATGCTTCCTCTGGCCCGCCTCACAGCCAGCACATCCTTCATTAGATATGAGCCCAAAACTGCTCACGATATTCCATATGTCATCTAACAAGTTCCTAGTGCAGCCTTAGCAGTACATTTCTGCTCTTGTATTCTAGCCCCTTTGCATTTGCCTGCTAATGCTAACTGAACCTATGTGGTAACCTTAAGAAAATCCTGGATTAGGATTCCCAAGTCCCTTTGTGCTTCTGATTCCCAAAGTTGTCCCCATTTAGAAAACCGTCTACATCAAAGTGTAGTAAAGTGTGTAACCTCACACTTTGCCATGTTGTTTCCTATCTGCCACTTATTAGCCCAGTCTGCTTGTGTCCAGGTCTGTCTGCAGCCTCTCCACTTCCTCAACATTACTTGTTGCTTCTGGCCCCAACATTGTCCCCCGTAGAACTCCACAAGTCGCCAGCTGCCATCCTGAAAGAGACCACTTTATCTCCACTCTCTGCTTTCTGCCAGTCAGTCAATCCTCTCTCTGTGCCAGTACCTTGCCTGTAATACCGTGGGCTCTTATTTAGCAGCATTCTGCCTCCCTCTCTTCTAAAACAGAGGTATCATGTGAACCATTTGCCAGTCTTCTGGGATCTTTCCAGATTCCAGTGATGCCTGAAGAATCACCAACACTACCTCTACAATCTCCTCAACTATCTCTTTCAAAACTCTGAGGTGTATTCCATCTAGTCCAGATGATCTATCCACCTTCAGACCTTTCACTTTCCCTTGCACCTTCTCTTTAGTGATGGTCACTACACACACCTCTGCCCCTGACTCCCTTGAAGCTCTACAATGCTGCTACTGTCTTCCACTGTAAAAACTGGTGCAATATCCCTATTCGATTCCTCTGCCATTTCTTTGTTCCCTGTTGTAACTTTTCCAGCTTCATTGTCGAGTGCTCCTATATCTTTTCTTGCATTTCTCTTTTAGATATTAACAAATCACTTGCAATCTTCTTTCATATTACAAGCTAGCTTTACTCTCATATTTCATCTTGTACCCCTTTATTGCTTTTTTATTTATTTTGTTAGTTTTTAAAGGTTTCCCAATCCTCAGGCTTCCCACTAATCTTTTCCACATTGCATGCTTTCTCTTTTGTTTTTTTACTGTCCTTGACATTCCTCATTAACCATGGTTGCTCGTCCTCCCCTTAGTATGTTTCCTCTTCTTCCTTGGGATGAATTTCTGCCGTGCCTTCCGAATGATCCCCAGAAAGTCCTAGTACTGCTGCTCCACTGTTTCCCCGCTAGGCACACCTTCCAATCAACTCTAGCCAGCTCTTTCATCAGGTCGTTAAAGTTGCCTTTATCCAATTATAAATCTGTTACATCTGATTCCAACGTTTCCCTCTCAAGCTGCAGGATGAATTCTCTCATATTATGATCACTGCTCATCTTAAGTTTCCGAATCAAATTTGCCTCATTACACATCATCAAGTCCAAAATTGCCTGTTCCCTAGTGGACTCTATCATGAGCTGCTCCAAAAATCCATGTCATAGACATTCCATAAATTCCTTTTCTTGAATTCTGCTACAAACCTGATTTTCCCAGTGCACCTACATATTGAAGTTTCCCCATGATTATTGTAATAGAAATGACATTTAAGAAAAACACTATGCCCTGATCTTATTTTCTTCCTCGCATCCTGAGTTTGATGAGGAGGCCTTTACACAACTCCCATCAAGGTCTTTTTTTTGTGGTTCGTCAACTCTACCCATAGATATTCTACACCTTCCAACTCTATATCATTTATTGCTTTTGATTTAAGTTCATGCTAACAAGGCAGTCCCACCCCCATGCCCGTCTGCCTATCCTTTCAATGCAACATGTACCCTTGGATATTTAGTTCCCAGCCCTGATCTCCTTACAGCCATGTCTCTGTGATGCCCACAACATTGTACCCATCAATTGGAATCTGCCATATAAGCTCATTTACCTTGTTTCGTACAGTGTGTGCATTTAAGTACAACACCCTCAGTCCTGCATTGACTGCCCCTTTATCATAATTGTCCCCTCATCTGCTGTGCCTGAAGGTAGATTCCTGGCCCTTCCCATACAATCTGTCCTATTACTTGTTCTGGAAACTTTCTGGACAACTACCTGATGAAGGAGCAGTGTTTTGAAAACTAGTGCTTCCAAATAAACCTGTTGGACTATAACCTGGTGATTTTTAACTTTATATAGATATGATCTGGTAAACACAAATTCAAAACAAAAAATCTGGAGATCATATTTAATTTGGAACTCCTAAATGTAGGTTTGAGATATAAAGCTGAGACTGACTTTGTAAAACAAACTCTAGGTCATTATTATTTGTTGTACATGATTCATATTTAAACAATAAGTCATTGCCATTTCAATGAAAACTCAAGTAATGATGGGCACATGAATGTGATAGATGAATCCATTGCGATGGGCAATCCAGTAATTTTATTAGCATGATAATTCATTGTCACATTCTGCGAACAGAAATCTTAAAAAAAAAATGCCAAGACTGGGGAAATTGTAATGTTGTTAAAATTGATGACAATATACAGTAGATGGAAAAAAGTAAAGACTTGATTTAATTTTATATATTTGATATTAGTTGCTGAGTAAGTATTTATTTGTATAAGGTTTACCAGTTGAGGACTATGATTGTATTCTTTTAAAAATGCATATGCCAGATCTATGCAGTTAATACAAAATTCAAAGCTGGGGTTTTCCTTCCCTCTAATTAATCAAATGCTCTGATGCACTAAGAACAGGAGCAACTAAGTACGTGATGAATACATTTTTCTGCCATCTCAGTTGCCATAAGTTGAAGCAATTCCAAGAAGCTTAATGAGCCAGTTATATAATTTTATCGCCAGATGTAAATCTGTTGCCAGTGATAGGCAGTCATATTTAATTATGGACGTTTAGAGGATGCTCATTATTAGTCAAAATATGAGAGCAACTATCTCAAAAGTAATATTTTACACAGTATGAAAAGCATTTCATTAAGAATTTTCTATTTCTGAGATTTAACAGTAAGATTTTTTATGTGTTGAAAGGTGTTATTTTTCCCTTTTCATAATGCCAAATTTCAAAGTGTTGCATTCTTCTGAATTATTATAAATAATCAAAAAAATGTGCAGAGTCAGTTCTTTAAATTAATGGAACATGAATTTGATACTCCATTCATTCTCAAAGGTTTGACAGATAAATGTTAATCACTCATCAAAAGCTGGTTTCACAAGGTGTAGCTAAGGACTGTGGTAGTTCACGAAGGCAGCTCATAACCTTCTCCAGGCTAATTAGGGATGAGTAATAAATTCTGGTTTAACCAGTGCTGCCAGACCCATGAATGAATAACAAAAGGACATTATTCATATCTTCACTACTAATGTTTATTGAATACACTGTTGGGAACTTTACTTCCAATTCTGTTTTCCTTTTCTTAATGTTATTGAGATGGTTTCATTTATAACAATAAATAAGATTCTTAAAACATCCAATTATTCCTTCAAACTTAACAATACTTGAAGTAATAAGCGTTAATTTCTTCAACATCTCTCCGTGAGGTGAAAGCTCATTTCAGTAGTTTAATGTTATTGTGTGATGGCAAAAATATTCAAAATTTTTGGGAGTGTCTTTCACGTGCTTCTTCCAATTCCTTTTCTATTATTATTGTTCTCACACTGTTTTGGTCAAACACAGAGGACAGGAAGGCGTAAAGGGTATCATAAGCTTATAAATATTTAGTGTTTCCATAGTTTATCCTCCCACAATCCAAAGATGTGCAGTTTAGGTAAGTTGGCCATGTTAAATTGCCCACAGTATTCAGGGACGTGTAGGTTAGGTGCATTAGTCAGGGATAAATATAGGGTAGGGGAATGGGTCTGGGTGGGTTTCTCTTTGGAGTGTAAGTATGAACTTGTTGGGCCAAAGGGCTTGTTTCCACACTGTAGGGGTTCTATGATTTTATGGTTCTATAATATTAATTTTACACAAGAATATTTCAATGCTTTGGAGCAAGTCAGTCTAAAGCACAGCAGGTTAGGCAGCATCCAAGAACAGGAAATTCGACATTTCGGACCAGAGCCCTTCATCAGTTTCCTGATGAAGGGCTCTGACCCAAAACGTCAAATTTCCTGTTCCTTGGATGCTGCCTAACCTGCTGTGCTTTAACCAGCAACACATTTTCAGCTCTGATCTCCAGCATCTGCAGACCTCACTTTTTACAGCAAGTCAGTCTAACCTTTTCAGATACGTAGAGGGCAAATTTCAATTCCTCTCTCAGTTGGAAGGCTGGTGAGCAGATTTCAGAAAGATAAGGATTGCCTCAACAGAAAAGATGAATAATTCTAAAGGGATAAATTCACAATTTAAATGCATAAGTAATTAATACACATGACCAGTAAAATGTACAAACAGCAGAGCTAACTAATAAAACTTATTTTTTTGCCTTTTCAGTTAAGAAGCAGAGCTGGAAGGAAGGAGAGAAAGAGACAGATGAGACCTGATTACTCAGGAAGGGAGGTGTACAGGGGGCCAGTCGAAGGAGTTGGCTTTTAGTAACACTAGGAGAAAGTGAGGTCTGCAGATGCTGGAGATCAGAGCTTACAAATGTGTAAGCTCAGGAATCCTGAAGAAGGGCTTATGCCCGAAACGTCGATTCTCCTGCTCCTTTGATGCTGCCTGACCTGCTGAGCTTTTCCAGCAACACATTTTTAAGTTTTTAGTAACACTAAGCTTGCTTTCACTTCTGGTGAAAATCAATCCAAGCTAGCCTCACTGGAATTCCTCTGGAAGTGAGGATCAGAGTCCAGTCATTTTTCAGCCTGGCTTTTCCTTCTCTCCCAGCCTACTTTGGGCTTAGATTTTTGGGGCAGGAAGAGGAAGAGGGGGTGGTCAAAAAAAAAAGGTGTATATCTGGTGTTGGACAAGGTAATGATTCTGAAAGATTGAATGTTGAAATTGCATTTGTTCCACCCAATCAGATGATGTTGCACAACCTTTGGGCAGAGATGGTGAGTTCTACACTAGCCTTTGTAGGGAGCAGAAGTACATTCTGAGAGTCCTAATAATATGGCTGACTTGTAATGTAGTTGAATATGCTGTAAACAATCTTGTTAACTAATAACAATCTCTCTTCTATAAAACTCTACCAGGACCCATCGAAAAATCAAAGTATAGACAAAGGAGATTTGTGGCAACAAACGACTTGAAACAACCCTTCCTCTAAACCATATCCAGACAAAGGTGTCAGTTACCACAGATTGTCAGTCATGGCAAATGGTAATACAATATTGGGCTCACTCAGTCTGTGTTTAAATACACTTTCCTCCACTCATTCTCTTCCTCCACAATGTATTCTCTCACTTATTCATTCCCTCCCATATTCACTCCCTTTCTCACTGTTATTCACTCTAATTTCCTCTCTCCCTCCCTTTTTTTTAACTGTATCTGCCAGTACCACTCATCTTCATAAGTGATTCTACCATTCATCATAAAGTCATACTTCTCCCTCTCAGAGTTTCTTCATCAGCCTTGAGAGGAATTACCTTCATGATAAAGACTTTTAATGCATTCTTGGAATCAGTAGAAAAATTCTATCAATTTAATTGAGATTCCGAGCATCAAGATAATCTGCCTATCCTATTGTTCGAAGGCATGACCACAAAGTAATGGTCAGAACAAGTGGGACTAGGAGGGAACATAAGCCTAACATCTGTGGTTATAGGCAATGTTGGCTTTTATTGTCCTTCCAAGCACTTGTGAAAGTGATGGTGAGATTTCTTGAATTCTTAATAGTGGTTTTTGATACACTTAAATGGCATGCTCAGCCACTTCAGAGGACAATACAGTGTCAACCACGTAGGAATCAACTGAAAGCCATATTAAGTAAGGATGGCAGGTTTCCTTATGTAAATGAATATTTCCTCTTGATTTCACCAAGTTTCGAAAATCACACTCCTGTATTGTTCACATGCAATTATGCTCTATCCTTTAACCAAATCCTCCAACATCAGAATCTCACTTTACCCCAACACTTGTCTAAAATTCCACTGGAGATTTATTAGTAGGACATCAGAATGTATCTTGTCCACAGTCGAAATGTTAATTGTTCAGCCTTTATCCCCACAAGCTGCATTGTCACATATTTCTGTGGTCTACTTTCTGACTGATATTTTATTTCTCATTCAGCCAGATATTTAAATTGGGTGAATGAACTCTCATTCAATTTGAGTTAGGCCTAGTTAAGAATATCCTTTGGGAGATATTGTGGATATGGTAGAGTTTCAATTGGTTTCATGTTGTCACTGTCAATAGAGAATTTAGGATTGATTGTCATCTTCAATTCCTTGATTGATGTTTAATTATTGATAATTCTGATGCTTGACAATTTTTATCCCAATGGAAAGAATAAGGATTTTTTTTCAATTTCTAGGAGTCCACAACAGTTTTTCAGTCATTAAAGTTGGACAAGAATGCTGCATGTTACACCATATTTTACATAATGCTTTGTATCAGGAAGAACTGGGAGATCAATAATTATTCTGATAGAGATCTTAATGAGGTAGTATGGCCAAGCGAAATAAGATACTGGATTTAAAATGGGGAGTTACCAAGGGATGGGTGGGTCTGAGTGGGACGCTCTTCGGAGGGTTTGTGCAAGTTTCATAGGCTGAATGGCCTCTATCTGCATTGTAGGGATTCTTTGATTAATAGATTTTGTAAAACACTTGTTGTTTAATTGTGCTTTTAATTAATATAATTAATGCATAGTTCAACAGAATGCAGATTATGTGGGGTTGTAAGTAGAGTACAGTAGCCAAGCATGTCAATGTGTTCTAAAGCTTATTATAGGTTAAAGTTTGTAAAACATGCCATATATTTTATGAGTTACTCATGAATGATCTTATGTCTAATGAACCAGCAGTGGAGTCATAGAGACAGCATGGAAACACACCCTTCGGTCCAACTTGTCCATGCTGACCAGATATCCCAACCCAATCTAGTCCCATCTGTCAGCAAGGCAAAAGTGAGGATTGCAGATGCTGGAAATCAGAGTCCAGATTAGAGTGGTGCTGGAAAAGCACAGCAGGTCAGCAGCATCTGATGAGCAGGAAAATTGACATTTTGGGCAAAAGCCCTTCAAATCCTTCCTAGTCATGTACTCATCCAGATGCCTTTTAAATGTTGCAATTGTACTAGCCTCCACGAGTTCTTTTGGCAGCTCTTTCCATGCACATACCACTCTCTGCATGAAAAGGTTGCCCCTTAGGTCTCTTTCATATCTTTCCCCTCTCACCCTAAACCTATGTCCTCTAGTTCTGGACTCCCTCACCTCAGGGGAGAGACTTTGTCTATTTATCCTATCCATACCCCTCATGATTTTATAAACTTTTATAAAGTCACCCCTCAGCCTCCAATGCTCCAGGGAAAACAGCCCCAGTCTGTTCAGCCTCTCCCTATAGCTCAAATCCTCCAACCCTGACAATATCTTTGTAAATCTTTTCTGAACCCTTTCAAGTTTCACAACATCTTTCCGATGAGAAGCAGACCAGAATTGCATGCAATATTCCAAATGTGGCCTAACCAATGACCTCCCAACTCCTGTACTTAATACTCTGACCAATAAAGGAAAGCATAATAAACGCCTTCTTCACTATCCTATCTACCTGTGACTCCACTTTCAAGAGGTTTAAACTTGGACTCCCTAGGACCTTACCATTAAGTGTATAAGTCCTACTAAGATTTGCTTTCCCAAAATGCGGCACCTCACTTTTATCTAAATTAAACTCCATCTGCCATTTCTCAGCCCTTTGGCCCATCTGATCAAGATCCCATTGTAATCTGAGGTAACCTTCTTTGCTGTCCACTACACTTCTAATTTTGTTGTCATCTGCAAACTTACTAACTATACCTCTTCCGCTCGCATCCAAATCATTTATATAAATGATGGGAAGTAATGGAGCCAGCACCGATCCTTGTGGCACTCTACTGGCCACAGGCCTCCAGCCTGAAAATCAACCCTCCACCACTACCCTCTGTATTCTACCTTTGAGCCAGTTCTGCATCCAAATGGCTAGTTCTCCATGAGATCTAACCTTGCGAACCAGTCTCCCTTGGGGAACCTTATCAAAAGCCTTACTGAAGTCCATTTGGATCATGTGCACGGCTCTGCCCTCATCAATCATCTTTGTTACTTCCTCAAAAAACTCAGTCAAGTTTGTGAGACATGATTTCCCACGCACTAAGCCATGTTGACTATCCCTAATCAGTCTTTGCCTTTCCAAATACATATACATCCTGTCTCTCAGGATTCCCTCCAACAACTTGCCCACCACCGGCATCAGGCTCACCGGTCTATAGTTCCCTGGCTTGTCCTTACCACCTTTCTTAAACAGTGGCACCACATTAGCCAACCTTCAGTCTTCCGGCACCTCACCTGTGACTATCGATGATACAAATATCTCGGCAAGAGGCCCAGCAATCACTTCTCTAGCTTCCCATAGAGTTCTAGGGTACACCTAATCATGTCCTGGGGATTTGTTCACTTTTATGTGTTTCAAGACATAAGAGACGATGTCTCTTTGTTTGGCAAGTTAATACAGCCTTTTTTAATGCTGTTCATATCCTTTTAATTATACTTACATGAAGTGTACCTTAGTCCACTTGTACCATTGATAGGTATTGAAAATTCTTTTGCTGCAGGTATGTGTTTAATATGAAAATGAAGGCACTAACTAGTTAAACCTACAGAAAATCTTTGCATGTTTTTAATATTATTTTTATTAGGAACGTATAACATTTCAATGATAAAACTTTTTTAAAAAGTTCTTCACAGGATGTGGGCACTGTTTGGCCAGCATTTATTGAGCATCTCTAATTGCCGCAAAGAAGGTGTTAATGAGGTGCCTTCTTGAAACGCTGTTATCATTTGGGTATAGTGTGATCCACAGTGCTATTAGGAAGGAAGTTCCCTGGGATAAGTAATTGTAACATGGTAGAGTTTGACATTCAGATTAAAAATAAAATCTTGCAGTGGATGTACTAAGTGTTTGCATTAGAATCAGACTAGAGTTGTCTGGAGTGGGCTGCCAAAGGAGTTTACCACAAAAGATGACTGATGAATGATGGCAAATATTTAAGGAAATAGTTGATGATTCGCAGCAAAGATATATTTAACTGAGGAAGGAAGATTCTAGGAAGAGAATAAAACAACACTAGTTACAGGGAGGTTGTCATGCCGCAGGTTCAGTCGGGCAGATGAATGACTGCCAGGAGAGGTAGGCAAGTAGTACAATTCCCCTCTAACAGGTATACCGCTTTGGATACTTTTTGGGGGGGTTGCGGAATAGCCTTTCAGGGGAATATAACAGCAGCAGCCAGGCCCCTGGCACCACAACTGGCTGTACTGTAGAACAGGGTTGGGCAAGACCAAGCAAGTGATAGTAGTAGGGGACTCCCGTGTTAGGAGCACACACCGGTGTTCTGTGGTCGTGTTCGCGACTCCAGGATAGTGTGTTGTCTCCTTGGTGCCAGGGTCAAGGATGCCACTGAGCGTTGGATGAAATTAATAATGTAGAAAGATGGATGCGATCCTATGGAGTGAGTGCAGGGAGTTAGGAAAGAAGCTGAAAAGCAGGACCTTGAGGGTAGTAATCTCTGGGTTACTACCAGTGTCATGTGCTAATGAGGCAAGAATGAAAAAAATTAGGAGGAGATTGTGTGGCTAAGGAGTTAGTGCAGAGGGCAAGGTTTCAGGTTCTCAGATTATTGGTACATCTTCTAGGACAGGGGTGACCCGTAAAAGTGGGGTGGGTTGCACCTAAATGGGAGGGGAACCAATAACCTCACAGGGAAGTTTGCTAGTGCTACTCGGGAGAGTTTAAACTAACATGGCAGGGGACTGGGAACCAAAGCAGTCAGTCAGCAAGTGGAAGGATTGAGGAGAAGGTACATGTTTGGACCATAAATCAAGAAAGGAAGGATAGGCAAAGACAGGTAAACGAACATGATGATACTAATGGGCTGAATCAGTGCATCGGACTATAACGTTGTAGCCTTGACAGAGACTTGGTTGAGAGTGGGGCAGGACTGGCTGCTTGATGTTCCAGGTTTTCACTGTTTTAGATGAGATAGAGAGGAAGGTAAAGGAGATAGAAGAGTTGCATTACTAATTAGGGAGAATGTCACATCTGCACTCAGAGAGGACATACTGGAGGACTCATCCACTGAGACAATATAGGTAGAGCTCAAAAATAAAATGGGCGCACTCACTCTGATAGAATTGTATAATAGGCCCCCAATAACCACCGAGACACCGAGAAATTTGGAGGCAGATCATGGAAAGATGTAAAAGGAAACAGAGTTGTCATAGTAGGTGACTTTAACTTCCCAGATATTGACTGGGACTCCTTTTGAACAAGAGGCTTATATGGAGCAGAATTTGTTAAGTGCACCCAAAAGGTTTTTTTGAAACAGAATATTTATAATCCAACTGGAGGAGGGGCCATACTGGACCTTGTATCAACTAATGAATCTGGCATGGTGACCAGTCTTTCAGTGGGAGAGCATTTTGGAAACAGTGATCACAACTCCTTAAATTTTAAGATAGCTATGAATAAGGATAAACCAGGACTTTGTGGGAAGGTACTAAATTAGGGGAGGAGAAAACATGTCAGTATTAAGCAGGAGCTAGGGAGTGTTAATTAGGAGGAGCAGTTATCAGGCAAATGCACATTTGACATGTAGGAATTGTTTAAAGACCAGCTGATGAGAGTTCAGGACTGGCATGTTCCAGTGAGGAGGAAGGATAAGGATGGCAAGGTAAGGGACCCTTGGATAACAAGGGAGGCTATGACTTTAGTCAAAAAGAGAAAGGAACCATATATAAGATTTAGAAAGCTAAACTCAGACAGGGTCCATGAAGAATATAAAGAAAGCAGGGAATTAGGAGAGCGAGAAGGGGCAATAAAATAACCTTGGTAAGTAGGATTAAAGAGAATCCCAAGGTATTCTATGCATATATTAAAAACAAGAGGATAATTAGGGAGAAGATATGACCACTCAAGGATAAAGGACAAAACTTGTGCTTGAAGGCAGATGATGTAAATGAAATCCCAAATGAGCACTTTACATCAGTATTCACCCAGGAGAAAAATATAGAGGTTAGTGAGATTAGTTTGGAGCATACTAATATGCTACGGCACTTTGAGATCAAGAAAGAAGTGGTGCTGGGTCTCTTGAAGGACGTTAAGGTAGATAAGTCCAAAGGGCCTGATGATATCTACCCCAGTAAGACAAGCTCTGCTGGAGTGTCCTATTCCACCGCCATCTTACCGGAAGATCTTTGATGTAGTTCTTTGAGGAGGTAACAATCAGAATCAATAAATATGTTGGAAGTAGCATATTAGCATGAATAGAGGATTGGTTGACTAATAGACAACAAAGAGTTGGTGAATGGGGGCATTTTCAGGAGGGCGACCTATAAATAACGGAATGACACAGGGATTAGTACACGGACTACAATTATTTATAAAATATATTAATGACTTGGTTGATGGATGCGAGTGTTCTAGAGCCAAGTTCGGAGATCACAGAAAAATAGGCAGGAAGGCAAGTAGTGAGGATGACACAAAAAATCTATAGATAGGTTAAGTGAGTGGGAAAATGTTTGATAGAAGGAATATATTATGATAAAATGTGAAGTTTAAATCTTTGACAGGAAGAATGAAGGAGTTAAACATTAATTAAATGGAGAAAAACCACACAAATCTGCAAAATATTTCAACAAATTAGCATTGAGAGGGAGGAGATATTACTGATTTTAACAATCATGGAAGTGGATAAATCCCCAGGCCCAAATATGATGTATCGCAGACAACTGTGGGAGGTAAGGGAGAAATTGCATGGGTTTTGACCTTAAGTTTCAAAATCTCCTTGGTCATAGGAGGGGTGCTAGAGGATTGAAATACAGTTAATAGGTTTAAGACGAGAGGTGAAAGATTGAAAAGTGACTTAAGGGGCAACATTTTCATGCAGAGGGTATTTGTACCTCATTACCTAAAAGGATTGGAGAGACAGGAACTATCAAGACATTTACCAACTATTTAGAGATGCACTTGAAATGCCATCGCATACAAGACTACTGGCCAAGTGCTGAAAAATGATATTGGAATGGATAGATGCTTGAAGAGTGGTGTTGGCAAGGTGGGCTGTCAGTGCTATAAACACTCTATGACTCTAACACAGTGATTTGGGAGTCATCGTTTCTGAATCACAAAACTCTAGTATCAACGTTCAGTAAGTATAGGGAAGGTGAATGGAATGTTGGCTGTTATTACAAAGGAGGTGGAGTGTAAAAATAGAGGTCTGGATTAAACAAGACACTCATCAGATTACAGCTGAATACTGTGAACAGATTGGGGGCCACTTATCTAAGATAAACTAGCATTGGAGGCAGTCAGGAGAAGGTTCACTACGCTTATCCCAGATACAGGACTGTCTTATGAGGAGTTTGAGTATGTTGTACTTGTACTCATTGGAGATTAGAAGAATGAGAACTTCCTCATTGAAACATATAAGGTTTCCTAATGAAGGGCTCCTGCCCGAAACGTCGATTTTCCAGCTCCTCGGATGCTGCCTGACCTGCTGTGCTTTTCCAGCACCACTCTAATCTTGTCTCTGATCTCCAGCATCTGCAGTCCTCACTTTCGCCAAGATTCTTTAAGTGACGATCAGAATAGATGCAAAGCAGTTATTTCCCCTTGTGGGACAGCCTCGGGCCAGAGGGCATAATCTCATCGAAAGGGACACCCATTTAGACAGAGTTGAAAAGGACTTTTTTCTGAGAGGGAAGTGTGTTGATGAAATTCTTTACTGCAGACAGCTATTGAGACTAGGTCATTAAGTATATTCAATACTCAGTTGAGACAGATTTCTATTCATTTAAAGGAATGCAGGGAAATGGGGATGATGCAAGAAAGTGGATGTGAGGATTATCAGACCAGAGATGATCTTATTGAAGGTGGATCAGACTCAATGGACTGAGTGGTCTACTTCTGCTCTGATGTCTTAGGGTAATCCATGTTATAAGAAACTCCAGGTTTACAGGGTTGTATGTGCAGAGAGCAGACCAAAATCTTTATATATCAATCTATAATTAATCTTATTTAAAGATTGACAAATTTTCAATGAATGAATTTTGACATGAAGTCACTTATTCAAAGAAGCTTTAACAACCTAAGTTTAGAATTGATTGATGCACAGAACTCAACAAGTTAATTATTTTTGTAATTTATTTATTATTTTCTGATTGTCGCATGCTCAGTCTGATTTTATAGTGTCATATCAGTTGTGTCCAGCACATGTTCTTCAGAAATGCACTAAGAGTGTGAATGTCAGGAGATCCCCATCTTGGATGGCTCATCCTGCTTTATTACTTCAGGCAATGGTCCTTCAATTTGTATAAAGTGAGACTGCTATCTCTGGGAGTAAGTCCCACTGTGTAGAGCAGCAGGCTGTCGGAGGCAGCAGTTTTGTATCTTATCAGGATTGGTGACTACTGTATGTATTGCAGCATGCAAGGGAGGAGAAGGAGCCATGGATGCACAGAAATCTAGGCCAGTCCATGGTTGGTGAGTGAGAAGGTTTGAGGAACACGTTGGGCAGATTGTGGATGAAGGGTGGACATGATGAGACAAAACTATAGATGGAGGACTTCTGCTTGGCATAGGGTCCCTCTTTCTTTCGCTGACCAGCAACCCAGAGAATGAACCTACCGAGTCAATGCAGAACCAGCAATGGAGAGAGGGATCATCACTGGACTTTGTACAATTAATTAGAAACTCAAATGTTCTTTTTCTTCATTAAATCTGCCTTCCCTTTTAAGCTGCTATCAGCATCTTAGTCTCATTAATTTCACACACTCCCAACCCATGTGCTTCAAATTGTCAGTGGCATATTCCGGGAGTGCCCTCTGTACACCCCCCCGCCCCCCCCGGTCCCGAACAGAAATAAACCTCAGAAACCGATTTGGTATTACTAATGTGTCAGATGATTAATTGCCTTGTCATGTTTTCACTGGACAGGTAAATATCAACCAAATGAAGATATTTTTTGTTATATAATTGGCAGTAGAAGTGCACACTAAGGTAATTTTCAATATTGCTTGAGGCATCATCTGAAATGAATGGTGATTACATAACATGGGGACACATTTGTACTGCAAACACAGATGAAGGGGGAGTGTATTTTTGTCATCCATCCCACCTTTCGTAATGTGTAACATTCAGAGGACTGGTAGCATTAGCTTCTGTTGAATGTTCATTTTAATGAGAAGCAGAGGTTTATGGAAGACATGAGATTATTAAACCTGCTGTTATGGATAACAATGCACCCATTCAAAAATCTGGGTGGCAGCATCTTTGATAGATCTTGCATATTAAAACACCACTGGTTGTTCAGCTGCAATCCAGAGCGAGCTATTTAGAAAATTACACAACAGAGAAAATGTGACGGACAGGCAAAGAGACAATATTTCAAAATCTTTTCTATTATTATCAATGTGTACGCTTTCATGCACAACACTAATTTTGTTCAACCTTGGAACATAAGATTAAATAAAGCGTTTTATCTTTGCATCCCCAAAGGCCTTAGATTTATCAATCTGACAATGCAGCGCAGTTTATGTTCAGCACACATTACCATCTATAAATAACCTTGTATTTTGCCTCAGCATTGACCTTATTTCAGGCTTATTTTTGTTTATGTATTGACAATGCCTCAGTAACCTTGTATACTACCGTTATCACATTCGTAAACAGTGAAACAGTGGAAGAAATAGTCTTGTCTGGTTATCATTGCAACAATAAACCTCACAACTTATGGAAACCTGCAAGTTGTGCTTAACTTACGATTGCCAGGATACCAGATAGTTCAGTAAGCTAAGCCATATCACATAGTTACCGATTGCTTTGTGAATCACAGATGCTCTTTGAGTGAAACTTTTCTGTTTATGAATTTTTTGTATTTTTTAAAATCCCTTTTTGTAATATTTTTGCAACATTCCTACTCAAAGATAAAAGACAACTGATGTTTTCTGTTCATGATAAATACTCTGAGTGCAGAGCTGAAGACCAAGTTTACTTGACTCCGTGGGAGTGTAAAATATGTCCAGTCAAAAGTTAAATTACAGAGAATATTATGCATTGTGTGATATTTTGGGGCTTTCATCCTCATGGACCAGTGAGAAATTTACAACTTTTTTCATAAAGCTTTCACCTATGATGGTACACCTTTGTTGAAATGTTAATTAAATTTGAAGGACACATTCAAACATACAAAATAGGAACAGAAATAGGTGATTTAGCTGCTTGAGTCCAGTGAACCATTCAATAAGATTATGTTTGATCAGCTTGTGTTTCAAATTCCACATTTCCATCTACTTACCATAACCCTGGATAATTTTGTCTAAGATGAATCTATCTGTCTACATCTTATCAATTGTCAATGAACCTATCCCCAGCTGCATTCTAAGGTAAAGAATTTGAATTTAACAATTCTCCTCAGCTCATGTTTAAAGGAAGACACCTAAATCTGTCATAGTGCCCCCTAGTTTTAGACTCATGCACAAATGGAACCAATTTTCCACATCTAGCTTTTCAAGATTGTTTATGATCTTAAACACTTCAATCAAGTCTTACTTTTCTAAATTCTTGTGGACACAACCCACAGCCTGATCAATCTTTCAACTCATTCCATGTGCCAATCCAGTAAACCTCCTCTGAACCACTTCCAGTGCATTTAAATAAGGAAACCATGCAGTATTTGAGATAATGAAGCAGAATCTTCTAAGGGCCTGTATGATATGGGCTATGGCAAGAAACAGAAGAAATGCCTGAGAAGTCCAACAAAGCCAAGACCAATGTCAGGAGTAACTTGCTGCATCTATTAATTTCTGGTTATTGAGATAAGATTCTGGTTACATAGCAACGAGTTACCTATTGAGGGGAATAATTGTTTGTTACTGACCTGATTAACTGCACATTTCACCTCATTAAAATGCAGCATTTTATCCTATGTCCTACCACAAGCAAACTGGACACTGAGAATTTCCAACAAGATGTCAGAGCTGGAACTGGGGACTTTAGCTCACTGCTTGCTCCAGAGGAACTCTATGTTGAACACTACACATGAACATCTCAGGGTATGTTCCATAGACACCACCTACATGAACCCCAGACATTAGTATCTGAGATGTGCTAGCCTCTGGGAACACTAATGGTACATCTTCAATTACAATACAGTTCTTCCTCAGGTTGGACAGGCATTTATCATTGTAATATTGAAACAAGGACCCTGTGTGCTCAGGGACATGCATCCAGATCATGGAGTAAACCAGGCTGCACACACACTTTGGGATGCTCATTGTTTCCCTGTCTTGCTTTGTCTTCCCTGTTTTGTGTTCTTGCAGAACTGCCAGGCTTACAATACATTTGTATTGCATTGTCATTTAATACAGACACCAAGCCAGGCAAATTGACCAGGTTGTCAGCAGTCCCCAGTCAAAGGCAACAATCTTCATCTAGGGGGTCCCAGCACAATAAGCCAAGGGCAGCCTCTATTACCAGTCAAGGGACTTGGTCACAGTCAGTCATCCACTTGGGGCAGTCAGGATCAGGATCCTCATCTTGTGTGGAGAGAGGAGCTGGGTATCAGGCATTCCATCACTGTCTTTGCTCTTTCTGACAATTTAAAAGCACTCCAAACACCAGTTAAACACAATTTCACTTTCCCAAAAGTAGGCTAACCCTTCTCAAATGCCTTGATTTTAGTTTAAGAGACCAGCTACACCCTCCTTAATGGACAATTTTAACATCTTCTCCACAAGAGGTGTCAAAGCTAGCAATGTCAATGTTTACCACTTCCATGAGTTTTTTGAACAGAGCAGTTATATTTATTACTTTCAAGTCTGGTGGAATCTTTCCTGAACTAAACAAATTTTAGAAAGTTAATACCAATGCAGTTATTACATAATAAGCCACTTCTTCAAGCCTGTAGGATAAAGTCTATCAGGACTTGGGGATTTGCCAGTCCACAGCTGGATAGTTCCAGTTCTATAGTGATTTTACCAAGTTCCTCTCTCCTTTCCACCACCTAATTTATAGCTTTGACTAGATTTTTTTTGCATCCTCTATCATTAAGAATGAGGCACAGTATTTTCTTTATATCATGATTTATTGCTCACTCCCTATCTTCATTCTCAAGAGGACCAACATTTGCTTTATCTCTGTCTTTTTTATTCCTAGCTTCAATGCCACAACTATTGAAATTGTACATAGTTTGTTGATAACAGTAAACCTAGAAGACTGAATCTATTACAGAAGGCAAACACTACCGGAAAATGTTAACTGACATTGAAAGATATGTTTTGCCCATCAGTATATAAAGGATTGTTCTTGATAGGACCTAACAAAAGTTCAGCTTGTTCAGCTGTCTGAGTTGCGTATCAGATTGATTTGGTACTGGTATTATGTAATTAATTTTAAGTACAGCCTGAGGTGTCACAAAGGACACTCATGTATTTCAGACATAATGTAACTAACTATTAAGTACCATGAAGACTGCATTTCTTTTCTTTTTCTTTATTTTTGATAATGAACTGAAATAAGAGGAGGATTGTTTTGCAATCCAGGACCAATGAGGGATTTGCTTTACATTTTAAAAACAATTTACTGAAACTCATTATGAGAAGTGTTTATGCTGACACTGGAACTTATTTATTTGTAATCAACAATAGTACTTATTGTGTACAGAAACCCTGGGTCATTGTTTTCTGATAATCTGTTTCCAGTTGACAGGTAAATTGCGACTTTACATACTTTGATTAAGTCACAAACCTTTGTGGTGACCCCAGGATAAAGAATCAGAGCACTTTTCCAAGTGGGTTGTGATAGTACCAGATAATAAACCTACCCTGTTTATCGAGACTGAGCATTTCTTCTGCTAAAGATTTTTTTTGTGTGGGTATTCTTCCTTGAATTGGGATTGGTAATTTAGATAAATACCCATGAGAAAGAATGGTGGCAGTGAATCCCGTACTGTTCTGGTGGACATGGCCACAACACTTAGCATGCTGGCAGTACATACAGCAGAATGTCCTCCCATAGTTAATGTTCTCCAGCTTGCTTTGATCATTAGACAAATTCTAAAACCACCTCCATCCCACTTGATAGAAAAAGCTGCTTCCTCTATTTGCTTCCAGGGAATTGATGGGTGGTGGGGCTGGTTGGAGTTCCCAAATTACTCACTCACTTCTGCAGCACTGAACTTCCTTAATTTAAATTTCCAAGCCTGTTGTGTGTCAGCTATGGATTAGTAAGCAGCATTCTTATCTCTGAGTCAGATTCTGTCATGGACTAGGTCTCAATCAGGGCTTTGAGCTGTAAAATTGATGCTGTCATTTCAGTGTAGGCTGGTTTTTCACCATTGAGAACAGAATCATGAGTCAGGAAATTTTCTGACGTTACAATCCTGTCAGCAGTGCCCAACTATGCTGTTCCGTGGGCAAAGCTGAGAGCAGATGCTGGGAGGGAGGGGGTGGGGGTATATTAGCCCAGTTCTATACAAAAACAACAAAGTCACAGGATCCAGGGAAATGTATCAAACTGGTAAAAAATTGCCCAATGGCAGGAGTCAAAAGATAATTTGTGATTTGAAGGCTATTTCCATTGGGGTTCTGTAGGACTCAAGACTAGGTGCCTTGCTTTTTGAGATATTTATTAACAGTTTGGATGGAAATGTGAGGGAGAAAGACCAAGAAATTTAAAGACAACACAAAAACTTGTCACATATTTGATAATGAGGAGGGTAGCTGTAAACTGTAGGAAGATATCAATTGGCTGGCCAGTTGAGCAGAATTGTGGCATGGAATAAAAATTCAAATGGAATTCAACCTGGACAGGTCTGAGGTGATATAGAGTCAAAGAGCTGTGCAGAATGGAAACAGACCCTTCGGTCCAACTCATCCATGCCAACAATTAATAAATTAATCTGGTCCCATTTGCCAGCATTTGTTCCATATCCCTCTAAACCTTTCCTATTCATATACCCATTCAGATGCCTCTTCAATGTTATAATTGTACCAGGCTCCACCACTTCCTCTGGCAGTTCATTCCATACATGCACCACCACTGCATGAAAAAGTTGTCCCTTAGGTCCCTTTTAAATATTTCCCCTCTCACCTTAAACCTATGCCCTCTAGTTCTGGGCTCCCCCATCCCAGGGAAAAGACCAGGTGTATTTACCTTATCCATGCCTTTCATGATTTTATAAACCATTATAAGGTTACCCCTCAAGCTCTGACACTCCAGGAAAAATAGGTGGGATGATCAAGCAATGAAAGGAATGTTAAATTAATGGGATGATACGGAGTATTGTGGAGAAACCTTGGAGATCCACAGATTCCTGAAGGTTACAGGACAGGCCAATAAAATGATTAAAAAGGCATATCGAATCCTTTCTTTGTTTTGCTGAAGTATAGAATGTAAGATTTTGGAAGTTATCCTGGAACTGTATAAAGCACTAGTTTGGCCACAAGTTGAGCATGGTGTGAATTTCTAGACTCCTCAATAGCTGCATTTTTCCAGTTCTAGCAACATCCTTATAAATCTCCTCACTGCCTTCTCCAGTGCTGTTGCATCCTTTCTAATGAGGTGACTAGAAATTCACCCTGTGCTCAAGGTTGAATAGGCCGAGATTATTCTTGGAACAGAAAAGGCAGAGGGAACATTGATTAAGAGGTACAAAATTGTGGGAAACCTGGATGGAGAAGGGAAAGGGCTTATTTACTTCAGGACTTATTTCCCCTCACCTGGGGGAATTGGTTTAAAATGATTGGTAGAAAGATTAAAGGGAGGGGTCAAGACAATTTTTAACCCAGATGATTGTGTTGCTGGGGAGTGCACTGTTTGACAATACAGTAGACGCAGAAACCCTCAATTTAATTTAATAGATATCTGGATATGCAGTTCCATGAGCTGTAGGAGAATGGAGCAAATGTTGGAGGGTGGGATTAAGCAGGGTGGCTCATTTTTCCATCTGGTGTATGCCTGCTGAACTAAGTAACCTCTTTTGGGCAATTAGGAATATTTATGACTCTTATCCATGATCTTTTTATTCTAAAATATAGTATCCTGGCTGGAGCCATAGTATCTTGCTTGTACTTGTACACTGTGCTACCTATTCTTGAAATATTTGACAAATGTGAGGATGGCTGCTAGCTAACCAAATGGATCAACTGCTGGCTGAGGATGGCACTAAAAACATCTGTGAAAATATGAAATGCTGCTATAATAAAGACCGAACTTTCACCTGAAATTAAGTGGGATATATCATTATTGTACTCACACAGAGAGTTCCATGTTAGATTAGATCAGAAGGGTTACTGTTTTAAATTCACTTCGGTACGCAACATCATTTCTATTCGCTGTACCTTGCACAATTGTGTCAATCGGAGAAGAAAAAGCAATTGAGACACTTTGTGGGAAGTCAAGCAAGTCTGGGCTTATTTGTTAATGTAGCAGAACAGCAAGAAATGCTCAAAATGGGTTATTTTAGCTTCTAGGCATTAGAAACATATGGATTCATTTTTTAAATCATTCGCCAGGCATTAACCAAAAGTGTAAATTTTAGAATTTGACTGCGCAGTCCACTTTGAAATGAATGAAGGTTTAATC
This sequence comes from Hemiscyllium ocellatum, assembly GCF_020745735.1. Taxonomy (NCBI): domain Eukaryota; kingdom Metazoa; phylum Chordata; class Chondrichthyes; order Orectolobiformes; family Hemiscylliidae; genus Hemiscyllium; species Hemiscyllium ocellatum. The sequence goes on along the minus strand of NC_083405.1, from coordinate 44,400,935 downwards.
TTAGAAGAAAGGAACAGACAATAGATTGTGGATAAATATTGCTGTTGATGAGGGTGGGGTGGGGGCTGGGGGTGCAGTGGGATGTATAACACCCAGGGGAAGTGTAGATGGATATTTGTGTGATAGGTTTGAGGGGGCTAGTCAGTTAACAGTTTCTCAGGAATTAGATTAAATTTTGAATTGTTTAATTTTTCAAGGATAATTATTTATCTGCAGCAGAACCCTCTGAATTCATTAATTTTAAAAGGTTCCTTCAGAGGGTTCCTTGTTTAGTGTAATTGTTGATTAGAATCTTTACTTGCCCACATAATTCCCTCAGTTTGCTAGATTGGGGATTTTGCAGAACCCTCGTGCACAATTACCATCGACACTACAGCAATGACAGCCTGGCAATTGGAACATGGCAGCCATGTTTGTAAGCATTCTTCCACTTCAGTGTTTCCCAACCTTTTCAGTGTCAAGGCGCATTTCAATGAAAGAAACAATCCCGTGGCAAGCCCACATTTTCAAACCATATGCACTATCAGTAAGGGCACCTGGTGTCAGCGGGTACAGCCTTCAGTAGCAGACACTGACGCTCAGAGAGATTGCCTTCAGTAATAGACATGGCCTCGAAGCTCAGGTAAAATTAGCAATCCCAAACATTGCACAGCACACCAGTTATAAACATACTCTATCTAATATATCTATCTCTCAATCTGATCGGCAGGCTGTATGCAGTTGTCCAGAATTGATCTGTTCTCCAACAGGACAGTTACAGCAAATGAGACTTATCTGACCATTAGACAGGCGACTTCATCATCACAATGCACAAAATAGCAGGATGTCAGTTACCGAGTGAAATCACATATTATTAGACTAGTATACATACAACCCCAGAAGGTAATCTCACTCTTTAATTGACCTGGAAATTGGTAAATGCTGTAAACGTAGCATTCTTTCATGTTCAATTATTGAATGCTGCTTGATAGTCGTTACATTGGAGCCAAATTAAGAATATTGTAGCCGCAAATATCCGATGTCTAGGGTTTCACCTGTGCCAGCCATAACGGAGCGGAAGGTTGGTGTTATTGTTAGTGGATGACGGTAGAGTGCTAATGAGCATGATTTTCTGTGGTATCAAACTAGCTGCTGTACAAATAGCTCAAAGAGTTCTGTTTTCTGCTGATAGCAAGAACACCAAAACCACAAACTAAGTTTACAGTGCACAAAAAGCGAGAGGTTTGCAACTATTTGTGAAACTTTTGTTAAAGATAATGAGCAGTTCCTGTGGCTGCATGTGAATGCTTGATGGTGTAAGAATCTATATTATTATACAGCTTATATATAGGAATTTGAAACAGCAAACCAGAACGTTGCAATTTCTGTTGAATTGTTCACAACACCACAGTCCTCTTTATTCTAAAATTAGAGAATGGTATTGATTAACACAAAGTTCATCTCACTCTTTAATCAAATGACTCACTGCACATATTTTGTTTTATTGGAAATCCGCCAAAGGTATTGGCTATACTTTGTAAGCTGTCACTTATTCATAAGGTCTTAGAAGCTTTGATTTTTGTTTTCTTCTGTTCTAAGTTCCTTTAGTTTTGTTTAAATTTGTGGAATAGATATTTGCGAAAGATTGTTCCATTTTCACCTCTTGTTTCTCTTCAGAATGTTTTGAGCATGTTGCTTTCCCCTGAAGCGGTGGCTACTTTTCCTATAACTCCATGATTGATACTTCCAGACATACTTCTGTCATGAAGTCCCAAACAAAGTCGCTATTGAAATGCTCTGCAACTCTGACAGAGATGAAATATTCTTCCCAGTTCTGCTCCAAGTTTGTATCGTGTAATGTGGCTTTCATCCTCAGTTGGTGCTTTCCTTCCATTATCCTACTTGATGCGAATATCAGCACATGGGCCAAGGTTTCTTTTTTGTATTGAGGTTTCCTTGTTCACTTTCCCAACCATGGCCACTGATTCCTAGCTGCCCTGATACTGATACTGACTGTCTCTATGAGCATTAATCAACTGGAGGTGGGACTTACGACCCTCATTCAGGGGGCAGACCTACTTGGGAGTGCTGCTGGCCAAATTGCATAGCTGGAATCTCTCTAGTGCCTGAAGCTGCCAAACTGGGACTACAAACAATTCCTGGAGTCTCTGTTTGGAGCTCAGCACCAGAAAAGCCTGGAAATCTCAGAACAGAGAGAGTGAAAAGGGTCACTGTTGGGCAAAGGAGCAACCAAATGTATTGGTGGAGAAGCCAGAGGGCCAGTGAGCAGCTCTGGGTGCATATCTTGTGACAGGAGTGTCAGATTTTGAAAGCAGGCTGTTAATAGAGGGACTCCCACATTTTCATCCAAAGCTTGAGCAGAATCACTTTGTCAGCTTCCCTCCAGCTGCTGAACTCTTCTTGTCAGCCTGAAAATTGAAGATGAGTGGGAATTAGCCCTTAGGTGGTCATTAATTAGTCTCTGGAGCCTTGCCTGTCCCACTGTAAAATTGCAGAGAATTTGGGGTAAGCAAAAGAAGGCCATCTGAGGAATCTTATGGGCTCCCCCACCAGCTCTGCCACATAAAATTCTGATGAAGGGCTTATGCTCGAAACGTCGAATTCTCTATTCCTGAGATGCTGTCTAACCTGCTGTGCTTTGACCAGCAACACATTTGCAGCTGTGATCTCCAGCATCTGCAGACCTCATTTTTTACACATAAAATTCTGCCTTTGGTTATAGTCTTGCTGAAATACATTTTTGCTAAAATATCTCAAGCAATGCTTTCTATTACTATCATGGTGTTGGAAACTGCCAATAATCAATCTTTGCTCTCCCTTTCTTGTTCCTTTATGAAATGGCAACATTTGTAGACATCAGGTCAGCTTTCTCACATAATCTGCAAACACCCGAGGTTCTTAGGTCTCTATCTACTCTTTAGACCCCTCTTTTGATACAGTGTTTTCAATCTTTTTGTCTGATATTCAGTCACTGGTGAGTTAACAATTGGGAACAATGAAACCATGGGCCCAGATTAGATTAGATTACTTAGTGTGGAAACAGGCCCTTCGGCCCAACAAGTCCACACCGACCCGCTGAAACTCAACCCACCAAGGCCCCTACATTTACCCTTTACTTAACACTAGGGGCAATTTAGCATGGCCAATTCACCTGACCCACACATCTTTGGACTGTGGGAGGAAACCGGAGCACCCGGAGGAAACCCACACAGACACGGGGAGAACGTGCAAACTCCACACAGTCAGTCGCCTGAGTCGGGAACTGAACCCGGGTCTCAGGCGCTGCGAGGCAACAGTGCTAACCACTGTGTCACCGTGCCACCCGCTAATTGTATTGTAGGAAAATTAACAAAAAGTTCACCTTTACTCATGTTGTTAAAATATCAACCATACAGAAATTTTCAGCATCAGGACATTTTAGAGTTAAACACAGGTATTAAGAATTTGATCTCCAAGTTGCCCTGCCCTTTCATGATTACATTGAAGAGCAAAATGTTGCTGAAAACATAACATTGAAACAAAAGGATGGCTGTGATTGATACAGACTAAAGCTCAGAGGATTTGCCCATCTGTTGTAAATTAATTATTTCATTAATGTAAACAATTACTTTATAAGGCTAATTGGCTAGGCTACATTCCAAATTTGTATTCTGGGATTCCAGCTTTTTAATAAGCTGTATTGTCAGCTTATGCCCGAAACGTCGACTCTCCTGCTCCTCGGATGCTGCCTGACTGGCTGTGCTTTTTCAGCACCACACTCTCTTTTTCAGTTCTGATCTCCAGCATCTGCAGTCCTTGCTTTCTGCATATGTAGCCTCATTATCTTTTTTCATTTTCCATTTAATGGGCAAGTAATTTAAACAACTTTATATCATGACACTTAAGCAGCTCTTCTCTACCCTTGAAGATCATTTAAATCTTCTCCATAAATTTGTAGCCCTCTCACTGCGTGTTGAGGCTATTGAAACAGTGAAAACAGGTTCATCTGAGTAGAGCTGTAAATGTGTTGCTGGAAAAGCGCAACAGGTCAGGCAGCATCCAAGGAGCAGGAGAATCAACGTTTTGGGAATGAACCCTTCTCCAGCATCTGCAGTCCTCACTTTCTCCTCATCTGAGTAGAGCACAGTTACGAAGGTGTGGAGGTCCTGTACCTTTAAGAGAGATGAAAAGTTAGCAAGGACTGCCTGACACTCTGCAAAGTGTTCTGAACAAGGTAACAACGTAACATTTGGTCAAAACCAATAGTACAGTTGTGTTGTTATGGAACAAAAACAAATGCAAATTTGGCCAATTAGTTTAAATTATGTCCCAAGATACTAGAATCCAATCAAATTTGAATTTATTATTTTGATAAAATTAAAACCAATGAAACAATCTGATGTTTTGGGGTATAAAACCCAACATTTTGAACAGCTGAAGGGAGAACTGCCAAGTCACCAACAAATACAGACTCATAGACAGGTACCTTTCAGAGAGCTGTTCTGCTGAGAAGTTTATGCAGCAGAACATCGAAGAGACAACAGAGGAAAATCTGCAGAGGAAGATAAAAAGGGAAGATTCGACAGCTGACTTGTTTTGAAAGTTGAATTTTTTTTGGAAATCTTAATTGGGATTTTTTTTAATTGGTATTGTAGAGTGGGAAGTAAAAGATAGGTTTAAGAGAAATAAGTTGTAAATAGTTGTTGGTTTTAATATTTTCAAATGGTTTGGCTGATGCAGCCTCCTGATAGGTACTTGTGTATCATTCCTCTGCTGACAAATATGGGATTTTGTGGAAATAGTAGTGATACTTTTGATTCTGGATTCAACTCACCTCTTTCGAAGGTCTAAAGACGCGGCCCAAATCAGTGAAGATAAAGGTCCTGTGCCACACAATGAATTCTTCAGTATGATTGGTTATGGACTTACACAACAGCTGTTATCCTGTTTGCATCTGTTCCAAATCCCATCCCATCCCATCCTGGGATGGGGGGACTGATGTATGAGGAAAGGTTGAATTAGTTAGGATTACATTCTCTGGACTCCACGGGTGCTGACAGGTGGGACTAGATTGGGTTGGGATATCTGGTCGGCATGGACAGGTTGGACTGAAGGGTCTGTTTCCAAGCTGTACATCTCTATGATTCTATGACTCAATGTGTGGGAATCTCATAGAAACTGATAAATTTCTAACAGGAATTAACAGGGTAGTTACAGGAAAGATGTTGCTGATGGTAGAGGAGTTCAGAACCGGGATCACAGTTGAAGGATATGGGGTAAACGTTTAGGGTTGAAATAATAAAATTCTTCCTCCCCAGGAGTGGTGAGTTTGTCAAGATCAAGCAAAACTTCTATGATTTCAAGAAGGAGTTGGATGTAGCAACTGGGCTAAAGGCATCAGAGTATATGGAGAAAGGTAGGGACAGACTAGTGAGTTGAATGTTCAACTATGATCATAATGAATGGCGGAGGTTGCTTGATGGGCAGAATAGCCTACACCTACTCCTTTTTTCAATGTTTCTATATTTCTAAGCTCTGTTGCCACTGTTGCCCGTGTCACTGTCCCAACGGTATCTAGGGTGAAGAAGGCACACAGGATGCTTGCCTTCATTAGTTGGGAGAAAGTGAGGACTAAAAAATGAGGTCTGCAGATGCTGGAGATCACAGCTGCAAATGTGTTGCTGGTCAAAGCACAGCAGGTTAGGCAGCTGCTGCCTAACCTGCTGTGCTTTGACCAGCAACACATTTGCAGAAAGTGAGGACTGCAGATGCTGCACATCAGAGCTGAAAAATGTGTTGCTGGAAAAGCGCAACAGGTCAGGCAGCATCCAAGGAGCAGGAGAATCCTGAAGAAGGACTTATGCCTGAAACATCGATTCTCCTGCTCCTTGGATGCTGCCTGACCTGCTTCATTAGCCGGGGCCTAGATTATAGGTGCAAAAAAAGCCTTGTTACAAATTGATAAAATATTGGTTCATCCTCACATGGAAGTGTATGCAGTTCTCATTGCCACACTAGCTGAAGGCTGTGTTTTGCACTGGAGAGGATGCTGAGCAGATTCAGCAGGATGTTGCCTGGGATGAAATGCTCAGATGAAGAGGGACTGGGCAGTTTTGTTTTCCTTGGAACAGAGGATGCTGATGGGGAATCTGATTGATGGATATAAAATGATGCAAGGCATAGACGAGGTAAATCATGGAGCTCTCTTCCCAATGGCAAATATGTCAAAACTGGAGGGCATAAGTTTAAGGTGAGAAACCAGTAGTTTAGAGGAGACTCAGCGGGTGCTAGATATATATAGAAAGTGTTACCTGAGAGGTGGGTGAAGGCAGGCACTCTTACAGTATTTTAAGATGCATCTGGATGAGCACTTGAAACACCAGGGCATACTCGGCTATGGATCAAGTAAACATAAATTACATCAGTGCAGTTTTGTGTTTGTTGGTTAACATAGGCATGGTGGGCTGAAGGGCCTGTTTCTATGTGGCCTGACCCTATTTTCCACATTATGTTACAGGCAATGCTAAATATCTAAATGACCTATTTCAATACAGCCTCTCTCTCAAAACTCCATTGTATTTATCTCTCTATTACAATTCCCATATTGCTATCCTAATTCTGTCTAAGCCAATTGCCTTTTTAAAAGAATAAAAATAAAGAATCATTACTATTGACTTTGAACTTGAAAATACATAGTCTATGCCTTACTGTATCCTGTTCTGCCAAGGGTCTTACCAGTATTGATGGTTAAAATAATATTTTAGGAAATGGCAATATTTCTCCGAAAACATGACGGATCTAGACAGAATGAGTTATTTCACTGAATTGTCAGACTAACTAATTCCAGTTCCATAGGTCAGATGCAGGATCAATTGAGGGAATGCAGTATTAGATTAGGTTAGATTAGACTTACAGTGTGGAAACAGGCCCTTCGGCCCAACAAGTCCACACCGACCCGCCGAAGCGAAACCCACCCATACCCCTACATTACCCCTTACCTAACACTACGGGCAATTTAGCATGGCCAATTCACCTGACCCGCACATCTTTGGACTGTGGGAGGAAACCGGAGCCCCCGGAGGAAACCCACGCAGACACTGGGAGAACGTGCAAACTCCACACAGTCAGTCGCCTGAGTCGGGAATTGAACCCGGGTCTTCAGGCGCTGTGAGGCAGCAGTGCTAACCACTGTGCCACCGTGCCGCCCACTATTGTCAGACATCTTACTTGAGAAATGAAACTGGGGCCACTCTGCTACTTCAGATCAAAGATTTCAGGACACTGTGATGAATAATAGAATTTTATTATTTTGATATGATTTTTTAAAACAGGCATTATTAATATATAGTTCTCACCCAAGCCTGCATGTTGCTTGTTATGTAGGTAAATGGTGAACAATGCAAACAAATGAAAACAAATTGTAATTAAACTTTCGGAAATACTAAAAGTGATCCCAAGATCTGGCATTACCAGTGGAATTTGAGGAATTGTTTGAGTGCAACTTGTGACTTTCTGCCTTTTAGGTATATTGGTGAAAGATGATAACCAATGAAATTCCTAGGATATACAATACTCCTTATGATTGCCAGTCCCTAGTGAGAGCACACAATCACATTATCACTCCTCGAGAACATTTGACTTTATTTGATCGCTGCAAAGTATTAGAGATGTTTGTTTGGAAAATGTAAATATTAAACATTACTAAGTCGAATAACTAAATCTTTAGGATGGGCATTCAATACACAGTCATTAACTTCATACTTTCTTTAGTTAAACTTTCAATTACTTTTCTGTGGGTTTTTAAAATGACAGACAAGATGCCATTCCCCGTAATATTGTGTTTAGTGTCTGCCAGTAACCGCATCGTATGCTAACAATAAAGAATTAAGTTCTGAAATCAGTGACACATTGAGCTTTTGCGTCCAAGCATCAACAAGCATGGGAATCCCCTGTCAACATGCGGAGCATGGATTACATAATGTTTCTCACAGCCACTCTGGATAAAATGAAGATAATTTGCAAAATAACAAGGGATCATGAGAAGTTTGTTTTGTTAATTGCATCAGAAGTTGGCAGGGGAATGTTCACAATTAACAAATAATGGATACAGAGTTTATCCCTTGTGTTAATATCAACACAAATTCATACCCAGCCCCCACACTATTTAGAAGCTCTTGCAAGATTGCATAGCTGGATAAGAGCAAAATGGGAGTGTGAAGATATTGGTTTACCCGAATTCTGTACTCATGTAAATGTTTTAGGAGTTTTTTTTTGAGGTTGACACATTATTCGGTAAGATATCATGTTTTTCTCTTCTGGCTGGCATGCTTAATTTGAAAAACCTACAAACAAATTCTTCTTAGCTATGAATTTTAAAGTGAAGTTTTACACTTTGATTAAACAACTATGACAGAATCAGTCAGATTTGAATAATTGTAAATGAATGAATTGTAAATGAATTGGAAATATCATTAAAGGTAGTTTGCATTTGACATGCTCATAAGATGTGGAAAATGTCTAATTTTTGACTGTAAGTCATCTAGTGTAATGACATCTGAAATTTCTGTTCACTAAAAATGAAAAATAGATCTTGCAAATTGTATTGATATAATGTCTTTCACATTCTCAGAATGGCTATAAAATGATCAAATGCCAATTATTCCTTTTATAGGTTATTACAAGGGCACATGATAACCAATTTGCGCACAGTGAGATCATGAATGAATGCCTCATGAACCTGGTTCTATTCCCTCCTTTAAATTGCATCACATGATACTGAATGATTTTCTTTTGTTGCTATTCTATATTTGCTATTGTCTACTCAATATTCCTTTGTGTGGTAGCATATTAACATTACTGACTGTGGGCCATGAGAAAGAGAGGGTGGGGGAGGTGCAGGAAGTTGTCAACAACGATATAACGTGTGTTAAAATGCTACCACTGAGCCAAGGTTAGTTAATAGGTGATTAAACTGACAGGATACCAGGACTGGGAGATGTAGATTAGATTTCAGACAGGATGTCTGAACTAATGTGCCACAGACAATGAAAGATAATTTAACATTTCAGTGATTATTCATAGTCATTGCTGCTATGACAGCTCACTATTCATTTGAACTCAGAAGGGGTCATTGCCGAGTTAGGCTGGGGGATTCCCTCTTGAGTTGGAAATAGTTTGTGTGAGTGAAAGTTGACTCTGGAGTCAGGTTGATTTGAGAAAAAACAGTGACTGCAGGAAAAGGAATCATTGGCCTTGGCAATAGGACAAAAAAAACTATTGTTTGATTGCTCAAAGCTAGTAGTTGTCGGCAAGTAAGGCAATTCTGAAATCATGAGTGAACAAAATAGTGCACAATGCGGTTTTTCATGTAAATTAATATTCTGTTTGTGACTGAAATTAAATTGACACTGAGTAGATTACCTGTGCTTTGATTACCTCCTGTACTCGGTGTGTTCATGTGCATACTGCAAAAGTGGCAGACAGAACTATCCTAGCACTGGCTCTTTATTGCAGCCATGAGTCACAAAAAATTAAACTGGAAACTAAACTTTATCAGTTAGGCTCACAAAGTGATTAAACTGTGCATTGTAGTTGTGACATTTATACACACAGAGACCTGTTCTTTGTAGGCAAAAATACATTGCCCTGTCCTCAGTAAAAAAGGTGCAACGGAGACAGCCAATTGCTGTTGCATCTCCAACTTGCGAAGCCAACTTGCCCGGATTTGAATTTAATCAGATGCTAACTAAATAGTGAACTGTTCCTGCTGTACCTCCATGGAACTCTTACTCAACCAGTCAGCACCCTCCGTCATGCTGTTTGAATTGTTCTTTATTTTTGAACTGAAAATGTGTTGCTGGTTAAAGCGCAGCAGGTCAGGCAGCATCCAAAGAGCAGGAAATTCAACGTTTCAGGCACAAGCCCTTCATCAGGAATGAGGAAAGTGTGTCCAGCAGGCTAAGATAAAAGGTAGGGAGGAGGGACTTGGGGGAGGGGCGATGGAGAGGTCAGGAAGAAAATTGCAGGTTAGGAGGGTGGTGCTGAGTTCGAGGGGATCGATTGAGACAAGGTGGGGGGAGGGGAAATGAGGAAACTGGAGAAATCTGAGTTCATCCCTTGTGGTTTATCTTTATTTTTGAAGGTTAGTTTTTTTTGCATTTCAGTCTTGATGACTGCAAGACAGAAGTTTTCATAAAAACATGAAGAACTGCAGGTGCTGGAAAGCTGAAACAAAAACAGTGCTGGAGAAACTCAGTCGCATCTATGGAGAGAAGTTAATGTTAACATTGCGAGTCTGGTGACCCTTCATCAGTTCTAAACTGAAAGCTTTCAACAGCATGTCACTTTTTAACAGTTTAAAATCTGTACTACCAGCAATTATGCATGCTACTTATTTTGAAACCCCTTCTTATTCTTCCTACAAAACTAAATCTTTTCACATTTCTCTGCCTTTCATTTTATCTAATGTGTTTGCACCACATTAGTTTGTTTCCTTTTTGAAGTCCAAAAATATGTTCCTCATTTTTTTGTACATGTTTGAATTTTGTATCAGCTCAGAACTTTGACAGTTTATCTTGTATATCAACGACCACAGTGGAACATTGTTGTAAACTTCCTTTCACTCTGAAAAACAACCCTTCACCAGCATAGTTTTTTTTTTGCATATTAGCCAATATTTATAGAATCCCTACAGTGTGGGAAAAGGCCATTTGGCCCAAACAAGTCCATGCCATCCCTCCGAAGAGTAACCCACCCCAACCCATTACTTGACATTTATCCCTGACTAATGCACCTAACCGACAAATCCCTGAACGCCATGGACAATTTAGCATTGCCAATTTACCTAACCTGCCTATTTTTGGATTGTGGGAGGAAACAGGAGTACCCAAAGGAAACCCATGCAGACCACAGGGAGAATGTACAAACGGAGACAGTTGCCAGAGTCTGAAATTTAACCCGGGTCCCTGGTGCTGTGAGGCAGCATTGCTGGCTACTGAGCCACCGTTCCATGCCAATATTGTTTCTACTCTCCTGCTTTAATCCATTTTAGCTCCAGATTTAATTCTGCTAGCATGTTTTTCCTACTCTATTCCTCTGAAGGTTTATTGTAATCAAATATTTATTCAGTAATACAGGGTGTGAGTATTGCTAAAGGAAGTCACATGCTAGAATCATCATAGAATCATAGAAGCCCTACAGTGTGGAAACAGGCCATTCTGCCCTACAAGTCCACACCTACCCTCTGAAGATTAACCCACCCAGACACATTCCCCAACCCTATTACTCTACATTTATCCCTAACCAAGGCACTTAACCTACACATCCCTGAACATAAATGCAAGATGAAAATCTTCAACAGTATCATCAAGACATTTCACAAAATAAGAGATCAAAGGAAAAAATAAAATATTCATATTGTATCCAAGGAGAGTGCTAATTGATTGGCAGGTGAACTCAGCTTGGGTAGTGGTATTGTCATCGAGAATGTAACATTTATTGATGATTGACAGTTAACAGCCAGATTTTGTTTAAATTTTAAGTCAGGCAGGTTGACTCTAGTTGGTGAGGGAATTGCTTTAAGAGATGAAAAAAAAAGTATTGACCTATTTTGTTGAGTTGAAACAGGCAATGTGTGAGATTAATGGATCTGTTGTAAGAATATGCTATTGAAGATGCTTTCACTGATCTTCACCTCTGACATCAGTAAACACTGGCAATACTGTATCCTGGTCCTTGGGATTGCACTGCCCTTGTTAACTGTGATAACTCTCTGCTCCCAGTGCCTTTGTAGTGCTAGACTGGAGATCTTTAGCTCATCAATCCACCTCCGGCACAAAGGCCTCCACTGCTGCAATTGAGAACCCAGGAAAATGCATTTACACCATTTATCACTCTTTTTGCTGGTCAGCCACTGTTCTTCAGTCATGCCTGCTCCAGGACAACACACACCCCATTTTAAAAGGCACAAGATGGCTGTGAGGACAACTGGCTAACCTTTATCATTTATCAGACACCAGTTCTCGTATGAAGTTGGTATGAGTTTATATAACATGGTCCCCTGAGCTACTCAATAGCATGTTCATAACTTGCTGTCTTGTAAATTTGAAGGCAGTACACGATTTGCATGTTGTATGTGTCAGAAGGATTGATAAAAGTTCATCATGATCACCATATCCCTTTTACATCTTATCCAATTTTCCTCCATTTCTTTTAATGGCAGTGATCGTGATTTTGAGCTTGAATGATTAAACCATACTTACAATCAAACAAGTGAAGTATATATCTGTTAAACAAAATCATTTTGGTGAAAAAGAACATTACTCCCCTAAAAGAATCTAATGGGAGCAGCATTAGTTAATTTAATATTCGTAATTGAGGTACCTTTTCTACAAGCTTCACATTTACACCATATCAGCAGACAGGGTTAAATCTTCAAAGGACAGTATAGCGATCATCAAACAACATTGAACAATGTGCAGTCCAAAGCATTCAACTGTGTTGAGAAGGAAACATGACACTGGTCTGAAAAACTCATGGGGAACAAAGAAAAAACTCAAAGAAAACTACTTAGAGACAGATGATGCTACTTTGGGAGGATTTGCAAAGTTCAGATTCTATGGGCGTAAATGGTGCATTTATCTCCCAGTGCTTTCTGCAACTGGATGTAACTGTGCAAAGATTGCCACTGCTTCCTAGAATCTGAAACCAGTCCCTCTATAAAAATGAGCTTTCATTGCCTCTGAGGGAATGCAATTGATTAAAATAAGTTAGATGTTCACATCGAAGGTATGGGGAACCACATTTTCTTGCAAATTCGGTTTACCCAAATGGCCATAAGTTTTTGCACTCTAATCTAGATAGATTTTCATTCATTAACAAAAGGACAGTGGTCACAACAATCAGAACATGTTGGAATTTCAAAGCAATATAGATGCACAGTTTTGTTTTACTATGTTCCATAATGTAGACCTATTTTACAGGTGCTAGAGCCCAACTAATGTTGCAAGTGTACTTCTTGCTTAAATCTGCAAAAGTTTGAAGTTGTCAGGATAGAAATACGAACATAAAGAATATTTGACCTTTTTTGAAACTGGAAAAAGGATTGAAAGACATTGTCAATGAATGACAATGGAGCTTGGAAAACCTTACTTAATACCAGTGATACCAGCAGGTTTTTTTGGAAGCTAAAGATTTAGTAGCAGCTTTTAAAACAGAGGAAAAAGTAATGCAGTACACTGTTAGAAACAAAAGTTATCTGCCATAAATATGTTGGTGAACTAGTTGTGAAACCACTTATTCAGTAGAGAGAAGATCCATTCCTCAACAAAATAATTTTGTGTGCTGTTGCCAGTGACTACAATAGAACCGGTACCTACCTAATATCATTGCCAAGCATAACAAAGTTACAAAAACCTTGGACTTTGTATCTACAGAGGAAATCACCATTGCTTCAGATGACAAATCTGTTTTTTTTTAAAAGGCTTGTTACATTACTTAGTAATGTATGACAGACTACCAAATTCTGGGAAGGAAATGAAAGAATAAAACTGCAGTCAAATTACAAAAATGACTGCAATAAAAACATTATTGTTCTGCAGAATTTGGATTTGAAGAGGGAGTATATGGAGAAATTGCAATTGCTTTCCTGAAATATGCCACAAAAAATAAAGGTTATGAGGAAGTTCGGAGATGATGTTGTAGTATTGCTGGTAATCTAGACCCTCAGACTAATATTCTGAGCAGATGGGGTTGAATCCTACCATAAAATTAAAATTCTGGAATAAAAGTGTTAGCTTGAAGGCTATTACCTTTTTAAAAGAATCCAATCTGATCCATTGATGTCCTTTTGGGAAAGAAATCTGCCACCCTTAGCTGGTCCGGTGTGACTCCAGACCCGTAGCAATGTGGTTGGTTTTTAACTGACCTGTGGGCAATTAGGGTTGGGTAATAAATGGTGGTCTAGTGAACACATTTTAAAATGTTGAGATTTCAGAGAAGTATCAGTAAAAGTAAGGTAGGCTTTAATGAAAGTAAAAAAAGATGAGAACCAAACTGAACACAAGTTGTGTAGAGGGGAAGTGAAAAAAAAAATAGAAAAGTGAAGGGGAATGATGAGGAAGGACTGACAACCAATATAAAGGAATCCACTTGTCTTCAACAGATACACAAAATTTAAAAATGTGGCAAAAGGAAGAGTCTGGCCAGTAATAGAGCAAAAAGGGGATTTACACATTAAAGTAATAGGCATGGAATGGTGTTAAATTAAGACTTTCAATCTATCTTTACAAGGAAGGTCAATACTAGCTCGATCAGACAGGGGAGGAAACACTGACTACAAAGCACCCAAAATTGATAAGGAGGAGATGTTGCCATTAAGAGTTGGCATGGCACCAGAATCAAATAAGTTGGATCCAAGGATTTTGAAGGAAATGAGAGTGATGATTGGAGGGGCTCAGGCCATAAACTTTCGGTCTTGACTCAGAGGGCTGGAGAATTGGACATATTTCTTGTTTGTTCAAAATAAAGTGTTTGTAAGGATAAGTTCAGGAGTTATAGATGGGTTAGTTTAAGATTGGCAGTAAGGAAGCTTCTGGAAATTATTTGAAGTAGAATTAAGTGTCACCACAAAAAACATAATTACTTAGAAACAGTGGGTAGGTAGGTGATAGATGAAGTTCAATGCAGTGAAACGTGATGTGATTAATTTGGTAGCAAGGGCCTAGAGAGACAAAATAAGGGGTTCAATTATGAGTCGGATTCAGGACAAAGAAATGTGAGTCCTAGTGTGCACAAGTTATTAAAGATGATGAGAGCCTTGTGTTGTGTCATTTGGTATTCAGGCAATTAAGTAGACACTAGAAATGGGCCTTTCCTAGAATCAAGAGAGCTGGGCAAGAAGTCCTGACCACTGAAAGCTATGGAGGTGAAAACAATGACTGCAGATGCTGGGAACCAGATTCTGGATCAGTGGTGCTGGAAGAGCACAGCAGTTCAGGCAGCATCCAATGAGCAGCGAAATCGACATTTCGGGCAAAAGCCCTTCATCAGGATTTCGCTGCTCGTTGGATGCTGCCTGAACTGCTGTGCTCTTCCAGCACCACTGATCCAGAATCCACTGAAAGCTACTGGCTAGTCAGACACCAGGAGATCAGCATGGCCCAGCAGCCCCACTGGGGAGGTGTGGATGCAACTGGTACTACACCTAATCAAAGTTCAGGGATATCACAGTATGGGAATTGTGGTGTGCGAGTCATGAGAGAGGCTAGTGTGGAGATTGACAGCAATCGCAGGAGACCAGATCCTCAGCACTCTCTCTGTTGTTCCCCTCCAGCACTATCCAGCTTTCATCAATTAGGCACAATGTCTTTGAATGAGGGACATCCCTCTGGAAACTACCAAGCAACCACAATGGAATTAACTTTCAGGCTTTCTGATTAGTGAGTCTCATGTCTGCCACTAGTAGTGACAGGATGAAGCACTTAAGCAGGCATTAATTGACTATTTAAGTGCCTCTATTACCATTGGGAGAGAAAGGGCATCTGCACACTTAATGAGAACAGAAATGGGAAGGCAGCAAAACTCCCATCTGACACCTTCCCATCCAATTAAACATCTCACCATGGTGGGAGGCATTAAAGACCATGCTATAGGCAGAATCTTTCCAGTCTTCTGAACACCATGGACATTGGTGAGAAAGTTGAGAGAATTGGGTGAAATCAACAATGCGATGCTTCCTGACATTGACAGTAAAAAGGTTACATTTTCTAACTGAATGTTGAATGCCTAATAAACAGTGAGATGTCTGTTTGCATGGAATGATGTGGTCATTATTAAGTAATCTCACTTCACTGATATACAGTTTCCCATTCTCCCACAGACTGCATGAAAATTAGATGATGACAATCCACAGTATGAAAGTCAAAGTGGTACCCAGCTTGACCCTGCAGACCTCCATTAGTCACCAACATCTCAGGGCATGCTCCAAGATCAGCCCCCTGATAAACCCTCTCCATCCAGCAGAATGTCCAGATCCCTGTTGGCAGAGTAGTCTGAAAATTACCCTTTAGCATGTTCAGGTCAAGCCAAATAAACTATGCAGGGCAGCTATGGAATACCAACATTTGATTAAGTGCATGCTTTAAAGATAGCACTGGTACCAGGAAACCTGTGAGGGGCTGGCAGTGGCCTATGCATCCACCTGTGGATCGTGCGCGAGCATGGTAAAAAGGTGCAATAGAAGTGTGCTACCATAGCTCCTATTAGGGTTCAAACATGGTAAACACAGCCTACACACACAATTTGGTGTACCTACATTGGTGAAGACATTGCCTGTTGTGTGGAGAAAGTACAGCAGCAATATGCAAAGAAGGAAGAGCATAATTTCAGTTGGCATGTATTTTGCTGTTCTTACACTTTTGTGCTCTTGATTGGCAGCTCCAAAGTCCTTAACTGAATCCACTTCAGTGGAATCTGTTTATCACCTCTTTCTCTAATGAGCTGTGCCTGCAGCATCTTTGCCCTATACCAAGGCTGAACGTGGTGCCCAATCTCTCATAGCATGCAAATCTTCCCTCTAGTCTCCCTATACATTTCCGGATGAAGGGCTTTTGCCCGAAACGTCGATTTCGCTGCACTTTGGACTACTGTGCTCTTCCAGCACCACTGATCCAGAATCTGGTTTCCAGCATCTGCAGTCATTGTTTTTACCTCTATATAAGATATGTTCAGTCTCTTTTGATTACAAATGGTTATACATGAGAACTCCAACGATGATGCTGTATCTCTTCAGGGTGCTGTTCCATTGCTGGTCCAGATTGGACCACGGTGGAAGCTGAAACAAAAAAGGCACAATGATAAGATGTGATGTGGCAAAGATTGGGGAGTAGTGGGTACATCATCTGCAACTTGTAAGTTGGAAGAGAGGGTCAGATGTGGATGGAGTGGGATGTAAGAGAGCGGATATGTAAGTACGAAGATATCTTTGTCTTCGATTGTTAATTATTTCAGTCCAGTCATGGACTACAAACACAGCAGTGGCTATATTGGCCAACATAACTTCCTCTGGGAGAGTGAGGACATGAAAGCATATCCATTTCCCCGTTTATAAAACTGTTGTTGCCTTTGGCTACGTGCCGCCTTGTCCTGCAAAGCAGAGGACCATTTTGCACTAAGTATAGTCAAATTGTTTTCCTGATGTGTTCATCAAAATTTCAAAGTGCACAGTGTGTTGTCAAGTTGCACTGATGAAAGATGGAAAACATGAAACATTAATTCCACAGATGTTGCCAAACCTCAGAGTATCTTTAGCATTTTCTGATTTTATTTGGCTTTCTGGCATCTGGAGTATTTTGCTCATAAAGATGTAGATGTAAGGCTTACAGCAATGCTAAGTAGGTGAGGATGAGGTAAATGATATGCGCAGTGATTGTTACAGATTGTTGGTAGTTGAGTTGGGGTTTGTGGTGAATTGAGCAGTGTTTGGTTCTTTAGTTAATGAGAACATTTTGAAGCACACCATTCAGCTTCTTGATGTTACACTCTTGGCATTGATCTCCATGGCTATCTGCTCCATACATACATCTATGAAAGGTTTCCTGGTCAACTCTGGATAAATGACCACTCTCCTACTTGCTATTTCTTTCATCTGGGTCTCTAGATTTGTGACAATCTTGTAGCCTTGTCATGTTGTGCCATCCTTCAACATTTTCTTGGTCAAATTCATGGGTGTATAACTTCAAGTGGCAATTCCAGCCACAAGCATTTATTATTTAAGATGTACAGGATAAGATTTATTTAGATTTAGACTTTTTTTAGATTTAGACTTACAGTGTGGAAACAGGCCCTTCGGCCCAACAAGTCCACACCGACCCGCCGAAGCGCAACCCACCCATACCCCTACATTTACCCCTTACCTAACACACTACGGGCAATTTAGCTTGGCCAATTCACCTGACCCGCACATCTTTGGACTGTGGGAGGAAACCGGAGCACCCGGAGGAAACCCACGCAGACACGGGGAGAACGTGCAAACTCCACACAGTCAGTCGCCTGAGTCGGGAATTGAACCCGGGTCTACAGGCACTGTGAGGCAGCAGTGCTAACCACTGTGCCACAGTGCCGCCCACATAAATTGAGGAAGCTCCATTTGTTGGTCCCTGGCTGGTTTTTACAGCCAATTAACTTTATGGTTAGTATTAAATCGTTCATGGTATTCATTCGAATGTGCAGGCAGCATGATGTTAAAATGTTGTCTGCATCATGTGGGACAGACATGGAATATCACATATAGTTATCCCCACACTCATTTTCAAGCACAATGCAATATGATCACTAGGTACCTGAAGAAAAATCCAGGATCTCACAATTCCCTTAAATCACATCCCTGTCACTGGACACAATTCCAATTTCTTTGATCATCTGATAACAGTCTACAAGATGCAGTGCAGAAACTTAGCCAGATGATGTCAGGAGGACTAACTATCATTAATCACTGTATTCTAATAGACAAAAGGCTTACAGACAATCATTTTTTCAATGTATAATTTCAGTTACATTACACTGTAAATTTTTGCTATAAATTCTGTGTTAGGATTGAGCTCCACCCCCACCCCCCCATCACCTGATGAAGGAGCGTCGCTCCGAAAGCTAGTGTGCTTCCAATTAAACCTGTTGGACTATAACCTGGTGTTGTGTGATTTTTTAACTTTATCATTGATTCGAATTCGAGTGAATATCTGTCTAAAATATGGGGTTAAAACTGTCAAAGGCACAATTTACTGGCCTTTGTAATTTCAAAAGGTTTGCAATATCTGAACCACAGATCTTTCAAATGGTTAAAAATGAAACTAGATCCATTTCATACAGAATAGCTTGATATAGCTTGGCAACAGGGAGATGTGTGATTTATTTTTCGAATGTTATTTTGAAAGCCTTCACTTTATGCATTAATCAATATTCAAATTACATAACAAGGAAGTAAATGAATCAATGCTTGTGTTGTTGGAGGTCAGTAATCTCAGCTCCAGAACATCTCTGCAGGTGTTCCTCCTGGTGCATTTCTTAGACAACTTTTCAGATGTGTTATGACACATCTCTGCAGCAGATGGAACCTAGTTCAAAGGTAGGGGCACAGCCACTGTGTCACAAGAACCCTAATTCTTCAGGATAGTGTCGAGACCTACAGATGATCAGCTCCATCATCTATGACCATTCCTCCATCATAAGGTCAATGGTGGAACAATGTTCAGTACCATTTGCAACACCTCAGACACTGGAGCTGTCCATGTCCAAATGCAGCAAGACCTGAACAATATCTCAGTTTGGGCTGACAACTGGCAAGTAATATTCATGCCACACAAGTGCCAAACAATGACTGATCTTGTTGGAAACAATCAAACCATCATCCCTTGACTTTCAATTGCTGAATCTCTCACAATCAACATTGCTATGGGGATTAATATTGACTAGAAATTGAACTAGTCAAGCCACATAAATACTATGGCTACAAGAACAGCTCCAGTGACACACAAGAAGCTTGACACCATCTAGGAAAAAGCAGCTCCTCTGATTGGCACCACATCACAAGCATTCACTCGCTCCCCACCAATGCTCAGCAGGAGTAGAGTATGCCATCTACAAGCTGTGCTGCAAAAATCCACCATAGCTCCTTAGACAGCATTAACAACCACTACCATCTAGAAAGACAAGGACAGCAGATGCATGGGAATATCATCACTTACGTGTTAACATCCGAGCCATTCACCATCTGAAAATAAATGCATAAATTAACCATTCCTTTCAAACCTGGATATCTGAATGAAGTAGTCAGTTATGTAAATTCTGTCTTTTATTTTTTTATTGCTGTGCTCTGTTCAGTTTCTTAGGTTTTGCTGTGCCCTCAATGACAGCAAAGTGAAAGTCATAAATACTTGGTTTATTTGTATTTTTTGCTATGTTTGGGTCTCAAATCCTATTTACAGACTTGAGAATATCATCTCAATTGGTACTTGTAGTCTTGAGGAAGTGAACATTCTTGGAGATACTGTCTTTCAGATAATACATTAAATTAAAGCCCTGAGTTCTGAAGTGGACTGAAAAGATTTCAGCAAAGTTCTGATTCTTTGTCCAAAGACATGTAAAAATTGTAAGGAAAAAAATGGAATTGTGTCACTAATAAGCACAAATAACTACATTAATTTATCAAAGCTCTGCAAATGTCAAATTCCACTCGAAAACGTGTTAGCAGATGTGGCTCCTAAATTTTCTTGTCAAAAGTGCTGGGCATTATGTTGGTTCTTAGGTATTTGCCCCCTCTACTGGTAAAGGTGCTTTATGAAATTATTTAAAGATCCCTCAGGAAAACAGCTTTTCTGAGCTTTGCACAAGAATGAGATGCATCGTTCAGTGTTAAATACTAGGAATTGCACAAAGGTTTTATTGAATCTTAAATGTTTCAGGTACATTCAATTTTTGCCTGTGCTTTAGGCATTAGAGTATTAGAAGCTTAAAGGAGCAGATATTCAACATTCATAGTGTTAAAATGGAATAGTCGTCTGCATTGGACAGTTGATTCATTCGACCAGATTGATGGCCAAAGACTGAAGAGGAACAATTACCGTAACGTGTGGAACATTCTAGTAATCTTTACATAGAGTTTTTATGAAAGACACAATCACATTCCTTTGCAACAAAAATATATTCCTACTACAGAGTTATATTTTAGAGGAACTATCATTGCTTCTTTGTCTAAACTAACCACCGACGCATTACCACCTCCCTGCCCTGGAAAATATAGGATCAATACAAGCACGTACAATTGGGCTTGCAGTGCCATTCAGTCCACTTGGACTAAGTATAAACAAGGCAAAGGGGTGACCTCGTTGTTCTGAGCACATGGGCGCCGAGATGTATACAGGTCATTCTGCTATAACGTGACAACCTCACGTAATTCCTCACATCATAGAAAATAACGCTGTAGAAGATCACTATAGGAAATTGCAATACCTGTTCAGTAGAAAGTTAGCGTTAACCAAACAGCGTACACCATTCGTCAATTGCATTATAACCAATTTGCATTGATGAAGTGCGTGTTATACCAGAACAACCTGTAGATATCTCTTTCCTGCATCAATGTGAGAATTCAATGGAACGTTCACATTTACCAAACTGGGAGCTGGGCTTGTGCGATCTGCCATGCAATGCTTTACACTGCTCACCAATCTCTGTGGTAACTTTATAGCATTTCTTAATGCCTTCTTTTCAATTAGAGTAATACCAGACAGCTGTCTTTATAAATATGTTTGCGAAAGACTCAAGCTCAAGATTGTAGCTTATGTTAAATTCACATTCTCTGAGGAGATTGTTAACACTGCAAATCAGTTCTGCAAACAAATGATGCCTATTTATTAATTTAGGCAGTATGAAAGCTGGTAAGCTCATGATTGATATCAACTATGCTTACTTGTCGGTTTGAAAAATTCTACAATATATTTACTACAAATCAAGGGATTTCAATAATCTAAAGAGAGTATATTCATAATTAATATGAAGCATTCAAAGTTATCTCAATGGAATCCAAATTTTCTCCAATTTTGTTTAGTTGATTAAGTTTAGCTACAGACTTCACACTGATATTGACAATTAACTGTTCAGAACAGAAGCCTCACTGCATTTTCAGTCAAAAGGTGTGGTGCTGGAAAAGCACAGCCAGTCAAGCAGCCTCTGAGGAGCAGGAGAATCTACATTTTGAGTAAAAGCTCTTCATCATGTTGCCAAGCTCCTTTGCAAAGCCATTATATAGTTTTAGTCTCGCATGTCCAGATGAAACAAGTCCATCTCCAGCAATATGTTGTCCTCTCTTTACAGCACCATCACTAACTTGAGTTCCCAATATCTGCTGTTGGTATCTTTGATCTTTTTTTGATCCACGTAGACCCCTTCCTCACATTATCTGCAGACATGGGGCCAGTTTTCCATACTTACATTCAAAGCATCCATAACAGCTTAAGAAATAGGATCAGAAGTAGGCCAATTAGCCCCTCAAACCTCCTCCACCATTTACCAAAATCATGGCTGATCTGCCCTAAGCTTCAACTCCTCTTTTGTGCCCGCTCAGCATAGCTGTAAATTCCCTGATAATTCAAAAATCCATCTACCTCCCCTTTAAATACTTCCAGTGATCCATCCTCCAGCATTCTCCAGGGTTGAGAATTCCAGACCCTCTGGAGAAGAAATTCCTTCCCAGCTCAGGTTTAAATGAGCATCCTCTTGTGAGAAACAAAACTCACATATTAATAAATTTCAGTCCGAGTCAAATTCTGAAGCAGCGAATTTTATTGATACATACTTGCAAGAACGGGTGCCTAATGAGTAAGCACCTCGATCTGAGGGTTACATTCTGATTTATGCTGTTCAGCTGTGTTTCTCGGTCCTCCCCTTTCACCCCATAGACTACGCGCTACAGCAAAAGTAACCAATCACAAGCTCTAGCTTCACTCCACCTTTGTCTAGCTTCTCTCCGCCTCTGTTTACTTCTCCCATTACTCTAAGTCTGTCGCCCCTTACTCTCATTTATCTCATTCCCTATATGTGACTATCCTGGCATAGTTTGCTGTCTTCATGCGATCATCCCGCCAAACTAAATTCCATCCGTTGACCACATCCCTCCTGCAACTGGCACACTATTCTCCTGTTACTGGTACATCCCCCTACATGGTCACTCTGTCCTATTAGTCATAGATAATTCTATCTGTTTTCGCTTCGACTATTTAGTATTGGCATGCGCAACCTAATTTTATAATGTAAGCTTTTGCAGAAGCAACACCTGTTCCCTTGTTTTGCACAATTTTAACCCTATACTTTACAGTCTTATTCTGTAACTATGCTCCCTAGTTCAAGATTCATGAGTGGAAACACCTTTTCAGCATTTATCCTGTCAAACCCACTGTTTCAAACTTGTATGTCTCAATTACACCTCCTTCTTCTAAATGCTAATGAATACAGGCCTAACTTGTTTAGATGTTCTTGACAAGTCACCCCTGCCTTGAATATGTACAATGCCAACCTTGCAAACTGCCTTTTGAACCATTCCCTGAGTTGCTGGGGACTGCTGTCAGGAAGAAGTGAGCTGGAGTTGCCAGGTACCTGCTTTGACCTTCATTTGGAAAATCATTGCCATCCAATTTCTATCTGGCATGTGGAAGTATAGGAATCTGCATATCAATGAGACAAAATTAGGTGATACAGCACACTATAATGTGCAAATAGATGTCATTTGGACTTCTGCCAGTCACAAGCAAGATTCTTATCTCACTGTTCTACACTGAGTCAAGAATCAGCATTTTCCTCTCAACACTGGGAATGTTAATTTCTGCCAATCTCGCTATACTTTCCCATTGGACTTGCTAATGCCCGTATTGTTCAACACCTGGGAAGATTATGCCCCTTTTTTCTCACTAAATCTTCAGTCAGCTGTCCTAATCTTTCTCCAATGACTTACCATCAATTTCTCTTATCCAAAAAAAATCTTGATACACCTTGAATTGCCTAATGAATGTCCTGGCTGATACAATGAACTTCTAGTACTGATATTAAAAGGGCTATGCAAATAAGTGGGCAAAATGTTCACAAATGTGCTTTTGAAACTGCAGTTCTTCTTTCTGGCAAATTCTACTTTTAATCTTAAAATTCAAAAAAAAGGAGCAGATATTTAATAAAATGGGCACGCACTAAATATAGATATTTTCCAATCAACCTGTTCAGTGATGTTCTTTTACAGCTTTGCAACATGTAGGAATTGAACCTGTGTCAGAGGTGAAGACTCTACAACTGTGCCACAAGAGTTCTTTATAGTTCAGGAGTATATTGAACATAAGTGTAAAACCTATCAAAAAATCAAATTAGGAATTAGCAGTTGGATACTTACTTCCATTTATTGACCAATGTGAAAGCTATGTTTCACAGCCAAAATAGATTATTGCTGATGTAGAGTTCAACTATAAGGTTCCTATGTTGGTAATCTATCCACCATCTACTTAGGCAAGGTTTAAATTCTTTACTTTAATCCTCTGAGGTCAATGATTTATAGTTGTGATTGATGCTAAACAATGTGTACAAAGTTCAGAAAGTTAACCTGTGCTTTGTAATCTTCTTAAAGAGGTGGTGAGAAAAGTCAATTAAGTATGTAATTGTCAATCAGGCTCTAGGGATTGTATGGACTTTAACAAATTTTGCCATGCTGTCAAACGTGGGATACAGATTAAGAATAATTAGAGTTGAAAGAACAATTTAGCTACTGTGTAGTTGAGTGTGTTAAATCAACGCTGAGCCGGCTCTCTAGCTCGAGCTGGATCACATTCCTGTCTCCACAGGGGGTAGTGTGGTAAGAGTAACTGTAGCCCCAATGAAAAATCCCTGAAGAGCCATAGCTCTACAAACACATTTGAGCTCATGATGTGACTCACTAAATCTGCAGTGTCTTTATTCTTTGGACACTGCTAATCTGTGTTGAAATTCTTTGCACAGGTTCACTGGATTTAAATGCATTTATACTCCCACAGAACTAGCTCTTTAACAAACCGCAATGAAGGCATGTTGATGGTGACACCTCTGCAAGAAAATGTAATGTTACAGGGAAAGTAACAATCCCAGCGTCATCGTTTTAATAGGTAGCAATATGTTTCAATCTTAAAAGCACACTTCACAAGAGAAAACAAGCAATTATAAACACTAAAATTCCATTGCAAATTTTGATGAGTTGCTAAACCATCAGTGTACATGAGAGTGAGCTTACTTTTTGTAAAAAAAAACACAATACCACATGCTTAGGATATCAACAAACACATTAAGTGAGGTAATTTTTTTGACATGCTCCAGAACAAAATCACAAGTTTTGCTCAGCATCACGGTGAATAGGCGAATGCTATTAAGTAAATCCAATCTGTTCAGTGCTGTTCAATTTATTAATTCATCATTTGGTGTAAAAAATGTGACAATGCATAGATTGCTACACTGACAGTTTCTAGTTCGATGCACAGGATAAATTACATCAGTGCCAACTGCTGCACACTCTCAGTCTATGTCCCACTCCAGAGTCATGACCACAAACTCCAGGCTGACAGTTCAACCCTCCATTGAACTACCTGAAGTGCTTTCATTCCAGATGATGGATCAATCTGATGCCTTATCTTCCCCCCTCAGGTGAAAGTGAAATATTCCACAGCACTGTTTCAAAAAAGGACATGGGATTTTCCCTTCCTTTCCAGTTAGCATTTATACTTTAATCAACATTGCTACACACATTATCTGATTTTAATCGCATTCTAGGACCTTACGAGTGGAAATTAGCTCTCATGTTTCGGACATTGCAGCAGTGACTTCATTTTGAAGACCATTCATTAGTGGTAAAACATATTAGGTTGTCCCAAGATTGTGTTAAGTGCAAAACAAGAGTAAGTCTTCAATTTTGTCTAGAGTTTAAACAGTTGGATTAAATAAATTTAATTTATACACTACAGCTTGCTGGAATTAGGTCACAGATCAGTGATATCTAAATTTTTTATGGAATAGACTTGAGGTACTAAAATATTACTCTAACACAGCATGAAGTGTGTGTGTTGTGTGTGTGTTTGTGTGTGCCTCTTCCAATGACCCATGCAAGTGAGAGCACCATTGATTCATTCTTGAAAATGTTTACAAAAGTATTGATGAGACATACAAATTTATAATCATGGTAGTCATTCTGGGATTGGACTCACCATTTCCATTCAATGAAGATCTTGCTGAGACTCATGAATCAGCAGAATGGCAGTTATATATGAGGCAGAGAGTGGCTGCATCACTATTAGCCCATCTCCAATGTATGCCTAGTCTGCAGACAGAAAATCCATCATGTCTCCATTGGGGGGGGGGGGGGGGTGGCAGAGCTGGCTGTTGTTTGGGAATAGTTGCTTTGGCTCCTACCAAACTCTGTTGAGCATCTCTGCATTCTGTAAATAATGGGATCAAACTAGATCAATATAAATTTCTGATTTCCCAGGTTCCACCTATTTCTTTGGTTGAGAATATTCCTAACCCCAAATGAGACCCCAATGAATAAAAACAGAAAGTGCTGAAGAGATATAGCAGCATCTGTGGAGAGAGAAACACAGAGAATGTTTCAAATCCAATCTGACTCTTAATGTTTCAAGTCCAATATGATCCTCTATTGAATTCAACTGATAGCTGGTAGTTCAGAACTGATTTAGTGATCAGGCAGACAACCTAAATTACATAATGGGCTGAGCTTGGAAAGACTGAAAGCCCAGTACATGGAGTTCTAGGTTCTATTATGTCTCTTTATGTAATTGTCCTCGTAATGGAGAGTCAGAGGCTCCTATCATTATAAGGCTAAGTAGAAAATCCAAGGTATGCGGAAGTGCAAAGGGGCTCAGAACAAGGGTATTTTCGACAGAAAACACGCTGGAACTTTAACTAAAGATTGGAAACATTCTTGAGATATATGTATAATACAATATATACATAAAACTAATGTCAATATTAAGAACCAATTTCCTGTATGTTTATAGTAATTTTAGCGCATCCCCAGGTGATTCACAGGGGAGGTTCAGAAAAGGATGGAAACCTGGACAATGAGTGAGACTGAGCACAAAAATCTGCTCAAGGAAACTAGGTTTTCAAAGGGTCTTAAGGAAGGAGTGAATGGTGAAGATTTGAAAGCGTTTGGGAAAGCCTTAAATCATTGAAGGCGGGGTTTTGAATAGTTAGGCAAAAAGAAGAGAATGAAGAGAAATCCAGAACATGGGAAGAGTTTATAACCTGAAGGAGATAAGCGGAGATGAGGATTGGAGAGCTTGAAAAGAGATTTAAAAGTGAATGTGTGAATTTTAATTTGCTGCCCCTGCAGAAATTGGGAGCCAGTATAGGTCAGGAACGGCAAGGGTAATGAATGAAAAAAACTTCATGCAGGATTGTCAAGTAGCATTTTAAAACAGAAAATAAAATGTTTCAAATGTTGCACTTAAGAGTGTTAAACTGATGAACTTGGACTAATACAGCTGATGTGGGTTTTACTAGAGTAAAATAATTGCACAGGTTGGGTTGAATTTTACAGGCCCCTGCAAGGCCTTCTTTCAGTCAGGGTAATTATAATGGAGGGCTAACTCATTGCCTTCCCGCCATCTGGTTCTCATAATACAGGAAGTGGGAGGATGTCAAAATCAGCTGTCCATCCACCATTTAAATAGAACTAGTTATGAGGTAATTTAGCTTGTTACCAAGCCAGATTACCCAAATACAATGCTGTCCACCCCATTCAACATAATGATGTGGGCAGTCAGGTGGGAATGAGAAATATTTGCAAAACAATGGTGTAGAAATTGTAGGAAAGAAAGGATACATCATTCAGAAGGTACACTGTATACCTCTTAGGGCACCCTTCCTCAATGTGATATTGCCTCTCACCTTGCTCCTCCTGCCCGGAATCCAAAATCTGCTTGCCCTTCCCTTGGGTCTATAGGCTGTGGTGGTCTTCATCCTGGGGCCTACTGTTATCCTCAGCAGTGCCTCGTACTGTTGTGGTACTGCTGGGATTGCTAGAGCTGCCAGCCAATCAGCTGATTTCACCAAGGAGCTGAAAGCCAATTATCTGTTTGTTTATTGCATCACACAACTGTGTGTTATTGCTGCATGGTAGGCTTTCATAAAGCTAGTTACATAGCATCTGACATTTGGAACTGGTGCGGAAAGTAATGGGGCAAGCAATACAATACCCTGTGAAATTCACCCCACAATTACAATCTGACATCTAAAGGTAACCCTATTTTAAATAAGGAGTAGTGGCTTTTAAAAATATGACCACATAATTTCCTCCAAAGTCTGTGTTATGATAGCCATGATGAAGAGGTGCTGGTGTTGGACTGGAGTGGACAAATTTAAAAATCGCACAACACCAGGTAATAGTCCAACAGGTTTATTTGGAAGTACTAACTTTTGGAGTGCTGCTCCTTCATCAGGTAGCTAGCTGACGGAGGAGCAGCACTCCAGAAGCTAGTGCTTTCAAATAAACCTGTTGGACTATAACCTGGTGTTGTGTGATTTCTAACTGTGTTATGATAATTAGTTCCTTAGTAAATTTTGAAAAATGTTTAATTCAAAGCCTTTGAAAACCTGCCTGTTAGTGTCTTTGCACGTGTTTCATTTCTGAATTCTTCATAAATATTTGATGAATTCAGAAATTAATTCAGAAATTCCTACTGGTGATTTATTGGTCCGGGGTGGGGATGGAGTGTACCAGTCCTCTGGATGGTGTCTACTTGCTGTGTCTTTCTTGCAGAAACTTGAGTCGTACAAAACGTAACTAGAGCTTAAAATTCCACAAGTTTTTTTTTGCCGGTTGCTCCACTACCTGAGGAATTGCACCAAAAAACCTGTGCAATCGAGCGGGCTGTGCTGCAGACCATAAAATTCTATTTATTTAGTTCCACTTTAACATGCCAGTCATAATCAGTTATCTGAAAGCACAGGATGGATATCCTGTAGCCTTTTCTTGCTAAAATAAAAGCCTTTGCCTGGAATTTCCCTGAGATTTCCCTTGATTTACTACCAACTTTCGCAGAAGATCTGCTAAACTCCCTGAAAAATGGCATAAATAACTCAAAATAAATCAAGAGAACATCAACAAATTTCGAGCATCCTGTTCAGTTGGTTAGTTAACAATAATTCCACATACTTTTCCATTTTATTCTCCTTTCAACATCTCCCGCCACCATTAGTAAAGGTAGTCACACGCCAACTGATTTTAGAAATAACTGCAACACGGTGACATTATGAATATTAACATGGAGTGATTGGGATTTTCAATCCTCACTGAATGGTAGATCCATTCCTGGGAGCTGCTGGCTAATCTGCTTTGTACCAGCAGTCGTAGCAGAAGAGAGATATTGGTAATGCTGGACTGCAAGGAGTCCATGAATAAGTGTGAGCTCCAGGTTTTGTGGCTGGGGATGGATTGACCATCCAGATGGTGCGAGTAGTGAGGAGAGAGAGGGAGGGTTTTGGAGCTGAGTCAAAGAGTCACTAAAGGGGTGCTATGACCTTGGGTGTGGGCCAAGGTGGACAGAAAATACACCCCAACACCAAATAATGTTACCTCTCTCCTTTTCCTTTCAGCAACTAACGTGTTAAAATAGTAAAAATCACACAACGCCAGATTATAGTCCAACAGGTTTAATTGGAAGTACTAGGTTTTGGAGCGCCACTCCTTCATCAGGTAGTTGTGGAGTACACAACTGTAAGACGCAGAATTTATAGCAAAAGTTTACAGTGTGATGTAACTGAAATTATACATTGAAAAATACCTTGATTGTTTGTCAAGTCTCTCATCTGTTAGAATGCCCATGTTAGTTTCACTTCTTTCATATGTAAATCTCAAAACTTTTTTTAAAAGTTACTTTTAACTTTTAACTTTAACAACTTTTAACTTCAACTTTCTCAGGTTAACTTAAACAATTGGTGTCAGATAATGCATTGAAGGTGTTAGTCCCCTGTGTGCTGCTGTCCGTGCCATAATGATTCTAATCTAAAAAGTGAGTTAACAGAATCTTACATGGATTCATGCAGTTTTTAAGCAATGTAACTCTGCAAATACAAATTCACTCCGCAAATGTATATGTGTATGTGTGCATGTGGGTTTGTGTGTGGGTGTGGGGTGGGGGGTTGTGAGTGTCTGTGAGAGAGTATACATGTCTGTGTGTGACCGTAAGTCTGTAAGAGGACGCACGTGTGAGTGTCTGTGTGTGTATGTGGGTGTGTGTGTATAGTGCAATGGTGGTCACCTGTAGTGTGACATGAACTCAAGGTCCCAGTTGAGGCCAGCCCTATGGGTACAGAATTTAGCTATCAGCCTCTGTTCGGCCACTTTTCGCTGCTGCCTATTCCAATGTCCATCTTGCAGGATAGTCACCTGAAGGTCTGAGGTCGAATGTCCCGGACTGCTGAAGTGTTCTCCAACTGGGAGGGATCACTCCTGTCTGCTGGTTGTTGTGCGGTGCCCATTCATCCGTTGTCATAGCCTCTACTCGGTTTCACCAATGTACCATGCCTCAGGACATCCTTGAATGCAGCGTATGAGATAGACAACGTTGGCTGAATCGCATGAGTACCAGCCACGTACACGGTGGGAAGTATCCCCTCACATAATGCTGGTGTCCATGTCTGCACTCTGGCATGTCTTGCAGTGCCTACCATGACAGGGTTGTATGGAGTTGTCCTGAAAGCCATGCAGTTTGCTACGAACAATGATCTGTTTGAGGTTTGGTAGTTGTTTAAAGGCAAGTAGTGGAGGTGTGGGGGAGGTCTTGGTGAGGGCCTCATCCATATTGATAATGTGTTACAAGTCACGAAGAACATGGTGTAGTTATTCAGCTCCTGGAAAGTACTGGGCATGTTAAAATAGCCAGCCCAATCTCAACCACCTCCCATTGTCCAGTGTATAGACAAGGGTGGCACATACATGGGAGCACCACCACCTGCAAGTTCCACTCTAAGCCATTCACCATCCTGATTTGGAAATACATTGCTGTTCCTTCACTGTTGCTGGGTCAAAATCCTGAAATTCCCTTCCTTTCAACATTATGGGTCTACATACAGCATATGGACTGCAGCGGTTTAAGAAGGCAGCTCACCACCACTTTTGCAAGGGCAACTAGGGACAGCAATAAATGCTAGTCCAGCCAACAATGCCCACACTCTATGAATGAATGAAAATAAGTTGTGACAGTGAAGGTAGTTTGAAGTCCTTAAGAACCATTAATCGAGCACTTAAGCGTGTGAATTGGCCGAGAAATCAGGGGTTAATGGGCATTCTGCACATTTCCTACATGGGGACTGGAGTTTGGGCTGGGTGGGAAGGTGGTGAGCTACCCATATTTCATATTTTATTATCTCTTTATCCATTGTAAACACATCAAGAAGGAGGCCATAAAATCCCTTCCCACATAAATGCTCCAGTTTCATTTCACCTTGCTTTCTCCTTGTTCCTTTCACAGTTCCTTTATAGTTTTGGCAATGAAGCCTCTTTACCCCATTTGAACACTGGGAGGATTCTGAAATAGATTATTAAATTCAGATTTTTTAACATTGAGAGTGATCTTTGGGAATGTACAATTGGCAGCCCATCTGCTATAGAACAGATGATGAAAATACACAATTTTCACAAAGGATTGAATATATTTCCCATCACAGTGTTAGGAACTGAATTTTTATTGTTGCATGGGATCACTGACAAGGACAGCATTTCTTGCCCTTCCTTAACTCCCCTTGAGCTGAGTGACCTGTGCGGCCATTTCAGAGAGCAGTTACGAGTCAGACATGCTGCTGTGGGTCTGGAGTTACAAGTAGGCCAGATCATGCACAGATGCCACATGTCCTTCCTTCATGGACTTTAGTCAAATAGCAGGCTTCTTATGACAATCAAAAATGGCTTCATGGTCACTATTCACTGAGACGAGCTCTACACCCAGATTTATAAATACATTGAATTTAAATTCTACTGGTTGCCATTGTGGGATTTGAACCCATGTCATTGCACCAGAATGTGATCTGGGGTCTCTGTATTACCCACCTAGTGACGCCACTGCACCAGTGTCTTTTACACAAATGGTAAGAGTGAGACAGTAAGCATAAAATCTTTTCTGTAACAGAAACTGGACATAGTCTGGCAGTAGGCTGCTCAACAACATGTTCTAACATTTTTTTTGAATTATTTGGAACGGATTCAGTCTTTCTGAATTATAAAATGCTAGAAAATAGAGCACAACTATTATTAATCTGCCAGGACTGCACTTATTTAGATGCTGAGATCATTTCGATGATGTTGATAACCAATTTTGGGCTGATTTCCAAATTCATGCACCTTTTTGCAAGTGTCGTTGGATTACAAGATGTGGTGTATTTAATTATGGAGTGAAACATTTTGTGTGGCTAATCTGCTGCAAATGTTGTAGTGTAAGCAAGGCTGAATCATTTGTTAAATAAATAAATTCTTTTCAGAACAAGTTGAAAGCACTTCATGCAGGTGAAAGTAAACTCTCGCTGCACGTAAACGATATGGATGTGAAAAGCTCAGCTTACGTTTAGCACCAGCTTTCCTTCACGGGTGCTGTGAGATTTTATTTCCATGTCTATCTCTTCAGGGACTGCACTGCTTGATTACATAAACAGAAAGGCTTCTACCTGTTCCCTGTGTCAGCTTGAATTGCCCTCTTTGCCATTTCGTTTGTTGTAATGATCCTGGGACTTGTGCTTCATGTCACCTTCAGCGTTTGTTCAAAGCTTTCGACTGTAGTTCCGCCTGCCAAGAGGGAAAGCGATTGCAGTGACTTATGATCCAGGGGTGATAGGACATTCCCCTTGCAGCCTGGCATGTAATTTGCTGAACAAACCTTGCAGCATGGCCATTATCACGGGAACAGTATGGTTACAGTTTGAAAATGGAACAAGGCAAATAAAGCAAGCTGAACTTTCCTACATTGTTACTGGCTACATTGTTACCATCAGACTGGGTGCTTTTTAATCTACTTTAGATGTAAGAGGTTAATATACATGGTTACCCGTATTTTATTGAAAACTTTAAAGTGAGGGCAGTCTTCTGCCACACAGTGCTGTCGATAATGGATGTAGAGTGGAATCTTCTAGGGGCTGGAATGACAAGGTATGGCAAGATTTGTGATAGAATCAGTGTCGAAGTCTGATGATGCCTGTCTCGCCCTGAGGAGCAGCTCACAGCATTTTTAAATCATTTACAAAGTGGCAAGCAGTGAGCTGCTAATTAAGGGGGAAATAGTGGTTTGTTAAATACCCTATTAAGTTACAATTCACCTTATCAATATTTAGCTTCCTACATTACAAACTGTGTGAAACTCACAAAATGTTCAGAATTCCCGATATGGAAGTCAGAGCGGGTACCTGTTGACTTCAGCTCACGGCTGGCTGCGAGCGAGGAGCTTCCGAATTGCTCAGTCTGTGTGCACCAGCCACATGCACTCTTTGTCCATGGACATTGATATCTGACATTTTTCAGCCCCTCACAAGCATCATGACACCTCTCAAAATCACTTGTGGGCCACTTAAAGCACAGACCTATATTGCAGGGTGCACTAGCAAGTTGCATTGCAAAACTGCTGCAAGGTCTCTGCACAGGTACAGACGTCCAGTTCATGGATTGGCCCAGACTGCCTCTCAGGGCTGCTCACTAGCTCTCTTAGTAATCATTCATTGATTGTCTTGCTGCATTTTGACAGCATTCATGCCTTGCTTTGCCTAGTAGCACATTGGCAGTTCAGCCAGAATTGAAGGCTATCATTATTGTCATATTGATGTGCACTGTTGTACAGATACAGAGGCAGACTACTTGTCATTGGGATTCTGTTCAGGAAAGGGGTCATATATGTGAACAGCATGCTGAAATATCCATTTAACACCTTCAGCAGGTGCCAGCCACCTGTGCGGCAAATACCCTGCACATTTATTCCAACAAATCACTGTGTCTTTAATCAGATTTAACCTCAGTCAACTCATGGCTTGGGGGGAGGGGGTGTGGGGTGAGCGACACAGTCAGGGGGTCCCAGTATCGTCAGTCGTGGGCATACTCCAGGTACTTGGCCATGTCAGTCATCGCCTGGGCTGCTCGTGGTCAGGAGAATCACATTGTTTGTTGGGGAGCTGCATACACAGTAGTCAGGGGTTTGGTCAGTGATGTTGAGAGGTTCATTGTAAAGGTCTGTCAGAGATCGAGAGTGTATGCAGTCTTGGAGGTCCTTCTGTTGATCTCTGAGGAGGCTATAATGGGATCCGTAGAGGCAGCAAAGTGATCTTTGCCAAAACAAGTGAGGGAATCAAGACTATAGAGTGAAAGCAGAGATATTTGTTGAGCTGGGGTCAAGGACAGTCGTAGAAGGGAGACCAAAGGTGGGTGAGAGGTCATCAGAACAGCATTAGAGAGTATGGGAAGCTGCAAAAGGGTGAAATTGACAGGCACCACCATTGTGGCCTCCACAGAGGGTTAGAGTGGCTATCAGTAAGGTTTAATGTCGGGGCTTAGGGGGCAGGGTGGATATCTGACCTTGCAAATTCAATGTGGGCATCACAATGATGCTGTAGTTAGCAGAAAAGATTTTAAAAAGAGGCAACTCTGGCTCAAAATGACCCAACACTTGTGCAACTTCCAAGTCTGCTATAGGAGGAGAAGACCATCACTTTCTCATCTGTCATGTTGGTTTGACGACGATCTATTTGGAGATGAATGAAAAGTCTGAAACGTGGAATGGTTGATGTGGGTCTGGGATGAAAACAGGCTCAGAATGCAACAGACACTTCCTTTTGCTGTTAAACCTTTGGCTGGAGCAGCACCTTCACCAAGTCAATGCATGTGCTGAGGCTGAATGAACAATGGAGCCATGTCCCAAGGTATTGGGCCACTGCATGTCTGGAGGAGTGTGAGCAGGCCTCATCTGCAGGGTCTGCCAGCATTGAGTGTTCCCACAGCTAGAAATCTGTTTTACCCCTTATATTTGCAACATTATGTCATTTCCCGTGGGATTCCTGTGCCCAGCTGCTGGTGGGATGTTTGTTATTGTAGGTTTGTTTAAACATTTGTTCACAGGACGTGGGAGCAATTCATTTTGTTTCCCTTTTGACAACTTCAGCCTGGGCAGTTTGATTCAGGAACACAGGTCTAGGGTGACATCGACTGTAAATATGTGGCACTGAGAGAGCAGAATCACAACGCTGCGGAATTTATCAACAGGTTCCATTCCATTACGATTCAGGTGATCTCTACCTAAGTACTGGAGCTCTCTCATGTATGTGGTGCGTTAGGTTGTCTAGGTGCCTTACGAGGCTGGTTACTAGTGGACAAGGGCCATTCACTGTGACCATGGCTGACAGCATCCCCTGACTGAAGTGGAGTGCAGATACAATGCTGCGCATACTTTGACCAGGCCCACGCTGGGTAGATGATATGGCTGCCACTATGTACAGTTTTGGTCTCCTTACTTGAAAAAGGATGTACTGGCACTGGAGAGGGTGCAGAGGAGGTTCACTAGGTTGATTCTAAATTTGGGAGGGTTGACTTATGAGGAGAGATTGAGTAGACTGGGACTATAATCATTGGAATTTAGAAGAATGGTGGTGGTGGCGGGGGGGGGGGGGATCTCTGAGAGAAACATATAAAATTATGAAGGGAATCAATAGGATAGCAACAAAGAGGTTGTTTCCTCTGGCTGGTGAAACTAGAACTAGGAGGCATAGCCTCAGAATAAGGAGGGAGGAGGGCAGATTTTGGACCAAGTTAAGGAGGAACTTCTTCACCAAAAGGGTTGTAAATCTGTGGAATTCCCTGCCCAGTGAAACAGTGGAGGCTTTCCTGTTGAATGCTTTTAAGGCTAAAATATATTTTGAAAAGTAGAGCAATTAAGGCTAATGGTGAGGGAGCTATTGAATGGTGGAGCAGGCTCGAGGGGCCAGATGGCCTACTCCTGCTCCTAGTTTTTATGTTCTGATGTTCTTACACTAAAGATGTTCCTCTGATCTTGGGGTGGTGGGCATGCACCTGATGTAGTCCTGGCAGAGTGAGCACATTGTATTCTGCACAATCCAAGCAGGCAGTGAGATGATGTGGTAATGCAGAGGAAATGGGGGATCAGCAGCAGTTTTCCATGGAAGAGGACAAGGACACTGGAGGAGGACAGGATGTGATTGATACCCGACTCCAGTAGCTGAGGAAAAGCTGAAAAAAACTGCAAACACTGCAAATCAGAAACAAAAATGGAAATTACTGGAAAAGCTCAGCAGGTCCAGCAGCATCAGTGGAGAGAAATCAGAATTAATGTTTTGGGTCGAGTGAGCCCTCCTGAGGGAGGGTCTATTCTGAGAAACAGTCATTTGGCCAAAACGCTAACTCTGATTTCTCTTCACAGATGTTGCCAGACCTGCTGAGCTTTTCCAGCAATTTTTGTTTCTGTTCCAGGAGCTGAGGTGGAACAGAGCACCGTACCATGTGCTCATGATGCCAGGATTTAAGTTGCATTGTGGGGGATATATTTAAACCACTATTCATCTTACTTGTGTTTCCCTTTTGCTGATTGTAAATAAATGCTCGTGTTTAGAATTGTCCATTTGCTTGTCTAAACGTGATGTTCCCTTACGTAAAAAAAAAAGACACAGGTGACCAGTGAACATTGCGGACAGAGTCACTTAGAAACGGTGTTCAGGCAGCATGTTATGAAGCATAGGTAAACTGTATGGTGTGGTGACCAAACAGTGACTACAGTGACACAATAAGGTTGTATGTGTGAGGGAGTGCCAGCCATACCAGCGATGTGCCATAGGCAGTGTATCTTTGTACCTGCTATGCTATTGCACTGCCAGCAAGGGGTAAGGTTTCCCAATGTTTATGTGGTTGCACAGTGGTCTTACAAGTGTTGCTCAATTGCAAAGGATGCTGATCTTTCAGTAGATATCCAATGAGTATGAGAGTTCTGGAACAACAAATGACAAGATGGAGCTAGAATTAGATGTGAGGGATTCTGTAGAGAGGGCTTTAGTAGTTAATGAGATGATATACAGTGAAATAGCTTTCTCAGCATTACAGCTAAAACCCTCCAACAAAGTCAACACAACTCAGTTATCCCAAACTATATAATATTCGGCACCCTGCCCCTTGTTTTGTCTCTACCATTTCTCCTGATTGTAAAAATTCCCCTCCTATTTTCTGAAAATTGAACATCAGTCTATTCAAGAAAATCCTATGTGAACAATTCCAGGTGTGTCACATCAATAAAAACTCCTAGGATACATCAGGATAACTGATTGCTTGATACTTCACTATAGCAGATACCATTATCCCATTTGTTTTTGAGTGACTCTGTTGTGCATTAATTAAATGCATTTGCTATATTTCATTCCAAACACAGCACTTCAAATATAAGTTGTAAACACTTTAGAAAGTTTTGAATTTATTTTCAAAAGGGATTATATAAATTCAAACCTTCCTTTTTTCCATTGTTGAAGAAAACATTATTTTGATGCCAAACATCTCAAAGTGAGGGGTGTGTTGTTATTGGAAGCACAATCATGTAGGTCTCCGGAAAGTAACTTATTACAGAGCCACAGATGTACCATGATTTCCCCATTGTTGGTACTTAACCTAATTAATGCCAATTCTTATAAATAGTAATGAGCTTCCTTTTGCTGCCACAGGAAATTTAATCTGGACATTTCTACACTCAGTAGTTTGTCAGACTCCTAACTTGGTTTACAAAAAGGACAAAAGGAGTATCTGAAGCTCCTTTGTGCACACTTAGGGATCCCAGGCTCTGTATGCCTAATGAAGGTTGGAATGGAGGATTTGTTTTTGTTAGCCATGATCTAATTTTACACCGTCCCATCCCCCAAGTCAAGAAAAGTCCATGCTACCTGCTCGGTTTTTGTACAGTATGCATTTTATTGGACGTAGATTTTTTTTGTCAGAAACTGTTTTCTTGATGTTCTTGGGACATTAAAAGTGGTATAAATGAATTAATAAAGAATTACAAAGAAGTTGAACAACACAGTGCACTGTGCATTTCATGTTCATTCCCAACTGCAAGGGATAGTTTTGGAAATCATGAGTAGGTTCCTGTAGGGGGAGCTGTTAGAGAATGCAAATACTTCCATCTCTGCTTTCTTTCTATCGGGTGGAATTTCTTTATGGTATATTTTGGACATGATGTGAGGATCAATTATATAAGAACAAACATTGTAATAAATCAAGCATGACGTGCCTCATTTAGAACAAACATCAACTGATTTGGAAAAACATACACTGCATTTGGATTTTAAACGATAAATGTGACAAGACAGCGGTCGCCTTGAGAAACTTGAAAAATAAATAGTGATGTAATAGTGAATGCTGAAGGAATCTGTCATTGCAAAACTGTAGCTGCTTCAGGGTTTGTAAATATTTAGAATTGCCTTGTGGTGGAGTGATCTCTGTGATCTCTGGATCAGAAGATGTGGGGTTCAAGCCCCACCTGCTTCAGCTGTGTGTAATAATGTTACTGAGCAGGTTGTTTAGAAAGTATCCCTATTCCATTGGTATTAGAAAATACATTCACTCATTCCATTCATACTTTGAGCCTGGTGGCCTGAGTTCAAGTCCCATCTGCTCCAGAGCTGTGTAATAGCATTCTGAACTGGTTGACTTAAAAAAGAATCCCATGAGGTTTAAAGAAAAAATGTGAAAACTATTTGTGCTATATCTCTTACCTGGGGTAAAATATTCTGAGTTAACTCTACATTTTAAAGGCTTTCAATTGTTTTCTTGGCTTGTAGAGGTTAACATTTTGAGGGCAAAATATTTCACATAGCCCTTAAAAGAGGTGCAATGGTGCATTAACTGGCAATATCAGGCAATAATGGCTGCTTGTTATGGAACTTGTTACAGCCTGTTTTAGGGGCTATGATGATGAAATTGGCACAGCAGTGATACCAGCCGATTGCTGGTCATATGCCCCATCAGGAACTTAACTTTTGGCAAAATATTTAATCGATTGTCTGCCGGCTACTCCTCTCTGGGTTGAATTTTAAGATAAGCCAAAGTTGGGACAGTTCATTATTGCCTCAAATGAGCCACTTTGTATTAAATTTCTCTTTTTCCAACAATGTCACTGACCCATTTGTTACATTAAAAAGTATCTGTTAAAATAGCTGAAACAGGAATTTGATATAAATTTCTAAGGCACAGTGCTCAAAAGGCACACATAGGGATTTTAATCTGTGGGATTACCAACTGCCCCCACCAACAATTCTGAAGGGGTAGGGAACAATGCTGGAACAAGCAGCGGTGGGCCAGAGGTCAGATCAAAATTGGAGCTGAGATCTCATTTAAAATAGACCAGGCAAGCTATGCATTGGCAGGCAGCTTGCCAGCAAAGTGGATGTAAATAATGAGTGCTACAGTGAAGAAAAACCAATTGGGGGAGACCCCCAAAAAAGGATGACAGCAAGAGTGTTCAGTTGTGAACCCAATGGGAGTATAATAATGCCCTTCCTGCCTCCACATTTAAGGAACAATTTTAAAGAACTAAAAACTTCAGTTTTTAGGAATCTTCCAAGACTTTGTTGATTGGGTTTATTGAACAACTGGTTATCCTGAATGAAGCATGTGCATTGCATTTGGAAGTTATATATGGTATCAAAGTTTGTAATAGATGGAAAGTAATACGGTTGATTTGGTGATGGGAATTTTTTTTAAAAATTCAATCGTGTATAATAAAGGTTAATGCCTCAGAACCCCCTCAAAAAAAATCCCACCCTTGTAATTTTTCTTACCGTTTGGAATCTATTTATTCTGTGTAATCTGAAATATCCACTTAATTGTCTGCTACTACAACTCAATTAATACATCCTTTAACATAATTTACCAATTCCCTTTAGCCAGCTCGGTTTTCATGCCTTGTGATTTCCCATTATTTAAATGTTAACAAAAATAGTTTCAGACCCACTCCTCTCTCCCTGAAACTAAAGCACGGTTTAATCATGTTATAGTTGCTGCTTGCTAGAGCATCTTCGCTATGAGATCATTAGTTAATCCAATCTTATTGCAGAGTATCATGTCTAATATAATCATCTTTCTGCTGTCTTTATCTAGTTTACTTTTGCCTATCTGACTTTTCCAGTCTATATGCAGATTAAAATCTTCCATGGTTAATATTATGCCATTCTGCCAAGTTCTCATTATTTCTACCTTT
Organism: Hemiscyllium ocellatum; assembly: GCF_020745735.1. Classification (NCBI taxonomy): domain Eukaryota; kingdom Metazoa; phylum Chordata; class Chondrichthyes; order Orectolobiformes; family Hemiscylliidae; genus Hemiscyllium; species Hemiscyllium ocellatum. The sequence goes on along the minus strand of NC_083405.1, from coordinate 44,361,171 downwards.
ATGGTCTATCCTACTGTGTGGTTACTTTTATCACTCCTACAAATGACTTCTTGCCCTCATAATTTCTCAATTTATATCCAAAATATTTCCATATCATGATTGCCTGAACTTAGGTCATTGCTGCCTATTTTCTTAATACCTTAATAATCAACAGTAGATCCTGTGGTGCAGTGAGTAATGCTCCTGACTCTGAGCAAGAGGCTCTGGTTTCAAGTCCCACTCCAGGACTTGATGGCCAAGGAAGATGCATTCATATAGAGGCCAAGCAGGTTGAGAATCAATCAGAAAATTCTTCCAAAACAGTAGTGGGCAATAAGACTGTAATGAGATTCCCTGTCAACCAAAGAAAAGGGAGCCTTCTGCCATCACCATACATAGCTCCAAGCTACAACATACATTAAAAAAAGGTACATGTTGTCACAGCAACTTGGACTTCTTGGGGTGAGGGTGCAAGTTTGCCAAATGGCAAAACAGATTGGTGCCAAACTGTTTTCCCATCATGATTAGGTAGCATTTGGGACCTGCCTCCTTGCCCTGGTTGTGGTAGAGCTGTCATGGGTTGCACAGTGCTCAGTGGTTAGCATTGATGCCTCACAGCACCAGTGTCCCAAATTTGATTCCAACCTCAGGCGATGGTCTGTGTGGAGTTTGCATGTTCTCCCTATGTCAGCGTGGGTTTCCTCAGGGTGCTCCAGTTTCCTCCCACAGTCCAAAGATGTGCAGAGAAGGTGAATTGGCCATGCTAAATTTTCCATAATGTTATGTGCATTGGTCAGAGGGAAATGGTTCTGGGTGGGTTACTCTTCAGAGGGTCGGTGTGGACTGGTTGGGCCGAAGGGCCTGTTTCCACACTGTAGGGAATCTAATCTAACAGTGCTATTTTTCCACTGTTTCTTATTTTCCTGTCATGCCAAAATATACCCTTCAAAATTCAGGTCTCATTCCATGTCATCCTGCAGCCATATCACTATAATCACTACAAGATCAGGCCTATTCATTTCTATTTACATTCTTAGTTGATCAGTTCTGTTTTAAATGCTGGGTGTATCAAGATACAGAACCATCACTTTTATCCTTTTACTCCTTTAAGTTTTAGTCGTGTCTGTTGGTTGACTCTTTGATTTTTGCTCTGCATCTCTTCCTGTTGTAGTCTGTTTAGCATTTTGTTTTTTAATATCTATCATTTTGGCCTTGACTCTAATACATGTTACCAAATTTGATCTCTTGGCCCCACTATTTAGTTTTATATCCTCTGTCTTTCCCTAGTTATGTGGCAAGAATACTGGGCCACTGCAGACCATTGCGCCACTACAGATCCCACTTTCCTCAACATTGGTATTAGTGCCCCACAAACCAGAGCCCACTTCTCCCACACCAGCCTTTGAGCCATGCATCCACCTATCTAATCTAATGTTCCCCTGAACAAATTGCATGTGGTTCAGTTAAGAATGCAGAGACTATGACCTTTGAAGTTCTACTTCTTAACTTACTGCCTAGTTCCTCGTATTGACTCTGCAGAGCAAATCCTTTGTCCTGTCTGTGTTGTTAGTGCCTACATGATCCGCAAGGACTAGATTGTCTCCCTCTCACTGCAAATGCCTTGCTAGCCCTGAGCAGATTTCCAAAACTTTAGCACCAAGTAGACAGCCCAGTGATGTGGACTTACCCTCTTTGCTGCAGAGAATGATGTCAATGCCCTCCACTACCAGTATATTCCTTCTCACTGCTCCCTGTCAGACCCTCCTAGTACTCTTTTTACACTTGAAAGTGCATATAAAGTACACTAAATTTCATTTCACAGTTTCATCCTAAGCAGTTCAGTGTTGCTTGATGCAATGAATCAAAATGGGTTCCTCAGGCAGCCATTTTATTTCTCAGCCAGCCAGCAATGAACAATTAGAAGAAAGTATAATTATTAACATGGTAAGGACAAAAGAAAATTCCCTAATTTGCAAAATACATTTACTATTATACACAAAAATGCACAAATACTGTTGGGAAACCATAAATTAAAATTTGTCCTAAAGTTTTACCCTTTCTGAAGAGTCTGAGATTTGAAAGTTACAATTTTTTTAGAGCTGCTTTATGGTTTGTTTCTCTCAATATTTGTCAAGGCTACGCACATGTGTGCCTTATTTCAATTTCTCAATTCTGGTACTCCTTTCCTCTAATTCCTCCCATTTTATCCCAACCCCAATGCTGTGATATATCAAATTATTTTCTCGTGCTGCAGTCACCTAGTTCTTTGTTGTATAAGGAAATTTTACTGAAGTAGTTAGTGCTGGAGACTACACTAAGTTCCACCAAAACTGGCAATTCCATTACTCACATCAATGTTGACAAAGCAAAATGTTTTGGGATCTCGTGATGAGGCCTCCTCTTAAGTTGTAGTAACAATGTTTATCTTGTTAATACAATTTGCCCTTAAATGCTATTATGCATTAAATTGTATCTTGTTAAGTCTCAATAGTGGTTGATCCTCTACCACTGTAAATCTATGAGGGCCTCGTCTCAGTCAATGCCAACCTTCTGCCTACCAATACCATACCTTTCAGTTCTAAAATGTGATGCCGAATCCCAGATTCTCAGTGGTAATATGATTTACTAGACTCCTACCATGGTGTAATTATCATTTTACAGTGCTTCTACGTTTCTAAATCACTCACTGTCATCATGTCTCTATCTTCCCAATGCTACAAAACCAAAGACACCAGTTGTCTCACATGCCACAAAATCCAAAATGTTTATAGGTATCACAGAGATGTGGTTACAGGGGGGTCAGGACTGACAGTTAAATCTCCAAGGATTTTCAACTTATCAAAAAGACAGGGAGGTGGGCAGAGGGGGTGGGGTTGCTTGTTAGTTAAGAACAAAATTAAATCTATGGCACTGAATGACACAGCGTCAGATGACTCTGTGTGAGTGGAATTGAGGAACCACAAAGGCAAAAAAAACCATAACTGGAGTTGTGTACAGACCTCCTAACAGTGGTCAGGACCAGGCACGCAACATGTACCGGGAAATAGAGAAGGTATGTCAGAAAGGCAAGGTCACGGTGATCATGGGAGACTTCAATATGCAGGTGGACTGGGTAAATAATGTTGCCAGTGGATCCAAAGAAAGTGAATTCATGGAATGCTTACAGGATGGCTTTTGGAACAGCTTGTCATGGAGCCCACAAGGGAGCAGGCTATTCTGGACCTAGTACTTTGTAACGAACCAGACTTTATAAAAGATCTTAAAGTAAGGGAACCCTTAGGAAGCAGCGATCATAATATGGTTGAGTTCAGTCTGCAGTTTGAAAGAGAGAAGGCAAAATCGGATGTAATGGTGTTACAGTTAAACAAAGGTAATTATGAGGGCATGAGAGAGGAACTGACAAAAATAGACTGGAAGCAGAGCCTAGTGGGGAAGACAGTAGAGCAAAAATGGCAGGAGTTTGTGGGTATAATTGAGGACACTGTACAGAGATTCATCCCCAAGAAAAGAAAGATTATCCAGGGAGGAATTAGACAGCCATGGCTGACAAAAGAAGGCAGGAAATGTATTAAAGAAAAGGAGAGATCCTATAAAGTGGCCAAGAGCAGTGGGAAATCAGAAGATTGGGAAGGCTACAAAAACAAACAGTGGATAACAAAGAGAGAAATAAGGAAAGAGAGGATCAAAAATGAAGGTAGGCTAGCCAGTAATATTAGAAATGATAGTAAAAGTTTCTTTCAATAAATAAGAAACAAACGACAGGTAAAAGTAGACATTGGGCCACTTCAAACTGATGCTGGAAGCCTAGTGATGGGAGATAAGGAAATAGCAGGAGAACTTAATAAGTACTTTACGTCAGTGTTCACAGTGGAAGACATGAGTAATATCCCAACAATTAAAAGGAGTCAGGGGCTGAGTTGAGTATGATTGCTGTTACAAAAGAGAAAGTGCTAGAAAAGCTAAAAGGTCTTAAAATTGATAAATCTCCTGGCCCGATGGATACATCCTAAAGTTCTGAGAGATGTGGCCGAGGAAATAGCGGAGGCATTGGTTGAGATCTTTCAAAAGTCACTGGAGTCAGGGAAAGTCCCAGATGATTGGAAGATTGTTGTTGTAACCCCCTTGTTCAAGAAAGGATCAAGACAAAAGATGGAAAATTATAGGCCAATTAGCCTAACCTCGGTTGTTGGTCAAATTCTAGATTCCATCATTAAGGATGAGGTTTCTAAATTCTTGGAAGAGCAGAGTCTGATTAGAACAAGTCAACATGGATTTAGTAAGGGGAGGTCGTGCCTGACAAACATGTTGGAATTCTTTGAAGAGGTGACAAGTAGGTTAGACCAGGGAAACCCAGTGGATGTGATCTATCTAAACTTCCAAAAGGCCTTTGATGAGGTGCCACATGGGAGGCTGCTGAGCAAGGTGAGGGCCCATGGTGTTCGAGGTGAGCCACTGGGATGGATTGAGGATTGGCTGTCTGACAGAAGGCAGAGAGTTGGGATAAAAGGTTCTTTTTCAGAATGGCAGCTGGTGACAAGCGGTGTCCCGCAGGGTTCAGTGTTGGGGCTGCAGCTGTTCACATTATATATTAATGATCTGGATGAAGGGACTGGGGCATTCTAGCGAAGTTTGCCGATGATACGAAGTAAGATGGACAGGCAGGTAGTACTGAGGAAGTGGGGAGGTTGCAGAAGGATCTAGACAGTTTGGGGGAGTGGTCCAGAAAATGGCTGATGGAATTCAACGTGAGCAAATGCGAGGTCTTGCACTTTGGAAAAAAGAATAAAAGCATAGACTACTTTCTAAACGATGAGAAAATTCGTAAAGCCAAAGTACAAAGGGATCTGGGAGTGCTAATCGAGGATTCTCTAAAGATAAACATGCAGGTTGAGTCCGTGATTAAGAAAGCTGATGCAATGTTGTCACTTATCTCAAGAGGGTTGGAATATAAAAACACTGCTGTGCTACTGAGACTTTATAAAGCTCCGGTTAGGCCCCATTTGGAGTACTGTATCCAGTTTTGGTTCCCACACCTCAGGAAGGACATACTGGCACTGGAGCGTGCCCAGCAGAGATTCACGTGGATGATCCCTGGAATGGTTGGTCTAACATACGAGGAATGGCTGAGGATCCTGGGATTGTATTCATTGGAGTTTAGAAGATTAAGGGGAGACTTAATAGAAACTTACAAGATAATACATGGCTTGGAAAGGGTGGATGCTAGGAAATTGTTTCCGTTAGGCGAGAAGATTAGGACCCGTGGACACAGCCTTAGAATTAGAGAGGGTCAATTCAGAACAGAAATCCGGAGACATTTCTTCAGCCAGAGAGTGGTGGGCCTGTGGAATTCATTGCCGCAGAGTGCAGTGGAGGCCGGGATGCTAAATGTCTTCAAGGCAGAGATTAATAGGTTCTTGATGTCATGAGGAATTAAGAGCTACGGGGAGAATGCGGGTAAGTGGAGTTGAAATACCCATCAGCCATGATTGAATGGTGGAGTGGACTCGATGGGCCGAATGGCCTTACTTCCACTCCTATGTCTTATGGTCCTATGGTCTTATGGCCCTTCTTATTGCATCAAAATGTACCCAGCTTTTTTTAACTTTGAGATCTTATACACTCAAAATTATTCAAATCTTTCCTTCTCCTTGGACACTCTCGGTTCCCCCTGCATTGTATGGATTGATCAATATCTTAGTTATCTGTACTTCGTCTCTGCGTTCCTGTATTCCCAAGGTTCACACTCACCAAGCTATCCAAATCTCATCTGAACTTCCAAACTTTCTTCATGCCCTAACCCCAATATACTGCCTACTACAGAGCCCTTGACAATGCTGGGACTGGTCTCCAACCAGATGTGCAGGAAGCATTCAAAGGTGGGACTCTGTCCCTTTTGAGGTGTGAAAGTTTCAACTCTGCCCTTGTTAATGCCACTAGTAACATCTTCTTGCTTTGGGGGAACTTCCTTTTTGGCTTGGTGGTTCTTGATCAAATTGTTAGCACTGAATTCAGCATTGTTTCCCCTATCCTTTAGCACATTTTCACAATGTGGGAGAAATGATGTACAGAAACAGAGACATGAAAGCAAATTAAAATTGAAATAAACATAAGACTAATTTGAGAGCAAATAGAGAAAGAAGTGACAGAGACAAAATTTGGCTTTTAATTTTCACAGGAAGTAATGATACATGAAATCAGATGTATTACAAAGTAACACAATTTGTGTTGCATGGTTTGTGTCTCATCATTATAAAATTAAATATGTTCTGACTCACCATCAGAAATGTAATAAAAGATCGACAAGTTTCTATAATAATTTACAAGAAAAAGTACTACTGACAAAGTTGTGGTGCCTGATTTTGAACAAAACCATCCAGTTAAACTTGATTTTCAATTAAACCTGTCTTTTATATTTGTGTTGCTGGCAACATCTTCTATCCTTTGAAGGAATCCTTTGCTGTTCACTGGAGTCAACCCTCTAGCTTCTCTCTGTTTCCCTTTGTCCACTTCTGCAGAGCTTTGCCCACATGCTGATGGAGATATTACTTCATGATGCTGTTACCACACACCCCAACCACAGATGGAGAGACATGAGCACCTGCTTTGTGAACAGTAAGCAGACTCTGCCCAGACTCTGGCCTATTATCCCATGCTATCGCATATATACCAGACTCAGCCTTGAAGTGTCTGCTATGTGCCACCTGTCACGATGCTGACTACATGAGTATAAGGGCTACTCATACTCTCAAGATGTGAGCATATCCTTCCCCTTTGCAGCTGTGCCTTTATCTGCATTGTGTGTCTGACTGGCTATGGGACCTCTCAGATATGTACCACCCACTCTGTGTTCATTATAAGTTGTCATGGTGGGGCTGTATGTTTCAAACAGCTGCTTCAATTCTAATCTATGTCCATAAAACTGTTGTGTCTAATCCCTTGAACAAATCTATGTCTCTCCCTTCTAAGTAGCTTTGTGAATTATGAGAATGGAAGGAATTCCACTCCCAGCAGCAGAGTGTCCTTGTACCATTCAATATTCAAGTTGGATTAGAATAGGTAGCCTAGCTGGTAGCTATAATCGTGGAGTTAAAAATCACTTGCAAATGTTTAGCTATTACCCATGAGATAATGTTGATCCTGTTGTTAAATGCACCGTTGCTCATCTGAATGACACATCATCAATTCCAGGGTCAGTTTGGGAAAACTGGGCTGCTCATGATTGCCAGTTGAAAATCATATAGGTGTCAACTATGGAAAATCCCATGGCTTCAGCTTTTTTTATTTGTTCATGGGATGTAGGTATCGGATGCGGTGAGACTATTAGGTATTGCCCTTGAAAGGTTGGTTGTGAGTTTCTTCCTTGAACTACTGTGATTCTTTTGGTTCAGCTGCACTCACAGTGCTGCCAGGAAGGAAGTTCCAGGATTTTATCCCAGCAACAGCAATATAGTTTCAGGTCAGAATCCATGAGGCTTGGAGACGAACCTGTCGGTGATACTTTTCTCCTTCTAATGCTGTCCTTGTTCTGGTTGAAGGAGATTGCAGGTTTGGAAGGTACTGTTGGGAGCCTTTGTGAATTACTGCAGTGCACGTTGTAGATGCTCCACTCTGGAGCACTTGTGGGCCAATGATCAAGGTACCACCATTGAAGACGGTGGATGGGGTGTAACTCAAGCAGACTGCTTTGTCCTGGATGATGTCAAGCCTTTTGAGTGTTGTTGGAGCTGCACTCATCCAGGCAAATGGAGAATTTCCATCATACTCCTGACTTGTGCCTTTTAGATGGTGGCTAGGCTTTGGGGAGTCAGGCATGAGATATTTGCTGCAGAATTTCTAGCATCTGATCGACCCTTAAAACCATAGTATTGATATGGCTAGTCCAGTTCAATTACTGCTTAAGGTAACCCCCAGGATATTGATGGTGGGAGAATACAACAATGCTAATACTGTTGAATGTTAAGGGACAATGATGAGATTCGCTCTCGATGTAGATGATCATTTGTCGGTGTGACTGTTTCTTGCAACAGCTCAAGCCTGAGTATTGTCACAGTCTGGCTGCATATGCCCACGAACTGCTTCAGCACCTGAGGTGGTGTGAGTGGTGCTGAACACTGTGCAATCATTGATACCCATCCCATTTCTAACTTTATAATGGAGAGAAGATGGAGAAGCACTTAAAAATGGCTTAGAACACCAACCTGAAGAACTCCCACGGAGGTGTCCTGGAGCTGAGATGACTGACCTCCAACCATCATCTTTTTGTGTTAGGTATGTCTCTAACCACTGGGGACTTTTATTCCTGATTCTCATTAACTTCAATTTTTTCACTGGATTCCTTGATGCCAGACTTGATCAAATGCTGCATTGATGTCAGGTACGATTGCTATCACTTTACCTCTGGAATTCATCTGTTTTGGTGCAAGTCTGTAATGAGGTCAGGAGCCAAATGGGCCTGTTCAAACTAAACTAAGCATCAGTGAATAGCTTATTTCTTTGCGAGTGCCAAATGCAGGCAAGCTGTGGCAAGCGTAGTTTGAGAAACTTGGTTGGCATGGATTAGTTGGGCTGTTTCTGTTTCTCTTTCTGTGCTGGATGACTCTATGACTCTGTAACAGTAGCCTTATTGGGCAGTCATTGGTCAGCTTAAATTTATTTCCTTTTATACACTTTTTCACATGTTTTGATTCATGTTGTAGCTATGTCAGAACTACTTGGCTAGTAGCCTGGCTAGCTCTGAAGCACATCTTCAATACTATTGCTGGAATATTTTCACCGATCATAGCCTTTGCAGTATCCAATGCTTTCAGCTGTCTCAGGTACTTTGGTGAGGGCGAGGTTACAGGTTTTTTTATTTTAATGGTTCCCTCACCATTTGTCACACATTGGGTCCAACTGATGTGTCCTTTAGGATTCAGTTGGCTCCGTCAGCTCCAATTCTAGCATTCTACTTTCAATGCTGGCCATCCAAGTGCCACAACTAGAATACATTCTGAGCCCTAGCCACTCTCAGTGCTTCCTCCAAGTTGTGTGCAAAATTGAGGAACACTGATTCATCAGCCAAGGTGTGGAACTGTGGTAGGTGGTAATCAACAAGAGGTTTCCAACATTGAGAATCCCTGGATCAACTCCACATTTACCCACAGAACCACCATCTTTGGTGGGTGTGCATTGTCATTGGGACAGGGTTCACTCCCAGGTGGTGACGCCAGTGCCTGGGCTGTTGTCTGTAAATTACTATTTTGTGTATATGACTATGTCAGATTGTTGCTTGACTAGCAGGCAGGGTCAATATGGCTTTGTTGCTTTTGTTGTTTCTGCTCCCTAAGTCAATGTAGCACACCATCCAGTTTAATTTTCTTCTTTGGACTTGATAGTAGTTTGATATAAGTGAGAGACTTGCTCGGCCATTTCAGAAGTTAGCTGAGATTCATGCACATTGTCTTGGGTCTGTATTCATGTTTAAGAAAGCATAATAACATCTCTACTTTCTGAGGGAGGCTAAGGAAATTCGGCATGTCCACAAGGACTCTTATCAATTTTTATAGATGCACCATAGAAAGTATTCTATCGGGAAGCATCACAGTATGCTATGGCAACTGCTGTTCCCAAGACCGCAAGAAACTACAGAGTGTTGTGAAAACAGCCCAGTCCATCACACAAACCAGCCTTCCATCCATTGACTCCCTCTATACTTCCTGCTACCTCAGGAAAGCAACCATCATAATCAAAGACCCCTCTTTCACCCTCGTCCATTAGGCAGAAGATATAAAAAACTGAATAACACATACCTCTTCCCCACTGTGATCAAACTTTTGAATGGACCGCTCAAATGTTACTATTGATCTCTCTCTCTGCACCTTTACGGCAGCTGTAACAGCAGATTCTGCATTCTGTTCTGCTACACTAATGCACTTTGTATGGTACCATCTGCTTGTATAGCAATAAAACACCACTTTTCACTGTATCTTGTCATATGTGACAACATTCAATGTGATCACCATCATTCTCATTTTTCAGTTCTGATTTTTAGTGTATTTAAATAACACCATATTCCATGGTGGGTTTTGAACCCATGGCTCTAGAACTGGAGTTCTGGATTACTAATCTACTGACATTAAACATTTTCTTTGTTAAATGCATAAAATTCTGGTCACACTGCTATAAGAAGATGTTGCTAAACTGGAGAAGATGCAGAAAAAATTTACAAGGTTATTACCAAGACTGGAGTTTGAATAATAAGGAGGAGCTGGATAAGCTGGGACTTTATTTCTCTGGAGTGTTGGAGGCTGAGGGGTATGCTTAAAGAAGTTCATAAAATCATGAGGGGCATAGCGAGATGAATAGCCAAGGTCTTTTTCCAAGGGTAAGGGAGTCCAAAATTAGAGGGCATAAGTTTAAGGGGAAAGGTTTAAAAGGCATCTAAGGGGCACCTTTCACACAGTAGAAGTATGTGTATGGAATAAGTAAATGGTGGGGGTGGTTATAATTACAACATTTAAAAAACATTTGGACAGGTACATAAACAGGAAAGGTTTAGAGGGACAAGCAAATAAGACCAGTTCAGTTTGGGATACTGGGTTAGCATTGATCAGTGTCTGTTTCCAAGCCTTAGGACTCTATGTTGAAAAGTTTAAACATTGGTTGAAAAATACAATAAAAATGTGTCCATCACTTCAAATACAATTTCTATGAGAGCTGATATTTCATGTTGAATGTAAATCAACTTCTACTTTTATAGTTGTAATATAATTGTAGATGCCAGCATGCTGGAATCCAAACTAAACAAAGATTGATATTAAAGTGGCTGTGAAGTGGGCAATATGACATTTATTGTTCATTTTAGCACTGGTGAATTAATTTTCTGGGGAATAAATTATGGTTGCCAAATTTGTCAACTAAACAAGAACATCAGATGAAATGCTTTATGGTGTTTCCATAATTTCTGAACATCTAGTGGAAACTTGCCTCTTCTGGACTTGCTGCAATATTTTTCTGAGTTACAGATTTTCCTTTGAAGAAGGCCAGGAAAAAAAAACAAACTGTAATAGTTCACAAACAAATCTGCAGCGAGATGAAATGGTTGTAAATACTTTTATTGATAGCATATATCTGCAAAAACAAAACTCTGTAAATTCACAAAAGGGTGGGAGTTTGAATTTTGTGAGACGTTGCTTTTACAGAGATATTATATATTCATGAATCAGGCTTTTAGGGACATAGAAACATAGTAACAGGAGAAGGCTATTCAGTCTCTCAAACCTGCAGTGCCATTTAACAAGATCATCGCTGAACTCTGGCCTAACCTGCATTGGGTTCATACCCTTTGCCACTCTTGCTTAATAGAAAACTGTCTACTGCAGATTTAGATTTAACAATTGAATTAGCTTTGGCTGTTTGAGGAAGAGAGTTCCAAACCTCCACTGATCTTTGTGTGTAGAAGTGCTTTTTAACATCTCTCCTGAATGGCCCTAATTCTTAGCCTATGCCCCTTGATTCTAGAATCTTCAACCAGTGCAACAGTTTACCGATCTTGTCTTACCCGATTAACATCCTGAAGACCTCAATTAGATCACCCCTTAACTTTATAAATTCTGGAGAATAACATCCTAATTTATCTAATCTCTCCTCATAACTAAAACCCTGAAGTTGAGGTATCATCCCCTCTTACTGCCATGTTCACTACCACTTCTGTCCCCCACAAATGCCACTCACCTGCAGTCTGCCGACATGCCCTCCGCAGATCTCACTGTCACCATCCCCGCCCCCCCAGAACCCTGAGGGGAACACCATCCCTGCTCATGACTCCACCTCCATTCCCCCTACCACCACGCCCATTCCAGTTCCAGGCTCCGCCCCCCACTCCCAGCTCCACACCTTACACCAGGTCCTAGCTCCCAGCCCTGTCGAATTTTCACCATCCCTCCAGACTTCCCCCTCACTGAGGATGAATGATCAGTCCACAGCAAAGGCCATACCTTTATCCCCCTCCATCCACGTATCAATGAATTTAATACACATTGTGACACAGCAACTGCAGTCCTCACTTTTGCCATTATGATAATCACACATGGTGGTTGATTTTTTTTGCAATAATGTTATTTAAGCTGGTGCAATGCAGCTCCTGTCATTATGTTTGGTTTAAATCTCTGGTTTGGTTCAATGACCTCTTAATATTTCCATTGAAGGACTTACTGAATGAGTGTATCATGCTTCTACCAAGTTGTCAGGTTCCCAGGTTAGATTGCTTGATCTGGCTCCCCTTTTATTATTTTTCTGACCCCTCAGTTTGTTGCATCAAAGTTAATTTGCAAAGAATCCTCTCTCCGGTGGATCTCTTTCTCAGAGGCAATACTAATGTATGATTTAATATGAGCTAATTTTACCATGCTTTCTTAAGTTAGCAAAAAAGTGAGTTCATTAGTTACTGAATATGACAAGCAAAAATAATGCAACACACAGATTAGAAATGAGAAGTATGGCCAAAGAAAAATAAAAGGCATACTGTTTAGTGTCTGGATCATTCGTGTATTATGGATAATTGAACATTGATAGCAAGTAGTCAGACTTGAAGTGTTTCTAGTTTGATTGAAATTATTTTGCCCTTTTATTTGACTGGCTTGCTAGCCTCCTGGCTTTTAGCATTTTGAGTGGTGGAATCATTTACCTGCAATGCAGAGATGACTATTGGGAGGTCCTTTGACAGTAACCTACACAACACAGTAGCGCTGAAATCCAGGAGAATAATGCTTGAGCGCCTCAACCAAGTGGCACACAAGAGCACTTTACCTCACTAGCACCTCTTCTTCCACAAGTACACTCAGACCAGGATTGAAATGGCTTTTCCTGGGCACTCTTGAAAGTCGGAAACACAGAGCATGTTCACAGTCTGAGATAACTCAGAAGTGATTATAGTTCCATTTGTAGTATGTTCCTTCCTTTTAAGTCTATCCCTCTAAATTATCCTTGACACTTCATTCGGCATAACATTCCAGTGTGTCTGCCTTCAGACAGCCACTGAATTTACTCCTGCAGTCATTTTATGCTGTACATTCTTTTCCTTAACATACAATCCATATCATAATTATAAATTCAAATATCTACATGTTACATTCATGACAGCTCTATGTACATTATTTTATACATGATAACAAGGGAACTTTTTACTTGAAGCTGTCCTTTCCATTCTCAGGCTACCACAGGCATAAGGGTGTCCATCAGGAGGGCATGCCTGGAGAGAGATTGCAAGCTTTAACTGTGTGGCCTACCCAATAATTGGTTATCTAAGGGCTGCAATTTTTCATGCAGAGGGTGTATGGAACAAGCTGCTAGAGGAAGAGGTGGAAGCAGGTATAGTTCAACATTTAAAAGGCATTTGGACATGAGTGGAAGGGTTTACAGGGATCTGGACCAAATGCTGGAAAATGGGACGAGATCAGATTGGGATGGCTGGTTGGCACAGCTGAGGTGGACCGAAGGGTCTGTTTCCATGCTTTATGATTCTGCAAAGTCAACCTTAATCTTCCACACCACAAGCCTACTTGCAGGGTGAGGGAAGCGATGAACACCCCATGCTTGTCAAACCCACTGCCGCTCCGCTTCCCAGGGAACACAATGTGTGGCGTGGTTGGAGTCTACAAACCTGTGCGTCATGCCAAAAGCATTCTTTGAATACCAATTTTATCAGCAGGAGGGTTGATGTCATGCAGACCCCTCATTCATATGTCCATTGAGGCCTTTATGAGGCTAATTAGTGGCAACTATGGGGCTCCTCCTGTGATCTCAGGGAATTTTACCGTGGTGGGAGTGACTCATCCCTGGTTACCAAGGTGGACGAAAGTGAAGACTGCAGATGTTGGTGATTAGAGTCGAGAGTGTGGTGCTGGAAAAGCACAGCAGGTCAGGCAGCATCCAAGGAGCAGGAAAATTGATGTTTCCGGCAAAAGGCCTTCATTAGGAGTCATTCCTGATGAATGGCCTTTGCTTGAAACATCAATTTTCCTGCTCCTTGGATGCTGCCTGACCTGCTGTGCGTTTCCAACACCACACTCTTGACCCTGGTTACCAAGGTGCCTGGTAAGATCTGGCAAGCCTTAAACACAGGGAGGGGAAGTGCCTCTTGTATGAGCAGCCATGCCCATTTCAGGACCCTCTCAGGATTGTGCTCCAATGCCCTTTTCCCCATTTTGGCCTTTCAGACATGTTCCCTTCACTCCAGACTGCAGGTTCACCTTTTCCCTGGCTTCAATACTGAATGTCACTCACTTCGCTTCACTGCAGTCTCAGCCATGGCCACTGCTTCCAGTGATGTTGCCGGGAAATGAGAATTGCCATGTTGTCTCATTTTTGTCCAGCTGCTGTCTGAAGCACCCTTTTGTGAAGGGTGGATGTCCTGCCTAAAGTCAACTGAAGTTTCTTCAGTGATTTAATAGCTGCAGGATGAGCCAGTAAAGCGGAGCTAGAACTATCCTGACTCTTAAACAACAGTTCTGGAACAGCCATTTTGAATGGGTGAGTTACCTCATCAGTGAGGTAAACCATTATGTCAGTTTCCACCTAGTCCACTAATTTCCACACTTTAAAAGAAAAGGAACTCAATGTTTATTATTTTCTATCGAGAAGCACACTGCATGTTTTACCAGCACCAAAGTCCTGCAGATGCTCTGAATCTTTAAATTAATTGTCAAAATTGATGGAATATAGTAAACACAAGTAATCTTTCTTAATTCATTCTTGCAACACGATCATCGATAGCATGCCAGAATTTGTTCCTCATCCCCAATTACCCTGCTCAGGTCAGCGAATAATTCAGATAACCGATTATGTTATAATTTTAGTTATCCTAAGAGATTAAACTCTGCTCTATCTATAAACTGATATGTTGTGACATAAAGTGGTCAGACATACTGGAAATAGTAAAGAGACCAGCTGGTTCAGATGAGTGGTATTTCAATAAATGGTTTCCTTCTCCTAGTTATAAGATCTTTTAATCCAGCAATTGCTTTTCATACTTAGTATGCACCCTCATGTTCTTTGCTTACATTAAAGCTATCCAACTCAATTTTGAGGTAGGTAATAAAAAATTCAATATTTGAAAATCCTTAACTGTGAATATCTTATTGAAATGCAGTGAATTGCATTTGAACTGACCAGGTGTTAATACTTTTGCAATTGTATCAGCATCAAAGATATAGAATAAAATTAATTTTCATATTCCTTATTATTCTTTTTGTAAGAAAAAAAATCAAAATTTCGTAAGCAGACGAAATTAGCCCAGATTACTAAAATGACACAATTTTCTGCGCCTTATTGGAATGTTTAAAGAAGGAAGGAAGGGGCCTCATAGAAGGCATGATTACCAAGGAGACGTAGCTGGAAAGAACACTGGGGAATAAATGTGGATGTGAAATAATTGTAATGATTGTAACAGCAAAGTGTTCTGATTGAACAAGTGGAGAGAACTCTGACCTTCTGAGTTGAATTAAAAGGTAGTAGGAACTTGGGGGTATACAGGTCTTTCAGATCATTGCTGCTGGAGTTGCAGCAATATAGACATGATGCTTTTAGTGTGATTTAAAATTCATCAGTCGTACCCTGTACTAAATGTGCGTGCAATTGCTATCTGTGTTGTACATTAACTTATAAGGAATCACCTTTTGGAGATTCTAAAACGTATTTTGTTCTCACTTCCTATTTGATCAGTTTCTCAGGGGAACTGAGAAATTGAGAACATGAGAAACTGCAAGTCTCAACTGAATGAAACTTCTCGGTCAAAACATTCCTGAAATTTTTATTTTGTCTTAGTTACAACTAAATGTGTTTGAGGACAAGAAGGTTCTTAGAATGAATAGATCAGTGAGGGAGCTTGAGCTGGTCTGGGAAAAATGTCGCTTCTTGGAACAGTAGCAAACATTATGTATAGTTTGGTAACCATTTTAATGGGACAACATTTTCAGGATGAATGTCTTTTTAGAGTAATCTTTAAGAGGGAATGATACTGATCTGTTTTCTTACTTCAAATATTTGCATACACATGTTTTCTATGTAATATTTTGGTGCAAAATTACAGAAGTGTCTCAAAACATCGCTCATCGATAATGTCATAGCATTTGTGGGGAACCAACATTAGGATTGATTATCTTGTAAAATTTTTGTGCACAATGTCACAACCTTTGTAACACTTCCTCCAGGTTTAGAGTTGTCCACCTGTTCATACAGCTGGGGGCAATTGCTAGTCACTTGCTTCATGACACTTCATAAGTAACTTCCTGTCATTAGATGTGAGCCTCCTTTGACATACAGGAATGCAATGAACTTTTTGTGTGTGGACACGTGTCTACGGTCTTTGTGAAGACTGACCCAAATCTGTTATTCCACAAGCTTTATTGAATTTCAAACATTAATCAATTACTCCTTCTCATCCATGAGGATTATCTTCAGAAGTACACAGCACTATCTCAGAAGGAAATGACAAACAACTTTGCAATACCTTTATGTCATCAAATTCATACGATATAGTTGATCAGGAGAGAGGAGCATAATAAACTAAGCATGCTCAAATCAGTCTTACTATCTCATATTCTTGTTGTAAAAGTTCTCACTGAGCCAATGTAAGAGCAGGAA
The DNA here is from genome assembly GCF_020745735.1 of Hemiscyllium ocellatum. Lineage (NCBI taxonomy): Eukaryota > Metazoa > Chordata > Chondrichthyes > Orectolobiformes > Hemiscylliidae > Hemiscyllium > Hemiscyllium ocellatum. The sequence continues at coordinate 44,344,572 of NC_083405.1, read as the reverse complement.
AGAAGGGAATATTTTCCTTCGTAGTGAATTGAGAAAATGTATAAACTACTCATGAACCAGAAAGTCACCTCAAGCAAGATTTAAGCATTCGCCTTAAGCTTCACGCTCCCCCTGTTTTGGTATTCATGCTTGAGGAATAAATATTGATCAGCTCGTGAAAGATAATTTCCCCGTTCTTCTTCAAAATGGCTACAGGATCCTTTCCATCTTCCTGAGTAGGCAAACAAGGCCTCTATTTAATGGCTCATCTCAAAGACAGGGCCTCCAGCAGTGCAGCACTCTCCCAGTACTCCAGTGAAGTGTTGACATCAATTATGTGCTTAGCCTTTGGAGTAGGATTTGAGCACAAGCCCTCTCAGTCAATGGTGCAAGTACTAGCACTGAGTGCTGGTTAAAAGCTAATGTTTAAATAAGGGACACATTTGCTGATCTTTTATATATATTTTCCTGGCATTTCTTACATCAGTTTATTACAAAGACAAAAATCAGAGTAACGTTGTTTTCAACTGAGGGTAATTAAGTTAAGAACTGTTTTGCCTGAGAAGGCAGTGAATGGTGAATAGTGACTGCAAACACCAATTATTTGTATGAGAACTATGGGCCAAGAATCCATTAAGTTGTCTTTCCCATCTTAAATGTCAGAATGCATCTAATACGTATCAATCCTGCTAAAGTTTTTGTGTGTAATTTGATAGAGCCGAGAAGCTAAGGGTGGATCTTCTGCCCTCTCTGGGTTGCTTGGAGGAAGGGAGGGTACTTAATTGGCTGCGGAAAGTGGTGGATGTGCAGCTTGTCAACTTCCTGTGCCAACCGCATAAAGTCTGGGGTAGAAGATTTTCCAGTCCCATCCACAAGTCCGCCCTTATGTGGACAATTAATTATCAGTGAAGTCAATTGTCATCCTGCTATAAGTCCCATCCAGCTTGTCAACTCTTGATTAACTGGCAGCTGTCAGTAAGCAAGATCACCTTTGCGAGGATCATGACCATCAGGAAATGCCCTCCAACGGCCTCTCCATTGCCTGACTGGCTTATGGTTCACTGGATATCCCAAAGGAGGCAACAAAGGCTTCTCACTGGTTTACCAGCCAGCAGACCAGACTCCTGTCATTTCCAAAAAAATTCACCGAGTGTGGAACTTGGGCACCACAAGATTGTGGAAGTCTAGACTCTTGATCAATGCTGCGCAGCTTGACTAGGTTTCCCTAGGCTGAAAATCATTTAGTTGCAATCAAACAGAAAGATTAAACTCTTCCCAATCTAGCATCCACAGTATCAAAGGCAATGCTTAGAGTGCCAATATGGCCTTAATATTTCTATGCTTGAGCTTTTGCTAAATATTTTTAAAATAGCCATGTGGAAAATGGTAGATCTCAAATAGGACTAACCTCAGGTGTAGCACACTATTTGATATGGGTCCCTGTGCTTCAACTATACATATGCACAACAAATTTTATTCCTTAAAAAAGAGGACAAATAAAATACAGGGTACCAATCATTTTAACTGACAGCTGATGCCAGCAAAGCTTTATGAGTTACTCACTTGTATTTTGTGCCTGAAACTTTCCCATTTATTTTCAAAACTTGGGAGCAGGCATCATAACACACAGACACTACAGATACTAACAACTCTTGTATTGAGCTCTGTATACCAACCACTGTTAGCTTGTGGTTGGGGTTGTTCACCATAGGTAGGTTTATGTTTTCAGGGTAGTTTTAAATTATGAGAGAGAGGAAACTCTCCTAATTTCCTTGAGGTCCTGCTGTACTCCCACTATGAGGATTAATCTCACAGAATTATCCAGATTTCTGTCAAGTTGGGGTGACTTTGGTCCTCTTTAAAAAGTTGAGCAGAATCCAATTTCAAGACTTCTGTCGCTGTTCTCATTGCGATCTGAATAAAGGTACAGGCAGTTAGTTCATGCGCAGCACTCCTACTCTTGTAGACACCATCGCGGGAGGTGGGCAATATAAATTCCCCTGCAGTCTTCGTGGAGATGGTTCTCTTCAGTAAGTAGACTGTTCATGGCCTCTTGGAAAAGGCATAAGCCACAGGGGAATCCCAATCTCAAATAGGAAATTTTTAAAAAAAACACCATCTATTTCTGAATTCTTCAATTGATTAGATTTGACAAAAAAAAATCAGTGTCAGGATATAGTTGCTCTGTTTTTACTGTAGTAAATATAAGGCCTTAGCCTGCAAAGGTAAGTTGACCAGTGCATTAGTCAGCATTCTGTTAATGTTGTGGTCTATTCGGATATCTTTCCCATGGAGCAAAGTGCTGAAATGCATTCAAAACTCAAGAAAACACGCTTGGGATCTCTGGCATAATAATCTGAAGTGTTTTAAGTGCTTTTTATTTTAAGTGTGTTTTCAGTTTCAGTAGATTCCATAATTTTCATTGGTAAGGGTTTGTTTTAGCAACTGAGTCTGTTATGAATGCCAGGCTTAGTTTCAGCAGATCCAACACCACTTTTCTCAGCAGGGAGATTTGATTGACAGTTTTAAAATGTTATTAAAGAATTTTCTAAAGGCCAATTAAAGAGATGTTTTGTTACTTTTTGAACAGATTGAATACTGGAGGAGATTTATACTTTTCTCATGGATTTTGTGAACAAGCTTATTTTCAGCATGAACTGTTTGATTCTGAGTTCCATTAGATTGTTAAAAATGCATTCTTCATTTCCATTTCAAAGACATGGCTCTGATGTTTATCTATAACAGATAGTGTGTGAGTGGCTATGGGGATACATGGGGGCATGGATGGGGCATGGGGATATGAGGGTAAATGGAGCTACAGGGACATGAAAGATATAAAGGAGCATGGATAGTGTGTGGAGAATAGGGGAACATATAGGGGTTTGGGTTACGAGGGGGCATTTGGTAATGTCAGCAAATTGGGTCATAGAAATAGAATATGAGGGAGTATAGTAGTGATCTGAGGACTATGAAAATGCATGACATAGAAATGGAAAGGATGAAGGTGTACAGAAGGGCTATGGGTAAATGAAGGGACATAGATGGGCATTTGTGATGGGTGGACAACTGAAGACAGTGAGGAGTGAGCGAGGGCCTGACATTCATGATTAAAACTGGGTCAAAGTCCCAGTAAGTGGACGTGGGTGATCCAGTTTGCCAGTGTAGCAGCTGGCATCAGCTCATCTCCATTCTTATCTTCAGAGGAGGCAGATTCATCTCTGTCTCACTTCTGCCTCCCAAAATGGTTGGTGGCGGCTCTTTTCAAGACCAGTCTGCCAGGATCAGGAGATTTCCTTATCTGACCGTCCCATTTGCTGCATGTAAATCTAGCTCAAGGTCTTGGAATCAACACCTAGAGGTGATTGGGAAAGGCGCAATCATTAAGTGCCCATCAGATATGAAATTGGCCAGTGTTGGTCCTTTGCCAGGTTCTTACATCCTGGGAATGAAATCTCACCTTCTAAGAACTGCTAATCTATGAAAGGACTGCAGCTGTCCAATTTCTTTTCCTGAAAAATATGCTTTATTCACAATATTTGTTAAAAATTGCATTACAATATATTGCAACTTGGGTATTGCAATATTGCAATAAAATTCCATACTGCATTTTTGCTGTTAGTTTCCTCAATAGGATTGTCATAGTCTTGCTACACATTCAATGTCAGGTGTACAGCCTGAGGGTGTTACATTACAAACTGGAAATTGCCAAAGGTATACACTGTAATAGGAATACATTTTTCTCAAAATGCCATGTTCCACATCAAGGCGCCTGAGTAAAATCTTAATATTGTTAATCTTCACAAAGTACAATCTGTTTCAGGCACACAACCTGAGGGATTCTACAGTTTCTAGTTCCTTGGTGTTCTGTGGCTGAAACACCATAGACAGTTGCCTTACCCCCTTCTGCTTCTGCCCTTGGTCTTGGGATGCGCCAGCTCATAACGGTCAGACAAGGACAACTCTTTGCACTGGAAGATCGGTAAGTTGCAGGCAGACCAAAGAGCACCAATCACTGAAAACGCCAGATGAAATCGATTCTTGTCTCAATGTGGAGAAAGTGAGGACTGCAGATACTGGAGATTAGAGTCAAAGAGTGTGGTGCTGGAAAAGCACAGCGGGTCAGGCACACCCGAGGAGCAGGAGAATCGACATTTTGGGCATAAGCCCTTCATCAGGACCATTCATTATAACTCAAACCATCCAGTCCTGGTACCATCCTTGTAAATCTTTCCTGCATCCTCTCTAATTTAATAATATTTTTCCTAACTGATTAAATCAAACCCCACACCCACAACCTGCTGCTTGGATGGGATTAAATTCTGTGCTTCGTGGACTTTTAAAATGTAGAGGCAAGATAAAACCACTAAATGATATTTGAAAGGCTGTTCCTTCTTAAATAGAATGTCAACTTTAAATTAAAAAAACAATTAATTTGTCACAGGGTCTGAATAAATTTGTCATTACAAGTAACACTAATCTTAGTACATTGGGAAAATAATTTGCTTCTTAAATTCAACACAGAACTGTTAGCATGTGATCAATCAACAGGGGGCAGCAAAAAGATGTTGAATTTGATAGAACAAGCTTTATTCAAGGATTGCATTGCACAGACGTAAGCTATGTAGAGGAAATTCTTGTCATATGCCACCCACTGTGTACAGTGGATGGGGAATGAAGAATCAGTAAAGAATTTCAATTCACCAATCAAGTTTTTGTAACTCATGAAAAGGCAAAAATTCTTTATTAACTTGCATTCCTTCGTGCTATTCTGATCAGAGTTCAAGGTAACACTGAACATATCAGGGCAATTTTCAACTTTAGAGGAGGGTGTAGCTCAGAAAACTAGCCTATTATGTACTGCCCAATTTTCCTTCCTATTAACTCTAATTTGTCTTGTTAGTATTGAAAAAATATTACCATCAGAGCTCTCAAATTTTCTGTGTTTTGAGGTTACACTGCTGTGCCCCACCGCCATTAATGAAATGAATCAGTAATATTTATATGTGTACAAATGACCCTTTTCAAATAATACAATGGACAGGAAGTAATATGCTCAGCTTTGAATTCAGTCTCTTACAAGTTTAGTATACTTAGCAGAATTACAGTTTTAAAGAAAGATACAAAAAACATATTGTATACTAATTTATTTGAAAACTTGTTATTTCCTATTTACAATAATTAAGCAGTTTGGCATTACTATTAAAATTTAGAATATGATGTTTATGTAAATAGACAGATAAATAACAGATTAACGGTTACAATGGGAAGTGTGCTGAACCTGAACTGCAAAACAATATATTTAACAGAAAATTACCATGATTATCATATTCTCAACAGAAATAGATTTCCATGTATGTGAGTAGACATTTCAGCTTTTAAAATACAATATGCTTAACAGGCACATACTTACATGGAGGTGACTGTAATTACAGTTTTGATCTTACAGTTGAGTGGGAGGAGGAAAGAACAAATGAGTATGCTAGTATATGTGGGGAAAAGAATGTGCGTATGAGTTAGTGTAGCTACTTTCATTGGAAACAAGTGTAATTCCACGTATCTTTTTAGTAGAAATTTAGTGTGGAGGAGCCAGTGTTGGACTTAGGGGGGACAAAGTTAAAAATCACACAACACCAGATGTTGCACCTGATGTTGTGTGATTTTTAACTATAATTAGTTATGTAGGAAATGATATTAAAACCATTTAAAGATCATGAAGGAGTACTGCAGTTGGCTGGAAAACAAGATACCTAACAAGGAACATGGAGGTGACAATGTACTCAGTGCAAATGCCAAAACATATACATAATAGTTAAATAACTGAAAAGAAGACCTGGAAAGATGCATGATGACAACATACTTGGAGTAAAGTGTTAACGACAAGAGGAATACAGGGACCATCCAACTTCTGTAATAAGAATGGCCAACATCCTTAAAACGAATACCATGAGAAACGAGGATAAGACAGCACTCAAAGTCAGTGAAGTAAAGTAAACATCTTTACTGATAAACTCTGAATCAAGGATTCTTTTAAGATTTAACAACTAAGGGAAAGATGAAAGGAATATTCAGATACAAGTATAAAACATCACAAATAATTTGACTAGACTCATAACTACATAAAGGAATCTTCACTGAATAATAACACTATAGTGTTCACTGATACAGCATCACATGAAAGCGAGAAGACCCTATGCAGCAGGTTAACACCAAAGTTTTCGAAGCAAAGCAAAAGGACCCAATCACTGAAATTTCAGGAGTTTTAGGGATCCTCAGACAATGCATCTCAAAAGATACTAACCAGATAGGGTATTTTACTTGCTCAGGTCTTGAAGGTACTACTGTACTTTAATTGTAGATATAAATTCTATTCTTAGATACTGTGAGGTATTTTAATCTTCAGTAATCTGAGATATTCCTGGATATCCTAAAATATTCTTGAACAGTTACAATAACATTAAACTGGATTCAATTAGGTTTAGTATTACATCTTTTCATAGCTTTTGCACAGTAGTATATATCCACTTGTGTCTTATATGTACAGCTAGTAAGGATAGCATTTCTATCTATCTATCTCTATATATATATATATATATATATATATATACAATATAGCTTTCCATTAATCTATTTATTTTAAAATGCTCCTTTTTGGCCTTTTTGACTAGGCATTTAGTTATCTGCCCTAGTATCTCCTTGTGTTACTTGTGTTAAGGTGAGGTACCCTCCACTTGGCCCTTCACAGTCTGGTCAAATAAGTAATAAGAAGGCAGTTGCCTCCCAGTATTTCCATTATTACTGTTGACCCCAAAGGTCTTTTACTCCATTATTTTTCAATGTTTTGTAGTTTGATTACACAGAGAGTACCTTACCATATGATGTGACATAGGGGCACCTAACGAAGAAAAGCTGCAATTCGAGAACTGCCAAACAGTGATTGATTTCTCGTCCTCCTTTTCCAAATTTCAATTTCATAATTCTCCAGAGTATTATTCCAGTGCATGGCTGTTATAGCATTGCACAACAATGATTAGCTCCGCATAATCCCAATTGATAGCGTGTTTATCTGGATTAGGTTTCTCATTCTCTTCTCCTGTCATTTATACTTATTGGCATTCAATCCTCTTGACCTCTGAGTTTCCTCAATGTACTGATAGTCTCACTTAACACTAACACTATGGGTAGCATGTCATGGGTCGGACTGAGCAATGTGCGACATGGCGAGATGTGTGGCAGTTTTTGACAAGAAATCTAACGCAACCCATCTCGACGTTGGGAGCATCTGGTGTCATGTTTTAGGATTCTTTTTTCACCAGGCAGTGGTGAGTTGCCAGCTAAGGGGGATTATTGCCTGTTAAACAGCCTGTTAAAGCCTAATGAGGTCCAATGTTAATATTGCCTCATTAATATTTAGCTTTCTATCTTCCCAAATGCAACAACCTAACTAAATACCAGCCAACTAACTAGACGTTAAGAAAACATGACAGGGAAACCAGAGTGGTGATCCAGCTCATAGCTTATACTGAACAACATCCATTTTAGACATTAGGCACCAAACGTCTCAGGGAATGCTTCATGGATATTGGTTGCATGCACCCCACATCCATGGACATTGGAATCAAACATGTGTCAGCTCCTAAGAGCCCTCATGGGACATATCCCATCCACTTACAGGATATTTCTGCACTTTAGTGTTGGGCCTCGAGGATAAATGAAAACTATTATTGTCACACTACAGCAAGGGCATTGAGTGCTGAGGGACATGCTTCATCCAACTCATGCTGCCCTGGATGCTCACAACAGCACCCCTGATCTTGCAGCATGATGCCACATTAGCCAGAGATTACAGGCCAATACCACTTCGAACTCACGTTGCTGTTTAGTGGATACAAGACAGAAGGAAGCTTGTCATGGTTGTCAGCTGACTTCTCTCAAGTCAAGGGAGATGGCCTCTGCTCAGGGGATCCTGGCACAGGAAGTCAAGAACAGCAATGGACGCAGTCACTCAGACACTTGGGGTGGTCAGAGTTATGGTGATCTTTACAGAAGGGGTGAGGAGCCTATTGATGGGCGGTGTACCTGTGGCTTTTAGTCTTTCTGCCCCATCATAGGCTGCATTCCTCATAGACTGAGAGTGGGGTAAGTACAAAGGGAGATGAAAATAGGTGACATAGCTGTAATCATTGCAGTTTGTGAGGTGTCCTGGACAATTGAGCAGGCAGCACAGTGGGCATGCAGTATTAGTGGTGTAGCAGGTTACAGTGATGATGATGAGTGAGGGACGATGTTGCAGGCAATAGAAAGAGTGGTAGAGCATGAGCCTTGGTGAGAGATCGGTGCAGGATTAGAGATAGACTGAGATTGAGGTATCGGAGAGAAGATGGTGCCACTTTTCTCTGATGGAATGGAGAAGAGCATTTACCTTCATGTGGTGCTGTGATCTCTCCAGATGGCTGAAACTGTTTTAACCTGCATGACTGGGTGTTGTGGCCTCCATTGGAGATCATTGGGGAAAAACACATTCTGCCTCTGCACGGCCTTGTCTTTTACGACTGAAATGACTCTTTGTGCTCAGTGGGACACTGACTTACCCTTGTCTGCCATTAAGATCAGGCTGGAATTGGATGTGATGGTGGACCCTAGGACCAGGAATATTTAGTAAGATACTTCAGGGAATTCACTAGGACTCATGGTGAAAATCCCTGCAAAACTCTGAACACAATTTGAACTTAGTGAAAAGAAAAGTAAGAATGTATCCTCAAATTTACAGTCCTCGTATAAAGTCTCATTGTACAGACTCTTTAAGGCTGCAGTTCAGTCACACCTATTTGAAAATTAAGGAGCAGATATGCATAGAGGTTCGTGTGATCGTGGTGTATGATTAGTAAACATCCACTGAAAAACTATCTTCTCGTCTCGTTGGAAGTTATGAAATATAACTCTCCAGAAAGGTATTTATCAAATGCACAAAATCGCTTCTGATGCTGGTACTATGTGACGTCAAGATATGGTCGTGCAATTCACACTGTCAAATCAAGGGACCTTTGTGAGTTTGAAATGGAAAGATTCATATAGGATCTTGCTTTGTGCTTGGTAACGTGATGGTAATAATTTGAGGACAATCGCTTTTCTGCTCTTTTAAAGAAACGTTAATCACATTAGACAACCACTGGTGGGGCACTGTAACTAAGGATCAAAAGTTCAGTGGAAATTTAGAATGGAAACTTTAAATGTCATTAATGGGAAGGGTGATGCATGTGGCCCTTAAAACCCTAGATTATGAGAATGCTCGCTCTCCATGGAAACCTGGTAATCACAGAAGAAGGGCAGACAGTTAGGTAGCATGAGCCACTGCAAAGCATACCCAGCCCCCATCCCCCACTGCACCTGTGGATGGCCACCTCTCTGCATAACGTGTGCATAAATCAGGAGTGCAGGGTAGAAATGTAAGAAATAAATTAATAGTATCTCTTTTTAAAAAGAGCTAAAGAGAGGCTGCAACTGTGAGTATTTCAAAATTAACATGGTAGAACAGCTTCCTTCATACCACATAGTACCCATGTGGCCTAGCACCCTGGGAATTATTAAAAAATTATTTCATGGGATTGCTGCATTGCAACACTTTCCGCCCCAGATCCCTGGCGGAAAGAGGGAGGGCATCCTTATAGAGAGCTATCCATTCGCGGGAAGGTGGGAAGGTGGACAAAAATGAGGAATTGGAGAGTGTGCAGCAGCAGCTCATACAGTAAGCTCCACCGTGCTGTTTTAAAGGGTACAATGGGAAGATGCATGACCCAGCTCAACTGTGGGGTGCAGGATAATGAGGGACGGTTCGTTATCAGTAGTTTTTCTATTCTGAGAAATGCCACTGTACTAAACAGCAGAAAATATGGGTGGGAGTTAAATGAGAAGGTCTTGGAAATGGAAATGTGGTTTGTGATATGCCATTAATTGCAATGGCAGTGACATTGGCAACTGTAGTTTGTCTCATCTTTTGAATTGTTTCTAGATTCAGAGAGGCACCATCTGATTTAACTTCTCATGCTGGCCAGTTGCGAGGAGAGAAACAGCAATAAGTTGGTCCTGTCATTAAATTCAACAGGATCTCTGTATTCAGTTTTGCCTCCTTCCAAAATCAGATGCCCCTGCACTCTTCCTTTCTCCCTGTAAATGTCAGGACTGAAAGGAGAAACTTCAGCTATTCTGTCTGGAGTTTCGAGCAGAAACCTCACTGCCGGTATCTTAAACGTGATGAACAATATGTCCTTTCACCCTGTCAGGCTCCAGTGAGTGAACTCATGCTAACATTCTACAACCTTTGCGTAAAAGCTAGTAAATCCAATAATAATACAGCACATTTCCCTGCTTCCCTTGTGTTATTCGGATGAAGTGTTACTTGGATGAATTCCAACCTATAATACTCGAATGTGAAGGACTCTGCAAAAGTCATGGGATCATGCAAGAATCTACTGGGAAGGAAATTCAAGGTATTTGTGGGATGCCACAGGTTTTACAAGCTGGGTATTGTTTGCAAATCAAAATGATAAAATTAGAGAGGGAAAGTTTTTGGACTAGTAATACAGGAGTTTAAAAGCCAGGCACTGAAAGGGAAGTGGGATACTCGCTGTATTGTACTGGAAATTGCAGGATTTTCATGTTATGTTTTACACCTTTATGCAGACTCAAAGGCAGAATCAGCTGCCACCAAGAGACACAGGCAAAGGGGTCTGGTATAGTGCTCTGTTGGTTTGTGTCTGCATTTAACTGTGCATTTGTATCACAGTGCAGTAATGTTTTCACATTTTTGAGTAAGAGGAAGGAAAACCAGACTGGTGTGAAAGTGCAATGTTATAGTTTAATGTTCGTCTTGCATTGAGTTAGTATAACAAAGCACAGAGTGGTTTGTGTGCAGGAGGAGGATATTCAGTCCATCAATTTGTACCGGCACCCTGCAACAGTAACTATGCTAGTCTACTTGCACTTTCCCCATAGCCTAGCAGTTTGTGTTCTCTTCATAGGGGTTAATTCAGTTTTCATTTGAAAAATCACAAATAGATCTGTCACCATCACACTGCCCAGCAGTGTATTTCAGATCCTAGCCACACACTGCTTTAAAAATTACCAGTCTGTCACCATTGGTTCCTTTACTGATCACCTTATCCTCAAGTTCATGATCCTTCCTCCAACAGGAACAGTTTCTCCTTATCTGTGCTGTACTGACCCATTATGATTTTGAGCACCTGTGGGATGAGGGTTTCGGGGAGGCTGGGGGTGAGGGCATTCGGGGGACTGGGAGTGCTACCACTTCCTGGCTGAACAGTTCTCTGCTGCATCACCATCTGCCTACCATGGGTTGTAGGCGTGAGCAATGTGCAGGCGTAGTGCCCAGCAGTGTGTAGAGCACGTGTAGTGTGAGTGCTGGCATTGGACAAGAGTTGGGTCCACAATCAGTGAGTTTTTTCCCCCACTGTTTGGAGTGGCTGGATTGGGCTGTTTTGGAAACACAATTTGTAGGCCACATTTTCCAGTAAATGACTTTAAAGATGAAAGGCAGATGAAGTTCGAGCAGCTGCTGTTTTGTCACTTTGTTCCTGTGCACACATAACCACTGCGCCAGCCAGCCGTGGTGCTCACAATAAACACGGCCATTTAGAAAACTCAGGATTCCATTTAGCTTCTTACCCACCTACTCGACTCCACTTGCCACCTTTGACAATTTGTGTGTATACATCCATGTGAAATTGAAGATTAGAGATAATAAAAGCAGTCCCCATGTGATGAATAGGTTCCTTCCTAGAGTCCACTGACAAGTCAATTTGTAAAAGTCAGAACACAATGCAGGGCAATGTATAAAATAGCCTTTTGTAAGGGTGAGGGAATGTGGTGCATGTCAGATCTGTAAAATAAATGTTAATACTCCCTATATGGGATCTTGTTCATAAGTATGTGCGGCACAGTGACTCAGTGATTAGCACTGCTGCCTCAAAGCACCAGGGTCCCAGGTTTGATTCCAGCCTTTGACTCCATACTGTCTGTGTGGAGTTTGCACATTCCCCCCGTGTTTGCATGGGTTTCCTCCCACAGTCCAAAGATGTGTAGGTCAGGTGAATTGGCCATGTTAAATTGCCCATAGTGTTAGGTGCATTAGCCAGAGAGAAATGGGACTGGGTGGGTTACTCTTCGGAGGGTCAGTGTGGACTTGTTGGGCTGAAGGGCCTGTTTCCATACTGTAGGGAATCTAATAAGTCAGGGACCTCCAATATTGCATTATTTTTCATGCTCAACTGTATCATTTCACTCTTGTCTGTATTAATTTTCAGTCTACAGTTAATGTCACAGTCTACTTATTGCATTAGTCTATCTATGTGCTCTTGACATCTATCAATATCCTCTTCACGGTTCATAGCACTTCAAAGTGTTGTATTATCTGTAAATTTTGAAATTGTGGCTCTTTAAACATGTCTTTACCAGTTAGTAGTGTTCATAGTACTAACCCCTGAGGAAATCACTATGTACCATTCTCCAAGCTGAGAAACAACTGTTCACTATGGCTTTCTGTTTCCCCTCATTCAGCCAACTTCAAATCCAAGCTGCCCCTTTATGTCAACTATCACTTTTATTCCATGGGCTTCAGCTTTGCCGACAAGCCCTGTTATATGATACATGATGAAACGTCCTTCAGGAATCCATGTCCATCATATTCATTGCACTATCTCCACTAACCCGCTCTGCCTCAACAAAGTTCGTTAAACACAGTATACCTTGAACAAATCCATACTGATTTTCCTTAATGTGTCCCCACTTGTCCAACTGACTGTTAACCTTTTTCCTGAAATATTATTTTAAAAGCTTTCCCACCATTGATGTTGAACTGGCAGGCTTGTAGATTTTTTTGAACAAGGTTATAACTCTTGTAAATTGCCAGTCCCTTGGCAAATATCTCTGCAATTTCTACTCTACTTCCTTCAGCATCCTAAGGCATTGTCAGCAGCAGTGGTAACTTTTCCAGCAAACCAATCAGAGTATGAATTGATCCAAAAATGCAATGAGTAAATGGTGGCATACTAGGAATCGTCCAGATACCAGACTAATGTGTTCAGGACATTGATTCAATTTCTAGCATGGTGGCTGGTGTAATTTATATTGAAGTAATGAATCTGGAATATACAGCTAGCCAATCAGTGCTGGTGAAAGAATTTTTGCAAAAATCAAGATTCACTAACGCCCTTGAAGGAAATCTACTTGTCCATGCCTTGTACGGTTGACTGTGACTCCAGACTCTCAGCAATGTGGTTGACTCTTAACCACTTGATGAAATGGGCCACAAATGAGTGGCAACATACTTTGGCCTTACCAGTAGTGTCCACCTGGAGTACTGTGTGCAGTTCTGGTCTCCAAATTTGAGGAAAGACATTCTGGCTATTGAGGAAGTGCAGCATAGGTTCACAAGGTCAATTCCTGGAATGGCGGGATTACCTTACACTGAAAGACTGGAGCAACTGGGCTTGTATACCCTTGAGTTTAGAAGACTGAGAGGGGATCTGATTGAGACATATAAGATTATTAAAGGATTGGACACTCTGAAGGCAGGAAACATGTTTCCACTGATGGGTGAGTGCCGAACCAGAAGACACAGCTTAAAAATACAGGGTGGACCATTTAGGACAGAGATGAGGAGAAACTTCTTCACCCAGAGCTGTGTGGAATGCTCTGCCCCAGAGGGCAGTGGAGGCCCAGTCTCTGGATTCATTTAAGAAAGAGCTGGATAGAGCTCTCAAGGATTGTGGAATCAAGGGTTATGGAGATAAGGCAGGAACAGGATACTGATTAAGGATGATCAGCCATGATCATATTGAATGATGGTGCTGGCTCAAAGGGCAGAATGGCCTACTCCTGCACCTATTGTCTATTGTCAATCTAGTGAAAGAACAAAGAAAAAAATCACAGGGATTTCTGAAAAGAAAATTTTGCCTGACAAATTTGTCAAGAATTTTGAGGTTGTAAGAATGAGAGTTGATGAAGGGGAAATCAGTAGTATTTGTGTATTTTCAGATAGCATTTGAGAAAGTGCCATGGAAAAGATACTGCACAAAATAAGGATTTATGAGATTGGGGAAATATTTTGGATTTAGGATTGGCTAATGGATAGAAAACAGAGTTGGAATAAATGGGTTATTTCTAAATTTTAACCAGATGGGCTACTGCAGCTATTTATAATTTGTGGCAATTAGTTAAAGGAGGGCACTGAATGTAATGTGTTTAAGTTTGTTAACAAAAGAGTTTGGAAAGTTTGTGAGAGAATTTAAATACACTGCAGAGGGATATAGACAGGTTACACAAGTGGGTAAGAATATGACATGTGGAATATAATGTGTAGACTTGCAAAGTTATCCATTTCGATCACAAAAATGAAGAAACAGAATATATTTTTAAGTAGTAAGATGTTGGATAATATTGCTATGTGTCATTGCTGATCAGAGGGGCCTATGTGTTTGCATATCAACCACAGTGTTATCATTCGAGTACAAAAACCAATCAGGGAAGCAAATGGTGTTTTCATCTTTATTACAAATTGGACTATACATACTGAACAGTCTTGGTTTGATTTTCAGAATATTGGTTAGATCACATTTAAAGCACAGTGTACAACTTTTGTCTTGTTAGTTAAGGAAAGATGTATTTGCATTTAAGAAATTGCCACAAAGGTTCACAAGACTAGTTCCTGTGATGAGGAGCCAGAATAGATTAGGTTATATTCCCTAGGATTTAGAAGAATGTGAGGTGAGCTCAGTGAAACTTAAAACATTCTTAAGGTCGTGACAGGGTAGAAGCTGGGAGAATGTTTCTCCCTGAATGGATGTGGAACTTGGGGTCACAGCCACAGTATATAGGGTCAACCATTTAGGTCCGAGATGAGGAGATTTTGCTTTTCACAAAAGGACTGTTTTTTTTTTCAGAGAACATCATTGTGGGCAATCTGTTTTGGGTGTGTTCAAGGTAGAGGTTGAGATATTTTGACACTACAGAGTCAAGGCAAGTGAAGTTGAGGTCGAGGATCAGCCATCATTTTACAGAATAAGGGCTAAAAGGTCTACATCTTTCCTATTCCTACTGCCCTAATGGTGTGCAATATCACTGAAGCAATTTAGTATTGGCAAAATAACAAATCATTTTCAGTTCTCATGTCCTATTGTTCTACAATACATTTTAAGCTGAGGAATTTTCAGTGACATTAATGGCTAAATATTTGTATAACGTTCTTTTGCTGTTCAATTTTAACATAAATATTAAGTTACTTTTGTTTTAATGAGAGCTATGTCAAAATATCAGGCAAAATTTATTTGGTGTCAAGAAGAATTGGTTTTAATAAATTGCCCATAGTGCCCAGAGGTGTGCAGGCTAGGTGGGTTAACCATAGGAAATGCAATGGTCTGGGTGGGATGCTCTTCAGAGGGTCAGTGCGGACTCAATGGGTCGAATGGCCTGCTTCCACACTGTAGGGATTCTATCATTCTATAAGAGAGCAATATGAAAATAACTGCTAGTGTCAGCGACCCTTCGGGTGATGATCAAAATCAGTATCCCACATCACCCACATCTTAATTATTTCACATTTTATATAATTCATGCCAAGTTTTGAGATACTTTGGATTCAACAATAGAAGAAATTGACCATTTACTTTCATATGTTAAACTTTCTTGGCCCAGATCATCCGATCTCTGGATCATTGGAGAATGGACTTCCAAGCCAAGGTAGTTCTGACATGCTGGCAATTGTAGGAATTTATGATGGACAATTCCACTGTTCCCAAAACCCTATGTGAAAGTCCAAGACTCTAAACTAGAATTGAAGACTTTGGACAGTACTGCTGTACTTATTTGAATAGTCACCCATGGAATGTTGCATGGAAGCATCCCTATCTAACTCCCAAGTACCATGTGATTGATCCCCTCAATCATTCATACTGACCCTATGAAACATAGTGCAACTACTTCCTTGACCCCTGATTCCCCCATCTACTACTCCCCCAACCTCCCAATCATTTCACTTTCCAATTCTCCTGATACACCATCCTGACTTACTGCCAACCCCACCCTCCAAAACACACTAATCAACAATTACCCCTCCTAGCCTGACTACTGTTTGACCCGACTACCCCTGCTGGCCCAACTCGACTACCCCACTGACAAGACATGACTATCCTCTGCCACCCCTCGGTCCTGACTGGATTTCCCAACCTCACCCAATATCCATTCACTCACCAACCTACCCAACCGCTACCCTACTTAACCCCACTTAATATCCACTTATCTCATCCACCTATCCATCCTCCCAAATGACCTATTTATCCATTCCTCCATTCGCTAATCCTTGTACTGAATACTTAAATGAACTATATGGCAACTAATGCCATCAAAGGAGACATGACCTGACTGGATGGATGTTTCCTCTTGTGGGAGATTCTAGAACTAGGTGTTGGGGGTTGGAGTGGGTGACAGCGAGTGAGGGAAGAGGGTGTGTGCAATAGTGAGAGTGATAGAGCATGAGCCCTAGTGGGAGGTTTATACAGTAGCAGAGATAAAGTGAGTGTGAGGTGTTGGAGAGAAGATTTTGCAAAATGGAGAAGTCCATTGAATTTCATTCCACATTGCTGTGTATCCTCCCAGAAGGCTGAGACTGCACTGATCTGGGTGGCAATTATACCTGGATGCAGGCGGCATTTTGAAGATGGTGCCAGTGCTAGGAATTTGAACTATAGAATCCCTACAGCATGGAAATAGGCCATTCGGCCCCATTGAGCCCACACCGACCTTCTGAAGAGCATTCACCCCATCCATGTAGCCCCACATTTCCCATGACTAGCCCCACCTAACCTCCACATCCCTGGACACTATGGGCAATTTACCATGGCCAATTCACCTAACTTGCACATATTTGAACCGTGGAAGGAAACCGGAGCACCGCGAGGAAACCCACGCAGAAATGGGGAGACTGTGCAAACTCCACACAAACAGGCTGGAATCGAAACCTGGTCCCTGGCGCTGTGAGGCAGCAGTGCTAACTACTGAGCCATTCTGGCCCATTCCAGCATATACTCTGATGGCAAACTGATCTGGGTTATTAGATTAGATTACTTACAGTGTGGAAACAGGCCCTTCGGCCCAACAAGTCCACACCGACCCGCTGAAGCGCAACCCACCCATACCCCTACATATACCCCTTACCTAACACTACGGGCAATTTAGCATGGCCAATTCACCTAATCCGCACATCTTTGGACTGTGGGAGGAAACCGGAGCACCCGGAGGAAACCCACGCAGACACGGGGAGAACGTGCAAACTCCACACAGTCAGTCACCTGAGGCGGGAATCGAACCCAGGTCCCTGGCGCTGTGAGGCAGCAGTGCTAACCACTGTGCCACCGTGCCGCCCACAAGTGGCAAGTGGTGAAATTGTGAGGGGCACCTTAGGGACAGGATAGGTTGTTAATAGAATGAGTTGAGTAAGATCCGGTGGGAAAATTGGCTTGCATTCATGGAGAGAACCTATTGATGAAAGTGACACGTGCTCAAAAACAAAAGTTCTCGTCAGTGATTCTGTGTCTGATTGAAAGCTTCAGCCTGCCATATTTGAACTGAGGGGTGTGATTTTTATTTTTACCAGCCGGGACATAAGAACTTCTTGGGAAGATTGCTGAGTGCAAAAACTGGAAGTAGAACCAGTCTGAAGTTGATGGAAGGCTAATCTGGCAGAACTGTCACTCCAAATCTCAATGGAGGTGGTGGTGGGGTAGGGGTGGGGAGAGGTGGTTGCTGAAATAACAAAGAATAGAAGTTTGGCTGTAGGTGTATGAAGTTGTGGTTAACTGGCCATGAGAGAATGCTATTTTCTTGAGTAAATAAGAGGAGGGTGATCTAATTGATGTTTTATGATGAAGAAAAGAATGGGACACTCTTCCAAATACCTCGACAGCGTCCCGCAGGCCCTATTAATTGTGCTGTTTTCCCTCAGTGGGGATGAATGCACTCTTTCTTAGGGTAAGTACCAGAACTTTCCCATCCAGTGCTAGACTCCTGAATAGGACAGCATAACCAAAGTTCTCTTGATTGCATGTGTCAGTCAAGCAGCAACCCAAATGTTACCATGTCAGCTGTACCCACATGTCCATCCATTGGTGGTCCCTCATAGATGAGGATGACCCTCTTCCCCTCTCAGGATGAGTCTGTAGGTGGCTGCACAGCAGACACCTCAAGGCACTGGAGCAGTACCACCAGCCCTTACTGCGCAAGCCCCTGTAAACCTGATGAGAAGAAAGACTCACCAACTCCAGTGGCCTCAACCAGGCCAACACCCCCAGCATCCAGGCATTGACTGCCCCTTGATTGGCTACACGGGGCTGGGCATATCATCCCCATGACCGACACAAGACTCCCCCAAGCAGCTGCTCTACTCCCAGCTAAGAAATGGAAGGCGAGCCCCAGGTGCAAGAGGAAGTGCTTCAGTGATAACCCTCAAGGCCTCACTGCGGCTTTCCCACAGACACCTGGGAATCATTGGCCCAAGACCGTCCAAAGTGGAGGTGGAGCATCTGGGCAGGCGTCGAGCACCTCAAGATTTGTTGCTGGGTAAAAGTTGAAGCCAGGAGCAAACAGTGTAAGGAACTCACAGGCTACACTAACGTCCCACCCCTTCCTTCCCGTGACCCAAGTGTAACGCAGCCTGAAGCTATATCTGGCTGTGGTAACTAAAGGGGAATCTCCCTGCCATTGTCCGTAAGAAATCACCAAGGTCCTCCTCAAGGTCATCCTCAACCATCTCCTCCCTGTGGCTGACAAACTCTTCCAGGAATCGCTTTCAGCCACGGATGGACACAACAGACACGATTTGCACCATGTGACAGCGACAATGCAGAGGACAGAACATACCCACTTTTATGAGGGTACCCACATCCCAAATGGCAAAGTGTCAGTTTCCCTCCTTGATGCCTGGTGATTCTCTCAGTATATCTCACTACATTTGTCTCATTACCTACCTATGGGACCCCTCTCAGGTGATTCTAGCACCCAGAACAACTCAACACTGCTGAGATATGCAGCAATAGACTGACATTCTTGGAGCCTGTGCTATCTTCAAAAGGCCGTTGCGCAATTGAACAAGCATTTAGTCTGGAGCTGCCCTACCCTGGCCATGTCAGAAAAGGGAAACTTGGCACCCAGGTTTGAGGACAACCATTTGGCAGTCCTGGTGTTGGACTCGGCCAGCCGGATCTGAGGTTGTTACCCGGGACAGTGCATCCACAGCACTCTGAAG
The DNA here is from genome assembly GCF_020745735.1 of Hemiscyllium ocellatum. Lineage (NCBI taxonomy): Eukaryota > Metazoa > Chordata > Chondrichthyes > Orectolobiformes > Hemiscylliidae > Hemiscyllium > Hemiscyllium ocellatum. The sequence goes on along the minus strand of NC_083405.1, from coordinate 44,325,284 downwards.
GAGTGCAGAGCACTGTAGAATGAAGGTCAATGACCTCATCCACTCCACCTTCTGCCCAAAACCTCAGACTTCCTCTATCACGACTACTGCATCCACCTCCCAACAAAGCTTATGCTCAGTACTCTCACTATGGCCCACATATCTTCCCTCATTCACTGCCACCTATCACAACCCTCGACACTACAAATCCTGCGTGCCCTCTGTGCTACACACAAACACTCACTCGAGTAGAGCAGAATAGCTTTTATTTGTCATTTATAACATTTACAACTGATACAGTAAAAACGATACAGCATTCCTCCAGGATCAAGGTGCTACAGGGACAGCACAAACTACACGATCCTATATAGGGCAGCATAAGGTGCATAAGAAGTGCAAAACATGAAAGTTACAGTGTAATAAAAGAATGATAATTAATAGACAATGCTCTACCAGCAATTCATAGTCGTGCAAAGAATTTCGGATGGGAAAGAGTCCGATTGTACAGTGTTTAGGAGCCTGATGGCTTTGAGGGAAGAAACTGTTGAACAGTCTGGCCATGAGAGATTGAATGTTCCGGTATCTTCTGCCAGATAGCAGGAGGGAGAAGAGTTTGAGTGAGGGGTGTGTGGGGTCTTCCACAATGCTCTTAGCCTTTTGGATGCAGCGTGTGGTGTAAATATCTGTAATGGAGGGAAAAGAGATCCCAATGATCTTCTCAGCTGTCCTCGCTATCTGTTGTAGGGTCTTATGATCCGAGATGGTGCAATTCGCGAACCAAGCAGTGATGCAGCAGCTCAGGGTACACTCAATCAACCTGCTGTGGACTGTGGTGAGGATGGGGGGGTGGGAGGTGGGTTTTCCTCAGTCTGCGCAGAAAGTAGAGACGCTGCTGGGCTTTCTTGGCTATGGAGCCGCTGTTGAGGGTCTAGGTGAGATTCTCCACTAGGTGGACGCCAAGAAATTTGGTGCTCTTCACAATCTCCATGAGGGAGCCATTGAGGTCCAGTGGAGAGTGGTTGCTTCTTACCCTCCTAAATTCAACAACCATCTCTTTAATTTTGTCCACGTTCAGAGACAGGTAATTGGCTCTGCATTAATCCATTAGCTACTGCACCTACTCTCTGTGTGCTGACTCATCGTTTCTCTGATGAGGCCTACTACATTCATGTCATCAGCGAACTTGAAGATGTGATTCGACCTGTGCATTGCTGCACAGTTATGTGTCAGCAGGAGATACCTCCCCACCTGCACAAGAAGTAACAGCTGTGCCATTCACTTTATTGTCCCTCAATACCTACCCCTCTCTCATTCCAGGAGGTAAAGAGCCCACACGAGGGCAAAAAGAGAATAGCTAGGTGATAGTCTTTTCAACATTCAGCTCCTTACTTCGTATGAGTGGCTGACTGGCCATATCTAAGTCCATGGGCTGCTTTTGGGTGCTGCCCTTGACATACTGTGCTAGAAACCCCCTGAGCAAAAGTGATCTCCCTTGAATGACTAAGGCCTGATGATAGCCATATGCATGCCCTAATTGGTACAGCAATACAGCAGTACTGTGAGGCTGGTATTTCTGGCTGAGAGGCAAGATGACAAAAGGCAGGAGGCAGGGTTGCTGTCAGCAACCAGGCAGGCTCAAAGTGAGTGAGATCTAAGAGAGCAAGTAGGCCGCCGATGAAACCTGGTCTAGTCCATGAGCTAGGTACATGCACTTTAGGGTGACATTAAATAGCTGCTGTTGCACTACAGCATTGAAATGTAGAAGCATCCTGTACACGGGGAACAGAGATGTGCCATGATCAATGTACACTCACAGCTGCACAGGAGCTGTTCCCATGCACACTGATCGTTATGGTAATGCATTGAGTTCTGCATGCTGAAGTTATTGTCATACATGAACCTCAGAGATCTGCGCAATGAAAAGAAAATTCAGTGGGAATGTAGGACATGAGAGTTCTTCGAGGCTGGAACAAGTCAGATGCCAATGCCCGTGGATGGAGGCTCGTGTGTCTGGTGTCCCGGGAGAGTGCCCAGAGATGTTGGTGCTTGGTGTCCAACATGAAGGTCCTTTGGAGCAAACACAAGCTGAGGTCAGCCCCTGGTACCTGCTCTGGTTTCCATGACGACAAATCTCAGTGTTCAGTTTGCTTATGGCAAGTCGTCAGATATGAAGCTGCATATTAATTACTGAGATGGGCAGTTAGTCAGGTCATTAATAGGCAACTTACTACTACCTCATGACAATCTCACCTCAACACCTAGAATTTAACTGGGTGACTTTAACTTTCCCAATATTGATTGGAATCTCCTTCGAGCAGAAAATTTGAATGGAGCTGTTTTTGTAAGGTGTGTTCAGGAGGGTTTCCTAACTTAGTACGTTGACAGGCCGACTAGGGGAGAAGCTATTCTAGACTTGGTGCTCGGAAACGAGCTGGGGCAGGTATCAGATCTTGTGGTGGGAGAGCATTTTGGTGATAGTGACCACAACTGCCTCACATTCTACATAGCTATGGAGAAGGAGAGGATTAGGCAAAATGGGAGGATATTTAATTGGGGAAGAGGAAACTATGATGCGATTAGACATGAGTTATGAAGAATGGACTAGGAGCAATTGTTCCATGATAAATGCACTAGAGACATGTGGAGACTGTTTAAGGAACATTTGTTGCGAGTGATGAATAAATGTGTCCGTCTGAGACAGGCAAGAAGGGGTAAGATTAAGGAACCTTGGATGACGAGAGCGGTGGAGCTTCTCGTCAAAAGGAAGAAGGTAGCTTACATAAGGTGGAAGAAGCTAGGGTCAAGCTCAGCTCTAGAGGATTACAGGCAGGCGAGGAAGGAGCTCAAAAATGGTCTGAGGAGAGCCAGGAGGGGGCACGACAAAGGATTGTCAGAACGGATTAGGGAGAATACAAAGGCATTTTACACTTATGTGAGGAATAAGAGAATGGTCAAAGGAAAAGTAGGGCTGATCAGGGATAGCATAGGGAATTTGTGTGGTGGTAGGGGAGGCCCTAAATGAGTTTTTTGCTTCTGTCTTTACGAAAGAAATGAACTTTGTAGTGAATGAAACCTTTGAAGAGCAGGTGTGCATGCTGGAATGGATAGAGATAAAGGTAGCTGATGTGCTGAAAGTTTTGTCAAACATTAAGATTGACAAGTCGCCAGGCCCGGACCAGATTTGTCCTCGGCTGCTTTGGGAAACGAGAAATGCAATTGCTTCACCACTTGCAAAGATCTTTGCAACCTCGCTCTCCACGGGAGTCATACCTGAGGGCTGGAGAGAGACAAATGTAATTCCTCTCTTCAAGAAAGGAAATAGGGAAATCCCCGATAATTACAGACCAGTAAGTCTCACGTCTGTCGTCTGCAAGGTGTTAGAAAGGATTCTGAGGGATAGGATTTATGATCATCTGGGAGAGCATGGCTTGATTAAATGCAGTCAACATGGCTTTGTGAGGGACAGGTCATGCCTCACAAACCTTATCGAGTTCTTTGAGGATGTGACTAGAAAAGTTGATGCGAGTCGAGCTGTAGATGTGTATATGGACTTCAACAAGGCATTTGATAAGGTTCCCCATGGTAGGCTCATTCAGAAGGTCAGGAGGAATGGGATACAGGGAAACTTAGCTTTCTGGATACAGAATTGGCTGGCCAACAGAAGACAGCGAGTGGTAGTAGAAGGAAAATATTCTGCCTGGAAATCTTTGGTGAGTGGTGTTCTACAGGGCTCTGTCCTTGGGCCTCTACTGTTTGTAATTTTTATTAATGACTTGGATGAGGAGATTGAAGAACGGGTCAGCAAGTTTGCAGATGACACAAAGGGTGGAGGTGTCATGGACAGTATAGAGGGCTGTTGTAGGCTGCACCGGGACATTGACAGGATGCAGAGATGGGCTGAGAAGTGGCAGATGGAGTTCAACCTGGATAAATGCAAGGTGATGCATTTTGGAAGGTCAACTTTGAAAGCTGAGTACAAGATTAAGGATAGGATTCTTGGCAGTGTGGAGGAACAGAGGGATCTTGGTGTGCAGGTACATAGATCCCTTAAAATGGCCACCCAAGTGGACAGGATTGTTAAGAAAGCATATGGTGTTTTGGCTTTCATTAGCAGGGGGATTGAGTTTAAGAGTCGTGAGATCTTGTTTGCAGCTCTATAAAACTTTGGTTAGACCGTACTTGGAATACTGCGTCCAGTTCTGGTCTCCCTATTATAGGAAAAATGTGGATGCTTTGGAGAGGGTTCAGAGGAGGTTTACCAGGATGCTGCCTGGAATGGAGAGCTTATCTTATGAAGAGAGTTAAAAATCACACAACACCAGGTTATAGTCCAACACGTTTAATTGGAAGCACACTAGCTTTCAGAGTGACGCTCCTTCATCAGGTGATAGTGGAGGGCTCGATCATAACACAGAATTTATAGCAAAAATTTACAGTGTGATGTAACTGAAATTATACATTGAAAAATTGATTATCTCTTAAGCCTTTCATCTGTTAGAATACAGTGATAGTTTCACTTCTTTCATGTGTAAATCACAAAACCTTTTTTTTAAAGTTGCATTCTCGGGTTAGCTGTTAACAATGGTGATAGCTAGACAATATGTTGAAGGTGTTGGCCCCCTGCGTTCTCTGTCTATGACCTGATGTTTAGATTGATTCTAATCTAAAAAGTGAGATAACAGAGTTTTATATAAATTCATGCAGTTTTTGAGTTCAGAGTTCTACATGAATGCATGCAGTTTTTGAGCAAAGTACAATGTAACTCTGCAAGTACAAATTCACCCCACAAAATATATGTGTGCATGTGGGTCTTTGTCTGTCTGGGGTGGGGGTTGTGAGTGTGAGAAAGTGTGTAGTGCAATGGTGATCACCTGTAATGTGAAATGAACCCAAGGTCCCGATTGAGGCCCTCCCTGTGGGTACTGAACCAAATCAAACCTGGCATCTCCAAATCAAGACTATTACCGCCACCACTAACCGCCGGCTTAAAGTGGAGAGGATCTCCAAGAAGATTGCACATATCGACACAGACATCAAGTTTCTACAAGAATGCAGGCAAGCAGAAAGGATCCCGAAAGGATTGCGGATCACGAACCCACTTAGGTCGACCTACAACACAGACTACACAAAGAGACTTTGCCACCGCATCTCACCGTCATCTCCAAATCCAGCTTAAGAAGAGAGGTTGACTGAGCTCGGACTTTTTCATTGGAGAAAAGGAGGAGGAGAGGGGACCTAATTGAGGTATAAAAGATAATGAGAGGCATAGATAGAATCAATAGCCAGAGACTATTTCCCAGAGCAGAAATGGCTAATACAAGGGGTCATAGTTTTAAGCTGGTTGCAGGAAAGTATAGAGGGGTTGTCAGAGGCGGGTTCTTTACACAGAGAGTTGTGAGAGCATGGAATGTGTTGCCAGCAGCAGTTGTGGAAGCGAGGTCATTGGGGACATTTAAGAGACTGCTGGATATGCATATGGTCACAGAAATTTGAGGGTGCGTACATGAGGATCAGTGGTCGGCACAACATTGTGGGCTGAAAGGCCTGTTCTGTGCTGTACTTTTCTATGTTCTATGTTCGAGGTTCTAACTTAGTGAAAAGTTACAGCATATTATTCCTCACATCAAGATATGCCTCACTGGACTTTGCACACAATTCTGCTACACTTCCAGTGATAGCCCACATCATTCGGGTCCCTATAAGATTTTCCCCATCGAAAGTCAAGGAGATATTAGCCATAACCTTAAAATTAGCTCATTACGCTAGTTCAGGACTGGAAGTTGGACAAGCAGTCTGACAGTGTAAAGACAATGAGGATGTTCGAAGTGAGTTTGAACAAGTTGTCAGGGTTACAGTGGAGGAAGTTTGACAATGGTGAACTAGGAGTGGGAGAGATGTCACTGCACTATTTCAATAATACACAACATAAGCATCATGTTGGATTGTGCATTGTCCTTAATTTGTTTTATAGTCTGACTCACTACATTTATGTCAATCATATTATTTTATAGATTGCTATCCCAAGTACAGGATGTCTAATTTTCACAATCACTTGTGCAATGTACAGACATTTTCACATAGCAGCAAGTCAGATTAAAAGCGGTTTGATTTAAAGGAAAAATGTTATTAATGTGCAGATCTGATTTTCGTTCCACTTGTTTCCCAATCTCACCAAAGAGATAAGCATTCAAATACATTTGGACAGGCTCCCACTTAAAATTCAGGACCACAATAGATCCATGGCTAGCAGATGATTGTGATGGAACAGGTTATGAAAGAACAGCCTGATACACTTCCTGGGGGGAAAAAAAGTCCCACAGTTTTATAACCAATAGACCACCACAGAAAATAAAGTGAAAGGGTAAAGAAAACAATAATCAAAGCTGTAGGGGTTTTTGCATTCCATGCAATTAAACCAGAAGAAACAGGCAGGAAAACCATTGAATACAAATGGATGAAGAAACGGCTCTATTCTCTCATTCTTCTCACAGATTTAAATATGTCTGCCTCACTCCCGACTGGTTTTAAAACCTCACCAAAAAGAGAGTGATGGTTTCTGTATAGGATAGCACCCTCTACTGGGCTGTTCTCCTATTGGCAGGCTACGTCAACAAAGCTCCAATCTGCTCCTTAAATACATTGGGCTGCGTTTTATTAGCTGGGGGGAAGGGGTGTGCTGGGAAGCTCCTCAACCTCATCCCAGAAAATAAATATCGAAGTATTGGTGTCACACCCATTAATGTTCAACAATGTCAGCATACTGCAATAGCACACTGCAGATGACTTTAAAGGAGGTGAGAGACAGACTTCTGCCCTTCAGTAAGTGGCACCCCATCCTCCAAAGGTGCTGCCCCATTTGATCAGTCAGAAAAGTATATTTTTGAAATGAAAAAAAAAGCCTCAAGGAGTTCCAACTGTGCCAAAAGTCAGTCAGTTCGTCAGTCAGTGGGCGATGCTGGGAATGGATGGAGGACTGATGGATCCTGGAGGACCTGGACTGAGGCAAGTCCCAGGCTTTTTGGGCAGGAGGAGACTGAGGAGGAGAGTGTCATGAGGTAGGGAAAGTTTTAAGGCCAGATGGGGAAGTACAAATGCAAGGTAATCTCTTGGGATGTGTCCAGATGGCATCAACCAAAAGATACACACCCTTTGCTTCCTAACGTTTCCACAAAATTATTTACATCATAGCTTTCTGACTCTTGCTTGTCTGCCTGGGCCAGTAGTATTTGTGTTAATTGGTTTGTTAGTGTGCTCAATTGTCTGTTTTTTTTAAAGTGGCAGGCTAGTTACAAATTTTGGCATACTCCAGTTGATAGTGCTATGGGGACAGAGTCAGGAGTGGGTGAGATGGCAGTAAACAGGTCCTGTCACATTTTGGAAACAGTGAGAACTGCAAATGCTGGAGATCAGAGTCGAGAGTGTGGTGTTGGAAAATCACAGCAGATGAGGCAGCATCCGAGGAACTGGAGAATCGACATTTCAGGCATTAGCCCTTCATTAGAAATGGGGCTTGTGGGCCGGGAAGCTGAGAGATGGTGGGGATGGGCATAAGGTAGCTGAGAATGCAATAGGTGGGGGAGAAAATTATTGGTTGGAGAGGAGTGTGGAGTGGATAGATGGGGGAGACGATGGACAATTCAAGAGGACAGTGCTTATTTGGAGACTTGGGGCTGGGATAAGGTGAGGGGAGGGAAAATGAGGAAACTGGTGAAATCCACATTAATCCTGCATGGTTGCAGGGTCCCAGGATGGAAGGTGAGGTGTTCTTCCTCTAGGCATCAGATGGTTCAGGTTTGGAGATAGAGGAGGCCCAGGACCTGCATATCCTTGGTGGCGTGGGAGGGGGAGTTGAAATGATCAGCCACGGGGCAGTGGGGTTGGTTGGTGGAGGTGTCCCAGAGATGTCCTCTGAAAAGATCCACAAGTTGGTGTCCTGTGTCCTGACTTAGAGGAGACCATATTGGGCACCCCTTTATTCCAAGACCATGCCCTTTGGTTCTAGACTACGGATGAGTGGAAACATCTTCTCAAATAGCATTTATCCTGTCTAGCCCCTTAAGAATCCTGTATGTCTCAATGAAAGCACCTCTCATTCTTCTAAATTCCAGTGAGGTGAATCCCAAACTGTTTTGCCTTTGCTAATAAGACAATCCCCGCATCTTTTCAACTGCCTCTAATGAAGTGATGCACACTCTTGACCTGGTCACATTTTGCCAAACAACAGTTCCAACATGGAGCCATACAATCCAGGCCATTGTTATCAACTGAGTGAGAGTGATCTTTTGTAATACCTGTCGATGATTGGTTAACTTTTGAGAGGATGATGGGTATGTTTTGTAATCTTTGAGTAAATCGACAATAAACAAACAGCATCACACTTTTAGTAGGTTTGAATAAAGAAAGAGGATTGTTCATTTGCACTCTTGCATTGAAGTCTGTTGCTACAGGATTCACACAACCTCCGTACACACATACGTTGTGATAGTATAGTGAAGAGGCACGTACACTTTATAGATTAGAAACAGATTAGATTAGATTAGATTTAGAATTGATTAAAAATCATAATTCAGGAAAACATATATTGGTGGCCTGATGCAGAAACTGGCCGTACTCCTGAAGGGTAATATAGGTAAATTTGATGGCTGAAGTCATATCCAAGAGTTGTTTCAGGATTCTGTTGAAGAGCTAGCCTATTTGCAGTTCACAAAGTTAATTGCTTATAGTCTTCTTACCAGGAGGTCGAGTTGTTGTATTTTTGTGGAGCTGAAAATGAAGGGGCATGAAGATCTTGCAATATTATAGCCTCTGATTTGTTTAAGGTACAAGTATTACTGCCTTCTTTGCTTACTTTCTGCAGTCAACATTTAAAGATTAGATTGGGACATAAGTGGCTGCTTTACAGAGTGACTCCTCAGAGTTTCAGTTTCTTTTTCAAATATAGTGGTAACCTTAGGCTGACAAGCTGCATCCTGGTTTATTGCTTGAAGACACTTGTCTGGGGAGTGTTATGACAATTACCTTCTTTCAGAAGAAACACATTCAATTCAGGAATGTCTCCTGATGAACTCCAGAGGTTATAGTTAGCGGCTTTCAGACAAAAGTCTATCTTTTTTGTCACTGTCAGACAATGAGGCAGCTTTTGAACATACATGCCAAATCATCTGACCTTTGGCAGTCGCCAGTTTGCAGCACTTTGGCCATTTTCTGAAACAAAATGTTCACTTTAGAGTCCACACTGAATAACATTCATTCTGTGAGTGTCAGGGATGTGACACCATCAGCAGGGCATAACAACATGAATGCATAATGATTTAGAACTCTGCCAGCTTGCAACAATTGTTTTCTTTCCAGGAACGAGATTAATTTATTTAGGGTCAAAATATGTTTTGGAGTCCAAATGTTTCACTTCATCCCGAAACTAATTTCTTCAACGTGCTTCCTTTTTAATTTTAGGTTGCTGTGATACAGTAAATAAGGGCACTGGCAGTATGTTGTTTTATCATTTGCTTTTACTCTGCTACATAATGAACAGTTTCAGAATATTCAAAGTGCCTCCTAGCCAATGAATTACTTCTAAAGTGTAGTTATCATAGTTATGTGGGAAACATGGCTGGTTGCAAAACTAGCCAATGAGTTAAATGGCTGCAAATAATATTGACCAATATAACAACAAAGCACTGGTACTTTGTTCCTACATTGATTGTGTTAAATACAGTTAATGCATGATGACTTTGTTAAACTAACTTTTAAACAGATGAGCAGGCAGTTAGCCTCAGTGCCTTTTTACTAATAATGATAAAACAAAACCTCATATCCTGATTGCTACTTGGACCCCCACTACCCCCCCCACCCCCAACCCAGTCCTTAAAATAGACCAGCAGTCATTGTCGAGAACAAAGGAAGAAATTGCAAGATTTGCATTTACATAATGCCTTTCATGATCTTAGGTTTTTGCAAAGTAATTTATAACCAGTTTCGTCCAGAGCGTTGCATTTATATTTAAATGCTCACATAAAGGTTTCTGTTTTCACTAAATCAATAACTGAATGAGCTACAGTATTCAGTGCATCTTTAATTCGAGTAAGCTGTTAATCAGTGTTCTTAAAGATCCATTCATTTACTAATTCATCATCATAACATTTCATCATAATGTAACAGACAGACTGAGAAAGATTTACCTTGTTGCCTTGGGAGAAAATGAATGCAGATTGCATGGCTGGCCACCTCCTATCCACATCACTGTAGAAACTTTGTAATTATCATCATAAATTTAATTTTGTTTCTGTGCAGCAAGTTGAAAACCTACTGCACAATTTCAATGGTACACAACATATGTCCCATCAACTAAATCTATTCTGCGATCATTTTATGCTTGCTCGTGTAATACTTCAGAACAAGATATATTGCCTGCACCACTCCATTCTGCTTGTTACACCAGTTTGTTTTCTCCATATGCAAATCTGTACTTTTAAGCATTACTAACCACTATATGGAAGCAAGCCGTGATTGAAGTAAGAGTATAAGTTCATGTTTTATCTCCCGACAACAGAAATGCCTTCCACCCTTTTACTTACAAGAACATGGAGAGAAAACCAGATCAAAAAGTCTGTGCAAAGCAGGCCTTTCACCTTTAGTCAAATCCTGTGCCTGAAAAATTTTGATCAACCATGTCCCAACGCACCCCTTCAATGGCACATTTGTTTCATTCCTGTTATATTAAGGTAATTATGCATAATTATACATATTCCCCAATCCCAAGACAGCACTGGAGTAGCAATGCTGCATTTGGGTTGCTGGCCCAAGGCTTGTCTGCTTCGTTCTGCTTTCTTTGTTTTTTTTGTTACTTTTTACTCTTGCCCTTTTCCTTTTTCTTTCTTTTTTGTTCCTCTTCAAAAGCCTTCCTGGCATCTTTAGCAGGGTGAGAGTGAGCCCGACCTCCTGAGCATGTGCGGCGGCAGCAGCAACACAGCTGGCTCCTCCCAGGGATCGGAGGTGGCAGCAACAGCTCGGACAGCATCGGGGACGATGCGAGTTATTCTGGCACAGACCCATGTTGGAGAGCAGCCTGAGAGAGAGTACACCCTGAGGCGACATTGATGAATTAGGCTCAATGGGAACAAGATGACACCTGAGGATCAGCAACTTTGATGTTCAGTCTGGCACTGGTGGCAGCAAATGGTGATGGGGAACACCATGGCAACATTGATGAGCTGAGCCGGCGTGATAGTCTCTGGCATTGGTGTACTCATGATCTGGAGTCCACATCATGGCTACCATTGACATCACTAACTGCTGGTTCAAAGTGGAGAGGATATCCAAGAATATCGCGCATATCGACACAGACTCCACATCATTGGTGCACTCCATACAGGCAGCACTGAGGGTGAATTGGCCCAGAGGCAAAAGATAGCATCTGAGGATTGACGGCATCCATGTTAGTTGGGTTTGACAGACATCTGACAGAAATTTACCTGTACTTCCACACATGTCATTTACTGTATCAGTTGCACCTGATGTGGTCTCCTCTACTTCGGGGAGACAGGACATCAACTTGTGGATCGTTTCAGAGAACATATCTGGGACACCCACACCAACCAACCCCACCGCCGTGGCTGAACATTTTAACTCCCCCTCCCACTCCACCAATGCAGGTCCTGGGCCTTCTCCATCACCAATCCTAACCACCCAATGCCTTGAGGAAGAATGCCTCATCTTCCACCTTGGGACCCTGCAACCACACGAGATCAATGTAGATTTCACCAGTTTCCTCATTTCCTCACCTTATTACAGTCCCAAGCCTCCAACATGGCACCGCCCTCTTGACCTGTCCATCTTCCTTCCCACCTACCTGATCCACTCTGTTCTCCAACCTCTCACTCTCTTCTCCAACCTCTCACATTCCCAGCTACCTTCCCCCCCCCCCCCGCCCCCCCCACCCACCCACCCAAACCCCCCTTCCCATTTAGGTCTCAGCCTCCGGCCCAAAGGCTCACTCCTGATGAAGGGCTTATGCCTGAAACATCGATTCTCCTGGTCCTCAGATTCTGCCTGACCTGCTGTGCTTTTCCAGCACCACACTTTTGATTCTGATCTCCAGCATCTGCAGTCTTCACTTTCTCCTAGATGCATTCATCAGCTAATGTTCACATACTAGATTCACATATTAATACAATAATAAATAATTTTTTGGGGATGTTGCTTGAGGGTTTAGGACAGTGGGGCCAATTAACTCTCCTGTTTTTTTTATTAAATTAGTACCAGACATCATCTGAAGGGGTATACCAGACCTTTTCTTTAAACACCTCAGTTGAAAGAGTTCTATAATGTAGTACTCCCTCAGTGCTGTACTGGAGTGAGTCTTGAACTCATAATTTTGAGAGTTACAATGAATGCTACCTTCTGAGCCATAGCTGTTACTTCAAAGTTAATAACACCTGGAAGTTAGATGATGGAACAAAAATTAAAAGGATTTACTTTTAATGGGTGTATAAATACTGTTGGAACCTGTTGGGGTTCATGACCTGTTTCAGTCTATAAATACTTGACAATTCTTTGTACTTCAAAGCAGCAAAATTCCACTTTGGGAGCAGGGTCTCACAGTGTACATTGTGGAAGGTTACCAAACTTTTTATGGAGCTCTGACAAATGACCTACATATTATGATGTGGTTCACATCAGAAAGGACAATCCAACTCCGAATCAAGACAATGATGTGAGTTGTTGCATCATGAAATATCTTTCAAGGAATTTGCTTTTTTTTTGTCTGATAAAGTGACTGCCACGTAACCTAAAGCCCGTGTCATTGAATCTTTTATCAACTTGCCATGATATTTGATGAGGCCATTCTCATGAAATTAATCAAGAGGCAGCAGCTGATAGCATAGTCTAAGATTGTTAGAGATAATGTGAATTTAACAGCGAATTACTGTAATGTGTGCAAATTATTTTATTTCTTTTTATGTAAGAATTATTTTGTTTGGGTAAGTGTGAAGTAATGTTTGTAATGCTGTTGTAACAAATTACAGAGTATTTATGACAGCTGCTCATTGGATTACCTGGTGTTATGGAGCTTTGGCTGGAACAGCAGGTGGCCATTAGTTCTCTAATATTAAAATCTTATTTGATTAGTGTCCAGTTTAAAAGGCAATGACTGTTTTCTGGCCGCAGAAAGACTATGCCACTAGACCTGCTCTTGCAGATACGGCATTGAGCCTTAATAAGCCTCGAATGTTTAAAAAAGACTGAAAAGTCAGTTGCTTACAGATAGGAAAAGCAAAGACCATTGACACTGTATGGTACCATATACAGCATCAAATCTTTGATAGATGGATAAATATTCACAAGGGCATCCGATGAACTATCACTGCTTTTCTTCAAATAGTGCCATGCGATTTTTTTTTAATGTCTTCCTGCAAAGTTTCTGTGGCCTTACAAATTGACTTCTCTAATGTCCTTTTAGTTGATCTCTCAAGTTCTGATGTATCCTCTTCACAAATGCCTAGTCATCAAACATTCTAGCCCCTGTATCTCGTCTCTCACTGGATCCTTAAGTCTCCCTGCTTTAATTCACAACCCTTAGTCATCATTACTGACCTCTCTACGGCCTTGCTTCACACTTCCTCTGCAATCTGTTCCAGCATTTTGTCCTGGACTCGACATTTCTCTGACTTTATTCTTCGGTGAACCACCCCACCATACCTACAAGTTTGCTCGTACAGCTTCCAGTTGTTTAGCTCCTACTACACTGGAACTCCATCCTAAATCCTTTCATCTTGCTACTTCTATCACGGGCTTTATATATATATACTGTTTCTCGGAGTATTCTCTCCGTAACGCACACTAGGGCATTTCAGTATGACGTGGATCATTAATGAAAATGAAACTTATTTAACAACGCTGGATGGTTTGGATGATGGGTGCTGTGGAGGTATTCAGTCTAACGTTTACCTATTTTTAATTAAACGTTTTTACTTTGAAACGAATGTGATGGAGAAAAGGCATTTTGTAATATTGTGTTTCAAAATATATCTTTTGTCACAAAATATACGTGGGTGACATGTCAATCAAAAGTATATATGAAACAATTTAATGACATTGAAAGGTACAAATTCATTAAAACACATTGAATTTAATACGAACAAACTGCAATCATCATGGATAGCTTTGACAGTTCTGCATTTTTGATGTTGCTTTTTGTACAATCCTACCATTGTGCTGGGTTTTGTTAAAGGTAGGGGAAACAGAGGAAATTTTGGCAGGGAGCATCACTCACTTGGTAATGTTTTAAAATATTACACTATATACAAGTCAGACTTAGAACATGATCGACTGGCAACATATAAAAGAGCAAGCAATATGCCTTTGTCACAATGCTACTCAGAAGATAAGCAGGCTGCTCACATCCAATGAACCAACTAAAAAAAGACACTAAACTTAATAATTATATGGCATTACGAATCTTTATTACGTAAAACTCATGCAATACTCAGTCTATCATTTTCTTTTGCTAATAGTGTCAGAGATCTGAGCAAGAAATTTAACAGTTTGGATTGTATCAAGTTACAACAACTGTTGGAAGTTGATGAATTGAAGGTTTCACTATCTTTGCTGAAATGCAGAATTAAAATGTCTATGGTTAGATCCATTTCCCTTGCTACTCGATTTTCTTATAACAAGTTCAATTTGGTCTAATGGTTTCCATAATAATCTTTGCCTTATCATGGCTGCTCTTGCATCAAATTGATGCAAATCAAAGATGAAGATTAGTAATGTCCTTGGAGTTCTTCCTTTTCTGTCATGGGAAAGTCACGAGCATGACAGCTGATTAGCATTGTCAGGTGGCACAAACTACAATCCTTTCTGGCTTCCCTCTGTACCAGTGATATCTTAAAGTACAAGTGCCAGTTGTGCAACATAATGAATTATGACCTTCACTGTATATACATGAGCTGCTTGAAAGAGAATAAACATTCATTTTAGTTAAACATCATTCAATACTAGGTTATAATCCAACAGGTTTCCATGGAAGTATAAGCTTTCAGAGTGCTGCACCTTCGTCAGGTAGCTAGTGGGGCAGGATCATGTCCTACTTCCTGACTAAGGAGCAGCACTCAGAAAGCTAGTACTTTCAAATAAACCTGTTGGACTATAACACAGTATTGTGTGATTTTTAACTTTGTCTACCCCAGTCCAACACCAGCACCTCCACATCATTCATTTTACTAGCATCTTGATGGAATGTATCTCCTTCTTCACAATCCATGAGGTGAAGGTCATTACAAATTGCAGATGCAAGGAAACTAATTTAAGTTAATTTGCTCAGGCTTCAAATTGCTTTATAGTGGCCAATTGTTCATGTCATGGAGCTGAAAGGAATTCACCACCAATTAAGACTAAATTGTCAGCCTGACTCTGACTAGGGTTATTTAGCTTTTTAAATAAGGGGGGAAAAAAAAGTAGTGGTGCAACAGAGATTCCCTGACAAAGCTTGTGGGCTGAAATTTAGCACACTCCCATCACAACCTTCCCCTCCTGCAAGTGTATTTGAGCATGGGAGAGGTTTCACAAAATAAAGTGGGTGGTCAGCTTGCTGCGTCCTCATCTACCCTCAACCACAACCTGTTTTCCATATTACACAGGCATGTAAAGCCCTCTACTCCAATCTCCCCACTAACTATCCTTCCTACTAGGACTACCCAAACTCTGATTGGTCAGCAACTGTTGCGGGCAGAAGTTCCACTCTAATTATGTTAAAGCTGCCTTCAATTTATGTCACTGAGAGGAAACACATTCCTGGTCCACCACAGGGTCTTACAATTAATCACAGGTTTGGTCATAAAATTGTACCCTTTTGAAGTAGTGAAACTCAGCAAATGAGATGTGTTTGTTTGACAGAACCTCTGGCAATACCAAGTAGAAAATATCTCAATGTTTATCCTATGCACAGAGGAGAGGTCAAACCTGGGATTTTTCTAGTGAAGGAGTTTGTTTTGTGTTTGTGGACTACATTCATGGAATTAGGTTTCAGATCAATCAGAATCTCACGGTATAGCTGTCCAGAGAGGTGAATGACTTACTCCTTTTCAGATGTTCCAATGAGCCTCGAGCACTACATTTAAACATTAAATCCGTGTTCTCAATAAATTGTATACTTTTTCAAATTGTGGATGTCACCAAATCTTTGTGCTCCGTTTTAGGATTTAATCACTAATGTAGAACCAACAATGACAAGAATAGGCCTTCCCAAAGTGACAGGTCCTCAACTTCAAAATAGATGTTTCAGGGGGTTAACATAAACCTGTGCATCAGTGCCAGGGATCTTATGAAAGGGTGCACAGATCAGTTGAGCTTACTTTTCCCAATCAGTCTATTTGGAGGATTGAACATGCATTGTAGGTATACTTGTCCTATGACTACAAGCCCATGTCATATTGCTGGCAATTAACAGTTGCTCACAGTAGCCCACTTCTGACTGAAGTTCACCGGAGGCCAGTTCAAACTCTTCCATTGAGAATTCATCAGTTTCCCTGTTGCTTTAACTTGCTTTGAATTTTCTAAAAAAAAAGTCTTGGCAAAGCCAATTTCACCATTTTTCTCTTTCCTTTCCCAGATCATGTGTGATACACTTTGTCATGCATTGTCCTCTAATCATTTAAACTTCCATTCTACTGGCATGGATGAAGTGCACACTCAAAAGGTGTACAATTTTCCCATTGGAGACTGTACGCCAAACCATTCTGTATAACTTACATCAGAGAGTGCTGGCAATGCAATTCTTATCATACAAGTTTACTGTCCTGAATTTGTGGCACAAGTCAGGATTATGATAAAATAGTCTCCAATACAACCTGCAGATTTTTTCAAATCACAAACTATTTGTATTGGAAATATATTGCTGTTTCTTCACTGATAAATCCTGGACTTCCCATGTGAATAACGCTTGTGTCGGCCTTATTGATCAGAGTTGTTCATAAAGGTGACTCACCGCCACCTTCCCAAAGGCCATAAGGAGCAGATAATAAACATTGTCCTTGTCAGTAATGCTCATGGTCAGGTAAACAAAACACAGTGGCCTATGATCCACCCCATATCTTGTATTTCCATGCCTTCCCACCACCACCAAACCTCGGAACCTTCACCATTCCCCAATTTTGCGATGGAATTCCAACCTCCCTGCCCCCTGCCTCACCCAGGACTATGTCCGGGTCCATAAACCAATCCTGTTAATACGGTTGCTTTCTGGGTTCGGAAATCTGTTGGTGAAGCCACACCCCTGCAAAGTGTGCAGGTGAAATCCTGATTTCGAGGTTTCCACCTCTCAACAGAGCTCTCCACTCACTCCCAGAAAGCCAGGAAATTAAATTCCAACCCTCCACCTTTTCACTGACGTTTGTTGAGGACACTGAGTAATGGTCTTCGTTCTTTGGAAAGTACAATAGAATCTTTTACATACATTTGAAAGACTAGACTATCTCATTTTAAAGTCTTATCAAAAGAGTAACATTTCTGAAGTGTAGCACTCTTCAGCGTCATACTGACATGTCAGCCAGGATTATTTACTCAAGGCTGTGGCAAGGGATTTGAATATTTCTCTACCTCCTCACTGCTGGAGGGAAAAAAGCTTCTCGATAAACCTCCAACTATATTGGTACAAGTCATTCTTTCCACTGCTCATGGAAAGGGAAGACTTTTCCTGTTTCAAGTATAAAAATCTACAAATGGCTGAGCAGCCACCTTGCAGAATGGATTGCACACGCTACCTTTGAACCCTTATCTGATTTTCATTCTTTTTGATCCACTTTGCCAAATTGTTAACATTAATCGCCTACGCCCAGGTCTGGAATAAGATAAATCCTATGGGGTGCACTAAAAGCTCATGCTACTCTGAGCAAAATAAATGTTAGAATCTGTACTCTAATATATAAGCATGTGGTAAATTTCAAGTATTCAAGGTTTATCATATTTCCCTATTGTCAAACATTATCAGGAACACTTGAGAACTGTTAGAAATCTTTTTTTTTATTACTAGTGAAAGTAGCACAAGCATATTGAGACTCCCATCCACATATAGCTCATTCAAAATGGGACTGATTGGTTTTGTTATAAAACATTGATTGTTGCCTCTTCTGCCCTTTTGAATAATAGGTGCAATGGTCTTGGGTGAACATTTTGCACTCAGAACTATACTGTGGCCTCTCATTTAATTTTAGCAGTTTTTTTAAACCAATTGCTAGAGGCTTTTATCTCTCCTTTGCTTGCAGCAATGTTACTGTTTTGCAGTTGATGTGATGGAAAAAAGTAACTGGATGACTGGCTATAAAAGTCAAACAGTCAAATTGTCAGGCATTTCACTGACGTATGTGTTGAAATATATTCATAAAGCAAAAGAAGAGAAAAAAACTTCTATGACGCATGTGAAGGATAATGGTGTGGCAATAAGTTTGTTTTGTGTCTGGTCCACACAGACCAGACCATTTTCATGTTGATTAAAAGCTGGCAAGTTTTCCTTAGTACAGGAAGTCTAAATGGCACCAATTGTATTAAAACCTGTTTCGCCAAATAATGGGAAAAAAATCCAAATAATTTTAAAAATCCATCGATGTGAGAATGCACAAGTGTCCTTTTCTTCAATTGTTTTATGAACTCAAGCTTGAATTTAATAGGAATTTTTTTATTGTTTATATTTTATGTACTCAAAATGTTATTAGGTAAACTTGCTTATTTAGAGTGACTCATTTTCTTTCTGTAAATTGTAAGAAGTAGAGCAAAGCTGTGTAATGTCTTATCTTGCTATTGGAAATATAATTGATAAAGTAACAGTTTACACATTATTGAACTCAAATATGATTATTAAGGCTTCATATTTCAAATCTGTTAAATAAGCCTCATGACTGAATGCAAGTGCTCTTTACTAAATCCTCTATTATTTGATGCATAATTCAATTAACTCAGTTTCAGCAACTAGGTATATAAGTGCTGTACCTTGCAACAAATCTTTAATGGGTTTCAGACTTTCAGGCTATCATTTACAAATTTATACTGAGTTGCCATTGAGTAGTTTTAGACCTAGATTTCTTTACACATTGTCATCTTGAATACTGTGTGTTGGGAAATACATGCATCCCTACCTCAGTAGCATCCTCCAGACCCACAACCCTCCAAAGATTCTGGGGTGGAGTTTTGCTACCAAAACAGACAGGATGAGTGAAAACCTCCTGAGATGACACACTTGCCTCAGTATAATGTGCCTCAAGAGACCTGATCTTAATTCCAGTTGAGTCAAGGATGCAAGGCAGAATTGCACCTCGATTTAAAGACAAGTGTGATCCTGAGCTGGGGCAGACTGTGAAAAGGCCTGGTTCAATGTTCTGGGATTTGGCTCACTACCCCTCATCCTACAAGCCTCTCATTCACTCATGTGCTGTTCTGTGCCACCTGTTGGCCTACTGAAGTCAGTCCAGCACCCACAAATGCCCATGTCCCCTCTTAGCCTCTGAGCTAATTCATTGTGCTTGCCTGAGAACCTGGACTTTTTGCTTTGTTGACACAGCTGGAAAGAAGTGATTTTCCCTGATATATAACTTTATGACATTACAATTAGCTGTTTTTTTGTGATCTCTTTTGCCAATGGCTAAGTATTTATTTATACAAGACCAAGAGGTATGAAGTGTATATATCTTTTATTCTTGATACTTTAAAGATCTGGTTGATTCGCACTTTCACAAGCTTGTAGTAACAGCTGTTTGTTTCAAAGAGCATCATTTTTTTTAAAGCAATTCCACACATACCATTATTCTGGAGGTCAGTTAGCTCAGTTGGCTGAACAGCTGGTTTGCAATGCAGAATGGTGCCAACAGTACTAGTCACTAGGAAGGTCATCAAATTTGCCCTTCACTTTAAGTGTGGTAACCCTCAGATTAAACTCACCACCACTCATTTGTTTTAATGAGAGAGCAGCCCTGTAGTCTTCTGGGACTATGGTGAATTGACGTTTTAATTGTGGTAGAATTCATCAAATCAATTAAATGTGTATGGATGGTGAATGGGCATGGCTGTGCAACGGGTTGCTGTGTAGAATAAGAAGGGCTATGGGAAGAGGGAGAGTGTCATGAGTTGGCATGTTGGGTGGGCAATGGCCTAACTCCAACCATCTTCAATCACTTCATGAATTACTTTCCCTATATCATAAGGTCAGTTGTTGAAGATGTTCACTGATGATCACAGTGTTCTGTCCCATGCACAAACCTTCAGATAATGAAGCATGCAGCAAGACTGCGACAATATTCAATGTAGGCTAATAATGGTAGGAAACATTTTCACCGTACAAGAGACAGACAACGACCATCTCCAAAAACAACATCTAACAATGACAATCAAAAGTACTAACATTTCTGACCATCAAAACACTGTATTTTAAAGTATTAAAAATATAGTAATTATGTATATATTTAAAATATATTTAACATATTAAAATACTATTTATCTGAAATTTACCTTTTCACAGTCTGCCCCAGCATGGGATCACACTTGTCTTTAAATCCAGGTCCAATTCTACCTGCAAATACTGTGGCTACATAGCAGAAGATGGGAGTTAATAGTTATCTCACACATTATCTCAGATTGCACAGCACCCTGTCCACCAGTCATGCTGATTGCAACCAGGTTGTTCATCAGATCTACCTTCCTCTCTGACTGTCCCTATTTCTTTAGAAGTCAAGAGTGCCAACTAGGCTGGCTTCAGGATAGCCAAACTATCAAATACAAAGCAACATATTCCCAACTGCCGATACAGCTTCCTGTCCAAAACTCCATTCCCCTAAAGCCACTCCAGCCTCTGTAACTTGCCTCTGTTGGTATCCAAGTTATTAATTCTTGGAATGCTATGGACTGAGAGTTTTGAGGATGGTATATATAAATATGGTGCTGGATTTTGCATGTAGTTTTTCACTAGTACTTGCGGCAAGCAATTAGAAGGCAAATGGTATATTTCAATGCAGACTTGATCTCCCTACCTAAGAGAGAATATATTTGCCACAGAGGAAAGCCAGTGGAAGTTCACTAGGCTGATATTGGAAATAGTAGGACTGTCATTTGAGGAGAAATTGGTTTAACGTGACCTGTATTTATTCAGATTTAGAAGAATGAGAGGGGACCTGATTGAAACATATAAAATTCTAACAAACCTTGACTGACTAGGTGCAGGGAAGATGGTTTCTCTGATTGTGGAGTCTCAAGCCATGAATCATAGTCTCACGGTATGGGGTAGTCGACGTAGCTAATGAAACATTTCTTCATTCAGGATGGTCAACCTGTGGAATTCACTATCAGAATGTCTAGGCATTAAAGGACTATGGAGAGAGAGCAGAAATATGGTGTTAAGATCGAGGATCAGGCACGATCATGTTCCATGGCAGGACTGGTTTGAAGGGGCAAATGGCCTACTCCTCCATGTTTCTAAGTAATCAGTGGGTAAGGTAACAGTTCTGAAGGTGTTAATGAGGAAGTTGCATTAATCTCCACCTTAACTAATGATGTTACACAGTGGTAGTTGAGATCTGTGCAAGTTCCTGAGAGGAGTAGTTGTGTTCAGCACAGCTCCGAAAAGTCTTCAGTAATTACACACACCAAGCTAATGAATACTCTGCCTGTTGCTCTCAGGAAAGAAACTACCTTGTTATGTTAGATTCTTTGTTGAAATTTCCCAATGGTCTACCCTCTACCATTGACAACTATACAGGCCCTTGACTTGGCATAGAGTAAAGATGATTGGTAATAGTGAACAGTCCAAACTGGGATACAACATGGTGATTAGCAGTACCTGATCTTGAGAAAAAGAAACATATTTAAAGAAAAGAGAATTGACAACTTAAAGAGCGTTGTGGTTTTAATGAGACACTGATCACACTTGGATTACTGTGTGCCAGCAGCAGTCGAAATATAAAAACTGAAAGCAGTCAGCAGCAACTATAGGAGAAGCAGCAGTGTGAGGTCAGTACTCAAAAATCAAACTTTCATCAAGAAGTTAGTAAGAGGCACTTGCATAACAGTTTGGGCTAGGGATAAAGAAAAAGGCTAAGGCCTTAGCAAAGGAAGCAGTGTAGGGAGTGACTGAAGGGTCTAAAAGAAAAGGGAGGGAATATAACAGAGGTAGGTTATCAGGGGGCAGAGGTTTGGATAGGAAACTGCAGAAATTCAACTCCAAAACATGAGATTGGAACCTTCAGGAAGTGAAGGAAAATCTTTATGAAACAGAAAAGGAGCAGAAAGAGAAGGCATGGGAGTTAAAAAAAAAAGTGTTGTCACCTCTCAAAAATGAACATCTCTTATCGTCACAAGTCAATTCCATAAGGCACAGCAGGAAGGAACAGTGGAAGAGCCAGAAGAAAATAAATGTTATTGGTACTGTACTAAGAGGAAGGCCTCAGAACTTATTTCAGATGGAAAAGAGCAAATTTTGAGAAATTTGTGGGAAGTATGTAGCAGAAGAAAAGTCAGAAGAAGTTTAAGATTTAAAAGTGATCAGGACTGAAGTATTAGGCTTCAATTTTGGTCGGAAAAATTATAAAGGCCGTAGCCAGACAACTTCATTCATTATGCAGAATAAAATGCATTGTATTTTGCACTGTTAAAGGTGAGAAAATGACTGTTTTGCCTATGAAGAAGGGGAAGAGTTTCAGCTTGGCTGCAGGAGATGGGAAGCCACCATTTAGATCATTTAAAAATGTAGGAAAACCCAGCAAGCGGTACAGAGAGACAGTAGTAAGTGAGTCAGAATTTAAAAACTTGACAGCAGTAAAAGTTTTATTGGAAGCGTTTAATACAGCAATGCAACACTAGATTTTCAAAAGGCTGGCAAATGGAAAAAAACAGCTGCAACTTTGCTGCATTACAAAATCTAGGTCGAGAGTGTGGTGCTGGAAAAGCGCAGCAGGTCTGGCAGCATCCGAGGAGCAGGAGAATCGACATTTCGGGCATAAGCCCTTCATCAGGAACGCACTACAAAATCTAGCAAGCTTCATAGTAACAAAATGTAAAACAACATTAATGAATTCAAGAATACAAGCTTAGGGAGTTGGCAGATTACAAGCATTATTGTAACGCTGAGGACTTGAGACTTAGCTGATAAAACTAATAACACAGAAGACTGTGCAGACTGGGTCACTGAGTATATTCATGATTGAGATTGAGATTGATCAATTTTTTGGTATTAAAGGCATCAAGGAATCTGGAGAGACAGCAGAAATATGGTGTTGAGATAGAGGCATGTGATAAGCTAGCAGAGTTTAAGCCAAGTACCCAATGCTAAGACTTGGTTTCCGTGTCAGTGTTATGGGATAATACAGTCTCACAAGCACAGTCAATGGCCAACCAATAACAAAGGGATTATAGATTACTGTCGAAGATGTGCAGAAGTAATACACAGCTGCATTACAGTAGAAGTACTGGTGGTCACAGACACATAAGGGTTTATGTAATACAGCATCTACTAGCATTGGAAAAAGTAATATCCTGGGAGTCAAGCTTCCAATTCTCTGTCAATACCCACATCAATGGGTCTGCTGGTGAGGGATAACAACATTAGCACTTTTCCAAATTTTATTGCCTCTGACCTTGCCGGCATCATTTTCTTTGTTGCCTCCACAAGTCGCACGACCTGCGTCTTAGGTGTAATATATGTACACTACACCTGATAAATTCCAAGATTTCAATCTGCTGTCCGGAATGTCTAAAAATAATCAGAATCAGTGTGGAATGACCGTATCACTAGAGGAGATTAAGTGCAGAGTTTTGTGCTAAGAAGCTGGAATTCAATATCCATGGTGAATATCCTAAAAACAGGCAAAGTGGTAAGTTTGGCTCCAGTGTACCCGACTAACTTTTGACTCTGATTAGTACCAGGATGTTCAATCAAACATTCCATAACAATAAGTATGACAACCTCACAATAACCTTTACTTTTCTTATTTAGAATGTTGATATACTAGTTGCTTTGGCCTGAATCTTTACAATAATTGAGTCTGTCTGTCATTGGGAAAATGGTGGTGGATGCGAAAAGCTGGAAACCCCACCCTCAAACATGGCCCCACTATTTCTGACTCGGAGGCTGCAGATTAGGGCAAGTTCCAAACCAGCTGACTAGTTTATGGAGACAGCTGTCCACACGAAACAGCAGCTGGTTCCAGCCATATCTGACTTTTCAATAGCCAAGAATAACAGCATGTATAGATTCTAAAGCAGGTTCAAACTTTGCTGAGCTCTTTGTAGAGGAAAGATGAGCTGTTCTTTGTAAGAGGTAAGGTGGCCTAACAGGTGATAAAAGTAGACATGAAAGTGCATGAACTCTGCATAAACTCATTGGTGCTATCAAAATTATTGGAACATTCAACATAGCTGTTGGAAGATTCAAGTAAAATGTTTAAACTTTTCAAAAAAGTCTTTCAATACCATCTGTCAAAGGGACCTGTCAGAACCAACTGTGAAGGCATGCAAATCTCCTGCCCTTAACTATTTGAAAAACTGGATTAAAAAAAAAACATTGCTTGTTATTTCGCTGTTTGATACCATAATTCTGGTTTCACAGCCTTCCATTATGACATTATGTTTCACAGTAAGACATGCCAGTACTACGTGATTATATATAATTTGAAGGGAGACAAGGAATTTCAATGCCTTTCATAATATAAGGAATTAAAGGAAGCTAAATTCAGTGGATGAGTTTCTCAGGAATGAAGATTTTGTTCTTGTTTCATTTCAAAATAGTGAATTCTTCAATCGACACATGAGGAATTCATTTTACCTCAGCATTCTTCCGATCAGTCCACTCAGAAGGAGGGCAGCTTAGCAGCTTTAGCGTTGCCACCATTAGTGGAATCCATTGTTGAGGCTGCAGCTATAGGGAGAAGATATCTAAATAGATGGCACATTCAAAAACAAGTGAGTTTAGTTAGAGGAGCCAGGGCCAGCCAGGCATGTCCCAGTGATCAGGGCACAGATATGGGACATTGGTGTTGTAGTGTTGTGCTTGTGCTGTTTCCTCTAATGGCTTCTCCATAGGTCATTGAGTGCCAGTTAGGGAACCTGCAGTCAGCCACTACCACCAGAATTCACCAGGTTGGCATTAGAGCTGGGAAGCAATGCAGGATTAGCCACTTAATTGGCTCTGTTGTACAAACATCCAATCTACAAATATTCTTTTTTATAGAAAAGCTGCACTACAAAAGGAAAACATCAGGCTTCCCATCTGACACATAACATTACCAGTCTTCCAGCCCTTCTGTTTCCAAAGAGCTCCAGAAGGTCTGCCCACTCCAAAATATTGAACCAACAAGAACTTCAATTTATGCAGTCTCCTTAAACAGGGAGAGAGTGAGGACTGCAGATACTGGAGATCAGAGCTGAAAAATGTGTTGCTGGAAAAGCGCAGCAGATCAGGCAGCATCCAAGGAGCAGGAGAATCGACGTTTGGGGCATAAGATCTTCTTCAGGAAAGCTCCAGTCTCCTTAAACAGCAGTGATTAAGTGGCTTTATCTTGGGCTGTTTTGCAGTTCTTGTTTTTTTTTGTGTTGTCAGCTATTTGGACCTGCATCAGCCTTTTTGAAGATGTTGTTCAGCTTTTCTGAGTTTTGTAAGTTAGCAAATTTTTTATATGATATGACAGATATTCTACAGCTGTTCTTGCATAGCTTAGTGGCCAGTTATAGAGGAACATTAATAGAGATCTTGAAATAAGTCCCTTGGCTATCGCTCCTACTGGGGATCGTGAGGAGGTTGAAATGGCAGGTTGAGGGCAGGGAAATGTTAAATCTAGAATATATGAAACAAATCTTTCCTATGGATAATGCTACATTCAAAGTTCATTGGTTGCCTTAAATAATTTGTGAATCATCACGATATGAGTCATGTAATTATGAATAAGTTATCATCAATTTTTGATAGCATGGTTTCCAGCTAAATTGAAGTTATCTGGAAACTTCTTCATTTTCTGAAATACACTACTATTTATACATATGATACACCCTAATCTAGTGTGTTCCTATTTGTAACCTATTCCTAACATTGCATTATTCTATTTCAAGCAGTCAAGTATTCACTCTAACATTCCTCATTTATGTGATACCTTGCAAGCATTGATATCACTTCTTTTTAAATCATGTGGTGCAGTGTAATTCCTTTGAATGCATGTTGTTGCTGTGAGCAAAAATAACAAAAAGAACACACTTACTCATACTTAATGCTTTTCATTTTTGTTAAAGTTACGCAGAAAAGCACCTTATTTTAGTGGGCAGGAAACTGAGATAAATGTTCCTGAGTTCCTGATATACATTTCAGTCAGCAAATTTCCATTTCAGGATTACAAATGTGTAAGATTGCCCCTCATGTATTTATGATGTTAGCTTAAACTTATTTCTGTATGAGATTCATATGACAAGAATGTATTTCACTGACTATTAAAAGAAAACAGTATGCCATGTATCCATTAAAGACTTTCTCTATTTTGCATTTTCATTTTGATTACCAAAATGTTGAAGAACGTACATGTTGAGCTTGCCTTCATAATTGGCGGTGACATTCAAGTGGTGAGTAATTGTGGAGCATCTCTAGGTACAGTGGCATGTCATCAAGAGCAAGTGAAATTGAAAAGTTAACTGTTACTTGCACAAAATCATTGCTTTTTGGGTTTCTCCATCAGTGTGTTTTATTTAATTTTGTCTTTTTTTTTTCTTTTTTTTAATTACCCCCACACTAATGCCTAACTGTGGTAGTGCTTATTTTTGGTGTGTTTTATTTACTGTTTTGATGGATCTTCACTGGTTAGCTATGGGGTTCAGGTCATGTGATTTTCAGATTTCCATGTGCAAAGTACAAAGGTCAGTGACATCAGTACATAAATGTATAGATATCTAGGGTCAGATGCAAAGTTTTTAAAATAACTTAAGATTTCTTTTTGAGAGAAGCAGAATTTGGTTACTTGAGGCTGAAAATAGTTTTGATTAAGTAGTGAAGTTTGTAATTCTTTTGAATCAGTAATAACCTTGCCAGCAAATAACTTAATGAGCCACTTTTAATCCAATTTAGTTAAAACTAATTTCCTATAAATAATATTTCAGTGAGTGTTATAATTATTTTGAAGCAGAATCAAATTATAATTTTTACTGGATTAATGCAGAATTTGCTATCAAGCATACTATTGAATAGATTTGGGTCGCAAAATGTGTCAACATACTGCTTGCTTTGGTGGTGCTACTGCTTTTTGTGATGTAGAATAGCATTGTGTAAGCACACTTCTGGTTCAGGCCATATCGGGTGTTATTTTGGTGAGGTATAGTATGGGTACTGCTTCTCAGTCTGCAGAGTTAGTCATTCATAACCAATTTCATTCTAACATACATTGACCTTGGCGATCTTTTCTCTCTACATTGTGCTATTGTTCTACAGCCACAAGTCGACACATCGTAAAGGAATGACTGCTTATTCATGCCCAATTCAATCCTTGTTTTTGACCTCAACAGTTCAGTCACTGCACTCTCATAAACTTGGACAGATTAAGATTAATTCTTCAGTACGAAAAGTTACAAACACCACTCCCGCATCAGAAGTATTAAAAGAATCAACAACTATTTTGAGATTGAGCCCTAGGAGAGACGAGACAACACAGTTGCTAGGTGATAAGAGTGATCTGCTGACCCTGATTTATGGTTACATCGTGTAACCCACATATGGATGGGCAGCATGTCCATAGTATGAGGCACGATCCTGCACAAATGTCATCATACAGACAATTAAAGTGGTTATATAATATCTCTGGTGACTGGACTGCAATGGAGGAGCTCTGCGATTATCCCCAGACAGCAGAGCACGACCCATTGGTCTGCTGTATCCTCAACTTGCCACTGCAGCTGATTCTGCTCTGAGTGTTTTAAGATTAAACTATGAAACACAATGGTGCAAGTTATGCAAGTGTACTTGATTGTCTGTGCAGGATCTCTGAAGGAATAAAGTGATTTTACTTTTCTGACCATGGCTATTCCTTGATACTGTTTAGGAGTTGAAGGTATGTTGGGTAAGTCTATCCAAGTAATCTCCCTTTGCCAGTTATTCTGTAAAGTCAGGTTGTGAGCCAGAGTTGTTGTGTAGCTTATCTGCCACTTTGCTCTTGACTCAATGGCCTTGTAAAGTAAAACTTTCTTTTTTTTTGGACCATGTAGTTTTTCATTATAGCATAACAATACAGTTTTATTATAATGAATAAATTACTCACATTTACTAATAAACAATAAACCTGTTATACTACTGAAAAGATTTGGGTCACAAAATGTGTCAACATACTGCTTGTTTTGGATGTTATAAATTTTACATAACATAAATTTGCATACAAAATCTTGGTCACATCAGATATTCATGCATGATCATGGTGCATAGTTTAATTTGCTACAAGATTTAGTCCACAGTGTATATGAACAAGTGGGCTGTTTTATCTAGGCTATCTTACAAGGAACAAAGCTCCTTCTGGAACAATGTTGAACAATTATGAAGCTTCTTTTAGAAATGCAAAGTAGGGCTGTCAATCATTTTGAAGAATGAGATGGGTTTATCTGTAAACTGTGTTAATTAAATCAGTAAGGAATCAAAAGATGACTTTACTACTCACAATTGCCCACCCCAAAAGTTGGACATATGGTTACAATCTATAAATATTAATTTCAATGTCAAGTCCTGAAGTGCTTTACCATCACTGCTTATCTTGTCATTTGTTTCTGCCATTTAATCTTTCTTGCCTTCTACCATATCACAGATTTTTCCTATCATCATTTCATTTCCTCCTGCCTTTCTGTGCTTCTGCACTTACTCAGAAACTGTCATATCACTAACCTTTTTCTAGTTGTGATGAAAGGTCATCAACCTGAAATATTAACATTGCTCAGACCCTGTAAGATTCAATTCAATGTGGGCTGTGGC
This sequence comes from Hemiscyllium ocellatum, assembly GCF_020745735.1. Lineage (NCBI taxonomy): Eukaryota > Metazoa > Chordata > Chondrichthyes > Orectolobiformes > Hemiscylliidae > Hemiscyllium > Hemiscyllium ocellatum. The sequence goes on along the minus strand of NC_083405.1, from coordinate 44,296,348 downwards.
AAGTTGTGTGGCAGAATCAAACTGCTGTCATGGGAAGGAGACTCTGGAATCTATCCTTTCGGATTGGGAGCTGCAGGTTGAGGGGAAAGATGGATGACAACTGAGAAGTGGGTAGCGTGGGGAGGTGCAACACTATCATCAAGTGGGGGATACAGTAAAGCACGCATGGGAATGAGGTAATGTGGGATAAGGAGTTCATCTGCAGTCAGGAGTATTCTAGCTTCAAGCAGGAGACAGTGTATGGCTGTATCTAGCTGCAATTACTGGTGGGAAGGTGCAAGCTCATGTAATTGGGGGTATGGGGAGATGAGAGATCTATGGGGTTCATGGGAAAGGCTAAGAGGAAGGGGAATAGGGATGTTTCAGATCTGGCCAGCTGGTAGTGAAAGCCACTGATGGAAAAACATTCACTGTCACCTCCCATTGTGCTGGAAATTGAAAGTGTGCAATGGGAAAGAAAATGGCTACAAGCAAATGAAGAGTGGGCGGAGTAAGTGACAGTCAGGGAGGGGGCTGTAAGACCCACTGATGTGAATCCCTTGAAAGAGAAAATGACAACACACACCAACTCGTGCACTGTACAGGTTACAGACCTGTGGGGTCCTAGAAGGGTGGCACGATGGCTCAGTGGTTAGCACTGCTGCCTCACAGCACCAGGGTCCCAGGTTCAATTCCAGCCTCAGGCAACTATCTGTGTGGAGTTTGCACATTCTTCCCTGTGTCTGTGTGGGTTTCCTCCCACAGTCCAAACTTGTGGTGGCCAGATGAATTGGCCATGCTCAATTGTCCGGTACATTAGTCTGAAGGAAATGTGACTGGGTGGGTTACTCTTCGGAGGGTCGGTGTGGGCTTGTTTCCATATTGTAGGTAATCTAATGCTTTAGCTCCCTGTTTACTGTGCACTGCCCTTCTTCAGACATTGCTGATCATTTCATTCATGCCAACTCTTTTGAACTCAGAGGCCAGAGAAAGAATAAGGATCTTGTAGGACAAGATGCAGTGGTGTTTGCAGGACCCATTACCTTGTATATCCCTTATTCTCATTTCTAGATGCTGCAGGAAACTCACCAATGCATCAGACTTCCTTATAGATAAGGAGTTAGCCATTATGTGAGACAAATACATTCAGGATTAGAGGAGAGTCCAATAACAGATGTAAGGTTCAAATAATGAATATTATCAAAAACATCATAAATGCTGTATGTATTGTCACCTATGCCACAAAAGTGTCCTCAATACATTTTCTTCTTTCTCTCTCTCACACTCCATCTCGGTGTTCTCCCTGGTTCTGCAGCTGGAGTGAAGGGAGCCTGCTCAGCAGTGAAGCCCATTAGCTCTGGACATTTGGCTGGGCAACCTCTGGGGTGTCTATGTTTGAATGGCCCAGAGATGCCAGTATCTTCTTGTCGGAGTCAAGTGAACCCTCTCTGATTGTAGCTGGAGAGTACAGGTCTGGTGGAGGGCCCAGTCACTTCTGGAGTGTTCCGAGAGGGGATTTCTCCTCTTCTGGATTGATGCCCTACTAGTACCATTTTTGTGAGAACGGGAAACCAGTCTTGCTGTCATCTTCTCATTAGCCTGTAGTCATGAAGATCATTGTCTGGGGTGATAGAGTACAGTATATGCAACTCTCCAGGAAACCCTGAGGGAGCCAGGACTGGCTGTGCAGGGTAGCTACTAACCTGACCAAGGACGCAGCCAGATGGTCACATGACTCATTGCACTGCTGCAACCTCTGGGCCTGAGGGCCATTCCCTCCCACATACCTGTGTTTTACATTGAACATATATGTTGTGTCGAGGATTATTCCTAACTTGAAATGAAATAATCTAATCTACGCACCCCTCAATTCACTGCTGTCCACCTGCATGTCCAGCAGTTGCTGAAATGTCCCTAATGACTCTGCTTCTACCAGCACTGCTGGCAACGCATTCCGTGCATTCACAACTCTCTGCGTAAAGACTCTACCTCTGACGTCTCCTCTATACCTTCCTCCTAACACCTTTAAAACTATGACCCCTTGTGCCAGTCAGTCCTGCCCTCAGGAAAAGTCTCTGGCTATCGACTCTATCCATGCCTCTCATTACCTTGTATACCTCGATCAGGTCACCTCTCTTTCTCCTTCTCTCCAGAGAGAAAAGTTCAAGGTTAGTTAACCTCTCTTTGTAAGACAAGCTCTCCAGTCCAGGCAGCATCCTGGTAAACCTTCTTTGCACCCTCTCCCAAAGCATCCGTATCTTTCCTTTAATAGGACAACCAGAACTGGACGCAATATTCCAAGTATGGTCTCACCAGGGTTTTGTAGAGCTGCAGCAAAACCTCGCGGCTCTTAAACTCGATCCCCCTATTGATGAAAGCCAAAACACCACATGCTTACTTAACAATGCTATCCACTTGGGTGGCAACTTTGAGGGATCTATGCCCTTGAACACCAAGATCCCTCCATTCCTCCACACTGCCAAGAATCCTGTCTTTAATCCTATATTCAGCATTCAAGTTCGACCTTCTAAAATGCATCACTGTGCAATTATCCAGGTTGAACTCCATCTGCTATTTCTCAGCCCAGCTTTGCATCCTGTCTATGTTGCACTGCAGCCTGCAATAGCCCTCAATACTATCAACGGTACCTCCAACGTTTGTGTCATCAGCAAATTTACTAACCCACCCCTCAACCCCCTCATCCAAGTCATTTATAAAGAGCAGAGGCCCAAGAACAGAGCCCTGTGGGACACCACTCAACACTGATCTCCAGGAAGATGCTTTCCATTGTCACCCACACTCTGCCTTCTGTCAACCAACCAATTCTGAATCCAGACAGCCAAATCTTCCTGTATCCCATACCTCCTAACTTTATGAACGACCCTATCCTGGGGAACCTTATCAAATGCCTTGCTGAAGTCCAGATACACCACATCCACTGCTTGACCTTCATCGATCTATGTCGTCACCTCCTCAAAGAGCTCAATAAGATTTGTGAGGCATGATCTGCCCCTCACAAAACCATGCTGACTGCCTTTAATCATGCAATGCTTTTCCAAATAGTCTTAAGTCATATACTTCAGAATTCTTCCCAAAACCTTGCTAACCACAGACATAAGACTGACTGGTCTGCAATTGCCAGGGATTTCTTTATTACCCTTCTTGAAAGGAGGAACAACATTCACCTCCTTGCAATCCTCCAGTATGACCCCTGTGGAGAGAGAGGAAGCAAAGATCTTCCCCAGCAGCTGAGCAACCTCCTTTCTCGCTTCCTGGAGCAACCTACGAAAAAACTGGTCTGGCCCTGGGATCTTACCAATCTTAATATTTGCCAAAATTTCCAGCCCATCAATTTCACCAATCTTGATCTGTTCAAGCATATTTCCCACCAACTGAAAGTTCTTAGTCACAACAAAATCCCTTGCCTTAGTGAAACCTTCTGCTTCCGTTCCTCCTGGTGTATGTGAACAAAGGTTCTGTTTGCAGACACCACAGGGTCTGGTCTGCTGAGGCTGACTGGTTACTGGCTGCCCTCTGAATAGCAGAGGCCTAGGCCAATTCTTATCTGCCTCCTGGGGAGCTGTTGCTCACCAGTTTCTGCTCCCAAGCTTTCTAAATCCTGACATCCCTACTGAGGGTGTCACTACGTTAGCTAGCAGAGGATGCAGGAGGCAGTCTTGCTGATGCTTCCTCTGGCCATTGGTTCTTTCATCTTCAGACAGCAAGGCGATGACTTCAGAATCAACCACATTGTGACTGGAGTCATATGTAGGCCAAACCAGATAAGGATGATAGATTTCATTCCCTAAAGGATATTAGTGCACCAGAAGAGTTTTTTTTTCCTGACAATCTGCAATGGTTTCATCATCATCATTAAATTTTTATTTCCAGAATTCAATTGAATGCGTTGAATTCAAATTCTACCATCTGCTATGTCAGGAGTTGAACCCAGGTTCCCAGAACATTACTGGGTCTCTGGATTCATAGTCTAGTGATAATATCGCTTGGCCATCACCTACCCCCCTAAATTGTTTTGGGAATGTTCCGCGGTAAGTTAGGGATAGAGTTGGATGTGAAGGATGTGAGGAGGTGAGGTAGGTAGTTAATGATATGCATTTGGTAAGACACAGTAAAGAACCTTGCAGGACCTCACTGTGAAAATCCCTCCAATAAACCCACATACCTCACACTTTGTCAAAAAAATATAAGATTCAACCCTCAGTTTCTCTGTCCACTGCTGTCTGATCTGGTGATTATTTCCAGCATTTCTAGTGCTTATTTTGAATTTACTGCTCCTATGGTAGTTTGCTTCTTTGCCGGTGGGGGTATTAAGGTTTCTGGGTAATGCAAGATGGAGGAAAGGGAAAAAAAAGTGCCTGTAAGAGCTACTCCTTTTTTGAGGTATTTTAGGTGTTGGAAGTGATTTCCTCAAATTCCAGGAGCAGTAATTACTGTTTTACAAGCTGTTGCATTGTTCTGGAAGTTTGGGGAAAAAAGATCAAAACATGGCACTTTAAAAAAGAGGAAAGAACAAAGGCAGAGTTCACATGGTCAGTGAGAGAGAGAGAAAGAAGGAAACCTACACTGTTAACTGACACAGCAGTAAATCTGCACAGCTACTGCCTTTACTGTTTGAGTTTATGCATCTCTGGACATTGGAGTGCATCTAAGAAAAATTAATAAATGGCTAAATTCACAGCTTACCTTGGAGGAACGTGTGTGGAACCTGGAGACCTCACACCACAGGATCAGATAAGTTTTTAATAGTAAATAGAGTGGGTTCGTTTTGGTTATATGTTGTATTGAAATCTGTCTTTTGATTAAAATTTAAAAATATAAAACATAGGCACTAAGTTAGCCTGGAGCAGTATCTTTTTAGAGCAGTAAAACTGTGCTATTTTCTGTACATTATTAAAGTGCAAAGATGGCCTTCAGTAGAGTGATGTGTTTTTCTTGTCGGATATGGGAGATTAAGGAGAATTTCCACGTTATTGATGATTATGTCTACAATAAGTGTGTTTGATTGCAAATCCTGTCAGATCACATGGATAGGTTGGAGAGGCAGTTAGAGGCAATGAGGAATTTACAGGAGCTGAGGGGATGATGGGTGGCAGTTACAGGAAGGGAGAAAAACCGCAACAAAGTCAGGTGAATGGGTTACTGCCATGAAGGGTAGGAGAAGGGGGTAGGTAATGCAGGAATCTTCTGTGGCTATCCCCATCTCAAACAAATATGTTTTTGTGGAAAATGTAGGGGGTGATGGATTCTCAGGGGAATGTAGCTCAAACAGCCAAGTTTCTGGTACCAAGGCTGGATCTATTGTAATGAGGGGTACATCATCTTCCAGATGACTGACTGTGATAGGGGACTCTCTGTTAAGAGGAACTGACAGACATTTCTGCAGCTGGCATTGAGAAATCAGAATGCTGTGTTTCCTCCTTGGTGCCAGGATAAAGGATATCTCAGAGAGGGTGCAGAATGTTTTCAAAGAGGAGTGGGACCAACAGGAGGTTGTTGTACACATTGGAACCAATGATTTAGGAAGGAAAATTCCGAAGGGAGAATATAGGAAATTTGGCAGGAATTTAAGAAGGAGGTCCTCGAGGGTACTAATATCTGGATTACTCCCTGTGCTACAAGCTAGTGAGGGTAGAAACAGCAGGACAGAGCAGATGAAAGCGTGGCTGAGGATCTGATGCAGGGGAGAAGGATTCACATTCTTGAATCATTGGAATCTCTTCTGGGATAGAAGTGACCTATACAAGAAGAACAGATTGCACCTGAATTGGAAGGGGACTAATGTATCGGCAGGGAGATTTACTGGAGCTGCTTGGGAGGATTCAAACTAGTAAGGTGGTGGGGGTGGGGGTGGGGGTGGGACCCATGGAAATAGTGAGGGTTAAGATCAGTCTGAGACTGATACAGCTAGGATACGGAACAAGTCAAACAGTTAGGGCAGACAGGAACAAAGCAGAGAACAAGGTAAATTAAACTGCATTTATTTCAATGCAAGAGACCCTACAGGGAAGGCAGATGAACTCAGGGACTGGGGTATCAAAGAAATTCCAGAAATGTGGCTCAGGGATGGACCGGATTGGCAGCTTAATGTTCTCAGTTACAAATGTTATAGGAAGGATTAAAAAAGGGGCTGAAGAGAGAAGGGAGGGGTGTTGCATTTTTGATAAGGGATAACATTATGGCTGTACTTACAGAGAATATTCCTGGGAAGACATCTAGGGAAATTATTTGGGTGGGAGTTAGAAATAAGAAAGGGATGATCACCTTATTAGGATTGCACTATAGACCCCCCCCAATAGTCGGTGGGAAATTGAGAAACAAATTTGTAAGGAGATCTCAGTTATCTGTAAGAATAATAGAGTGATTATGGTAGGGGGTTTTAACTTCTAGACGCAGACTGGGATTGCCATAGTGTTAAGGGTTTAGATGGAGAGGAATTTGAGTGTGTCCAGGAAAATTTTCTGATTCAGTATGTGGATGTATCTACTATAGAAGGTGCAAAACTCTTGGAAAATAAGGCAGGGCAGGTGACTGAGGTGTCAGTGGGGGAGCAGTGTGAGGCTTCTATTAGTTTTAATATTGTGATGGAAAAGGATAGACCAGATTTAAAACTTAAAGATTTAAATCGGAGGAAGGCCAATTTTGATGGTATTAGGCAAGAACTTTCAAAAGTTGATTGTGGCAAATGTTCTCAGGTAAAAGTATGGCTAGAAAATGGAAAGCCTTCAAAAATGAGTAACGAGAATCCAGAGACAGTATGTTCCTATTAGGGTGAAAGGAAAGTCTTGTGGCTGCAAGGAATGCTGGATGACGAGAGAAATTGAGGATTTGATCAAGAAGAAGAAGGAAACATGTGTCAGGTATAGATAATACAGATTGAATGAATCCTTAGAAGAGTACAAAGGCAGTGGGAGTTTATTTAAAAGGGAAATCAGGAGGGCAAAAAGGGGACATGGGATAGCTTTGGCAAATAGGGTTAAGGAAAACCCAAAGGCAGTTTATGAATACATGAAGGACAAAAGAGTAATTAAGGAGAGAATAGGACCCCTCAAAGAACAGCAAGGCAGCCTATGTGTGCAACTGCAGGAGATGAGGGAAGATGCTAAACGAGTATTTTGCATCAGTGTTTGAAGGACATGAAGATATAGAATGTGAGGAAATAGATTTTATATCTTCCAAGTCCTTTTCCACAATAACCACTGATGCATTATACCCTTTAGTATCTCCCCCATCTCCTGTGGTTCAGCACATAGTGAAATTTGAAAGGGTTCAGTCAAGATTTAAAAGGATGTTGCCAGGGCTGCAAGGGTTGAGTTATAGGGATATGGTGAATAGGCTGGGGCTGTTTTCCCTGAAGCCTTGGAGTCTGAGGGATGACCTTATAGAGATTTATAAAGTCATGAGGGGCATGGATAGGGTAAATAGGCAAGGTTTTTTACCTGGGGTGAAGGGCTCCAGAACTAGATGGCATAGGCTTAAGGTGAGAGGGGAAAGATTTAAAAGACACCCATGGGGCAACTTTTTCATGCAAAGGATGGTGCATGTGTGGAATGATCTGCCAGAGGAAGTGATGGAAGCTGGTACAATTACAGCATTTAAAAGAAATCTGGATGGGTACATGAATTGGAAGGATTTAGAGGGAAATGGGCCAAGTGCTGGCAAATGGGACTAGATTAATTTAGGATATCTGTTGGCATGGACAAGTTGGACTGGTGTATTTCCATGCTGTACATCTCTATGACTATCTTATTCTGATTTTTGAAATGATTCTCCTTGCTTTGGCTCAGGCTACATCCTGCAAGGTGTAGGTGATCCTGGATGCTGTTTGCTGAATCTGCTTTACCATATTTGGAATGAAGCGAAGTACCTGCAGCACAAGGCAAAACAACAGGAATTTCTTGTTTAACTCTTTCCAACCCAAACATACAGCAGGATCAGTAATTCAATGTGAAGACTCCATTCAATCACTGACTGAAAATGCTGAAGAATGGCACAACATGAGAGGAGTCAATTTGGCATATTGAACTTGTGCTTGTCTTTTGGTAAAGCTACTCAGTTCATTCAATTCCTCTGCTGTTTCTCCATACTCCTGTGAATCTTTTCCATTCAAATGTCTATCCAGTTCTCTGTTGAATGTTACTATTGACTTCACTTTCACCAATGGTTCAGGCAGTTCATTTCAAAACACAATAATTCACTGTGTTAACACGTTTCCTCATGTCATCACCCTTAAGGAGACTAACACTGTACTTCTCTCACCGGAAATAGTTTTGCCTTATTTACACTGTTAAAACCCTTCATAATATTGGTCATCTTTTTCAAAACTCCTTTTAGGCCTCTTCACCTTAAAGAGAACAATCTGAACTTCTCCAGTCTCTCCAAAAATCTGAAATTCCCTCCTGCCTGTTCAAAGAAGCGTGGGGACAAGGCCTGGTGAACGTTAATTCCTTAACTAGTCCAAATCAATCAAATTCTCTGATCATTCATGACAGTGGTATTTCTACGATAATGCTGTGTTCAGTCCAGGTGCAGCATTCTCAAATGTTTCAACTTTAGAAGCAGTTCATCTGATATGAAGAATTTTTAAATGTCTTATATTCATTGTCCATATAAATACAAGCTGAATATGGGGAGTATCGGTTATGAGTGTGCACTATGACTCATAAAGAATCTTGTGGTATAGAAGGATCTCTCAGTTGTTGAGATCAATGGAATGGATGTGCTTCACACAAGTTAATGACTTGATTGATGTCCTTATTGTTACTGGGCCAAAAAGTGGATCTGGGCACAGTATCTTGGTTTTTTTCTGCAACCACATAACCTGTGTACATGTGCCGAGCATGTTTAGATGTAGAGCTTGTACAATTACTACCTGTTGACTTTTGAATATTACATTCCTTGAGAGTTCCAATTCATCTCATAATGACCAGGCAGCATGTGCTGTCTCGTGGGCCTGTTGAAAGTGTTCAGACTACCTGCTGTCGATGATCTTTTTGAGCTGCTGCTGCAGCGGATGCCGCTTGGCAACTGTGCTCTACAGAGCAAAATAAATGAGATCAAAGCTGAAGTAATCATCTAGCTGAAATTGAACAATATTCACTTGAAGAATATTTTTGTTCTTCACAGGGTTTGGAAGTCAGCTAAGAGATTCGCAAGTAGCCACTTAGTCAGCTGGTTTATTTTGAATTTCTAAATTGTACTCTTGGATCTTAACAAGTAATCATTGTGCTTGTGGAGACTACTATGAGAGGTTTCCAACAAATCATCTCTAATGGCTGCTGTCCGCATTAGCAATGAAATGATTGCTGAGTGTGAATCTGTTGCATCCTCTCAACAAAAATCTCTCTTTGATTGTTTGAGCACTTCACCTTAGTTCTTGTAAGGATCTTGGAACCAAACACAATAAGCTTGGCAAACTGAAATAGACATACTCCAAAACCTTTCTGGGATGCATCTGAGAACTTTGGGTTAACCTTTTCATGGTTGGAGGCTTGTGCAGGTACATTTTTAATGTGGTTTAAAGTCATCTTGGAATTAAACATACGCACATTTAATAGCAGCTTTTTAAAATCCAGATAATGGAGCTGCACCATTCAGTGTGATGCTGTACTTTCTGGATGGTATTGCTTTCTTCCATTGAATTCAATTCCTGTTTGAGCTTACTCTAAAAGTGAATACTGTATTTATGAGGCTCAGTTCTGGGTTTGTCATGATTTTTCAGAAGTAATAGTGTATCACCTTCAAAGTTGCTAAAAGCATCAAACAAGGCTGGGCAGATTAGTCAGATAATATATAGACTCAATGTTGCAGTTCAGAATTTTGAGTGTTGTGACTGTGAGTGTTATTATCTTGTGAATTATCTTGTTAACTACTGTTTCTAAATGTGAAAAATACCATTAGTCATCCCAATAAACTGTTTCGACATTGATCTGAATAATACCAATGTATGGGTTGTCTGACACATTATAAACAGTTAGTTTATTATGATGATTTGCACTGTATTTGTCAGTCTTCTGAATATATTTCTTGTAAGATGTGGAAAGGGATGACATTTGCACTTGCACCCGTGTCAATCTTGGCATTTGTTGCATGATTTCCATTCCTTTTGGGATGTATCACTTTTCTGACACGGCCTAGTGGGAGTGTAAATGTTACCACATTGACTGTTTGACTGGTCTCTAAGCTGTGGCATTGCAGATACTTCTTGGACTTTGATGTGCTTTTGTGCCATGGACAAAACATCATCGACATTGTCCCTTGGTTGACTGTTCTTCACATACTGCTGTGCAGCTTTGGGTTGCATTTTGGAGTTTTGCTGGGCAGTTGGATTCCTGGAAGGTTTTAGCTCAATAGCGTCTTGTAGAACATAGCTTGGATATGCTAAGAAATGTTAGACTGGTTCCAGAGATGAAACAAGTCATATCTCATTACAAGATTTGAGTGTTTTACAGAATCTGTTAATGACTGCAGTTGTTGATGTAGAGTCAAGCCCCTGTAGATGCTGCTGACCAGCATGGAATGCTTTGAACTTGCACTCTCTTTCTCGTGTGCATCAATGGGATATTCTTTAAGGTTTATTTCGAAGCGCTTCTGTGGAAACTTTAATTAGCGCAGTGGCAATGACCAGTTCCAAAAGCCTTCCAGTTGAGTTAGCTTCGGTGAAATCACATTCTGTACCTTTGTTTTGACACCTGGTTACAAGTTTTACCTAGTGTTATCTGTATGACCCTTTATAAATAGATCGGTGGTGTGAGCTTTTCTTTTAAAAGAGAGGGTGTGTGTTTATGACTGGTTCAATGTTGCTTTGCTATATTTGTAACAGTTGAGACTTGGTTGTTAACTTTAGCTCTGAACTCAGGTATGTGATGAAAAATGACTGATAGAAACAGAACTCTTCACAACTCTCACTGCTGCTATCAGCTTTTAGTATCAAAAGTTTACTTGCTGTCACCATGATGTAGTTTCTTGTGTCAAATAGTACTGCCAGTATGATATGGTTTGACTATTGCCCTATATTTTAGCTCACATAGCCTATACCAGAGAGGCAAAGTACTTGTTGAGATCGATGTCTTGAAGTCAAGATTAGAGTAGTGCTGGAAAAGCACAGCAGGTCAGGCAGCATCAGAGGAGCAGGACATTTTTGGGCAAAAGCCCTTCATCAGGAATTCCTGATGAAATGACGATTTTCCTGCTTCTCCGATGCTGCCTGACCTGCTGTGCTTTTCCAGCACTGCTCTAATCTTGACTCTAATCTCCAGCATCTGCACTACCCACTTCTGCATAGATATCTTGAAGTTTATTGACCAAACAAACTGTTCACATTGCTATAAAATCATCGTATTATACATTATCTGAGCTTTGTCCTGATGTTACAATATGTAACATACATATAACTGAGCATCTACTTCATTGCAATGAGAGAGTGACTAAAAGTCAGGCAGGAACCATTGTGTTGGAATGTGACATGTTGTGACCAGTGTTCCCTCTAATTTTTTTTCTTCTGTGCAGACCTCCAAGGTCAGTGCAGGGCAACAATTTCCAGAACCAGAAGTCAATGTCGCAATCGCCATCACTGACCACCGTGTGTGCAACATCAGAGCGGCTGTGCATCTTAGAGGGAGCATGGATTGTGATGTCATGTGACTCTCTTAAAGGAACATTTGTCTGTCTGGTCTGGAATCTATGCAGTGATGCAACAATTTTGATGTTATGAAAGTACCCTGAAATCTTAATGAAATAAATCGCATTTTATCAAAAGCCTTAAATGACTTTTACTAATTTTGTAGTACTGTAAAAATAAATTATCTGCATCTCATTCAGGTGCTGCAGTGCTAAACAATCATAAAATGTTGCTTACCAGCCAATACTTGACTTGATTCCAGCCTTGGGTTTGTATGTTCTCCTGTGTCTGCGTAGGTTTCTACCGGGTACTCTGGTTTCATTTCAAGGTTCAAAATTGTGCATTCACTATGCTAAAATTGCCCTGTAGTGTCCAGAGATGTGCAGGTCAGGTGGATTAGCTATGGTAAATCTGAGGTTATGTGCAAAGGTTAGGGGAGTGGATCTGAGTGGCATCCTTTTTGGAGGGTCGATGTGGACTTGATGGGCTGAAAGACCTCTTTCTGTAGGGATTCTATGATTCTATTACCTCTCCCACTGAGGTAATAAACCAAGTGCACTAAACTGGTGTACAGTAAACCCAACACTTGTTCTGACCATGTGTTTACATGAACTGAAGTTTTTAAAAATTCTGGAACCTGTTTAAAATGTCATCACGTCCAGAGAGGGAACATTTTTAAAATGGGACATGAATTATGAATGATCAGCTTCACTCACACTGTTGCTTCAAATTTGGATCAGCAAGTATCTTGGACAAATTGGAATGATTTTGACTAATGTAAACAGGATCCAGTGATGCCGCTTCTATTCTGAGTATATGAACAAAAATAGATGTCAATACATTTTGAGATATTGCAGCAGGGCTGGAGAGCAGCATATCCAGCTGAGGGATTGGACAGCTGTACACTGTTTGCTCTTGCAGTGGTATTTTTCAAATGCATTAATACAGCTCAATCCCTGCCATGCATGACCTATTTTTGGTTAACACAAGCCATTGTTCTATTTCTGTCGCCTGTGGGCTGTGTTGTTGTTGATTCATATGTAAACGTTTTATCACTTCATTTTGCCAACTTGGAGAGAAGTAAACAGGGGCAGTGCAGACTTGTGCGTACAGTGGTTAGACACTACACTTGCAAACCTCTAGTGCTTACTACGAAGCAAAATAAAGGCTTCCCTGAACTGTGATGACTACCATTCCAGTTACTTTCAACTTAATTCATGCAACAAACAGGTCAAAAGAAAACTGCAAAAAATAAATGTCCTTTGGAAAGAAAAGTTTGAGTTGCCTTTTGTAACTATGTGTGTTTGGCTCAACCAAAATATAAAATTGAGAGAGGCACTTAACCATTTAGAATTGAAAGAAAGAGAGCACTTTACAATGTAATAATGTGCAAGTCATCTGATTGTTTCGAGAGGAAGAATTAAGGAGGAAATGACTCTGTCGGTGCTCTGATGAATCTTTTATGTGGCTGAAGTGAGGACTCAAAGGAAAGATGCTGCAGACTATTTATGAGACTGAATCATGTTTCTCCTCAGATGGGGTTTCTGACCGAGAGCAACCGATCCAGCTGTTGGCTCAAGACCGAATGCATAGCATGCTCACCTCAGGTAAGCACATTTAATATCATAGAGATACTGTATAATAACATGCTTTTGTTATTCTCCTGATTACATTCAAGTTGTTTGAACTCTACATTAAACATTCTGTAGAAACCTGACAATCAGACTGTGGGGAAATTCTGCTTTTTATTAATCTAAGAAGTAACCTGTGCATTATTAATAGGAGACTATTGTAGGATAATACATGAGTGTGTTACTTGAATTTGTTTTATGTATGTTGTGTGCAGTGAATATGAAAGGTAGTCCTGGAGCACCCTACTGTAAATTGTACAAATAGATCACAATGCCACTGAAGAGAAATGGCAACTTAAATTCCCTCTTGATAATACCTCTCCATCCTTCCCTTTATTTGAAATGCTATTTGGAATTATATTGCTTAAGAAATTGTCAATAGGCTGGGCAGAAGGGAAGGGAAAATCAGAGAGCTGGTTTACAGGACTTCAGATGACTTTAGATGTGGAGCTGTCCTGCTTTAAGTAAACAGTTGAATGCATAGGCAAGGAATAAAACTGCAGATTCGTAGAAATATGGATTGTTAAGTATACATACAAAAGAGATCAGTATCACTAAATGTGGGGAATGAGTTATGTGCATAGTTTGCCATTTCCTTAGACAGCTCCAGTGAGTTTAAACGTGACAATTGTGGTTGCCTCAGTTGTGACCCTGCCGCTTCAGGAAGAGCATCCTTCAGTTGTAGAGACTGACCCAAAACAGGACGGATGTACAAAATATGAACAGAAGGAGATCATTCTGCACCTTGAACCTACTCTACCATCAATAAGATAATGGCTGATCTGCCTGTGTTTTGAATTCCACATTCCCAGCTACTGTCCAGGACCTTTGGCCCCCTTCTTGATGAGATTCTACCCATCTTTGCCTTAAAAATAGTTAATGCCCCCACTTTTACTTGGGCAAGGGAATACATGGTGAATAATAGGACCCTGAGAAACACTAAGGATCAGAAGGACCTTAGTGTGCTATTCTGGCAGTCCCTTAAGGGAGCAGGAGAGGTGGATAAAGTGGTTGAGAAGGCAGAAAGATACTTGCCTTTATTAGCCGAGACATAGTGTTTAAGAGCAGGGAGATGATGATGGAAATGCATCAAATGTTGTTTAGGCTAGGGCTAGAGTACTGGGTGCAGTTCTGGGATCCACATTATAGGAGGGATGTGATAGCACTGAAGAGTGTACAGAGGAGATTTACCAGGATGTTGCCTGTGCTGGAGGGTTTTAATTATGAAGAGTATTTGGACAGACTAGGATTGTTTTCTTGGAGCAGGGGAGATCGAGAGGGGTAAGATTGAGATGGATAAAATTATGAAGGGTGAGAGCAGGATAAATTCTTTCTCCACGTTGAAGGCATCAGTGACCTGGGGCATTGATATAAGACTATAGACTATAAGATATAGGAGCAGAATGAGGCCATTGAGTCTGCATAACCATAGGCTCTTATTTAGCAGCCTCCTGTGTGAAACCTTATCCAAGGCCTTCTGGAAATCAATGAAGATCACCTCCACTGGCTCTCCTTTATCTCGTTTGCTTGTTACCTACTCAAAGCATTCCAACAGTTTTGTCAAGGATGACCTTCCTTTAGCAAAACCATGCTGACTCAGCCCTCTTTTACCATGCACTTCAAAATACTTCACAGTCCTATTGTTTTTTTATTTGTCCTGTGCTGATTTGAAAAGGGTTTCTAATCCTCTGGTTTCCCACTAATCCCCACCACATTGTATGCTTTTCCTTTCGCTATTATCATGTTCCTGACTTTCCTTGTCACCCATGGTTGCCATGTATTCCCAATGAAGGGCGTATGCCCGAAACGTCGATTCTCCTGTTCCTTTGATGCTGCCTGACCTGCTGCGCTTTTCCAGCAACACATTTTTAAGCTCTGTTTTTGACCGGTGCAGACTTGATGGTTCAAATTGGCTTCTGTGGCAGAGAGTTTCCAAGTCACATAGCCTTCTGAGAGAAACAAAATTCCCTCATGTCTGTCCTGAAAAGTTGACCCCCGATTTTAAACCATGGCCTCCTAGCTCTGGTCTCCTCCTCAAGAGGAAACGTCCTTTCCAAGGCCATCTTTTCAAGTCTGTTCAAGATCTCGAACACTTCAATCAAGTCATCTATTACTTATTTAAACTCCAGAGGAAAGAAGACCAGACTGTCCAATCTCCTTAAAGGACAATTCATTAGTTCCAGTTATTAATCTGGTAATCCTTTTCTGAACTGCTCTATTGCATTTATCTCCTTCCTTAAGTAAAGAGCCCAAAACTGGAAATGGTACGCCAATGACCAATAACTGAATCATTATATCCTTTCTTTTATGTTTAATTCTTCTTGCAATAAAATATAGTATTAAGTGGTGTTCCAGCAATCAAAAGTTTTGATATTCATACACCAGAGCATTTAATTCCCCCCCTCCATCTTAAAATTCTGCAATCATTCTCCATTTATGTAATACTCTGCTTTTTCATTTTTCCTGCCAAAGAGAACAACTTCATATTTTCACAGATTATCCTCCATCTTGCTGGTTTTTCACTGCTCATTCAATTGATCTATAGCATTCTTTAACTTCCTCATATCCTCTTCACAAGATGCTTTAGTACCAATCTTGGTGTCATCACTGAAAATAGAACATATAATAGTACAGCACTGTACAGGCCCTTTGGCCCTCAATGTTGTGCAGGCCCTCTATCGACTCTAAGATCAGACTAACCTACATACCATTCATTGCACTATCTTCCATGTGCCTATCCAAGACTCACTTAAATGTCCCTAATGTATCTACTACCACTGCTGGCAGTGCATTCTACACACCCACCACTCTCTGAGTAAAGAACCTAACTCTGACATCTCCCCTAAACCCTTGTCCAATCAGCTTAAAATTATGTCCCCTCATGATAGACATTTCCATCTTGGAAAAAGGTTTCTGGCTACCCACTCTATCTATGCCTCTCAACATCTTGTACACCTCTATCAAATCACCTCTCATCCTTCTTCGCTCCAATGAGAAAAACCCTAGCTCCTTCAACCTTTCTTTATAAGACATATCCTCTAGTCTAGGCAGCATCCTGGTAAATCTCCTTTCCACTCTTTCTAAAGCTTCCACATTTTTCCTATAATGACCCAACCAGATCTGAACACAATATTCCAAGTGTGGCCGAACAAATACTCTATAGAACTGCAGCATAGCTGCAAATGTGTTGCTGGTCAAAGCACAGCAGGCCAGGCAGCATCTCAGGAATAGAGAATTCGACGTTTCGAGCATAAGCCCTTCATCAGGAATAAGAGAGAGAGCCAAGCAGGCTAAGATAAAAGGTAGGGAGGAGGGACGATGGAGGTGGGATAGGTGGAAGGAGGTCAAGGTGAGGGTGATAGGCCAGAGTGGGGTGGGGGCGGAGAGGTCAGGAAGAGGATTGCAGGTTAGGAGGGTGGTGCTGAGTTGAGGGAACCGACTGAGACAAGGTGGGGGGAGGGGAAATGAGGAAACTGGAGAAATCTGAAGAACTGCAGCATAACCTTGCAGCTCTTAAACTCAATCTTCCTGCTAATGAAAGCCAACACACCATAAGCCTTCTTAACAACCCTATCAACTTGCTTGGCAACTTTGAAGGACCTATGGACATGGATCCCAAGACCCCTCTGTGCCTCTGCATTGCCAATAATCCTACCTTTCAAATTTGACCTTCCAAAGTGGGACTCCATTCATTGCAAGCTGCCAGCATCCTCATAAAATAAACTCTAAACAATGAGCTTTCACTTTTGTTAATAACCTTTGATGTGACACCTCATCAAATGCCTTCTTCAAATCCACGTTCAGTAAGTCTGCACCCTCCCTTTTATCCAAAGTGCATGTGATTCCTTCAACAAACTCCCATAAATTGGCTAAACAAAATTTCCCTTTGACAAAACCATGCTGATTTATCCCAATTGAGTTTTTCTAAATGGACAGCTATAACGTCTTCAATGTTCTATTCTAACAACTTCCTTTTGATAGACATCAAGCTGACTGGTCTACATTTCCCTGCCACTTTCTCTTCTTGATTACAGGAGCTATATTTGTTACTTTCTAGTCTGATGGAACCTTTCCTGAATCAATGAACTTCTGGAAAGTTAACATCCAATGCAAGTATGAACTCACTAATAATTTAGTTAAGGCCCTAGGATGAAGCCTACCTAACCTCATAGACTTGTCACCTCACAGCTCAATATGTCTTTTTGTATACTTTGTCCTTATATTGTCTTTACTGTTAGGGGACCTGTAGACTTCACACTAGTAACATCTCTCCTCTGCTATTCGTCGTCTTCATCCAAACCAATTCTTATTTTCTTATCTGCTGATCTGTTGTACCTCACTATTGCAAAAATGCCCATTCTTGATCAACAATGTTACCCCTCCTTCTTTACTTTGTTTTTTATTTTTCTTGAGGGTCCCATATCCTAAAAATTTAGAACTTAATTCTTTCCATCTTGAACATGCTATGTTTGATTCCTTGCCTCCACTATTTAGGTTAAGACCCTTTCTTCTTCCACAGCTATCCATTTCACAAGAACACTGACCTCAGCATGATTCAGTTGTAAACTGAATGGTATTGCCCCTACCTTCCCCAGTCAAGGTGCCAATGCACCATGAACTAGAACTGAGTTCTCCCACGCCATCTGTAAGCCATGTATCCAACTTCCTCATTTTAGTTTATACCCTATATCAATTTGTTTCCAACTCAGATAATAAACTATAAATTATAACCTTTGGAATTCTGCTTTTCAATTTAGTTCCTAGCTCCTCCTACCCTCTTTGCAGAACCTTTTTTCCCAAATCCACTCATTTTTTGGTATCTATGTCAATCACCATTCAAACAGTATTTCATTGTACAATTGCATAAGTTGAACATAGCTTTCTGAAGCAAAAATAATTTTTAAAATGTTTGTTAGAAATGTTTGAAGATTAATCCAAAAACCCAAGGATCTGGATTCAAACCTTGTCATGGCAGATGGTAGAAATTGAACTCAATAAATATCTAAAACAAAAGGTTTGATGATAAGCATGAACACCATTGTTAATTGTCGGAAAAGAATGCCTGGTTCATTAATTTCCTTCAGGGAAGGACATCTGTCATCCTTACTTGGTCTGGACTCTATGCAACTACAGACCCACGGTAATGTGGTAGAGCTCTTAACTCCACTCCAAAATGGCCTTGCAAGCCCTCATTTGTATCAATCGCTCTGAAGTCTCAAAAAGGAAAGACAACCTGGCATCACCCTAGGCACAGAACTGGCAATGAGGAAACAGCCCTGTTGGCCCTGTAAAGTTCACCTTGTTAACATCCGGGAGATAATGAGAAAACTGATGGAGTTTTCTCACAGACTAGTCAAGCCACTGCTTGACATAGTTATATTCACGGTATCATACCTTATAGACAATTTCCCATAAACCAATATTTGCAGGAAGAGCAGAGGTGGCAACACAGCAAGGAGGGATTTTCCCTGGCAGTCCTCAACATTGACTCTGGACACCAGGAATTCTCAAGGCATCAGGTTAAACAGTGGCAAACCTCCTGTTGATTGTTGTTATCCCTCGGCCGATGAATCAGAGCTCCTCCGTGTTGAGCAACTTTTGGAGGGAACACTGAGAATGAGAATGTATTCTGGAGGGGGGATTTCAATGTATACCACTGAAGGGGGCTCAGCAAACCATTACTGATTGTGAAGAGATGTAGACAGACTAATTGAGTGAGCAACTAAATGACTGATGGAATATAATATGGGTAACTGGGAGACTGTTTACTTTACTTGCAAGAATAGAAAAGAAATATAGTTTGCAAAAATGCAAAGTTTGTAAACATTTATGTTCAGAGGTAGATGTGTTTCTCATATAAGGAACCCCAAAATTATTATGCAGCCACAGCAAGCAATTTGGAAAACAATTGGCATGTTGACCTTTATAACAAAGGGATTGTAGTACAGCATAAGGAAGACTTGTTCAAATGCAATGAGGCTTTGATGAGACTATATTTGGAATATTGTGTACAACCTTGGTCTCCATAATTAAGGAAGGTGGTACAGAGAAGGTCTCTGGGATCAGAGGGTTATTCTATGTTGAAACACTGAGTAATTTGGGTATAAATTGTCTGGAATTTGGAAGAATGAGAGGAAACTTCTCATTAAATGAGAGATGCCACTCCCCTAGCCAAGCTGTTCCAGTTACAACATTGATATCTACCCAACAATGTGGAAAATTGGGTGAAAGTGAGAACTGCAGATGGTGGAGATCAGAATCGAGAGTGTGGTGCTGGGAAAGCACAGCAGGTCAGGCAACATCTGAAGAGTAGGAGAATCAATGTTTCGGGCTTAAGCCCTTCATCAGGAATAAGGCTTGTGGGCTGGAATGCTGAGAGATAAATGGAAGGGGGGTAGGTTTGGGGGAAAGGTAGCTGGGAATGTGATAAGTAGATGAAGGTGAAGGAGAAGGTGGTAGGTCGGGGACGAGGGTGGAAAAAATAGATGGGAAATTGATGGACATGTCAAGAGGGTGGTGCTGAGTTGAAGGCTTGTGACTAGGATAATGTGGGGGGAGGGGAAATGAGGAAACTGATGAAATCCACATTGATTCTGTGTGGTTGCAGGGTCCCAAGGTGGAATATGAGGCATTTTTCCTCCAGGCATCAGGTGGTAAGGGTTTGGTGATGGAGGAGGCACAAGGCTGCTGTCTGTGGGACAGTAGGGGCGGAAGTGATGTTGTAATTTGCCACAGCGGATGTCGACGCAGCAGCCACGTGGCAAAATTGTCCAAGTATGACCTTTACATTAAAAAAAGGAGAAATCCAACCCAGCCAATGACTGCCCCGTCAATGTATTCTCAATCATCAGTAAAGTGACTCAAATTGCAATCAACAGTGCAATCAAGCAGCACCTGCTCAGCAATAACCTGCTGAGTGATGCCAAGTTTGGTGCTCTGCCAGGGTCAGTCAGCTTGAGGCCTGTTATAGCCTTGTTTCAGACATGAACAAAAGAGCTTAATTCCAGAGGTGAGGTGAGAGTGACAACAATTGACATCAAGGTCTGCATTCAACCGAGTGTGGCATCATGGAGCCCTAGCAAATCTGGAATCAATGTGTAACAGGCAGCAAACTCTCCAGTGGTTGGAGTCATACCTGACACATCAGAAGATGGTCGTGATTGTTGGAGGTCAGTCATCTTAGCTCCAGGACATCTCTGCAGGAGTTCCACAGGGTAGTGTCCACGGCCCAACCACTTCAGCTGCTTCATCAATGACCTTCCCTCCACCATAAGGTCAGAAGTGGAGATGTTCGTCAAGATTGCATAATGTCCAGCACCATTTGCAACTTCTCAGATACTGAATCAGTCCATGTGCAAACACAAAAAGATCTGGACAACATCCAGGCTTGGGCTGACAGGTTGCAAGTAACATTCACGCCACACAAATGCCAGGTTATAACTATCACAAATAAGAGACACTCTAATCACCGCCCTTGGCATTCAGTAGTGTTACCAAAACTGAATTCCCTACTATTGATGTCCTGGGGGTTGGCATCGACCAGAAACACAAACGGACTCATGACATAAACTCAGTGGCTACAAGAGCAAGTCAAAAGCTAGGAATATTGCAGCGAGTAACTCACCTCCTCCTGACTCCTCAAAGCCTGTCCACCATCTACAATGCCCAAATCAGGAGTGTGAAACAAAATTGCTCACTTGCCTGGTTAGGTGCTGCTCAAATAACACTCAAGAAACTTTACACCACTCAGGACAGAGCAGCCTGTTTTTGATTGGCATTACATCCACAAACAACCATTCCCTCTACCACTCACACTCAATAGCAGCACTGAGTAATATCAACAAAATCAACTCCAGAAATTCACCAAAGATCCTAAAACAGTACCTTCCAAACCCAGGACAACTGCCATCCCGAAGGACAAGGGCAGCAGGTATATGGGAACACCATCACCTTCATGATCCCCTCCAAATCACTCAGCATTCTGATTTGGAAATATATCACCATTCATTCACTGTCACTGAGTCCTGGAACTCCCTGCCTATTGGAATTGTGAGTGAACCCACAGCAGATGGATTGCAGCAGTTTAAGAAGGCTGCTCACCACCACCTTCTCAAGGGAAACTAGAGACAGGGCAATAAATGCTGGCCAGCCAATGATGCCCACATCCCACAAAATTAATTTAAAAATGATCTACTCCTGTCTCTTGTATTCTCTCTTGGAGTCCCTTGTGCCTGTAAAAGTTATTAAGATAGATAATGTCATTCTGGTATGTGGCCTCCTCTATATTGGGGAGACAGGCCGCCTACTTGCGGAACGTTTCAGAGAACACCTCTGGGACACCCAGACCAACCAACCCAACTACCCCGTGGCTCAACACTTTAACTCCCCCTCCCACTCCACCAAGGACATGCAGGTCCTTGGACTCCTCCATTGCCAGACCATAACAACACGACGGTTGGAGGAAGAGCACCTCATCTTCCGCCTGGGAACCCTCCAACCACAAGGGATGAACACAGATTTCTCCAGTTTCCTCATTTCCCCTCCCCCCACCTTGTCTCAGTCAAATCCCTCGAACTCAGCACTGCCTTCCTAACCTGCAATCTTCTTCCTGACCTCTCCACCTCCATCCCACTCCGGCCTATCACCCTCACCTTGACCTCCTTCCACCTATCGCATCTCCATCGCTCCTCCCACAAGTCCCTCCTCCCTACCTTTTATCTTAGCCTGCTGGACACACTTTCCTCATTCCTGAAGAAGGGCTTATGCCCGAAACGTCGAATCTCCTGTTCCTTGGATGCTGCCTGACCTGCTGCGCTTTTCCAGCAACACATTTTCAACTCTGGTGTCAGTCCAGCATAGTTTTCTTTTGTATTATTTCATGGGATGTGGGTGCCATTCGGAAAGGCCAGTATTCTTCACCCATCCTTGATGTCCTGGAATTGAATAGTTTGCTGACCAGTTTAGAGAGCAGGTGAGGGTCAACCACGCTGCTAATGGCCTGAAGTCACATGTAAATCAGAACAGGTGTGGAGGGCAGATTTCCTTCTCTAAAGTAATACATGATGGGCTCTGAATTACTAATCTATCAGTATTACCACGAGACCCCTGTCTCTAATAGGAACCTAATAAACTGAGAGAGCAGCACAGTGAGATCCTATTTCCATGTACCCCTCAAAAGAGAAATTACCATTAAAGCACCCAGAAAGTCATTCTTGGATAACATTGCTTCAAGATCAGCAAAGGGTGTTTGGTCAGTTAATCTATCACTCAGCACAACTAGCTATAAAATAGATGAATATTGTGCTGTTACAATAATTGGATTGAAACATTAAAATGAAAGCCACAAAATCAATCACACTTTTAAGTCAACATATGATTGTTGTGCTTCATTTATATGTTACTCTAAGCAACTCCATTTTTTGTTACTTCTGTACGTAGTACTATGAAGGGTATTTCAAAGTTAAAAATTTCAAACTGCTGCCAATAGATGAGACTTGCTCATAAACCTAGGCAGATCCAATCATAGCTAAGGAATTGAACTCTTAATTAATAATGCTTGGCGAACACAAACTACCTGTTGCCTATAACTTTCTCATCCCTCTATATGTGTGGTTCTCTACCTATCTGAAACAAGCACCAGACCTATGTTTTTCATACAAATTGAGGTTCCAGTGTCGATGCTGTTGCAAAGTGCATATGCTCTACATCAGTGCACTGTATTTTAATCAGGAAACAGATAAACATTTTCTTTAAAACCTGACTTCACAAAAGTGCTGCATTGCCAGCTCATGCCAGCTTGGCATTTTGATTCCTTACCTCTTCCCTCTGTGTACCAACATCTGGGCTAGCTCTTGTGTTTTTTTTGAGATTTGTTACTGGGAGCTAATTTTGAAATAAATATGCCGTGTATCTAATTTTCCAGGACACATCAGTACTATTCAGTCAGCTGTGCATGAACAAAAGGCTTTTTTAGCTTCAACTTTCTGGTCAGTTGGGTTTCTTGAAATAACTTTCAAAAACAGAGCTATTTCAACCTTTATTGAGATGAAATTTCTATTGAGTGTTTTGTTTACATAGGCCATGTAACTGCATATGTCGAGAGTGTGGTGCTGGAAAAGCACAGCAGGTCAGGCAGCATCAGAGGAGCAGGAGAGTCGACGTTTTGGACCTAAGCCCTTCATCAGATTCCTGATGCCCAAAACATCGACACTCCTGCTTCTTGGATGCTGCCTGGCCTGACCTGACCTGCTGTGCTTTTGCAGCACCACACTCTCGACTCTGATCTCCAGCGCCTGCAGTCTCACTTTCTCCTCCTCTTATCAACATATCTCTGATAGCATGAGAAAAATTGGCAGCGCTCTAATTATACACCTATATTAGCTATGGACTTCGGAAAATGTATTCAGCTGATAGAGGACACAAGTGGGCCAAAGAGAGAACAGGTGCATAAAACAATTACTTTCCTGTACTCAAATTATTCTGAATGTTGAGCACAACTAATGAATAGGCTTGTGTTTTGTTGACATAAAAGATCCATACTTATAATTTACATTCGTGGGCAGGAAAAGTTAAACTTCTAAAATCTAATGGGTTAAAAAGAAACAGAATTAGGAATAGAGAGAAAGGAAAACAGTTCCTTTGGATATTCAAATTTGATTATTTAATGCTTTAATTTTGGACGCCATCAAAGACATAATATGAAGGCATGAAGAGAGCAGAGATGAAATATAAGTGGACTATGGAATGATGTTTGAGAAACAGTGTTGAGGAAGACCGTATTAGGAGAGAGACTTCCAAGAGCATGAGGTGTTGAGTAATTTGAGTGGTTCAAGAGAGGAAGTTGAATAAAGGAAGGAGAAAAACGCAAGAGGCTGAGGATTGGAGAGGGAAGCTGATGGAGTTAAATGTGAGAGTTAGGAAATGTGGGTTGAGTGGGAGAGAGGAAATAAATGGGTGGGCTTGAGACTTGAAGACGAAGGAGTTGAAAGAGGGAAATGCTGAAGAAAAAAAATGAAAACAGGTTTGAAAGTGAAAGAGATTGAAATAAAACAGAAGAGGCTAAGAGAGTGAGATAGAGAGAGGCAGAGAGATGCCAATAGCTGGTGTACTGCAAGGGTCGGTGTTGGGTCCACTGCTCTTTGTCATTTTTATAAATGACCTGGATGAGGGCGTAGAAGGGTGGGTTAGTAAATTTGCAGACGACACTAAGGTCGGTGGAGTTGTGGATAGTGACAAAGGATGTTGTAGGTTACAGAGAGACATAGATAAGCTGCAGAGGTGGGCTGAGCGGTGGCAAATGGAGTTCAACGCGGACAAGTGTGAAGTGATTCACTTTGGTTGGAGTTACCGGAATGCAAAGTACTGGGCTAATGGTAAGATTCTTGGTAGTGTAGATGAGCAGAGAGATCTCAGTGTCCAGCTACACTGATCCTTGAAAGTTGCCACCCAGGTTGACAGGGTTGTTAAGAAGGCATACAGTGTTTTAGCTTTTATAAATAGAGGGATCAAGTTCCGGAACCATGAGGTTATGCTACAGCTGTACAAAACTCTGGTGCGTCCGCACTTGGAGTATTGTGTACAGTTCTGGTCACCGCATTATAAGAAGGATATGGAAGGTTTGGAAAGGGTGAAGAGGAGATTTACTAGGATGTTGCCTGGTATGGAGGGAAGGTCTTATGAGGAAAGGCTGAGGAATTTGAGGCTGTTTTTGTTGGAGAGGTGAAGGTTGAGAGGTGACTTAGTAGAGACATATAAGATAATCAGATGATTAGATAGGGTGGACAGGAGAGCCTTTTTCCAAGTATGGGGATGGCGAGCATGAGGGGGCATAGGTTTAAATTGAGCGGTGATAGATATAGGACAGATGTCAAGGTAGTTTCTTTACTCAGAGAGTAGTAAGGGTATGGAATGCTTTGCCTGCAACAGTAGTAGATTTGCCAACTTTAAGGACATTTAAGTCGTCATTGGACAAGCATATGATGAACATATGGAATAGTGTAGGTTAGACGGGCTTCAGACTGATATGACAGGTCGGTGCAACATCGAGGGCTGAAGGGCCTGTACTGCGCTGTAATGTTCTATTTCTAGCTAAATCTTACATTTTTGGCAATTTGCATAGAGTTGTTTGGAGGGTTTTTCGCCACCGGATCTGGTGAGATTTCTTGCTGTATCTTACAGAATTTGACTCATTAACTACTATCCTGCCCTTATGGCATCCCTTCTGTCTGATTCTAGCCCTGTAAAACCACACCCCATTGTGAAACAACTCACCATTTCCAGGATATCCCAGAATTGACAGGCATCTTGTTGTGTTAAGTCTCACAAAAATGTATGTCAGTATATCTTTAGAAAACTTACTTTTAATATCACACAGGCATGTGACCTGAGATTATAAAGGTCTCAGATACCATCTTAGTATGGAATGCTTGAAACATGACATGCTATTGAAACTAGGCTGATCTTTGTAATAGCTTCGCAGTGAATAGCTATGAAAACTCATTGCTATTCATTGAACAGCTTAATGTTAGCTGAGACAATGATCTGCCTGTGAATGAAATATGTGCAGATAATAAGAAGTTGTCATAACTGTCTGTTTAATTCTTCAATACAATATCTAGTTTCTTATGGTATAAGGGATAGCACAAACATTACTGCATCAGGTAACATATCCTGCTGGAAGCAAAACCCACGTCTTCCCTGGCTATGATTAGCAGTCCAACCCAGCAGTGTAACATTGAAGAGCTGCTGGAAGAAGATGATGTTGTCAACTTTGTGAAAGGCTGTAGAAATTTGACAAAAATGAAGATGGAAAGCTTACTTTGTCACACTCACATCCGGGCCATTTCAGTGCTGTGGTGGCCAGTACCAGGAATGGAGGAATTTCAACATGCAGTTCAGGAAATCTAGGCACAAATTTGGCAGGAAACAATACATTCAAAGTATTGCAAATGAAACAGAGGTTGGAGATAATGATGTTGTAGTTTGCATGGACCTTGAGCTCTACAAGAAATCCCTGGGTTAAAAATGGTTTCACTTCCTGAGTCCTTTTATAAGTTTACTTGTATGAAGTTGGAACACAATACAGTGCAATATAAACTAATCGTTCATAAGTATATCCAAACATTCGCAAGTTGGATCTTTTAAATTAACATAAAATAGGAGCTCATATGAGTATTCATATATTGGATTTATGTAAATTGGTGACCACCTGTAATGGTTAATGTTT
Organism: Hemiscyllium ocellatum; assembly: GCF_020745735.1. NCBI lineage: Eukaryota > Metazoa > Chordata > Chondrichthyes > Orectolobiformes > Hemiscylliidae > Hemiscyllium > Hemiscyllium ocellatum. Next base: position 44,269,875 of record NC_083405.1, on the reverse strand, counting down.
GAGTATCGAGTGATGCTTGCAGGCATAAGAGAGGAAGACCTGAGCAAAGAAAACCAGTAAGAATATCAGCTTGATATTCTTCACCAGGAATGGAAGGTAGGTGTTAAACGGAATTAAGATTGAAGAAGCAGAACGTGGTTCACATGAACAAGCTGACCTAAGAGATAGTGAGGTAGGAGAGAAAACGTAAAAATAAAATGTGTTCAGAGCTAAATCCATGGTGGTGAGGGTTGAGGTGAAGATTTGTGTGAAGTTTGGCCTAAAGGGCAAGTGAAATCCCTTCAATACACACCGACAGCACGTGGTAAGAGTGGAAGTGATTCCTGATCAACTGTGTGATGGAAAGAAAATCGGGTCTCTGTCATCAGTGTCCATAACTCCAGGCTACGAGTAAAAGTGAACGTTGCCACAGCAACCTGGACTTCTTGGGGAGGATGTGGGAGTAGTTGTCTGAAAGACGAGTGTCAGCATACAAAGGAGGAACCAGAGAAAGCCATTCAACCTCTCAAACCTGCTCCACTATCCACTAAGAACATGGTTGATCTCATTGTAACCTCAAATACACAATCCAGCCTATCCCTGATAGCCTTTCAACCCCTTGCTGAGGAAGAATTCACCTGCTAATGTCTGCCTTAAAAAAATAAATCACTAATCCCTGTTTTGATCAGTTGACTCTGATTTTTCAACCATTCTGGATTTTCCTGTAAGAGAAAACATTTTCCTCACATCCACTCTGTCAAGCCCCCTCAGGATTTTATAATTTTCAGTCAAGGAATCTTTTACTCTTCTAAACTCCAGAGAAGACAAGCCCGGCCTGTCCAACCTTTCCTCGTTAGACAACGCTCTCATTCCAGGCAGTCATCCAGTAAACTGTCTCTAAACTGATTGGATCAGATTGGTGTCAACAGCATGAGATTCAATTCCCATTCTGACTGTGATAGTTAGAGAAGCTGTCTCCTTGCATTACCCAAAGTTGAGGTAGTAGCACTGCGGGTCAGACCTGCCTTTAAGCAGAGAACTGAAGAACAAATACAAAATATTTTATTACAAAATTATTAATACAGAAATGGAGAAGGTCTTAGTTTGGCTTCTACATCAGTATTTCATAACAATGTAAATGTTATCAAAATTATTGCAATGAACGAAAACCAAGGAAGATTGTAGAAATTGCAGAGATGTTATTATTGCCTTTTAAGTGAAAATTCCTTAGATAATTGCCGGTAAAGTTAATTACTTCTCCAGGATTCCACTATTTCTAATGAAGTTCTCATACACTTCCACCTCTTGTTGCACTTTTGGTGAACATTCAGCGAGATTATGTCATGGAAAAATGTCGTGAAAAAAAAGGTAACAAAGTTCTTCAGCAAGAAAGTAATGAGTGTTTTGTTAAAATAAATATGTTACAATTAAATGTGCAATGTTAATTTGCTTTACATTTGTCATTGAATTATGTCTTCAAATTTTGTGTATTTTCAATAAAATAGTGTTAGATTTATTTCGATAAGAGTTTTCTTGTTGCACATACCTTAATATTGTAACTAACAAATTGGGTGGAATTTAATTTAGCTGATCAGGTTCTCATTAGTTTCCCAATTAAGGCCATCAATTGCCAAAAGAGTAGAAAGTCCATCTCTAAGTCTTTCCACTAAGAACTTAGTGAAGCAGAGGTAGGAAGATAGCATGATCTCCACCTGCCACCTTTCTGCCCAGTTTCATGCTCCCTTCATTCAAATTTACCTAGACAGAGAGCATTCAATTCTACCCTTCATGACTCTTTGGTTGATTCAATCAACAAATGGACTGAGCACTCTATATTGTGTTTACCGGTATCAGCTAGGCCAACAGTGTTGAATATTATAGTTTGTCAGGATTACAAAATATAGTCAGCCAGGTTTCTCACAGTTGTGTGATATTCAGTGATTCTTAATGAAAAGACAATAAAAACACAGAAATTCATTCTTACCCTCATCATAGTTTCCAACAGACAATATGTAGGCTACCATATAGAAAATGGATACTGGAGTGCTGCGTATCGGATGCTAATAGCTATGAGGTCATACCTAGGTTTGAGTTACTCTGCTCAACAAGGACGAACCAAAATAGTGAAACAAACCACCTAAAATTAGCTTTATGGTTATGTCTTTATGGAATTCTATCTAGCATAGTTGGTAATTCTTCTCAGTTGTTTGTAGCTCCATGTCCAGAATAAAAGTGGAAGGGTACAACCTGTCCTTTCATAGCCTCGGAGGAACTGGCCTGTTATTTCGCAGGTTACATATAACAGTTAAAAATACACCACAGTGCCCATCTTGTAACTTAGTAAAAATGGACCATAGGATAGAGCATTGGTGCCAAATAGTCTCAGTGACTGAAATGAATGTTTTTCTTGTCAAACTCCGTGAATGCTTTCATGGAATGGAAATCTGCCAGACATAAAATATTTAAGGAACGGATACCAAATGTATTAAAAAACACAGCCTGGAATTTAACCCCCTTCATATCTAACTAAAACAGGGCTGTGGAAAAGATAAAACTGCACTGCCTTTAAAATTCACTCACAAGATGTGGGTGTCACTAGCTGGCACCCAACACTTACGGTCAATCCCTAGTTGCCCTTGAGAAGGTGGAATGAGCTGTCTTCTTGAACCATTGCAGTCCATTTGGTGGAAATGTGGGATCCGAGCTGTACCTGTGTTCTCTGCCATGCTAAGCAGCATATGTGAGATCCCTTCAGACAGGAGAAAGCTTTACTGTCTTCTAAAACTTGGTGTCCAGTGACATATTTCAGATCCCATATAACCATGTGCTTGGCACTTGGGGACAGCTGGCCAGAAACATCGTGCACCATAAACTGGGCCCTGTGAGACAGGAGTCATCCATTCAGCCTCACAAGAAAACATAGGACTTCCCTTTCCCTCAGCTTATTTTCTCCTTGCAGAAAGCTAACATGATTGCTGATCCTGAAACATCCCCATATCCCTCCCTCAATGCTGAGCATGTATGAAATGAGCTGCCAGAGGAAGTGGTAGAGGCTGGTATGATTACAACATTTAAAAGACATTTGGATGGGTTTATGAATAGGAAGGGAATTGAGCGATGTGGGCCAAATACTGGCAAATGGGACTAAATTTGTAGAGGAGATCTGGTCAGCATGGGTGAGCTGGATCGAAGGGTCTGTTTCTCAGCTGTATATCTCAATGACTCTGTAACTGTTACACTGATCCCGAGCAACCACTCGTTATGTTTGTCTCATTCCTGCATGCTAACTTCACATCATTGACCATGGATTTGGGTCAGAGAGTTTAATGAAATGCTGGAATTAACATAACTTACACACATCTGCTGTCACCATGGTCAATGGAAACATTGAATTAAAAGATGAGTTATTGCTACTGCAGCTTGGAAAGGTAAATTGTCTGAAGTACAGGTAATAAATTGCAAATACAATATGTTAAATATTTGTATATAGTTCAATGTTCTCATTGCAGTAAGGCATAATTTAATTATATACTTGAACATATTATCATCTTTTACTTTCCAGATTAGGAGCTTTAACTAGAGGCTCAGTTATTTTTAACCACCTGTCGCTTGAAAACACTATAATTTTGTTTCATGTCTGTAAACTACAGATGGTACATTTTCTTCTTTACTAACTACACTCATTCTTAGACTTTAGGATGTGCACAGTACAATATTTATTGCAGTGCAGAAAGCTTTCTATTCTCAGTTCAGCTATTTGTGGATTTGTTATATTCAGCTTATGGTATTTACATGATGAGGTTAGACTGCTAGGCATTATCAGGATATCTGAAGTCATTCTTAAAATATCCCAAGTCTCAATAAATATTAGTACGATTATAATTTAGTTGCACATTCTGTCATCTTTGTGGTAACTTCAAGTGGACTGCAAGTTTTAAAAAAATACACGTAGCCTCACTCTCTGAGTCTAAAAATTGTGATCTTTTATTTCTCAAGCTTGGTCTCAGAACTTTGTATGTATTTAGTTGTTTCTTTATAGTACATCCTAAAAATTACAGGGTCAATAATTAGTCACTGTACTTACAATTGAAGAAAGTAGATTAATCATTATAATACATTTCACTTCCTCCTGCTTTGAAAGAAAAATTCCCCTTTTCATGCCGATTAGCTCTTTTTGGACACAAAGTGACTCAGACTGTAATTTATGCAGTTCATAGCCATAATTTCACACATATGCAAATTGCTTACAGTAGATCGATTTAGTATTGTGACCTGTAGCCTAGCAACTGATACGTGGCCCATTTAAAATTATATTAATTGTACATTTTCTCTAAACACTACAACTATATCTCAGCTTATGTTCATGATTGGTTGACTTTAGCAATACATTATTGATTTCTTTATGGACTCATCTCATTACGTGTTCAAATCTCTGGACATACTTTTTGGTGTGAGCTAAGTTCCTTGTTGGTTTTGTGGCTTTTGTTTCCTGAGTATTAAAGTGGTGAGTATAGCTCCAATTCTCTGTGAACGTTGTGATGATTGTGTGTTCAGTTCTCAGGTATTCTAATGCAATCAGAAATCAACTCACTGGTTTTCTCCTGATTATAACTATCTGGTTCCTTGGTTATCTCATGATTGTTGATTTGCTTGTGGATATATCAGCATTGCTTTAATATATCTAATAGTCATAAGCACCTGGTAGGTCAGTGCTAGGCACAGGTTACATCCCCTGATCAATACTGTTGAACTTGTGTTTCTGTTTATTAGAATGTATACTCTAGCGACTCTATGGAAAGAGCATACCTGATTCTCTGGCAGACTTGGCATAAGTAGATGTTTGATTCCCCTGTTGTCTTGTGGTGGACATGTGTTTGCCAGTTGGTATTCTGCAAAGGGCAGCCATTTATTATTCATTCCAATCAATTCAATAATTCATCCCAATTCCAGCCCCATAAATATTTGACATGGATTCTAACACATACAAGGTTGGTACAAACTTTCATTTTGTTTAATTGAATTGAATTTATTGTCATATGTACCGAGGCATAGTGAAAAGCTTTGTCTTGCAAGCAGTACAGGCAGATCACATAGTTAAGTAGCATAGATAAGTAAATAATAGGTAAACAGCAGCAAAAACAAAATCACAGGTACAGGCGAATGTTAAGAATTTGCAAGTCCAATCAATTTTCTAACAACAGTACGGTAAAAACTGTTGCGAAACCGGCTGGTGCGTATATTCAGGCTTCTGTACCTTCTCCCCAATAGTAGAAAAGCATTGGTGGGGTGGGGTGGATCTTTCCTTGACAGCGATCCTGTTAGATGGATTCTATAGATGGGAGGTTAGCCTTTGTGATTGTCCGGGCTAAGTTCGTCACTCTCTGTAACCGTCTCTGATCTGGAATGGTACAGTTGCCATACCAGATAGTGATACATCCAGACAGAATGCCCTCGATGGTGCACCTATGAAATTTGGCAAGGGTATTCACCGTCATGCCATATTTTCTCAACTTCTGGATTAGTGGTACTGGAAGAGCACAGCAGTTCAGGCAGCATCCAAAGTGCAGCGAAATCGACATTTCGGGCAAAAGCCCTTCATCAGGAATTCAACTGCTTGAGGAAAAAGAGATGTCGTTGTGCCTTTGTAACCAGTGCATCCACAGGTAGAGTCCAAGAAAGTTTGTTGTGGATGACCACTCCCAGGAGCTTGACACTCTCCACTCATTCCACCTCTGTGTTGTTAATGTGTAAGGGGGCATGAGTAACATCCCACTGAAAGTTCCTTGGTTTTGCTGGCATTGAGAGCTAGGTTGTTCTCAGTGCATTATTTTTACAGGTCTTCCACCTCATGTCTGTAGTCTGTTTCATCACCATCTGAGATTCAAGTCATCCCAAATTACACTCAAATCTTCCATTATTTTCTGTAATAAGTACCAGACACTTTGTTTGTTCCATTTTGGATAAATTTAATCAGTACAGTTGCTTCCCAAAGCCCTTAGAATGTTTAATTAGAGTTAAAATAATTAAAGAATCTTAATGACCTTCAATCATAAACATTCTTAGACAATTTAAATCAAATACTTTTTAAATATTCCCAGCTTAGAAGTAGGAAGTGAACTTCATCATGTTGCATGTTGGTAGGCCAGGACCCCGTTATACTCTTGCCTCCTCTTGAATTAAGTTCAGAGTGTGAAACTTCAAGCTCCACCGTCCTGCCATGTTGTCTGTTGAGGTCCTTAACTGGTCAATTAACGAAGCCCTTCAAGTGTTTGCCTGCCTGGGTTGCAATTAGTTTGGTTCCATGTGGGTCAAGAAAGAATCCACCAATCTGACTAGAAGGTCAGTATGGGTTAGAATGGTACTGGTAAAGCACAGCAGGTCAGGCAGCATCTGAGGAGCTGGAAAATCGACATTTTGGGCAAAAGCCCTTCGGATGCTGCCTGACTTGCTGTGCTTTTCCAGCACCACTCTAATCTTGACTCTAATCTCCAGCTTCTGCAGTACCCACTTCCACCTAGAAGGTCAGGATGAGCAGCCTATCAATTGGAATGGGGGAAGGGTCATTTGATTTGCATATGACTGATCAACTAGAGCTAGGGCAAGGCAGTGTAAACTGGAGCTAACCTCTGCCCTTGTTTCTGATTCTTACCCTGTGAGATCCCCTCCCCTGCCCCCTTTCTGATGACGTATCTGCTATTCTGGGAAATTGGAGATATTCCATAGGTACCAGCCATGGCCTTCACTATGTCACTGCCAAGTTCTTGAGCTTTTAGCCTCTGGCAGCAGTTTGCAGTCAGGATTTCCTAATCCCAGGTCCTGATTCTGGATAAAAATCCTGCCAGCAACTAACCACCTGCTTGACTTCTGGAATGATTTGGAGATGCTGGTATTGGACTGGGGTATATAAAGTTAAAAATACCACAACACCAGGTTATAGTCCAACAGGTTTAATTGGAAGCACACTAGCTTTCAGACTGACACTCCTTCATCAGGTGACTTCTGGAAGGTCCGGTAGGATTTACATCTTCATCGGCAGTGCATTTCCCTTCTCTGGTCTCTCCCAGATTTTGTGTTTTCATGTGGGAATCTATATACATAATAAGACAGTCCCTAATTCAGTGAGTAAAAGTTTCATACACTTCAGGGGATTTGAAATAAACTGATCCACATCAGTCCTCATTCCTCTATTATTACATCTAATATGTGACATTCAAATTGATGTGAAGTAAAGAGAATGCAAGACAGGCAATATGCTCACATTTTGGTATCCTTATTAATTTCTCTCTTCTAATAATGCTTCTGTTGGGTTGCACCTTCAAGGCAACAGGCGATTATCCATGACCTTATCAAAGTGACCAGTCTTCTCACACAATGTGTGTTACTCGACTGTTTTACTGTGAGACACCACAACAAGTCTTGACTATTCTGGTTTGACACTTTATGACAGTGGCTCACACCACGTTGTATATCATTTACAGGAAGTTTATCCCAGTTAATCTCAGGTCCATGTGATCAACACATGCATCAGCTTCTGGATTGATTTCAACATGGGTCAGATATTATCTGAAAGAATAAAAACAAGAAATGCTGCAAACACACAACAGATCAGATGACACCTGTGGAGAGAAACAGATACACTTGATCAGGATTATTTTTAGCCACCTAAAACAATGTTGAGCATGGCTTCTTTTTACCATCCAACACAATATTGATTGGGATATTTTAATCGTCTAAAATAATGCCGATCAGGCCATTTTGTTTTATCATCTAAAACAATGTTTGGGGAATTTTATCCATCTAAAACAAGGCATTTTTTTAAACTGCAGAGCAGATCTGAAGTAAACCAGCCTGCTAACACTTTGACTTGGTCTCCGAAATAGTAATACATTCATAAGTCAAAGCCAGAAGTCACACAACATCAGGTTATAGTCCAACAGGTTTGTTTAAAATCATAAGCTTTCAGAGCGCTGCTCTTTCGTCAGATGAAGTGATCTGTTGGACTCTGACTTGGTGTCCTGTGACTTCTGACTTTGTCCATTCTAGTTCAACACTGACATCGCCACATCATTCATAAGTCAGATTAAGTTTCTTGAGGTATACTTGTTGACTAATGAAGTGATACCTTTTCAATGGATGCTACGTCAATTACCATGAACTATTACCAATGCATAGCACCAAATGATCCCGCAGTACATTTCAGAGTTTCACAGTTCAATTGCTCTTATATTTGTGTTGTTATTTTGTCTAATTACCTTAAAACTGAACTTAACGGTCACCAATTTGTTCTTTAGTGAAATGAATGGGATCTGTGTGGTTTCCAAAACACATCAAAGCGCTACAGATTAGATCATATCACGGGTAAAAATGTTTTTATGTAGAGCAGATGGTGTTGCCAAGAAATGATGTGCTGGACACAGGGCCTGAAAGTGCCTTCCACACCATAGCTTTATTCTGCATCCTCTGAAGCTAGTTTCTGCTCCTAGTCTTCATTAAATTCTCTCAGGAGTGTCTACTCATCCTCCTTAAGGTGGACCTACTGATCAGAGAGTAACATGTCTCAGAGGCAGCTACAGTAGCCTGTTGTCTAACTTCCACCACCCAGCCCACAGTCGGTTTCTTCTCTTCTTCCATTCAACAGTGAAATTCCCTGGGAAGTCAATTATGTCCTGTTTGTGATGAGAGATGAGGGAAGGTGATGGGGTGGCTTGTAGGTAGAATTACATCACAGTGAATGGCAGAAACATGGAGTAGATTTCTTCTACATATTCTATAAACAGGTAAGTATAGCTAGGAATCTAAAATAACACCCATATTTAAAGGAAATAAAGTTAAAGCAGAAAGTATTCAGTGTGAAAAATCCTTGAGCCAAATGGAAGAGTTTGGTAATGGATGATTCAACTTCCATTCAAACACAAGGGGACGGAACATCTCTGTTGGGAGTACAGAGAAAGTAAAAATGGCAATATGAAGGTGAGTAGGGTCAGGAGACTAGAAACTAGAGGACATCAAAGTCATCACTGATGTGAGGTAGAAAGGACTTGACAGAAGAATGAAAAACATTGAGCCAGGTATGGGCAGCATGGTGGCTTAGTGGTTAGCACTGCTACCTTACAGCACCAGGCATCTGGGTTTGATCCCAGCCTTGGGTGACTGTCTATGTGGTGTTTGCACATTCTCCTCATGTCAGCGTGGGTTTCCTTCAGGTGCTCTGGTTTTCTCCTGCAGGTCAGATGAATTGGCCATGTTTAATTGTCCATAGTGTTCAGGGATGTGTAAGTTAGGTGCATTAGTCAGGGGCAAATGTAGGGGAATGGGTCTGGCTGGGGTTATTCTTCAGAGGGTTGGTATGGAAATGTTGGGCCAAATGACCTGTTTCCATGCTGTAGGGATTCTATGATAGGATGAAATCAGGGCAGGAGCAGGCTAGAACAATGGATTTTACAAGAGGTGGGTATACTGCTGAGGTTCCAGCACACTACAGAGAAGCAAAGTCAAGACCTGATTTGATTGTCTTCTCCTCTATCTGATTGATAATCATCCAGAGAGGAATAAGTTGATTAAGGATAATCAACATAGTTTTGTGAAGGGTAGATCGTGCCTCACAAACTTTATAGAGTTCTTTGAGATGGTGACCAAACAGGTGAATGAGGGTAAAGTGGTTGATGTGGTGTATATGGATTTCAGTAAGGCATTTGATGATGTTTCCCACTGTAGACTATTGCACAAAATTGGGAAGCATGGGATTCAGGGTGATCTAGCGGTTTGGATCAGAAGTTGGCTAGCTGAAAGAAGACAGAGGGTGGTGGTTGATGGGAAATGTTCATCCTAGAGTTCCGTTACTAGTAGTGTACTGCAAGGATCTGTTTTGGGTTCACTGCTGTTTGCCATTTTTATAAATGTCTTAGCTGAGGGCGTGGAAGAATAGGTTAGTAAATTTGCGGATGACACAAAGGTCGGTGGAGTTGTGAATAGTGCTGAAGGATGTTGCAGGTTACAGAGGGACATAAATAAGCCGCAGAGCTGAGCTAAGAGGTGAAAAATGGAGTTTAATGAGGAAAAGTGTGAGGTGATTCACTTTAGTGGAAGTAACAAGAATAAAAGGTATTGGGCTAATGGTAAGATTCTTGGTAGTGTAGATGAGCAGAGAGATCTCAGTGCCCAAATGTTCACCTTACCTCTCCCTAGGACCATATCCAAAGAGGTATTCTGGCTACTCATAAAAAAATTCACAGTTCGTCCTGTTCTTAGCAGGGTGTCTTTGCACCACTTTGCCACCCAAGTTGATAGGCTTGTTAAGAAGGCAAACAGTGTATTAGCTTTTATTGGTAGAGAGATAGAGTTTCGGAGCCATGAGGTCATGCTGCAGCTGTACAAAACTCTGAAAGATAATGAGAGGGTTAGATAGGGTGGACAGTGAGATCCATTTTCCGCAGATGGTGATGGCTAGCATGAGGGGTCATAGCTTTAAACTGAGGGGTGATATATATATCAGAGGTAGTTTCTTTACTCAGAATAATAGGGGTGTGGAACACCCTGCCTGCAACAGTAGTAGACTCACCAATGTTAAGGGCATTTAAATGGTCATTGGATAGGGCATTGGTCATTGGACAAGAATGGAAGCGTGTAGGACAGATAAATAGGCTTCAATTTGGTTCCACAGATCAGCACAACATTGAGGGCTGAAGGGCCTGTACTGCGCTGTAATGTTCTATGTACCTTCTCAGTGCAACCTTAATACAGTATTGGGGGTTGCAGAGGCTACAAGAGGTCCCAGGATGAGGGAGAAATGGCCACTGCAAGGAGGTAACTCTGAGCTATTCAATGGGAAAGGATCAGGAAGCCCAGAGAGAGGGGCAGAAAGTGTGGGTTTGGTTTGTGCATCAGGTGGAGGAGGACAAAGTGTGCAACATCTTGTAGGGGGATGTATCAGATGGACACAGGGCACCCATTGAGTGACGGGCTCCCTTCCTGCCCTTTCAGATAAGTTGTTTAAACAAAGCAATATTACCCTCTCCTGCCTAACATTGCCAGGTGTTTTATGGCAATGGAGGCAGATTGAGGACCCTAACTAGGCAATATTTGGCCCTCAAAAGGCCTAAGAATGCCCAGACGGGTTGGTAGGTGCCATAACCAACAGTTGTATTATGGGGACCAGGTCAGGGATGAACAGGAAGGGAAGATTAGCCACCTATCATATTTTAGATTTTTTTTAGCTGGAAATGACTAAGTGTTGCCACAAAATCTAAACCAATATTCCCCAAAAGATTAGATTCATAGTGAAGGCATTGCCCAGGGAGAAGAGACGAGACTGCAGCCCTTGAAGTGGAGATGAGTAAAACTAAGCCTTGTTGGAAGTGTATCTGTCTTAATACTTTAAGTTTCACTTGCAAAGAAACCCTGACATTTTATTCATTTTCTTCTCCTATTTGCATAACGTAATCTGTCTTCCCACTGTTCTAATTGGGTAGCTTCTCTTTGTATTCGTTTTCATTTTGCCATGGAATATTTTTTTCTCAGCTTTCATCTGGTTGATTTATTTTAGCAAGAAATTGTCCTCATAAATTAAAAACAGATAAATTGTTTCAGGGTGTATTTAATCTCACAATTTACGTCAGTGCACAAAATGCAGCTGTTTGTTGTTAGCTGAAGCAATACTTTGCAAAATGCCTAAGGTAACCATGACTATAGCGTACAACCATCAGTGTCATGTTCTGCATCATTGAAAATTACATTAAGTGTTGGCTTTCTGTTTTCTGGGTGACAAAGACTGATAGCAATGTTATTACACGGACTTTACTCATCAGTTGCTTCACAAAGTGGTTCAGATTTATTATTTTTACTGAAAAATGAAGCAATTCTGTTATTTTGACAAAGATTCAACAGCAGTTATTTTGAAAAGATAAATTTATCTTTTGGTGTTTGTCAATTAAGGTTGAGTTTTCTTTCCATTTTCACTTCCAAAATTTCTGCATTTTTTGACAGAATAGTCAATCCCAGACCTGAAGAAAATGAGATTTTGAGGTTTGATATGGCTGAAAAGAAAGTTATCATATCTACAGACTTTAAATTATTCCATTTGCATCAGCTTTTTTATTTAATGTTCTTATTAAGCTATTGTAACAATTAAGTGACATTGTACAACAACATTATGCTTAGCACAGCTGTGAATGTGAATTTTGGCAAGAAACATTTTGGCAAGGGCAGCATGGTAGCACAGTGGTTAGCACTGCACCCCCACAGCACCACGGACCTGGGTTCAATTCCAGCCTTGGGTGACTGTCTGTGTGAGTTTGCACATTCTCCCTCTGTCTGCAATGGGTTTGATCCAATTTCCTCCCATAGACCAATGACGTACAGGTTAGGTGAACTGGCCATGCTACATTGCCCATCGTGTTCAGGGATGTATAGATTAGGTGCATTAGTCAAGGTTAAATAAAGGATAGGGGGAATGGGTCTAAGTGTGTTACTCTTCGGAAGGTCAGTGTGGACTTGATGGGCCAAAGGGCCTGTCTCCACACTAGAGGGCTTGTATAAAACTTAAACTCAAGCCTTTCATTAATTTTTTTAAAATTATCCTTATTTTTACTTCTGTCACTGAGAATGGGAAAAAGGTAATGTTTTTGCCTCTATTAATCTGTTTTGTCATAACAATAGGGTATAGAAACTTGCTCGTGAGACTGGTGATGTGAGGTGGGAAATTCCATGGATCACGATGTTGGCTGCGGGACTGTCTTCCCCAGTTAGTTCAATCTTCATTCTGGAATGGCAGGGTGTATTGTGGGGGAAGGAAACAGTTGGACGCCTGCATCCCCAGAAATGGAGATGGTTACAGTGAATGACTCATGCCCTGTAGCCACCTCTGATATTTCTAACACCCTCCAAGCCCCAACCTTAATCTCTGTACCCACCACTCATGGATCTTTATAGATTTGGAAATTGGCTTTCACATTCATTTCAATTCATGCCTCACCATCCAACACTCTTAGCCTTATCAACCTACCCAGTGTCCACTATGGGCACACCTCAAAACCTAAAATCAGGATTTTTAAAATAAAGTTCAAAGTATTTATTGCAGAATTTACTCTGTCAACAATACATCTCATTCATAAAATCCTATTTACTACATTTCCATTCCTTCAATGACATAAAGGCTTCTAAGGGAAAAAAGTCATTTGCATAATTCCATATAGAAAAAGTATTGGAATTCATAGTCCTACTTTAAGAGACTGTTTAGCCACCTGTCACTGTCAATCAACCTGTGAAATGGCAGGCAGCCGACTGTGTTATTTGATGGTTATGAAATTAGCAGAGTAGCAGAAATGTAGTATTGGAAGCCTTCAGGCTTATTTTGTCTAAAATAGCCAGCAGTGTATTTATTTTAACATGCCAGATATTTTCTATTCAATTATTTAAAGGGCAGGACTTTTAAATTCTTGAAATGTTGACTGCTTTCTTTGGCAGTTACTTTTTACAGTTCCTCTTGACACTGTTAACAGGTGTTGTTGACAGTTGATTTTCATTGCCAAAGTCTGTTGATTTTTCAGATGATCTCGATTGTTAATAGGTTTGTGTATTTTTCAAGCTCTCTCATCTTCTTGACAATTCCAAAGGCCACCTTATCGTCCTCAAAGGGTACCTAAACTCCCCAAATGTTCACCTTACCTCTCCCTAGGACCACATCCAAAGAGGTATTCTGGCTATTCATAGAAAAATTCACAGTTCATCCTGTTCTTAGCAGGGCGTCTTTACACCACTTTCAGGATTAATAAACTTGAGCTATCAAAATCTAACTTTATTGGGGGCTATTAGTGATTTAAATGACCAGCTGTCGCTATGAATTGGGTATATACACAATGCAAATCATTCCCATCCCCAGGGATGCAATCCCCACAAAATAAATCCTCTTCTCTTTCATCTTATATGCATACACATGCTCTAGCGTGAGGCTACTGGATTGCAATGCTTAACCAAATTTTTCCCTCCTAATCTATGGAGTAGCAGGATTTCTGATCAATGCCACTGATTTATGTTTTTCACAGGAAAGCAATAGGTCTGCAAAATATGACCCTAAAATTCTGGTTTTAAAAATAACCCTTAATCTCATATAATGCTTATTGAATTTAACATATTAAATCAATAAATCAAAATAATCATCAGAATAATTCAAATATTCTGCTTATGGTTAAATCTATTATCACTTCTTTATGACTTAATCTCATTCGATGTATTTTTCCTAGTTTTTATTATACTTGATCTAGGGGAGTACTGGTTTCCACATAAATTCACCACGAAAAATTCCTAGCAGAAATATTGGACACTGATTGGGAACTGGAGAAGATTCCATTTTATTCCAGCCCTGAACCCATTAACTTTCTTGATGGTTACCAAAGGCTTTTTAAAGAGTAAATGATACATAACTATCAGTTGTTTATAAGTTACACGACTTAATGTTTTGAAGCATTTTTTCAAACTGTGCGGTCAGATTTCACACATAAGTAACCTTTATAGCTGGAAAAGCCAGAGCTTGCTTTCTTTCTGAGACCGTTTAATTATTAGGCTGGTGCTAGAGAAGTGTCCTTCAATTGTAATGGCTAACGTCTCCACGTTCGTCTGATAGAACTCACTTGAGATACTTTGCTGGGAATATAAACATACTAGAATTAAGAATAGTTGTACATTACATGTGCAGAGCTCAGTAGGAAGAAAGAAAAACTGGGTGATGCTGTCCAGTCCAACGTGCCGTGCCAATGATTTGAGGCTCCTATGAAAGGAATTGTTTTATGTAAGTCTTCCTCTTTTGGAGGGCTAAGTTGCTGCGTTAACATGTCTTGGGTTTAAAATAAGAAGTTATTTCCTGCTTTAGCACGTGGTTACTGTTTAAAATAGCCCATAGAAATTTATAGTTCTGATTACATATGAAGCACAGAGCTTTGAATGTTCTCCTAATAAAGTAATCATCAAATAACTCGGACTTAACTATTTGTTTGTAATCTTGTGATCATTTTATGATTTATTTGTACAGTTTATACAATTGAAAAGATCTTGTAAATTAGTCTTTCAGAGTTTTACGTGGTAGACAACTAGTAAGAGGTACACACTTAACTCTGAACCCACTCCTGGATCAGAGCACATAATCCAAGCTAGTACTTCAGGGCAGTTTTGAGGGAATACTACATTATCAGACAGAACAACTTTTGCTAGCTATAACAATATAAAGTCCATCTGTTTATTCAAATAGATATAAAATGATACCATTGCACTACTAATGGAAGAGCAAGATACCTTTTCTGATACCATGGTCAATGTTTATACCTCAACCAATTCTTCAAAAATAATTACACACTCATTTATTTTGTTTCTTGTTTGTGGGATTATCACTGACTGTATTTTATAGAGCTGTTTTCTCACATAGCAGAGGTAACTGTATTTCAAATACATTTGGTATTATTTCCACACTATCCCCAGATCCCTTTAAGGATTATGGGACAGTATGAAAACAACCCTAAATTGGACTAGATTTGTTTCACAAATCACAAATAATCCAAACAATGTCATAATCATTAATGATATAATGAATATCCAGTGGCAGACAGCTTAAGGGGACATGGCCATCACTTGATGCCGAGAAGAGATGTGCACCATAATTGTGAGAATATCATTTTTGCATGATTTACTGGCTAACAGAAGAAGAAATCATTTTAATAAATATCTGGATTTGAAAGTTATAGAGCAAGACAAAATGAAAGCAGAGCGAATGGGAAGTTCTGTAGACTAAGTTTGTATTCACTTGGGTTTTCAGGATTGAGGGGGGTTCAAATTAAGGTGGATAAAATTATTCAAAGGTTTGATGGTATGATTTCAGAGTAACTATTTCCTTTGGTGTTGGGATACATCTAAAAGAAAGGGTGCAATCTTCAAATTAGATCTGTACTGCTTAATGATCTCAGAATATTCTTTTTGCTGAGAGTAGGCCAATTTAATTTTTTCGAAACTGAGATTGGTAGATTCATTTTAAGCAATGTATTTAGGATTGTAGAACCAATTCGGGTAAGTGTAGTTATGTTATAGAGCAACCATGAAAAGCAGAGCAGGCTCCAGTTCCTTTGTTCCTGATTTCCAAATAATCATATATTCCAGGGAGCATAATAGTTGTGTTAATGTTGGCCACCTGGAAATCTTTAGAGCAAAGAGCTGAGGAATGAATAATGGATGTACAAATATAACTGGATATTATGGAGTTTGTGTGATGGCTGTAGATTAAAGCTTTCAATACTTTCCTGTAGGATTTAAATGTGTACCTATAGGCAAGGTAGAGGGCACAGGGGCTGTGAAGGCACTTGCTTTGATGAGCTAAGTGGATTGTGATTTTATTTGTAGAAGCAATGCTGCCCTTTAATAACATGTTTCTGTGCTATGTGACATCAGACATATTCTGTACAAATAAGTTCAAAATTCTCTTGAGTGGTCCTGATTTTAATCTGATCTGAGGAAACATAAATTTAAATGTCCAAAGCCAGCAGAATTCATTACATATTTATACAATATTAAACTCACTAATCAGAACTGGAAACCACAATGACTATCCTGCCAGGTAAGAAAATGGTTTGGGGGTAGTACAGACTCAAAAAGGCACATTTGTCTACTGTGTTTGCTGTCTTGTGAGCTTTGAAGGAGTGCTCATGAGCTTCATTAATCCATTTGTGCCTTGTGGGGTGTTAACGAAACACTTTCGAAAGCATACATTTCTGGAGCACTGTAAGAGTATTGCAAAATAACCTAATTTATATAGCAGTTTAGTAATAAATCCAAGTGCAGCATTACAGTATAAATGGACACTTATGCATCATTTTCAGCTTCAGTACAATATGAAACCCACAGCTAAGAGACAGAAAGTGACCTTTAAGTTCGTTGACAAATTCCTATTGTTATCAGGCCAGGACCATCAGTCTATCTTGCAGATATGTTCCAGTTGATGAACAGACAACTTGTAGCTGACCTTATCCTCGGGTAGTCCTTGTGGATAAAATAGGACACCTCCATGAACAAACAATGGTTCAGGAGTGTAAGTAGAAGGTGAAACTGAATTTAAGTTTAATTTGTGCACTGAAATATGCCTAATGTGATGATCGTTTGGTTTTTTGCAGAGATATTATTTGAGCACATTACTATGGATGATGGTAATCTGGGGTCCAGTTTCACTGTAACTTCTAGGAATTAAACCTAAGGAATTTCTCTCCCCAGCTCTTATATTCTGGATATCACAGACTGAAAAAGTAATTGTTTACCTTATATGCAAACAGTTTGCTTATGATTCAATCGATATGCAAATATGACAATGTATCACAGTACGATTTGTCTTTGAAGCAAAAAACCTCTTAGTCTCTGTATTTTCATACAACTCCAATGCATTACTTCTGAAAACTGATGATTATCAAATATGGGAGAAAGTTATCAATGCGTGGACATGAAAATTTGGACACAACAGAACCCAAATTCTTCAAAATGTTAAATGAGCAGCAACTGGTGACAGCTATCTTGCTTGGATAATTCTATGGTATTAATGTTAAACTGAAGTGAACTTAGATCTATTTAAACTAAGTTTGTTTGTTACAAATGATTACAGGAACTCGGATATAACCATTATGATGGTTAACTTGATTTCCCACAATAACAGGAAAAAATATCATGGATTTCAAATAAGAACAGAAAATGTTGGAATTTCATGATGAGTCCAATATTGAAGAAGGGAAGGAAAGGTTCACATTTCTAGCGAGAGCTTTTGATGATTTAATACGCCTAAATATTCACCGTTCTTTCTCTTTCCAAACATGATTCCCCCCTTTATGACTGGTATTTTGGGACAGTGGTTGACCCATCCACCAGACAAAGTCTGGTGCAACCTTTCTTCAGCTGGTTACAGAAGCCCTGACTGGACTTCATAGTCCTCACACAATAGATGGCATGTGGGGCTGCCACTTCTATAAGGAAGGGAGTGTCACTCCAAGGAGATGCAAGCCATTCTGATGGCTGGCAAGTCTTCTGTCCTAGCAGTACTGCCAGCAGAAGTGGCCTCTGTTGAGGGGACTGCAACAAGCTCCAGATTGTAAAGAAGAGGTTTTGGGGAGGAGGAAAGTTTGTGGTGCTTTCTAGGGCCAGTCAGACAAGGAATATGAGGGTCACCTGTGTGAATGTTGTGGGCATTCTTTCAGCAGAGCTGCCCATTGCCACTAGTGAGGCTGTCATTGGGTCACAGGGTGGCCAATAAGCAGATTCCATCTAAATGCACAGGATATCTGCCAAAACATCTCTCTCAACATAACTAAGTAGCCATCCACCACTGGAAATGCATCAGTCGCAGGAGGAAGGCGCCCTTGGGTGGCCCTCACACTATACACATCTTCTTTGGAATTATGTACCAGCCTGAGTACATTCAATGCTTATTTGTTTTATAGTATACAGTGTAAAGACTCTAACTGTGCAGCAGCTCTACAATTACTTGCCAAAAAGAGGGTAGCTTTTCCAATCTAATTTACTGATTAATTTAGTGTGACTTAACATAATGGAAATTGAGACACATGATAGATATATTGATTTCTCACCTAATATGCCTATTGTGGAATTTGATGGCCAGTCACACACTATCTCTTACATAAATTTAAAGTATAAGTGGCAGTTTCAAAGCTTTGCACCACTAATGGTTTCTCATCTCTGGAAATGGAAATCATAGATTTCTATGCTCTTAGGATACAAGCTTCTAACTCTAAAACTAAAAGCTCCAAACTTCTGTGATGTATAAAAGGGAAGTTGGACTCCCAGCAACAAGACCGTAAGACTGTTCGACATAGGGGTGTAAGTTAACCAGTCAGCTCATTAACTCTGCTGTGCCGTTCTGATAATCCTGAACAACAAAATCAGAAATTGCTGGAAAAACTTAGTAGGCCATGCAGCATCTGTGGAGCGAAAGCAGAGTTAAGTTTTCTCATCCACTGGCCCTTCTTCAGTACTCACTGGACCTGAAATTTTAACTCTGATTTCTCTCCAGAGAATCTGTCAGACCTGCTGAGCTTTTCCAATCATTCTGTTCTTGTTTCTGATTTCTGGAATTCGCAGTTCTTTGGTACTCTGTTTTTCTGATAATCCTCAACTCCACTCTCCTGATTTTGCTCCCATAACCCTTGATTCCTTTACTGACCAAGAATCTGTCGATCTCAGCTTGAATGTTCTTAGTTAAAAATCAACACCAGGTTATAGTCCAACAGGTTTATTTGGAAACACTAGCTTTCGGAGCGCTGTTCCTTCATCAGGTGGTTGTGAAGAATGTTCTTAACAATCTAGTTTCAACATCTCTCTGTGTGAATGAATTTGGCAGGTTTACTTTCCTTTGAGTGAAAAGATTCTTTCTCTTCTCTATCTTAAGTGAACAACCCTTATCCTGAAATTATGCCTTTTGCTCCTCAACTCTCCCATGAGACAGGTTTTTGATCGCCAAGGGCATGAAAAATTATCAGGGATACGCAGAAATGAATTCAGGTTAAATTCAGACCAGCCAAGATCCTATTGCATAACGGAGTAGGCTCAACAGATTGAGTGGCCTAATGTGTTCCATATTTGTATGTTTTGTTCTAAACATATTTAAGGAGAAAGCGAGGTCTGCAGATGCTGGAGATCAGAGCTGAAAATGTGTTGCTGGAAAAGCGCAGCAGGTCAGGCAGCATCCAAGGAACAGGAGATTCGACGTTTCGGGCATAAGCCTTTCTTCAGGAAGGACTTAGGCCCGAAATGTCGAATCTCCTGTTTCTTGGATGCTGCCTGACCTGCTGCGCTTTTCCAGCAACACATTTTCAGCTCTAAACATTTTTAGACAGCATATGCTAACTGCCCATGTGGCAAAAGAACACTGCATGTTCTTTTTCAAGAAACAGCCATGTTGGAAACTGGCTAATTCGATTAAAATGGAGGGAATGTTAGGGGAGCAGTTGTGATGTTGGTCATGGGCTTTGAGTCGGGGATGCACCCACACTCAGTCCAGGGGCCTGTACGCTGTCACGAATCTGTCTGAGTAGAGTACAGAGGGTGGGCCACAGTCTGTCTCAATTGTTTTACACATTAACTTGACAAATGGTCAGAAATAGTTGGGATCTCAGCGACTGAGTAGTTTACCTGCCTATCAGCTTAATGGTTTTTTTGTTAGATGGGCAGTGATGTGTTCTTGATCTACACTGAGACTACTGTTAGTGAGAAGATTTATGCATTCAACGTTTTTTTAGTTTAGAAAGTCATCATGTATCAGCACAGGCTTAATGGGCGAATAGACCTGTTTCTGTACTGTTCTTTGTTCTTAGTTCTTTTGAACTTTGTTCATAGAGCAATTAATTTAATGCATTATAACTCTTTCATGGACAGTGGTACAATCTGGCTATATGACTGACTTTCCTGATGAATTGCAAAGGACAGCAGCAGTGTATACAAGAATGCATGATGCCACTCAGATGTCATCACTTAAGTAGACGTGCTTAGCTGATCATAGATACTTGTAATATCACAACCTTCCCCTGTTTCATTGGAGGAATCTGATTTCTTTCGTGGGAAACCTGTACAAGGCTTTAGATCAAAGTGACAGTGATGTATTGACACACATTATCTTTACACATTGAGAAAACATTTTGACAGACGTATAATGTGACTGGATAGATTTCCTGTACAGTTCCTGGATGTGGTTGCACAATGTCATGTGGTTATGTGTTGTTTGTGATTGTCACTGGAAAATGGTGTGGAATATTCACTGTGGATATGTTAAATGGTGTCAACATGATATTTTCAGTGTATGAATTATTATTTTGAATTGCTTTTGAATTGTCATATGCAATTTGAATGCATCTTCTGTTTTATCTTAGAATATAGCAATGCTGTACAATTTCGGTTAAGCCTATTTTCTCAATAGTCTTCTATCTATCCAAGTGTTAGTGTTGTTGTCTCAAAAGCTCATACTTTGACTTGACTAAAGCTGAGGTAATTTTCAAAATTCCATTCAATCTTGTTGCATTTTGCACTCTTCCTGATGATTAGACGTTCTGCACATCTTTACCCTCTGCCATTTGTGGTACATAGCTTTCATATGTTGCAGAAGGCTGAAAATTGTTTTGGTAATGGGGATGAACCACAACTCGTGTATAACTTGAGTGGTTTAATGTCTTTGTTTACTGTTGCTATTGTATTTGCAGATTCATGAGATTGAAGACTGATGTCCACAACAATGATTTTAAACATACATCTGTCTTCCAATAGTGTGTCAACAGTATGTTCTTAACTCCTTTAAAGAGTGTTTTTTTTAGAATGACTTCATTGGTATTGAACTAATTTTTCTTTGCTGAAACCACACACTCTGCCAACTTTCCTGAAGAAGGGCTCATGCCCGAAACGTCGATTCTCCTGCACCTTGGATGCTGCCTGACCTGCTGTGCTTTTCCAGCAACACATTTTCAACTCTGCCAACATTACCAACAAAATGGTCAATTGTTTCACTTTGTTGCTGCCTGTAGGACATAAATTCATTCAGTGAATTCTGAAGACGTAAGGAGATCTTGAGATGATCTTCTGAATTTAAGAGATCTTTTGAGGGTCTTTCTGTCAATGGTTTAGAGTACTGAGGAATCCTCTCTCCCACACCTCCATTTCCAAGTCAGCAATGAGGAGTTTGACTCCTTTCTTTTCTTAGTAAAATATTTGTTGCTTAATCAAGGAGGGAAATTAATCTTACTTTTGAATAATTTGGAACTCTGCTATGAGTTGATTAGCCTACTAGTCTATGTTGAGAGTTTTGCTCAACATAATGGCTCATCCATTATAACCTGGCTAGAGAGTTAATTGTATTTGAAGAAATTGATCAGAAGCATCCAAAGCCTCTGTCATTAACTCAGAGTTGGGACCATATTTGGAGGGTGCAGCCACAATATTATTGTCTATGGAAAGCACATTTCTGGGGCAATACTTGTGGAGATAGCTGTGTCAGGACCTCTGCATGGCTCCAATATTCTAAGGTAGTAATGGTTGCCCAGAGAAAGTCTCCACATTTGTACTGCAAGCTGCATTCTTCACAAATGGATCATTTTCCAATATGCAGATCTAGGCCATGTATTTTAACTTCCTATTGACACGCAACCCAGCTACAGGTTATGACAGGTATTTCTGCCTCTTTAATTGCTCAACAAATATTTAAAACTTCAAAACCAGATACACTTCCAATATTTATTGTTGTGTGCTTATTTGCCACAAGCCTGAATTGAACCAGTTTGTGTTCAAAATATTGTAATGATACTGATTTTGCCTAACTGCTGGAGAAACTCAATATGTCCAATAACATCAGTGGAGAGAAAGCAAAATTAACATTTTGAGATAACATTTCATTCTTCAGAATGAGTTTCTCTAGCAGTTTCCGGCTTTGTTTCAAATCTTCAGCATCTGAAGTTCTTTGTTTTATCTGTCTAACTTCCTCCTTATTAGTACTTAGCAACAGAAGAGATGTCAGCTTAGAAAAATCATTGGGGAATACTTTGGCGAAGGGTGAAACCATATATATATGACTAAGGCGTGCTTATCTGAAAGTCTGTCTTGATTACCGTAACTCGAATTTGTTTGGAAATACTAAAACTGAGACTCCTACAGATTTGGAACATAACTATTGATTGGATCTAATTTTCAAGAATTGTACATGTGAGCTCTACTCACATGTTCCAATTAGATGGAGGGAGCTTGCTGAAACACAATTTCAGGAAGGTTCAGGGAACACAGTGTTAGGTGTCTGAGCAATGGAGGTTCAGAGCTGGAAGGGTATCCTATATCTGGAATTGAGAATATATTCATATTGTCCTCTCTTTGATCTATTCTGTAACAGCAGTGCAATTCCGCTTGATCTTCTCTCCTTCTTTCATTTTTCCTCCAGACTATTGATACTAAAAGCAAGATACACTTGACCAAGCAATTCCTTTCTTCTGGTAGTTTCTACAAGTGACTGGGCTTGTATACCCTTGAGTTCAGAAGACTGAGAGGGGATCTGATTGAGACATATAAGATTATGAAAGGATTGGACACTCTGGCAGCAGGAAACATGTTTCCGCTGATGGGTGAGTGCCGAACCAGAGGACACAGCTTAAAAATACGGGGTAGACCATTTAGGACAGAGATGAGGAGAAACTTCTTCACCCAGAGGGTGATGGCTGTGTAGAATGCTCTGCCTCAGAGGGCAGTGGAGGCCCAGTCTCTGGATTCATTTAAGAAAGAGTTGGATAGAGCTCTCAAAGATAGTGGAATCAAGGGTTATGGAGATAAGGCAGGAAGCGGATACTGATTAGGAATGATCAGCCATGATCATATTGAATGGCAGTGCAGGCTCGAAGGGCTGAATGGCCTACTCCTGCACCTATTGTCTATTGTCTATTTGTTGTCCATTGAGATGCGATATCTCAGCACTTTCAGAACACTTTTTGGAGGTGGCATCAAAGAGTTGACTGAATTAAAAACTGGTTGGGAATGTTATGAAAACACGGCAAAGGTCTCAGAAAGTCTCCAGTAAGAATTCCGAAAGCCTCAGTAACTCTTCAGCACAAAACAAGGAACAAAAAATGAGAAACCCTCAACAGAAACCTGCTGTAGATTTTGGGTTTGTAACAGTTAATGTCTGCGATATCTGCATGTCAGCTCTAAGCCAGATACTTGAGTAAATATAAAGGTTTAATTTGACAATGAATTGTGTTCCAGCAAGCTCCCTGCAGCCAATGGAAACCCAGTTGCATAGTCCAAGAAGGTTTGAAGGAAGTCAAGCGAATGTTAACAAGCAATATTGCAGTCCAAGTGGAGAGCAAATATTGAAAACAATTTTTCCATTACAAAATCAGGAATGTTCTCTTTTTAAGTAGAAAATCTTGTATATTAACCAATCTTATCAAAAAACTGAAAGAAGTTAATTTGAAGCAATCCAGTATCGACTGCAGAACATATTAACTGTTCTGGGAAGACTTAAGATCACATACAATTTCGCACCTCTTCACATTATATTTCTTTTGGTACCTAAAAAGATACAACACTCACGGGTGAAACAAATCTAACCACGGTTACAAAAAATGAGTGTTGGGGATACATACCAAGATTAAGGACTTTGTGTGAAAAAACTAAAAGATATGAAGCTATTTGGAGGAGCAAATTACTACAGCTGCTGGAATCTGTACTGAAAACCAAAAAAATGCTGGAAATCACTGCAGGTCAGGCAGCATCCTAATATAGCAAGCTAGATGACTCGGGTCTAGATGACTCTTCATCAAAGATGGTGAACAGACATCTAGACCAAAAATGTTCGCATGCTGTCTCTCCCGGTATTCTGCATGGCCCTCTAAAACTGCTTAGACACTTGCCAGGTTCAAAAGAGTTTTTTTACGAAATGGTCTCTTGGAAGTGAAGTCAAAAGTTTAGTGTTTTGTTTAGTGCTGCAGTTTTACTGTTATCTAGAAAAAGACAACTTTGAAGAAAGTGTCAAAAAGTGTGGCGCTGATGAAGTACAGCAGGTCTAGCAGCAACAAGGAGCAGGAGAGTCGATACTTTAGTCATAAGCTCTTCATCAGGACTTTGAAGAAAGGGCAAGCAAAGCTTTTTCAGAGATAGGGGATAGGGTTTATGGTGACAAAAACTAGCTTTGAAAAGAACTCTAGCATCTGGCACCCTATCTAATTATCCCGTACTTCCCATCCCCAAGAAATGACAATTCCCTCTTCCTTCCCACTCTATTGATCCTAGGCCTTTGCCTCACTTGATGGGGCCTACCTGTCTGGTCCTGATTGAAACCCCAGACTTAGCTGTAAATCCAAATGCCATGCTGCTCATCCTTGAGGACTGTACAGTCTCAGTAATGATCATGGCTCCCAGTGGCACTATTGGGACAAGAAAGTTACAAGAGTCCTGATAAAAGGTTTCAACCTGAAATGTTGACACCCCCTGCTCCTCTGATGCTGCCTGACCTGCTGTGTTTTTTCCAGCTCCATGTTTTATTGATCCCAAGAAAGCTACAAGCCTGTCTGATAGCTGTCAGATTTCTGAGGCACTTTCCCTGCCGATGGTATGGAGCACTCACTTCAAGTTGTTTAAAGATTTAATTAGCTCCATATCTTTTAGTAAGGCAGCAGCAAAGTTCTTAATTTATTTCTTTAACCATTTAGTAGATAGTATTGCAGAAGAAAAATACTGCAGATGCTGGAATTCTAAATTTGCAACAGAAATTTCTGCAAATATGTGGTCTGGCAACTGTGATAAGAGGAACAAAATTACTGACCCCAATGTTTATTAGGACAGGGCTTTAGAGAAGAGCAATTGGAAAGAAGGTTGGTCAAAACTGAGCACCATAAAGCTTAATCTGAATAGATACCACACCCAGAAGCCAATGTGCTGGAAATACTCATCTGCCTGTTGAATGGGAAATATTCTCACAAGTGCAATATTCAGGAACAATTGGACTCACTAGATGTTGATAGTAGCAATGGGAGTGATTAGGGGATCAGGGATGGAGACCGCATGGTCAAGAGGGTTGGATGCAGTGATCACAGGAGGTCAGGGAGAATTTGAAGATTGGCAACAGAATGGGGAAATCAATATTAAGGTTGAGATCTTGGGGATGGGGGAAGGAAATATGGCTGAAGATAAGGTTGCTGTTGATCGCAAATGAATTTGGAGATCTTGCAGAGTAGTTCATTTCTGAGGGTTTTTAGAGGAATTGCACCATGCATAGGATGGAAGGGAAGGTAACATCTGTGAAGAGAGAAACAGAGTTACTGTTTGGTATGATTTCTTCAGAACTGGAATCGTAAAACAGTTCTCGCTGAAGAGATCAATTCAGGTAAAAGGCCATTGGAAGGAGGGGTATAGGTGGACCAGGAGAAGAGTTCCATTGATCTTTAAAAATTAATTGTTTTTCTCTCCACAGGTGCGGGCAAACCTGCTGAGTTTCTCCAGGCATCTTTTGTTTCTATATCAGATTTCTAGCCCCCATACTATTTTGCTTTTATTATGGAAGGGAAGGTGTTGTTTGCAGGTCTGTTCATTGGGTATTCTTTGGCATGAGGTTTAAATACTAAGAATCTGAGGCAGAAACGCAGCTAGCCTTACCTGCCAATGGCAGCTGGAATAGAGGTTAGAGAGGGGAAAGGGAAAGTAAATGAAGGGAAGATAATAGTCCACTTTATCCAGATGCAGTTCTGTGAAGATACTTACTTGCTGGTGCAGCTCTTTACACCTTCTACCTGCCAGGCTTCCCAAAGCCAAGCTAACATAAAAATAGCCATTGAGGGAAAAATCAGGAAGAGTTGTGTTGGAGTATCAGCCATGATCATATTGAATGGCATCCTCATGCTCCTATTTTCTATGTTAATATATTTCAATGTGGAAGGTTTTCAACTTGGAATATTTCAACTTGGAAATGATTGGACTTGGAAATGCTAAAGTGCTATTTTGAAACAAGTCATGTTCGACTAATATGTCTCAGTCACCAGGGTTTTTACTGGGTTTTTTTTCCTTTCTAGAATACAGCTCCTTAAAATGTTTCAACAACTGACAAGCTCCCAAAACAAGTTGGTTAGCTGTTACTCATCCAAGCTCCATTAAAAACACAAGTGGGCAGGCTAGAGGCAGGGTGGGTTTCTATTTCAGATTTTTAAGATTTTAACTTTCCAACAAAAGCAACCCACTCATTTCTGGGCGTCAAGGTGATCATTAGTCTTGAAGTTCAATTTCTTATCTTCCAGTTCTGATGAAAGATTGTCAATATGAAACATGAGTTCTGCTTTTCTCTTCACAGTTGCTGCTTGATCTACTGAGTGTTTCTTGCATTTTTTTGAGCCTGTTATTAGAGTTGGCATTGCTTATTTGCTGTCTATTTTAGAGTATTTCTTTATTAGTTTTTCTTTTTCTGGCTGCAAATAAGAATTTATTTACAGAATTGTTGAAAGTTGTTGTTTTGTTAATGATCTAACAAGTTAAATTAGTACTTCAGTTTTTTTAGAATAATAGAATTGTGTGGCTTGCCAACGAAATAAATCCAAACCTTCAATATAAGCTGAGCACCTCTCAATTTACATTATTACAACTAATCTAAGATAGCAAAGACTTCAACTTAGCTTAGAATTACAAGTCACTTTTACACTGGAGGATTCCATCTCCATGGAATTGAACTTTTATGTTATGACACTCATAATGCTCAGCATTAAGATTGTGGTCTCAGCTGTAGAGAGTATCACTTGTTCTAAGTTATTCATATTTAGCTGCAAAATGTAGTTTTATAAATATAGGAAAGCATGAGTAAGAAATGACCTTTGAACCCACCAGTTTTCCTGGTTCCATACTCGACGCTGAAGCTATTACATATGGAGTCCACGTTGGTAAGTACACAGATCAGAAGAAAGTATTTTTGGGGCCAAAGTTACATTTATATTTATTTTAACCAATATGATAAACCAACTTAGAAAATAACTTGGTGAGAAAACATGAAATGAATTGAAAATAGTTGATAACTGGGAGTGTTTACATAAAAGCTATCTCACAGAGGGTTTCTGATTAATTACAACCACTTTATAGATGTCTTCTAAAACCATCAAAAACAGTTATAATCTCTCCAAGCTATATGTTAATGCTATCCTCACTAAATATTGTTCAGATTTAATGAGGGGTCGGGGGAGGTTTTTTTTTAACTGTCTGTTGCCGTTCCATTAGTGTTTAATGGCATTGCTGCTTAGGGATGAATCATTTTAACAAACTCACTCAAAATCATTAAGTAATCATAATTATTAATGGTCATTATTTACTTAGAGTTGGTTGAAAGTGTTCATTTTGTGTTGGAGAAACTACTATAGATCATTTTCAAATCACTGAAGTCAGACTATGAAAAGAAATTCTCTTCCTGCTGTTGGAACTACACACTGGTTACTCCTTAGAAAGTCTGGTTAGCTCTTCCCAGAAAGAGTGTCTTATAGTGTGATAAGTGGACCTTATCCAATGATGTCCCTTCAGGTCTTAATTGTCTTTGACAACATTAATTTTTACAGAATACAAGACCTTCAGCCATTTCTTAACATTACACGTGTGAATTGAATTATCCGATGGCTGTAATGCTGAGAACCTCATGAGCCTGTGATGGATCATCCACTTTGAAACTCTGACTGAAGATGGTTACAAATACTTCAGCGTTTTTTTAATGATGGGCTGGCTCTCTTCAATGAAGGTGGGGATATTGGCAGAACCCACATTGACTGTTTTTTTTTGTTTTCAGTTGTTCACTACCATTCGTGTTTCAGTATGGTAGGACTACAGAAATGATGCATGAGTGTTGGGATTACTTAGCTTAGTCTTTTGCATGCGGCTTACATTGCTTGGAATGGAAGTAGTCTTGTACTGTAGTCTGTGCTGGTTGATACCTTATGTTTCAGATATGCCTTATGCTAACCTGGCATGGTCTCTGGCACACTTCCTTGAACTAAGATTGATCCCTGGCTTAAAAACAAATGGAAGAACAGCGGATGCTGTAAATCGGAAACAAAAACAGAAATTGCTGGAGATGTTCAGCATGTCTGGCAACATCTGTGGAGAGAAAGCAGAGTTTCAGGTTGAGTGACTTTTCCTTAGAACTGGTTTAGTGTAGCGTGGGTGACATGCCTGGCCAAGAGGTGACAGATTGTGGTTGAATATAATTCTGCTGCTGCCAATGGCTCACAGCATCCTGCCCATGGCCAGTTTTGAGATGCTAGATCTGGTCTGAATGTGTACCATTTAGCATTGTGGCAGTGCAACACTGCATGATGGATGGTATGTTTTGTGTGAAAGCAAGAAGTTTTGACCACAGGACTGTGTGCTGGTCACTGCGTCTAATGCTGTCATGGATGAATGTATGGTTGATTGGTATCAATGAGGTCAAGTAAGTTTGCACATTCTTGGTTGCTTCACCACTTGCTGCAGGCTTAGTCTAGCCGATTGTGTCCTTCAGGACTCAGATAGCTCAGTATTAGTGATACAACTGAACCACTCTTTGTGAAACACATTGATATATCCAACCTAGAGAGCATACTGTTCCTTTCTCACCCTCAATACTTTTTTAAGTAGGTTTGATCATGAAGGAATACTGACTAAACACATGATGAAGGTACAATATGTGGTAATCAGCAGGGGGTTTTCTTACCTTGAGATTTCATGGGGTGGAGTCCCAGGACATCTCTATCCCCACATGGTATACCACCGTGTTGATATCCCTAGTGGGTCCGTCCTGCCAGTGGGATAGGATACAGGGAACTGATGGTCATGTCTGGAACATTGACTGTACCAAGCTATTGTTTGACCTGTAAGGCAGCACTCAGAATTTAAGAGGACATTGCAGGGTTGACAGGACTTGGTGTGCCATTGTCACTTCCGATGCCGATAGTCCTAAAACTTGTTGACTTTTCTGTCAAGATTTGGAACTAATGTGTGGCTTGTAAGGCCATTTCTGAGGGCAGCTAAAAGCCGAGCCTCAATATGTAGACCAGAGAGTGAAAATCACCATAGAGCCATTGGGTGCTCTCCCATTGATTAGAGAGAGACAACTGAAGGTAAGTTTAACCTGTGGGTCACCATACCTCAAATGAGAAACAAGTTTGAGATGGCAGGGTCTTCATGATGGCCTCAAGTTGGTTCACAAATTGAACCCTTCCTGCATCCCAAACCAACCATCCAGATAACGATGGCAGATTTCTGATAGAACAATGATTAGTCAGATGGGTTTTCATGACAATCACCATCACTGAGATGACTTCTTGAATTAATTGAATTTTAAATTTTGCCACCTGCTGCAGAGGGATTTGAACTCCTGCCTCAAGGGCATTACATCAGGTCTGCAGGCATTGACATTACCATTATGCTGCCATTGCCCTGGCTGTAACTGGTTCTATTTCAGTCAAGCAGTACTTTGATTCAATGAAATAATAAGAAACTCATGCTTTAATATTAGATCCATGCTCTTTCCGTTTAATTTTTGATATCTTGGTGCTTGTCGCTGTGGTTTCCTTTTACTGTGGTTTCAATAGAAATAGCTATTTCTTGAGATGTTGCTACCAACTGCTAAATAAAGAACTGAAGCTATATTTTTAGAAGAGGGTGAAGTAAGAAACGTTTGCTTTTTATGTATGATACATGAACCATTATCTCTCTTTTTGCTCATTAGTTGATACAATATTGTGAACTGTGTGACACTTTTATGCATACTTTTAAAAACAAATTCAAAACTTTCCTGTGGTGAAATTGTGCCATGGTTAAAGGGAATGGTCAAGAAATTGGTGTAGAACTTTTTTTTTGTTTGTTGTTCATTTCAGACGAAATTCTTATGGGAAGAGTAAGGCTTAGGCACATGTCCTCTCCCTTTCAATGTAACATTTAGGCAAGGACTGAATCTGTCCCATCAGCCTTGCTTGGTGTGCAGAAAATGTGACCATATAAAAGAAAGACCATAAGTAAGGCGTCGGAGCAGAAATTAGGCCATTCAGTCCATCGAGTCTTCTCCACCATTCAAACATGGCTGATAGGTTTCTTAAGGAGAAAGTGAGGTCTGCAGATGCTGGAGATGCTTCCTGAAGAAGGGCTTATGCCCGAAACGTCGAATCTCCTGTTCCTTGGATGCTGACTGACCTGCTGCGCTTTTCCAGCAACACATTTTCAGCTCTGATAGGTTTCTTAACCCCATTTTCCTGCTTTATCCCTGTAACCTTTGATCCTCTTGACAATCAGGAGCCTATCTATTTCAGTCTTAAATATACTCAGTCACCTGGCCTCCACTGCCTTCTGTGGCAGTGAATGTTGTACAGATGCCGTATGTGGGATCTAAAACATTCAGTAGGCAATTTGGAAAGCATATCTGTACCCTTTGGATCATCTATCATTCTAGCTTATACACTCCTTTCTAACCAACTCCATTTCCCATTCCTCCTCAAACAAGTTTTTTCAAAAACTCAGCACTCTTGCCCAAATTTTGGTTGCCTCTATTTTTGTAGATTTTGTAGTTTTTCAGTAGCTTTATCATGCCTTTGTAAAACATTTCACATTTTTCTTGGAGTTCAGACTGCTACATAGGTGCATGTTTTGTGTATTTTAGTATTATACAAATGATTCTGAAGAGTATTTAAATAATTAACCTTGACATATTTGAAAACCTGGAACATAATTGGACAGAACACTGAGTATAGAGTTGGGAGGTCATGTTGCGACTGTACAGGACATTGGAATATTGCGTGCAATTCTGGTCTCCCTCCTATCAGAAGGGTATTGTGAAAATTGAAAGGGTTCAGAAAAGATTTACAAAGATGTTGCCAGGGCTGGAGGATTTGAGCTACAGGGAGAGGCTGAATAGGCTGGGGCTGTTTTCTCTGGAGCATCAGAGGCTGAGGGGTGACCTTATAAGAGGTTTATAAAATCATGAGGAGCATGGTTGGGTAAATAGACAAGGTCTTTTCCATGGGGCCAGGGAGTCCAGAACTAGACGGCATAGGTTTAGGGTGAGGGGGGAAAAATATAAAAGAGACCTAAGGGGCAACCTTTTCACGGAGAGGCTGGTACATGTATGGAATGAGCTGCCAGAGGAAGTGGTGGAGGCTAGTACAGTTACAACATTTAAAGCACTATGGGTATATAAACAGGAAGAGTTTGGAGGGATATGGGCCGGGTGCTGGCAAGTGGGACTCAATTAGATGAGGATATCTAGTTGGCATGGATAAGTTGGACCATAGTACATCTCTATGACGCTAATAGATAGCCTTAGGTTAACGGGAAAGAAAGGCACTTGAAAAACAAGATTCTTTCTGAAGCCAATGTGCCCAGCATTGAAGAACTAATCACTCAAACCAGTTTGCTGGACAGGATATCTCCTCTGTCTCTAACAAGAGAGAATCCAATGATCACTACTTGAAATTCCAAAGCATAACCATTGCTGAGTCCTCCACTATCAACATCTTGGAGGTTGCCATTTACCAGAAACTGATCTTGACTAACCCCATAAGCATTAAGGCTGCAAGAGCAGGTTACTGTCCACGAGCTTGCAATAATAACTCCCTAGCTTCCCAAAGCTTTTCCAAAGCTGGGAGTGTGATAGAAAACTTCCCACTTGTGTGGATAAGTGCAACACCAACAACACTTAAAACTTGACACTATCCAGCACAATGCAGTCCACTTGCTTTGCCGTCCACAAACATCCACTTCTTCCACTGTTGACACTCAGTAGCAGCAGTGTGTATCATCTACAAGATGTACTGCAGGAATTCACCAAGTTTTCTTAGGTGCAACCTTTCAGACCCTTGAGTCCTGGCCACATCCTTGTAAATTTCTTTTGCACTCTTTCCAGTTTAATAACGTCCTTCCATTTACAATACTCAAACTGCGGCCTCACCAACGTCCTGTGCAACTGTAACATAACTTCCCAACTTCTGTACTCAATGCCCTGATTGATGAAGGCCAGTGTGTCAAAGCCTTCTTCACGTCCCTGTACTTGTGACTCTACATTCAGAGAACCGTGCACCTGAACTCCAAAGTCCCTCTAATCCACTACACTCCTTAATGCCCTACCAGGAAATTCTTACCTTGATTTGACTTCCCAAAATGCAAGACCTCACACTTATCTTTATTAAACTCCATTTGCTATTTCTCATCCCATTTCCCCAGCTGATCAAGGTCCTGCTGCAATTTCTGTTAACCTTCCTCAGTGTCCTCAGCACCACTAAGTTTAGTGTCATCAGCAAACTTACTAATCATGCCTTGTACATTCTCATCCAAATCATTGATATAGATAACAAATAACAATGGGCCTAGCCCTGACCCCTGAGGCACTCCACTAGTCACAGGCCTCTGGTTCAACAAGCATCCTTCCACTATTACCCTCTGCTTCCTGCCATCAAGCCAACTGTGTATCCAATTTGCCAGCTCCCCTTGGTTTCCATCCGATCTAACCTTCCAGAGAGGCCTACCATGTGAAACTTCATCAAAAGCCTTACTGAAATTGATCTAGACTACAAGAGTCTAATTTTGCCGCATTGAAAACATTTCCTATTCTTCTATATGCCAAGGAGAAACTAAACAGTGGTGACTCCTGACATAAAAGTCACAGTAGGTACCTGGCAATTTTTCAAGCTCACCATTTGCTTCTCCGGTCCTCCATTTTGAACAATAAGCACTGACCTCTCAAGGCAAGCTCCATGTGGTTGATATCGGACAAGTATCTTCGCATTTTCATGACAGGTCTCTTGTCTGTTTGTGATACAGTTTATCATTCAATGCTATGTTTCTGAGCGAATTGGCACCTTTTGTTGTAATGAGATTACCGAGACACTTTATGTGCAGGGATAGGCAACCATCTCAAGAATTCAATAAGTGTACCCCCAAGGTTTCTCATTCGCTCGCTCATGTTCGATCACTTTGCACCTACTTGGATACTCACAATCTTTCTCTCTTGCCTTGCCTTCTGGTGCTTTTTTCCCTTGTTCAAAACCTTAAAGCTCACAGTACTTCTTGCTGTTTATCATAGACAGAAGACCAGGAGATTTTGTAGTTGTCAGCAGTGTTCAGGCAAGTGGGTTGACATGTTGCTATACAGAAGTGTGCGACATTAATTAAACATCTCCACCATTTGCCATCAGCATACATGGCAAACACATTGCATATGGCTTCAAGCAAATAGCCATGCCTCAAAGTCTAAAGGGAGTAGTCCTTGGTCAAGTCAGGAGAGGTAGGTTTCAGTCAGGGGTGTTGGCAAAGTAAGTTAAGGGTGTTATCTGACAGCAGCTCCTCTGACATTTTGGTCGGGGTCAGGCATTGTGTAACAATACAGACCAGGGAATGGGCCGCGGTTAGTCCTACGGATCCAGTTTAACCAGTCGAACGCTCCTCAGTAAATCAGGTGGGGAGCTGAACAAAGATCAGTTTGGGGTACGGTCACTCATCAGTCTACGTTTTCCATTCAAGTTGGTCACAGTGCATGAGGTATAAAGTGAGCTGTGGAGAACAGCATGAGAAAACTGCTCGCGTTCTTATTAAGAACTTCACTGTGAAACTCCCCAAAATTAACACTTAAGCCAATTCCTATTAAAGATTTTAACCCTTTGTTTCACAAGTTGGTAAGAGAGAATTGTTTTCTTTTCTCTCCTTCTGTTTGTCTTGAAGCCAGAAAATAACTTTTTCCTCTAATTAGATTAGATTACTTACAGTGTGGAAACAGGCCCTTTGGCCCAACAAGTCCACGCTGACTCGCCACCCACCCATTCCCCTAACCTAACGCTACGGGCAATTTAGCATGGCCAATTCACCTGACCTGCGCATCTTTGGACTGTGGGAGGAAACCCATGCAGACACGGGGAGAACGTGCAGTCAGTCGCCTGAGGTGAGAATTGAACCTGGGTCTCTGGTGCTGTGAGGCAGCAGTGCTAACCACTGTGCCATCGTGCCGCCCACAATATGAAGGTGCACTTATCAATTTAAGCTCTGAAATGAATTTGCTTATTAATTGCCTAAGAATTTCTTGTTAATAATTGCCAGCCAAGTAATCTGGAATATATAAAAACATATTTAACTGGGCAGTTACCTTGAGCTGAAAATGTGTTGCTGGAAAGGCACAGCAGGTCAGGCAGCATCCAAGGAGCAGGAGATTCGACATTTCGGGCATGAGCCCTTCTTCAGGAATCTTCAGGAATCAGATTCCTGAAGAAGGGCTCATGCCCGAAACGTCGATTCTCCTGCTCCTTGAATGCTGCCTGACCTGCTGTGCCTTTCCAGCAACACATTTTCAGCTCTGATCTCCAGCATCTGCAGTCCTCACTTTCACCTAGTTACCTTGAGCTGTCCGTGCTTTGGTCAGTGTGTGACAGCAGAACGTGGTCCTAGCCACAAGAACAGAAATTGCTGGAAAAACTCTGCAGGTCTGGCAGCATCTGTGAAGAGAAATCAGAGTTAACATTTTGGGTCCGGTGATCCTTCCTCAGAACATAGTGCTAGCACTGCAGTTCAGTAAGCGTACATATGTGAAAGGTAACGCGACTCAGTGAGAGTGATACAAGAGAAGATGGAGGGAGATCTTGTCAACACATTGGACTGGACAAGGAGAAAATGGTGGCAGACAAAACAAAATTCTATTAGCAATGCCATGCAAATGAAGTGGTCTAATTGCTGTTAACTCATGAAGAAAGAGTAAATTCATCTTCATCTTGTTTGTTACGACACCATCAAATAAAAATGACTTTCAGTAGCAGGAAAAGAGTACAACAAAAGGCCACTTGCCTGTGGTCATTGTTCTTGTGCTAGCTAACATTATTAGCTTGTAAACTTACTGATAAAAGCCTGTAGCCCAACAGCAAGATAGAACAAATAGCAGTTGCAGTTTTTTTTTGTGTTTAATATTCCTCTAGGATTATAAAAGTGACCTTCGCCTGAGTTATATATAGAAACCTAGATACTTATTGAGACAGGCTGTCACAATAGAGAGCTTTACTTCATTTACATTTTAATATGAATTTTAATGATTAAAGCGGTAACAGTATCAACTAGTGACATGTATTGTATGTTTGGATAATTAAAACATTGGCTTTCACAAGATTATTTCTTTCTTTTAGCAAGATTTTAAATTTTTATTTTAAATATAAAGGAGGGAGAATTAGAAGAAGCATACGGAGTATTTTCTTATTGTCCAGATCTTTCTGACATTTGCATATTACATTATTCAAAAAAAGTTAATTATCTAAGAAAGATATTTTCACAACACACCAAATTATTTATATATCTATGGGCTTTGTTCCTGGAAGAACATTTGATATCAGTCCTTTCTCTGTTCTTAATAGCAAATGATTAACTGTTTAGTTTTCTATGTTGTATTCTTTGGATGAATATTAAAACATTCTACTTGTAATTAGCAGTATCAGATGCATTAGAGTAAGCTGTCCTTAAATAGAACAAAAAGAAAAGCTTTCATCTTTTCTGTATTTATTTTTTAATCTTAAAGTCATGCACCACAGAAGAAGACCATTTCATTCATTGTGTCTTTGCTGGCTCTCAGATTTCCTTTTTAAATTTATATCCAATTCTTTCTTTGAACTATCTTTAATATAGAAAAATAAAATGTTTAATGAGAAAAAACAATATCAGCTTTTCAAAAATTGCAAAGGAACATTGAATGTTGAGCCAGAACAGAATAGAGGTTTGGACCCATGATTCTTGGCCACTATGGTATCCTGGAACCAACTTTGATCATTGTAGAATCATAGGAGAGAGTTTTAATGTGGGCAAGTGAGCGGGATTAGATGTGACTTAAATGGAGGTAAAGTCCTTGGTGCATTTGGAGGGCAGCTCCAATCTGCTAATATTTGAGCTTTGTTAAGGTAGCTGGTTTGACCCACTTCAGGGAACCTGACAGCTGTAGCAAAAGCAGTTTCAGGAAGAAGATGAGTGCCATTTCAGCACTTCTTGTGAGCCAGCAGGAGCAGGAATGCTTGCTCCAGCCCCCTTCAAGCTCCTCTAGCATCAGCATCCACTGCCGTCGAGTCCCACCAGTACAAAAGAACCTGAGATCTAGACTCAGATGACCATGCTCCTTCACCCTAACCAATCTTATATGCTGCAGCTTGCTCCAGAATCATCACATTTGATTGGAAGTCAGGCTTATCATCAAGTTTGAGGGTTTTCCATGCAAGCCATAGTATGGAATATTACAGAACAGAGGCAGACTATTCATCCTGTTATGTATGTGCAACTCCTCTATCATTGTCCAATTACTCAGATATGTTTGCAATTTTCCCATTAGCCATTTCTTTGCAAATGTTTCCCCTCAAATATTTGTCCAATTGAATGTTGTTGCTAAGTTTGTTTTCTCTACCCTATTAGGGTAATCATAGCATCACCCTTTTCAAAAGAACATTTTCTCACGTGACCTCTGATATATTAGCCAATCACACTTCAGAGCCTTGTTATCTGGTGTCCGTCACTTCAGCCACAGGAAGGTTTCCCCTTATTTTCTCTGTGAGAGCCAGTCATGATTTTGGATGCCTTTGTATCATCTCCCCATAACTTTCTCTGATCTGAGGACAACAATCCCAGCTGTCCACATAAATGAAGTTCCCCTCCTTCATCCCTGGCTAATCCCTTGACATTCTTCCTAACAACAGTAGTGCCTGGAATTGAACACAACTCTCCAGTTTAGGGTTAGCCAGTGTATTGTAAATGAGCAGTATAACTTTGTTGCTTTTCAATTCTTCACCTCTTCTCCTCTTTTTACAAAAGTTAGGATTGCAAATGCTTTTAACAGCCTGATTAGCCTGGTCTGTCACCTTGAAAGATTTAGGTACATACCTCTTCCAGTCCTTCTGTTCCCAAATCACCTTTTAAAATTGAACCATTTAATTTAGACCATGTCTGATTTCATATTTTCCTCTGTTAAATGTCATCAACCCTGACTGCCCATTTCAATAGGCCAATTGTGTCACCTGAAGTGTATTTTAGTGCTTCATGATGTTAACCACATTACTGTGTTTTGTTTCAACTGGAAACATTGTTTTACATTTTATAGAGTCTGTAGGAATGGAATAGAGGATTGGCTAGCCTATTACTGAGATATTTGTATCATCGATAGTCACAGGTAAGGTGCCCGAAGACTGGAGGTTGGCTAACGTGGTGCCACTGTTTAAGAAGGGTGGTAAGGACAAGCCAGGGAACTATAGACCAGTGAACCTGACGTCGGTGGTGGGCAAGTTGTTGGAGGGAATCCTGAGGGAGAGGATGTATGTGTATTTGGAAAGGCAAGGACTGATTAGGGATAGTCAACATGGCTTTGTGCATGGGAAATCATGTCTCACAAACTTGATTGAGTTTTTTGAGGAAGTAACAAAGAGGATTGATGAGGGCAGAGAGATAGATGTGATCTATATGGACTTCAGTAAGGCGATCGACAAGGTTCCCCATGGGAGATTAATTAGCAAGGTTAGAACTCATGGAATACAGGGAAAATTAGCCATTTGAAACAGAACTGGCTCAAAGGTATAAGACAAAGGGTGGTGGTGGAGGGTTGTTTTTCAGACTGGAAGCCTGTGACCAGTGGAGTGCCACAAGGATCGGTGCTGGGTCCTCTACTTTTGGTCATTTCCATAAATGATTTGGATGTGAGCATAAGAGGTACAGTTAGTAAGTTTGCAGATTACACCAAATTTGGAGGTGTAGTGGACAGCGAACAGAGTTACCTCAGATTACAATAGGATCTTGACCAGATGGGCCAATAGGCTGAGAAGTGGCAGATGGAGTTTAATTCAGATAAATACGAGGTGCTGCATTTTGGGAAAGCGAATCTTAGCAGGACTTATACACTTAATGGTGAGGTCCTAGGGAGTGTTGCTGAACAAAGAGACCTTGGAGTACAGGTTCATAGCTCCTTGAAAGTGGAGTCACAGGTAGATAGGATAGTGAAGAAGGCATTTGGTATGCTTTCCTTTATTGGTTAGAGTATTGAGTACAGGAGTTGGGAGATCATGTTGTGGCTGTACAGAACATTGGTTAGGCCACTGTTGGAATATTGCGTGCAATTCTGGTCTCCTTCCAACTAGTTCTTGGAGGCACATTGCCTTGTTGCTAGATTAGCATAGACTTTGGCAGGAGAGGAAAGCCACCTCAGCCCAAGTTTCCTGTAACAAATTTATCTAGATGGTGGTCTGCGGAGGAATCATGGGTATCAATTGACTCATTCATGAGCTGCATTGGCATCCCGGTGCCCCTGGCTGAAAATCCTGCATCTCCTTCAACTTAAGCAGAGGGTTTTTACCACCACCATGATAAAACTCCTCTCCCACAATTAAATAGACCTGTTTCTCACTGTGTCTTGCTGCGTTAAATCCAACCTACCATTCTAACTTGGAACATTATTGCTATTCCATCACAAAATCTCAAAACTCCCTTCCAAAGGATACTGAGAGCATTTTTAACCACCCAGACTGCAATATTTTAAAAAGGCAACTCACCGTTGGCATTTCAAGGGCAGGCAGTCAATTATTTTAGCCTTGCCAGCAGTGCCAATATCCCAGTGAATTAATAGACAGTGGTTGTTTTGTCATTTTCATTTCTGGAATTGGAGTATAACATTTGTAATCTCCCAGTCCTCTGGCACCATTCACATATCTAAGGGGGAACTGGATGATACTGGCCCGTTCTTCCTTGACCTTTCCCCTTACTTCCATGAGTAACAAACAAAATGCATACCAACTAAACTGAGTGACATTTTTAAGGACTTAACGTTTTGGCCTGTTAACCAGAAAATGAACTGGACTCACCCAGTGGCTACAAGAACAGGTCAGAGTTTAGAAATATTGCAGTGAGAAGCTCACCTCCTGACTCCCCGCAGCCTACCATGATGTACAAAGCACAAGTGAAGTGTGTGATGGAATACACCCCACTTGCCTGGATGAGTGCATCTCCATCAACAATGAAGAAGCTTGATGCATCCTTGATTGGTACCACATCCACAAATATTCACACCCTCCACCACAAACACACAGTAACAAAAGTGTATAATATCTGCATTATCCATTACTGAAGTTCACCAAGCCAGCTCCTTCCAAATTCATGACCACTTTCATCTAGAAGGACAAGGGCAGCAGATACATGGGATCACTAGCACCTTCAAATTCTCCTCCAAGAAAATCACCACCATTCCTTGACTGTTAGTAGATCATGATCCAGGAACTTCCTCCCTCACTGTTAGTGTACATATACCAACTGAACTGGAACAAGTGAAGAAATTAGCTGAACAGAACCTTTTCAAGAGCAAGTAAAGATGAATAAATGCTGAGTTAAAAATCACACAACACCAGGTAATAGTCCAACAGGTTTTTAATTGGAAGCACTAGCTTTCAGAGTGCCGCTCTTTCATCAGGTGATTGTGGAGGACACAATTGTAAGACACAGAATTTATAGCAAAAGTTTGCAGTATGATGTAACTGAAATTATACATTGAAAAATATCTTGAATGTTTGTTGAGTCTTTCATCTGTTAGAATACCATGATAGTTTTCACTTCTTTTATATGTAAATCACAATTTTTTTAAAAAAAAGTTACATTCTCAGGTCAATGTCATGAGAGATGAGCTGGCTCCACTTCTTTCTTCACCCAAGCCCTTGCTTGGTGACAAGGCTATCTAAAAGGTTGCCTTCCCTTGTAGATACTTTTGCCCCTCTTCCAAATGAACTTGTGTTATAAAAACTAATTGAATCAGGAGCCAATTTAGCCAAGTTTTCTTGAATTGACAAAGGAGATGAGTTTATTATTTACTACACATGAGAATAAGCATTATGACAGCATGCATGTATGTAATTAGAAATAGACTAATAAATATTTACTCTCTGACTCAGAAGTGTAAATGTTAAAGAAGGTATATGTGGATTTGTCTATGAATTATTTTTAAAGAAGAGCATAGTTGAGTGTTGTCGAATTCAGTGTGTGAAAAAGATGTTTACCTGCAACAGAAGATGACTACAGGATGGTTCTTCCACTGTAACCTTCAGAGCATAGTAGCACTTGAACTCAGGCTGGTATACACAAGAGCATTTCGGCCTACTTTCTTTTTCCCGTTTTTTTAGACTTACTAGTCCACTCCAGAAGAATTAAAACTGGCTTTTTAAACTTTTCTGTGTATATTCCTGAAGGTTAAAGCAAAATGTCTGTAAGAGGCAGCTGTCTGCTGAGAGGAGATCGGTAATCAGCCTCTCTCATTATCTCTTCATGTTAAATCTCTCATGGTTTGAAATTTTCTTAGCAATTTACATGCATAACATTCCATGGCCTTCACACAGGATTTTGCCACTCACTGAATTTAAATCTGCACTTTTAAAAAATGTAGCAGTCCTTCTTTTAAAAGCAACACATTTTGGAATTGAAAGTGAAAAATATCTATAAATACTTTGGGATTCTAATCCATCGTCATAACAACATGAGGAAAAACCAGTTAAAACTGTCAAATATTAATCCTGCTGGCACCAGAACCACTTGAGTTCCATTTTCAGCTTCACAAAAGCAGGTTGGAGCAGCACCAGTCATTTCTAAGTTGTACTGCTTTTTCTTTCCCCTTCCTGACTGGTTTCAGGGCAATTTGATATACATTTTGGTGGCAGGCTGGTCGCAATATTTGCCATGTCTCAGAGTTATCCATCTCAGGTCCAGGATGTTGCAGGCAGGAAACTGTTGGGTTTGCAGAGCATTAAAAAAAGTCCTTGCTTTAGTTTTCAAATGATATGAGTTACTTGGTGCAGTCTATCATTTTGATTTGGCATTCTTTTTATGTTTAATCCTGTCTCCAATACCTTACGCAGGACATGAGTACTATTTAGCATTGTAGAGTTAGTAATGATAGGAAATAGGTTGGATGCTGTATTCCCATTCCCATACCTATTTGCTCAAATATGGACCTGTTTCTGTCTTCTCTGCTGCTATTTTCAGTGGGACACTTGCCCACTGGATTGCTTCAGCATTGGTGGTTGTGCTCTGAGTCACCTCGGCTTTGAGTTCTGGAATGCTAATTCTACAGTACTTCTCCAGTTCACTACACTTCTCAAGCTCTATACCTCCTGTTCCTCCTCTAAGGCACTCCTAAAAATCTACCTCTTAGAGTCTTCTTTTCGATCATCTGACCTAATTTTCTAATGTTCTTGAGATGTTTTGCTACATTAAATACACTATGTGCATACATGTTATTGCTGTTCACTCCTACCCAGCTCAGCTCTCACACAAATCATAGGGCAGTCCAGCTCCTGTTGCATTACTTCAAATATTATTGCAAGCATTTACAAACCTCTGCTTCTCTTAATTCCACCAATAGTTCTTGAATACTAACCCTGTAATGTTAGGGACCAATTCCTGACCATCGCTGTGTGTGGCTTGCCTGGGACAAAAGGCAGGGAAAAAGGAACAGGAACCAGCCTTGTAAGGCCTGTGTACTTTTATATCATTGTGGGATTTCCAGGGAGAGAGAGTTGCTCAGGGTACATACCTGAAGGTGCCAAATGGTTGAACCCACAAAAATGAGGCAGTGTACGGCAGGTTCCCTACATGATTTTCCAGATTATATTCCAATCCCAGCTCAGGAATGCCTAAAGAAATACAGCACTGTCATCTGTCCTCCAAAGAGTGTACAAGTGATTTGGAAGTAAATTATCTGTGCAAGCTAAGGCCGTGTCTGTATATGTCACAGGATATTTTGCTGTCATCAGGATTTTGCAATCATAAATCAAAGAAACATACATTGTAGAAGAGGCCCATTGAGGTGCACTGATGAAAAACTACACTAAAGCTCCACTGGTTACACTTTCCAGAAATCAGCCCATAGATTTGAATGTTATGACATTTCTGGTGCTTATCCAAGTACTTTTGAAAGGTTGTGAGGTTTTCTGCCTCAACTGCTCTCCCCAGTTAGTGCATTCCAGATTCACACCACTTTCTGGATGAAGTGATTTGACCTCCAATCCCCTCTAAACATCCCACTTTTCACTTAAGATTCTGCTCCTTTGTTATTGACTGTTCAACTAATGGGAACAGCTGCTTTCTGTCCATCCTGTCCAAAGTCTCCATAATCTTATACACCTCAATGTCGTCCCCTCTCAGCCTTCTCTGCTCCAAAGAACTCAAGCTTATCTAGCTTCTCTTCATAGCTAAACTGCTCCATCCCAAGCAACATCCTGGTGAATGTCCTCTGCACCCCCTCCAGTGTAGTCAATTTACTACTATAGTGCAGTGACAAGCACTGTACACAATTCTATAGCTGTGGCCTCATCCTTGACCATCCTGCTCATGTAATCCACACCATGACTGATAAAGGCAAGTGTCCTATATGCATTCTTAACTACTCTATTAACTATCCTTGACTACACTGTTGCCTCAGGGATTTGTGAACAAGTATTCCAAGATCTCACTGTTCCTCTGAGATTCCTAGTTTCCTGCATTTTACTGAATATTCATTTTCCTTGCTATTTCTGCCATCACCTCACACTGATCAGGGTTAAATTCCATCTGCCACTGCTATGCCCATTTGACCAATCCTGTAACATGAGACTTTTGTCCTCACTGTCAAAGACACAGCCAAGTTTCTTGTTAATCTCCAAACGTACTTACCATTGTTCCCACATTTTCTTCCATATTGCTTCTATATATCACAAACAATAAGGGACCCAGCAGTGATCCCTCTTGAACATCACTGGACATCAATCTCCACCCAGGAGAAAGTGAGGACTGCAGATGCTGGAGATCAGAGCTGAAAATGTGTTGCTGGAAAAGCGCAGCAGGTCAGGCAGCATCAAAGGAGCAGGAGAATTGACATTTCAGGCATAAACCCTTCTTCAGGAATGAGGAGCTTATGCCCGAAACGTCGATTCTCCTGCTCCTTTGATGCTGCCTGACCTGCTGCGCTTTTCCAGCAACACATTTTTCAGCATCAATCGCCACCCACACAACTTTCTACCGCCAGCTACTTTTAAGCCAATTTTTGAATCCAACTTGCTAAGTTACTCTGGATACCAGAACCATTTATCTTCTGATCCCATGTGGGACCTTATAGAAATCCATGGTGATAGACACTCAAACTCTGGTATTCCACCCTCAAGCTGTGTGGTGTTTAAATATTCTCCCGGTGGTCTGTGTGGGTTTCCTCTGGGTGCTCCGGATTACTCCAGATGGGTAAAATGCACAGGTTAGGTGGCTAGACCATGCTAAATTGCCCATAGTGTCTAAAATGTGCAGGTTAGGATGATTAACAATAGGAAATGTGGGATTGGGTAAGGGGGTGATGGGATGCTCTTTGGAGGGTTGATGTGAACTTGATGGGCTGAATGGCCTGCTTCCACGCTGCAGGGAGTCTATAATTCTATGATTCAATCTACACATATAAAAAACAAACACAGCCAGATGATTAAAATCATGGAATCCTGATACAAAAACTGCAGACTTTAGTCCTCTCAGCTTCTGCCTTGGCATTGGACAGAAGTGGCACACTTTGTAGACTCAGGCTGGGATTTATATGAACATTGGAAATCTGACTAGGTGTGGGACATAAGTCTATATGCATCATCAAGGAACCCACTAATGCAATGTCATATGAAGTGGGTACCTATTAATTGCCTCCACATTCTCCATCACCAGGAAAAGTGAGGCTGAGGTATAAAAGCAGTGTATCTCAAAATGAGGTGCTCTTGGAAGTTTGCTGAAAATTTTTAAATTAAAGAAAACCTACAATTGTTAGATCCCTTGACAGGGATGGTTTGGTCATTGAGAGGAGGTACTGTCACCAGAGTTGTTACTGACTTCTGGACTGTATAAGTGAGAGGAGTCGAATGCAGGAGCATTTTAAAAATAACTTCTAAATAAATCCTTAACTGGCTGCCTGCCTCAGTGAAGTTAATTTCTCTGCCAGAATCTCCAAAAAATGTGCCTATTAGGCAGCCATCCCAGCTCCGAAATCACCTCTGTCTTATTGGGAAAATTCCAAGGCTTCTGGGCACAGCTAGGGTGGGATGCAAAGGAGGGAGGGAGCTTTATCTGGGTCTTTTAGCCAACAATAGTTGTTGCAATCTATTTTCTGTAAAAGTATTTCAAAACTGGCTTTGAAGATGGTGCCTGGAAATAATAATGTAGCTCAAGACATAGAGATAAATAAATTTACACTGCAATGTTTATTTTGTCTA
Source organism: Hemiscyllium ocellatum (assembly GCF_020745735.1). NCBI lineage: Eukaryota > Metazoa > Chordata > Chondrichthyes > Orectolobiformes > Hemiscylliidae > Hemiscyllium > Hemiscyllium ocellatum. The sequence goes on along the minus strand of NC_083405.1, from coordinate 44,225,170 downwards.
CATAACCTTGCCAAAACTAGCTGAGCTTTGTAGTCTTCACTGCAAATAGTTTATTTTCCCCTGATGTTCTAACTCGATGTCATATTGTGTTACAGTTTTAAAATTGGTTTGTTTAAACATAAAGAGGATATATTGTTAGAATACATATTGTCTTTTATCTTCTCTTCCTTTCTGTACCTTGGATTTGGTTTGTTCTGTAACTTGGAGGAAGTCTGCAAGGTTCTCATTTTGCACAATTGACCAGAATTCCACCATCAGACTCCAGGGATACAGGAAGTCCTCAGCTGACCACCAGGACTTCAACACAAGTCATGTAACTTTGAACAAATTTTTGGGAAGCTGGACTCATTGGAAATGGATTAGTGGTGCTGGAAGAGCACAGCAGTTCAGACAGCATCCGAGGTGCAGTAAAATCGACGTTTACGGCAAAAGCCATTCATCAGGAATAAAGGCAGAGAGTCTGAAGGGTGGAGAGATAAGCTGGAGGAGGGTGGGGGTGGGGAGAGTTGCAGTGGGAGAGGGACTCACGAGATTCTTGTAGAGAGAGGAGGAAAATTTCTTCAAGGCAGGCATCCTTGCAAGAGGATTTGCAGTAGGGTTAAAATCAATTAGGTAAAAACAATGACTGCAGATGCTGGAAACCAGATTCTGGATTAGTGGTGCTGGAAGAGCACAGCAGTTCAGGCAGCATCCGAGGAGCAGTAAAATCAATGTTTTGGGCAAAAGCCCTTCATCAGGAATAAAGACAGAGAGCCTGAAGGGTGGAGAGATAAGAAATGGGCCTGTTGTCAGACTAGAATAGTTTAATTTGAAAGTCTTGCAGGAATAACGTGTAAGGAGTCTGGTAGATTGAAACTTCAATGAAACAACACTGAGACATTTATCTGCAGATTCCACTGTGTACTGCTGCAGTGCTGGGAGCTTCCCTTTCATTGTACATCCAGCTGGCGTGTTTGACGAAAGCTAAATATGGATGTCACCTGCAGCAAAGCATCATAAGCATCCAAGGGGAAGAGAATATTATCATTTGTGTTGAATTATTGATTTGAAAACTTCAGTTACATAAGTTGTCAAATCTTTTAATGTCACTCTATCAAGTATGTTACAATGACAAAGCTGGTAATAAGGTGAGGGTGGGTGGGTCTTACCTTTGATCATCCAAAAATTTGGTTCTGGAGTTCTATTTATAAGGGTGCCTCAAGAATCATCTTTAATTGTTGTGACTAAAGCCATTAATTCTAATCCTTTTCTGTGACTTTAAGCCTAAATAAAGGTCACTTTTTTTTTGGAAGGTAGTGAAATATGTTTTATTTTACTATTTTCGAAGGAGAAATTTTAGATGAGTCAAAACAAAATGAAATATATTTCAGTGAGAATAGTATCTTGGCATTGGCTCTGTGACAAGCTATAGCAGCTTCTTGGCTATATTCCCAGTGTCAGCTGTGAGAAGCTAGTGCTGGATGGTACTCCATCAGGGAAAGAGTGTGTAACAAAAGAAAGATACAGCTGGTCACAGAGCTACCACAGAAGAGACGCATGAGCCAGTAATCCCAGAATCATAAGGTACAGTGTATCATGTTTCAATTCTTAACAAAGTGAAGGGGAGAAAATAAAGAGGTAATAATCACTGTTATTTGATGCTCAAAGCAGTTTCTAATTGTAACTTCTGGGCCTCAATACTAAGCAACCTCATAAAAGATGAGATGAGATTGAGGTGTGGGGTTGTGGAATGTTGTTGTTTAAAAAACCATCCCGAATGTACCCATTGGTAATTTTATAGCAGGAGGTTGTGCGAGGTGTGCAAGCATCCCCCTTGGGAGGTGGGAAACCAAGAGGCAAGAAATTGAGAAGCTGATTGAAATGTAATTGCTGTGGATCATGTTTCTGTGAGAGTATGGTAAACTGCAAGCTTCCAGCTTCAGAGGTTCAACCCATGTTCCAGCACCCTCCTGGGGACCAAGCAATACAGCCAACCACAGGCCTTTCACAGACCTCTTCAGCCTTTTCCTGCTAATAACTGTCTCTCTCTAGTTCCTATCACAATCCTCTCCTTCTGCCTCACCCCCCACCCCCCCAAATAAATCCCTATCTGTCTCCTCCTGATTTATGATAAGTTTTTGTGAATTGACTTGATTGAAACAAAAACAACCCCAGCTTCAATCTTGTGTTTTCTTATTTATTTTTCTTGCCTGCTCTATGGGAAAGTGCTTAACTTTCATTGTCACCTTCTCAAGATGGTTTGCAATGTGTTTTGTCATTTTTATAGCCTGCCTTATGTGTATCATTTATCTCTTTAAGTCAGTGTCTATGAAAACGCACAATGAAGAAAAGAACAAATCCTGAAATAATGTGGGTTTTCAATTTACCCTCTCTGAGGCCTCTGGCAGAATGTCTGACTGAGACTGTAAGCTCACTATTAGGAGACTTACAGATTCATGTGCAACTGCACAGAAATTGTGATATTTCCAAAGTGAATCTTTGGATTATTCTTTGCAATTTGTTCTTCATTGTTTTATTTACTTTGATCACAGAATAAGAAGCAGGAAACATTAGAAATGCTGAGCGAACTTAGCAGCAGAGAGTAAATGTTTTGAGTCAGCTGTAACCCTTCCTAAGAATTGATGGAGCTGGAATAGTTACAGCTTTTATACTGTTGACAAAGGGAAAGGGTAAGCAAGTGAAACAGGTTGTTGAAATGGCCAGACCAAAAGGGAAAGGCAGTTCTAAGGTAACAGAAAAGAGATATAGATGAAAAGTAGGTGTTAATAGTAGGTATTAATAACAGAAATGAAGGTGGATTTGCTGAGAGTGAACCCAAGACACTGGTAAAGGTGTAGAGCAGTGGGCGAAGGGGATGGGGTCAAAATTGAGGATAGCGTGCATTGCCTGACATTGTTGAATTTAGTGTTGAGTCCTGAGGGCTGTAAAGTGCCAAAGTGAAAATTGAGATTGTCTTGCTCCTCTTTGTACTGGAGCAGTGCAACAGGCCTAGGACAGGAATGTTAACATATTAGGAAATGCTGTGATGTGTGCACTGTGCTTTTGCTAGCATTAGATTGAACCAATCATAGTTCAAATGTTGGTAGGGAAAGAAAAAGCATTATTCAAGGAATATTGTTAACTTGCCAATACCTTTGGCATAGAATTGAATGTGAAAGCACACATGCAGGAAAGTGTTTAAATCCTTTGGCTAATATGTAGCTCCTATTGCAATGCTTGATTTGTGGACCACCTTCAGAGTTGAAACCCCATGGAATAAATAGTTCATTCTTCTGATCTCTCAGTGAAAAGTTAATTGAAGTAGGAATAGGGATCCAATCAAGTGGGTTTGTGTATTTGAGTGTACGCGTGCAGATGCACATGTGAATTGGAGAGGAGGGAATTGGATAAACAAACTTAAAAGTACTAAGTAATTTTGCTGTTTGAAATAACATTTAACATAACTCAGCTTTCCAAGTAAATCTGCAGGTGGACTTATCGGGCAAGAAACATTATTTAAGCACTACTTCAAGTGTAATGGCAGCTGCTTCATTGTTGTTTAGTCGGGTTGGAACTTTGATAGCGAACAGTTCTGCATAACCTGACTCCATATTGTAAAAGAACTGACAGAATTTTCTTTACATTGGTGTTTCACATACAGTTGAAATCTTTTCCCCAACAAACAGATATCCAGCTTTAAATGAAAGCAATGTATTCTTGTGAATCATATTGTATAGTGTATGAACAGTAGCAACAACCAGTAACTAAAGTCATGCTTATTAGATTCACTTCAGTAATGTATATGAGATCCTTTACCCAAATGTCTCTGCATGAATTTGATGATCATTTAAAAAAAAATCAAACAACTGTGATGTTTGGTGACAGCCTGATCATGGAAGTCTTGCTAAATTACTTGTATTGTCCCCTCCTAATGCCACCAATTGAAAATCTGGTTGTGTTGTGTCTAAATTTAACTCAAATACTAATGTAGCAGTATGTTCATCTTCTGCTTTAATTGCTGTTAATACTTCTGAAAAAATTATATGCACTTCCAGAATTCCAGTGTGCTTCCAAGTTTAACAACACATGTTGACAATGCCAGACGTAATTAATGTACATAACTTTAAAATTCAGCGTTACCAGTGCATAATACTGTTACCACAGAAAATGCTCATGGCCTTCCAGTCTTCACTTTTAGCTATTAGAACAAAGATTACCTTGAAACGCTTCTTTACCATTCTGCTCCATTATGATTCTTCTCAAGTATTTTACACTTTAGAGCTGTGGGCATAGCATGAACTCCTTTTAACAATTACTGAAATGTGAAGTGGCAGTATGTCAGAATGCTGTGGTGGCAACAGTCTTCGAGGGGATGAGAATAAGTGATGGTGAGAAATGGTTTTAAGCCCAATGTTCTAAGATTATATATGTTTCCTTTCTCAAACATGCACTTGAACAGGAGCTAAGCGTGGATCACAATGGTCGATTGGAAGGTCAGGGCTAAAGGAGTAGACTGTGAAATAAGTAACAGATTTTAAGATCTTTTTGAGATGAGTTCCATAAGAAAGTCTTCATCAAAATGATCACATCCTTCCATATATGAATCTGCTATTTCAGAGCTTTAGTATTCATCTGATTGGACAGGTAAAGTTCATGCTTAGACATTTTATCCAAACGTTGCTTACAGACCAATAACTTTGTAGTTATGAATAGACACCTGCAACTTTGGCAGCTTAAAATTAATGGGTGCAGAAAGCAGAAGAGAAAAGTATTTGAGTGACAAAAAGCAAGATAAAAAACAAAAATCAAACCCACTAAACAGTTAAGTGCTGTATAGTTTATGGATTTTAGAGCTCTTATTGCTCTCACAATTCATATTGGATGGCTCTCCAGATATTTTGGTAAGAATTGGAATCCTTGTTGTCTTCCCAATTTTAATCCTCTTCATCTGAATGTTTCTTACTTTGTATTCACTTCCTCTTCCGTATCTTTCTCTGATGACCTCTTTTTGTTGCTTCTCTATTGCAATGCTATTAGATTCCAATTAGGAAAGTGCAGTTACTGTCTGTATCATGTCCAAATTTATTCTTCAATTTATCCTTCGTCCAAACAGGTTCAATGCTCATTCTTTGGTGAATCTCGTACATGCATATTTATCAGGTTTTCTTACCAAACAATAATTACTCAGTTTCAAACGTAATTCAATAACCCATAAGCAATTTCAATATCTTGAGGATGGGACTAGAGATATATAAATACAAGTTTTCTTTTTAGCTCTATGTTCTACGACTTTGAGCTAATTACTATTCTCTTTGGCTTCAATTTGTTTTTCCTGGCCACAGTTAATACATGTAGTGTATCCCGATATGAACTTTGGTGAATGGGAATCCTGTGTCGAAGAGTGTGGTGCTGGAAAAGCACAGCAAGTCAGGCAGCATCCGCAGAGCAGGAGAGTTGACATTTTGAGTGTAAGCTTTTCACCAGGATTAACAGCTTATGCTCGAAACATCGACTCCCCTGCTCCTCGGATGCTGCCTGACCGGCTGTGCTTTTCCTGCACCACATTCTTCGACTCTGACCTCCAGCATCTGCAGTGCTCACTTTCTCCTAGAATGGGAATCCTGGTCCCATCTGAAATTGTGCTTGTGTTAGCAAATTGTGTATGCCAGTGAATCGCAACTGTTCAGTGATGTCTAGGAATTTTCAAAGCATGTCAACAGGTCTCTGAAGAGATTAGGTTTACTCGAGAGAATTTACTACCCTCACCTGTGATGAATTTGATGGTGAGGTATTTACTCAAGCTTGAGGGTGTGGAGACCCTGCTATCTTCTGACATCCACCTGAATGAGTCCATGGTGGAAGATAGTGAGTAGCCTTCCAGCCCTGAAACCAGTTGTGACCCAGAAATGGCCAATTAATGCCAACTTAAGGACATCATCGTGCCATCAGTGGCTGAAACATCATAAGATCAAACCCTGTATGGATTGCCTTCAAGATCCAAACAGGTCCACATTAAACAAAACCCTCATTGCCTAATCAAGGGACCCAGAATCTGGAAAGAAGGTGGAAAGGAGGACCTGAATAGCTTTCTGCTTTCAGTGAGCAGGTATTTTGCCCCAAGGAGCAAAATGCAGGTCAATTCAGCCAAATTCCACCTACTGTATGAGGAATATTAGTATGAGGGGAGGTGGAAGTCAGTGGCTAAGGAAAAAAATGGTGATTTTTGTGGAGAAGACAGGTGAGTTATTTTGTGTTTTGGGGTTAATTTGTCATTTTTTTCATGTTTATAAGATAAAAGTGATTTTTAGAATTGGGTGAGGAACTATTCTATTGGATGCTTTCAGAGAATTTTGTTTCTTTTTTTATTGTTATGTAGAATTTTGCATTTCATATTGTGAGCTTGAAACGGAAGAAATGGTTTTATATATGACTTGTCAAAAACATATAATTTAGAAGCAGAAGTAGACCATTCAACTCCTTGAATCTGCTCTGCCATTCTATTAAATCATGGCTGATCTGTTAGTATTTCAAATTTCACATTGCCATCCATCCTGATCAACTTTTAAACAAACATCTGTCTACCTCCAGCTTAAAAATGTTCAATGACCTTGCTTCGTCGATATTCCAAAGTCATACATCCCTTTGTGTGAGAAAAGAAGATTCTCATCTATATATACAGTGGACGGAAAGGGAATCAGCAGGCAGTGCAGGGATCCCCTGTGGCCGTTCCCCTCAACAAGTTCACCATTTTGGATACCGGTGTTCGGGGGACGACTTACCAGGGGTAATCAATGTGGCACAGGTCTCTGGCACAGGCTCTGTCCCTGTTGCTCAGAAGGGAAGGGGAAGAGGAGCAGAGCATTAGTCGTTGGGGACTCCATTGCTACGGGGACAGATAGGAGGTTCTGTGGGAACTAGAGAGACTCACAGTTGGTGTGTTGCCTCCCAGGTGCCAGGGTTCATGGTATCTCTGATAGTGTTTTTGGGTCCTTGAGGGGGAGGAGAGTGTCCACATGGGCACCAATGACATAGGCAGGAAGAGAGATGAGGATTTAAAGCAGAAATTCAGGGAGTTAGCGTGGAAGCTCAGAGCTAGAACAAACAGAGTTGTTGTCTCTGGTTTGTTGCCTGTGCCATGTGTTAATGAAGCAGGGAATAGGGAGAGAGAGGAGTTGAACACTTGGCTACGTGAACACGGGATAGTGCAGTTGGGGGGGTTTTGGATTCCTAGATAATTGGGATCCTTTCTGGGGTAGGTGGGACCTCTACAAACAGGATAGTCTTCACCTGAATCAGAGGAATACCAATATCTTGGTCATTTGCTAATGCTCTTCGGGTGGGTTTATCCTAATTCAGCAGGCGGATGGGAACCGAAATTATAGTTCAAGTATATGGGAGGATGAGAGTAATGAAGTCAGAACTAAGGTTTCAACATCGCAAGAAGGCACTGGCAGGCAAGAAATTGTTTTGAAGTATGTCTACTTCTAGCCAGGGAGCATCCAGAATAAGGTGGGTGAACGTGCAGCATAGGTTGGTACCTGAGATTTTAATGTTGTGGCTAATTCAGAGATGTGGCTAGAGCAGGGACAGGATTTGTTATTTCAGGTTCTAGGATTTAGATGTTTCAGTAAGAACAGTAAGAGAAAATGGTAGAAGAGGAGGAGGTGTGGCATTATTAGTCAAAGACAGTATTATGGCTGCAGAAAGGATGTTTGAGGACTTTCTATTTAGGTAGTATGGGCTGAGATTAGAAACATGAAAGCAGAGATTTTGGGAGTTTTCTATAGGTCTCCAAATAGAGGATAGGATGGCAAAGATGATCCTCAATATGAGCAAGAGTGACATGGTAGTTTTTATTGGGAACTTTAACTTTCCAAATATTGACTGGGAATACTATAGTTCAATACTTTAGATGGGTCAATTGTTGTCCAATGTGTGCTGGAGGGTTTCCTGACACAGTATGTAGACAGGCCAAAAGGGGCGAGGCCACAATAGATTTGCTACTGGATAATGAACCCGGCCAGGTGTTAGATTTGGAGATAGATGAGCACTTCGGTGATGGTGACCACAATTCGGTTATGTTTACTTTGTGATGAAAGGGGATGGGTATATACTGCAGGGCAAGAGATATAGCTAGGGGAAAGGCAATTATGATGCGATTAGGCAAGATTTAGGATGCATAGGATGGGGAAAGAAACTGCAGGGAATGGGCACAATTGAAATGTAGAGCTTGTTCAAGGACCAGCTACTGCAGTTCCATGATAATTATGTACTGGTCAGGCAAGGAGGAAGTTGCCAACCGCAGGAGTCATGGTTTATGAAGAAATTTGAATCTCTTGTAAAGAGGAAGAAGAAGGCTCATGTTAAGATGAGATGTGATGGCTCTGTAAGGATGTTTGATAGTTACAAATTAGCCAGGAATGATCTGAAGAGAGAGCTAAGAAGAGCCAGTGAGAAGTCATTGGCAGATAGGATCAAAGAAAACCTTAAGGCTTTCTATAGTTATATCAGCAATAAAAGAATGACTAGAGGAAGATTAGGGCCAATCAAGCATAGGAGTGGAAATTTATGTGTGGTGTCAGAGGAGACAGGGAAAATGCTAAATCAATACTTTTTGTCAATAGTCACACTAGAAAAAGACTATGTCATCAAGGAGAATACTGAGATACAGGCTACTAAACTGGATGGGATTGAAGTGTATAAAGAGGAGGAGTTAGCAATTCTGGAAAGTGTAAATATAGATAAGTCCCCTGGGCTGGATGGGATTTATCCTCGGATTCTCTGGGAATCCGGGGAGGAGATTGCCTAGCCTTTGGCTTTGATCTTTATGTTGTCATTGTCTACAGGAATAGTACCAGAAGACTGGAGGATAGCAACTGTTGTTCCCTTGTTCAAGAAGGGAGCAGAGACAATCCTGGAAATAATAGACCTCTGTGCCTTACTTCCTTTGTGGGTAAAGTGTTGGAAAGTGTTGGAAAGGTTGTAAGAGAAAGGATTTATAATCATTTAGAGATGAATACGTTGATTAGATATAGTCAACATGGTTTTGTGAATGGTAGGTCGTGTCTCACAAACCTTATTGAGTTCTTGAGAAGGTGACCAAACAGATGAATGAGGGTAAAGTGGTTGATGTGCTGTATATGGATTTCAATAAGGCAATTGATAAGGTCCCCATGGTAGGCTATTGCACAAAATATGGGATTGAGGGTGATTTAGCAGTTTGGATCAGAAATTGGCTAACTGAAAGAAAACAGAGGATGGTGGTTAATTGGAAGTATTTATCCTGGAGTTCACTTACTAGTGGGGTACCACAAGGAACTGTTTTGGGTCCACTGTTGTTTGTCATTTTTTTTAAATGACCTGGATGAGGGCATAGAAGGATGGGTTAGTAAATTTGTGGATGACACTAAGGTCGATGGAGTTGTGGATAGTGATGAAGGATATTGTAGGTTGCAGAGAGACATAGATAAGTTGCAGAGCTGGGCTGAGAGGTGGCAAATGGAGTTTAATGCAGGAAAGTGTGAGGTGATTCACTTGGAAGGAGTAATGGGAGTGCAGAGTTCTGGGCTAATGGTAAGCTTAGTAGTGTAGGTGAGCAGAGATCTCGGTGTCCAGGTACATAGATCCTTGAAAATTGCCACCCAGGTTGATAAGGTCTGTTAAGAAGGCATATGGTGTGTTAGCTTTTATTGGTAGAGGGATTGAGTTGCGGAACCACGAGGTCATGCTGCAAATGTACAAAACTCTGGTGGGGCCACGTTTGAAGTATTACATATAGTTTTGGTCAATGCATTATAGGAAGGATGTGGAAGCTTTGGAAAGGGTTCAGAGGAGACTTGCTATGATGTTGCCTAGTATGGAGGGAAGGTCTTATGTGGAAAGGCTGACGGACTTGAGACTGTTTTTGTTAGAGAGAAGAAGGTTGAGAGGTGACTTAATTGAGACTTTTCAGATAATGAGAGGGTTAGATAGGGTAGACAGTGAGACCCTTGCTCTTCGGATGGTGATGGCTAGCATGAAGGGACATAGCTTTAAATTGAAGGGTGATAGATATAAGACAGATGTCAGAGGTAGTTTCTTTACTCAGAGAATAGTAGGACGTGGAATACACCGCCTGCAACAGTAGTAGACATGCCAACTTTAAGGGCAATTAGATGGTCACTGGATAGGTATATGGAAGAGAATGGAATAGTGTAGGATAGATAGGCTTCAAATTGGTTCCACAGGTCAGTACAGCATCGAGGGCCAAAGGGCCTGTATTGCACTGTATTGTTCTATGTTCTGGGTTCTATATCCTAAAAGGGTTACCCCTATTTTTCAAGCAGTGCTTCCTAGTTCTTGAAATATGTTTTCAATGTCCAACTTATCAAGACCATTTAGAATATTTTAGACTTCAATAAAGCCACCTCTGAGTTTTCTAAACTCCGGTACAAACAGGACAAAATTTTCAACCTTTCCTTAATAGAAAACTGGCTTATCCCTGGTATCAATCTAGCAAACCCTTTCTGAACTGCCTCCAGTGCAGTTACATCCTTCATTACACAAAGAGATCAAAACTGTACACAGTATTGGCAATGAAATTTCATCACTGCCTTTTATATCTGAAGGAAAACATGCTTGTAATTTTGTATAATTCCTATCATAAATAAAGATTAGCATTCAATTAAGCCACCTTCATTGCTTGCTGTACCTGAATTTTAACCTTTGTGACTCATACACTAACACATTGATCACTCAGTACTTTTGAATTCTGCAGTCATTCTCCATTTACATTATACTCTGTATTTTATTCTTTCAGCCAGAGTAACCTTCACCTTTTCCCACATTCACCTGCTAGATTTTTTTGTCGCTCATTCAACCTAACTATATCTATCTATATTCTTGTTCTGTTCTCTTCACAACATATTTTCCAACCTATCTTTGTGTCATCTGCAAACTTTGCCACCATGGCTTCCCTTTCTTCATCTTTGTCCTTGATATAAATTGTAAATATTTTGATGGCCCAGTGCATTCTTCTGAGGAATACATTCATCACATCCTGCCAATTAGGCAAAAATCCCATGTCGACGCTCCAAATTTTCTGCCAGCGAGCCACTTTTCTATCCATGCTACTGTGTTCCCCTTTGCATCATGACTTCTGACTTTGTACAAAATGTGGCACCTCCTCAAATGCCTTTTGAAAACCTGAGTAAAGAATGGTCTGCACTGTCCCCTTTATCGACACCATATGTTATTCCTTCAGGTAGCTCCAATATATTTCATAAATATTATTTTTTTCTCACAAAGCCTTGCTGACCCTTCATAATTTCTTGAGTTCTCCTGAGTCATTTCCTGAAGAAGGGCTTATGCCCGAAACGTCGATTCTCCTGCTCCTCAGATGCTGCCTGGCCTGCTGTGTTTTTCCAGTACCACACTTTTCAACTTCTCCCAGTTATAGCTTTCTTACTGATAAATTCTAACATCTTCTCAACAAGAGACATCAAGCTAATTGGCCTATAGTTTCTACTTTTTGCCTTTCTTCCTTCTAGAATAGGGTAATATCTATTAGAAATATCTACTTTCCAACCTGATGATATCTTTCCAGAATCTCGCATATTTTGGAAAATTATCACCAAAGCAGCCACTACCTCAGGGCCATCACTTTTAAGATCGTAGGCTGGTCCTGCTTCTGGTGATTTGTCAACTTACAACTCCATCTGTTTGCTCAGTATTATTTCTGTGGTGATTATAATTTCACCAAGTTGCTCTCTCCCTTCCAGCTCCTAATTTGTAGCCATTATTAGCTATTATTATTGAAGTTAGGTTTTTTGGCTTTTAATTAAAATACTTCCTAGTTTCATCCATTTCTTTATTATTTGTAATTAATTCCCCATTCTCACTCTTGAGAAGTTTAACACTCACTTTACTTACTCGCTTAGTTTTTAAATAGCTGTAGAAACTCAAATTATTTGTTTTTACATTTCTCACATCCTCCAATATACTAATTTCTTTCCCCGCTTGATATTTTAGTCATTGCTGTTCCTCATAGCCAATAAAAAGAAGGAAAACACAAGGAATTAAACACTAAACAAATAAGAGCTAAGACACTTAACCAATTGTTGATCTATAGAACAAATTTGGATGTTTACCGGTCATAATATACCTGACAGATTTTGCATGCATGGCAGTCAGATGATGCATGGCTTTCCTTGTTGCAAAGTTGGACTAATTGCAGTGTTAATCTTTTTTCTTCAAAGTTCGTTGAATGTGCTATTTACCATTAGAAACAAAATGCAGTGCTCTCAATGGTGTTGACCTATACCAAGGAGAAAGAAGGTGCATTGTATGACAAATGAGTCATGTCCTTGACAGGATTCCAGCACAGAGTTGTGAAACTCAAAATTCAACCACTCTGTTTAGTGCAGACTATAAGACTTTCCAAAAACTATGCTCCCAGAATTCTAAGAGGAACATGATAGCTGCAACATATTTATTGCCAAATGTTATTTTAGGATTTTCTTCTTTGGCTAAATGTTGATTATCTTTCAGGGACCAGTAACTCAAAGAAAAGATTTGGATTTAAAAGATAATTTCAACATTTGTAACTTTTGACTAAGTTTAAGTTTCATTGAGGGAATCAATGAAAAGATGGTTAGTTTATATGCATTATCAATAAGTATCAATTTTTACAAAAACAAACCACTTGAAATAATCATCTCCAGTATTCCAAGATGTTAACTATCATATGTTTGGATGCCTTATTAGTTACCACTGTCTAGGAAACAACACCATGACAGGATAAGATATGAATTATAAGAGAAGCTCAAATATTTAGAGAAGCAACATTTTTTTTAGCCATCAAACCAGGTGGCACCAAAAAAACTTGGTAATACATGATAATAAAAGAAAGCAAGTAAGAAATGTAGTTAGATATTATCTTTCAGAATCATAGGGTGTCTTAAAGCATTTCTACATTGAAATACTTTTGAAGTGCAGTCACGGTTGCAGTGTAATATCTCCTTATTAGTGCTGTACTTGGACTAAATTTTATTTGTAACGCCCAATACAGCAGGCAGTTCATTAGCATGCAGCAATTCAATATTGCTGGTATTTAGCAGATATTCTACTTTTTTGTAGTACTGATTGAAATATTAGCTTTGCTCCCTTGCTCTGTTTTGAAATACTGCCGTGGGATCTTATGCATCCACCTGAGAGAGCAAAATGGACATTGATTCAACATCTTGGCTGAAAGATGATACCTCTGCCAGTGTAGCAGGTCCTCAGTGATGCTGGACTATCAGACAAAATAATTATGTGGAAATGCTAGAGTGAACTTTGGGTTGAAAGTCTTATAATTTTAGGAACAAGAATGCCACGACCCGAGCCAGGGCTACAGAAAGGTAATGTCCAAACACTAGTTGTTGTTTTCTACCATTATAAATTTACACCTTGAAGAGGAAAGGCATCCTTTAACTGACTGTCATACGCAATCTTTCTATCCCAACTACTCAGTATCACTGGACTTATATAAAAAAATTAAAAACTCTGATGCTTCCCAGACGTGGAGCTGTAATAGAAGGGAATTCTGGGTGGCTGGGATAGAGTTTGAAGTGAAGCGCAATTGTACTATTGATGACACCTTCCATTCCTTTTGACTGATGAGCAGTAACGGATTTGGTTTGTATGTTCTGCTTTTTCAGGGAATGACAAAAGTTGGCAATTTTCCACATTGCCAGTTAGATATAATGTTCTACCTGTGGTGATACAACTTGACTAACAGTGAAACTAGTTTTGAGCACAAATCATCATTACTATTACTGGAATAAGGTCAGGACTTCACTATTACCATCAATTATGATCTTCAAACAGAACAAACTTCAAAAAGAAAGGACTTGTAATTATATTATTGGTTTCACAACTTCAAGGTGTCTCAAAGCGATTTGTGACATTTGAAACTTTTCGAAATGTGATCACTGTTGTAGGAAATCAAGTCGCCATTTTGTACACAACCCAATTTGCAAAACAACAATGTGATTATAGAACATAGAACAGTACAGGCCCTTCGGCCCTCAAGGCTGTGCCAACCTTTAACCTACTCTAAAATCAGACTAACCTAGATATCCTTCATTGTACTATCTTCCATGTGTCTATCCAAGAGTCACTTAAATGTCCCCAATGTATCTGACTCTACTACCGCTGCTGGCAGTGCATTCCATGCACCCATCACTCTCTGTGTAAAGAACCGACCTCTGACATCTCCCTTAAACCTTACTCCAATCACTATAAAATTATGTCCCATCATGATAAGCATTTCTGCCATGGGAAAGAGTCTCTGGCTATCCAATTTATCTATGCCTCTCATCATCTTGTACACCTCTATAAGGTCACTTCTCATTCTTCTTCACTCCAACGAAAAAAGCTCTAGCTCCCTCAGCCTTTCTTCATAAATCTGGTCTCCAGTCCAGGCAGCATCCTGGTAAATCTCCTCTGCACCATCTCTAAAGCTTTCACATCTTTCCTGTAATGAGGTGACCAGAACTGAACATAATATTCCAAGTGTGGTCTAACCAGGGCTCTATAGTGCTGCAGCATAACCTTGTGGCTCTTAAATTCAATCCCCTGCTGATGAAAGCTAACACACCATATGCCTTCTTAACAATCCTATCGACTTGGGTAGCCAGTATGAGGGATTATGGACATGGAACCCAAGATCCCTCTTTTTCTACACAGTGCCAAGAATCCTGCAATGAATTCTGTATTCTGCAAATTCAACCTTCCAAAGTGAAACACTTCACACTTTACCAGGTTGAACTCCATCTGCCACTTCTCAGTTCACTTCTGTATGCTGTCAATGTCCGATTGCAACCTACAACAGCCCTCCATACTATGCACAACTCCACCAACCTTCGTGTCATTGGCAAACTTAGTAACCCACCTTTCTACTTTTTTATCCAAGTCTTTTATAAAAATCACAAACAGCAGAGGTCCCAGACCGATCCCTTTGGAATACCACTGATCACTGAGCTCCAGGCTGAATATTTTCCATCTACCACTACCCTCTGTCTTCTATGGGTCAGCCAATTCTTATCCAGACAGCCTGGTTTCCCTGTATCCCATGCCTCCTTACTTTCTGAATGAGCCTACCAAAGTTCTTTCTTTTTGAAGTTGTTCTGTTTGAGCACTTATTCCATTTTTTTGTGTTATTTATTGAGGTATAAATATTAGACAGAATTCCTCTGCTCTTCTTAAAATTAGTGTCCTTGGCTTTTTCACCTCAGAGGCAGATGTATTGTTTAATGGCTTATCCAAAAGATAAAATTACTGAAAGTGCAGCACTGCCTCTGCCGTGGAATTCTTTTTACGGCTTTCATGTCACAGATTGACATCTGATATATTTTTTAAAATAATATTTCCAACATTGTGGCACCACTTAGTACTGTACTGAAACTTCAGCCTGAGTTTTCTCAGGAGTAAGACATAAACACAACTTTCTCAATCATTGAAGCTGTCAGACTACAGTGAAGCATAGATAGAGTCGACATGGAGAAGATGTTTCCTCCAGTACTAGGAGAGACCAGGATCTGAGGGTGCAGCCTCAAAGGGAAGGCTTACCTTTTTAGAACTGAGATGAAGAGGAATTTCTTTAGCCAGGGGGTGGGAAATCTGTGGAAATCATTTCCACAGAGGGTTGTGGTGTTCAAGTCATTGAGAGTACTTAAAACAGAGATAAAATGTTCTTGACTGATAAGGGGATAAAGGGTTGTGGGGAGAAGGCAGGAGAATGGCATTGTAAATCATGTCAGCCATGATCAAATGGCACAGCAGACTTGATGGGCCAATTGGCCCAATTCTGCTCCAATGTCCTATGTGCTATACAAGTGAGAATGATCATCACTGAGGTTGGGCAGACATATGCGAGTTTTCCATTGTGCTATGTCATCAATCTGACAGACTGACTTTAATATAGTTATTGTTTAATATGCCTTGTTACAGTAATGTAGATTTTAATATTATCTTTTAAATTGCAGCAGGTGAGGGTTAAAAATTGAAATACATTGAACATATCCTCAACCGATTTCATGTTTGCTACTAATATTACAGCATCTTAGAGTTCCACCATGGAGAGCCGAGATACCTTTTCTTTATATTAGACTTCCAGGTGAGGGTCCAATTTGAAGGCAACTGTTGCTGCAGGAAACCCACTATGAATTCATTCAGGTACTTTTCAAGGCTCAACCATCTTCAGTTGCCATCATTCACAAGGTCACATGGGAATATTTGCTAGGGACTTTTAAGGCACAGTGGCGATAGGTCAGAGAGGAGGGTGGAGCAGATGGGTGGGAAGGAAGATGGACTGGTCAATGTGGATTTCACCAGGTTCCCCATTTCTCCTCCTCCGACATAATCCCAGTCCCAACCTTCCAACTCAGCATATAACATAAGAGAATCTAAACATCTCTCCTTTAATGGCATTATCATTGCTGAATTCAGCCACTATCAACATCCTAGGAGTTACCGTTGACCAGAAGATGAATTGGATGAGCCATACAAATACCAGGGCTATTAAAACATGTCAGATGCTATGACATCTGCAATGAATAACTCAGCTTCTGTCTCTCCAAAGCTCGTCCACCATTTACATGGCAGCAATCAGGATCGTGATGGACTACTCGCCAGTTGCCTCGATAAGTACAGATCACACAAAACTCAAGAAGCTTGAAACCATCTGGGACAAAAGTGCATTTAATTGGCAACACATCTACCACCTTCAATATTGCCGCGATTGAGAAAGCAAACAAGCAGGAGGCTGGAAGTACACAGCAAGCCAGGCAGCATCAGGAAGTGGAGAACTTGACATTTCAGGTGTATCCCTTCTTCAGGAATGGAGGTGGGAGTAATGGGAGCTGCAAATAAACAGAAGGGAGAGGGAAGGGTTATGGGTGTGGGGAGAGGTGGAGAGGTGAAGTAGTGATAGGTGAATACAGGTGGTAGCTATGACTTGTTTGGTTGATGGGAGGAATGAATCTGGTTAGTAGCTGGAAGGAAGGGTGGATTAGAGGGGTGGAAGGAAGGAGGTGGGGCTGGAAAGGGTTTCAGGGGATGGGTGAGAAGGTTTTTTGAAATTGGAGAACTCAATGTTGGGTCCTCTGGGCTGTACGCTGCCCAGGTGAAAAATGAGATGTTGTTCCTCCAATTTGCAGTCTGATTGAATGTGGCAATGTAGAGACTGAGGATGGAAATGTTGGAGAGGGAGTGGGAAGGGGAATTGAAATGGGCAGTGACCGGGTGATCAGGCTGGCTCTTGCCGGCCCAGCTGAGAAAGAGAGAAAGTGACATAGTGGCAGCAATGTGTACTAGCTACAGGATGGGCTGCAGTAGCTCAATAGGGTTTCCTTGGGAGCACCTCCCAAAGCCATTGTCTCTATCAACTCAATGGACAAGGGACAGCAGATACGTGAAAACCCTAGGATCAGCAAGTATCCTCCAAGCCACTCACCATCTAACTTGGAATTATTGGCAACACTTCACTGTCACTGGATCAAAATCCTGCAGCTCTCTTCCAAAGAGCACTGTGAATGTACATAGACCAAATGGATTGTGATGGTTGATATGGCCACTCAATACCATCTTCGATAAGACAATTTGGGATTGGCAATAAATGCTGTCCAAACCAGTGCTGCCAACATTCTATGAACACATTCATAAAATAATCCAAGTGCTCATCTGCTTATTCCTGGAGGATCAAAACTTCCATGCTTTAAGTTGTCATGACAGAAACTGCCATACAAGTCACTTTTGCTTTCCTATGTGCAGTTGTTCAAATTTTAGGAAAGCCAGGGGATTGGAGATAAAATGGACAAAACAAAAGATTTCTGATGAATGAATCACAATCATAAGGCAAATTTATTTTCAAAGAACAGGAACAAATGCATAATACATTTGTCTAAAGTGTAAATTTAGATTTCATCTTAGTATTATTAAAAACCTTCAGAAGAAAAGCATAAATATTAAACAACATGTAAATCTGGCATCACTAAAAATAGTGCAAATTCTGAGTTAGCCTTGTTAGTGGAGCAATTAAAATTCTAAATCCTTCCTAAGTTGTGATAAAGTGTTTTACTTGCACTCAAGAATTTTTTTAATCATACGTAACCTAGGATTGCAGTGAGTGGGTGGCATTTATGACAAGCAAAGGACAAGCAGTATTTTAATGTTGCATTGAGTAATTGTGACTCATCCTTTGGGCCATGGCCTGCCCACTCAGAACTATCACTTCGCTGATTGCCATCTCCCATGCAATGAAATATTTATGTGCTGCCCTGCACTTACCGTGCCCTATTGATTTTTTTCCTGTAAACTGGGTTATATTTAGTCCCGAAGGTTGGAATATAGATTACGGTCCAATAAATTGGATTTTTGGTTTGACGCCTAAAGCTTTGTGGAAAGCTGGTATTTTTCTTTCTTCATTTGTTTTGGCTTACTCCTAACTGCAATCGAGATGTAGAAGTTAAGGATTCATCAGCAAGTTTAGTCTCCACTGAATATGTTCTGTGAGTACAAGGTTTTACAGTTATATCTGCCAGTTGATTAAAATGAATTTTATTCAAGAGCTTGTATAAAATAATCTTGGGTGTGCATTTTATGGACGTTACTAAGTGTGTTTTTTCTTAAATATTCACTTCTTTTGAAGGGCAAATTTAAAATTCTTGTTGCCTAATGAAACCCTTGAGGACTTATTTTTACTGGCATTTCCTGAAGGAAGAGTTCTAAAAGATTCACAGTTGCTTTTTCTGTGTCCTGTATTACTCGAGAGACTGCTCAATCTCAAGACCTATACTGCACACAGACTTGTCCTAAGCTGAGGCTGGCTCACTGAAGTGCTGCTTTCCCCAATTACATTCCTATAAAAGTGAAGCATATTGAGAAGTAAAATGTTTTTATTCTCAACATAGTTGTCATATTTCACTGTGTCATGGCGTCAATAACCTTACTAGTACAGCGTCACAATATTGATTATATTCCATCTATGTAATAGAACAGTATTCCTTTTGTCAGCGGGATCTTCAGATTAGGTGCCTTAATCCCAGGTTACAGTAGAGTTTAATAGTGGCCCAAGAACTGTCAAACAGACCTTAAAATGATCCCATAGGAGAGCAGGATCACTGCCACAGGCCAGGCAGAATGAGGCCGTATTCATTATTGCAGATTTACAGCAAAAAAATATTATTGCAGATGTGGTGTAGCAGAAAGCAGGTGCAAACTTGGAAAGCTGCAAAGGAAATCCAGTACTCAAAAGGTTGAATATCTCGACTCATTTTCGCTGATCTGTGTGGTCTGCAGGCCTGTGGGATAACCAGTGTTCAGGATATGCTTGCTGTGTGCTTCCAAAAGCCATCAGTACTCTATCCAAACAATGACATTCAATTTGAATGACAAGGCAGAAATTTGTTTTAAAAGCTAACATTTTAAAAACGGTGCATTTTTCAAAAAAACGTCAGCAAACCTTTATATTGTCTACAAACACAATGCCATTACTGAATATAAAACTGTATTCAAGGTATTATTAGATTAGTTAGACACAATAACTGCTTAACAATTTGACAATTGGCTGTTTCTTGTGTGTAAACACAAAGAGAGTTCAATCAAGCTTTTTATTTCTTGAAAACCTTTCCCTTTAAAGCAGGATTCGTACTCCTTATAGTACAGCCAGTTCCTGGTAATTAAGTAACCTGTTTATGACAAAATCTTGTTAACAGAATTAATCACTTGTCATGATTAGCTGGAAATTATACTTTTAAACATGCAGGTGGAGCAGGTGGTAAAGAAGCCAAATGGTATGTTGACTCAAACAGTAAGAGAATTCGAGTATATAAGTGGGGATGCCTTAGTGTAATCATACAGGGTCTTGGTGAGACCACACTTGGAGTGCCGTGTTCAGTTCTGGTCTCCGTATCTGAGGGAGGATGGTTCTTGCTATGAAGGAAGTGCAACAAAAATTTACCCAATGGATTCCTGGGATGACAGAACTGACATTTGAAGAGAAATTACATTGCTTAAGTCTCCAGGCACTGGAGTTGAGAAGAATGAGAGTTGTAATCTCCAAGAAACCTAGACAATTCTAACAGGAACAGGACAGGGTCAATGCAGGAAGACTGTTCCTCATGACCAGGGAGTTTAGAATGAAGGGTCACAATCTGTGATATGGGGCTGGCCATTTCAGACTGAGATGACAAGAAATTTCTTCGCCAAGAGAGTAGTGAGCCTGTTGTTTCTCTGCCACAGAATGTGGTTGAGGCCAAAATTGAATGTTTTCAAGAACGAGTTTGATATATTTCTTTCGGGCTGAGGGGGTCTAAGGGTCGTGGAGAAAGCGTGAGCATGGGTAGGAGTTGGATGTTTAGCCATGATCATATCATGGATCAAGCTGGAGGGGCCAAATAGCCTACTTCTACTCCTATTTCTGTGTTTCTTGCATTATTCCAAAGTTTAAATTAATTCTTTACCGTTATGGAAAATTTTAATTGTTTTTCTTAATTTATGCACTACTATCTTCCTATACTGGCTCAAGTTTTTCCCTACCTCTAAGGAAAGTGGTGATTCTCTCTGATGTACAGTTTCTCTGCTTTCCATTAACATTGCTGCCTGCCATTTCTCCTGTCCTGGTTCCCCATGGGTTGAGCGTCAGACTGTCATTGGATTGGTCCAGACTTGCAGGCTAAATACTGCAATACTTTGCCACTGAGTTCTGCAGGCTGATTGACCAGGAGATGCTCCTGTTCATTCCGCCTGCCATCAGAAAATTGGAAAAAGGCTGAAAGTCAGCCAGTTTAGCTGTGTTAAGAATGTACCTTCTTTGACCAACCAGCCCTGGCATAGGACTCAAACCTGGAGCTTCTGGCCTAGAGGTAGGACACTACCATTGTTCCACATGGCTTCCTACCTTTCCTGTGCCTTATTTAAGTGACCATCGTTCATAAGTCAGGACAATTATTCCCTCTTCTAACACAATCCAATTGCATTGATTCCTCTGATGCCGTGGCTGAAACCAACCAATACAATGGATTCCAGAAGTTTACTTTGGAAGCTCATATAATGGAAAACAACACAGGTGACCAAACATTCACAATCACTATGGAAAATTCACTAATTCATTTTAGCATTTATCTTTCCTGAACTGTGGGATCACTTTGAACCTGACAGGAAACGCAACCCCATAGATTTCTGAGTGTCAGAATAAAAGGACTGCATTTTGTCCAAGTAAATTAAAAGTACAATGAAGAACTTCACATCAAAAGAATTTCTGTTTGAAGATAAATGACTATTGTTATGAAAGTGAATTTCTGTACTTTCCTCAATTATTTTTGCAATTTTAATTAATAAAATCCAATAGTACTTAATTTGATCAGAGTGACTTAGCAAATTTAAATGCCATTAGTCCTTTTAATAATGTTCCCTGTATATTTTATTTTTTCCCTTTTGTCCCTTGGAGCGACTGCGCAATCACAGCTGCACTGTAAATAGGACAAAATGCTTGTTAAGAATCTCTTCTGATTGTGTATTCTCTATTAGAAAGTTTCTGACTTTGTCATCTATTAGCTCCAGGGCTTTTGCCCTAAACGTCATTTCTCCTGCTCCACGGATGCTGCCTGACCTGCTGTGCTTTTCCAGCACTACACTCTTGACTCTAATCTCTGGCATCTACAGTCCTCACTTTTGCCTATCTATTAGCCCGCTCCATTTTGATGAAATGTCACAACAAACCTCTAGAACAGTAAATTTCTTTTGCTGGTGTTGATCAAGAGACATATTTTGTCCAGATCTAAGGAAAATTCCTGTTTTTGTTTTGTCTCTTTATGCAGTTTTAACCTGCCTCATCCAGTTGGCACTGGGAAAATATATATTTGAAACATCTAAAGTTACTGAGATCCTGAATAGCCAGGCGGATCCTGCTGACTGCCCAATGTCCACAGGGCACTTCTCTAATGCATATTGCGATCAATTGACTTGCATGAAGCTGGCCGTAATATTAACCTCTACTTGTGCATGTAATAGGGTCAGGGCCAGCCAGGAAGAAGGAAATGCCTCTAAAATAAGTCTTACATTTTCTTCTGCTGAGCCAGGATTAATACTTTTACTTTGGTAAACATAATGGAAAATTGAGACCCTGGTCATTTGCCATGCTGTGCTCCCCATCCTCAACGTTCACCTGATTCCCTTTATCAGACTTACCTGAAAGCAAACAGCCACTTATTAAATTGAACATGTTGATGCGTTCCAGTGGTTAAAATAGTCCCACCTCAAAATTTCTCCAATTAATGTGCTTTTTAAAATCTTTGTTGAAGGGATGTGGGTATCGCTGGTTAGTATAATATACCAGTATTTATTGTGTATCCTTAGTTGCACAGAAGATCTTAAGAGTCAACCATGTCCACTGTTCACAAGAGTTACAATCCTGGACTGAGGAGTTTCCTTTAATACATAGTTCTCTTTTCAAACTTCAATTTTATCTTAACTACTACAACAATGAAATGGTTTAATTAGTTTCTCCCAGTGAACCAACATGGAGGCTGCTTTGTAAGTGGTATTTTGGTAACTGATAGTAAACAGTGATAGAAAACTGGTAATTAAGTTGCTGAGTGTTGCTCTTTCATTGCTGGGGCTCCAGTGGTGTCTTTAAAAGCCTGTTATTGAAAGAAATGGAATAAAAATTGTGTACACAGATGAGCAGGTGCACGATTCACCCCGACACATTCCTTCTGTCCCACCTCCCCTCCAGATGGTGTAGTTACAAATCTGCCCCAGTATGCTTAAGAGGAAAACATTTTGCTTTTAACAATATGGTTTCTCCAGTCTCACAGCAATATAATTGACTCATAAGCAACCTTTGGGCAATTCCCATGAATGCATTAAAAAAAAAGTTCATGGGGTAGATCTTGACTTTGTGCGATAATGAAAAGCAACAGTAAAAAGTGGTCGACGTGATCGACGATGCCCTCCACCGCATCTCCTCCACTTCCCGCTCCTCCGCCCTTGAGCCCCGCTCCTCCAACCGCCACCAAGACAGAACCCCACTGGTTCTCACCTACCACCCCACCAACCTCTGTATACAGTGTATCATCCGCCGTCATTTCCGCCACCTCCAAACGGACCCCACCACCAGGGATATATTTCCCTCCCCTCCCCCATCAGCGTTCCGCAAAGACCACTCCCTTCATGACTCCCTCGTCAGGTCCACACCCCCCATCAACCCAACCTCCACTCCCGGCACCTTCCCCTGCAACCGCAGGAAATGTAAAACTTGCGCCCACACCTCCTCCCTTACTTCTCTCCAAGGCCCCAAGGGATCTTTCCATATCCGCCACAACTTCACATGCACCTCCACACACATCATCTATTGCATCCGCTGCACCCGATGTGGCCTCCTCTATATTGGGGAGACGGGCCCCTACTTGCGGAACGCTTCAGGGAACACCTCTGGGACGCCCGGACCAACCAACCCAACCACCCCGTGGCTCAACACTTTAACTTTCCCTCCCACTCCACCGAGGACATGCAGGTCCTTGGACTCCTCCATCGGCAGAACATAACAACACGACGGTTGGAGGAAGAGCACCTCATCTTCTGCCTGGGAACCCTCCAACCACAAGGGATGAACTCAGATTTCTCCAGTTTCCTCATTTCCCCTCCCCCAACCTTGTCTCAGTCAGTTCCCTCAACTCAGCACCGCCCTCCTAACCGGCAATCTTCTTCCTGACCTCTCCACCCCCACCCCACTCCGGCCTATCACCCTCACCTTGACCTCCTTCCACCTATCACATCTCCATCGCTCCTCCCCCAAGTCCCTCCTCCCTACCTTTTATCTTAGCCTGCCTGGCACGCTCTCCTCATTCCTGATGAAGGGCTCTGGCCCGAAACGTCGAATTTCCTGTTCCTTGGATGCTGCCTAACCTGCTGTGCTTTAACCAGCAACACTTTTTCAGCAGTGAAAAGCAACAGCCCATTTTATATCTCCTCTGATTTTTACTTCAATAGACTTGCAGGAAAATGTTTTCCACTGTCTTAGCCAATACTTATTCCTCAACCAGCATTTTTAAAATCTGGTTATTTTTACATTGCTGTTGGTGGGGCCTTGCTGTATGCAAATTAGCTGTTCCATTTCACTATGTCATATCAATGACTGAAAAACTCTATCTCTGGCTATAAAAACTATTTGGAACAATCTGATGTTGCAAAAGACACTAACTACCTAAATATAAAGTGAAAAATCGCACAACACCAGGGTAGAGTCGAACAGCACTGCTCCTTCAACCACCTATGAAGAAGCAGCGCTCCGAAAGCTAGTGCTTCCAAATAAACCTGTTGGATTAGAACCACGTGTTGTATGATTTTAAACATTATACATCCCAGTCCAACACCAACTCCTCCAAATCATACTTAAATACAAACATTTAATTGTTCTATACATCCCAGCTTTAAGACAAGATGTGAAATCAAGGCCCCAGCTACCTACTTGAGAGGGTGTTAAAGATCTGAGAGCACTATTTTGAAGAACAGGGGAATTATCTCTGGGATCTTGGCCATTATTTATCCATCAGTCAATATCATGGAAATAGATTATTTGGTCATTTGCAAAGGTTTGCTGTGATCATATTGACTGTTACATTTCTTGTTTTATTTCACTCAAAAAGTATTTTTTAGTTTGTTGAGACATCTAGAAGCCATAAGAGGCACAACATAAATACAAATTAAACTGTGCCGTTTAAAGTGCTGTACGTGCTGCCTTCTTCCTGTGAATGGTTGGACATGGCAACTTGACCTTGACAGATAGCTTGAAGGGAAAAGGCATTGAAAACAAATGGGAATCGATGCTAAGAAAAATAATAGATTTCTAAAGGCAGTGAAAGAAATGAAAGTTGATTCTTTTTTTTAATTAAATAGTTGAAGTCAGCTCGGCACTCCCTGTGGCACTCCAACCAACTGCCCCGATAGACTTACGAACAGACCTGCGGATCACCATGCCAGCTGTGGACCCTGTCACAAGAGAACGGCAGTTACAGCAAGAGCTCCTCCTGCTGCAGCAGCAACAACAAATTCAGAAGCAGCTTCTCTTTGCTGAGTTCCAGAAACAACATGAAACCCTCGTGAGACAGCACCAAGTCCAGCTTCAGGAGCATCTCAAGGTACCACAGCTCAAAACTCATCAAATCCAAGCAATGTACACTGCACATAAATGGAGTGATAAACGCCACAATATTTTAAATTTTAATGCTGTCTGAAGTGCATCCATGTATCTCATTATATATATGTACCTAAATGAGAAAGTGTGATCATCTGAATAGCTGAGTAACATTCCATTTTGTCAGATTTTCACATTTTAATTCTTTAATACACCATCAGAAAATACCATAGTCAAAAGTTCCTTGGGCTGTGCTTTGTGTCATGACATTGTTGAATTTTTAATCGGAACAAGGAGACTATGGCTTTGAATTTCCCTCTGATATTCTGTTTCAAATCAAGCAGCATGATTTTGATGGATTCTGATGACAACTGTCAACAGTTTTCCCAGTCGTTCTTGCCACCTCCTTGAGTTGTCAGGAGGAGAAACCTGTAGCCTGTGGGGTCAAAGTGGATGACCTGATGATACCCACTTTGAAAGGCAAAGCATCCTGGCCACAACCTACCTGTGATTACAATCACTCTGTGATTATCAGGGCTTTGTGTCTATTTTGAGCCGAGATCTCCCTCTTCAGGAGCTGCAGTAACATGCCCAATTTTCCACGATGACTGTAACGTTCTTCCACTTTCTTGCTGATGATCCCCAACTGCCTAAGCAGCCCTGACAAACAAAACCTCAGCTAACTGTGGAGACAGCCCTGGGTATGCATTGACATTCCTGAGTGGAAAAAATGAAAACTTAAGCCTGTGTGCATACCTTTAGTGATAAGTGACCTCTTTTGAATGATCATTCTCAACCCAGAAGCTGAGATAAACTTTGCCCAAAAAAATCATTGTGTGCTCCAACTCAATTGACAAATCTTCACTGTTCAATGCTGTTTCAATACAATTATTATCTTTTGTGGTCAGCAATATCAACTTTGAAGCAACTTTATTAAAATCTCTGATGTAATTGCAGGCTGATAGCATTATAAAGAAGTTCAATTGTTTCCAATATTATTTAAGGTCAGACTTCCTTTTTTGATTGCAACATCCTTTCCTCATGCTTTGGTGTTTTGGTACTAGGATGCCCGATGATAACATCTTAATATTGCACCCCTTATCTAAAACTTCTATCTGACAGGATACAAGGGAGATTAATCATATTCATTACGATGGTCTTAAGAGTGTGAGTTCTGTCATTGATTATTTTGATATTTTGATATTCGATATGTTAAAGTAGCTTTTAACTTGCCATTCAGTGATAAAATGATATTTGCACATTATTTAAAACTGGCCAATATCTATTTTCATTGAATTCAAAGGAAAAAATACAAGCTTGCATCTCTTTGTCTTCAATAGTCCATAATTCCCTGTTGTGCATCTTCTATGTGTCAGTTTACAGAATCAATGAAAGAGAAAGGTTTCTACAGGACTCAACTCCATCTGTTGGAAGTGTCTAAAGCAGAATGAATCCATATAATTAGTCATTGTCTGAAAATACCCTGATTCACAACTCCCGAGTGGCACCAGAG
Source organism: Hemiscyllium ocellatum (assembly GCF_020745735.1). NCBI lineage: Eukaryota > Metazoa > Chordata > Chondrichthyes > Orectolobiformes > Hemiscylliidae > Hemiscyllium > Hemiscyllium ocellatum. The sequence continues at coordinate 44,198,522 of NC_083405.1, read as the reverse complement.
AGTGTACCTTACTCCGTCATTTGGTTTCAGTTCATATGTGACTGCATCCACGTCTACTTGAGCGGTTATTAATTCAGTCATAAAACAAAATTAGAAATAGCTGGAAAAGCTCAGCAGGTCTGGCAGCATTTGTGGAGAGAAATTAGAGTTAACGTTTCGGGTTGAGTGACCCTCCTCAGTTCTGAGGAAACATCACTTGACCCAAAATATTAACTCTGATTTCTCTCCACAGATGCTGCCAGACCTGCTGAGCTTTTCCAACTATTTCTAATTTTCTTTCTGGTTCATTCTGCAATGTTGAACAGTCAAGGTAGTCTATGAAGTTTAACCAGGAAATGATTTTCTCCCTTTGCTTTAGAGCAAAAGACTTTGGCCTGGATATTTGCTCCCAAGTCGAACAGTCTGAGACCTTTGGTTTCCCCCTGCACACTACCTACGTCTGTACACCCACCTAGTGAAAATGTGCCCCGAGTAGGAGAACCTTCACTTTGGAGGGACGTACAGATCCACTGCTGCTGGACATAGCTCAGAGACAGCCACAGCGGCTGCCCAGTGTTTGGTGGGCAGCTTAAAAGATCTGACTTGATACTCTGGGACTTTGTCGCAGTCATTATGTTAAATATTAAACCCACTATTTCTCGTCCTTTTCATACCATCATCATTCCATCAGCACCGCTTGCAAATTCATGTCAATACGTGGTTCCCTCACCCACCCACAATGATCCCTCAAAACTTCTGTGCCAATACATGGCTTCCACCCATCCTGAATGGCCCCTTGTTTGCACTATTCCAATGTGGTTCCAACTCATGAGCCCCAGCAGTCAAGCATTGGCAAAGCCAAAATGATAGCACTTAAGGTTATGTGAACAAACAACTATTGAAAGTGCTAGGACAATTTTGTTTTAAACTCTCAAAGCCAGCAGACAGTTGTTTTTTAAGTCTTCAAAGGACTAGTCACTTGAATAACTTGGCAGTTCTCCAGTCCTTATCCACCTTTGAAGAACATTCAAGATTCCTTCAAAGATAACACCCACAATAATAAGACCTCTGTTCCAAGAAAAATAGATTATGTCTGAACTTGTTGGGATTTCCACACCTGGGATTCACATTCCATTTTCATTCTCATCATCCCACCTACTGGAAGTCGGATCTGACAGAAATCGGAGGGAGAACTTCCACCATTTTGGGATACCCGTGGAGTCTTCATGCTCCTTTAGATATCTAGTCCTTGACATCTACTCCATCTGAGAAGATGAGGAAATTGACTGTGGGCTTTTCATAATAGTCGTAGGTACATTCCAGACCTTTGGTTTCCCCCTGCACCCTACTCTTGAACTCCAGCGTGAATCAGTTGCTTCTGCTCCATCTTGTGGCCAAACTAAGAACTGGTGAAAGTGAAGCTTGACTTGCCATGGCAAACAGAGTCTCAGTGACTGGCAGCCTTTGCACCTGAACGTAGCAGCTTCCAGCTGAAATCAGAACTCATCAATTTATGTCATTTCATTGGACAGTCAGTCATGAGACAGTTACGAAACTGATAGGATGCAAATATTGCACAGTAACCTAAGAATTATATTTGTTTGAAAGCAACAACAGGAATTGCTAGCTGTGCAACACCAGCAAGAGCTTCTGGAACAGGAACGCAAACTGGAGAAACAGCGGCAGGAACAAGAGTTTGGGCGACAACTACAGGAACAACATCTTCTGTTTCTTCGAAATAAAGAAAGAAGCAGAGAAAGTAGGTACTCAGCTATTCACTATGGTCTTGCATCTGCTATGTACTGTTATTTGCGCTTGAACAGAAAAATCCATCAAAATCTTACTGGCAAGTGTTGATGTACTTGTTAATGGGGCCAGTAATGGTACTAATATTATAAAACATGAGTGATACAAAATTTGAATACTAATGATCTGTTTGTGGTTTCTATCTTTGTTACTGTAGTTATTTTAGGGAGAGAAAAAGTTTCATTTTTGGTTTTCATTTTTCATTCTGACCTTTTTTACTTCAGCTTTGAATTTGCAAACCAAAAACAAAGACGTATCTAACCATGTTAGTGGTAGTAAAATGACAAATTTACCAAATATCCTGAGATCACAGTTGGTAAATGCATCCAATGTGAAGCATGATCATAAATAGTGAGGAAGAGCCAGACTTTAACATTATAATTGTCCCCAGTAGGGGTAAGTCACATCAGAGTTCATAGTTTTTGTGTCTATCCATTGACCTGCTGGAACCTATTGAGTAGGTGCTTTTCTTCAGATTTTTCTAGTCACAATCGTTTCCATGATCTCCCCAGAATTTTCACACCTCTTCCATCCAAATCTCACAGGCTCTCTGGAAATCCCTATGGCAATCCCATCTCTCTTATCTTCATAATAGGCAGCAGGTGAAGATAGGATCAGGCTTAGCTATAATGCCTTCCATTATTATTGAATACTGCAAGCTTACATTAAAAAATGTCAGATACTAGATCGCTGCTTGTGACTGTGTAGGCATGCATCATTTCTGTCAGAAACATCAAGAATTTAAATGAGGAGGAGGTGAGGGATAAAATAAATCCATTCATATCCTTCTTCTGAGAAACCAGCCTTGGGTGAAATAATCATCTCAGTACTTCGTAGGCTCCTTATCATTTATTAACACATATGAGAGAAGAATGCCATAAGCATGTTTACACTAGCAATTATTTCTGCCTTTATAATTGGTTGAATGATGCACAGAGCTGTGGTCAATAGATATTTTTCAGATGGCGGAAGGTTTGCAGTGGAGTTCTAAAAAGGTTCGGTATTGGGATTCTTGCTTTACCTGACATATATTAATGATCTAGACCTTAATGTGTCTAAATTGTGGAAACAGGGCTAGCTCTTCCGACATTGTGGTTGTATTTATTTCTCAACTTTAACCAAAACTAAGAGAATTGTACAGGTTTTTAGTTAAAACCCATGAAGCCTTCACACACTACTATCCATAACATTCTAGATACCATATTCACTAAAAGTGAATTGCGTAATACTCAATGATATCCTTACTTTATGGATTGTGGATTTAAGTAAGTAATTTTTCAACATTCACTCATTACTTAAACGCATGATGGATATCATGTTGCTGTTATTTTAACTTACAGATATTGTGAAATGTCCGTAGCTTTCAGAAACGAAAACAGCCATTTAAGAAAGCAATTGGGGAATCAGTTTTCTAGACCTGAAAAGAAGCCTTAATCATTTGCTGTGAAAGAGGAAAATGACACTATGTTGCAATCATTTCCAACTCACTACCGTCACTATTTTCAGAATGAATGCATTTAGAACAATTTACTGGAGCTTTTGAAAGTGAGCTGGGCTGAGTAGATCAAGTCCCGACGGATGAACATTTAGGGGAAATGGTTAGTTTAGTAAGTTGGTAAGTTTAGGATGATGGTGTACATTCCAAATAAGAATAATTGAACGGGGGTGAATTGACTTCAAGTAGCAAGAACAGAGTTGGGGCAGATTGAGTGGAACACATGTTTAACTGGAAAACCGTAGCTGCGTAGTTGACAACCTTCAAAGAGAGAGTTCAGGTGCAGTCAATGTCTATTTCCACAAAAGGGAAAAGGAGAACAAACACATCCAGAGCTCCCTAGATGAATACAGAGATAGAAATCATGTACTCATGACAGCCACCAGTTGGAAAATACCATTTAAAACCAAGAAGAATCAGATTCAGAGGAAAGGTTAAAGTCATTAAAGAAGCAAGAGACAGTATGAGGAAAGGACTGCATCTCAAATGTAATGGGAAGCCTAAAGTCTTCCATAGATACATCACTAGTCAAAAAGAGGTAAGGGAAATAGTAAGGCTGAATAGAAACCAAAAGGGGGATTTACACATGGATGCAAGAGGCCCAGCTGAGGTGCTAAATTAAAACTTTGCATCTGTCTTTACCTGGGCTATGGGGATAGTAGAAAAGTTCTGTTATTATGAGGAATCAAAATTGATTTGGAGCAAGTGTTGGCTGGATTATCAAAACATAATATGGGCAAGGCACCAGAACTGGAGATGCACTCAAAGGTATTGAATGAAGTTAGAGTGGAATTTGCAGGGGAGATGCCAAAGGGCCAGAGAATTGCAGATGATACAGTCTTGTTCAAAAAATGTTGTTAGTATAAGCCCAGCAATTAATCAATTTAACATCAATGGTGAGGATGCTTCTGGAAATAATTATTCAGAATAGAATTAGTAGCTATTGGTTGTTTAGGAAGGGGCAGCATGGATTGATATTGGTGAGATAATATTTTAACAATTTGCTGGAATTTTTTGAAGAACTAACAGAAAAGACCAAATATGTCAAATATTGTTGATAGGGTGATACATCCATTTTTAAAACTGTGTTTAATAAAATGTCACACAGTATCTTGTGAGAAGACTTGTATCTCATGAAATCAAGATGCTCAGTTGTAATGTGGATACAACACTGAGTAGATAATAGGATGCACAGAGCTGTGGTCAATAGATATTTTTCAGATGGAGGAAGGTTTGCAGTGGAGTTCTAAAAAGGTTCGGTATTGGGATCCTTGCTTTTCCTGACATATATTAATGATTTAGACCTTAATGTGTATGGGATAATTTGGAAATTTGTACATGATACAAAACTTGAAAGCGTTGTAAGCTCTGAGAAGGACAGTGTAGAACATAGTTAAGTTGATGGAGTGGACAGATCAATGGCAGATAATTTCAGTGTAGAGAGGGGTGGCACAATGCATTTTGGCAGGAAAAATATGAATAGACAATATAAAATAGTGGTGCAGGAGCAGAGGATCAATGTGTGTGTGCATAGATCACTGAACAGGGCAGGATATGTGGACAGAGGAGCTAATAAAGCATACAGTTATTCTGAAATTTATTAACAGAGGAATAGAGTACAAGAGCAAGTAGGTGATGCTGAACCTATACGAGACACTTGTTAGCCTTCAGCTGGAGCATTGTGTGCAGTTCTGGATGCCACACTACAGGAAGATTGTTGGAGAAGGTCAAGAAGAGATTTGCAAAAATAGTTTCAGGGATGAGAAACCTAGGTCTGAGGAATTTTGGAGAGATTGGAACAATTCTACGTGGAGAGAAGAAGGCTACGAGGAGATCTGAGAAAGATTTTCAAAATCATGAAAGATAAATTAGGTAGAGAGAAACAGCTTTCACTTGTAAATGGCCAAGAAGGCAAAGCTTTAAAATGGTTTGTGAATGTGAGAGGAAGGATCATTACACAATGAGTGGTTCAGGCCTGGAATGCACTTTCTGGAAATGTCGTCATGATGACAAGGTGCCACTGTTGGACTGGGGTGGACAAGGTTAAAAATTACACAACACCAGGTTATAATCCAACAGACTTATTTGGAAGCATTAGCTCCTTCGTCAGGTGCTTCCATATTAACCAGTTGGACTGCAGCCTGGTGTTGTGTGATTTTTAACTTTGGAAATGTAGTGGAGGCAACGTTAAGTGAGGCCTTCATTCGGGCATTGGCTGATTATATGAAAAGAAGCAACATGCAAGGGAATGGGGAAAAGGCAGGGAAATGGCACTCATAATGATTATTGGCAAGCCAGTACAGACATGATGGGCTGAATAGCTTCCATTTGTGCTTTAATAATTCTGTGATTGACAAGTGAAATTCAGTGAAGGATTGTCCAATGTAATTTCTTACAAGTTGGATTTGATGGCAAATGCTCTCCCTGTGTAAGCAGAGACCTCATTATAATATTGAAAATTGCAATCAAACCATGCGTTTAATATCTGAATATAAACTTGGTCTTGTATTGAATGGATTGAGCACAGTTTGTATTACTCCTCACTTGAACTGAGCATTAAACGTCACACAAATGTACATCTTCTCCAAAAAATAATTCAAACTAACTTTCCTGACAATATTTTGAGGCACCGCCAAATGTGTGATTGCTCTTCTGTGCAGTTGGCATATTCCTCTCTCCTTCTTTGGGAATTATCTCTTTTAATGCTGCACCTGTATTTTGAAATCTGAGGCTTGGCCTCACAAGGAAACCCACCAAAATGTGCCAATCTGTTGAGTGACTTGCCTGTTCATGTTCACTTGGCATTGGTAATAGGAAGATTGTTGGAGAAGGTGTAGAAGAGATTTGCAAAAATAGTTTCAGGGATGAGAGACCTAGTTTTGAGGAATAATTGGAGAGATTGGAACAATGACTGTGTCCCACAGGTGGGTTAGACTCATTGCTCACCCCGTGAGTATTGACACCATAAACCTGGTCTTATGATCTAAACCTAAGAGTAAGAACGGTCTGTTTAAACAAATTGCCTACTCTAAATGCACAAACTTTGTATAACACTAAAAGTAAGTATTTCTTTCTTTATTTTTCCAATTTTGTCTCTTTCCTTTCATATGGTACTGGTTGATACTGAGGGACAGATATATGAATCCTGTCAGCTACCGTAGACCAGCTATTTTTCAGATTCATATCTGCAATTCTACACCCTGGCTTTATTTTTTTATTTCCTATATTCATTTTATTACTAAATCATCTTGCATGCGAAGAGTAACTTAATTGACTGCAAATTGTGAATTCCAGCTCAACTAGAACAGCAAAGGGAACTTTACCAAACATCATTAGTTGCACAATATGGAGCAAACAACAGTTCAAAGTTAGACATCACACAGTGATTTGATATGTAAACAGTGCTGCCAGGAAACAATTTAAGTATAAATCAGTTCCAAAGGCCCTGTCCTGGTACATGCTTTCAGTGAGTACTCAGTAGGGAAAGGTCAGCTACTGATGCCAGCAAAAGCTATTGTAAATAACCAACTGTGTGACGCCAGTAAAATCTTTAGGTCAAAGCTGCAGTGATTTCAGTCAGCACTTGCTGCCTCAACTTTACTAGTACTGATCTATGTAACAGAGAAAAAGAGGCAGAAACTGAACCCATGCAAAGCAAGCCTTTAGAGGACTGTACAGTTCTTTCAAGTTTCATTACTTGTTGAAAGGGGTCAGTACAGAGCCTTCCATATATTTCATCAGCACAGTTTAATTTGGTTTATGGTTCACTCATTCTGAACATCAGATGGCTTCTGATTCATTTAAAGGTTCCTGCTTGGCCAAGAATCAACAATCAATCGAACACTTGCAGTGTGTCTGAGAATACAGGAAAGATTTGATTTGTATAGAGAGCACAAATAGTAAATTAATATATACATAATATTGAAAATAGATACATTATATTGAAAATAAGATCAAAGTGTCACACTGCATTAAAAAAATCTTACACCATTGTATTACTTAGTAGCATCTCTCAGCATGGTGAACTCTCGTGCGTAGAGTTGAACACTCGTGTAGAATCCATAAATACGGCCTAACCTACTATATCCTGGTTATGCCATTGTGTACAAATGAACAATTTTCCTTTGTCCCGTGGCTTTTAATCTACTGCAGTCTTTTTTATATGGAAGGTGGTTCAAGTCACCAGTCCTGCAGTTATCAACCACTCCATTCACTCACCAAGGCTCCTTCGACTGCAGTTTCTAAACTCATGACCTCAATCACGACCACCAAGAAGGAGGATAGCAGCAGATACATGAAAGCACCATTAAGGGCAACTTCTCCATGCAGTCACACAGCATCATGATTTGAAACTATATTGTTCCCTCCCTGGATTCACTGGCCCAAAATCCTACAACTCTATATCAAACAGTGCGGTGGGTGTCCCTACAGCCCAAGGTCTGCAGCAGTTCAAGAAGGCAGCTTATTCCAGGACACTTAGGGATGGCCAATACACATGAGCCAAGCCAGAAATGTCCACATCCCATGAATAAATAAAACAGTTTAGAATAATCATGAATTATCATCAACAAAGGAACAATTCAAGTAAGTGGATAAAGGAAAAACATTCAAGCCAGGTTAGATTAATGGAATTATTCTTGAGGAATGTAATCAACAGTCAGCTTTTCTAGTATTTCAGAGATTATTTGATTGTGGTATTGTTCCTCACTGTTGGAAATTGACTATCATCGTTCTGCCTGCTGAGAGGTTGTGGCCTGCTGAGCTGAATGACTACCAATGAGTTCCTTTGACATTAAAAGCTGTGAAGTGTTTCAAACACATTGAGTCATAGTAGCTGTTAGATACTTGGGCAGAATTTTTCCGTCCCTGAAAGAGGAAAGAACGGAAAATAACTGGGTGAGTTGACATGGAGAGATTCACACTTCCTTCTCATGACCTTAAAAATTAAGTTCAAATGGTGACATTCTCAACCTGCCACCAATTGAGTCCCTTCAGTGTTCAATTAGAGCCGTTTACGTGTCTCAACTCACTAGCTCCCCCGCTATTTGCCTCCTCAGTTGGTGAGAAAAATGCCTGGTACTGGTTAACCAGGGAAACTTGTCTTTTGGCATGTAATCTGATGAATTTTCTTGGCGGTGAGGGTGGCGAGTTAGTTGACACCAACATGCCGGTCCCAACGCTTACAGAGTCTTAGAGATATACAGCACGGAAACAGACCCTTTGGTCTAACTGGTCCATACCAGATATCCTAAACTAATCTAGTCCCACCTGCCAGCACTTGACCCATATTCCACTACCCTTCCTATTCATATACCCATCCAGATGCCTTTTTAATGTCATAATTGTATCAGCCTCCACCACTTCTTCTGGCAGCTCATTCTATACACACACTACCTTTTGCATGAAAAAGTTGCCCTTAGGCCCCTTTAAAATTTTTCCCCTCTCACTCTAAACCTATGCCGTCTAGTTCTGGACTCACTCACATCAGGGAAAAGACCTTGCATGTTGACCCTATCCATGCCCCTCATGATTTTATAAACCTCTATAACATCACCCCTCAGTCTCCGATGCTCCATGGAAAACAGTCCCAGCTAATTCAGCCTCTCCCAGCATTAACCCTCCAACTCTGGCAATATCCTTATAAAATCTTTTCTGAACCCTTTCAAGTTTCACAATGTCCTTCCAATACCTCACCTCTGACTATTGATGATACAAATATCTTAGCAAGGGGTCCAGCAATCACTTCCCTAACTTCAAAAAATGATTTTCGTGTCCATCTTATTGATCAATTTCCCTATTAACCTTGTTAGTCAGTGAATGATGTGATTCTGACCTTGTGCCCAATTGGTCCAGTAACACAGAGAAAGATTAGACAAAATCTGAATTGAATTCTGTTCAGCTTTTCATACTATATGATCATTTAAGCTTATTGAGAAATTGAAAATCTTTGAGAACAAGCCTTCTCTCCAGTGATTCCCTTCACAGCAGGATCCAATGGGAGTTAGCCATCAGGATTGATGTTAACCACTGCTGGATCTCCTCAAGGCTGTGTACTTTTATGTTTGCTATTCGTCCTTTATCCCAACATTGCTGACATAATGATCCTGAAATATGCTGTACTTGTGAATCTGAAAAGGAATAAGGAAGTAAATTATAGGTAAAGAAGTTTGTAGAATAATATGATTATTCTCTGAAAATCTATATAGACAAGGTAAAAGAACTAATTATACGCTTTTGGAAAATCCAGCCAATTACATCGTTCTTATAACATTTTATAATAGAGTCGTAGAATCCCTACAGTGCAACTAGAGCCTAGTCAGCCCTGTAAGTCTGCACCAATCCTCTGAAGAGCATCCTACCCAAGCTCCATAACTCCACATTTACCTTGGCTAATCCACCTAACCTGTACATCTTTGGATTGTGGGAGAAAGCCAGAGCACCTGGTAGAAACTCCCACAGACACAGGTGGAACATGCAAACTCCACACAGACAGTCACCCAAGGCTAGAATTGAACCAAGGTCTCTGGCAATGTGAGGCAGCAGAGCTAATCACTATGCCACATGAGCGTGGCCACTGAAATAGGTAAAAAAACAACAATTAGCTAGGTATCAAATGATAAGTTGAACTGGAGAAAGAAGTACAGAAATGTGGTAGCCAAGAGACAGACTTAGAAAAATGACTTTTGAAAATTAAATCACTTTGAGTCAATCCAGCAATTCTTAAGTTCTTCCATACAGCTGTGGTTGCAAGTTTTATCTTTTATGGATGTCCCTCCTGGTACTATGGCCTTAGGAAATAGACTCTGGTAGAGGATAGAGATTATTGTGTCCTGGCAGGAAGGGTATTTGATGAATGGGTCTTTCTTGACAAAATGTGAAGAATTTAGATCAGAGTGGTGCTGGAAAAGCACAACAGGTCAGGCAGCATCAGAGGAGCAGGAAAATTGACATTTCAGGCAAAAGCCCTTCATCAGGAATAGAGGCAAGGGTTGAGAGATAAACGGGGAGGGTGGGGTTAAGGAGAAGGTAGTAAAGAGTACAATAAGTGAATGGGGGTGAGGATGGAGGTGATAGGTCTGAGAGGAGGATGGAGCAGAGAGGTGGGAAGGGAGATTGGCAGGTAGGACAGGTCATGAGGATGGTGCTGAGCTGGAAGGTTGGAACTGAGGTAAGGTAGGGGAGAGGGGAACTGAGGAAACTGGTGAAGTCCACATTGATGCCATGGAGTTGAAGTGTTCTGAGGTTTAATTCTGCTCCTATATTTTTTGGTAATATGGAATGGTGTGGCATCTCAACGGACTGAAAGCTTAAATTTGTTCCTATTTCTTATGGTCTTATGGTCTTAAATCATTTATAATTTAACTTCTATAGTGGAATCTATTGGTAACTTAACTATTTATTGTCTTTTGCTTCCATGAACCATGTCATGCTTTAAACAACTTTTTAGAAAATTAGTTCCAAAAACCATATAGTCCTGTTTCTGGAACGATTCCTGTTGATTGGAAAGTAGCAAATGTCTCCTCAATGTTCAAGAAGGAAATGAGAGAGGAAACTAGGAACTACAAATGTATTAGCCTTTTATCAGTAATAGGAAAATGCTTGGATCTGTTATAAAGAATGAGATCAATAGGCAGCTGGTTGATGGTGATCCGATTGGACATAGTCCCTGCAGCATGGATTTATGAATTGGAAATTGTTTGACAAACTTGTTAGGGATTTTTGAAGATGTTGCTAATAAAACTGGTAAAGGAAAGCTGATAGAAGTAGCTTTCCTGGAGGAGGCAGGTTAGAAAGATTTAAGCCCATGGGATAGGAAGTAATGTGTTGGTTTGGATTAATGATTGGCTAACTGACAGAAAATAGAAAGTAGGAATAAGTGGGTCTTTGTTGTGTTGGCAGGCTCTGACTACAGGGGTATGCAAGGATCGGTACACAATATCTGTCAATAATTTGGATAAATAGATCAAATGTAATGTTACAAATTTGCAGATGATGCAAAGCTAGGTTGTAATGTGTGCTGTGAGAAAGATGTAATGTGACATCGGGAGGGTTTGGACAGGCTTTGTGATTGACCAAGAATGTAGTAGATGCAATATAACGTGGGGAGAATGTGACCTTATCTCTTATCAATTTTAATAAGAGATTCAGATGTGCAGTGTGTTTCTTAAATAGTGAGAAGTTGGAAAGTGTAGATGTACAAAGAAACCTAGATGTCCTTGTTGATAAGTCACTAAAGGCCAACTAGCAGGTGCAGCCAGCTATTAGGAAGGCTAATGGAATGTTAGCCTTTATTGCAAGAGGGTTTGAGTATTGGAATAATTAAAGCTTGATTCAATTGTATAAGAGCTTGGTTAGACCACACCTAGACCACTAAGTTCAGTTGTGGTCACCTTAGAACATAAGAACATAAAAACAAGGAACAAGAGTAGGCAATTCAGCTCCTCGAGCCTGTTCTGCCATTTATTACGATCATAGCTGACCTCATCTCAACCTCAACTCCACTTTCTTGCCCACTCTCCATAACCCTTCAACCTATTACTAATTCAAAATCTATCTATCTCCTTAAATTTATTTAATGTCCCAGCATCCACCATACTCTGAGGTAATGAATTCACCTTTGAGTGAAGTAATTTCTCCTCATCTGCTTTAAATCTGCTACCTTTTATCCTAAAACTATGGTCTCTCATTCTAAATTGCCTCTTATAAGAACAGATCCTTTCTACTTTATTAATCCTTATCCTTATCTGTTAATGGCATAAAGGGAGTGCAGCAAGAGTTCATGAGAATTGTCCCTGGGAAAGCACAGTTGGAGAGAGATTGGGTAAACTAGGTCTGTATTCACTAGAGTTACAAAAAAAATGAGAAGTGATCTCATCGAAACTTAGAAAACTCTTAAAGGGATAAGCAAGGTAAATACTGGTAAGATGTCTCCAGACAAGTCTGGAACGAGGGGACACAGTTTAAAAATACAGAGGATTCCCTTTAGCTCTGAGACAAGAAATTATTTAATTCAAGGGTTGGTAAACTTTTGGAATTCTCGACTGGGAGGGGGCACTGATGCTCAGTCTTTGAGTCTGCTTAACTGCTGATTGTTAAGGTGGGGATAGAGACCTGATTACCAGTGGGTTTGATGTTGATGAGGATGAGGTGTGTAAAGGCATTGAGTCTTTGATCAGTCATGATCATATTAAATAATGGGGCAGGCTTGATGAACTGAATGGCCTACTCCTGTTCCCATGATCCTGTGTTAAAAATCATTAAAAGATCCCAAAATGTGACAATTACTGAGGCGCATGTTCTTTTTTCAGGTGCTGTGGCTAGTACTGAGGTCAAGCAGAAACTCCAGGAATTCCTGTTGAGCAAATCAGCAAAAGAATCTCCATCAACTGGACAGAACCATTCCTTCCCTCCAAATCCCAAACACTGGTATAAGTAGGTACCATCATTCTATTAACAGCATTTGTATTTTTCATGTATTTCTTTGAAGAAAAGCTTGTTTTGATTAAATTACAGTTTATAGAAACCAGATTACATGTGTTTGATCCAAACAGTCAAACAGTTTCTTGAGCAAAGCACCATCATTCAGAGTTGCAATGAGGTGAGATCGAGTGTTATTTGAATCCACAGGTTTGTGGATTCAAAAGTGAGAATGTTGTCGATTGAACAACAGGGCTTTCACTGTGTGACATCTGCTGGAGAAATGTAGATAAAACAACCTACATGGCCTTCTTTGACCTTACAAGGGACTTTGAAACCATCTGTCGGGAAGCATTATGGAGTGGTCCTCTCTGCTTTGCTTGCACCATGAAATTTGTCACCATCTTTCACTGCTCCACGATGACATGGATGTTGTGGTAATGACAAATGGCTCCACCGCTGACCCATTCCCTGTTAGGACCAGTGTCAAACAGGGCTATGTCATCGTCCCAACAGTGTTCTCGATCCACCTCGCTGCAATGCTTCACCTCACCATCGACAAGCTCCCTGCTGGAATGGAACTAACCCGCAGAACCTGTAGGAAACTATTCAATCTCTGCCACTTTCAAGCCAAAACCAAAATCACCCTAATCAGTATCATTGGGCAGCAGTACCTAAAACATGCTTGTGTATGTACAATCTCAGATAGTGTACTCCATACCATTGTTAGCACCTTTACAGAGGCATAGGAGAGCATGGGGTCTCACCTTGAATATCTATAAGTTGAAGGTCTTCCACCAACCTGACCCAGCATTGTGGAGGGAAACCCCAATCATCATGGTCCATGGGAGATTTTACAGAACAGTGGCCACTTCCAATACCTCGGGAGTATCCTGTCAGTCAAAGCAACTATTGATGAAGAGATCCAGCACCATCCCCAGTGTGCTAGTGCTGCCTTCGGCTGCCTAAGGAAAACGGTGTTCAAGAACAACAACATCAGATCTGACACCAAGACTATGGTATCCAGAGCTGTGGTGGTACCCGCCCTCCTCTATGGCTCTGGGACATGGACTGTCTACAGCAGCCATCTCAAGGCAGAGGAGAAATACCATCAGCCCTTCCTGCCCAAGCTCCTGTAAACCTGCTGGGAAGAAGACACACAAACTCTAGTGTCCTCCACCAGGCCCCCAGCATCGAGGCATTGACCCCCCTTCCCTTCCCCCTTGATTGGCTACGCTGAGCTGGGCACACTGTCCCCATGACCGATTCGAGACTCCCCCAAGCAGCTGCTCTACTCCCAGCTCTGAAATGGCAAGCAAGCCCCAGGTGGACAGAGGAAGTGCTTCAGTGATACCTTCAAGGCCTCACTGCGGCGTTCCCACAGGCACCTGGGAATCACTGGCCCAAGACCGTCCAAAATGGAGGTGGAGCATCCAGGCAGGTGTTGAGCGACTTGCCATCAGGACAAAGTGGAAACCAGGAGCAAACAACACAAGGAGCCGACTGCCAGAGCAATGCTCCACCCACCCCTTCCCACAACCATCTTCTGTCCCAAGTGTAACAGAGCTTGTGGAAGCTGCACCAGTCTGTACAGTCACCTACAGACTCATCCTGAGAGTGAAAGAGAGCCATCCTCATCTGCGAGGGATTTCCATTGATGAATGATGATCCCTTTACCAGTATCTGCAGTGTACCCTTAATGCTATTCGAAATGAAGTTGCCAAGATAGATAAAACCTTTAATGACATCTAAAAAGAATGTAACTGGCTAAGTGTCATAATAACTTGTACAGTTACAACAAATTAGTTTTGCAGTCATTGAACATTGTTCTCAGGAAGAACAGCTAGAAAACAAAAAAAAAGGTTTGATGGTCTATCTGGCACAGTACTTCAATGAAGAGTCATGGACACAGAGATCCAAGAGATTGAAAGAGGGTAGAACTAAAGCAGAATGTGAGCAATTAGAGATTAAGAAAACAGGAAGGTGCAATAAAAAATGTTGACTTAGCAGAAGAAGAGGGACAGAAGTAGACATCAAATTTGTAGCTGGTTTTAAATGATCACTGCTTCTGCACAAAAGCAAACAGGAAGGTAAATCTAAAACAGGGTGGTGAAAGAGTAGAAATAGAATCTGAAATACTAACAGAGTTGTAGAGGCTGAATTGTTAGGTATATTCAAGACTGAGACAGACAGATACTTTACACTCCAAATGGGAATCAAAGTCTATGGGGAAAAGGCAGGAAAGTGGAGTTGGCGATCATCACATCAGCCATGATCTTATTGAATGGCAGAGCTGATTTGATGTGCCAAACAGTCTACTTTGCCTCCATAAATTTTGGTATTATCTGCACTAGGATGAAATCTTTTTGTTTTGCAATTGTGAGCTGAAATAATAAAAGTATTGTTTGCAAAACCAAGGATTTCTGCACAATTTGAAAGTAAGTAATTTGATACTTGTGAACACCATTTGTACAGCAATGGGTTACAGCAGTTTTTGCAGATGAACAGGAGTCAAGGGGCTGTGTACGGATGGAGCTTTGGTTGCAGCAAGAAGCTGATTGTTCTGTGCATTAGTGACCAATTTTTAATGAGAAAGAAAACTGAAAGAACTGCAGGTACTGTAAATCAGAAAGAAAAACAGAAGTTGCTAGAAAAGCTCAGCAGGTCTGGCAGCATCTGTGCAGAGAAATCAAAGTTAATAGGGTGGCATGGTGGCTTAGTGGTTATCACTGCTGCCTCACAGTTCCAGGGATCTAGTTAAATTCCAGCCTTGGGTGACTGTATGGAGTTTCCAAGTTCTCCCCCTGTCTGCGTGGGTTTCCTCTGGGTGTTCCGGTTTCCTCCCACAGCCCAAATATGTGCAGGTCAGGTGGATTGGCCATGCTAACTTGCCCATAGTGTTAGGTTCATTAGTCAGAGGGAAATGGGTCTGGGTGGGTTACTCTTCGGAGGGTCTGTATGGACTTGTTGGGCCTGTTGCCACACTGTAGGGAATCCAGTCTTAATGTTGTTAATGTTTTGGGTCCTGTGACCTTTCATCAAAGCAGATGGGAAAGGCCTGTCAACAATCATGTGACTGGTTCTCAGATAACTGAATAGCCTGTGGCTGGGAACCAGGTACAGAGAAGTCGTCAGGTCTCTATCTGTCAGAAGCACTTTCTCCCTTCTCTGCAGTACGCTGCTTTAAATCTGAAAAAAACTAGTTAATCTTCCCTTCAGCTGTTTCTGCAAGGTGTGATTTTTAACTGATAAGTCAGAAGCCTTTCTTATCAGTGGACTAACCAACTTGTGCCTATTGAAAACCAGTGGAAACACAATGAGAAGGTTAATTGAAAAATAGCATGCTGATCTGCTCAAGAATTAAAACAGTGATTTCAGCAATTTTTCTGAACAAGAAGCTGAAATATTTTTCCAGATTTTCCCTCGATCCATAATTTGCTTTTTATTTTCCCCTGGAAGTGTTTGACTGTGTGTTCATGTGTCTAAGGGATAGGACTTTTAATTATTGGTGTTATATTGCCAATGGGTTATAATTGATTACTTGTAGCTCAAGTCTAATTAGTTGCAATAACTAATAATTCTTCTTAAATACAGGAACATTGCTCATGCTTTATGTCAGCCCAGGGTTCAAAATCTGGTAATGTGGAGAATCTTTGCATAGTTTAAAAAAATAACTTTTACATTTGAGTTGACTCTGGAACAGTGGGGCTTTATTTCCAGTGCTCTAAACCAGTGAATTGTGACACTTAAAATGAAATAGAAAGGCTGTAGGCAGAGTGGGAGACCAGGAAGAAGCATCGAGCAGAAGATTCATGAGCAAGAATGATGGCACATGCGAGCTGTACTAAAATGAAGCCAGAACCAGAGCTTACAGAAAGAATTTGCTTTGATATACTGTCTTACCACATCATTTGGTTTACTTTTTAATTTCCGTCAATGTTGCTACAGTGAGTTTTTGCATGATTTGATTGCTTGATTTGATGGTCTGTTTTTAGTGGCATTGGTTTTAACATCTCATTTGAAAGAGAATGGAATAAATCTTAGCTAACAAAATAGCTAGGTTGGAGTTAGTGAGAAAGTAAAACTTCAATGATCTCAATAAACATAATCGTCCATTTCTCTATTTAATGGAGACATAATAAAGGGTCTCAGAAAATCTGACAATTGAAGAAAGGTGAGTATATCATTGAGGAATAGCTAAGTACTTCCCTCTAACCCCCAAGCTTCCAACCATTAAATGTAATTTCTTCCCCACATCTCTCTCCACATACAAGTGACATCCCTAACCGTGGTTTACAGATCTCCTACAAACACCCTACTTTTGGAGATTGCACCTTTCTTAGCTAGATCACAAACCTCCCTACACTCCCAGTCACAAAGGTGGATGACTTACCTGTAGCTACAGATGCCTCAGAAGTGCTACCCATTTGGCAGGAAGAAAAGACAGGAGAAAAGGGATGTTGATTGTTTGGTATATCAACTCCGGCTAACGTTTTGCTGTTCAGAGAGCAGTAGGGAATTGTATTAGCATACAATGCTTCAGGATAATTCAGCTAATTTTACTGCTTAAAGTGATTCTATAATTGGACAGCACTTACTGAATAATCCAGAGTGTGATAATATCTACACATGCAGCCAATTTAAGAAAATCAATCAAGCTTATAATGTGTCACACTTACAGTTGCTAGAAAAGACATACGTTTATATGCAGTGCCTGTTCTTTGTAAATATGTTTAAGCCTTGAACATTTTTGTTTGAATACCTGGAGCATAGGAAACCTTACTTTCCTACTTTTTCCATGGCAACTTTTCAGCCAATCAGTATCTACTTGCCAAATAATCAGTTTTCCTTTTCTCCTATGATCTTAGGAAAATTGACACACTTGCATTTGTTCTGAAGAGTGTATGACAAAAGCTTCAACAACATGTCTCTCGTTTCAGCAATATTCAACTTTTTGAAGAATGAAAGCATAAGTTAGAATATTGGTTTTCTCTCAGATACAATTAGAAATTGGAATAATTTGCCACTAGAGGCTGGGGACACAGAAATCCTATACTATTTGGAAATAATAAAATAGAGTTACACTGAATTACTTCACTTTTGAACCACTGGCATGCGTCCTTTGCTCAATGTTTCCTTTCTTCACACTTCCTTGGTCTAATGCTGAAACAACCTTTCACCAGAGACTGTGTGCAGGACTGTTTTGACAGAATGTTAGAAATGCCAAAGAAGAATCATTAGTAGTCTGAGTAGAAAATTTGTGTATAATTTCCCAGAGTTGACAAAGGGTAATAATTAATTCTCAGTTCAGTCACCATCTGGTTAATAGAGTTAGACTGTTAAAAAGTAGGGGAAACAGAAAGAGCTCATGGAAACAGGGGGAGAAAAGGAAAGGTAAATGAAATCTTGGACAAGTCAACCAGTTGAGGACAAATGTAAATAAGTGACATGGAAAGGGTATCTTAAACTGGAAGCAATGAGACCACCTACAGAGATTATATTGTCGTTTTATGATGTAGTCTGTTTAATGGTTGTGTTAATTCACTGTTCTTTGTTCCTGTGCCAGGGGGGCCCACCGTGCTTCATTGGACCAGAGTTCACCACCACAGAGTGGAAATTCTCCATCATATAAGCAACCATCACTGGCAGTTAATGACAAACAGGATGATTTTCCCCTGCGAAAAACTGGTGAGTCAGGATCAATGTTTGCCACTTCAGTTGTAAAAGCCTTTGGACCTGCAATGACTTAATAAGGAATGAGGTTTTTCACTTTGTATCAAGGTAATAGTATATTCACTAGAAGACTCTGCCTAAATTGAGAAAAATCTAAATTAATGCATTTATTCAAACTAAAGACTTTTGCAACCTTTTTATGTTAAATCTGGTCTTTAATGTTAATTTGTACCTTAAGAGTGAGATTTTCTTTAATAAGCGACCAACTCACCTCAGCTGAAGGAAATCTTGGAAACTCTCAGCAGGCCGGATAGCATGTGTAAAGAAGATAGTCAGACCTTCTCAGGTATTGACTGTTTATTTGGAGAAGCATCTTGTTGATTTTCTCTACTGCTGACTGACTTGCTGAGTATTCCTGAATTCTAGTGTCTGTCTTGCTTTTCGCTCTTAGCTCATCAACGAAAACTTTATTCTACTTAGTGATCATATATTTCTATCAATTCTAATGAAATACCCTTATTATAATTCCTCAATACACTGCACGTCATTACAACAGTGTGGCCAGATGTGTAACATGATTGCCAATGCAACATACAGTGCCTGTCCTCCAGCCCCAGAAATATAGTTTCATATCATTATGTCTGTGCATACTTTTATTTCACAATTTTCTTTATTTTTTCGACAACAACTGCAAATTTTCTTCTATCCATTGTTCCTGAAAGCCACCACATCCGTAATGGATGGGAAAAGTGTACAGAAAGCATAGGTAAGTCAATTGTGAATGGCAAAGATGCATATGGAAGAACTTCATTATCCTTCATTACCATGAGTTCACATTTACATTGGTAATACTCATCACAAGTTCAGCAGTCAAAATACATAATTTTAAGTCATTTTTCATCCACAATACAATAAAGGCCAAGCAATGGAATAAAACTGCTATCACAATTCACCCAAATACTCTACATGTTGTACGTATGAACTATTTATTGTCTTAGATTCAAATATCACTGTATGATGAGAGCTGATCTTAGTCTGGCAGTCTTCAAACAACTGGTTCTCCTTATTCAGATCATTATCTGCAGAGAGGACAGGAAAATGCATTTATAATGTTGCTTCATATACCTCATAGTATATCCAAGTGCATGCATTGAGTATGTTGAGTTCCATTGGTTTCCAAACATGAATTGAACACCACCCACAAGGGGCTGAATTTGACACCTTCTCCCTAATTATAACTTGGCAGGTGAATGTAAAATTGAGGGCAAGGTCATGAACTCAATTAATGACAATTCCTACCCCCGCCACAATCTCTCTCATGACAAGTAGAGGCCAGTTTCATGTGTGTAGCCTGTCAACTTTCACTTTTTGATGTGGTAACAGATAAAGGTGGGGTGGAGGGGTTACCAAACCTAAGGCCCTCTGTGCCCTTCATATTCCAAACAATTCCCTGCCCCAGTGTGTTCTTGCCTCTCCCCTTCGCTCCACTGTATTTCTCACCTTCCCTGGGCCTATCCAACCTGCCTCTCTTAATGCCTTTGACCTTTCTGCTGGGCTCTGCAAGCCCGAACCTGAAGATACCAATCCTGTCCATCTACCATTGCATCCAGCGTTAGCGGTGATTGCCATTGGGGTCTGAATGCTCTCCACTGGCCAATGCGACAAGAGAGCGGCAGGTCATTTGATTAGCAGGCAGTTCCTACCTCCCCAAATAGCTCAAAAGCCCGCCTCAGGCCAGTTAATTTCCAACTGGCTCATTCCAACATTTATGCCATGGGACAGTTGATTATTTTGACTCTTCTGAAAGCTAATAGAGATTATTCTGAATTTGACAATAGCAATGAAAATCAGGTGAAATGTGCAAGAGGCAATTGAATCAATAATGTCTGTCTTCCACTATCATTCAAATCACGACTGCCAAAAGATGCTGTTGCAACTCTCCTCTTAGGCATTTAAAACAAAGTGAAAAAAGTTGAGGTGATGACTGAGTAATCTTTTGAAAGAAATAATTTAAGATGTTGTAGCTCAATATTGAATATCTGAAGACATCTCAATGTATTTCACATAGAATGTATTGAAACACAAAATATTTCATACATAGCAATGACCCATAAATAATTGCTTATTGGCCAATTAATCTGTATAATTTTTAGTTAGGTAAGGAGAGAATGAAAGCCAGGATACAGGAGATTTATCTGTCCTTCAAACATTACCACAAAATCTTTAAAAATCACATGAGGAATAGATCCATGTGTGAGCAGTCCATGTTTTTTGTTGCATGCTTCATGTGAACCATAGCATCTTTAACAATTGGATTACTTTCATTAGTGCACGAGTGCCCAATTTCCTATATTCAAGAACTCCTGCTGCAGAGTTGAGACATCTGGGCCAAGCAGGAGTGTGTTTTCCAAGCTGAAAGATGGAAGAACTTTATGTTCTAATAATCCAGATGGAAGTCCTCAGTTGCTCTGTGCCTATATTAGAAATATGGTGAAGCATGAAATAAATAATTTTCTGACGATTTAAATGATCAGATCAGCATGTGCTGCAGATGCGCAGACTTCAGCAACATGCACTTGATGGGCAAGACTCCGTTTTGGGAGCAGTAAGCTAATAAGTTAACTAAACTGATTCAATACTATGAGTAGACCAACTTGCAACAGTTTCTGTTTGTAATAAAGTGATCATGAGGATTGTGTCTAACCACAGAGCTTCTTGCTTTGTAGTGGCAGTGTGTTGTAAGTTTATTACACGAATATAGAGTCTGTAATAATTAATGATGGAAAGAAAGGGTGTGTTCCAGTCTTGTGGATAATGAATCATCATATTTTAAAAATAGAACTATTTCTGTCATGTAATAATTTTCTTTTATTGTTATTACTTACTGTAACAATTTGTGTCCTGGAAAAGTTATCATAACATTTTTAATGTGAGTCAATAACGGAACAAAGAACAACATTCAGCATTTAGACGATAATTTTAACCTCCCAAAAATGGCTGGTTTTGTATTATGTGAGGAGTGGTATCAAATATATTCAAGTATTTTAAATTTCAAACAAATTTTAAATTATTGTTTACAGTTCTGGTTACTGCATTGTAAATAGGATGTGGAAGCTTTGGAAAGGGCTCAGAGGAGATTTATTAGGATTCAAAGTTTGGGAGAAGATTTGTAGCTCGGGTGCTCATTGTTGTGGTTCTGTTCGCCAAGCTGGGAATTTGTCTTGCAGACGTTTTGTCCCCTGTCTAGGTGACACTGAGGATGTCACCTAGACAGGGGACAAAACGTCTGCAACACAAATTCCCAGCTCGGCGAACAGAACCACAACAATTTATTAGGATGTTGCCTGGTGTGGAGGGAAGGCCTTGGAGGAAAGGCTGAGGGACTTGAGGCTATTTTCATGAGAGAGAAGAAGGTTGAGACATGCCTTAATTGAAACATATTAAATAATCAGAGGGTTAGATAGTTGCGTATTGAGAGCCTTTTTCCTGAGATGGCGATAGCGAGCATGAGAAGATACAGCTTTAAATTAAGGACTGATAGAAAGAGGTCAGATGTCAGAGGTAGTTTCTGTACTCAGAGAGTAGTAGGGGCACTGATTCCTGAAGGGCTCTTGCCTGAAACGTCGATTTTCCTGCTCCTCGGATGCTGCCTGATCTCCTGTGCTTTTCCAGCACCACCCTAATCTAGATTCTGATTTCCAGCATCTGCAGTCCTCACTTTTGCCCTGTAATGTTCTATATTCCATGTTCTTTGTTTTATGTTCTATGTTCTGAACCTGACTCTAGCCCATTGACTTCTGGATTTATTGGTGGCATATCTTAAAATTGTGAACATTGGCTTTTTGAGCCAAGAGCTTCCGGCTTCAGCAAACTTTCCATTGTTCATCCCATGAAGTCTGACCTTCTTCTCCACCGACATCTTGTGATTTCTAGTACCTGCATCCTAATTTTCAACAACCCCATTGCCAAAGTATGGCCAAAGAATAATTTATTTTGTTTTAATCATGAGTTCATATTCTTCCATTTCTTGTTGTGGGATTAGTTCATCCCCACAGTTTTCTCAATGAACTGTGTTATTTTTGCATGGTCACACCCTGACCGATGTACATGCTCGTTTCAGCCCAACACTTCCTTCTGGCAGAGGTTATTCTTCAAAATCAAGAGGTGGAACCCTGGCTTATTTTTCACCACCTAATCCAGGGTTTGCTGACAAAAGTTTCCTCTTCGGTCCCTCTAACCTGGAATAATGCAGAGCTGGTGTTATTGATTTCTATCCAAACTGGGTCTGACTGCAAGAGTAACTGCATCACCTGCCTGAAGCCAGCATTGGGAATTGAAGAGGTGTCATATTGGACTTGAAATGTTGACCTGGATTTTCCACTGGCCAGTCTTTATGCTGATCATAGATAGGAGTTGAGTGTGAGCAACCTGTAGAATCCCGATCTGAAGGTTTTCATTTAAATTGGACATTTTGCAGTATTCAGATGAATCTAGCTAAAGTAGTTACTCAGGAAAAGTTAGCCTATTGAATACTTACTCGTGAGTAACAAATCAATGAATCCCATATTTACACACCACCAACAATACCTTCCCTAGACCACTTATTGTACGCAGACTCTGACCTGATCGCCCCCAATATCCTCTTCCACTGGACTACCCCTCCCCTGGTGGACTGCACTTGGCAAGCAGCTGACTGGACTACCCTTCCCCTGATAGACTGGACTTGGCAAGCAGCTTACCAAGCTCAACACAACCGATCTGGATCAGATCCGAACACCCACCACCTGGTACGTAAAACTCATCCTCCCCTCCTTCTACCAGACCCAATTTCTTCTACCCAGCCTGGCCTATTCTAAACACTGCAACACTTGCACCTTATCACCCTCCCCACTTGCAAGCTTATCCCTTCACACTTGACGTCCTGTTTCCCTGGTACACTACCCCTTACACAGCTGGTGCGCTACTCAGCTGGGTCCCTACCCCCAATTAATTTTACACCTCACTTACTTGGCACTTTACCCCTACCGATCTGGCATCCTACTTAGCTGGCACTCTGCTCAGGGTACTGAGCACTAATTCCAAGCTGACTTATCTGACATCATACCCATGCATGCTACATGTTTCCCAGCTGGCACCCTACTTCTGTGGCACTTGATTTAAATGGAAATCAATTTGCCCCCTACCCAAGTGGCATCCGACCCTGCCAGCACCCTATCATCACCCTGACATTCTGGGTTTATGGTTTGATAGCGGCTATCCAAGTGACTGTCAGAACCTTTACATTTCAGAATACAGCAGCTGACTGTTGTGAAAATGGGGCAGGGTTTGGCTTCCTCTGCAAGAACTGGCAGAATGGAATTACACCTGCCTATTTCTGAGGGAGTCCTGAGCAGAATCTCCTCCCAGAAATGCATAGCTCCCTTCTTTCATACAGAGGAAGGGCTGGAGCAGCAATCCAAGTGAGATTGTCCCAGCCTGAAGCCAGCATTGAGAACTGTAGAGTCATTTTGGACTTGTGACATTATTTTGTTTCAGTCTCCACAGATATTGCCAACCTGGTGAGTTTCTCTGGCACTTTGTTCTTATTTGATATCTGAATAGCTCTTTAGATTTTTTTTTATATACTGACTGTCTGGAGCAAATGAGTGACCACACAAAATTCACACTCTTCAGTAATACTTGCGCAATTTGCCTGCAGAATACAGGCCAATCCCTGACACTTGCACACACCATTCCCCTGCCGCCCTGAGTTTGATACTCTGGAAAGAATTGGAAACTTCTGCAGCTAATGATTTGCACAATTCTATCCAGCCCTGTTCACCTATTCCCAGTTGTGAACATTATGCTCTCTCTCCCTGATCATTCCCTTCAAACAGCCCACATCCCTTAAGAACAAAGAGAATAATCTGTAATGAATATGTCAGACAACTGGTCATTTTTGTCTTTTTTTTGCCAGGTCTAGCTGGTCCATATAAAGCACTATGAGGCCATGTTCTTCTCAACTAT
Source organism: Hemiscyllium ocellatum (assembly GCF_020745735.1). Taxonomy (NCBI): domain Eukaryota; kingdom Metazoa; phylum Chordata; class Chondrichthyes; order Orectolobiformes; family Hemiscylliidae; genus Hemiscyllium; species Hemiscyllium ocellatum. The sequence continues at coordinate 44,174,146 of NC_083405.1, read as the reverse complement.
AACTGCTCACTATTCCAGAATTAGCCTCCTTAACATTTTCTGACCTCAGCTGATCCACTATTAACAGCCTCACCATGTATATGCTGCCTTGAAACTTGGCTGTTACAATGGACCCCAGCTAGAGCATCAGTCATCCACCCTTTGAAAACAAACATTTATGGGATGCTTCAGAAGGTGGTGATCTGATTTCTTCAATCATTGTAGTTCATGTGAAATGGATAGATCCACAGGACCTTGACCAGCCTCCGTGAAGGAATGGTGAATTGCTTTTGAATCAGGAAAGTGAGGGATTTGGGGAAGGGTCTTGAAGGATGGTGTTCCCGTGTCTCTGTTGCCAGTGGTCTTTTGAATGGTAGAGATGGTGGGTTTGGTAGGTGTTGTTGATGGAGGCTAGGTGAGTTAGTGCTGCATGCCTTGGAGATGTTATGAGCTGTTGCTCACTGCTACTGTTGCGGTGGTCAGAATGAAAGATGAAAATGCTCAATTAGGTATAAATCAATCAAACTGATTCGCCTGAAGGGTGGCCAGCCTTTTGAGTATTGTTTTCATCTTTTCCTTTCCTTGTTACATCCTTCAGCCCCACAATCCTCTGAGATCTTGAAGCCCCTCCAGTTCTGGAATTCTGCACATCTTTGATATTATTTTCTTCATTATTGGCAATCATAGCATCAGCTGCCTGGGCACTGTGCTCTAGAATTCCAGCATAATGTTCTCTACCTCTGTACCTCATGTTCTTTCCTTAAGGCTCTCTTTAAAACCTATTTGATGAGCAAACCATTGGTTCCAAAGAAAAATTGTATTGGACTCGAAATGTTAACTCTCTCCCCAGATGCTTCTAGACCTGTTGAGTTTCATCGGCACTTTCTGTTTTAATTTCAAATCTCCAGCATCCACAGTATGTTGCTTTAATTTCAGTCATCTGCACTAATATCTTCTTGAGTGGTTTGGTGTCATAATTTCTTTGCAAATGCTCCAGTGAAGTGCCTTTGGACACTTCATTATGTTGAAAGACTGATATAAATGCACTTTTTTTGAGGGTTAAAATTCACCTCTTTGAATCTGATCAGTTTCATGCAAGCTCTTCACGATGGATGAGATTGTGACTTCAGCTCAGGGCAAGGCGTGATTTGGCATTTGTCGTGGTTGATTAGTTTTCTAACATTCTTTGTACCTCAGGCATGGTTCCAATTTGTCTTCCACTCAATTCATCACCTGTGTCTTGAAAAGATTAAGCATATCATTGTATCACCATTGTAGAAATTAGGAAAGAGGCAGTTTTAAGGTCTACATTTTTATATTTTAACTCAAATATATTTTACTTTAAGAGACATTGTAAATCAACACAATATTTTTGAAAATGGATGACAACATTGCAGCCTGAGGCAGCTTTTGAAAATTATTTTAATACTCATCCACCTTTTTTTCATAAATAGTTAACTGGTTATATCAAACTAATACATATTTGTTAATAAATCTATGTGACATTGTGCTTTATGTAAAAAGCTACCAGCACAACTTGATCAGAACTGTATCTTTTGAGTTTTTTTCTCCTCCATCCACCCCCAATCAATCAATATGAAGAGGATTACCAAGAGTTGGGAAACTTGTCAACTTCTGTTCCAGTGTGATATTTGCTTCTGTAGCACCAGATTTTTCTAGACCTTGGGTATAGTTCTGTCTCAAAATGAAGATGCATGTAAAGACTTCTGGTTGTGCCCAAAATAATTTCAGTGCGGGCATTAGTGCATGCTCAGGTTATATCTGCTCAAAGTATGCAGAGTCAACGAATTGTGGCATTTGCCATTGTGTTACACTGATGTGCATCAAAGCTGCCATTTTTGCAGCTCAATGCTCCAGCCATCTCTTAACCTTGAAGAGCCGAACATGCATTCAGCAGTAAGAACGCTGCCTCATAAACATTAATTTTCTGCTTGCTTCATGATTGACTTCTGCTGGCTCTTATTGAATTATAAAAGTGTTTGGTGGTTTCCAGAATTATTTAAATTTGTTGAAGTCTACAGGGAGCAGCACGTGCTGAAAGACTTTGTCCAGACTTCAAGGAGACAGCTCAAACCATTTGCTTTCAGAAAGAGGTACAGAAATTACAGAAATTGGATGACAGCGAAACAGAATCAGCTAAACTCTCGAAAAGGGAGGGGAAGGAAGTGTAAAGGGTACTCAGCAAGTGTTTAAATTCACCCAAAATGTATAAAAAGCAATTGTCTTCCCTCAACTGTGGCAATATGTCTCTGCTTCATTAAGTACACTGTCACTCAAATTTACCATCTCCTGCAGCGAGAACTGCTACTTCAGAGCAGATGAAGACAGCATTTCCAGAAACTGGCAAGACGCCCTTGGCGATGTAACTCTTTGTGTCATGCTTTTTCCACAGTGGAACAGGCAATATTTCCAATATCTCCCAATTCACCATCTGTTTCTCTGTAAGGGAGATACTGAGATTCCCTTTTCAAAGAGAATCATGCACATTTCATTCACACTTGCCAGAGAGAAGCAGCAGAGACATGTCTATGGCTTTAGAGGTATACATACTTTCTCCTTTATGCAGGGTGCAATTGATTATATGCACTTTGCTTTGTGAATGGCTCATGTCAATTCTGAGGTGTAACACAAACAAGCAAACAGTTAGAGAGTCATAGAAATGTACAGCACAGAAACAGTCCCATTGATCCAACTCGTCCATGCCGACCAAATATCCTAACCTAATCTAGTCCCATTTGCCAAGACTTGGTCCATATCGCTCTAAACCCTTTCTATTACATACCCATCCAGATGCCTTTTAAATGTTGTAAATGTACCAGCCTCCACCACTTCCTCTGGTAGCTCATTACATACAACGCCACCCTCTGTGTAAAAAGGTTGCCCTTAGATCCTTTTGAAACTTTTCACTGCTCATCCCAAACCTATGTCCTCTAGTCCTGGATTCCCCCAGTCCAGGGAAAAGACTTTGTCTATTTACCCTATCCATGCCCCTCATGAATTGACAAACCTCTATAAGGTCACCCCTCAACCTACGATGCTCCAGGGAAAACAACCCCAGCCTATTTAGCCCATAGCTCAAACCCCCCAACATCCTTGTAAATCTTTTCTGAACCCTTTCAAGTTTCAAAACATCCTTCCAGTAGGAGGGAGACCAGAATTTCAAACAATATTCCAAAAGTGGCCTAACCAATGTCTTGTACTCGATGCTCTGACCAATAAAGGAAATCATACCAAACACTTTCTTGACTATCTGCGACTCCACTTTCAAGGAACTACGAACCTGCACTCTCAGGTCTCTATGTTCAGTAACTCTTCCAGGAGCTTACCATTAAGTGTATAAGTCCTGCCTCATTTGCCTTTCCACATCACAGCACCACTAAATTAAACTACATCTGCAACTCCTCAACTCACTGGCCCATCTGATCAAGATCCTGCTGTACTCTGAGGTAACCTTCTTCGCTGTTCACTACACTTCCAAATTCAGTGTCATCTGCAAACATACTAACTATATCTCCTATGTTTACATCTAAATCATTTTTATATAAATGACAAAAAGCATTGGAGCCAGCACTGACCCTTGTGTGTATGACCATACACACCCTATTCGTCAGGCTCCTTGCAGCATTTATTAAGTCTTCATTTCATAAATAACCTTCTTATTTGAATCACCATGATAAAGAGCAACTGGGCAACTAGAGCCTCATTGACTACATATTTCATCAGCCCAGGGTGTAACCTTCAGTTATGTGTACAGCACATGTATGATGAAAGTCTGCAATACTTGGCAGAGAATATGTGTTAAAGTTCATAGAGGTCTGTCATGTTCACAGTTCCATGATCATGAGAACAGCATGTGCCATCACCGATTCAGTGAGCCACTGAAGAATGAGAGACAGCCTGTCTCTGACTGGACAGTCTGTGATTGACTTTTGTGATTGTGATAGCAGTAAATACGAGCCCATTCATTTTATCTTTGTCTAAAATTGGCTATCTCAACTGTCATGATTTACTGGGATAGTGCACAGGAAATCAAGCTCCACTTTCCTGGAGTAATCACAAAAATTCATGTTTTTATAAGAAAATGCAAAATCACCAAACGAGCTAATTTACAGATTCCGGTTGATAGAAAGTATGGACTAGGTTTTGTACTTAACAAGAAATCACTATTTATTATGCACCATTAAGTTTCTTGATAAAGGTAAACAATTGAAATAAATTAAGTCAACTGCACAAATTAAAATTTAAACCCTTAATAAATCCCCAACTCCTTGCACACCACAGATGAATGAACATAAACCAGGAAAGAAAACATGAGGAGAGGACACCTGGGAAAACAGTTCACTAGTCATCGTTCATAAAATCTGTTGGTTTGGTTCTTGCTGTTCTGAAGGTTTCACCTAGGTCTTCCTTCTTCACATTGTTTCTACTGGTTTGTGAGAGGCCTAGGAATGTTATTTCACTTATGAAAGATAAATCAATGGATGTTGTATACATGGACTTCCAGAAGGCTTTTAATAAAGTTTCACATAAAAGACTGTTAACTAAGGTGAAAGCTCATGGTATTGAGGGCAAATTACTGACATGGATAGGAAATTGGTTGAGTGACAGGAAACAGAGAGTTGAAATAATGGGTAAGTACTCAAATTGGCTGGTGATGTTTTACAGGGATCGGTGTTGGGGCCTCAATCGTGTATAATTTTCATAAAAATTCAATTATCCCAATTTGCTGATGACACAAAATCAGGCAGCATGTCAACAGAATAAAATGACAACAGCATTTGATAGATTAGGTGAATGGGCAAAACCACGGCAGGTGGATTTTAATATAAACAAGTATGAGTTTGTCCATTGATAGATTAAGAATTTCTTTAGAGGAACAAAGTTAATACGTTGGATGGCCAATGAAAATTGAGGGTTCAGATGCATAGCTCTTTTAACTGCCACAGACAGATGCAGAAATAGTCAAGAAGGCTAATGGAATGTTGACCTTCATATCTAGGGATGCAGATGTTATGCTGATGTTATGCAAAACCTCAGTTACAATCCACTTAAAGTATTATGAACAGATCGAGACATCACACCTTAGGAAGGATATTTTCACCCTGGAGTGAGTTCATAAGGTTGATATCTGAATTTCAGGGGTTAGGTTATAAGCAAAGATTAGAAAAAAAATAAGCTGTTATTCTCTTGAATTTAAAAGGTTAAGAGATGATCTAATCTAGATTTTGAGGGTATTAACCGGGAAAGACAGGGTAGATAAAGATAGACAGTTTCCACTGGTTGAAGAATCTAAAAACAGGGGGTGTGGTCTAAGAATTAGGGCTTAGTCATTCAGGAGAGATGCTCGAAAGAACTTGTACACGCAAGGAGTCCTGGAGGTTTAGAACTCTCTTCCTCAAATGTCAGCCAATGCGAATTCAATTGCTAAATTTAAATCTAAGACATTTTTTTATTAAGCAAGTGTATCAAGGGATATAGGCCCAAGGCAGGCAAATGAGGTTAAGCCACAGATCAGCCATGAGCTTATTGGATGACAGAGCAGCCTCAAGGGGCTGAAAGGCCTACCCCCCTGTTACGATGTTCCTAAAGGTCTCTGACTTATCCAATTCAAGGTCACATCTTGCAGCATCTGCTGAGGGAAAGATAAGCTAGTTTTTTCCATAATTAAAATGGCATACTGCAGTGAACTGAGAGAGTCTTCTATCGGCTGCTGGAGATTTGCTGGTTTCACCTGCTTAATGGCAGGCAGAGGACATTTCTCATTGAAAATTGGTCTCTTCCACAAACCAATCAGCTTCACTTGTAAACAACTGTTGGCTCCAATTCATCTACACATTGAGGGAATCCACAACTACAATAGAGTTCATAATAGGAATCAAATTCCTTACTTTGAAAACATGCTTGTAAAATTTCGGGTTTAAAATAGTCATTTCTCATTGTAATTTAAGTTTTAAAAAGCACAAAATAAAAATGCACATGTCATGTTGCAAACCAGAGTCAACCAGTCACCTTTTGGATATTCTCTTAGTGCTGATTTTCTATGTACCTTTACCTGTCCTAGTGCATTTCTAAAGTGCTGTCCCAGTAGCTACAGCATGACTGATGACTTTCAGTTGGGGAAAATGTAAACAACCTTGACAGATGAGTTGTGAGGTTTGAGTTCTGAGTGCAGAAGTCTTCACTGTGGATTATACCACTTTGACACATGTGACGCCAAGGGTTGGCTGAGAGACAACAGCATGGACACTGGTAGAATTGCAATGTTAGAAAGATGAGTATTATCATTTTGAGAAATCTGAAGTGACTAACATTCACCTAAGGTGTAATCCTAGCGGTATTTTGGAGGCCAGTGGGTTGGAGTTCTATGCAGAGCAGGGACAGTTGTCGGACTGGGGACCGGTGCAGGTGGTCAGCAGCTTGCAAACCCAGTCAGACTATGTGTGGAAGCCCCCTGCACTGATCTGCTGCAGGCCCTTTGTGGAAATACTGTAATGTTTATTTTTTTAAATTTTATATCTTATTTTTCTATCTTATACAATGAATAACTGTCAGAGTAAGTAACTTTTTTTCTCTTTATTTCTCTATTTTGTATCTGAGATTTGTACCTAGGTATTTTGCCTAAGTTAGCGCCATGTGGGGCAACATTGTAAGCTTTTCACTGTACTCCTATACTTGAGTACACATGAGAATAACCCTAAATCCAATTCTAAAGATTGCTGTACTATTATGTGGCATGACTAGTCCACTTGAATCCTAGCATCTATAACAATGATGGCAGCAATTGTAGCTTGCCTGGCTGTATATTGAACTCCCAAGATTCAAACTGAGGTTTTACTGCATAATTCAGATGTTGGGTCTTTTGCTTGCACCATTTCAAAGCTGAGGTATTGATTATCAGATACTGCATCATAGTTGGGTCTTGCAAGAATTCACTTGGAATTGAGCACTGCTTCCATACTGAGAGGATTAGCTTCAAGCTCAGCGCCATGTTGGTGGCAGACTTCTCCAAACTGTTTGGCAGTGACTGTGGATTTTCTTTTATTTTGCAAACTTTTATGACCAAGTGAGCAAGGGCTGGAGTCGCTCTATTTTTTTCCCTACATTTCATTTGAATGTAACAGGTTTTAAATTTAGAAAAATTGTATTTGTCAATTGTGTTCCTCAAGACAGGATTTCTTGAGTTAAGCAACTGAGTGTTTTGTGTTATTGAACCCTCACCGATAAAGTTATTGCAAGTCTTAAATATGTAAAAGTACGTCCTGTCTTCCAAATATCACACGAAAATACACAAATGTAAACCAAAATTATGACAACATATACCACAGAGTGGGGGGGGGGGGTTAACAGTTGTCAAAATTGAAGCTCATTAAGAAAAAAGACCTTTCTCTGCTTGTGGCTGACTGGTCACGTTGTGGCTATTTATAGGCCTTGGCCCTCGGCTGGTACTTTAAGGTCATCACTGATATAATTTCCTCTTGCAGGAAACGTTGCTGTGAAGACTAAAATCCTCCTTGAAAGGTTCTCTGGTCTTCTCCGGAAACATGCCCCCTTGGTCAATACGTCCAAAACTTGGTTTGTCACGTGACTTATCTCTAACTCCCCCAAAAATATATCTTCAACTAACTTTGGTCTGCATAATTATCTTAAGAAAAATGGGGTACTTTAGCATAGAGTCATACAACATGGGAACAGACCCTTGCATGCAACTCACCCATGCTGACCAAGTTTCCCAAGCTAAACTTAGTTCTAGTTGCTTGCATTTAGCTCATATCCCTCAAAACCTTTCCTATTCATGTACCTGTCCAAATGTCTTTTAAATGTTATAACTGTACCCACAACTACTGTGTACTCTGACAGTTTATTCCACATGCTAATCACCCTCTGTGTGAAAAAGTTGCCCCTCAGGTCCCTTTTAAATCCTTCTCCTCTCACCTTATAAAAATTCCCCGTAGTTTTGAACTCCCCTATGCTAGGGGAAAGATCTTTGCTATTCACTTTACCTGTACCCTTCATGATTTCATAAACCTCTATATGGTCACTCCTCAACCTCCTATGCTGACGTGAAAATAGGCCCAGCCTACACTTACACCGCAAACCCTCCTGTCCTGGCAATATCTTTATAAATCTTTTCTGAACCCTTTTCAACTTAATAATATCTTTCCTATAGCAGGGTGACCAGAACTGTACACGGTTTGCCAAAAGTGGCCTTACCAACATTCTGTTTCACCTCAACATGATGTCCCAACTCCTACACTTTAAGTAATTAACTTCTGCACCATTTACAACTGGACGGAGGCCAGAGTGAGGACCCACTGTGTCTGAAACATCTGTTTCAGACTCCCCAACTAAGTGGCTCCTTGACCAGCACCGTTCATCAAAGACCAACCTTCTGACATGCTGGTATCTCTTGTCAATGAGGAGACTCTGGTAGAAGCATTTGCACTGATTCCAACTAGGCTGAGCCAGAATGGAGTGCTGGGCCTCATTTCAATAATCCAGGAGAGCTGCCAAGACCTTGTCAGCCTCCACAGATTTGCTTCCATAAGAATTTTGGCCCAGTTGCCTGCCTGCAATTGTCAGTTCTTTGGTAAAGGGGATAACAACAGGAAAAACAAGCAATGCCCTGGCTGACAAGGGACATCATGGTGTCATGGGATGAAATGCTGCTTCTCTGTGTAAGCATGTATTTAAAACATTGATTTTTTAAAAGTAGTTTGGATCCTAAAACCTGCTGTGTTTAAGTGTCCATCCTGTAAAAGAGGTGTAACAAGTCCACATGCTTTGCAAACATGTTAGAAACACCCTCCAAGTCCATTAATATGTGAAAAGAATAAAGGGAGGCTAAATTTAGTAGCACCCAAAAAGTGATCAAAGGTATTGGTGGAGTAGGACAATTCTGTGCCTGGTGCTTCCAGTGCAGTTAGCACTCCAACTCCATGTTGCCTGATTATTTACATGATTGCAGTACGTAGATAGAACAGGCCTACACAGCAGGCCTCAGCAGATGATCCAAAGGAAAAACATAAGAGATTAGCACCAGTTAGCATTAGCCTGCACTACTTATAACTAGTCTGTATCCATAAAGGGGAACAACTGCTAAAGTCATTTTACGATTGATTCAGACCTGGGTAAGATGGAAGTAGGGAATATTTCTCCCATTTAGGGCAACACAGGCCATCAAAGGTAAGGCAGAGGGAGGGAGAGCAGAAGGGAGCCAGATCCTATATCCAAAAGGGCTCTTCCACACAACTGACTATTTTCTTTTTCATCACCACCACCACTAAATCACCTGTGCTTTTCAATTGACTAATTTACATGAAAGCCTATTGAAGGAATTGCAAACAATCAAAGGTGTAGAGAGAGACCAGACTCTAGCTTGGGTTTTATATTCAGAGGTGCTCTTACACATAACTAAATATTTATTTTCCCCATTAAATCACCTGTGATACTTTTTTGCCACCTCTGTTAAACATCACCTGTTAATCACCCTGGTTTCCAAATGAATAATTTACGTGCAGAGCCTGTTAAGAGAATTGCAAGCTATTAAAGGGGAGAGGGAGATCCTTGCTTTTATTACTATTTTCTAATCAATCTGTTCAGACATGTTTTCATACACCTCTGCAGCAGGTCGACTTGGATGGGGCCTCCCAGTTCAGGAGTAGGCACTCTACCACTATGCTACAATAACCCTCGATACTTTTTAAAAAAGTTAACCTATTTTTCTATTCAATCTACTTACAGATGTTAGCACACACTTCTGGAGCAGGTGGGACTTGAACTCAGGTTTCTTGGTCTAGGGATAGGGACACTGCCAATGTACCACAAGACAGCCCTAATGTATTTACATTTGTTTTTTTATTTAACCCATTGATGAGTGAGACTCTGGTGCAGAATTAAATTAGAAGATCTCGAAGGGTTCTGAGGCCAGCTGTTGGCATAACGATGTCAGGCAGTTGCTGGCCTTAGCCCTCTCTGGGGTGTGGAGTGGTCGGGTGGGGGCTGGACCTTCCAAGTAATTTGCACTTGTAGCTCACACACAGGCATTTAATAACATAGGTTAGCTACTCACTGCTGCCAGGAGGGCAGCCTCTGCTGGTAATGGCCTGCCTCACAAAAGAGTGCTAGTGGTGTGAATGCAATGCCTTGCTGACCCAATGTGGATTTCTCTGAAATTTCTCCCACTCCCACCCTGAAGCCTGCCTTTTGGGCCTGAGAATATTCTACCTTCTCTGAGCAGAGGATTTGTTCTCTCCTGAAACAAAGGAAACTTGTTGATGTGCTGCCACAATAACTCTTGAGGAAAGGTAGATATCTTTTGGTAAATGATGTAGATGGGACAATGAAGAAGAGATGAGAGGAAATGCAGTGAGTGAAAGCTTCACTGTAAAGATATTTGTGAAACAAGGCAATTTGCACTCTCTTTTTCCGGTGAATTCTAATGTAACCAAGATCCTTTTGTTACCGAGAATGGAGGGTTTGAGATATAAAAATAGACTGAGAAGACAGTGACTTTTTTCACTGGGGTGTGGAAGTTGAGGGATGATTTTATTGAGGTTTATAAAATATTGAGGGGCTTAGATGAGTTGAATGACAAGGTTCTTTTCCTTAGGGTGGGGGAGTTCAAACTCGGGGGAATATTTTTAAAGTGAGAGGATTTGAAAAGGACATGAGGGGTAGCTTTTTTATATAGTGAGTGGTTCATGAATGGAATGAACAGACAGAAAATGGTGGATGTAGGGACAGTTCCAATGTGTGAAGGACATTTAAATAAGTAAATGAATGGAAAAGGTTGAGAGGGATATGGGCCAAATGCAGGCAGGTGGGATCAGATTAGTTTGGTCAGCATGGACTGATTGGACTGAAGGGCCTGTTTTTATGCTCTATCACTCTAAAAATAATGTAAATTTTGTGTGGTGCAATATAATGAGAATGCACTCCCATTGCTTGATTTTCACCCCAGTAATCTCAACCAATTGATCAGCGCTCTACGCAGTTAGATTGCTGTCCATGTGGTGAAAATGAAAATTAATTCCAAGCTTCTTGCTAACTACATTTATTCCTCATTGCTGTTCATTTACAGTGCATGCACAGTGTTAAATAGACAGGTGACCCACGGTGTTGAAATAGAGCATAAAGAATGTTATGTGATTAATTAAACCAACATAGTATTAAGGTACAATATAACAGTGACCACACACTTCAAGGATACTTCATTGGCTGGAAAGTATTTAGCATGCCCAAGCCAAGACAGGCAGTATATAAATGCAGCTTCTTTGCTTCTCTCAATTCACCTTGTGATTACTAACTTGTGACATTTGTGATGTGTATAGTTACCAAGTGTGGTTTCCTTCTATCTGCCAAAGAGAAAAAACAATTTTAACATATGATGAGGTTACCACAAAATATTTTATGGATTTTTGAAGCAATTTTGTTTTAAGGCCCAGAGAATTTCCAGTTGAAAGTTCTGTGAAATGCAATTACTATATTTAGTACAAAGGTGAAGTTGAAAGGTGAAGCTAATATATATTAAGATACTTTATAAATGGATACTTTACTGTTCAGAATGGAAAGCAGAGTTTTCGTGACTCTAGCCACTATGTCAGTTTGGAATTTACACAAGTAACGATATGGATCAGACCTGACATTGGGTTGCTTCACCTATCACATTACACCAGCGTTTCTCAGATTGGGACATGCATTCCTCAGTTATTATTGCTGCTAGCCTAAAACAAATTGCTTCAATTTTTTCCTGCAACAACATCCCATCATCTCACTTTGACATCACAGAGAGGATTACAGACTGAAGGATGAGTGAGGAGGTGAAAGAAGGAGGATATGGAATGGGATGATTAAGGATTGAAATTCAGTTAAGGGGAAAGAGGTAAACTGGGTAGGGGACACTGAGGGGATCAAAACACAAGGGAAAGAGAGGGTGAGGAATGGGATTGATATGAAGACAGCATTATCTGCTGAGCCAGGAACAACAGAGCAATGGTTTTTTTAGAATGGCACTAGGAGAAGAGGAAGGAGTGGATAGTTGTGCAAAGTCCAGGGATCTTATGGAGAACATGAGAGAGAGAAGTAAACAATTTTAATTTGAACAAATAAGAAGGAAAGTTTTTTTTTGACCTACCTGCTATGTTTAGGTATGTTATATCACCACAGTCAGCAACTGAGACTCAGATTAGAACCTATCTTGAAAGAGAAATGGAATGTATATTTGGAAGGAGGAGTATGGAATTTTCTGGCGGTTGGACCAGTGACACAGGCATAAGCAGTTGAACAGAATAGATGAATAAAATAATAGTTCTGAAAAGGTTAATGTTGGAGATTGCATAAAATGCCATCCGATTTGATAATATTATAAGGGCTTGGGTGAGGAAAGATCTTCTTGGAATCTTGCAAGGTGAAGGCCTACATCCACAGATCACCTAATAATCTAATTAACTGTCCCTAACTTACTAATGTAACTCATAACCCAATTGCTATCATCCAATAAATATATCATGTTTCAGACAAAATTCCTCTTCTCATTAAGACTCACCAGTGGTTTGCTCCACCGCTGAAATCTTTCTTGACCTTTAAACACAGTGAAGGTAAGAAGATGGTGGCACCAAGCTACGACAACCATAAGCTGGTAGTAGCTGGTATTATTACGCCTGCAACAAGAATGATCTCTCCTTTTTCTGTGAATTCTCTCATTCTGTGAAAACTGTTTGTTACTGAATCTGAGCTCAGGGAATGGGTTAGAATTGCTGGTGTTGATTTGAGTTCAGAACATGCAAAACAGAATGGGTTTTGACTGAAGATTCCACACAAGATTTTCATGCTGGACATGTATTCAAACTGAGTCCAAGGGGACAGGGACAAGTGATGTTAGTTTAAAAAAGCCAACTGAGAACCTTATATTCACCTTTTGTAGTGCCAGAAGAATATCACTTATTATCAGATGCAATTCACTGGGGTCAATGGGATACTAATAGATACGGATAGGTTATTTGGGCATTGCATGTATTGCTGTAGTGAAACATACAATTTCACAGAATTACTGTTAGTTCTCAGTAGAATCTAAGTAATATCACTATTAACATTAATTATTGATGTAAATTCAGTGAATTTTGCTGGTAGACTCAAAGTTTCTCCACTTTGGTTTATGAGCACAAATCATTGTCCTCTCCCACCCTTTTCTATTTTCAGTTTTCCTCATTCACCCATTTGCTGGCAACTTAGTTTGTAATAGTTGCTGATGGGAAACCATATTCACCTACAGAAGATCCAGTCATGGTGAGGTCAATCCAAAAACATTCACAGATGTCATTCGCCATGGAGTAAAATCTTAGAAATTGCTCTAGTCAGAGTTGGAGAGAAATCTGTTTTCCATTTTGGAGTGTAGCTATTTTGAGCATGTATCGAACACTCTTCAGTCAATGTTACTGGTCTTACAGTGAAATATGCCTTAGAACTTGAAGTGTGATATTACTTTTGTGGGGCCAGAGGTAGCAGGAGGGAGAAGATTAGAAGATTAGGCTTACAGTGTGGAAACAGGCCCTTCGGCCCAACAAGTCCACACCGACCCGCCGAAGCGCAACCCACCCATACCCCTACATTTACCCCTTACCTAACACTACAGGCAATTTAGCTTGGCCAATTCGCCTGACCCGCACATCTTTGGACTGTGGGAGGAAACTGGAGCACCCGGAGGAAACCCACGCAGACACGGGGAGAACGTGCAAACTCCACACAGTCAGTCACCTGAGTCGGGAATTGAACCCGGGTCTACAGGCGCTGTGAGGCAACAGTGCTAACCACTGTGCCACCGTGCCGCCCACTAAGCAGCCATACCCTTCTGGGCCCCACAGTTCTCCAGAACTACAGGTTTCCCCATGATAACTGGAATGATCTTCCTGTCAGCGGGACTAGCTCCATAACTGGACTGCCCCATATTATGATAGCCTCAATCTTGCAAGCTGCATTGGAATGCTCATGCATCAACAACTCTATTTGAATAATACCAGGGCCTCATGTTTGTTGCAGATGTGAAAGATTGGGTTTTCTGCTTGGTGTTAGATGCGTTAGTCAGGGGTAAATATAAGGTAAGGGAATGGGGTCTGGATGGGTTACTCTTCAGAGGGTCAGTGTGGACTTGTTGGGCTGAAGTGCCTGTTTCCATACTGTAGAGAATCTAGTCTTAAAAGAAAACTTCAGCCTTATCTTAAATAGAATGCTGGAGCTCTGACATTTGGTAAGTGTGAAATCCTCATTGCTTCCTGCTGTGCAAATTCCATTCTTCCCAAAATTATTCCTGTAAAGGTCCTCAATGTAGTATCATTATGAGTCAGATTTAAATCAGCAGCAAGATTATGGCATGCAAAATAAGCCGCTGTTGGATCTTAATCTCAGACAATCCAGTTATGGAGCATTTGTAATGAGTGGTGTTATTTTTCCCCTTTGTGGCCTGTTGAAAGAAGGCACCATACTGCAATGCTTTTCTTTAAATTCTTTTTCTGTTCTGATGACACTTTGCAGTTTTTAAAGCATTTTTTTTTGTTATTGCATACAATCTGTCAGATTAATACTTAACTGATAAAGATTGTGGAAGCGAAAAGTTTAGAAGTAAAATGAAAGGTTCCTTGGTTTCCTTGAGTAAGTATCAGCATGCACATTTTACACGTGGTATATTTTCAGTATAAGTTCTGTCATTATGAACTAATTTAAAACATTGCAATATATTAACTGAATACATATTTATTGAAACATGGCTTTATGTATGGTCACAACAAACTAGGAGTTGCATGGTCATAATCAGATTTGCACATAATAAGCCAGTAAGCAAAAATTAAAACTTGGTTTAAAAATAAGTGCCCATGGAATTTAGAAGGGATTTATTAATATCAAGTTGTCAGAAAGCAGATTTGCCTATATGGCAATCAGTTCTAGTTCAGTATTTTTGCTACATCTGTACTTTCTTAGTGGCTGAGTGTGTGATGTGGTGCAGTGCTGTAATGTTTTGCCGGCAACATTAGGCAAGAGCTACGCAAGAGGTTAATGAAAAGACCAGAGCTGCTTAATTGTTTGCAGATGAATCCACAATGAAATGTATGAGTTTGTGATCTACACATTACTGATTATTGTACACAATAATAGCAAGTATCACAGTTTACATCACAGTCATTCAAAAAGAAGTGGTGAGCTTTAACCCCTTATCCTTGGACTGATAACCTTAATGGCCCTGTGTCAGCTGACCCCTTGTCCTGAATTTTTTCCAGGAAGAGTAACAGGAACAAGGATGACACATACCAAGTGACCCTAAACTGGTGAAGTGACCATAATGCCTTGCTTCCACCCTGGGGACTGCACAGAGCCTGTGGTGTCATCATGGGACCAGTTTATGCTGAGTTGTCACAGGAACACCCACAGTAATGACCAGACTCTTTGGCTGGGCTTCTGGGTGACCTTTAACACAAGGGCAGATTATTTTCTTCCCGACCCCCTGGCTAAAGTTTGACCACCTCCTCTTATAGTACGAATCTGAAATAGTATATTAATTCTTATTAACTTAGTTATTTATTAAACACTAGAGTGAACGTGAAGAACCTTTTGCATTGTACACCTCAAACAGTTTACATTGAAAAGCATCATTTTATTTGATCCCTTTTCAGAACTTATGAAGCTATTCCAAGCAATATTAGGAAACAGCCCAGGGTTCCTTTTATCAAACACATTGAAATGTTGGTACAATCCTGATGACTGTCTCATTCTGCTTTCTCTGTCAACGTGTTATCCGAGTATGGCTACTGAGTGATCAATTAATATTAGGCCATTTAAATAATATTGTTTGCATGGTTGATAACATTAATCACTTGAACAGATTGGAGGATGAGTCTAATGACTACTGTGGTTTAACTGACTCACCTAAAATCATAACTATTGTTTAATGCATTCTTGATTTAACATCCTAGAAATCCAATATTCTTGGATTTAGCAGGCTTGCGGAGTTCCATGCCAAAGTTATATAATAATTGTTTACATTTTAGATATGTTTTAACTGCTTTAGATAGGAATAGACATTTTGCCGCATTTTCTCCTTTTCCCAAAATTTAATGCAAATAAGATTATCTTCACTCTCCCTAAACTTTATTTTGTCAACAAGAAATCAGTGCTAACCAAAGTACTGTTGTTTCTTGATTTTTGTTTTGACCAAAGTAGAATGGAATGTTCCCTTGACAATTGCTACACACAGAGACCACTGAAGAACTAAGTAATAGAGAGCAATTTGGTCATTGGTTTGTCCCAGCTCTTCTTTCCCTTAGTGTAAAATTGACCATAGCATCCTGAAATATGAAGGAGATAGAATCAATAAATGATTTTTCAGGAAGTGTGTGTATTGGAAGAAGAGAGGATTAAGTTAAAATGTGATGTTCATCAGAGTACAATAGTCAGTGTTGAGAGTGGGTTGCTGGAAAAGCACAGCAGGTCAGGCAGCATCTGTGGAGCAAGAAAATTGACGTTTTGTGCCAGAGCCCTTCATCAGGAAGGAGGACATTGCTGATGAAGGGCTCCGGCCTGAAATGTCGATTTTTCCTGCTTCTCAGATGCTGCCTGATCTGCTGTGCTTTTCCAGCAACACACTCTCAACTCTGAACTACAGCATCTGCAGACCTCACTGTCTCCCACAAGAGCCAGTATCCCTACCCTTATTATCTGTGATCCCACGTGACAAATATGACTGCATATAGTAGGTCATGCCCATGAACCATATCTTATCGTAGGCCATTGACTTAAGGTGGAAAACTGAAGTAAAAAGATTTTTATTGATGGGAAAAACATCAATCGTTATGGCAAAACTATTATTCTATGATGCATTGGTATAAAGTTTGAAACATTTGTGTATTCCCAAATCTGGCTAAAGTCACCCATTAGCAAAATTGGTCAGGTCTCTTGTAAGTCATTTTGTCCTTTTTAATTTCCATTTTCTGCAGCTTTGGGAAACCTATCAACTATCATTAAGGATGGAAGTAAAGAACAGAAAAGCTTAACAGGTTCTGAATGGCTCATAACTATGTCATCAGTTGCAAATGTTCTCTTTAAGTTTCTCATGGGGAAGCAGTAGAACCAAAAATGATGCCTCCTGTTGACTTTTATTATTACAAATTACAATCATGGTAAAATTTTGCTCAATTCTACTGTGAAGTAAAGGAAATAGCTTTTAAATCTTTTTTGCTTGATGTCTCATTGAATTACTGTGACACACAATCATGCATGTTAAACTAATCTACTATATGATGAAAATACACAAGGTATGGTAATTGGTGCGTAAAGTGGAAGGTAGGATCCCCAGTGCATACATGCTGAATAAATTAAATTAATTTTGAAGTTTTTTTTTGAAAGGGACTTGATTTAAACTGTTTATCTGTTTCTTATCCCTTATTTGATTCAATCCAGTCCTATGCCACTTTAACAATTGTATTAATCAGATTTAAATGAATTTTTATTTCTTGCTTTCATTTATTATGTAGTTGGGACTTCCAAACTAAAGATTCAACAAGGTGTATGGCTATTGGCTGTTATTAGAGATCTAGAATTTGTGAGAAAATGGGAGAGTAGAGTTTAGTCAAGTTGCATGGAAGTGTTGACTAACATAGGCTGAGATACTAGTGAAGGAAGAATGGGAAAGCTTCATTGTCAAGAACACCCTCTACTCTTGAGCTCGAAGATAAGCCTTGAGTGGAAGGAAGGGAATCAGTTTGCATTTAAATGTAGTAGATATTTACTAAAAGACTAACTTGCAGGATCCCATTGACAGAATGGTTGGAGTAATACTTCCTCTTCTGGAAATTGGGTTTTGAACAGCAGTGAAAATCTCTCAGTGAGGCAATAATATTGTGAAATGAACTGAGGCAATGACATTTTTTAGTAATGTCGGAATTGAGATAACTTAGCGTCAATTTTATAGTTTCAGTCAGATATTTCCCCAGTGATTTGTATGAGAACTGGAAATATCACACTATTGCTGTAGGTGGCACTGTTCTGAGATGCATGCAATGACATATTATAGAAACAGGATGGTTAGCTTTGTTTTGCATTTGAATGTGCTTTCTGTGACCCAGAGACTGGAGTGCCTGGTATTACAACTGCGAACAAGAGTTGGGAAAAGTTTTTGAAAGTTATTAAAGTGAGGAAATGAAATACATTCATATAATGCGCAATTTTAAAATATACAGCAGCAGGTTAAGACTTGGCATTTGTGATTAATGTAGTGCATTAGATTAAAGATCTACTTGGATGACTGGGTTCAGTTTAGATCCCCGTTTTAATAAAAAAAATTTAAGATGCTGGAAATTTCAACACTAATAATTATAAAGCAGACAGTAGCAAATCAGGCCCAATGTACAAATTGCAGCTGGTTGTCTCCCATCAGATTTACAGCCCTACAGTTTTTGTAAGTCCTGCCCTGAGTTATTTGAGGGTGTCCACGAAAAGGGTAAAGCTAATTTCTAAGCATAAATGGTTGAGTTATGAGAAAACTTTGGCTGTTCAGAAATATTGCATTCCTGACGGAGAAAGATCAGTTGAGGATTTATAGAGGTATTTAAATTTTAGATTCAAAGTGCTTCTCCCAGCTGTTGTGGAATTTGAGGAACAGAGGCCAGGTTTAAAATGAAAATAGTCGAGTAAAATCAAGAATGTTGAGATTTTTTTTAGTTGGAAGATTATAGAAATGTGTTACAGGTCACCAGTGGAGTAGATCCGAAAGCTTTTTATTAGAAAGGACCAGATCAGTTCCTTATAGCGAATTGGATTAACAGCCACAATTACAACACTGGACCTCAGTAGTTTGCTGGATGTACCAGTTGATTCTGCCCAAAAATATTATGAAATATTTTAGTGCTTTAACCAACAGCAGTTGTTCAAAGTGGATGTTGGCTGACTGAATTCGGGAGTAGAGAAGCCTTCTTAGAAAGCAAAACCCACTGTCCTTCAGTTGCTAACATTATTGAGTTAAATATGCCCAGGTACATATTCGCAACACTCCATTATGCAGTGCAATATCAGTAATCTGGAGGAAAGATTGTTGGACTATTGCCAGACGCTACAAGCCTCTGCAGGTTCATTCCTGATGAAGGGCTTTTGCTCTGGTATGCTGCCTGACCTGCTGTGCTTTTCTAGCACCACTCTGATGTTGACTCTGATCTCCAGCATCTGCTGTCCTCATTTTCGCCTACAAACCTCTACCAACTTTGAGATCCTTATCCTTTATAGCAATTGTATAAATCTGGTTGAGGGGCCTTGTGGCATAGTGGTGGTGCCCTAACTATAGGCTAGTAGGTCCATGCTTATATCCCACCTGCCCCCCATACAAAGAGTTACAAAGTGTCTGAACAGGTTGGTTAAAAATATATATAAACCTTGGATGGAAATAAACTTAAATTTCATGACTTCATTCTGAAATTTCACAGTAGCACTGCAGATATTGGGCATCCCATGCCTTTGCTGTAATGAAAGCTGAGAGCTGGCCATCAGCTGTTGTATCAGGGGTGTCAGGGATGAGTCTACAAATGCCATCAGGGTAAGTGGACTCTAGTTACACACGAGAAAAGTTGTATTCCAAGCTTTGCTAAGTCTGACATGCTAAGTTGCGCCCAACTCTGCCTGTTCCTTGACAGTGTCAGGATGATCTGTGACAGGGGCTGCTAATGCCATTTCTGTATTCAAATTCTTCCATTGCAGAACATTTCTTTGACCCAGTTTTTCTGTGAACTGACATGTGAACTACCCTTTGGACTGATTGCAGCCCAGACATTCTGTGACTCACTATGCACTCATCCCAAATCTACACTATACCCTCAAAGCCACATTCTGATTCTAAAACATTCTGATTCTAAAACTAACTACACTCAAAGGCATTCTGAGTGCCAGAATCTCAGCTGGTGATTGTGAGTGTCAACTCAAGTGACAACTTCCTAATAAAAGGTCTTGAAAATTCTTGCACTTCACTCTGAGGCTGCACTGACCAGGCTGAAAATCTTGCAAAGAATGGCAGGGTTGGGATGAGGAAACAGGAGTGAGGGTATCAAAAGCAAATGATCCATGACCACGCTAGCAAGTTGTGAGTGAGGCAGGTGTATACTGTCATCGTAGATAATATCAGCCACATTGAGAACAGTTGGCCTAGTGATGCAGACCTTCATTTTCTCCAGAAAGCTCAATCAATGCCGATATGCCTGTCCTTCATTAGCATTCTGCTGTTCCTTGCATACAACAAATGGAACAAGAGGGTGGGCTGCATTGTGTTTGGGTGTTGTGCTTGCTAAGTTTGAATATCTGAAGGCATTTGGCTAGAGCAAAGGTTGGTATGAGGGTGATAAAAATGGCGTCACTAAAGCTTAGGCATAAATCCAGGTTGCTGATGGCTAAATGTAGTGCGTTGAGAAGTGTAATAAATGGAGACAGGGTGGATAGAGGATGTCACTTGAGGATGCATTCTCCGAACTTGACCATCGACGTAACTGTTTTTGGTAATTTAGTCAGGGGTCCCTACTCCTATTCCATTTCAGAATGTGCCTTTTGGGCTTCTTAACCTTCTGTTGAAACCTACATTTTTACTTTCAAGTCAGATCATTGTTATATACCATGAAAAAAAGTAAGAAGCCTAGTAATAGCCTCAGCAAAACTCAACCGTAAACAGTCTTCCAGTCACAGAAAACATCATTGACTGTTATCCTTTGCCTCCTGTCTGTCAGCTCGTTTTGGATCCAGCTTGCTACTTTGCCTTAGATTCCCTTGGCTGTTACTTTTGTAATAAGCCTGCCACATATGAAACTTTGCTAAAATCCATACGGATTACATGAACTACATTGGCCTCGTCAACTCTCCTTGTCACCTCTCCAAAAAAAATTGTCATGTTTGTCAAATATAACCTACTCCGAACAAAACTCTGTTAGCTGGTCTTTATTAGCCTGAGTTTTCCAAAATAAAGTTTTACTGTGACTTCAGCAATTTGTGGCATAATTTTCCAAATATCACAATTGGACTAACTGGACAGCAATTACTCGGTCTATCACTTTCTTTTTAAACAATGACTTAAACAACTGATTTGCAGCAATTTGACACTGCCTTAAGAGAACGATTGCAGGCGTGCTTAACACTAATTATGTCATTACATATACGCTTTCAAAATTATAGTATGATTGTGTTACCAGAATGATAGTATTCCTTTAATATCTCTCTTCATGACTACTGGTGACGCAGGTGTATAAATAATTTCTTACTGTTGATTCCTAAGTATGTTTTGCCTTTTTAATGTTCCTGCTTGACTGAATTGACATACAAAGCAAAGAAATCTCAGCAACTTCCAAAAAGGTCGTTTCCTGTTGCTCAGGTTTCCAAGTATTTGCTTTTTGCCTACCAGATCACTGCCTTTTGACTAAGGGCCCCCCTCCCTATTTCCTGTCTGTCCTCATTAAGTCTTGATTTGAAGTCAGTGCGTACCGAGTCTACACAAAGATAGCACTTGTTCTTTCAAAATGTTATCAAACATGCTAGATTGGCAGCTGTCATGTGTAAAGAAAACAAACAGTGCTTGAAGGGAACTTGACGACAATGTTTGCTTTATACAAGCAGGCTTTTTTTTATGACTGTAGGGGATAACTGGTGCTTTGAAGAAACTTTTTGATACAAGTCAAGCACATGAATATATATAAGAGAAACTAATGAGCAAATGGTAAGTATCATGCAGCAAAACCGAACAGACTATTTTGTATTTTTCTGTCTGTTACAAAGCCCCAAGGGATGTAGGATTCTTATAAAAAAAGACTGATAAAATAATCTAGTGTAAAAAAGATCACTCCCTAAATAAGATACAAATCATCAATTGCATGCATTGAAACTTGAGCTTCAAATTCTATTTTCAACACATCCTAACGCAATGTGTTATGATTTAGCTATTTTTGTAATATTTGTAATATTTTACATACGCACATGAGAATCAACAAATTTCTTATACAACTCCAATTTGGCAAAATACTCCTCAAACAGGCAATGAGCCCCTTAATTGCATATTCATTCATTCATTCATCTGTACTCTGCCTGAAGGCAGATCCATTGCTTATTGTCTCCTGATGCTTTTTCCTGAGCTATTAAGTTGCCAATTTGTATCAGTGTCAAGAGTGTAATGCTGGAAAAGCACAGCAGGTCAGGCAGCATTTGTATCTGTAATGATTTGTCATTGCCTCTCACTCTCAGGCAGGTGAGGAAGCAGGTCCCAAGCCTACCTAAGCCAGTAGGAAGTTAAAAATCACACAACACCAGGTTATAGTCCAACAGCTTTAATTGGAAGCACACTAGCATGCTTCCAATTAAACCTGTTGGACTATTACCTGGTGTTGTGTGATTTTTAATCTTGTGCTCCCCAATCCAACACCGGCATCTCCAAATCATAAGCCAGTAGGAGAATCAAACCTGCACTCTTAGCATCATTCTGAACTACACACTAGCCATAAGCCAACTGAGCTGGCTGACCTTATATAATTTCCTATTTTCGACTTGGACCCTTTCCGCCTCTTGTTACTCTGGCAGGCAGTGAAATTCTAGTACCAGATGTGCTGGTGTGTACTATCTGCCTTATTGAACATTTCCTGCTGAACATCGACAAATTTCTAGGCCATCTATTTTTAATAATCTGATTAACTGTGACTTCCAACTTAAATATTCAAATACCTAGATCAGGCTACAAATTAATGAGTCAAAAAGGGTGGCACTGGAAAAGCACAGCAGGTCAGGAAGCATCAGAGGAGTAGGAGAGCCGATGTTTTGGGCGTGGGTTCTTCATAAGGAATGAGGGATGGCGGGGTGGGAGTAGGGGTGGGGTTTGAGGGAAGGTATCTGGGAAGGCAATAGGTAGATGCAGGTTTGGGGTGATGGTGATAAATCAGAGGGGAGGGTGGAGCAGATAGTGGACAGGAAGATAGAGAGGTAGGAAAGTTCAAGAGGGCGATGCCGAGTTGAAGGGTAGAGTCTGGGATGAGGTGGGGCGAGGGGAGATGTGTAAGCTGGTGAATTGCATGATGCCCTGTGGTCGGAGGCTCCCAAGGCGAAAGATGAGGCATTCTTCCTCCAAGCGTTGTGGCTTGGATTGATAGTGGAGGAGGCCCAGAACTTGCAGATTCTTGACGGAGTGGGAGGGGGAGTTGAAGTGGTCAACCACAGCGTGGTGGGATTGTTTGGTGCATGTGTCCCAGACATGTTCCCCGATGTAGAGGAGACCACATCCAGAACTACGGATACCATGGATGACATGTTCAGATGTGCAGGAAAATCTCTGCCGGATGTGGAAGAATCCTTCTGGGGCCTTGGATGGACGTGAGGGGGGAGGTGTGCACGCAGGTTTTACGCCTCTTGCAGGGAAGGTACTGGACTTGGAGGGTGGGTTGGTGGGGAGCGTGGACCTAACGAGGGAGTCGTGGAGGGAATGGTCTCTGCGGAATGCAGATTAGGGATGGGGAGGGATATGCAAATTAATGATAAAACTAATATTTGAACTCATTAAGCCCTAGGATCTCACAAGCTAGGTACACGCAAAAATCATTTTCTGATTTGTAAATTTTCTCTCATGTCGGACCTGGATTGTGGGCTGAATTTTAGTGATAATTCAGTCTCAAACATTTTGTCATCTGGAAAGAATGAGGGTCAAGTAGAAGACACAGAAGCTTTAACACATGCATCAAAAGGTTCAAGAACAGCCTCTTCCCTGCTGGTATTAAATTGCTGAATGAACCTCTCTAACTTCAAACCTAAAATTGACCTTGCTTTGGTGCACCTCCTGTGCAGTCATAACCTTGTATGCCTCGCTCTGTCTAAACACCCAATATTCTGTATGTCTTTGTTTGTTATGATCTGCCTGTATTGCTCACAAAACAAAACATTTCACTGTACTTGGGTATATGTGACAACAATAAAATAAATCAAATCAAATCAAAGAGTAGCAGATTGATAGATTCCTGATTTGAGGAAGATCATTGTAAAAGCTATAGCGCTGGCAAAAGCAATGGGCTAGGGCACTGCTGTTTGATCAATGTACAGTTTGTCAGTAGATGCTTATATGTAGTCTGATCTGATGAACCTCCACAAAACTGTAAGCTTCAGCTTTCATTTCCATGATTCTATATTCCTTTCTTTTCCCTTCAGATTTTTCCTCTTCCAATCTCAGAACAGCTCCTGTGGTTGAGAGACTGTGGGATTGTCCATGCTGTAGTCAAAAATCTGTAGTTGCAGCTTGTTGAACACTTCCTTCATTGGTAATGATATTTTTTTCCCTCTGCTGAGTGGCTCCCAGTAGCAATGAGGCTGGGACCAAGACATCAACGGATGAGAGGAGCGAATTTTCCAAATTGTGGGCTGATGCGCTAGTGCTCTTACGCATCACACCACAATTAATTCTCAGTCTTTAGATTATGTTTATGTGATGGTGATGTATGGAATCAAAAGAGTAATCGAGAAAGAAGAGTCTATGTACTTTTTAAACATTGAATTTACATTACGAAGAGTTCTTGCTGTGTTTGTAGAGCTAGTTGTCATTTTGGACATTTATCTTGGCTGTTAGTGCTCTGAAAAGATACAGATTTGTCATATTTCTATTATTAGGAATCATCTGCTTCTTATGAGAACATGAGATCTTGATCACCTGTTGTCTGCAGATTGCTAAAGAATAACAGTGATGGTACCTGATGTAATGGAGTTTTTGGGATGAAGTGTTCTCTGATGAGGAAGGGTTGGACAGGCTTGGCCTCTACCCATTGGAGTTTAATATGATAAGAGGAGATCATAAGAAGACAGTTAAGATCCTGAGGACTTGACAGATGCTTTAAAAAAAAGGTTTTTCCTTGTGGGGAAGATTCAAACTAGGGAACAGAGTTTATAAAGAAGTGTCTTCCATTTAAAACAGGGATGAGGATAATATTGTTTCTCACAGGAGGTCTTTGGAACTTTCCTCTCCAGAGAGTGGTCGGGAGGAGAATCATTCAGATTTTAATGTAGTGGTATGTTGATACTTGACAAAGAAGTACTCCAAGAGTATCAGGGTAAGTAGGGAGGTGCAGTTTCAGGCTGTATCAGAGCAGTGTGCTCTTATTGAATGGCAGAGCAATCTCAACAGGGCTAGTGGACAATGCCTGTTCGTTGCTTGTATGGTATCCACTATATTCAATATAAACAAGATTTTGTTTGTGTGTTTTCAAAACCATTTCTTGCTATCTTCATAAATTAGTGTAAGACTGGTAATTGTTACTGAATCAGACCCTTTGTGGTTAACTTTGCTCTTTCGGAACATTATGGTGTTCAAAATAATAATACTTTTAAAAAAAAGACAGATCTCTGCTAGTAAAGAAAGTAAAGCCCAAGTAGAAAAATAATTATGATGTAATGTATGACTCATGCATCTCCCCATTTACTTATATTACTCGGAATGTGACCCTAACAACTTGTAATTCTTCGAAGCACAACCATCTCTGCTCACATATTTACCAATGACATGTACTGTTGTTATCATTTCTTTTCAATTCCAGGAAAATATTAAGGTTTTCAGTGAATGTGCATGAATCATTTTATTTTGTGTCACTTTTCTTACGATGCAGCTGAAGTATAGTTTTACAGGTCAGGGTCAGGTTGCCAAAATGATTGCAACAGTAAAGTACACACATTAATGGTGTAACATATTAGAGGGACAGTTACTGTCCCCACAGCTGTGATAGAGAGATGCTCAGGTCTTCCATTTCACCACATTACTGGAATACATGTCATGTTATAAGATGTTCAGTGAGAATTCTGGGTTCATTCTTCTACATTGTACATCAATGGTAAAATCAAATAGAAAAGAGGTATAAGTCTATATTGCCTTGTCCATTAATGTCCTTAAGCCTAACAGTTGAATCATATTTGTCAATCTGCATCTAAGCTTGATGGTGAGAGAGAACAAAGATAACTTTCTTTATGGATACATAGAACATAGAACAGTACAACAGTACAACAGGCCCTTTGGCCCACAATGTTGTGCCAGCCTTTTAGCCTACTCTCAGATCAGACTAACCTACTTACCCTTCATTGTATTATCTTCCAAGTGCCTATCCAAGAGTCGCTTAAATGTCCCTAATGTATCTAACTCTATTACAACTGCCAGCAGTGCATTCCATGCACCCACCACTCTCTGTGTAACAAAACTACCTCTGACATCTCCCCTAAACTTTCCTCCAATCACCTTAAAATTATACTCCCTCATGATAGACATTTCCACCATAGGCTATCCACTCTATTAATGCCTCTCAACATCTTGTCCAACTCTATCAAGTCACCTCTCATCCTTCTTTGCTCCAATGAGGAAAGTCCTAGCTCCCTCAACCTTCTTCATAAGACATGCCCTCCAGCCCAGGCAGCATCCTGGTAAATCTCCTCTGCATCCTCTCTAAAGCTTCCACATCTTTCCAATGATGAGCAACCAGCTTATAAGTTATTCAGTCTTATAGCTCTTTCCATACACCAGTACCACGGTCCCCATTATTATCTACTCAGTCAATTATTGGATCATTTAATCCCAGTCGCTGTTTAGCGACTTGTTATATTAGCAATGTTAATTTAGTGGTGAACTATTGACTGGTAAGACTGGGGAGAAAATTGAGGATTTTGTATGAATACAAAAATTAGAAACACACCAGTTTTATTGATGTGTTTACTCATTTCAGCAACACATAGTTCATAAATAGACAGATTCCTGACTGTAATCAACCAGCCAGCCAGCAATTCTTGCAAAACTCAGAAAATAGTGTCCAACATCAGATTCATGACTGGACAGCATTTGCTGAACAATGCTGAATGTTCTAAGAATTACACTGGCAACAAATTTTAGATTCTCAGTGAGATTTGCAACGTGATTGACTTAATGTTGGCTAAGAGCCACATATTATCATGTGCAGGGATTTGCCCTTGATAAACAAAAAAAAAGATGTTCATGTGTTGCAAATTGTTTGATTAAACAAAACCTTGTGTGGTAATTATTCCCTTATGCATTCTCCTTGGTAATGTTATGACTTTCCAACCAATCAGCACCCCTTTTCTCATATTGTTTAAATTATGATTTCCTTGTGGTATTTTGTATTATTGCTATCAATCCTGATGCAAACGTTCTTTTGTTAAATTCTACATTATTAATTATACAATATTAATGTTATAATTAAGCAGAGAGGCATTTAGTGCAAGAAATAACAACCAACAACAACTCATTATGTAGAGCAGTGTCTTGAGGTATGTCGTTGTGGTATAGGATGAAACAAATAGGCATTGATCCCGGTTGTGAGTTTGAATAGAGTGAGTGAGGTAGTTAAGTGAAAAGGGAGGGAAGTGCTCTTTTGCCTTTTATAATTTTTGCCTCTGTAGAATTTGGATCCTTCTGTGTTATAGGGGAATGGGCTTGTTATTTGGTGAGTATCTGTTAACTGTTTAAGATCTATTCGTAAGTTTTAAAACAGTTATAGAAATTGATAAGGTTAGTAAAAAAAATATGAAAAATACATTGATTTGAAATAACTAAATAGTGCAGTAAAATACATTAAGGTTGGCGGGACAGGTTACATGGCACGGCTGGATGCCGGGGTAATCCAGGGCAAACTTGTCTGCAGTAAGTGTTTGCAACTCAAAGAGGTTTAACTTATGTAAAGGCCGACATGCAGGGAATTAGGAAGCCACCTGGATATTTTGTATCAGTAAACTTTACACCACTTAAGGATAGGGTCTTCTGATTTGATCAAGTTTGACAGTGAATGTGGCTACATATGAATCAGATACAAGAGGGCAAAAACTCAGTGGACTTGGCCTTGCAATTGTTCAAAAGGCTTAAAATTGTGGGGAGACCATACTTAAATCACACAAGTCTTTGTTTAATCAAAAAAATTGCAATGCCTGAACACCTCCTGCAAGAGCGAGGGTAGATGGATGAACTGACTGTTGCACTATGACCACTTTACAAGAAGCAATTTCGCTGGGGGAGCATTAAGGAATGGTGCAGTAATGGGGGACAGTATAATGAGGACATTTACACTGTTCTCTGCAGCAAATAGTATGAGCAAAAAAAAGGGCTTTAATTTGGAGGAAAAGTGGGAGCTACACAGTATGTGCCCCACCCATGTCAGGGACCAGGTAATGTTCTAGTTAACTGCATAATGGGAACTAGGGAGGGTATTAAACTAAATATTGGGAACAATGGATCAAATTTGGGAAGAAGTGGTAAATCAAAGAGAATCAAAGATATTAATATGGGAAATGAAAAATATACCATGACAGAAAGGGATAGCATGCAAATCTCAGTAAGTCAACAGATAAAGCTAGGGGTTACAAAAATAATAAAAGGACAAAATCAAAAGCTTGGTGAATGGATCCAAATAATGTTCCAAACAAAACTGACATTGATTTCTTTTTGCACAAAAATGTGATCTAATCACAGACACATGGATGCAGATGACATAGGTTGTACCAGAATACTGAAGGGTACAGGAGGTTTAGGAAGGATGGGAGGCGAGGAAAAGATGGAGAGGAGAGGTTGTTAGTTGTTGATAATGGTAGGACAGTAGAATAAGATGACCTAAGTTCAGAAAACCAGAGTAGAGAGATGATTTGGATAGAAATGAGGAATGATAAGGCAAGGGGTCCCTTGTCTGAGTGGTACAAAGCCCCCTACAGTACCTATATGGCAAGGTGCAGTATAAAGGAAAAAATAATGTGAACTTGTCAGAAAGGTATGGTGATAGTTATTGTGGATTTTAATAAGATGAGCACATTCTGGGACCAACCTGAGAGCAGGGTGCACTAGGTATGGTATTGCACAATAAGATAACATTAATTGTTGGACCCATAGTAATAGAATCTCTGGGTATTAATAATTTTAATTCAATTGAGTTCGGCATTCAGTTTGAGAGAAAGAAGAGTGGGTCCAAAACGACTACTTTAATCTTAAATTAGGGCAATTAAGAGGGTATAAAAGCTAAGGCGAACTGGCAAATTAGGTTATGGTATAAGTTAATAGAGATGCAATGAGCAGACATTTAAAGGATGTTTCAGAATACACAGGATAGCTACATAGGAGAAAGTGAGGACTGCAGATGGTGGGGATGAGAGTTGAGAGTGTGATGCTGGAAAAGCACAGCAGGTCAGGCAGCATCTGAGGAGCAGGAGAAGCAATGTTTTGGGCATTTATGCCCAAAAACAAACAGTAAGTGTTTGTAAAGATATTCATAAAATAAATGAGTTAACAGAACATGTGCTAGTCGTATTGAAGTGAGTCTGCTGAATTAATAAGGGAAAGTAAGGAGTTGGCAAATGAGTTGAACAGGTATTTTACAGTTTGCACAGTAAAGGATATTAGCAACATCCCAGAAATATTGGAAAGTTGGAAATGGAAAGGAGGGAGGATGCAAGAAAATTACAATCGTTAGGGAGGTGGTAGTGTGCAAATTGTTAGGGCTGCAGTCTCGAACATCATGTAAGTAAATGGTAAAGGATTAAAAAAAAGTCCTGATGGATAAATTACCAGGAGTTGAATGCCCATCAACTAGACCACTAAGCACAATATTCTTCTCTGTATCCCCAATGAAGCTATGGTATGTGGTAAGTTCTTTAAAATTGGTAACTAGGAGATACACCGCTGCTGAACTGACCAGTCAGGCTGTATCCTCCCATGTTTTGCCTAAGTGTGGTTGAACCATTAGCTAACAGGGGCAGAATTACTCACCACTGTTGGAACAAACCAGCATTGCACCAAAGGTGTTTCAATTCAAACACTGAAAGCGAGGAACTGCCTGTAAAAGTTTGATGCTTGACCATTATTACAGAGCAAATGACCAAGAAAGTAAAACTGGCACTTCAGTTCATGGTCATGGACCTGGGGGTCCTTGTAGATGGCGATTTGGAAAGAAGGGCTCTCCTCTTTTCTATGGACTGCCAAAAGAACCATTGCACCAGATGCTGCTAGCCAGGACTGAGAGAGCCACCTGGATCCAGTTGGAAGAAACATCCAACAACATTGAAATAAGGTCTCTGACTTTTTACATTCTGTGAGGGTGACAGCCACCATCTTCTCTCTGCTACTTCACAATCACTGTAATTCTGTTATTGTACACACTTCACACCAAGGCTAAAGATCTACCTCTCTCACAATTGCACACAGTATTTTCACGCAATGGCTCTCACCCATCTCATTCTCCTCCCAGCTACTAGCTTTCCTGTCCTGTGCACTTCCTACTGACTCGTTCAGGAGACAACACCACCTCTCCTGGTCCTGCACTGCTGGTAACAGCTCATTTATCCACTTCTACCATGCTCAATTCCTCCTGAGCCAGACTAGAGTTGATTTATGAAACCTCCCCCTCCCCATTCCTACAGCACTCCAAGCCTTCCCATGTTTTATCAGATCCCTTCCTTATAGTTAGAGTTGGCCTTATTCACAGTCATTATCCCTTCTGTATCCCAGCCTCCTGACTACAATTCCCAAATTTCAATTTCCCACTTTTGCAATACAGCATGGACTGTCCCATGATAAGTCCCTTGACACTGACTGTGGCCCAAACTACCAGGAATGACAGTCGCTAAGCTCCTCAACTGTGCATCAGACAATGCCCTTGATGACCATGGTAGCACCTCCTGTCTGCCCATGGCCCCTCTACTTGGCCAAGGACTACTCTCCTTGGACTTTTTGAAATGATGATTTGGTTGAAGCCCATGTATTGTGGTTGCTGTGTAAGTTACCAGCACATGCTGTTGGTGATATTGATGTAGCTCAACACTATGCTCCAACATATCCCTGCATCTTGACTGTTCAGTGTTAGCAACCATGACAGGCTGCCTGAGTTTCTGTCTGTGCTAGGCAGGTACCTGATGCTCTTAGTTGTGTTAGAGTTGGAATTCTCCATGCTTCTATAATCATGAAAAGAGGTTTTCTGGCAGGCCAATCATTTCAATGCACATTGTCATCAGCATTCTCTTCTATACTGCTCCCATCAAAGACCTTATCTGTTTTACGCCCAGCAGAATTTGTCTGAAACATCCTCCTCCTGTACAGCTGCTACACATATTGGCACCATTTCCTTATGGCATTTTGTTTTATTCATTCACCAGATGAGGGCATCACTGGCTGGGCCAGAAATTAGCCTGAGGGCAGTTAAGAGTCAACCACATGGCTGTAGGTCTAGAGTCACATGTGTCCAGACCAGGTAAGGAAAGCAGTTTGCTTCCCTAAAGGACATTAGTGAACCAGATAGGTTTTCTCCTGACAATCGACAATGGATTCATGATCATCACTAGATTCGCAATTCCATATTTTTACATTAAGAAAAGTGATATCTGACATAATGGGATTCGAACCCAGGTCCCCAGAAATTTAACTAGGTCTCTGGATCAACGGTCCAGTAATAAAATCATGAGGCTGTTCCTGCTTAGTGATTCATTATGTGCAAACTTTGGCTCTATTCCAGTTTCTGATATTCATGGCTGCCAGTATCTGAGCTGGTAGCTGTAATTGCAAGCTTCATTCTTAGTGCCTCTTCATCATTGTCTTGAGGTTGCTCTTCCCTTCCTATTGCTCTGCTGAGGCTGTTTAAGTAACATTTCTTGACCATATTGAAGCGCAAAAAGATAAGGTGAGACTAAATGGAGGCAAGGTGTTCCAGGGTCAGAGCAATGGTATTTTTCAGATGAGGGATATGTGGAGAAGGCAGCATAACTACCAATGGTCTTAGAACACCAGATGTCACTGGTTCTGTGGCATCTTTTCTGTTTATTTGTCACAGTATATTTGTGAGGGTGCTGTAAACAAGATAGTCCTGGAGAGGACAGAATGTCAATGAGTATGTGTTGGTTAATGAGATGAGATATACTGATACATTCACTCACTTAAACAACCCAAGTGATGTTTATAATACAGTACTTCTATGCCGTTCCAATGTTCTCTGGACAGTATTCTGGCCATATACACCTGCTTCCATTCCCTTCTGACACCATTTGGGTGTGTATTGAAGAAGTTTAGCACTCCTGTGGTCATCCTACTTGACAGTCATCCCACTGACCAGTGTCTCCAGGTTGCTGCAACTCTTTCTCTCATATAATATTGCAAACGGTCGTGATTTCTTAGTGTTCCAAAGTGAGTATTCAGCAGTCTCTAGTGCATCATTGTAGCTTTTTATAGGTACTGTGTTGGTGAGAAAGGGAAAACTGTATGGAGTACATGGTTTGCTCTCAATGCTCTTCAGCTTCTGCCGTGCACATAAGCATCCACCTTTACAGAGAGGAATCCAGTATGGGATCCACTCATGGTTACATTATAATCATGGATGGCTGCACCAATTTTACATGCTATCCACTTCATTTTGAAATGTTATAGAAAGTTGACAAATCATGATCCCCATGCCCAATAGCCAGGGTTCACAAACTTAGTGGTCCTATACCTTTTTATCTCTGTGATTATTGGGGTATATACATTTTAAAGGAAAGTCTATCTCATTGGTAGTAAAATTGTAAATATGACAACAACAACAACACAAAACTGCCCTAATTAACACTGACCTTTGCAATTCAAAATAGAAACAAGTAAGAAAATTGATCTTTGTGCAGTATTACTAAGATTGGGGTTTAGGCCTACTAATTGCATCAGGCTTAAGAGAACTTTACAACTCACATTGGTGTAACTACCTTGGGACAGTTTGACTCCTGACAATGCCTGAAATAGAAAAACAATCCTTTTCTTGAAGTTCACATTCCTTAATGTGATGAGCACAGCAAAAACAATTCAAAAGATTTGAGTGCAGTCAATATAAAAACCCTTGCATTCTGAATTTAGAAGAAAAGCAAAGTTGATTTTTGCCAAACAGAGATTTGAAGCTCAGTATTTGTTTCTGTTTTGCACTATCAATTGAAAGGGAAAGAATTGAAGAGAGCGCTCAATCGAGCGCACAACCACAGTGTTATTGCAATTATCCAACTCTTCCTTGAGGAAGATGATTGAAGTTCTATAATTACATAGTTGAAGCCCTGTAGCTATAAAGCTGAAAAAAGAAATCTTTTTATTGGAAGCTTCTATCTTGCTCTTATAGAATCATATAATCCTTACAATGTGGAAACAGGTCCTTTGACCCAACAAGTCCACACTGACCCTCCAAAGAGTCGCCCACCCAGACCCATTCCCCTACTCTATTACTCTATGTTTACCCCGACTAATGCACCTAACCTACACATCCCTGGCCACAATGGGCAATTTAGCCTGGCCAATTCATCTAATTGCACATTTTTGGAGAGTGGGAGGAATCCAGAGCACCCAGAGGAAACCCACGCAGATATGGGGAGAATGTGCAAAACTCCACACAGACAGTCGCCCAAGGCTGGAAATGAACCCAGGTCCTGGTGCTGTGAGGCAACAGTGCTAACCACTGAGCCACCATGCTGTTTCCCCCTCCCAACCCCATGGTGCAGCTCCCCCCCCCCCCCCAACGCTTTTTGGGAAAAGTAATCCAGAATCTCAGCAGGGCTAAACTCACTTCTGATAGATGCATGTTGATGGATACACATCAAAACCTTTTGAACTCTGGTGTGTTGACAAGACAAGAGGGTCCTCAGCATCCTCAACCAGTTAATAATTATGTTATCTGTATCCTTGGATTACTGGAAATTAGAGGTTGCAATGTGGGATGGCTTCAAATCTTTCTCTAGTAAAGCATTTGAAAACTCCCATGAATATAGGACTCATTCCTCCACATCTCCAAGGAAAGTATTTGGTCATAATTACCACTGCTGCACACAAATTAATTATCTTTCCTCCTGGTCTTTATCCAGAATTTACAATAAGATGTAGTTTCTCTAGCATTTAACATTAGAGCAAAAGTATCGTGTTTTTACGTCAAGAGCAAATGTGACCACAGATTTCAACTGTAATGATATCTTTAATGAACATTCATAATGAACATTATCTAAATGACTTTTTTTTGATTTTATAAAGATGTAATTGGTCCCTTTTTGGTTTGTGATTTGTTAGTTCCATTCACTTTGAGCTTTGAGATGCTTATCTTAGAGTTTGGAAATTGTTTCTTACTTTCATTAAAACATTTCCACAGTTATCACTACTGTATCCAGTTTAAGATATCGATTTTCCATGTTGCCATTACAGCTTGGGATTGTTTATTGTTCTTTAAGGATCAGTTCTGAATGTTACCTTATCGGCCATTTGCTGTGGTTTCAAATGTTTGTTCAACTTCTGTCTTTTAGTTGGATAAGAACATAAGGAGAGGTTTTTAAATGACAGCACTGTGCTTATGAACCACAGGTATGCATCTTGGATTCATAGAAAATTAGCTTCTGTTTGTGTGGTTTCACCATATGAGATTTACTCACCATGAGGAAAGGGTAAAAACATTAAGTCTCCATAAATTGCTCTTCTGCTTCTCAATGTAGCCACTTGTAAACTCTCAATGGTTGAAGATCAGCTTCTTTGTTTTTGTAGGTGGCTTACAAAATGGATAAAATCCATTTGAAGTTCTAACCTGAACAAATTGATCCAAAAACACCGAACACCAATCTGCTTTGAGTAAACAGTTCATATCAGCACTATACAATAGGAACAGGTTTTAATGGGCATTTTCCATTTGCCCACCATGATGAAAGATTAACAGAAAGCTCAGATAAAAATAATTCTATTGAATTTTTTCAGTGTTTCTGTAACTTCATTTGAAGTTACAGGGATTCAGGGTATGCACTGCTGACGAATTAAACACTTTTATATCACTAGTGTATTCATTTTTACTACTTAAAAGTGAGATAACCATGGAGCAAATATAGGAAACTCCTTCTTGCTCCATTATGGTTGAGTGACTTATTGTCTGGCCCTTGAAAGAACATATATGGCAGAGGTGTACAGTGCCTGTCGTGCAGACTTAATTTGTAGATTTTTGTAGATTTTTCTGATGCATGATTAGCACAGTGTCCCCCTTAAGTGGAATGAAGCGATTGTTGCTATTGAGAAGGTTTCTATTCCAGAGACAAGTTATTTGTAAGTAAGTGGTGGGAATGTAAATAAAATTCATCAAACAATGTAATTGGCATTTCCAAAAATAATCAAAGACTTGCATTTAGAAGCAAGCAGGGCTTCAAAGGTAGTAATAGCTGGGTTATTTTCACAGTCATACATTTGTGAGTACAGAAAAGAAGGATACAGCAGATGAATGTATGGATATGAGATGGTGCAGGAATGACAGCTTTAGATTTCTGTGACATTGGGAGCAGTCCTGAGGGGATAGCACTGATACAGGACAGATGGGTTGTACCTGAACAGTGCTGAGACATGTTTTTGCTGGGCAGTTTGTTAGTGCTAGTGAGGAAGGTGAAACATTTTCTTGCCATTCAGTAAAAAATACAGTCTGGCCATTTGTTCAAACTGTGTAAATACAGTTGCCAGATGACCTCATTATGGATGCTTAGCTGAATTCCAATAATAAGTAATGGGCTCAGATCAGCAGGCGTATGTTTACTCAGCTTGAAAAGGAATTATAGTTTTTATTGTTTGATATGTT
The DNA here is from genome assembly GCF_020745735.1 of Hemiscyllium ocellatum. NCBI lineage: Eukaryota > Metazoa > Chordata > Chondrichthyes > Orectolobiformes > Hemiscylliidae > Hemiscyllium > Hemiscyllium ocellatum. The sequence goes on along the minus strand of NC_083405.1, from coordinate 44,138,561 downwards.
TATTATTATGTAATTATTTTTTCTTTTTGATCATGTTTACTAATGCCTGTTTGTTCATTTGCATAAGATCATGAGATGTAAAGTGAATCAGAGCTGTGTTCATTGATTCTATGAATAGCTGTGGTTGGTTGACACTTTTATGAGATCTTAAGGTGATCAATATTTTTCAAAAGGAGATTTTCAAAATCATTTTGCTTGTTGTCAGTTTCAGGAGCATTTTTAAGACTCATTCAACTGGCTATTAGCTCATTGATGTCATATATTATGGATACTGAGGGAATGGGTGGATATGAAGAATTCTTGGGGACATGGAAGGGGCCAAGGGAATATAGAAAGGATACAATGAGGCATAGGAATATTAGAGGATATTGCAACAATTTATAAACTTGCCTATCAAATGTTTCTTGAGTCCAGCAGACTTTCTGTGGCATTTGCTGAATTGACTTATATGTCCCAAGTTTTGTCTTATCTTGGGGTACTTGAAGTATCAGGGCCTCATGTGGGAAAGTGAGACTAGTATATTTTTGATGGTTTGGACTTGATCAGCCAACTGTTCTGTGTTGTATGATTCTTTGATTCAGTTTGGACTCCCACAGTCTTCAGGAATCCACCTCACAATATGAAGATACCAAAAGCAAAGAGATTTAAACTAATTGAAAATTCTACAAAATATACAGGATTTAGTCTACAGGCAGGCAACGTAGATCTCTGCCACTTTTGGTCTTCCATGAGTTAAACAATCAGTCACTCATCCATAATAGAGCAAGAAAGACCTTCCTATATTTACTCCATGGTCATCTCATCTTTAAGTCGTAAACTGCTGTAACATTTAGGGAAAGTCAGGTTGCAACTGATCACATGTTCTAATCTGACAAAAGTAGTGGCTGGCAGAATATGTCTGAGAAACTCAAAATTGTAGTACCAAAAACCTCCACTTTGGCTTAGAGTTGTAGAAGTTATACAGCTTTAGTTGATTATGTCTGTGCCAACCATTACCCATCCATCTATTCTAATCCTACTTTCCAACACATGGCATATAACTTGGTTTTGTGATGGCATTTCATGTATTCACCTAAATAGTTCTTCGAAGTTTGAGCGTTCCTGGCTCCACACTCCTTTTAGATAGTGAGTCCAGATACCCAAAGCACTCTAGGTGATTTTTCCCGGACTGCTTCACTGCATGCTGACTGCAGGACATTCTTCCCAGAATGCTTCACTGCAAGCTGTCTGCAGGACACTCTTGCCAGACTGCTTCATTTTTTCATTTGGATGATACACTTTATTTGTAAAAAAATTATATGTACATAGAAAGTCACTAGCACAAACCAAAGTCATCTTTTACTTGTGCAAGATTATATTCACAAATATTTGAATATACAGGGCACTACTAGATCTGCTGTGTTCTCCAGCATTTTATGTTTTTGTTGGTAATTGATGGTGGTGTCCTAATCAGGGCACTTCAGGGCGCTGTTCTCAGACTCCTTCACTGCAATGCTAACTGCAGGACATTATTCCCTGATGTCATGATTCAGATTTGCTCTGATTCTGAAATTAAATTTCAGCCCAGAGTTCCATATTTACATTGACTTTTGTGTCATCCCTGAACAGTTTAACACTAATTTTAAGGTTGGGATCCTGACAAGAGAAACAGTTCTTTTCTATCCTATCCACATGTATCATTTTAATACTTCAATGAGACCACCCCTTAGTCATCTATACTCAGTGGATTATAAGATTAACATGTTAAATTCATCTTCATAATTTAACCTTTTTAGCTCTAGTCATACTGGCAGGTGTATGCTCTGGCCTTGGACCTTATATGAAACCAATAAATGGGATTGAAAACCAGCCACTCAGAGGAAATAATTGTAAATATCTTTATATAAAAGAAAATAGTATTTGAAAACTAAAATAAACTAATTGTGTCAGGAGTGATCTCCAAATAAAAAAAATACAGCCAAAGCAAGTGTGGCACACATTAAAATGAAATGGAATCGATTATCGATTGAATTTCTTTTGTGACCTGAATGATTGTTAGTTGCCATAAATGGATTTTGATGAATCTGTGCTGCAGCCATCCAAAGATAGTATGTACTAGAAGCTTTTTTGACTGTCTCCAATTGTTTCACTTTAATCCAGTCTGTGTGTGTAGTCTTAATGTTTTCTGCTTCATACATTCCTCTCACTGGAATTATTACAGAATATTGTGAGTAGGAAATGTATTGATTTTGGTCTATTTTTCCTCTTTTTCAGGAAAGTACTTGTGAAATATTATTCTTGCTTTCGAGTAGAGTAGCTCTTATGTTTTTCACACAGACAATTGCAGTGGCAGAGTGCAGTGATGAATCCTTATTATTACTGCTGTTAAATCTTCACTCTTGTGAGAGCAGAGAGTTACAGAGCACTCAACAGGAAGCGTTCTGTTTATGTGATTGATCTGAATTGCAACAAGGGATGAATCTGTGGCCAAAAATAGAAAGCAATTTATGCAGCTGTGCGTGAAATAGGTTTGTGTATAATTCCTGCTTCATTCAGCCTGCCCTGAAGAGCTCTCACCAAACCCAGAGGATTTGCATTGCATTAGGCAATTGTTCAAATGGAAATCTCTTTACTGCTCAGTGGTACAGGGAGCTAATAAATAAAATGACCCTGAACACAACACTAGATTTTTTTCTACTTTTTTTTCTCTTTCATGATTGTTGATGCAGCTCAAATACAAGATTTTTTTTTGACTGATAACAATCCTTAAGACACCCAGAGGATAAATTCCAATTCCAGTTGTTTTTCTAATTTCTAAAAATCCTTCAGTGCAGAACGTGGCCATTTGGCCCTATGGACGTGTGCCGTCTCTTTAAGTAAACTATCCAATGAATTCCACTTCGAGAAGTTTTTTTCTTCATCCCGACCACAAGCTGCTCAGTTACTGCTTTTCTCTTTCCATTCTCCTCAAGTTTTGTTTTGAGGTATAGATCACCAGATACTGCCAATCCAAAAGTGCCACACTCAGGAGGAACGTTTTGTATGGCAGGCTAAACATTTTGTGTCAACAGGCTGATCAATCATGGACAATATTAAGAATGATCTTGTCCACATTTAAGATGAAGGGAAGTATATATCTTGTAGTAAGAGAGTATACACAGGTAAATAATTCGGTTTTGTTTATATAGTTGCATGTACTGTTGAATTGCAACTTCAGTTAAAAAAAAAATTGTTGCTCATTTCCATTATGACCTAATGGCCAGGAGGAAGTTGTGATGAGGAATTTCAGCCAAAGTGTCTCAGATGGGTAAATGGTGAAGAATGGGAATCCATACTGATAAAGTGAACTTATCTATGAGAACTGGAGCCTGAGTAGCTAATTGAACCTGGGAGGTTTGAACTCTTTGACTGAATTTTATCAACCCCTGGGTGTGAAAGGATGGTAGACTGGTGTTGGTAAAACAACAGGGAGCTATGTCAGGAAGCTCCAAAATGCATCCCTGCCACTGAGGGAGGTATGGAACTACATTGTATAATTGAGGCCCCATTTCAGGGTCAATACATAAGGCCACTCCTGCAATTTGAGGAGACTGTGAACATCATGACGACCCACTTGGCCTACAAAGGCTCCATGGGCCACAGAAATGGCTATAAGTGGGAAGTGGAGCTCCTACTGTCTCAGTGATCTCCATGAAGGGTGTGTTCTTCTGAAAGACACAGCGTAAAACCCTTGGCTAACCTAAATTTTACTTTTTAATTTAACAGTCTGCAGAGATCATCATTTTTGAGGCATCCTTGAGCTTACCTCAGAGCTGGCCAACCCTCTGATTAGGACACTGCCATCAATTACCAACAAAAACATAAAATGCTGAAGAACACAACAGATCTAGTAGTATCTGTGCAGCGAGAAGCACAGCTACCTATTTGAACCTGATATGTCTCTTCCTCAGAGCTGCCATAAATTAGCAGGAAGTCTGTGGTAAAATTGCTGAGGTGATATTGTTGCTGGTAAATGCAGGTTTCGTTCCTGCTTCTTGACCCAGTGTCAAAGTCCAGAACCTGTGGCAGATTTCAGCCCTATGCCTCAGTTCTGTATCTTTACTATTACGAGCTTTTTAACACCAGACCATTGGAGAGATCTCAAATTTCTCAGTATGTTGTTGAATTGCACCAATGTAGTATGAGAACACTGAAGCACTGAAAGAGGTTATTATTAAATGTGTCAGATTGTTCATGCACTGTGATCTAATATGTAAGAAATTTCTCACTCCTGAATGATTCCTGCCATTTTTGTACTCCTCCAAAGCAAGAAAAATAAACACTTCAAAATTGTTTTGGGGCACAGAGTTTTGTAAAATTCTGGCTTGAATTCCTTATCTGTCATCAGGGAATGCTTTTAAATGTAGAAATGATAGAAACAAGAGTTGGCTAATCAGCCCATCAGGCCGGCTGTACCATTTAATATGAACATGGCTGATTGGACACTTCAATTCCTTCTGCCCACAATATCATCAAAACTCTTTACAGCATTGGTCATCGGAAAAGTATGTACCTTTATTTCAAATTTAACTTGCACAGCCGCACTGGGGTAAGAATTCCAAAGCTTCACAACCTTCTGAGTAAAACAAATTCTCCCCATCCCAGTCCAAAGAAGTAGCTCTTTTGTATTGAAATTGAGTCCCCTAGTTTTATTCCCTAACCTGGAGAAACATCTTGCCTGCATCTGCCCTTTCTGTGTCTTGAAGTATTTTGTAGATTTTTTTTTAAATTGGCACTTTTTATATTGTACAAAAAAGAGTGAGCAAAAGGGTTTTTTTTGTGTGTGCATCTTAATATTTCAATTCCAGTCGTGGGAGGGATATATGGTCATTTTTATTTTCTCTCAAATAATACCTTGGGCACACCACTGAATAAATGTTAGCTATTTTAAAGCCCTTGAAATGTCAAGGCTGCTGTGAAGGCTACCTAATAAATTCCACTAAAAATGTAGCTGGTGGTGAGGAAATAGCAGACAGTTGAAGTATTTTTTGTGGAGGTGATTGCAATGAAAATGACTTCACACAATTTGAAGAAAATAACAATTTTTTTCCACCCAGTGTTGAAGGAAGTGCCATATCATTATTATTATTATTCAGCTGGGGAAAATGGTTGTTATGTAAGTGAAACTTGAATAAAATTATAGTTAAACTGTTCCTTTACAAGATCACAGTCTCCATGTTCAATTCTACAGCAGCACATGTTCTAATTTGTTGATCTCTGTCACCCATGAGAATGAAAGCTTTACATGGAAGACTAAATTCCCTGTGCTGGACGTGTGTGCAATTGCATAATATTATCTTAAACATTACAATACCACAAGGCTAAGTATTCAGCTGGCCCACCAGTGAAGATTTTTAGAAGAAAAATAAACAAAATGGCACATTCTTCATTTAGAGTTGGAATGATTCTTACAGTGGTCATGGTGGAAGATATCACAGAATGCTGATGGAGATGTCAAGAAAGAGCTGCATGCTGATGGTATTTCAAGCTATTAATTCTCAAAAAAGCTTGGATTTTACCTAACTGTGCTGAATGCGTGCGGTTCAGCTGGACCTCACACTAAATGCAATCTTGTCAATATATCTGTTATTCTGGCTTTCGTATGAAACATGATGCAATGTATTCTGCCGCTGTGCAATAGAGGGTTCTAATTTTAATGACTCAAAATAGCACAGTGATAGAGTCATAGAGATCTACAGAACAGAAAAAGGCCCTTCAGCCCATTGTGTCCATGCCGGTCAAAAACAACCAGCTCATTATTCTAATCATGTTTTCCAGTTTTAGGCACATAACCATGTATGCCTTGTCATCTTGAGTGCACATCTCAATATTTCTTAAATGTTATGAGGGTTTCTGCATCCACCACCCTTACAATCAGTGAGTTCCAGATTCTCACCACCCTCTGGATGAAGCAGTTCTTCCTCACGTCTGCTTTAAACCTTCTGCCCTTTACCTTAAATCACTGCTCCCAGTCACTGATCCCTCCACCAAGGGGAGGTTGGGGGAGGGAGTGGGCGCTGGATGTGAGGGGCGTAGGTCCTTTCCATGAACCGTGTCTGTGCCCCTCATAATTTTTATATATATCAATCCTATCCCCTTTCAATCTCCTCTGTTCCAAGGAAAACAACCCCAGTTTGACCAATCTATATTTACAGCTGAAACTCTCCAGCACATGCAACATCCTGGTAAATCTCCTCTGCACCTTCTCCACTACAATCCCATTACTCCTATGTAATGGATTCCTGAATTGCTCACAGTACCTGAATTGCCCGCAGTTTGTGGGCAGCACGGTGGCACAGTGGTTAGCACTGCTGCCTCACAGCGCCTGAGACCCGGGTTCAATTCCCGACTCAGTCAACTGACTGTGTGGAGTTTGCACGTTCTCCCCGTGTCTGCGTGGGTTTCCTCCGGGTGCTCCGGTTTCCTCCCACAGTCCAAAGATGTGCGGGTCAGGTGAATTGGCCATGCTAAATTGCCCGTGGTGTTAGGTAAGGGGTAAATGTAGGGGTATGGGTGGGTTGCGCTTCGGCGGGTCGGTGTGGACTTGTTGGGCCGAAGGGCCTGTTTCCACACTGTAAGTCTAATCTAATCTACTCTAGCTGTGGCCTAACCAACATTTTATCCAGTTGCAGTGTATTCTCCTTGTTTTTTTTAACTCTGTCTTTGCAATTAAAGGCAGGTGTTGTACCAGACTGGCCAAGGTTGCACTATTTCTCTCCACAGATGCAGCCAGACATGCAGAATTTTTCTAGCATTTTCTGTAAGATTTCCAGTAAGTGCAATATTTTGTTTTCATTTAAGTGATTGTGGTAGGCAGTTTAGAGCTTTATCTTTTAAAAGGATAAACTCATTCTAGGTTATCTGAGTATATCTACTTTCAGATGAACAGGGATGATTTGGGGTCAGGTGACACACCAGTTCTGAAGGGCTGTAACAGAAATTATAAAATCTAAATGAATTTCCAACTTAACTCGCCATTTGGTTGTAGCAGTTACTGGACAGGCCTACCCAGGGCTCAGGAAACTTCGGCACAGGAAGAGGCAGATGCAGTGGTGAGGGATCTGGGCACCTTTGAGCATGAATCGCAGAAAGTGGGTCTGCAGGTGCAGCATATGTTAAGAAAGGCAAATGGAATCCTGGCATTAATTGCAAAAGGACTGGATTAAATAAGTAAAGAGGTGTTGTTACAATAATATATAAGCTGTTGGTGAGACCACACCTGCAGTATTGTGTCCAGTTTTGGTCTCTTCAGGAAGGATGTGGTGGCATTAGAGGCAGTTCAGAGGAGCTTCACCAGACTGATTCCAGGGCTGTAAGGGCTGTCTTATAAGGAGCGGTTGAATACCTTGGGCTTCTATTCGCTGGAGTTCAGAACAATAAGGGGGATCTGACTGAGGTCTATAAACTGCTAAAGGTCATTGTTAAGGTGGACGTTGAACAAATGTTCCGCTTTTTGGGACAGTCTTGAACAAAACGTCATAGATTTAGAGTGAGAGGACATAGGTTCAAAACTGAGATGAGGGTTTCTCAGAGGGTTCTGAATCTGTGGAAGTCACTGCCCCATTGGAAGCAGAATCAATCAACAGATTCAGGAAAGGTGTAGATATGTTTCTGATGAAAAGGGGGATAAAGGGTGATGGAGAGGAGGCAGGACAGTGGAGTTGAGACCATGGTAAGATCAGCCATGATCATGTTAACTGGTGGAGCAGGTTCAAAGGGTTGAATTAGGTGGAAGTGAGGACTGCAGGTGTGAGTCGAGGGTGTGATACTGGAAAAGCACAGCAGGTGCTTTTGCCCAAAACCTCTACTCTCCTGCTCCTGAGATGCTGCCTGACCAGCTGTGCTTTTCCAGCACCACACTCTCGACTTAAAGGGCTGAATTGTCTACTCCCACTCCTCATTCCTCTGTTCCAATGTAGCAGGGAAGTGCATTTCTAGCACTGCTGGTGAGGCAGGAGCAATAATGATTCTTCAGTCTCCTGATTTCGACCTGCCTAACCTATTGTGATCTACTATCCTCTCCTTGATTAGCATTTTAGTTCTTCTAATAATGGGCACTTTAGCTTCCTTCTCCATAATCTTTCCCACCTGCTATTCCTCCACCCAGTCTGGCATCAGGCTGCAGCCTTTAACGGCCTCGAAACCAGGTATTGCTATGAAGTTCAGCAGGAGTTTTGTATTTGCAGTGATACCAAGTTTCCCTAATGTCAGAAGTCCTCCAAACCCCACCATGCTTTCCCTTCCTTGATACATATTATGGTTTGGGTGATAACTGATGTGACACCCATAGTGCTATCACCAATAATGTGTATGGCCTTTTTTCCTAAGACCCTAAGATGAAAGAGAAGATGAAAGCATTCCCACTCATTGAGTCTGTTCCACCATTCATTGAGATCATGGCTGATCTGATCACTGCCACATTCCTGCCTTCCATCACCACCACCTCCCCCTCCCCCCCCCCCCCCCCAAACACCACCACCACCCCCAAACCTGGCTTTATTTAGTGATTGGAGAAAGTGAGGACTGCAGATGCTGGAGATCAGAGCTGAAAATGTGTTGCTGAAAAAGACCAGCAGGTCAGGCAGCATCCAGGGAGCAGGAGAATCGACGTTTCGGGCATGAGACCTTCTTCAGGAATGAGAAGAGTGTGCCAAGCAGGGTAAGATAAAAGGTAGGGAGGAGGGACTTGGCAGAGGGGTGTTGGAAATGCGATAGGTGGAAGGAGGTTAAGGTGAGTGTGATAGGCTTGAGTGGGGGTATGGGAGGAGAGGTCAGGAAGAAGATTGCAGGTTAGGAAGGTGGTGCTGAGTTCGAGGCTTGGGACTGAGACAAGGTGGGGGGAGGAGAAATGAGGATACTGGAGAAATCTAAGTTCATCCCTTGTGGTTGGAGGGTTCCTCGGCCGAAGATGAGGCGCTCTTCCTCCAGCCGTCGTGTTGCTATGGTCTGGCGATGGAGGAGTCCAAGGACCTGCATGTCCTTGGTGGAGTGGGAGGGGGAGTTGAAGTGTTGAGCCACAGGGTAATTTGGTGGTTGGTTGGTCCCAGAGGTGTTCTCTGAAACGTTCCGCAAGTAGGCGACCTGTCTCCCCAATATAGAGGAGGCCACATCGGGTGCAGCAGATGCAGTAAATGATGTGTGCGGAGGTGCAGGTGAATTTGTGGTGGATATGGAAGGATCCCTTGTGGCCTTGGAGGGAAGTAAGGGGAGAGGTGTGGGCGCAATTTTTGCATTTCTTGCGGATGCAGGGGAAGGTTGGGTTGGTGGGGGGTGTGGACCTGACGAGGGAGTCACGGAGGGAGTGGTCTTTTTGGAACGCTGATAGGGGAGGGGAAGGAAATATATCCCTGGTGGTGGGGTCCGTTTGGAGGTGGCGGAAATGAAGACGGATGATACAATGTATATGGAGGTTGGCGGGGTGGAAGGTGAGAACCAGTGGGGTTCTGTCCTGGTGGTGATTGGAGGGGCGGGGCTCAAGGGCAGAGAAGTGGGAAGTGGAGGAGATGCAGTGGAGAGCATCGTTGATCACGTCTGGGGGGGATATTGCGGTCTTTGAAGAAGGAGGCCATCTGGGTTGTACGGTATTGGAGCTGGTCCTCCTGGGAGCAGATGCAGCGGAGACAAAGGAATTGGGAATATGGGATGATGTTTTTACAGGGGACAGGGTGGGAGGAGGTGTAGTCTAGGTAGCTGTGGGATTCGGTTGGTTTATACTAAATGTCCATGTTGAGTCGGTCGCCCGAGGTAGAAATGGAGAGTTTTAGGAAGGGGAGGGAGGAGTCTGAGACGGTCCAGGTAAATTTGAGGTCGGGGTGGAAGGTGTTGGTAAAGTGGATGAACTGTTCAACTGTTTAACTGTTAGTGATTTAAAAATCTGTCTTTCTCAGCGTTGAATATACTTAATGACCCACTCTCAACAGCTGTTTATACACACATTCACTACCCGCTGAGAGATGAAATTCCTCTTCATTTCTATCTCAAAAGGGTGACCCTCTTATTCTGAATTATGCTATCTGGTTCTAGACTCTCACAAAAGGGGAAATAACCTTTCCACATCTAACCTGTCTAGTCCCCTAAGAATTTTGCATGTTTCAACAAGATTACAGAGTCATATACAGCATGGAAACATACCCTTCCGGTTGTTCCTGATGACTTCAGAATTGCTCCCACTCCCAATTTCCTTTCTACCTTTTCTCCTGTGTCACTTCTTCTCTCCCTCCCACCAATTGCAAGATAATTTTTTCAGTTCAGAATGACCCTTTTTAATCTTACTTTTCTTCATTTATCTATTGACATGAATGTTTATTTCTTGTTTGATAGTTTAATGGATGTGGATGTAGAAGAGTGGATGCAAGCTTCATAAATCTTGTTCAGTCAGATGTTTTTCTCAGCAGTACCTCAGAAAGAAATGTGATAAAGACTGAGGCAAATCCAGGTTTAGTGTTTGTTCCTGGGACACCATTGAGACTGATTCTTGTTGCATTATAAAATCCCATTGGTCCAGTGTTACTGAATAATTTAGAGTAATTGCTTATAAGGAACAGCACATGCTGAAATGATTTTTTTCTACTTGATGTGATTTAGGATTAAAGTGGAAAATGCTTTTAAATATTGCAAAAAAATTGCTCCCTGTAGGTTTCACCCAATAGTACAGTAAGTGCATTTATCAAATTATATGACACAATGTCATACAAAGCTAGAAGGTGCTAATTTTGAAATTTAGTCTGCATTGACGTGATCTCAGGGTAATTGTGTTGGTGTTAACTGTTCTGTGCCCATTATCATCAAGGGTTCCCACTGCAAATTACTGTCCAGAAAACTCTGGAGTGCAATGTGTGAACATGAGAGATGTGTATGATAATTGTATGTCTGAGATGCATAGAACAGAATCACTCAAGGCTGTGATGCTTCATGACAGACCAGCTGGACCACAGTTACTGTTTAAGACCGCACATGATTAATCTCACATACACTGTCAGGTGACCTTGTGTGAAATCTTTCTTGCAGTACCATGGTAGGCCAAGGCACTGCCATGCGTAGAAGACTGGCTGACTGACAGAAAACAGAAAGTGGGGATAAAAGGATCTTTTTCAGGATGGCAGCAAATGACCATCATGGTCAGTGTTCATTTAAAAATCACACAGCAAGAGGTTAAACTCTAACAGGTTTATTTGGAAGCACTAGCTTTCAGAGCACTGCTCCTTCATCAGATGGTTGTGGAGTATAAGATCATAACACGTCTTACAATTTTATACTCCACAACCACCTGCTGAAGGAGCAGCCCTCCAAAAGCTAGTGGTTCCAAATAAATCTGTTGGACTATAACCTGGTGTTGTGTGATTTTTAACTTTGATCGCCCCAGTCCAACACCGGTACCTCCAAATCATGACAACTGTTCATGTTATCCTTTAATGAACTGAACGAAGGAACTGAGGCACTGTTGGTAAGTTTGCAGATAACACAAAGATAGGGGAAGGAATAAATAGTGTCATGGAAGCAGAGAGGCTGCAGAACAACTTGGATAGGCTGGGAGAGTGGGAAAAAAAGTGACAGAATACAATGTGGAAAAGTGTGAGGCTCTGCACTTTGATAGGAAGAATAGGAGCATAGTCTATTTTCTAATTGGGGAAAGGCTTGGAATACTGAAATTACAAAGGGATTAAGGAATCATAGTTCAGGATTTTCTAATGATCAACATGTAGATTCAGTTGGCATTTAGGAAGGCAAATGCAATGTTAGCATTCATTTCGTGAGGAATAGAATACAAGGGCAGAGATGTACTATTAAGACTCTATAAGGCTCTGGTCAGAGCACATTTTTAACATAGTGAGCAATTTTGGATCCCTTATCTAAGGAATGATGTGCTGGCAATGGAGTGGGTCCAGAGGAGGTTTGCAAGAATGATCACAGGGATGAAGGGTATGTCATATGAAAAGCAGATCTGTGCTCACTGGAGTTTAGAAGGATGAGAGGGGATTTCATTGAAGCTCTCAGAATAATGTGAAGCCTGGATAGAGTGAATGTGGAGAAAATGTTTCCTCTCATGGCAGGGACTGGGACCTGAGGGTTCAGCCTCAGAGTAAAGGGACAGTCCTTTAGAAGTGAGATGAGGAAGATTTTCTGCAACTAGTACATCTGTGAAACTCATTGTTGCAGATGGTTACAGAGGCTAAATCATTGAGTGCAGAGCTTGATAGGTTCTTGATTAGTGAGGAGACTAAACGTTATGTGGAGAAAGCAGGAGATTGGGTTTGAGAACAAATCAGCTATGGTCAAATGACAGAGCAGACTTAATGGGCTGAATGGCCTAATTATGCTCTGATATCTTATGATCAGAAGGTAATGATTCTGAGCGATTAATGTTCAAGTTGAATTAGTTCAAACTATCTGATGATATCACCCAGTCTTTGAGTGGAGGCAGGTAAGTTCAGCAATAGCCTTTGAAGGGAGCAGATGTATTCTGGATAGCTCCCAAGAGTTCTTAAGAAGTACACCGGACTTGTAATATAGTTAGGCTTATTACTCCCATGCAATAAGTTATCTCGTTAACAAAGACCTTCGCCTCTTCTGTGAAGATTTCATGAAGGTGGGTACCATTAATAATTAGACAGACCCTAGATGTAGAAAAGACAAAGGAAGATTGGCAGTCAAATCCTACAAGATCCCTTACTCTGAACCGCATATTGGCATGATGTGCCAGTAACAGAGTAACACTAACTGGTGGTTCAGATTTCATGCTGTGATTCCCACTGTGCAGCTAAAGCTGCTTCCCTCCATAATAAAGTCAGAAGGTATGTCTGCTGATGTTTGTGCAATGTTCAGCAAGATTCACAACTCCTCAGATACTGAGGCATATCCAAATGCAGAAAAATCTGACAGTATCCAAGTTTTCAAGTGGCAAGTACCATTCAAGTCGCATAATTGTCATTTAGTACAACAAACAGGGGCAAATCTTATACAATTAATTAGAGGGCCTTGGGAAGTGTTGTAGAACAGGGGACTTAGGGGTTCAGGACATAATTATTTGAAGTTTGCATTATATAGAGACAGGCTGGTAAAAAAGACATTTTGCATGCTTGCCTTCAATGCTCAGTCCTTTGAGTATAGGAGTTGGGAAGTCATGTTGAGGTTGTACATATCATTGGTGAGGCCTCTTCTGGAGTATTGTGTCCAGTTCTGGTTGCTCTGTTGTAGGAAGGATATTATTAAGCTGCATAGAGTTCAGAAGAGATTTACCAGGACGTTGCCAGGTATGGAAGGTTTGAGTTATAAAGAAAGACTGGATAGGCTGGGACTTTTTTCAGTAGAGTATAGAATGGTGTGACATGACCTTACAGAGGTTTATAAAACCGTGAAGGGTATATACAGACTTAATTGTAGGTATCTTTTCCTGAGGATAGGGGATTTCAAGATGATGGGGCACAATTTTAAGGTAAGAGCCAAAAGATTTAAAAGAGGGACAATCTATTTACACAGAGGGTGGTTTGTATGTGAAATGAACTTCCTGAGGAAGTGGTGGATGCGGATAGTGGATACAATGTTTAAAAGACACTTAGGTAAGTACATGAATAGGAAATGTTTGGAGGGATATTGGCCAGGAGGAGTCAGGTGGGCCTAGTTTAGTTTGGGATTATGTTAAACATGGACTGATTGGACCGAAGGGTCTGTTTCTGTGTTGTATGACTTTGACTCTATAAAAGAAAATTCAATCTTTTTCTAATGATATTCATTGGAACTATTATTGCAGAATCCCCCACTATCAAGATCCTGGGTGTTGGCATTGACTAGAAGTGGAAATGGACTAACCATATACACACACACACACACACACACACATTTAATATGGTGTATATACTGAGGCTACAAGAGCAGGTCAGAGTCTAGGAATATCCCAATGAGTAACTCATTTCCTGACTCTCCAAAGCCTGTCCACCATCTACAAAGCACATGTCAGGATGGAGTGATGGAGTACTCTTCATTTGACTAGATGAGTACAGCTGCAACAACATGGGTGAAGCTTGACACCGTCCAGGACAAAGCAGCCCATTTGACTGGCACCATATCTACACATATCCACTTCTCTATTCCAGATGTTCAGTAGTAGTCATCTGTGCCACCTTTAGACAAGACCCAGTCAACCCATGACCACTACCTCCTTGACAGATAAGGATAGCTGATACATAGGAACATCATCACCAATATGTTCCCCTCCAAGCCACTCACTATCCTGACTTGGAAATGTTTTTCCCAAGTCACTTGGTAGGAATGCTGAAACTCCCTCCTGAATAGTATTTTGTGGATACCTACACTAAATGAGCTGCAATGGTACAAGAAGGCAGTTCGTCACTACTATCTCAAGGGTGACTAGGAATTGGCTATAGTTGCTTGCCCAGACAATGATGCTCACATCCCATTACTGAACAAAAGTAAGTTATTCAACACAAGTATATTTGCTGTGTTAAGAGTGTAATTGCTTTAAGATATTTAGTTGTTAGTTTGATAGTGGTAGTGACAGCTGACACAGCTGTGAAAACGTCAACAGAGAAAGCACAAAGATGGCAAAGGTTATCTCCAACAAGAGAAAATTCAACCCTTTTCTCATGATGTGCTTTGGTCCTAGAATTGTGGCACAATGACTCGTAGTTAGCACTGCTGCCTCACAGTGCCAGGGACCCAGTTCAATTCTATCCTTGGTCGACTGGCTGTGTAGAGTTTGCACATTCTCCCCATGCCTGCATGGGTTTACCCCCGGGTGCTTCGATTTCCTTCCACAGTCCAATAAAACGCAGTTTAAGTGGGTTGTCCATGCTCCATTTCCCAAAGTATCCGGGGTGTGTAGCTAGGTGGCCAGGGGAAATTTAGGATTACAGGAATAGGATAGAGGGATAAGACTGGGTGGGATGCTTTCTGGAGGGTCACGTGAACTTTACGGGCCAAATGACCTGCTTCCACAATGTAGGGATTCAATGAATGACCCAAAAATAAACTTCCATTTAAAGGTGGAGGATTGGTGACCACTGTAATCTTGGAAGCACATATATTGTTTAATTACTTGGCAAAAAGGTTAGAAGGAGATGTTGCATAAAGTGACAGTTCTGAAATACTTAATGTTGAAATTGCATTAGCTCCAGCCAATATAATAGTTTCACACAGTAGTTGAACAGAAACAGATAAGTCTTTATAAGGAGCTGATGTTTTCAATACAATTACCACAGAATTATAATCCAGTATGCAGCGGAAGCAATCAGGAGAATCTCGAACACAGGACTTTTAAGTTATTTTAATTTGTTCAGGAGGAATTATAACTGTTCAGAACTGGTGGGGTTTGGTCATGTAAACCCATGAAAATAAAAAAAATACCCAACCTAAATTGCCTTTAAGCTGCTGGCTTTTAGCTTTATTAGAGGTAAGATGGTGTCCCTGAAAGTGGGTTGTTCATTTAAATAATTAAAATGAGGCTGCATCAAGGTGCCAATGCCTGGGAAACTGAGATTAAAAGAACATTGAATTGATTCTTCTATTAATATCAATATTATGGATACAAAGGAAAGCTCCTCTTTCTATTTGACATCAGGTCTTTGACTACATAGCATCCTGTATTCTGTGTTAAACCTTTGTGGTTTTAGCTTAACCTCGAACTTTTTAGTTTAAGAGCATGTTTGTATGGCAAACAATGGACTGCTTTTAATTTTCGATCATCTGTTGAAAATTCCTCTTTTACATTGCAGAATTAATATTTTTCTTATTGACAGTATTGATTTTTGATTCAGTATATGTAATTTCTCAGAGATATTTTGATCACAACAAGTACCTAAAATTTAAATATAGAGTTACATTTGTCAGAGTGTTATAGTAAAAACAACTGCATCTATACTTTTGTGCACAGAACTTACCAAGAAGCAACATTGTAACTGAGGGACAAGTATTGACCAGGATACCTGGGATAAATTCATTGTTCTTCTTCATAAACATGGCTGAGATCTTTTAGAGTCACAAGAAAGGGAAGGCAAGGTCTGATTTAATATATCATCAAAAGAACAAGGTTTCCAACACTCCGTTAGTACAACATTTGAGAGCCATTTGAATTTAAAGTTTCAAACCCATGATATTGTAGCAAAATGTAAGGTACATACAATACTATTGTTAGAATGTAAACAGAGTAGAGCTTCACTATTTGGATAGGTAACCAGAGAGGCAGCTCAGTGGACTTCAGAATCTGCTCAGTTAAACTTTGCAGAGTGGAACACCAAATAGGCTGTCAACCTGTAACAGTGCACTCTACCCCTGCACAACAAAGTCAATATTTACACCAAGGTTCCATGATGACATGTATGTCTTTAACATCTGAACAGCAAACACTTGCTTGATGAAGCATACAAAATCTCATTTAGTTTTTGATGTATTAAATGATTTTAGAAAGTGGTGCAATGATGCAAATTGGATCACTGCATGAGGAAAGTGCATTCTTCCCTGAGCTTAACAGCTGCCTATTAAATAAAATTGATGACCCATCAAATAGCATATTAATAATTTCAGAAAGAACAATCTGCAATTGAAGGAAATCAATACTTGAACAACATTAGTCAAAATAACAAGGAGTGCAGTTGTACGGTTTATTCTTAGTGCCTCGATTATGTTATCTTCAAATTTGTTCATCTTTCTGACAGCTGTAAATAGCTTGTTTTGTGTTTCACATATTACCAGGCAGATTGCAAAAATAAATTGTTCCTGTGTCTTGATTTTATACTCATCACATTTCTTCATGAAATGAGCCTTTCTGAGTCAACACCCCATCACTTCTTCTCAAGCGATTCATTCCTTGTTGCTAACAGCCTCTTTTGTATAGATTATTTCAATGATTCATGTAAACATAAAGATGAGCAGAGGCTACGAGGTTGGTTGACTGCAGGGAAAATACTTGGATTTATTCTCACCTGATGTTCACATGAATTCTCCTGTAGCAAGGGCTACTGTGTAGTGATTAGAGACTGGAACCTCCAAGCATTTTCCTTTGTGTGTAAAACCACATCCCTGCTTGACTGAGATCCGCAAGCTTAGCACAGATTAAAGGTTGGGGTTTAGATCAGAGTGGTGCTGGAAAAGCACAGCAGGTCAGGCAGCATCCGAGGAGCAGGAAAATCGACGTTTCGGGCAAAAGCCCTTCATCAGGAATAGCTATGAAAGCCTATTCCTGATGAAGGGCTTTTGCCCGAAATGTTGATTTTCCTGCTGCTCGGATGCTGCCTGACTTGCTATGCTTTTCCAGCACCACTCTGATCTAAACTCTTTTTTTCCAGCATCTGCAGTCCTCACCTTTGCCTATAGATTAAAGATAAACCGAGAAGTGCCTAGATGCTACATAGCTAAACTGCTCACCAGACAAACTTGCTTAATTTTGACGAAACCTCACTAATATCACAATTTGAAATCAAACGTGGTGATTTAAATATATTTAATTATCAATGGCTTGAGTTCAGAGTTACTTTTCAAAACAACTAAATATCTGCTGTTTTGGATCAATTAACTTACACGTATAAAAAGAAGTTAAAACTCACACAACACCAGGTTATAGCCCAACAGGTTTAATTGGAAGCACACTAGCTTTCGGAGCGCCGCTCCTTCATCAGGTGATTGTCCAACGCTCCAAAAGCTAGTGCTTCCAATTAAACCTGTTGGACTATAACCTGGTGTTATGTGATTTTTAACTTTGTACACCCCAGTCCAACACTGACTCCTCCACATCATGTATAAAAAAAAAGTTGCGTTGTAATTAAAGCATTAAGATATATGTGAATTCAGGAAACGTGCGCATTCATGTATAAAGAGCTTAGAGGGGTAATATTTCTCCACATCTACAACTAAGGTCAGCAAAGAACATGATGGAAACAGCAATATCAAGTGACTTTGAGAGGTTATTGCTTTCTTTAAGTATCTCTTTGGCAACTTCTAGGTCCAAGGTGTCTACAGAACAATGTGAGTTCTCCACCTTTGAACACACAGGGTCTTTGTTGATGTGGGAGGTCTGAGTAATAATGAGTTCCTATAAAGAATCTGTGTCTAAGGTGGAGTAAATCAGCAGGGATATGGAGAACTCCCACTTTTTCCAGAATACCATCCCAAAGAGCTGATTCTGCTGAAGACATTAGAATAGAAAGAAGAATGCAAAAAGTAGTAGGGACTACTTAAGCAACCCTGTGACTGGAGTCCAATGTCATTGTAGAAGTTTGAATATGGTTATTAAGATTGGGTACAGGGATTCTACAGCATATTGTGCAGTTTTTCATTTGTACTATTCACAGCAGATTGTTGTCATGAGACTTAGTGGCTTGTAAATTTTCAATTTTTTGTGGTGTTTGGGTGGACAGTTTTTGATCAGGTGGTTAGTTTGGGAATCCCAGACCCTGCTTTCATTTCCCTTGATTGAAACAATGAAAGAATCTGTGCACAGGTAAAACTCATCTGCCTGGAGTTGAGTGCACTTTACCTGGCCTCTTATCACTCTCCTTGTAATGTGATACAAATGTAATTTTGATTCTGTTTGCCCCAAAATCATGTTCTCATGTTTTCACAGCCTCAGAACCAAATTTGAAGGTGCGTTCCAAGTTAAAACAGAAAGTGGCAGAGAGGAGGAGTAGTCCATTATTGCGCAGAAAAGATGGCACCATTATCAGCACCTTCAAGAAGAGAACACTTGAGAGAACAGGTAGTTGGGAAGAACATAAGGCTGTTGATTAAAGCTAACATTGCTCTGTTACGGGTGTCTTCAATGCATCCAAAATCTTGCCTATTTCTTAGTTTAGCAAAACGAAACAAATAACTTGAAACAACTAATTGAAGCAGTTCCTGCAATAGAATCGATTGTTTTGTTAGCTATGAGAATTAATTGTATGAGGGAAATGGAACAATGTAAGTACAGACATTTAAAACTTAGAGGGAGGTAGTGGCATAGTGGTAATGTTAATAGGCTAATAATCCAGTAATCTAAATCCTAGCTCAATATTTAAGAATTTAGTTTGAAGACCACTTTGGACAATGGTGAAATTTGTAAAATCTAGAATTAAAAGCTATTATTATAAAGACCCATTTGGTTTATTAATGTCCTTCAAGGAAGGAAATCTGCCATCCTTACCTGATCTGGCCTATATTCGACTCCAGACCTCAGCAATGCAGTTGTGCCTGGAGAAAAGATCAGTTCGGTGCTAACTTACGAAGTACATCAAATGCCAGCCTTTACACACCGTCACAAACAAGGAAGGAAAAAAACAATGAGAGGAAAAAGCTTTTTTAAAATCTAAATGGTTACCAGTTTGATTGATTAATCTTTTCCCTACATATTTACTTTCCACTTTAATTTCTCAAACTACACTATCTCCAGAAATAAATCTAATCATCTTTTAAACCAATTTATGTTATTATTTTACTTAGCCATCTCTGGCAACTTATTCCATAATTTTCCCATCCTGAATTTATAAAATCTCATTTTACTTCTCTCTCTATTTCTAACTAACTATTATTAACTGATTTTCCACACTGTTTGAGTTTATGGCTTGCATATAGAAATTTTGTTCATCTCCTTCAAGATTTTTAAACTTCAGTTAGGATATTCTAAATGCATATATGTTTTAAATACAAATTCCTTCATATTTCCTCATGTTATCATTGATAGTACGCTTTAAGATTTCTTGCATAATTGTTCCATGTCTTGGCTAAGATTTTAAAAAGGAGCAGTAAGGATATCTCATATGGTAGGAGGCACAATCAGTTAGTCAATCAGCCTCTTGAATATCAATTGGAATATTACACCTTTCCATTCAGAAATAATATTGAGCATGGAAAGCCAGAAAGTTTAAGGTGAATTTAGTCTTGCTGTACAAAATGATAGTAATATCACTGGATGAATAATACAAAAGGTCAAGCTAATGTTCTAGAGATACAGTTCAAAACACAAAGTGGCAGCTGGTGAAATTCAAAAATTCAAAAATAAATCTGGATTTGGGAACTGGGAATATTGACAATGGCGATCATTGATTATTGTAAAGGTCATGCCCTTTCTGTCATCCTTACTTGAAATGGCCAAGATGTAACTACAGATACATAGTAAGGTGGTCAGCATTACTCTCTGAAATAGCTGAGCAAGCCATTCAATTCAAGGGCAATTATGGATGGGCAATAAAAGCTGCTGATGTCCATGTCCCTTGAAAGACTGAAAGGGAAAGAAGCAAGTCTAAGAAATAGGTGCATGAGTTGGCTAAATAACCCATCAGACCGACTTCCATTCACTTGATTTAATTTGATTTTTTTGTTATCATATGTATTTTTTTGCAAAATATGCAGTGAAAACATTGTACAGTGTGTATATTGGATCACAATTGAACTTCTAAATAAACTCTTCTTCTCTATCCTACCCCAATTTTCCCTAATTCATTTAGTGGCCACAAATCTATCTACTTCAATTATGAGTA
The DNA here is from genome assembly GCF_020745735.1 of Hemiscyllium ocellatum. Taxonomy (NCBI): domain Eukaryota; kingdom Metazoa; phylum Chordata; class Chondrichthyes; order Orectolobiformes; family Hemiscylliidae; genus Hemiscyllium; species Hemiscyllium ocellatum. Next base: position 44,118,081 of record NC_083405.1, on the reverse strand, counting down.
TGCTTGACAGCCGAGCACCTTCACTTCCCAATTGCTGAAAAGATAGAACTATTCACTACTAGGGGACATCTGAACCAGGAAGGGAACTTAATTAGTGAATGTTTCGGGGTAACATAGCAGGAGGCATCTGATGTGTTAAGATGAGTTTGAAGAGAGCATGCAGGGAGAATCTTAGAATCTCTACAGTGTGGAAACATGTCCTTTGGCCCAACAAGTCCACACCGACCCTCCGAAGAATATCCCACCCAAACCCATTCCCCATTGCCCTACATTCACCCCTGACTGATGCATCCAGTCTAACCATCCCTGAACACTTTGGGTAATTTAGCATGGTCAATTTACCCAACCTGCACATCTTTGGATTGTGGGAGGTACCCGGAGCACCTGGAGGTAATCCATACAAACACAGGGAGAATGTGCAAACTCCACACATACATTCATCCAAGGCTGGAATCGATCTTGGGTCTCTGTGAGACAGCAGTGCTAACCACTGAGCCACTGTGTGGCCCCAAGGTTATAGAGAAACCAGGAAAATTGTGCAGATTCAGATCCAGTGTAGTAAGAACTGTAGGGGAGAACCATAGGGGAAGTTGAGCCTGGTAGGGTAATCGATGGTGTTATATTAAGTTTCACTGTCAGTATGACAATATATCTTAAAGGGAAATGCTTAAGATAGCAACACAATATTTTAGCATAGGGCTGAAGAATATAAATTGCTTATCTCATCTTATTTCATTTCATTTGAAGTATGACATGCTATTGAAAGTGAGCTTTTTCACGCTGTTATAATCTAATGTTTGTGTATGAACATGAGTTGCAATAAACATCTGTTGGATCCTTGAATACCATAACATCCATGTCCAGTTTCTTATGTTACAAGAGATAACATAAGCATTGCTGCATCATTCAAAATATGCTGCTTGAGGCAATTGCATCAAATGACGGGGATGTGGCAGAGGCTGTTGACCAGGTAGCTTTGATGGTAATGACAGAAGTTCCACAAAATGTTCTTCCTTATTTTCGAATTTCACATTTTAATCCAGCATATTTGATAACTCTACCTGCTAATATAGAATAGTAACTTAGCAACTTATTGTTACTTGTAATTTTTAACCAAAAACAAATTCAGTGAAAAATTTTAAAATCACCATACACTGCCACCAATATTAATAGCAAAACATAGATAAGAAAACATTTTTAAAAATAATTAAGACAAGGTCCATCCTAGTTCAATTCATGACCCCTGGGCTCTGGAAAAGACAGTTCTGCTGCAGAAAGGCGACAAAGCAGCTACTAAAGAAAACAGCTGCCTCACCGGCTGCTCAAAACCTGCACAGCAAGATTCCGCAGAATCCCGACGCCACCCCCCAAGGATCCGCCACATCAGTGATCCCGAACCGGAAGACATTGCAGAAGCCATCCGAAAGTGTGTGGGTCTGCCAGATGCCAAGCTAGAATCACCCCATCACTGAAGACGTTGAAACAGACCACCCCTAGATGCGGCTGCAATGGCTGTGAGGAACCACCATTGCCACTGCATCAGCCACCCAAAACATCCCTCCTCCACTGAAGCCACCAGACAAAGATAAAATAAATGTTGGTGTTAAAAATAATAAATGGGAAAAATACAGTAAAGAAGAATGCGGCAGGCCTGGACGTCACAAACAGATGGGCTCAGAAGCCCAACTACTTCCTATCCTGCCATCGCCATCCAAAACAAAAATCAGAAGGTCACAAATTGAGACCTCACTCTAGAGACCTGAGTGTGTAACCTATATTGACACTCCAGACTGCCTTATTAGGTCGATGTAAAAAATCTCATATCATTATTTTGCTTAGAGGAGTTCCACCTGATGACATGGCTAACATTTATCCCTTTAACAACATTAATGAACTCAATTAGCTTTAATTTGCTCAACATTGATGAGCCTTCGGAGTAATGGAATGTTTTCCCATGCTTGTGCAGTCCATATGGAAGATCCTGCTATTCATGAATGATTCCTGCCTTTTTCATAGCTTTTCTAGTTGAGTCCTGCTGAATGTGACCTTGATAAAGCCTCATGTTTCCTTAATAGCTTTACTGAATGCATCTTGCTTGTTGTGGCTTTGTAAGACAATTCCTGTTCTTTTAATGGATTTTCCCAAATGATTCCTAACTTTGTCAGATGTTGCCATGTGGCTCTCAACAATTTTTAATTGTTCAGCTCTTTCAGTTTGCTTGAGCTGCTTTCTTCATGCTTTATCAGAAGAATCTTTAGTTTGTAAGCTGCAGCTAAATGCAGTCTTGCCATCATGTTCGAAGATAAATGCTCACCACAGCTCACCATGATGTAAAATTCAACTGGTTGATTTGCTACCACCATCCTTTTTCCTCTGGAGAGATCTCCAGACCTGACTCATCTTGTGTGGTCAAGGAAAACCACAGGGTTGCCTAACAAGAACAGGCTCTTGTACTGAACAAGATGCAGTTTATTACAACATAGCAGCTAGGTACAAGTTACATTGATCACTGAGACTATAACGGACTCCTCAATGTTAGATCTGACTCCTTCGAGTTCCAAAGCTGTTCTCCGGCCTGAGTCCATGTGATCTTATCATACTGAGGACCAGTAGCACGGGTTTCCTCAGCATTATCTTTTCAGACCTTACATGCTTACACATGAATTTTCACCCTGATTTCACAATGGTCAAGATTTGGAATAGGCCTGTCCCCTTCACTTCCACAGAAGAGTTAGGGGATTACATAGGGTAATCTCTAAGACTGCAGGAACAATTCCAGTGCACTCATCATGGTTAGACCCCATGGGGACACTGTCTGCTGAAGCATTAGGTGTAGGTTCCTTACTTGACCTTAAAATGTTCCACATATTAGTGGGAAGGAAGGAATATCGATAACCGTGTCAACATTCTGATGCCGTTTGAGATTTAAAAAAAAATCTCTCTTCCACCTCATCAGAACCTCACTCTGTGCTTTGAGTTGCTTTCACTTCCTCAAGACAGCGACCTACATTTTGGTGACACCACAAGGGCCTGCAGTTTTGACTCTTTTAATTTTTAGATTTATTGGTGTATGTCAGTGAACCTTGTATCCCATTACAAACAAGGTAATATGCATCGTTGTCAGGACCATCTTTCTCATTAATGATTTTTTAATATATTAAAGGTTAACATACCAAAATGTGAATGTAGGATTTTGCTTCAACATTTCCATTTATTCCAAATTCAATAATGCACATAAGAAAAAATGACCAATCATGAATCACTTTTCAAATTTTAAAGCAGTCAAGTCATCAATTAACTGGCATGATGGAAAACAATGACTTTGTCCATTTTATAATGCTCAATGCTGGTTTAAAGTGGCACACCAAAAATGTAGGATAGCCCATTTCAGCTAGAAGCCTTTCAGCTTCCTATTGACAGCATCATGCTTCCTGGCCTGATGGGGAAAGAGCAGACATATACAAACATATCACCAATAGCATGTGATAGGTTTAAATTTAACGCTAAGAACAGGTAAGAGTGACTGTTCTTCCTGAAAATTATGTTAATACCAATTAAAATGAGGTAGGAGATGAGAGACAGAATGCTGTTTCCTAATTTCTTGTCTGGTTCATATCATTCTCCTTTACTTTGGGCCTTAAATGGATCTTTCTTTCTCCTTTCATTGCCTTTTTGGCTTGCCTATATCCTTTATTTCTTTCAAAGATTTTTCATGGTTTGACCAAAATGACACTTGCATATTATTTCATAATCTCTCTAGCTTGCTTTTAAAAAAACAATCTGTTCCAAGGATATTTAAAAATGGTCATGAAGCTGTTTTGCTCTCGCGTTCTACCTTTGGTGAGTGCAGACTTACAGAACTTAGGAACATCTTAGCAAAAAGCATATGCTCAGAACTTTCAACTGTCCACTGGAATATTGCTGTAAATTACTGATTTTGTCGTATACTTAAGTTCTATAAAGTTTCAAACACTTGTCCTGCTTTATTTACATCGAGAGTAGGTCAGATATATTCGCCATCTGTTCTTTATTTTCCTTCATTTTGCTTATGAGCTCTTAAAATAAACTTGAAACACATTTCAATCTCATCTGAGTACAAATATTGTCTACGCACCAGAAGATGAGATGAAATTGAATGGACTGTTATAGAAAAGGATGGTTGGTGCCCAGGTTTCATAGGGACAGGTGTAAGCCATTTAGCATGTTCTTGTATTCCTTAACATCATGGACAATCATCCACTTCAGTCCTTTTTTATTTTGCCCATATTATACATGTACCCCTTTATGTCATAGGTATTTAGAAATCAATGAATCAATTTCAAAATTCCTCTGAGGTTGAGAATTACAAATATTCACAGTCCTCTAAGTCAAAAAATATTATGCTTACCTTAGATCCAAGTGTCTTCCCTGTTATTTGAAATACTGTCACCTTGTTCCAGACTCCCCAGCCAGAGGAAACATCTTACATGCATCTACCCTGTCTATGTCTTTAGGTATTTGAAGGTTGCAATGAGATCACTTCATATTCTTCAAACCTTGAGAGAGTACAAACTTAGTCTCTCATCATACATCAGCCCCGCCATCCCTGAAACAAGGCTGGTGGATCTTTATTGTCCACCCTCTATGAGGTTAATATTGTTTCTAAGGTAAGGGGATCAAAATAGTGCACAGTACTCTGGGTGCAGTCTAACAATTGGGGCAAGGCTTTGCTACTCTGTACTCTAATCCTCTTGAGATAAGTCTAACATTCCATTAGCTTTCCTTCTTACCTGCTGCCCCCACGTGAGATTGTTCAGTGATTGATTGACAAGGACACCCAGGTACCTTTGTTCATTGACTCTCCCTAACCTCTCAACATTTAAGAAATACACCGCGCGTCTGCTCTTCCTATTATATTGGGTGATCTCATTATTTGTCACATTATATTTAAGCTACTGTGTTTTTGCCTACTCACAAAGTCTGTCCAAATCTGCCTGGATTAGTCTTACATCTTCTTCACAGCAGACCATCCCACATAGCTTTCTGTCATCTGCGTTTAGTCCTTACATCCAAACAATTGATATAGATTGTGAACATCTAGGGCTCAAGTACTGGTCCTTGTGGTACCACAGTGCTACATCCATCAACTCCTCTTTATCATTCTGTTCATAACATCTGAAAATCCATTGATATAGCAAACAAAAGCAGGAGTAGGCCATTTGGCCCTTTGATCATGGCAGATCATCCAATTCAGTCCCTGTTTCCAGTTTCTCCCCGTATCCTTTCACCCCTATAGCCCTAAGTATTGTATCTAATTCCTTCTTGAAAACATTCAGTGATTTGGCCTCAGGTGATTTCTGTGGCAGAGAATTCCAAAATGTTCACCAGTTTCTGGGTGGAGAAATTCTTTATCATCTCAGTCTGAAATGACCTACTCCATATCAGAGAATCTCTACAGTGTGGAAACAGACCCTTCGACCCATCAAGTCCACACTGACCCTCTGAAGAGTAACCTATCCAGACCCATTTCCCCACCCTACATTTACCCCTGATTATTGCACCTAACCAATATATCCCTGAACACTATCGACAATTTAACATGGCTAATTCACCTAACCTGCACATCTTTGGACTGTGGGAGGAAACCACAGGGCAAATGTGCAAACTCCACACAGATAGTAGCCCAAGGCTGGAATTGAACCCAGGCCCCTGGCATTGTGAGGCAGCCGTGCTAACCACTGAGCCACCATGTTGCCCACAAATAATATCCTTAGGTTACGACCATGGGTTCAGAATGCTGAAGTGTAGGGTGGATGATACTTCTCCAAAAAACTTCCACTAGGTTTACCAAACACAATTTTCCATTTACAGATCTATGCTGACTTTGCCCAATCAAATCATCATTATTCTTTTGTCCCGTCTTTAAAATAAACTGTGGCATTTTCCGTGTTACTTACAAAAGACCAATAGGTGTATAGTCCCCTATTTTCTCTCTTCGTCACTTCATAAATACTGGGGTTTCATTCACTACCTTCCAATCTGTAACATCCATTCCAGAATCTGTAGAAGTTTGGAAAATGATAACCAAAGCATCCACTGTCTCCATAGCTTTTTCTTTCAACACCCTGGAATGTAGAATATCAATTCCTAGGGTTTAGCACTCTGTATTCTCACTCATTTCTCCAATGCACTTTTTTTAAAAATTGAAACCATTTGCCTCTTCATTTTCTTTTATCACTTGGGACTAATTCGAGGAGAGTTTTTGCATCTGCCTCAGTAAAGTTTGTCACATAATGTAATTATTTAACCTCTCCATCGATTCTGTATTCCCTCTTCCAAATTCTCCTGACTCCACCTGTAATGTTTGTAATGTAGAGGAGCCAGTGTTTGACTGGGGTGGACAAAGTTAAAAATCACACAAAACCAAGTTATAGACCAACAGATTTATTTGGAAGCACTAGCTTTTGGAGCGCTGCTCCTTCATCAGGTGGTTGTGGACAATAACCTGGCGTTGTGTGATTTTTTAACTTTGTAGTATTTGTCTTAGCCTACTATTTTCTTTACATATGTCAACAAGCTTTAACACTCAATGTTTATATTATTTTACAAGTTTACCTTCATATTCTATTCACACTATCTTTTTCAGTTTATTGATTTTGCATTTTAAAATCCTCCCAGTCTTCAGATTTACTGCTAGTCTGCCAACTTTATCGGCTTTTCTTTTGATTCTATACAATTCTTACCTTCCATTGTTGGCCATGGCTGGCTGATGTGTTTTGTGTTTTGATTTTGTGCCATTGAGGAATCTGGAATGCATATAATGATTCTAATTGTAATAAAAACATACAAGAATATTGTAAGAATCTTTATGTTCCTGATAAGAATAGGATCAATTGGTGTGCTTAAGAGAATTAACTTTTGAAGGACTTCATGAAACTTCTGTAATATTTGGAGCTGTTTCTGTTACATCTTCTGGATGTTTGCCTCTTTTACTGAAGTTACAGGGTGAAAACAGGTGACACTGCCAGAGATTTTGCCTTCACTTAAGGGGACCAGCAATGCAAAAGGTAAAATAGCATTAGATCCGAACTAATATGGAAAGAGTACCAAAATAGATTATAGTGAGGAGATATTTAGAATCCAGTAATAATAAGGTCCCAATTTTGAGATTTTAATGGGAATAGAAGAGTCAATGAAATCTGATATGAAATTGGACAGACTCTGAAGAGATGAAATGCTGTTTGTAAGGGAAAAATTTTTTAAAAACTATTTAAAGTAAGGAATGTGTGGTTGGGGAGTAGTGGGAAATGGATGTTCTTTAAGGAAATATTTATATTTCAGAAGCAAAATATCCCGAAATCCAGTTGACTAAACAAAAAAGTAAGAAAATAGTTGAAAAAGCAATCATGAGAAAGAGAAAAAGAAATGTAAATTCGTGGTGAACAGGGTAGGAAGAATTATAAGATTTAGCATCTAGACACTGATGTGGGAGAAGTGACACAATAACTAAATGTTCTCTCTATCAGGGAAAAGAGAAAGCTAAAATAAGTTTACTAATAATAGTTAAAGATGTGAAAAATGGCAAAATTACCAAACTATTATTTTATTTTAGTTACTTTTATTACTGAAAAGGAGATGCATAACATGTGAGGAGTCTAAGGAGAAAGGAAGCTGCAAACTATAAATATCACAGAGAAAACCATAGAACATCTTAGGAATAAAATGTAGAACATTACAGCGCAGTATAGGCCCTTTGGCCCTCGATGTTGTGCCGACCTGTGGAACCAATCGGAAACCCATCTGTCTTACACTATTCCATCTATATGTTTATCCAATGACCATTTAAATGCCCTTAAGGTTGACGAGTCTATTACTGTTGCAGGCAGGGCGTTCCACACCTCTACTACTCTTTGAATAAAGAAACTACTTCTGACATCTGACATATATCTATCACCCCTCAATTTAAAGCTATGTCCCTCTTGTGCTAGCCATCACCATTCAAGGAAAAAGGCCCTCAGTGTCCACACTATCTAACTCTCTGATTATCTTATATGTCTCAATTAAGTCACCTCTCTACCTTCTTCTCTCTAATGAAAACAGCCTCAAGTGCCTCAGCCTTTCCTCAAAAGACCTTCCCTCCATTGCAGGCAACATCTTGGAAATCTCCTCTGAACCATTTCCAAAGCTTCCACATCCTTCCTATAATGCAGTGACCAGAACTGTACGCAATACTCCAAATGTGGCCACACCTCTGTTTTGTATAGTTGCAACATGATCTCGTGGCTCTGAAATTCAATCCTTCTACCAATAAAAGCTAACACACCATATGCCTTCTTAACAACCCTATCAACCTGGGTGGCAACTTTCAGGGATCTATGTACATGGACACCCACATCTCTCTGCTCATATACACTGCCAAGAATCTTATCATTAGCCCAGTACTCTGCATTCCTGTTGCTCCTACCAAAGTGAATCACCTCACACTTTTCCACATTAAACTCCATTTACCACCTCTCGGCCTAGGTCTGCAGCTTATCTACCTCCCTCTGTAACCTATAATGTTCTTCAGCACTATCCATAACTCCACCGAGCTAAGTGTCATCTGCAAATTTATTAGTGTCTAGATTAAAGTGGTGCTGGAAAAGCACAGCAGGTCAGGCAGCATCCGAAGAGCAGGAAAATCGAAGTTTTGGGCAAAAGCCCTTCATCAGGAATGAGCATTCCATGCTTTTACACATTCATCCAGGTCATTTAAAAAAATGGCAAACAACAGTGGATCCAAAACAGATGCTTGCAGTACACCATTAGTAACTGAACTCCAGGATGAACATTTCCCATCAACCATCACTGTCTGTCTTCTTTCAGCTAGCCAATTTCTGATCCAAACTGCAAAATCGCCCTCAATCCCATGCCTCTATATTTTCTGCAATGGCCTAGTGTGGGGAACCTTATCAAATGCCTTACTGTTTACTATATAAACCACATCAATTATTTTACCCTCATCTACCTGTTTGGTCAGCTTCTCAATGAACTCAAGTAGGGTTGTGAGGCATGACATACCCTTCACAACACTGTGCTGACTATCTGTAATCAACTTATTCCTTTCCAGATGATTATAAATCCTATCTCTTATAACTTTTTCCAACACTTTACCCATAACCGAAGTAAGGCTCACTCATCTATAATTATCAGGGTTGCATCTACTCCACTTCTTGAACAAGAGGATAACATTAGCTATCCTCCAGTCTTCTGGCACTATTCCTGTAGACAACGATTAATTTAGAGATCAAAGCCAAAAGCTTTGCAATCTCGTCCCTGTGGTTCCCAGCGAATCCTAGGATAAATCCTATCCAGCCCTGGGGACGTATCGATTTTCACACTTTCCAGAATTGCTAACATCTCTTCCTTGTGAACCTCGATAGTCTAGCAGTAATGTTGGAGGTTAGTTTCTAACACATCAGCCAGATCAGGTCAGGGTAGCAGATTCCCTTCCCTAATAGACATTGGCCAACCAGTTAGATTTTTTTTACAAGCAGCTGACCTCCGCTTTCATTTCCAGATTTTAAAAACTTAATTCAAATTCTGAGACTGCCATGCTGATATTTGATTTCATGTTATTAGGTTTATTATTCCAGGATTCTAGAATTGAAATTTGCTGGTGGACCTCCAGGCCCTGTTGGTGTGTGAGTTCTGGTCTGAGAGTCTAGGACCAGAGGGCAAAATCTCAGATTAAGAGATCACTGTTTTAAAGTTAAAATATGGAGAAATGTTTTCTTCTCTAAGGGTAGAGCATCTGTGGAATTCTTAAATGCAGAAAGTATTAAGGCTGGCTCAATAAGTGTATTAATGAGATTGACAGATTTTCAGTCAGTAAGGAAAATCAAGGGAATATGGGGAAAAGGCAGGAAAGTAGAGTTGAGCATTATCAGATCATCTGTGATCTCATTATACGGCGGAGTGGATTGAGTGGATTCCGTTTAGGCAGAAAATAATGGACTTCCTCTGAGAACCCTCTCCCATTAGGGTATGCAAGTGGGCTCCTTATGCTATGTACAGCAGATAGATCCATCAGCAGAGGCAACCTGGGAAATCCTGCCATTGAAAAAACTACTGGCCGATATGTTCAGAAAGAAATCGCCTTCTTTTGCTGACTAAGAAATTCATAGGAAACATGGAACTGCAATTTTCTCTTCAAAGGACTACTGAAATCACAACCTATTGTTCACCTGGAGTGTTCAACACCTTGTCATAATATGATTGAACACAGGGGTCCTGACATCATTCATTTTCTCTCTGGATTTTCACATAATATGGGGATGTTAGTTTGAACACTTCATTTCATTTAACTATCCATGAGGCATGCTTCCAAACTATAAGTTTAGATTAAACAAAGTTGGGTCTTGGGAATACTTAGGTTTGTGTTGTTTATCATAACTTTTCAAATATTAAAAAATGTAAAACCTTGCACTAATTAAATCCAGATTCTGGTTTCATTTAGTGTAAATAATGTCATGGAAATTTCAAATTGTTTGTTTGAGTTGACTGAAAATTTGTAGTATATGCATATTCTAGTTACAAGTTTGGTCATTTGTACCTTTGTTTACTTATTTATCTGATAACTGAACCCATGCAAATGTTAGATAAATAGATATTATTTTAAACATTCATGCATATTTAATGCTTGGATAAAGATGAATACTTGGTCAAATTTTAGATGGAGAAATAAACATTGTAGAAATTGCAGCTGAACTGATTGAGCAAGCATTGAAAACATTGCCGTGATGAGTTGCTTTGAACCCTTTATTGATTTTCTTCCAGATTTTTTTTAATAGTCATGGTATACCATTGTGATTTACAATCAACAAAAGGGCATTTTATGTTGAGAGTATGTCATTGGCAATTCTTGGTTGATTGCTTCTCATGCCACTCTATCAATCTAAATGAAGTGAACCTGACTAGACTGTATGCAGGGTGGTACAATTATAACAGTTAAAATACATTTGGATGGGCATTTTTTTTAGATTAGATTCCCTACAGTATGGAAACAAGCCCTTCAGCCCAACTAGTACATACTGACCCTCTGAAGAGTGGCCCACCCAGACCCGTTCCCCATATTCACCCCTGACTATGGGCAATTTAGCATAATCAATTCACCTAACCTGCACATCTTTGGGTTGTGGGAGGAAACCAGAGCACCCAGAGGAAACCCACACAGACACAGGGAGAATGTGCAAACTCCACACAGACAGTTACTCAAGGCAGGGATCGAACTTGGGTCCCTGGAGCTGTGAGGCAGCAATGCTTACCACTGAGCCACCATGCCACCCTGATGGTGATTCTCGATTCTCAGTGCATATGTAGAAGACCAGTGTGCTGTATGTCATTTATGTGTGGCAGTATCACAATAAAAGATTAAAGATTGCAATGTTGTTTTCATAATTTAAAAAATCTAGAATTGTTGCAGGTAGCATTATAGCCAACATATATTATAAAATGTTTTGGATGAAGCAAATTACATGTTTCTGTTACACATGCCCCATCTATTGGCAGTCAATAGAATAATACACATCTGTTGAAAATACAGTAACAAATAGCAGAAATAAAATGAGTTATCACTTCTGAAAGTGATACTTTGTTATTTAATTAACAGCTTGGAGAATTCTTGCTATATTTCTCCAATCCTCAATACCAGAATTCAGCTGAACCTCCATGTTAATTCCCGTAGCCACATTTGTCAACTTGTTTTCTTCTGTTTCGTTCTGACTCTCACTGTGAAGTGGCTTGAGATCTTTCACTGATATTAAAAACTCTAAACAATTGTTAATTGCTGTGAATAGTATTGATTATATGGCCTCTGAAGAAGGGAGTGAGCTTAATGTGTTGAATGACTCGTTCATCTTCTATGATTTCTTATATTCATGTATCATTCTCACTGAATAAAGGATAGCTTAAGGAAAGTTAGGTTAAAATAATTGAATTAGTTTATTGTGCAGTGAGTAAATGTCTGGTAATTTGTAGTGCTGGAGGTTTTAGGTTCAGATTTTAAGTTCACTGGTTCTAACCACAGTGGTGAAGGCGACATTGCAACTGAGTTCAATACTCTTGGAACAAGGGGAAAGAAATAATTAGCCAATAATTAGCTCATAATCAATATGATGACCTATACCTGGTGGAAACATGATGTCATTTAATATTAATGTGCTCCAACCACAGGCCACTCCCTATAAGCACACACATGTAGGATGTCAGTGCCTGTGGAACAGTACGTCTTCATAAATCACTGTATACCTTCATGAATCACTTCAAGCAGAGGTAATTGTAAAACAAACTTAATTGCTGAGGTCTAAGTCAATGTAGAGTCCATCCTAAACTGATTTCATACTGTATAGAAGGTACATTTGATTAAGAGAAATAGAGCCTATAAGCCCAACATCAGTTCAGAATACTAGACTGAATTGCTAATTGCTAATAATCTTCAGTTTTACCAAATGGAAAAATCTCTCCTTTGCTAATCCCATTCTCACCCATATATGTAACTCCTGATTTTTTTTTGTGTTCTTCTTAAAGGTTCCTCAATTTGTAACAGTGCTCCAGGATCTGGCCCCAGCTCTCCCAACAATAATTGCATTGGATGCTCAATGGAGAATGGATTCTCACGTTCACAAACTGAGGTAAGACTTCAATGTTTTACATCATTGGGCCATTGTACTTTCTTATCTTTGCCCCTGTCTGCTTCTAATACTCTCGTTTCAGCCTCCCCCTCTCTGAACTTCTGTGTCTGTACTTTTCTGTGAAATTCTTTTTGGCACCAAGATCAGCAAAAGAAAATTCCTGGGCAATAATTTACACAATAAAGAGCTGGAAATGCAGCTTGATAGAAACCAGCTGGGATTTCAGGTGTGCTGTCAAAGTTCTGTGAGTGACTCATCCTCTTGATGTTTGGAAACCCCTCAGCCTTTGCTGTGTCATTTCTAGTTGCATGTTTCATTTAGTTATCCTTAGGTCTACCCTTGGGAGTTTGATGGCATGGACTGGCTGATTTTTTTTTCCCTGAGAAGCACATATAATATTCCACCATATTTTTCTCGTCAAGTATTAATAGAAAAACCATATATTTAACCTGTCAGGGATATTTTGCATGAGAAAAATATTATTAGCCTATTGGTTTCTGAGGCTGGGAGGTGCAGTGGATTAAGATACTGTCCTCTGGGACTCAAGTTTGAATTAAATCCAGGTTGAAAGGACGAAGACTTTCTCTCTCAGACTGCTGAAAATGTCTACCTTTTTTGGCAAGTGTGTGGGGATAGTGGGGATATAAGGAATATAAGTGAGATTCTGAGAGTATTTTCTGCTTGTTAGATCAAATGCAGCCCCATAATTATATTCTAAGACAGCAACTTATAATATTGGTCATTACTTAAAAACAGCACCTCATCTGTAAATACTCTGATGGTACATTATGTATTCAAACAAAAGCAAGAAGCAAGAGTAAGACATCAATGCATCTAGCCTGTTCTCTCAATTAATAATGTGATTGCAGATCTGATTGTAACCTCAAATCTTCAATTTCTGCTGATAACCTTTCACCTCCTTGCTTACCAAGACTCTGTTAATTTCACCCTTAAACACATTCAAAGACATTGCTTCCATCATCTCTTAAGGAAGAGATTTCCAAAGACTCATGATCTTCTGTTGGACAAAAAAATTCCTCATGTCTACTTATTGAGGCATAGATTTGCACAGCACAGGTACCGAACCTTTGGTCTAAGCAGTCCATGCCGAACATAATTCCAAACTAAACAAGTCCCACCTGCCTGCTCCTGGCCTATATCCTTTCAAACTTCTCCTATTCATGTATCTATCCAAATGTATTTTAAATGTTGTACCCACATTCACCACTTTCTCAGGAAGTTCATTCCACATGCAAACCACCCTCTTTATAAAACATTTGTTCCTCATGTCTGTTTTAAATCTCTCTCTCGCTCCTTAAAATGTGCCCCCAAGTCTTGAAATTTCCCATCTACGGGAAAAAAAACAACAACCATTCATTCTATCTCTCATTACTTTATAAACATCTCTCAGGTTGCCTCTCAACCTCCTACGCTCCACTGACAAAAGTCCCAGCCTATTCAGCTGTTTTTATAATGCAAGCCTTCCATCCCCAGCAATATTCTGGTAAATCTCCTTCTGAATCTTCTCCAGCTAGAGAAGAGAAGGTCATTAACCTTCTTCCTGAACTTCTGGGCATATTGTATTGGCCAAAATGGCATCTTCAGACCAGACTGACGGTGTCTGATTTCTTCTGGCACTCTTGGGGAAAGACAGCACCCCTTTGCTCCAACACCTCAGTCCAGCACTCGGCACTATTCCCTCTAATTTTCTTTAGGCTATGTGTGCCTCTGAGGTCCATGTATTGCAGTGACTTCTGTAACGTGAAGTCAATGCCACGGATGTCATGTGTTGAACCTTGAAGCGTCTACACGTGCAGCCACCCTAAATATAGGGTTCCGGGTCCCTTTGTGTAAAGTTGGCCGTCACCTTCCATCTCTCAGCCATGTCCTTTGGAATTGCACAGTAACACACACAGGCCAGTTCCTGGATTGCAGTATTTGAAATGATGTTCAGCGGGGTTTAAATATGATTCCAAGGTGTGAATGTTGTATAGTCCCAGCACCAGTGGGCTCTTTTGCCACTAGCAAGGGCAAGATTGTACAAGGGTCGCACAGCGCAGGCAGGATACATAATTGATGAGGTGAGCAACAGAGAATTGTTTGTAAAAAGTCATCAAGACCCACAAAAGGAAATCCTCCATGAATTTCTTTAAATTGATACTTGTGCAAAATGTGGGAAAAATATGTGCTGTTTCTCTCTATAGATGCTGCTAGAAGTGATGAGTTTCTCCAGCACGTTCTGTTTTTATTTCAGATTTCCAGCATCTGTAATATTTGCTTGAGCTTTATAATGTTGGTTTATCACATTATCAGCACGCCTTTGTTAACTTACAGCCTCACCCATTGCCTGCAACCTATTAGCTGAAATAGGTGTCTGAAATTTGTGGAAAATTATTTTCCCAGATGTTACATGACAGAATGTTTGTATTTAAAGCATTGGAGATTAAATTCAGTAATTACCATTCATGGATCAGTGTTAACTTGTTGAGGGCCACAACAATGTTTCCTCATCAAGTATGACAAGAATAATTGATCAGAGCAACTGAGATTATTCTGAATTAGGAGGTTTTCGGTTGTTAGATTAATTAATCAGTGCTTCTATATAAACTGAGAAATATTTCTGCCTGCTGTATGGTAAAAACAGGTACAAATTTTTAAAATCACAAGGATTCATATAACTGAGACAGAAGAGCATTCTTGGATCATTTAGAGAACTTAAGTGATATAAATTGATTGAACTCATCATACATGCTGCATAAAACAGGGTCTCAAGAGTTTCGTTTGTTTATGACTCAGCCTCACAACTATTTACTTAATTAGCTTGCTATTATGAAAATTAAACATAAGCTTAAAAATGGATAAAATGCTTATTTGGTTCCATAGTATTTCAGACTGTAATGTATCCTGCGATCTTAATAAAACTGGCATTCCCTGTTTTAGCAGACATTTAATATTATGACACCTTTGTTTTCAGTGATCTGTTTATTGGCGTAGTCTCCATGACCTATCGTTTCATGTCAGAAAGCCCCCATAAAGCCTCAGTAGGAGGTTCTGTTTTGAGCAAAAACATTCAGTGTTATTTTTCATGTTAGGAATCAGCCAAAGCCTCCGAGAGAAACAGCGTGGTATTCATGGGTTGCTTTTTTATGCTTTTTTTTGCCCAAGATAATTGATATCTCAGAACCTAAAGGTCTCAAAAGCGGAGGTGACAAATTATTACAATTCTGTCAGGCCAGGACCTGTGTGCTGTTTCCCTCGTGGAGGTGGCTCTTTTATTTGAGTCACAGATGCTTTTTTGTTTGGGAAGTAAGCAAGGATTGTTGCTATACTGCTACACTAGGTGTTCTTTTACATCCAAGTTTCTCCCCTGTGGTCAGAGTCATGTTACAACTGGGAGTCCCCAAGAAGCCACAAAATAAACGGGAAACTGTGAAGCCTTCTCTTGTGTGTGAGTGCTGAGCGGGAAATGTGGGGCAGAAGTTGAGCTAATTGGAAAAAAATTCAGATCAACCATCCTGCTTCTTACAACTAGAATTTCAGCGACACTTTTTAAGAAAGGAAGTACAGTTGGCACCAATTTCCTCTGAGTGAATTGTGATGGAACACTGTGGAAGTATGGACAATTATAAATGCCCAAATTGCTGGTATTATTGTCAATATAGTATCCAGAATGTGGCACAAAACCAGCAGCAATTTCAGCATGGAGTATTATGCCTTCAGCTTGGGCCGTCACCCTGGAATGGAGCGCTGGAACAGACATGCTATTATCGGGTACAGAGCTGAGGAAGAGCTATGTGTTTGAGATACAGTTCTATGGATGAGACTTGAAAACACAGAGTGCTCTGTTTGTTCTAGAGATTACAGAAAATATCAAAGATTCCATGACACTGTTTGTGAAACAACAGAGGTCTTCCATTGCCTTGGTCTCTTCATACCAAAGGCACAGAATACAAATTACTCATCTCAGTGCTTTTTCTGCTATTTGTTGTGAGCTAAATGAATGTTCTGTTTGCCAGCGCAACATAGATTAGCAATTGATGTAATACCTTTAAAGAATTTGAGGCACTTTTAAGAAACATTTCAAAATGTAGACTAAGATTATAGTCTTTATAAAAAAAAGCAAATCAGAGAAGAATTTGAATCATTTTAAATACACCTTTGGAATGTTTTACATCCTGTCCCTTTCTATGTAACTATGACAAAAAATGTATCATCTGTTAGCTTTTTTCTTTTTTTAAACCCATACAGGGTTAAAATCTAGATTCAGTCCCAAAAAAGTGGCATACCTTGTTTTCATATACAATAACCCCAGAACAGATGTTACATTATAATGGGTATCTGAAGCTGAGCCAAACAATTCAGATATAAGTATTCAGTGGTTTTCTTTGTATGTGATTTGGCATCACTTTCTGAGGTACATATTTAAACTGCTTTTGCCCAATCTATCTTTAAGCTATTGACAAGATCAAGATAGGCTGGAGAGACTCTGTAGAAGGTCAGTAGAGAACAGCCATTCCCATGGTTTCAACATTGATTTTTCAATTCGGTCATTCTGTGCAAGTCATGCTGCGGTCATTGCTACCTGCAGTGTTTGAAATATTATCGTTTATTTCTTTATATAAAGTTTAAAACCAGGTTGAGTTTATTGCTGAGGCCAAGGTTTATACAGCACTAATTCTTTTGCTTCTGGAATTTTAGCAAAACTATGCAGATGATGATGCATGATGTAACTTAAGCTGAAATACAAAGGGTTTTCTGTTCACTCATAAACTGAGATAATACTTCAGAGGGAACCACTCAACAGACTCATTTGAGAAACTGAACATGAGGGAAAGAAATTAAGTGTAAAATCGTAAAACCATAACATTTGCGTTATGCTGAATATTGAATTGAATAATCTTCTAAAATAAGCTGTTTGCTTGGAAGACAGTGTTTACATCCAACACAAGAAGATGCAAGCCTACTGGGACTAGTATAATTTTCAAAAACATTCAATTATCCGTGATATCCATCAGTGGCTGAGATGCCGCAGAAGTTATAATTTTGTTTTAATTATGACATTCAGTATAAACATCTGCGTATTGGCAAAGTTCTTCAGTAATAAATAAAATTGCTGAAAATGCATTTAAGATCACACAACAAAAGTAAGCAAAAACCGAACTAATGGCTGGAATCTTCTCAGCTCCTGAACAAAGTGGGCTATGGTGACTCAGTTGGGAAAAGGTGGTAAGCTTGGCAGAAATAAAGTTCTTGACATCATACAAAAAAAAATCTGATTCTGTGACCAGGTTTTAAATGGAGAGATGAGAATTTCTCCAATGAGCAGCCAGAGGCTGACTTCCATGAACTTTCCTGCAATTGTATACCGTTAGTACCTAACCTCGCCTGGTTGAAATGTATTTCCCTATTCTCCTAAGCAGCAGCTAGAAATGAGAATTCCTGACATGAAAGTCGGAACAAGTACCTGGTGACTCCAGCTCACTGCTTGCTCTCCTGGCATCCATCTTTGTCAGTATTCCTCAACATCTCAGGGCATGGGCAGCGACTCTTCACAGCCATCTTGCAGGAAGCTTAGTATCAGACAGAACCAAACTTCTCCATATTTCTACAGCACATCTCCGTTTTTGTGAAGATCTGTAGCTCGGGTTATGCTTGGAGTTGTTGGTCGGTTCGTTGGGATGGTTGTTTTTTTTGCAAATGCTTCATCCCCTTACTGGGTGACATCTTCAGTGCTGTTTAGCCTTCAGATGAAGCACTGTTGTTGAGATCTGCCCAAAATGTAAATGGTTCTGTCTGTTGTGGGAGTGGTTCTAATTCTGGTTTTGTGCTGTAGTGGTCTTTCGATGGGGTCTACTAACATGTTTGTTTCTGGCACCAGTGGACGAATACCAGACTTCCAGGGATTCCCGAGCTTCGACAATGGCTATGCAGTTCTGAAGATGTCATCTAGTAGGGGAACGAAATGTTTGCATAAAAATCAACAGGCTCAGAGAACCAACCAACACCTTACATTTCTGACCTCCTTACAATACAGTTTCCATTTCAAGGCTGCAGTGAAGAATGCACCAGTGCCTTTCATTCTAATGCTGCATCCAACTTATTGATTCAACCTGGTGGATCTTGGGACTCACTACTTGTTCTCTAATGCTTACTCCTTGGATGCAGCCAGCCTCTCAAGCTTGGCTTGTCTTTTTGGACTTCTCCCTCTCTTTCAGAAATGAGAGGTTCACAGTATTTCTGTGTTGCCTAGCTGTTCAGAGCAGATACAAAGCAAAGCCTTTGTCATGGTTGTCAGCAGTGATCAGTTAAGGGGGTGAACATGTTGAATACACTTTGTTCCGTCAGTATTACACCTAAGCCATATGCCAGTACGGCACTTGGCAATCACACTGCATGTGCTTCAATCAAATTACCAAGTCTCAAAGTCTAAGGGAAGTAGCCGTTCAGCAAGTCAGGGTAAACTGCTATCAGTCAGTAATTTCCAGCAGATTCAGTCAAAGGTAATGTCCGATATCAGTTCAGGGCTTGGACACAATCAGTTGGCTCTTTGGTGTGTACAGATCAGGGTTTCCAAATCACCGCAGTCTGTGGAATGAGTCATGGACAGTCCTGCAGGTCCAGAGAAGACAGTCCAGCCATCTGTGTTATGTAATTGGGGAACGGTACAGAGATCAGGCAAATACCAAGTCACCCATCCGGAAGGGCTATCCGTCCGAGTCATTCAAGGGCATGAGCCATGGTCAATCCTGGGCGGGTGGGGGAGGGAGAGTCAAATCACTGAAAGTTAAGGGTCTGGGTTTATCGGAGCCCACCGTTATTGTAGGGAACTTGGGCAAGTCGATTCTGTGGATTGCAAGCAGTATGCTGGGATGCAGAAGGGACCATTATTGAGAAGGGGGTATTCATGTCATATAAGGTGGAGGGACAACAATAGAGGACATTGGTTATTGTAGGAGGAGGGATATTGACAATCGCATCACCCTTAAGTGGACAGAGGAACAGTGCAACATGATGGCTAAGCTGGAGGTTCAGGGCTCTGAGGGGAGTAGATGGGGAAATAAAGTTGCTATTCAAAATGATGTATGCATATGTGTGGACGCTGGGCTCGACAAAGAGTGCCAGAAAATAAAGGACTTAACCAATTCTGGTAAAACCCAGCCCAAGGTTTCATGTTGATGATCTTTCATCCAAATTGAATTTGGTTTTAATTAATATACGTTTAAGCCTGGATTTTCTCTACTGCCTCACAGCGCTAGGGACCCAGGTTCCTTTCCACCCTCGGGCAACCGTCTGTGTGGAGTTTGCACATTCTCCCAGTGTCTGCGTGGGTTTCCTCCAAGTGCTCTGGTTTCTTCCCACAGTCCAACGATGTGTTGATTTGGTGGATTGACCATGCTAAATTAAATTTCAAGCATTACTTTTGAGTATTTTAAAAACTTTCCTGAATTGTGAGACCTATGAATTAATTACAAATAACAAACTGGTCTGTTCTCACTTTACAGTAGCATCTGGTTATCTGTTGCAGCTTTCCCATTTATTTTTAGCTAAAATTAGAAACAAACAGCCTTAGAAATGTGAAGGAGAATCTAGACTCACCGATCTATAACATCAAAGCATGTTTCCAAATGCCATTCTTTGGACCAAAATGTTTGAACGTACAGAAGTATCGCATGTAGGGAGGGAGATGAAGGCTGTACCTGATCTTGGGGTTTAACTGTTATTCTTTTGTTTGCGTATTCCTTTTTTTCAGATTTAGCTGCCAGAATATCCCCAGAAATTGTTTATTTACAAATAGATTGAGCAAAAAACCAATTCCACAGTGTATCCTCACCATCTCCATTTAACTAGCTTTGCATGCAAACCCTTAACATTAATACAGCTATTCTTAGACTCTGTATAGCATTTACACTGACTGGAATATGGTTGCAGTGTGCTGTATGATATTGCTATGTCAAACCTGAACATCACAACAAAATCTTGTTGAGATAACTGCAATTATCTATTTTGAATTTGGACTCGGTGTGCAAATTTCTTGCATAAGACATAGGAGCAGAATGAGGCTATTCAGCCCATCAAGTCTTCTGTGCCATTCGAACATGGCTGATGTTTCTCAGCCTCATTCTCCTGCCTTCTCCTCATAACCCTTGAGCTCCTTACTAATCAAGAATCTATCTACCTCTGTCTTAAATGACTTGAACTTCACAGCCTTTTGCAGCAATGAGCTCCACAGATTCCCACGCTATGGCTGAAGAAGTTCCTGCTCATCTCAGTTCTAAACAGCTACCCCTTCAGTCTGAGGCTGTGTCCTCTGGTCCTAGTCTCTCCTACTAGTGGAAACATCTTCTCCACCTCCACTTTATCCTCTTGGTATTCTGTAAATTTCAATCAGATCCCCCTCATTCTTCTCAACTCCATGGAGCACAGACTCAAAATCCTCAACTGTTCTGCATGACAAGCCCTTCATTCCCGAGGATAATTCTTATAAACCACCTCAGCATCCCACCCTCCTCCCAGCAACAGCACATCCTTCCTTAGATACAGGGCCCAAAACAGTTCACAATATTCTAACAGGGGTCTGACAAGAGCTATATACAGACTTAAGCAGTGCATCTCTGCTCTTGTATGCTATCCCTCTTGAAATGAATGCGAACATTCCATTTGCCTTCTTAACTGCCAACTGAACCTGCATGCTAACCGTAAGTGAATCCTGAATTTAGACTCCTAAGTCTCTTGGTGCTTCAGATTTGTGAAGTCTTTCACTATTTAGAAAATAGTCTACGCCTCTATTCTTTCTACCAAGGTGCATAACCACAAACATTCCCACATTATATTCCATCTGCCACTTCTTTGCCCACTCTCCTATCCTGTCCAAGTCCTTTTGTCACCTACCTGCTTCCTCAACACTACCTGTCCCTCCACCGATCTTTGTATCATATGCAAGATTGGCAACAGTGTCCTCAGTTCCTTGGTCCATAATGTTAATGTATATCATGAATAGTTGTGGTCCTAATACTGACCCCTGCTGACCCCAGTCATCATAGATCTACATCTGCCACCTTGACTTAAATTTTTGTTATGTTTCATAAATATTCTATGAAATGCAACAATATGAATTTATTTACTCTGGCTATTTTGTTAAGCATTAAACATCATTACAAGCCAAAAACGTTTTGTTATTAATAATGTGGAAAGTTCACTGGATCAGTGATGGCTGACAATTTTACACGATGAGGCTTTCAGATCTCAACAATCTACGCAGGGGCCACATGCATCTCGGTGCTAAACAGTATTGAGCAGGTTCTGAAAGGTTTGCCCAAATCTTAGCTCCGATTTTTCTCTTGGTGCTTTCTCACCATGAGGGACAGTGTAATTAATTTTTTAGAAAAAGCATGGATTAATTAAGGATGGTCAGCATGAAGATTAGCCCAAAAACTGCTATCTTGCCTTTGTCTCTTTCACTCTGAGTTTTGACTTTGCTGACAAGTTTGTTGCACTGCAGCTGGGGATCGGACTTCCCTTTTGATTGGTCATTACAAACGCGATGTGATTGCACTAGAGGAGTACTGAGATTTGTGAGGAGAAAGCGAGGTCTGCAGATGCTGGAGAACAGAGCTGGAAAAGCACAGCAGGTCAGGCAGATTTGTGAGGATTAGATTACTTACAGTGTGGAAACAGGCCCTTCGGCCCAACAAGTCCACATCAACCCGCCGAAGCGCAACCCACCCATACCCCTACATTTACCCCTTTACCTAACACTACGGGCAATTTAGCATGGCCAATTCACCTGACCCGCACATCTTTGGACTGTGGGAGGAAACCGGAGCACCCGGAGGAAACCCACACAGTTTGAACGTGCAAACTCCACACAGTCAGTCGCCTGAGGCGGGAATTGAACCCGGGTCTCTTGTGCTGTGAGGCAGCAGTGCTAACCACTGTGCCACCGTGCCGCCCACAACATGTTGCCAGACTCTGAGAAATTTAGCTTTGAGAAAAGTTTGGATAAATTAGGATTTTTTTTGGAAGAAAGGAGACAGGAATGATTTAATTGAATTGTATAAAATTATAACGGATCTTGACAGAGTGGACAGGAAGGTTTAATTTCCCTTTGCAGAGGTCAGTCACCGGAAGGCGTAGGTTTAAATTAATTAGCAAAAAGGTTGGAGGGAAATTGAGCAGAACATTTTGTCACCTCGAGGATAGTGGTATCTGGAATTCTGCCAGAAAGACGAGCAGACGCTGAAACCCTCGTTATATTTAAAAAGAAGACTTGAAATATTGTAACCTGAAAAGCTGCTGACTAAAAGCTGGAAACTGGGTAACCCTTTGTTAGCTAGCACATATACAAAGGGCAGAATGGTCATGGATTGTATCATAAATAGTAATAGAAATGTTTTAGGTTAGATTGCTTACAGTATGGAAACAGGCCCTTCGGCCCAACAAGTCCACACTGATCCGCCGAAGCACAACCCGCCCAGACCCATTCCCCAACATTTACCCCTTCATCTAACACTACGGGCAATTTAGCATGGCCAACTCACCTAAGCTGCACATTTTTGGACTGTCAGAGGGAACCAGAGCACCCAGCGGAAACTCAAGCAGACACAGGGAGAATGTGCAAACTCCACACAGTCAGTCGCCTGAGGCAGGAATTGAACCCAGGTCCCTAGTGCTGTGAGGCAGCAGTGCTAACCACTGTGCCACAGTGTCATAAACTCAAAATGCCACCTCAAAGAATCTGCATATAAAATCATAAGCATTTTTTTGTTTACAAGACATTTTGTGTTCTAACCTCACTACTGTATTATCTTGTTCTGCTGCACTAAGTGGTTACTGGGAGATGACACAGCTCTGAGTAGTTGTGTTAGAAACAGAATGAACAGCATCTGGATTCCAAATGCTGGGACTTCCCGTTTTGCTTGAACACCATCATATGCTGTAACCAATGTCTCACACAGAAGTAAATTGAAACATTGAACAATGTGTGTGATGAGTAATTTTAACAGTTCTTCTTCTCAATAGCAGTTGCTGCCACATCGCAGGATTCTGACTTGGGATGGATCAGTGAACGCTCTAAATCTCTACACATCACCATCGTTACCCAACATTACTCTGGGTCTCCCAGCTCCAACTGCCTCATCTGCCTCCTCCCACATCAACGTATGTAATAATTACAGGCCTAAAGTTGCTTAATCTCTTTAATCAGTTACATTGGTTGAAGCACATAACAATCCCATGAAGCATGCAGGATTGTGGTCAGCCATTATGATAGTGTTGCTATGCTTAAACCAAAAATTACATCTCTGGTATTAAGCCACTGAATAATGAGATCTATGCCAACAGTTTCTCATGAATCTAAGATCTTAATCTTAGTTGAAAAATTACTGAGCAAAGACCAGGTGCTTCCCCGTAGGATATGAGTGTGAATAATTCCTGGGTGGTGTCTCTGTGACTGATTCAAAGAGAATCACTGGGGGCATGGAGATGGTCCGCCCACTCACTTTTTGTGATCTACAGCTTATATGAAATAAAGAATTCTGAGAAGGGTATTATTTTAAAAAAGAAAAAAACAAAAAATATATCCAGGAACTTTAGACTTGGTAAGATCTCTGCGACAAATAAAGAATTATTCAGATAATAGAGGTGATTTTCCCTTCCCCAGCATTTGCAAGATGCTCAGTTCCCAGGCATAGCACTGGCTAGAGACCATCATTATCATGCCTACACCCTCAGCCCAAGTTGAGATTTACTGTTACTCATTGGGTGTCTTCCTGAATGTATTGAGTGTCATAATGGTAATGAGATGGCAGGTAGTATTATAGCAGTTGGAACAGAGGATTGCAACAGAGGATGTCTGGACCTCTAGGACCAGAGTGAATGTTCCTGGTGCTGGGGGAAGCCTGAAGATTGAAAGCAAGCAATCCAGAAAGATCCTGCAGCAGTTTCCTTACTTTGCCACAGGGTGATAGTTCTGATACCAGTTGCCAACATCTTGTAGTTTTCACTGTTGCTTTTTACCCTGTTTACTGACACTGTGACATACATGGCATGAATCTGTTTTGGAATTATGTCCAACCAATTAAATAGCCCAACGCAGCCCAAATTTAAAGTTTCCTAACTCAGGCAGGTGTAGTGTACACCAGACCCCTTGTAGCTGTCAGATGCCCTGTAAGGAGGTAGACAGTGAACACCCAATGCAGTTTCAATTTCTCGGTCTTACAATGTCTGTTTTAATTCCTGAATCCAGTGAGAAGTCTATCCTTCATGTACAATCTTCTCACATCAAAAGATATGTGCCAAGAATCAAAACAGAAAATGCTGGAAACAGTTTGCAGGTCAGGCAGCAGCTGTGGAAAGAAACTGAGTTAACATCTCAGTTTAACGATCATTCAATCCAAGTGAAGAATGATAGACATGTGATAGGTTTTGAAATGGAGAACAGGAATGGAGAAAAGGGAAAGTCTGTCTCCAGGTGGTGCATGGCATTCACCTGAATACAAAATGAAGTAATAAAGAAAGAAAATGTTAAACTAACCAAATAAAGTGAAATGTAATGGAGACAGAGGATATGATCTGAAAATTTGAACTGAATTATGGAGTCCAGAAGTGATGCTTCTTGTGTTAAATTTCACTGGGACACTGGAGCAGAACAGAAAAGCCAGAATGGGAACAAGGTGGATCATCACAATGATTAGCAACAGAAAACTTGGTGTTGTACTCACAGACTGAATGGAGGTGTGTTGCAAAACAGTCTATGTTGTTCTCCCCATGATAGAGGAAACTACCCTTAGAGCGGTCAATACAAAAGACTAAACTGAAAGAAGTACAAGTAAATCCCTCTTTCACTCAGAAGGGGTATCCAGGGATAAGGGAGGTGAGAAAGGAGGATGTAAAAGCACAAGCATTGCATTCTCTATGTTTACACATATTGGTAGTAGGCAAGGGAGGGATGGTTAGGTGACCAAAATATTGAGGAAGGAATAAAAATCTGAGTGCTGGAACAAACTCAGGATGTCTGGCAGCATTTCTGGAGAGAGAAACAGAGTAAACGTTATGAGTCTGATATGATTTCTTCAGAACTGATTTGAAATGTTAGCTCTGTTTTTCTCACCACAGATGCTGCCAGACCTGTTGAGTTTCTCTAGCACTGTCTGTTTTTTTTTTCAAATCTCCAATACCCACAGTGTGTTGCTTTCATGTTGTGGAGGGAATGGTCCCTTTGGAACACTGAAAAGGTACAGCAGGGGGAGTTGTGTTTTCTGCTACACAGTGTCATGCTGAACGTGGCAGAAAAATGTACAGGATGATTAAGTGAACACAGAGGCTGGTGGAGTGAAAGCTGAGGACATGGAAACCATATCATATTTCTAGAGGGAATGGATGGGGCAAGAGCAGAAGTTCAGACAGGAAAAACTAAGTTCACTGGGGCCGTAACAGGCCAAAATAATAAGCCAACCAGGATGACCTTGTTTCCAGATTTTTAGAAAGGAGTTAGAAGCAGGATGTGTGTGATTGAGGAGGTTATAAGGTTGGGGGCTGTGAAGCCAATTTCCACAGAGAAAATAAGCTGAGTGGCAGGCTTGGAAACATGTCTTGATCTTTGTTAGTCGGGTTAACATCCAGAGGCAATGGGACGAAACATCAGAGAGTTGGTTTCCAGCCTCTGCTAGCTAGAGATCAATACATCAGGGAAAAACAGCAGTACATTTGTCAGCAATTTTGCTCATGATGTCAGGATTGGACTGGAAAGAATGGGAAGCTTCAAGTTTAGAGAAAGTTAGATTGGAATGAGTGGGATGAGCAAAGTAATTGAAATGTTCAATCTCATGGTTCAAGAGAAGGTAAGATGCCACAGAGAGGAATCCACATAAAGAGGAATATTGGACAATAAGAGTTCATTAACTGGGATGGGGTGAGGGGGTGCAGAAGGACGTGGGCAGGGTTGGGTCTGCGACTAAAGACGTAGACATGGAGACAGGTGAAAGAATAAGAGCTGAGAGTCAAACCAAGCTTGAAGTTCATTGAGATGAGGGCATAAGGTGATAAACTAGGCCTTTGTTGAGGACAGATTATTTAGGGTCAGCGACAGCGATCAGTGTCAAGACTTATGTAGCATGAAACTCTAAACATTCAGGTCAGATCAATGCCAACAACCATGGATTAAATATATAAATCGATGTGGAGGAAGATTGAAATTCCCACTCTTTGCCCCACCCACAGGCACCACCAGTGTTGATCTCGCTCATAATCTTGACTGCAGGCCACTTCTGATCCAGAGGGATCAGTGGGTGGCTGCCATCTGTCCACAAATGTTGTCAGCCTATTAGGCCAACCAAAGAGCTCATTAAGGTTAAGCATGCCAAGTGGAATGTTTTAGCGGCATGTGGGCCTCTCACTAAGACTGAATCATGGCCATGCAATGGAGGTAGTGTCTGGGTGAGCACACTGGGGAAGGGGTCTTCAGATAGTATTCCATCCACAATGAGAATCATGTTAATTGTCGAACCACAATTGCCGCCTCCAGTCTCCCAGTGGAGGGTTACTCCCATGCAGTGATAATTTCAACACTGTGGCCTGACATTCAGAGGATGCTTCAATTTTTCTCACTGCCATAACTCCATGAGTGACTCTAACTTATGGTAACACTCTGCTGATCTGAGTGCTGGAAGGTCTCCTTGGGGCTCCATCATTTTAATTAGACAAACATTCAGAGAGGCTCATTTTACTGACTGCCTCCTCAAAATGGTTCTTTTGTACTGATTCTGTGTACATAGAACCCTGACCCATGTTTACTACCAGTAACAGGATTGAGAATCACAAATGAATATTCAGCCTACAATTCATTGACATTACTTCACACATACACTATAGAGGAAATTAGTCTTCAATGCTAAGGCATAATAACTAATCATTAATTGTAAATCCTCTTTGTACCCATGGTCAATCTTCTTTTCCAATTTTGGCCTTACCTATCTTATCTTTGAAATTATGAAATAATGACAAAGTTAAATAATGGCATTTTTGACTTTTTATATGAATTGTTGAATGTATTTGTAGATTGAGTTTGCATTTGGAGCAATGGAATCCTTATAATCGGGATTTTCAAATAGAGGAGACTGGGTCTTTCATGGGTGAACACTGATAGAGGGAATAAGGTCAGTTACAGCCCTGGAAACAAGAGCTTGCTATTTGTCAGGAAGACCGGTTTGTAAAGTCCTTTCAGTGGCTGTTCAATCCAGCCTTGAAAGAGAGATTGGTCTACCATCATAGCACCAGAAGCTTCCAAAGAACAGACCATCTTCCCCAACCTGCTTGCTTGATTGGGGTGAGGCAAATGGCCCTGTAGGGAGAACGAGCAAATACACCATAATTTTTTCAGATATTAATTCACTGGCAAAGAAAACAAACCCAGTGAAGTTACATGTACAGTGTAATCGTGACTTAAATATTCATTTATAGATAATCATTTGTTCTAGGCCTCAACAACAAATCAAAATACTGACAGACACGCCATCCAGGGAATGACAGCCCTTACTGGACAGTTCAGAGGAGGAACTCCCTTATCTGCTTATTTACCAACTGCTCCTTTTGATGGGAAGGTTAACAGCACCCATCATGCCCTGCTACAACATGTGCTTCTGATGGAACAGGTTCGAAAGCAGAGTCCTCTCACAACGGGTGAGTTGTATTTGCAAGTGAAACTTTTGGATTCTAACTGAGAGTTTGGAATTTGCTGAGATTTTTTTCTGTTCGAGTGAGAATCAATTTTACATAAGGACTTCAATATAAAGGGAAACATTTTAGAAGTATTCATAATTCTGAACCAAATGTACATGCTTCAAAATGTTCACCTGTAAGTGAGATTTCAGCACGGTACCTTGGTTAATGGAATGGTAAGTGTTTTGTTTGTTTCTTTATACAGAGTACACAAAGAAAGTCTCTCCTACTCCATTCCTGAGATAATGTGTGGAAGGTATATTCTTAATAAATGGATCCACAGGCTTGCCTATTTTCTCAATTGCATAAAATGAGCTTGTGAACTTTTTCGCATTTCACAGAAAAGGTCTCATATCTTGTAAGACTTATTTTCAAAAAGCACTGGCTTTCTCAGTTGGTTAATTAAGACTTCAAGAATTTAGAAATTCAGTCAACACTGCTCCTGTTTTACAGACTTAAACTGGGTGCTCTTATAAGCATACAGAATCAGATCACACAGTTGACATCAAAGGTAGTTTCTAGAAGCACTTAAGAAATCCATTTTAATATCCTTTCGTGACACTTTTGTGAAAATCGCTACCTCTACACCTTACTTGCTGGATTATCGTGCTACAAACTGGTAACAAATTCCTGCAGGTGTATTATTTAAAGGGCTTAACTACATCTTACAATTGTTTACTGGTTTGTTCTGTTAAGCTGCTAGCCAATTTCATGACCATTCCTCGGATTTTATCTGTTTTATATTTGAATATTGACTTTAGTGAGCAAATCCATTGACACTTAACTGCACTGTCAACAGTTATGTTATAATCATGGGTGTTCGAGTCAGTCTGACCTAGAGGTTGCAGGGGAATGTGCAACAGCCAAGAATGAGGCAGGAGAAGGCAGGTGCAGCTGGGAGAAATGGAGGTCATGCCATTGTAGGCTCACAGAGGCCAGTACTCAACTTCACACACATCTTTTGTCTCTGTCTGTGCATGGTACTTTGGTGTTTGATGTGAGTTTGGGTTCCTGAAGATCTGGGTTAGACACGTGGGTTTGACTGTGTTTGGATTTGGCAATTGAGGGTTAATCCTACAATACCCATAATTCTAAGTGGGAGGAAGTTATCCAGAGATCCAAGGGAACCACCCAGCAGACTTTGGGGGAGAACATTCCAGACTGATTGAGCCTGAGCCGGAAAGTTATTCAAGACAGAAGCATGCATTACACATCAGAGTGATAAGAAGTCTTTCAATTAAGTAATGTGTGCTAAGCAGCATTCCTAAGAAAGGAAATTTTAAAGTAAGAAAATAATCTTTGGATTAAACAGGCACTATTAGTCCCAGACCAAAGTGTTGGGTTACAATGAGTATAAAAGTGAAGTGTTTGAAGTGTAAAGAAAAAGAGCTGTACCAGAAATGATAAAGCCCTGAATGGTAACTGAGTCAGGAACATAATAATTATGAAAGAACCATTTACAGTTACAGTAGATGCATTGACATTTTGATCACTTCAAGCCCATCAAAATGTTAAAACAAACAGAAAAATCTCTCTGCTGGAACTGAACTGTGCTGGACCTTGTTTGAAGTGCAGTACTGGATGTTCTTGGAATTGCAACAATATTGGTCAGCTCTCCCATGCTTGGATCATTTCCATTATGTGTTTAAGAATATTTGAAACTGCTATAAAAGAATAAAATGTTCTCCTCTTCCCTTGTTTACCTCCATTTCTCTTGTTGTTTTGTTGTATTTGTTAAAGCAAACACTTCAACAATGTGTACTTTCTCTTTCGCAAAACATCACCTCAGTTAAAAGATCTATCCAATCAGGTTCCTGTTCAGAATCTGGTCGTAATACGAACTGGATGTTCCCCATAACGATTTGGGTCGTGAGGTCATAAAAATGCCATGAGCTTTTATCTTTGTTAGTAATCTTTGATTAGCACTTTATCAGATGCTTCTATAAACCTAAGTGCAGTTCATCAACCAGTTCCCTTTTATTCACAGCTGGTGTTACCTTCTCAAATACTCCTACAGATTGGTCAAATGCAATGAAAGTGATATTGGGGAATAGTGAAATTCAATGGGGTTGGGGTGGGGCTGGTCTAACTCTTCAGTCCCTGAGTGTAGTTTGGAATGGAAAAAGAGGTGCATTTGTTGCAAACACATGACACAATCTATCCAATTATCAAACTATTTGAATTAATAGAAGGAAAATTGGAATACTCTATTATAGGCATGCAAACTTTCATTGGACTTTGCTGTCTATGTTGCAGCAGGTAATGCTTTGCAACTAGACATCAAGAGGAACATATATTTTCAATACACCTTGAGGAACCATTCGCCAACAGGAGACCTGACACCTTAGTGATTTACATAAAGAGTAAGAACTGAGAGAAAAGAAGTGCAGTTGGAATATTTTGTTGGATTAAATCATTGTGTGCTACTATTTAAAACGTTGGTATAAATCCACCAAGAGCTCAGAGCTGTCTGATTTCTGTTCCTGTAAGATGCAATGACCTAAAATGAAAGGAATTTATGCATTTTAGATTATTTCTAA
Source organism: Hemiscyllium ocellatum (assembly GCF_020745735.1). Classification (NCBI taxonomy): domain Eukaryota; kingdom Metazoa; phylum Chordata; class Chondrichthyes; order Orectolobiformes; family Hemiscylliidae; genus Hemiscyllium; species Hemiscyllium ocellatum. The sequence goes on along the minus strand of NC_083405.1, from coordinate 44,087,177 downwards.
TTGTGTGTTTGTTGACATAGAATAACTACCAATTTGTTCTGATTGGAAATGCAGGTTGTTTGGTAATGAAGTCCTTTATAAAATTGGGGAAAAAAAACATTAGATTGATTTTCATATTGAAAATTTTAATTTCTTGTCCCTCAATGTAAAAGTTAGGATTAAGCCCATACTCACTGGCTGGCTTGTCCAGCATCCATTTCACAGATATCAGGCTGTTGTGGTAAGATGCCATCTCCCATTTCTGAGGTATGATGTACTGTGTGTCATTTATTATATCAATATAATTTTATTTAATCTTTGGATTTTGAACTAGAGGCATGTGTGTTTTAGTCTATGTATAGGAGGGTTTTAATAATTAACTGGTCAGTATTTCTGGATGAATGATTTTCAAACTGGTCTGTGCCAGAGAGTAGCTGTTCTGGAATGATAATATGAATTTGCTTGTACTGTGAAAGTTATACGTTTGGGAAGAGCAAACATTGTATGGCATTAGCCTGCTTTCAATTTAGATTATTCTGCTTAGGAAAACTCTTAAATTGGAAAGCTTTTAGTTTTAGCACACAGAATACCTGGCTGAAATCAGATGTAAGAACAGTTCCTTCTGGAGAAAGGAGTTAATTCAGAACATTTGGGAAATAGAATTACCTCAATATAAGGATTTTAGTTTGAAATTCCAGAACAAATGGTTTTGGTTAGAAATCTAAAGGGGGTTTTTACAGCTAAAAAAAAAGTTTAAGTCCAATTGTGTGAATAATCAAGGAAGGCAGGGTGGTGGCTCAGTGGTTAGCACTGTTGCCTCACAGTATCAGGGACCCAGATTCAATTCCCGCCTTGGGCGACTGTGTGGAGTTTGCACGTTCTCCCCATGTCTGCGTGGGTTTCCTCTCACAATCCAAAGATATGCAGGTTAGGTGAATTAGCCATGTTAAAATTATCCATAGTGTTCAGGGATGTGTGTGTTGTGCCGAAGGACCTGTTTCCACACTATAGAGATTCTAGATTATTCTAAAAACTATGAAACTCGTGTGTGGGAATTAAAAGAAACTGTTCAGTCAAACCTGTCGTTGTGAAGAGAAGGGAGCAATTTCTACTATTTGAGTACTATAAAGTGATAGTGTTGTGATAGATAGAGTTGCATTTTGCTGTCTGTTTTGAAATCTTTCAAGTTGTGCTAAACATCAATAGTTTGGTTTGTTCTACTTTATCTTCATCTGTTTTGCATAATAACTTTCTCCTTTATTGTTAAAATCAAATTAGCATTGCATGCATATGTTTCAGTGAAAGACCACCATGTAAGATAAAAAGAAATCTATCAAGCCAGATGCCTGTCTGAGCTCTGAATTGTCTAGTACGAACATCAGCTGGGATTTTATTTGAGGAAATATTGCATCTGAGAGCTGCTAGCCAATCATACAGCCTGGCCCTCTCTTGTCCCAGCAGCGCCACCTTGAGTGGTGACTGTTACTGGGATTACAGCAGCCCCGAAAGAAGAAGAGATGTGGAAACTTGTCAAAATTAAGTCAAGGATCCTACCGGCTTGAGTTTGCAGGCTCAGGCAAGAAAGAGGTGGACAGGGTTTGGGAACATGGTTTCATCTGCCAAGTTGAACACTTGGTACCTGCATCTTACTCCATAGGTAAAGAAAAGGATATTTTATCAGCATTGGTAGCACTCATCAAGAACAGTTTCTTAACCATCTCTCCATGGGGAGACACGCTGTGTTAAAATGTAACTGTACCCTGCCTGATGACCTAGCAGATTGTCTCAGTGTCAAAAGTGTTATTGATACAGAGGCCTCAGTCTTAAGGTCAAGTTGCAACTTCCACGTGTCACTCAACAGTTGACCTAATGAGAATAATGTAAACCTTTCGCATTCACAGGTCTCAGCCCATAAGTGGCAGGAGCTAATTTCAACCAGCATTATGAACAATGGTTTGCACAATGGACAGGAAACCTTTCAAGTTTAGCTTAATTAAATATTTATGTTGAGCTTTCAGCCAAGTGTACAAAATTCACAGGAATTTGGAACCACCAAGAAAAAAAGTTTGATGAACAATCAACTTAAGACAAGGAGATTTCTTCCCAATATATCTGAGTAAAGTATGAATAACTCAGTTCCTTTAATTTTGTTTTATTCACTAATGAGGTGTGTGGATTTATTGCCCATCCCTAATTAGCCATAGAGCAATAAAGAGTCAACCACATTGCTGTTGGTATGTAGTCACATATCAACCAGAATAGGTAGGCTGACAGATTTCCTCCCTAAATGGCATCAGAGAACCAGATGGGTTTTCCCAACAATTAGCAATGGTTTCCTGGTCATCGTTCGACTCTTAATTCCAGATTCCTTATTGAATTTAAACTTCACCATCTGACGTGGTTTCGAACCCAAATTTCCAGAACGTTAGCCGAGTCTCTGGATTAGTAGTCTAGTGAAAATGCCACTAAACCATTACCTCCCCATAATCTATTTTTCCTAATCAATCTGTTCAGGGATGTTATTGCTCACCTCTGGAGCAGGTGGGACTTGAACCCAGGCCTCCGTGATTCAGGGGGTAGGAATGCTACCACAGCACCAGAAAAAAAACTTCAGTTTCCTATCACCCTGTTACAATCTGATTGCGATCACTTGCAAACTTTAACAGTGAACTTTAACATAGAATCTCATGCATGACAAATTATTGCAGCTCATTTTTTATAACTGATATTGAGTTCTGGAACACAATGAACTCTGCAACTCTGAAGACAAGACAATAAGAGACATGCCTGCAACTTTATGTTCTTAAACAAATTTGTTTGAATGACTCCTGGCTAGAAACCTTACAGAACATGTGGACAAGTGAATTCAATAGCTTCCTACTAGCTTTGTTTTCCTCTTACCTTTCCTATTGTTCTTTCTCCCAGTATTCCATAATTCATCCACTGATATATGCAAGTTACGCTACAATAGCACAGCATGATTGGTAATGAATTACTCTGAAGTACCTTATAATGAGCTGAATTAAGCTAGCAAAACTTTTTATTCTGTTTCTCTGAAGAATTCCTCAAGAATCAACCACAATATTCAGTATTGCAGAAGAAAACAGCACCTCTGGACTTTGCATCACTCACTACACCTCTTAAAAAGACAATCACAGTACCCCACCATTAACAGTTTAGGAGAACCTAGAGAAGGTGGTGGCCTAGCAGCAATGTTGCTCAAAGCAATAAGCTAAGACAGAGTTTAAAACCAAACATGGCATATTTGGAATTAAAAGTCTAATGATGACCAGTAAGCCTACGCAGATTGTCATAAATGCTCATGTGATCCATTATAGGAAGTAAACTGCCTTAAAACTGAATGGATCACCCAGCATTTGTGGGCGGCACGGTGGCACAGTGGTTAGCACTGCTGCCTCACAGCGCCTGTAGACCCGGGTTCAATTCCCGACTCAGGCGACTGACTGTGTGGAGTTTGCACGTTCTCCCCGTGTCTGCGTGGGTTTCCTCCGGGTGCTCCGGTTTCCTCCCACAGTCACAAAGATGTGCGGGTCAGGTGAATTGGCCAAGCTAAATTGCCCGTAGTGTTAGGTAAGGGGTAAATGTAGGGGTATGGGTGGGTTGCGCTTCGGCGGGTCAGTGTGGACTTGTTGGGCCGAAGGGCCTGTTTCCACACTGTAAGTCTAATCATTGACTAAGGCATCACACAGAACAATGTCACAAATGCAACCCTCTTAACCCTACAAAGTCATGTTTAGTCACATCTGAGAGCTGGTGAGAACTGATGCACAAACTAGTCAAGCAACAGTCTGCTATAGTCATAGTTACAGAATCACGCCTTTCAGACAATGTCTGAATTGTTAGGTATGTCAGAGATACACAGTTGGTAAGCATCAGCTTAACATAGAGGAGTCCTCAACATGTCTCCTGACTCCACAAAGTCTCATGGTATCAGGTCAGACATGAGGAAGAAACCTCATGTCGAACCTTGACTCCCCTGTCCCCCCTGTCCCAGTTGGTTAATCAATACTCGTCCATGTAGAACAGCACTTGGAGGAAGCACTGAGGGTGATAAGGACACAGATGTACTCTGGGTGGGTATTTCAAAGGCCCAGCAACACTCAAGAAGCTTAGAGTCATAGAATACACAGTATGGAAACAGACTCTTCAGTCAAACTTGTCCAAACTGATCAGATATCATAAATAAACTTAGTCCCACTTGCTAGTATTTGGCTCATATCCCTCTATACCATTCCTATTCATATACCCATCCAGATGCCTTTTAAATGTTGTAATTGTTCCAGCCTCTGGCAGCTCATTGCATACACGCACCTCCCTCTCCGTGAAAACGTTTAATACTAGGCAGAACAAAGCAGCCTGCTTGATTGGCACCGCATCCACAAACATTCCATCCCTCCATCACTGATGTTCAGAAGTAGCAGTATGTATCAGTGATTGAAAAGTTACAGAGTTGGCTAGCAGAAGAATGATTGATTGAATACAAACAGTTGATGCAGTCATCTGAGAGTACACAAAGCATTTTGTAACATAAACTGTTGGCAGCTTTGAAAAGACCACTTCCCAGAAGATCATTGAGTTTAATTGCAGTCTGGCCATAAAATGCTATTGTCAAGACCTTGTGCTCTAATTTCCAATTGGACTTGTGTCTAGTTTCATTTTACTGGTGAATACTCCAGGCAGGCTTAAATTGACCTCATTCCTGCCTTCAGAGATAAATTGGATGAGTGCCCACAAATATTTGTCCAACATAAAGACATTGGCTAGATTACAGGGTATTTATCACAGGGCATTGCCACATCTGACGCAGGTTGTATCTTGGATTTTTTGCCAACCATGTAACAGGCAGTTCAGGAGACACAGTCTCAATTCTTAATATATCACAAAGTGTAAGAAAGCAAGTGTAGACCATTGTTTAAAAATAAATTTGTTGAAAACTATAATATGAATCCTGCAAGTGTAGTCTGGCTTGTAGTGTTCACTGTAGTGGTCCTAATAACATTTTGTATCCTTGTCTTAGCTTTCCATTCCAACACTCTCCCTCCCACCAACCCTCCAGTGCCCATCACCACAAGAAGCAGAGATGGGAAATTTAGCAAATAGAACCAAGAAAAGGAACCCTTAGTGGCTAGCACTCTATTATTTGCTTTCCTGATCCATTTATAGTAGATTTCCTTCGATTATGACCTCATAACAGTGAGACATGCAAGAGGCTGGAAGAGCATAGCAAGAGAGGCAGCATCACGAGGTGGAGAAGTCGACATTTCGGGTGTAATCCTTCTTCAGGACTGGGAGTAGGTGTAATATAAGCTTCCCTTACACCTACCCACCACAACCCTGAAGAAGGGTCACCCAAAACGCTGACTTCTCCACCTCCTGATGCTGCCTGGCTTGCTGTGCTCTTCCAGCCTCCTGCTTGTCTACCTTGGACTCCAGCATCTGCAGTTATTTTTTGTCTCATGACTTCGAGAGGCTGACAGACTTACATTTCACAATTTGTGCATATCTTTTCTAAAATCATTTTAATCTATAAAAGGACCCAGTTATTAAAAATCAGATGATTGAAACCAGAAATTGATTGTTTTATTTTACCTCCATTATAACAGTGTTCAGTTATTACCTGGCATGTCCCAATATACATCTCAAAGCAGCAGCAGTTGAATTTTACAGGGCTGTAATTGGGAACTAACTCCAAGCTGGCAACTGTGAGACATGGAGGCAAAATGTTGCTAGTGGTGGCCACTTAGCAACCTGTCACTAGGGTCACCATCCAATTGTAGGTAACAGTCCCACCCCAAGAGCTGCCAGCCCAATCAGAGTGATGGAACTCAATAGCCCCAGCGGCACCACCCCTAATGGTGGCCATTGCTGAGGGTGCAGCTCCAGGATGAGAGAATCTGAGTGGCAAGCAGTCCTCAAGGAACTGGGGCCAGCCAGACATGTCCCAGCATTTGCAAGGGCTCAGTCGGAGCAGATGAATTGTATGGTTGCCATCAACTAGGATAGTTGTACCGTCTGATGCCACTGGAAAGCCATCAGAATAATGTCCACTGGTAAAATTTCTACAAAGACATAAAGTGGCCATTAAGTGATAGTCACACCAGTAGCTTTTGTGCTAGTAAAATGTTGTGGTGTTATAAAGACATGGCCTCCCCAGCCTTTTCATATTACCCCTTTGTCTGCCTCACAATTTGAAATAGGCCAGGGATATTCAGAAGATAATTTGATTCCATGATTTCAAGTTTTTAAGAGCAGGTAAGAATTCTACTATACTGAAATATAGCCTGATCAAAAAATTACATTGAAAATGTATTGTGCAAAGGGAGAGGAAAATGTCTGCTCCAATTCCTTCAAACATATGAGTCTGGAAATCAGCCCGCACATCTTTGAGCTGTCATTTCAGTAGAACACTTCAATCATGAAGCGGAAGTTTCAGGATCTCTGCAGTACATTTATACCCTTCTACTATAAACACATTGCTCAAATCAAAGTTATGGGGGCATTGAGCATTTTTAGAACAGCTTTAAGTACTCAGGGCTGTGTTTGGTTTAATCCAGACTCAACTTCTTTAAGTGATTGCTGTCATTAAAAAAAAATCTGAAAGTAACTGAAAAAAACTGTCTATAAATACCAGTTCAAACAAAGATTTGACATCAGTTTTTAATTTTTGTTTTGGCATCACTGGATACAAGATCAAAGTATTATTTTCTTTAAAGTACCAGTCAGAAGAAATGAATAGGAATGCTCTTTTACTTGCACATTGTCAGTCACTAACGTGCGATTGACTTCTTTCATGGAATGGTTGCCAAAAGTATTTAATATGGTAATAATCTTGCAGCAGCTATGGAATTCATTAATCAGATACAGTATGCCCCTCTTGTTGAGTGGGTTTTGATGTCTTTCTTCATAGCAATGGCGTAGGCATCATTCCACCATGTGGCCGATCTTTATGAAGCATGACAAACAGAATCTTCCTTCTTTTAATTTATCATTTAGATGACATTGTCCATTTTAAAAGCAACAAACGTTGACTCTGGATATTAGTTGCTAAACAGCTTGTCATAGTTCAACTGATAAAGCAAGATAATTGGAAAACTAGGGTTTTGCAACTAAAATAATAGTAAAGCTAACATGTTCACTTGTTTGTGTATGTTGAAATTGGACAGCAATCTCTTGCAACTGCACAAGTGCAATTAAACTTAACAGTCTGATGGTTGCTGTATAAAATGCCCTGCACCACTAAAAACTGTCTGTCTGAAGGCTCAAATACATTGAATGATATGCAGTTCATGCACACTTCATAGATAAGGACTAGAATATATGGTAATGTTGGGCCTTGTCTGTGTAATTCCTATTAATTCCTGTGATTATTGTCAACCAAGCTTATTGGCATTAAATATTAATTTTCCAAATGTGAAGCCTCATTCCTTTAGCACTTAATTATCATTGAAGATCCTTTTTACGAAAGTGTTTTATTTTGTTTTTTCTTTCCCCTGTCCTTTAGACTCTCTCTCTGTATCTAATCTTTCTTTCTTTCTCTCACTTTTTTTTTCATTTTCTGCACCCAATTTGACATTCAATTCACTGTTCCATATGATGCTTCAGGCTCAGACTGCAAAGCTTAGTAATAATTACTCAATCCAATTAGTTAGGGAGATAGATGGCTGGTTGCCATTTAGATAATTCTTTAGGATGGTTGACTGTACACAATTTGCCATGCAAAATACCACTGAAAGCCTAAAGGCCAGTACAG